>NC_090936.1:267003330-268253330 GCF_040938575.1 Ambystoma mexicanum | reverse complement strand
CTGACATTATTAAGGAAGCGGAAGCTTTGCACATGCGCTTCTGAACGTTGTTTGTGATCCTCGCGTTCCGGAGCTTCTCTGCTGTTCCTCGCAGACGCCTGCCTTCCAAGGCACTTGTTTCGGAGATTACTGCTGCTGTTTCCTTGCAGTTGCCATACTTACCAGGGTACGGTTGCCTTCCTGCGTTCTGACGCAGTTTCCCGCAACTCCAGTTCCTCCTCGAGCTCGGTCCTTTCCGTGCTCTAAGCGGCACTCCTCTCCTCTTTCCAAACGGAGTCCCGCACAGCCCTATTCTAGGCTACACCATCAACCCGCTCTGCCTCAATCTGCTTCAGACCCTGCAGAGTCTCGCTCTGCATACCGCTCTGCATACCGCTCTGCTTCAGACCTTGCAGAGGCCAGCTCTGCATTCCACTCCTCTCCGGACTACCAAGACTCCGCTCTACCTCAGTCAACCATCACTGCCTTACTTACCGAACTCCTACTGCTTGGGCGTGCTTTCCTGGATCAAGTCCTTCTTCACATCTCCTACATGCGCACGGGATTCTGGACGCTTTCCTGC
Organism: Ambystoma mexicanum; assembly: GCF_040938575.1. Taxonomy (NCBI): domain Eukaryota; kingdom Metazoa; phylum Chordata; class Amphibia; order Caudata; family Ambystomatidae; genus Ambystoma; species Ambystoma mexicanum. The sequence goes on along the minus strand of NC_090936.1, from coordinate 268,252,768 downwards.
GTGTGCACCAACCGTCTCTAGTGCGGCCCTCGTTCCGCTCGGGTTAGAACCCTCACTACCCTTCCCTTGCCGTTGTTTTCTTGGATTCTTTGGACTTCCTAGGACTTCCTTGGCTGCATATCCAGGTCAGTGCTTACAACGTAGGTTCATATTGTCCTACTTCTCAAACAGCATTCTAAATAGTTCCTCTTTATCTACAGCTTGGTGAATCTTGGTCCACCCATGCCCTTCCCACTAATAGCTCTATCTGACTGTAGGTTCTACTAGTCAGAGAGTGACATTAGTTAGAAGGTTCTCTTTGATACGCTACGTTCTACCTCCGACGTCTCCGTTGGAAAAAGTCTTCGAGTGTATCCTTTGCTACTACCAGCCTGTATCCTTTACAAACCTTGATTTATTCTCTGGTGTTAATTTTGTTTAATTGTCTTGAATCAAAGCTTAACAGAATCAGAAGCCATGTTGGAGGAGTCTGATCCTCTCTCTGTCCTCACCCAATTGGTGTCAGATTTAAGGCAAGAAATGATCACTGCCCAGGACACCATGCGCCATCGTATGGACGTAATGCAAGACGCCATACATGCTTCCTCACTAGGAAGGGTTGCCCCAGTTCCCTTTGCCTCTACTTCAGGCGCATCTGTACCGCAAAGGGAAACCGTCCAGGTGTTGATGCCAACCCAATTCCCTCTGGCTCCACCTGAAAGATTTACTGGAGACCCAAAGAACTACCGCACGTTCGTTAATCAGTGTCGTCTCCACTTCTTGTGTAGACCCAATTCGTTTCCGGATTTGACAACCAAAGCGGCTTTCGTATTGTCGCATTTGGTGGGCACTGCCGCTGCATGGGCGAATCCATTGTTGGAGACCAACAGCCCTCTGCTATATGACTGCGATGAACTGCTGTCAGCCATGAGCAGGGTTTTCGACATGAGGTATTCTACTCAGGCCACCTATTTGGAACTGTTGAATCTACAACAGGGTAGCCAAACTTTAGTGGCCTATCTCGCACGATTCAACCAGTTGACAGCAGAAACACAATGGCCAGACGATAAGAAGACTGCAGTCTTCTATAAAGGACTGTCTGAGGAATTGAAAGTCGCTTTGTCAACAGTCCCTGTTGTACCCTCAGGATACATGGAGTTGATCGATCTTGTTCTACAAATCGATGCTCGGAGAACCGCCAGAAAAGGCAAAAAGAAACCCTTCCTGTTTGCACCAAATCTTCCAGGAGTTTCTCAGCCCTCTTTTGGTGAACCTGAGCCCATGCAAATAGGTGCTATTCGGGGTCGTTTATCCACCGCTGAGCGAGAAAACCGTCATAAGAATAACCTATGCATGTACTGCGGTTCAGCGGAGCATTTACTGGTTGCTTGCCTTAAAAAGCCAACAAAAAAGCCGGGAAACGCCAGAGCTCGGCAATAGTGGGAGTCCCTATGCCGGGTACCAAAACGGACTCCGCTTTGTCACTTAATGCTTCCATTTCCGTAGTGGTATCCTTAGACTTCAACGACATCACTGTTCAGACCCAAGCCATGATAGATTCCGGTGCAACTAATAGCTACATGGAAATTGCTTTTGCCAGACAGTCATCCTTTCCTATGACCACTAAACCGGTACCCGAGTCAGTCAAAACGGTCGATGGTTCTGCACTGTCTTCTGGTCTGGTAACGGAGGAAACATTGCCTATAACGGTCTCCTTACCTGATGGTCACACTGAAAAAATGTTTTTTGACAATTACGGCACCCCAATATCCAGTGATTCTCGGTCTATCTTGGCTGAAGCTACACAATCCTGTGATTGATTGGGTCACCGGTCATATCCAGTACCCTTCGGACCATTGTAAGGAACACTGCTTTCTGGATTCCGGTGGGGTTCATAATACCCGTCTTGGCTTTTCTCGAAGGGTTGTCAAGAATACATGCTATGGCATCACCTAAATCACTGATACCTCTGGAATATCGACAGTTTGCCGAGGTGTTCGACAAAGGCAAGGCTGAGGTGTTGCCGCCACATCGCCAGTACGATTGTCCTCTCGAATTGATTCCTGGAGCCAAAACTCCTACCGGTCGGGTTTATTCCCTTACCAAACAGGAAGACGCTGTCCTGAAAGAATACATCAACAAAGCACTTCAGACTGGGTTTATTCGCCCTTCTCAGTCCCCGGCCGCGTCTCCTTTGTTTTTCGTCCCTAAAAAAGAAAGAGACTTAAGACCCTGCATTGACTACAGGGCTCTTAATGCTATAACGGTTAAAACCAGTATCCCCTACCTTTGATTGACGTCCTGTTGGATCAGTTGGGCTCTTCAGTGGTTTTTTCTAAACTGGACTTGAGGGGTGCTTACAACCTTGTAAGGATTAGGGCAGGAGACGAGTGGAAGACCGCCTTCAAAACCCAATATGGTTTATATGAGTACCTTGTCATGCCCTTCGGCCTGTGCAACGCCCCCGCAACCTTTCAGTTTTTCATGAACGATATATTCAGTGATTACATAGATCAATTTGTGGTCATTTACCTGGATGACATTCTGATATACTCAACATCCTTACAGGAACACATACAGCATGTATCCAAGGTACTTCGAAGACTAAGAGAGAACCATCTCTTTGTCAAAGCAGAGAAATGTGTCTTCTACTCACAGGACGTGGAATTCCTGGGGTATGATATTACCAGTCATGGCGTCAGAATGAGTCGATCCAAGGTAAAAGCCATCCTGGACTGGCCGGTACCTGTCTCTATCAAATCCTTGCAGTCTTTTCTTGGATTTGCGAACTTTTATAGACGCTTTATCCACTCCTTCTCAAGAGTGGTGGCACCGCTTACTGCGCTAACCAGTCCTAAGGCTCCATTTCGCTGGACAACAGAAGCTCAGGGGGCATTCGATCTACTCAAAGAGGCTTTTACCACGGCTCCGATCCTGCAGCACCCGGATCCTGATCTGCCATACATCATCGAGGCGGATGCTTCCAATTTGGCCATAGGTGCAATCCTTTCTCAGTTATGCAAAGACTCCGGGGTGGAACACCCAGTGGTGTTTTTTTCCCGCAAGCTAGCCCCATACGAAAAGAACTACACAGTGACTGAGAAAGAATTGCTGACCATCAAAGACGCGTTGCTCGCATGGCGTCACCACCTTCTTGGTGCAAAACACCCGGTGACTGTCTACTCCGATCACCGCAATCTACAGGCCATCAAAAACATGAAATGCCTTACGGCCTTCCAGGCCCGTTGGCATTCGTTTTTTGCCCAATTTGACTTCCGCATCTCCTACAGACCCGCAAGAGAACATACCAAGGCCGACGCTTTATCCCGTCTGCACTCTGGGGTGGACGACTCAGACAACACTAAACCGCTTCTATTGGCAGACCATGTAGTCTGTGGTTGTTCTGTTCAAACTTCATTAAAGAAGGATATACTAGAGTGGGTTAAACTTAATCCCCGGGAGATACATGACCTTCATCTCGATGTCAAAGGAGGTCTTCCGTTCATGAACGGACTCCTGTACTTACCGACAGAGGAAATACGTACCAAGGCTTTGCATTGGGGTCACGAGTCTCTGGTCGCAGCTCATCCGGGTCAAAGGAAAACGTTGGAACTTCTACGACGATGGTGCTGGTGGCCCAAGATGACTAGAGATGTTGTGGATTACGTCTCCTCGTGTGCCCTATGTGCACAATGTAAAAACACACCGAGTAAATCTATGAGATTACTACACCCGTTACCGGTTCCTCACAGAACCTGGTTTATGGTTTCCATGGACTTTGTAGGCGAACTGCCTTCTGTCCAGGGTTACGACACGGTCTGGGTAGTAGTCGATTACTTCACTAAGATGGCCTTGTTCATACCTAGTCAAGGTATTCCTACTGCTAAGGATCTGGCCGATATGTTCCTAAAGCACGTCTTCCGGTTTTTTGGTTTGCCCTTGGTTATTATCACATACAGGGGCTCGCAATTTGCATCCCGATTCTGGAAAGCACTAACTTCTGCCCTGCTCATGGAGGATCGCATGTCCAGTTCCTATCATCCTCAAACTGATGTTTCCTTGCAGTTGCCATACTTACCAGGGTACGGTTGCCTTCCTGCGTTCTGACGCAGTTTCCCGCAACTCCAGTTCCTCCTCGAGCTCGGTCCTTTCCGTGCTCTAAGCGGCACTCCTCTCCTCTTTCCAAACGGAGTCGCTGCACAGCCCTATTCTAGGCTACACCATCAACCCGCTCTGCCTCAATCTGCTTTAGACCCTGCAGAGTCCCGCTCTGCATACCGCTCTGCTTCAGACCTTGCAGAGGCCAGCTCTGCATTCCACTCCGCTCCGGTCTACCAAGACTCAGCTCTACCTCAGTCAACCATCACTGCCTTACTTACCGAACTCCTACTGCTTGGGCGTGCTTTCCTGGATCAAGACCTTCTTCACATCTCCTACATGTGCACGGGATTCTGGACGCTTTCCTGCGTGTGCACCAACCCGTCTCTAGTGCGGCCCTCGTTCCGCTCGGGTTAGAACCCTCACTACCCTTCCCTTGCCGTTGTTTCCTTGGATTCTTTGGACTTCCTAGGACTTCCTTGGCTGCATATCCAGGTCATTGCTTACAATGTAGGTTCATATTGTCCTACTTCTCAAACAGCATTCTAAATAGTTCCTCTTTATCTACAGCTTGGTGAATCTTGGTCCACCCATGCCCTTCCCACTAATAGCTCTATCTGACTGTAGGTTTTACTAGTCAGAGAGTGACATTAGTTAGAAGGTTCTCTTTGATACGCTACGTTCTACCTCCGACGTCTCCGTTGGAAGAAGTCTTCGAGTGTATCCTTTGCTACTACCAGCCTGTATCCTTTACAAACCTTGATTTATTCTCTGGTGTTCATTTTGTTTAATTGTCTTGAATCAAAGCTTAACATTAATTGTGCAGTTTGAAATTTATTCCGGATTCAAGGTTAATAAGGGCAGGTCGATTTTGTTCCTGCTTGGCTGACTGACGAGAGGGGATAGGCTGCGGTTCAGCGACATAGGGATGGAGATGGCGGAGGACAATTTACGAGATTTGGCGGTGAACTTATGAGGGACCTGGAAGGGCTGAATGGGGCCAACTATTCACCCCTCTTGGAACTGTTATATGAGTATATGACAAAATGGAATAAGCTAACTATGTCTTGGATGGGCCGTTTGAATGCTGTGTAGATGAACCTCCTTCCGAGGTTTTCATATTTATGTCAGGTTCTCCCAGTTGTTGTCCCTGACTCCATGTTTAGGGAAGTGAAGGGACTTCATTTAAAGTTTATATGGCAGGGGAATAAAGCGAGGGGGGCATATGATGTGTTGGTACTCCTGATGGAGAGAGGGGGAGTGGGTCTCCGGCACATCTAGTTGTACTATAAAGCCGTACAGATCTGAGTGGTGCTGCTGCACCTGAGGGAACGGGTGGATCATCAGTGGGTGGGTATGGATAATTATTTTATTCATCCAGGTATGGTTGAGGAGTGGCTTTGGGCACAGCAGGAGGGGATTCCTCAGAGGAAAAGGGAACACCCCATATTGGGTACTATCTGGAAAGTATGGTCCAGGGTAGTGGATATGACAGAAGCGACTACTTGGCACTCTGGAATTTACTTAGGGCAGGTTTATTGAGGCCCCAACTCTAATCCTTTAGCCACCATACTGGTGTACTCTAGAGGTTTCCTATGTTACATAGAAAGTGTAGCTCACTGTCTTATATGGAGGTGTTGGTTTTTATGCAGGTGACCTCATTTGGGATCGCCTTGCTTTCTACCCGGGATTACATGGTGGTGAAGAACTTATGTGAAAACACATTTTTTCCTCTGAAGAAAGTTCAAGCATTGACAAGCTTTAAAGAACTGAAACATGTCGGGATATGGTTGTTTGTGAATTGTCACTCTGTTTAAGTACAGAGTGTTTTGTAATTGTTATGTGTTTGTTGAAATGTACATGCTGTCAATTGTGATGTATTTTATCCCATTAGGGTGGTGCTATACCCACCATGTGGGTTTAAGTCTTGGGTCACATTGTATGTGTTTTAAATACGTTTTTTAGTAGTGTTTTATCTATTTTGGAGAATTAAAATGATTAAATTTATAAAAATGTATTGTGTACTAAGTCCATTTTTTAAGGACCAATGGTCATAGGCTATCAACTTCCTTCGTTAGACAGAGATATTTATAAGATTAATTGTTATGTACCTTCTCTCCTTTGTGTATAAATAGTATAAGCTACATACCATAAAGTTGTTGCACCGTTGGCAATATGATCCTGTCCGTTTATCTAGGATGTTTTCGGGGCGAGTCCCATATGTTGGCATGGATGTAGGAGGACTACTGGCACATGGGGTGGGGATGCAATAGGGTCCAGATTTATTGGAAGGAGGTACTGGCATGGATAAGGGAGTTGGACGGAGTGACACGTGAACGGACGCCTTTGTTGGTGCTCTTTGGTCTTGAGGAAGTGGAGGGGGAATATTTAAACTCCTCTCATTTGGTGCATTTTTTGTTGTTGGCGGCTAGAGCGTGCCAGGCTATGCACTGGAAGAGAGACGCCTTGCCCGCAAAGAGGGAATGGATCAGTGTAGCCAAAAATATATATGTCATGGAATGGATAACGCCCACTCTCCATGGGCAGGGGAGCGGTTTGGAAACAGAATGGGGGGAATTTTGTTGGAGGTACATGGATGATTGATCTTCAGGGGGTGGACTCCTGGGGAGAAGAGATTGGGTCCTCTGCAGTGGTTGTGCTGAAAAACAAATGAAGCCAAGTAAAGAGGAGAGTGGACTTTCAGTTTAGTTGTAGGAGGAGAATATCAGAGAGTCATTTCCCTGTATCCTAATGTGTCCTGTCAGGAATTATTGTTTCCATACGAGTGTTGGGGGGGGGAGGGGATAGGGCGAGGAACCTGGACGGAAACATGGGGATAGTTATAATATGTTTGTATGCTGTTTCCTCATGGTGTTTTGAAAATATAATAAAATTGAGTTTTAAAAACAAACAAGCATTGGCAAAGCCAACAGTTTCAGCATGTGTAGAAGTTTTAGGCATTTGTCAGTCACTGCTATTATATGCCCAGGTCCTTGCAACAATTTGAAGCTGCTATCATTGATGGCCAGTTAATACCACTATGGCAGTGCCAGGCAAATGCATTTCAAATGCCGCCACAAAAGGCAAAACTGTTGGCATTGCCAATGCTAGTTTGTCATTGTGTTTTCATCAGTCTTGATAGTACTGTTGTAAAACACAGTGGTGTGGAATAGAGGAATGAAGGCCCCAGGTATAGGGTTGAAACCCACCTTTTGTCTGGGGGACGTGTGTCCCTCGAGTATCAACAAGGATTGTGAGGTACTGATTCCTTAGATTACTAGGATCATAAATGCCTCCTTTGCCGAGTCCTTAGTTCCCTCTTCCATACAGGAAGCATGGATCATACCTCTGCTAAAAAAGGACAATCTCAATCCCGTGAACTACTGCCCTATCACCAACATCCCCTTCTTACAAAAATTTCTGGACGAAGTAGCAATCACTTGACTCCAAGATTGTTTTGAAGCTCACAATCTGGTGGGGGGCTTGGCAATCCGGCTTTCGAGCTGGATATGGTACTGAGACAGCGCTGCTTGATTTAAAAATCAAACATTGTGGGCATTATCGACCGGGGTCACATGGCATTATTGACGCCTCTTGATCTGTCAGCGGCATTTGATTTAGTGGACAATTATCTGCTTATTAGGAGACTGGTGGAAATTGCCAGATGTTCCAAACCCGCTGCAGGAGGGATGCAATCCTTTCTGGGACCCTGCAAGGCCAGGGTGGCAATGGGGCTTTTTCAGGCATCCCTGATCCAATTTACCTGTAGTGTTCCTCAAGGCTTGTGGTATTCAAACTATGCAGACGGCACCCAGTTTCTTTTGGAACTGTCCAGTGTGCATGCCCATGATACCTTAGCCATCAAGAACATCTAAGCCGCTATCCAATCTTGGATGGCTTTGAACCGCCCTGTTCTCAATGATTGGAAAAATGGAGCTATTGATCATGGGTTCTTCCCCAGGCTAACAAAACTCGACTCATGTTATGGTCCCTTCTCAATTGCCGGGCGTTATATTAAAGGATCCCCCCGCCTCCCCCCCTTTGAAAACTCTGGGAGCATACTTTGACCCCAAGCTTTCTTTCGATAAGCATGTATATCATCTGTGCTCATCCTGAACCTACTTAAACAACCTGCTTAGGGAACATACACCCCTACCTCTCCACAGCCTGCACCATGGCCTATAAATGTCTACATGGAATGGCACCCAGACATCTCTCTGAGCACCTAATGGCTGCCCCAATCAGAAGGGTGCTATGGTCAAATTAACAAAATGTTTCTGATGTGCCGCGGTAGAAACTGAGGAAATATGTCTGAATCAGTTTTGATTTCCTTTCCCCACATTCATCGAGCAAGCTCCATCTCTTTCTCTCTTAGATCCATTCCTCATGTGGCTCCCTCTAGGAAAGCAGTTAAGACCCTCCTTTTAAATAGAGGAGTAGATTATGTCTTCTTTTTCAAGCTGCTGTCCTTTCTCCATCTCTGGATTTTGTCTGTCTTGTGTTTTTATGTACGCCCTAAGGCCTTAGGGTGTGTCGGCCCGTAACAAATAAAGTAATGTAAACAAAGAAAATATTAAATTCGGAGGGGTTTGGGGGGACAATGGGGTCGTTGGAAGGAGACAGAGGAGTAGAAGAAGGGGACAGGGGACCATAGTTCCACTTGGACAGCTGCATTTATGGCATAACTATTCATGGCTCTTAGCACTGGTGCCGCTCTGCGAAAACATTCTCTACCTTAACACAGCAAAGAGCAAATCCTCCCAAGTGCCCAAGCTACAGATACATTTGAACAGGAAAGCCCAGAATATAAGGGAATGAACTGCAGTAGTGATGCCAGACGTTCAAAACCAGCATGGTCAATCCTGAGCATGCATGAAACGAGAAAAGAAAGCAATATGGTGGACTGGTTTCTTAAAGTCACGGTTCAAAGCAATGCCCAAATCCTGCATTCCTCCATTAAAGACACTTGAGTTGCAACCCCTCTTTAAATCTTACCAATCTCAGATGAGCAATGTGAAATACACGCACACTTGCAAGCCGCTTCAGACGCTCACCCCGGGAGAGGGTCAAGGGGTGTGTGTGTGTTTATTAAGTGCTCTCAGAATTGTAGTGGTGTGGGTGTTTGGAGAAAGAAACAGTGCAGGTTTGGTGAAGGCTGGAGAGAGGAGGATGAAGGAGTGGAAGAGATTGAAGTGTAAAGGAGTCTGTAGAGAAGAGGAACAGAGGATGTGGAGGAGCAAGTAACATCTGAGAAAGAGGAGGTGGTGAGGAAGGGATGAGAGGGGCTAGAGGAGGTGGTAAAGAGAACAGAGAAGGCGGAAGAAAGACCCAAATCTGAGGAGAGGTGGTGAATAACAGTATAGAGAAGTTGGAGGAGGCAGTTTAAGGAGGAGCTCAGGGCAGGTGGGAAGAGCAAAGATAGGAGGTGATGAAAAAAGAAAATGAGAAGTAGAAGGTATGAATAAGATTTGGAAAGAAGGAAGTCAAAGGAGGAGCTGAGTGAATAAAACCAGAGGGGAAAGAAATAATAAAAGGGGAGAATCAGGAATAAAACAGGAAAAAAATTAGAGCTAGACACTGTGAGAAAGATTTACATGCACCCACAGTCAAAGGGTGGTGTGAGATTAGCTACAGGAGGTACAATAATGTTGTGAAGCGTCGATACAGTGCTTGATGAGTCGGTTAAGAGCTAAGTCACAGAGGAGCAGTAGCCAGGAGCCATTAAGATACCAGCTTACAGCTAGACCGCAAGGAGAAATGTTGGGGAGTGAACGGGTGGTCAGTCTAAGACCCTATAAGTAACAAGTTTGTAGGTGATAGAGAGCCCACTTGTAACTCCTGCAAACCAGACTTGCTTTCAAAAGACACTGGCAAAGCAATTGTCACTACAGTCTTGGGGATTCGAAGCTAGGAAGTGCTTTGGAAGACAGTCCAACAATGGTATCAGTTCTTGAGACGTGATAATATTAGACATTGTCCCAAGAGGCCCAGGAAAACAGTCCCCAAGGACATTTACCTTAGGACCAACATGAATAATGTAACTAAGTCCCATGCCTTTGGGCAGGGGACAGCCACAGGCAGGCTTCTGGGGAAATCTGTACTGTCTCAGTGAGCCAGAGCCGCAGGGCCAGAGAGAACAGGGCCCAGAAGGGCCCAGTAGTACTCATCCAAACCCAATTCACTCACAAGGAAATACGGTGAGCACGGGATACAGCGTATTGACCAATGTGGTTGCAGGGGAACTCAAACAAAGGAAAGACAAATCCACTGTGTTTGGACAGATGCAAAGCTGCGCTTGGGAGGGTTACTAAATTAAAAGGAAGAAACACGTGAAAACTGCGCAAGTGGTCAAACTGTCAGCTACTGGAAGTACCCGATCCTTTAAACCCTGGTTTTTAGAGCAGAGGAACTGTCTTTTTCTTTTGGTAGCCATCATGCTCTGAGGAGAGCTGAATTGGATGTGACACTAAGAGAAACAGTCATTGAATTAACCCTCAAGGAAGAAAAACCTCTGGAGTTTTTGAAGGCTTCTTGCAGGAAGTTGGTGAAGGCCTCAGCCAGAGTCAGGAGTAGATGGAATGAAAGGGGCACTGCCAAGGAGGGACCATGTTTCCAGGAGGCAGGACTCAAGGAAGGAGGGACAAACGGGGCCATGAGAAGGACTTAGGAACAAGAAGCAGAAGGCAAGAGAACACACTGGGGAAAACACACTTCCGCTCAGAGGAGATTGAGCATTGAGACACAACACATCTGTGGGTCTCTCAACTTAACATGCTTTGTGGAGTTGCCAGGAAAGAGATGCTACTAGTGCAACCAACTACCTTGGTGTGGGCTGTCTTAAGCCCAAATGTCTGATGCAGATGTCCTAATGCAGCCACCATCTTGCATGTGGAGGATCAATGTCGGCAGGTGTAGGAGCAGAGGACCGCAAGCAGTTCCATAGGGACAAGTGGGCCACTGCCGGGTAAACACTAGTCATGACACAAATACACAATGCTATCCAGTGACTAACAGCATAGCGGAAATTGCCCAGTTACCATTTTCTTGTGACTGAACCATTTAGAAAGGCATAATCCAATCATTTTAGTTTACTTAGGAGATGCTTTCCTGACTCCTAAATCGCATGCATGGAAACGTAAGGTACGACAATTAACACAGAGTAGGCAAGCAGAGCCTCAGAGAGGGAGGCAAAAGATTCACACAAATGCAATGCCAGCTTGAATTATGAGATGGTGTCTGGCCTTGATTTTCCAAATACCCCTTTCCAAACCAAATGACCATGGGCATATGTCAGTTGCAACCAATACTACACAGACACAAAACTAACCATGGCCTTAAGCAGCAAACAGGGGGAGAAGAGACTGTCTTTAAAAGGCAGTCAGCTCAGTCAGTAGGAGTCAACCCTAGGGAGAGCTCAATGGAGAACAATCAGGCTTTGTGGACCTGTGTTGTGAAGACCAGAGGTGCAGAGATATGCAGGTTGTGGACCTTCAAGAAGGGGCAGCTGGCCAGTGATGAAGAGTGGGTAATAATTAGGAAGATAGTGTTAGGATCTAGGGAGATCCTGTGTAGGAGGAGGGGCGAGAGATTTGTTGGAATGGTACCAAGACGATTATCACCTGGGAACAGAAAGCGAGCATTAACATATAAAAAAGAGTAAGTATTAGATATAGGTTGCAGAGAAGAAAGGATATGTAGTTGTTTAAATAGAGGGAAAGCGTGAGTAGGACTGGGCGGGGTGAGACATAAAAAAGACTTTAACAGGAGGAATATATTGAGTGGGATGGAGCATCTCATGTTGAGAGAAGGAGATTGTCAGTGAGAAGGAGGGTGACAGAGTGAGCTGAGATCTTGAAATGGAGAGCAAGTGTGGAGAGGGGAGAGATATATTGAAACTGCTCTCACCTCTATCCTTAACTCACTCCTCTCGGCTTGTCATGCTAAGCAATCCTCTATCCTTATTCTACTTGATCTCTCTGCAGCTTTTGACACTGTCGACCATCCACTCCTACTCCATACTCTTTCCTCCTTCGGATTTAAAGGCCCTGTTTTAGAATGGCTATCCTCCTACCTCTCCTCCCGTTCCTTTGCTGTTTCGTGGGGAGGCCAGTCCTCTCCTTCTTTTCCTCTTATCTACAGTGTTCCTCAAGGCTCTGTACTTGGTCCTTTCCTTTTCTCTCTTTACACCTCTCTCATTGCCCCTGTCATCTCCTCATTTGCATTTCCCATCACTTCTATGCTGATGATACTCAACTCTTTCTTTCTTTCTCCTCCTTCACACCTGACCTCCACCTTAAACTCTCCTCCTGCCTCACTGCTATCAAGAACTGGATGTCCTCCCGCTTTCTCTTTCTTAACACTGATAAAACCGAAGTCCTTTTCTTCTCCTCTAATTCTCTTCCCCCTCCGTCCCCTCCTCCATTCATTCACTTTCCTCCCTCTAATCTCCCGATTTCCCCTCAAGCTCGTAATCTAGGTGTTCTTTTTGATTCCTCTCTCACCTTCTCTCAACACATTTCACTCACTTCCCGCACCTGCAGATACCACCTCTACAATATACGCAAAATCCGTTCCTCCCTCACATTCCACACCACCAAACTCCTAATTTCCGCTCTCATCTTCTCCCGCCTTTTCTACTGCTCTTCTCTAATCTTTGGACTTCCCGCTTCTCAACTTGCCCCTCTTAAATCCATATACCACTCAGCTGTTCGTACCCTCTGTCTCCTTTCCGCCCGTGACTCCATCTCTTCCTCACTCTCGTACCTTGGCTGGCTACCTTTCCATTCGCAGCTTAAATTCCACTTTCTCTGCCTTGTCTTCAAATCCCTCTACGGTCTTGCTCCTCCTTATCTCTCCTCCCTTCTCTCCTTCTACTCTCCATCCCGCCCCCTTCGCTCTCTGCTGACCATTTCCTCCTCACTGTTCCTCCTTCCCCCTGCGCTTCCTCCCGTTTCCGCTCATTCCAACTCCTTGCACCTATGCACTGGAACTTACTCCCTCTCACAATCCGCTCTACTACGACCTTCGCCTCATTTTGCACTTCCCTTAAATCCCTCCTCCTCCATTCTCCCCCTTGAAAACTTCCCCTATCACCTGATTCCTCTCTCCCCTCTCCCTTCCTCTTCAACTTTCCCTCGCCCTGTCCAACTCCCTCTCCTGCCCCACCTCTTCCCTCTCCCCTTTCTACCCCCCCCCAGTTAATTGCTCTTTGCACTGTTCTGTTGAATGTTTCAAGATGTACATTTTGCTCCCATTGTTAAGTGTTATTGTTTTTTTGTAATCTGTTGTTCCACTGTACAGCGCCTTGGTGTGAAGCGCTCTATAAATCAATCAATCAATCAATCAATATTGGAACAGAGAAAGATGTTCCAAAAGAGATATTGGAGAGAATAGGGGTACCATATTTGAGGAGAAAGTGGAGGCAGAGGTTTTTGTAGGAAAAGAAAAGCAGGAGAGATTGTCAGTAGGATAATCATTTTATGCAGAAGACAGGGAGTTGATTGCAAATTATATTGGAAAAGGAGGATACAACTGGGGACATGTCATTGGCAGGAGGAGAAATAGAGATACTATCAAGATAGAAGAAGAGACTGAGCCACTAGAGACTTGGGTAGAGCGAAACCATCTTAGTCAGAGGAGAGATACCCCCCGCCCCCACTTAGACAGACAGTGAGGACAGGGAGGTTTCTGCTAATCAAGTTAGTCCCGAGGAGAGTAAATCGGCAGGAGGTATTATGCGATGGTGCTGCAATGCTAGGCAGCACAGAGGAGAGTTTAGGGTAGCCAGGAGGTCATATGGCTTGCTCGAGATGATCAGGCTAGTTAGAGCATTCTAGACCTGACGCTACTACGCAGGCACCATATTGTACTACTGCTTTCATTGTTGTCAGTGAGGGAATTTGTACAATTGTTTGAAATTGTTAAGAACTGTGTCAAAGGTCATTGTGCCGCTGCTGTGAATCCATATCTTTGGGGGCTGTAACAATTCTTCTAATGCCACCTTACACGTGAACTTCGAGTGTTGGAGGATTTTTAAACTATAGCACTCTGTTGACAAACTATTGCATTTGATATCTGCATTGTTTTCTAACCATTGTGCTGCCATCTCTGGGACTAAGAACCCTGTTCAAGCTTGAACGCTTGTAGTTGGCAAACAATCTCGGGGATCTACAGTTCCCAGCATCACCAGTGTCGATATAAAGGAAACGTCAGGTGCTTCAGTGCCGGCACTTCCGCGACAAGCCGGTCCACAGCGTCCACCGGCGTTCGGCGAGAAACTCTGCTTTGGCCTGAGCACATCTTCAGGAAGCGCAAATCAAGGTATGGGTTACCTTAAAAACTGTCGCTTGCTGGCCCACTGCATCACCAGTCCTTGGGGCAGCGCTTCTTAGAGGCGAGAAATGTCAAACTTATCCCAGCCCCAGCTGAAAACATTCTAAACTCTGCAACAGAATCACGGCTACCACAAACATCCTCTGTGGTATGCAACATTGGAAAACTGAACCTTCAACAACATGAAGCTGCTAAGCAATCAGGTAGCGGCACAACCTCATCGATACAAACCTAGATAAACAAAAAAAGGCACAGCAAGAGAAGAACCCTCTGAAAAACCCATGAATTGCCCAGAAATCTGCCTATCAGAAACCTGGCTGCAAGAACCTACCAGGCCCACAATTGACACTGAAGTTCCTCAAGACTATAATATCTATTTTAAAAAGAGAGAGATGGGGAAAGTATGAGGATTAGCCATAATAGCAAGACAAGATATCAAGCTATTGCCTTCACCCATTTACATCACAGGCTGCAAAATACTCTTACTCAAAATGACCCCCCACCAATAACAGCTGCATTAATATCATTGTCATCCATAGGCCACCCTCCCTGATTTCGGATTTCAACAATGACCTAGTCCTCTTATTGAACAACTTAAAAGGACCCAATATAGAGACAGTGCTCCTTGGTGATCTGAATAAATGGAGAGGGAACACCAAAGACAAGGAGGCTATCAATCTTGAATTGGACTTTCAAACTTAGACTATTTAGTGGAAAATAATGATCCAACTTCTAATACAGGAAATCAGCAAGACTGGATAATATCAAACAATGTCGATACGACTGTCCTGGAAACTATTCCTTGTATATGGTCACATCACCACAAAATTGAAGTCAAACTTGCACAAAGAAACAATGTCAGGAAACACAGCAACACCCCTAAAACAGTTCAAGGAAGAAACAAAAAATATCTCGCCCCTCATCCTATCACAAGGTATAAATCATATGATGAAAACTACATCAGATGAGGACTAATGTGATAAAATAGTGGCTACCTACAATAGCCACTCTCAAAAGCTCTTAGATCAACACGTACCTAATAGAAACAAACAAGTTAGACCTAACCCTAACCACCAAAGTTGGTTTAACACAGAAACCACCAAACCTTAAAGACACAAAATAAAACAAGAAAGAAAATGGCACAAAGATCCCTCTGAGATTAACAAAAAGAATAGGAAAAACCTGGACAACATATACAGAACAAAATTGACAGAACTAAAACAAAAACACTATAATGATCAGATTACCACGGCTGCCAGTGCAACTGGTAAATTATTTCAGATTCTGAAATCAATTGAGAAGACGGCGACTCTTTCCCCTACTTTCCAACCTTCTAAAGAAGACTGTGAAAAAGTCCAGACAGCCTTTCATAAAAAAATTCTAAAAGCTTGAGAAACAATAACAATGTGTAAGACCGATAACCTGCCTCATCCATTTATTATAATGGAAGTACCCATTCAATTACAGGGACCGAAATTCCAGTTTACTCCGATCTCTGTAGAGGATATGAGCAAAATACTGCCCACCATCAACTGCACCACCTGCGCAGAGAACATATTGCCCCCTAAACTAATCTTGGACAACCCTGAGATATTTGCCCCATACCTCAGAAGAATGGTTAATGCATCATTCATGGATCTCAACGCTCCGGTGACAATTAAAACTGTCCCTGTCACACCCCTGGTTAAAAAAACAGGCCTTGACCAACAGAACTGTAGCAATCTTTGACCAATTACTAATTGCAACTTTCTTTAAAAAATATTAGATACAGTTGCAACGAGCCAACTTCAGGACTATGTAAAAAAAAATGACCCCCTACACCCACAACAATCAGGGTTCAGAAGAGCACACGGAACATAATCTGCTTGATTGGACCTTCAAACCAGGATACTAAGCATCTTGGTTGAGGGGAAAGCAGGCTTACTGATACTTTTGGACATCTTGGCAGCTTTTGATTTGCTCGACCATCGGAAGCTCAGAGAGGACCTAGACAATTCAGGAAATTGCTCCCAAGATGCCATCGACTGGGTAGCCTCTTTCCTGGAGGATAGGTGCTCCAAGATCATATGGGGAGACCACTCCTCTTCCTCTAGGCCAGTAGACTGTGGCCAGGGCTTTAAGTGGGGTAAGAAATCGAGGGGGGGCCCTCATTTGGGGGCGTGGCTTGTGGGAGGGGCATGGCCTAAAAAGTAAGCAAATCGTAGGGTATACACACAAATATATATAAATGTTATATATTTGTGTGCGTACCTTACTATGGTGTGTGTACTGTGCAAGCCATCTTTTCTAAACATAGAAATATGTAACATATGTCTATGTTTAGAAAAGATGGCTTGCACAGTACACAAACCATAGTAAGGTACTCACTGAAATATATAACATTAATATATATTTCTGTGCATACCCTACGGTTTGCCTAGTTTTCAGGCCATCTTTTTTAAACATTTCGAGTTTATAAAAGATGGCTTTGAAAGTACACAATTCAAGCAGTCTTTTATAAAGCTTTGACTACGGACAAAATTGTCCGTCGGCAAAGCTTTATAAAAGATGGCTTGAAATGTGTACTTTAAAAGCCATCTTTTATAAACCTCGAAATATGTCGAGGAATCCCCAGGTTCGCCGAGGGTTAAAGATGCCTCGGCGACCTGGGGAAACAAAGGGACAGTAACTGCCTCTGGTGACCTCTCGCGCGAGGGGTCACCAGATGCAGTTACCATGACTGACAGAAGTGGCAGCCAGTCACAGCGTCGCTGTGGTTGGCTGCCACTTTTGTCAGATCGCCTGACTTCATGGCAGGCGCATGCATCTCCCATCGCGGCTGCGGCCGCGACGGGATAATGCATCCTGCCAATGTTGCGGGCGGTGGGACG
This sequence comes from Ambystoma mexicanum, assembly GCF_040938575.1. NCBI lineage: Eukaryota > Metazoa > Chordata > Amphibia > Caudata > Ambystomatidae > Ambystoma > Ambystoma mexicanum. Next base: position 268,235,489 of record NC_090936.1, on the reverse strand, counting down.
GGGCCCCGGCAGGGCCCTGGCTCAGCCCCACTTTTTGGAGACTGCCGGGGCCCGGCCCCGGCAGGCCCCGGCCCACTTTAAGCACTGACTGTGGCATACCACAGGGGGCTATTTTTTCACCCCTACTCTTTAATCTTTATTGCCATGCTTATACACCATATTGACAAGCATGGGAGTATTCTTTACAAACTTTGCAGACGATACTCAACTGATTATGGAGTTGAGTGGCGACCACACCACAGATAACAAGCTATCAGCCATCTATAACTCCATTGAGGTGTGGATGAAAACAAATTGGATGTGCCTCAACGGAAGCAAGACCAAACTAATGACATTCGGTTCCCCATATGCTAGGAATAAACTTGACCCTGCCTATTCATCCTTCAGAATCAAAGACTCAACAATTGAAGTCTCCGATAAAGTTAAGACGCTAGGTGTCTATCAACAAGCATCATTGGGAGCGAAGGCTCAAGTTGCATATCTAAAACACAACTGCCAATACCATCAAAGTCTCTCGAGGCAAATTAGGCCACTACTGAGTCAACAAAATAGTTCCATCATCGCCAGAGCTACGATATTGTCAAGACTTGACTATGGGAACTCACTGATGCTAGGAGCCCGTAACAAATGCATTAAACAGTGTCAGGTTATCCAAAATAACGCTGTTAGGACCATCACGGGAAAATCTAAGAGAGCACATCACTGGCGACAGGAAGGATCTTGATTGGCTAGCTACAGAAGATCGCATTATATACAAATCATTGACCCTTGTTCATCACTGCCTATTCAGAGTAGCCCCCGCCTATCTAAAAAAGCTATTCACCCTTTACGAGCCAAGTCATAACCTCAGATTTAGAGCCCAAGGACTATTAAATGTCAGCCTATCCAAAAGAGTCAATGGACTAGGCAGGGGTTTTTCTTCTAAAGCAGCCATCAGATGGAATGAGTTACCTTGCCAATTGAGAGTTGAAAACAACTATTTATGTTTTAAAAAGAAACTCAAAACTCTGCTTTTTAAATAAATATCACCTGAATACTAAGACAGATTCCTCCACTAATATTTTGACACTTAAGAGTTACTATACCATGTTGTCCTATCATCTTGTTGTCCCTGTCTATATGTAATGCGCCCTGATCCCTGCGGGCTGTGGCGCTATATAAACATATAAAATAAAATAAATAAAAAATAGAAGAGATGTAGTGCAAGAGCAGAGTAGTGCATGCTTCTCCACAAACAGTACTAGAGCGAAACCAACTCCCTTGCCAGCACCAACCTTGCACCCCACCTATGATAGATTGATATGATAGATTTATTTATTACACGCTTAATACCCAGAGGTTTCTAAGCGCGGACCCGGGGATCGAACCTGTGTTGCTCTGTGTCATCTTGCTTCCAAAGCGAGCACATTGCCACGTTCCTAGCAGGAAACACTCACTTCCTCACCAAGAGAGAACCACCAGGTCAAAAGCCTCTGAGGAAGGGGTTGGAAAGACCCCAGAAACATCTACCTCCCTGGGGGCCTTTGGTCTGTGGCTGGAAACATACCATAGCGAGAGGAGAGGGTCAGAGGACCAAACTATCTCCTCACCAAAAACACCAAAAGGGGGAGAGACAGCCTTCCTGAAAAGGGAAGAGTTTGAGAACACTTCATTTGAGTTGTGACACTTTTGCCCCTTGTAACATTTGGTTGCACTGATCCTGTGCAGACCTTTGATTTGAATAACTTTGGAATAATGAGCACCAGCATAGAGAACCCTTTTGGAGCAAGGGGGAGAGTCCCTGTTTTTTTGGAATCTCTTCTTAATAACCCCACTGGCCCTCCCTACATGTTATCTCCTGACACTTTAGTTACTGAGTTTGGAAAATATCTTGCCATCTCATGTTCTTTTGAGCACTTGTTTATTAAAACCTTTAAAACTTCTAATTTGTGTAAGTCTCAGTTCTGGAAGCATGGTGACAGTCTGTTGTTCTACCAGACTGTCACAGTTAGAAGAGACTGTTGACTGACACCCTGGAAACTGGAAATACTTAAGCCGATTAGACGAGACTTGTTGGTTTGCTTTCCAGAAATATTAGAGCCCTTCATTATCCAATTTGTTTGAGAAGTGAGAACCACAACAAAAAGAATTGATTTGTAAAAAGGGGAGTGCTATTCTGCCGAGATATGGTCAGGGGAACAGTGATCCCTCCCGACATGGGATAGGTAGCCTACAAGACATATGCCGCAGCCAGTCTTTACCCAAAGGCAGAGTGAAGGAGTTGAGGGGCAGTAGGCATCATGAATGAGACACAGACAACAGATTAAAGTTTATTACACAAACTTTTATTGACAAAAAATGTGGGATGGAATAAGGCCTAACTTGCCCCTATGGTAAGGTGGGATTTCCCTACCTTAAGAAAACTAAGGATAGAAAGTTCAAAATAAAATGTCTGGCTGTGTTCAAAACCTATACTTGCCCTCTCATCTAAATGTATACAATGTGTAGGGAATGTCAGCATCAAAATAAGTAGTGTTCAAATAAGAGTTCAGAGCTTCTTCCAGCTCCTGGCTTGTAACCAGCGCTCCCTTCCCCAAGTTCAAGATAGTTCACAATACACAGGTGTTCCCTTCCCCAAGAGTGCAAGTCTTTTAGGTTTCCAAAATAACACAATTCCTAGGGACACTTTTCCAGTTCTTCTGATATGGTTACTTTTCACCAAATTCACATATGCAGTTCAGTTCCTTGATTTCAAATCACAAAGTTCCTTTGCAATATAAACACAAGCTTCTTAGCAGGTGCTTTCACTTGCTTTCATATAGAGGTGCACTCAGTCTAGGCACAGCTGTCGGACCACATGCTCCACCCAATATAGGCCATGCAATCGATACACCTCACTTGCTTCTTTTCCATCAACATGCAGCCAATGCTTCAGCTTGATGGTGGTGCTTGATTCATTCGTATGTATCACACCCTCTTGGCATTGTATTGTGGCTTGGTTTGCCACCATGCACTTGTTGCACATTCTTAAATTCTCTTGGCTCTTGCCAATGCCTATTCATCAATATTTCTTGTGGCTGTGGCCAATACTGATTTTCTCATACCATACAGTTCCTTGTATCACACTTTTTCACCTACCTAGATATTAAAAAGTGCTTAAACTTGCTTTCACTCAAATTAGTATTCAAAGAAATACTTGCTTTCATTCAAATCAATGTTCATTGTTCGCTTTGCGTTTTCACCTGCCACCTGCTTGTTAGACTGACCGGTCGGAGTTTACAGCTTGCCCGGGAAGGTCTCCTGCCGCCACAAGCTCTCACCTTCCTGTGCAGCACCTCGTTTAGTCTCCCAGCGGCTCTCTGTGGCTTCGCTCACTCAGCAATGCTTCTCCTGCAGCTCAGGATTCCTATGACCGCTTCACCGGGTCACACCGGTTTCCCCCTCGTGGTTTGCTACTGTCATGCTCACGGGACTCAGGGCCCCGGCCAGGAACCCCCACTGACATTATCAGAGCCCCTGGACACGTGGGGACAGTAGCAATCATGGCACAGCAGGAGGCTGGACTGCAAAAGTACGCTACTGTCTCTGGCATCATCATGCCAAAACTGGCGCTCTTTCATAATAAATGCTCCAATACATTGCTATTCACCCAATATGGCCACCGGGAGGCCTGTGCCCAAGGCAACCGTATGCACTCCAGCTTACTAAGGAGGGGGCCCATGGCTCTATAAGCCATGACCTGTGAACCACACCCTGCTCCACGTTTATTCTGCCAAGCAGCTAATGCTTGTCGTGTCCTCATCAAGAACCGCTCCACAGTATCTCATGTACCTGCAAAGAAGAAAAGAGGAGCTGTCAGCAGGTTTCAACAATGATCATGGCTCTCTCTCACAGCATACGAAAAGGAAACTGTAGCAGTTTAAGCAACCATTCCGGCTCCTGAAACCTACCTCTCCTCCGCCGCTCTTGGCATGCCGCTTCAGTCTTCGCACACGTCCATGGACCTGCAAAGAGAAAGGAAAAACAAGAGAAAAAGCATTATCCCGCGTCTGCCTGGGATCCGAGTGTGCACCCTCTGCACAGGGCCCAGGGTCGCTGGAAAGCTGACAAGAACACACAGGAAATTGACACTCAAGAACCAAAGTAGACAAGGAAAGATTATAAAGACATTGATACAGAGACAAAGAGACACACAGAAGACATACTTCATAGCTCAGAACAATAAGCAGGGGTCAAATCCCAAAATATAATAATCGGGGGCCTCATTAACATACCAATTGAATGTTACATCACCAGAAATGATCATATCATAGTGCCCTCTAAAAAAAGGTTGGGGGACTCTGTTCATCCCCCGTGTCCCCCCAAATTGAGCCTGACAATAAGGCACCCTTGCAGCTGCAGCAGGACTGGGCAAGCAACACCCAATGAAGGAACTGGCAACGGGTGTCCCCAGATATTTCCCCCCCTCACCCAGCACAGCTGCATTTGCATTCACAGGTGAGTCTAGCCTCCCCCCACTGGGACGTACCGGACTAGAGGAGAGAGGGAGGTGGGATAGGCACTAACACAGGAGTAATTGTGCTTTATTTTCTAGGTGAAGCACAACTATTACAGAGGAACCACCAACCAAGGGATAACCTTCTTCCAGGGGGTCAACACCAAAACCATCCAGCCTCTACTACGCTAAACATGGCAATGTGTCATCACACTACGCTGCTCGAGCTTGGGGTGGCGAGTGACATGGAGCTCACAGCGAGGGATCCAGACTCTTCCGCAGCGGTGTCAAGTTAAGCGTTACAGCTACCGGTATCATGCCTCCCTTGTCAGCTTCCGCCCCCTCGGCCCCTTCCCCCTTACCTTCCTGGCTGGGGCCATGGCGATCGCACGGGCCGCGGACCACTTCCGCTTGGCCTTCGGTGGCGCGTCGCCCATTGTGGCGTCCTTGGCACCTCTGTCCCCTCTTCTCCTGGGGTTTGCCTTATCACTTGCGGGCGCGCAGGTGTGCCCTCCGACGACACGGGCACCCCAGGAACCCAGCGCTCCGCAGCAGATGGTCACGTGAACCGATTAGCGGTCACATGACCCAGAAGAAATGTAAGAATCGGTCACGTGACTAGGTGGGCAGTCACGTGACCTGGAAAAAACGCTTAAAAAGAGCGTCGGTCCGTTTCCTCATTGCTTCTCAGCGGTTTACACCGGCGAGTCGCTATCTGGACCCTTTCTTGTTGGAATTACGGATTTTTGACTTTGTTTTTTGCTTACCTGGATTGCTTTGGATTTGCCCATTCAACCTTGTATTCTGGAGCTGTGCTGACCACTGGACTGCCTCACTGGACTGATGCCTGGATTATCCTTTGGATTTGTTTGCCCTGGACATTGGTTGTGGGTTTCCCACAACTTCTTGGAACATTTCTGGTACTACTGCTTCCCCCGCTTCAAGTATTCAGCCTAATCTCAGCAACCTTGACTGCCAGCATCCGGCTCTCTGTTCCTTCAGGCAGGAACAGTTAGGTCCCACGCTAGCACCTGTTATCCTTGGGGTAGGTGTTTAGTATTCTCCTCTTCACCATTATTCATTGTGGTATCATTAGACTTGCATTCTAACCTTTCTTTTTTTTTTTCAGCCACCCAGGAACCCGGTGCTTCCTGTTCCTGCCTGTATCCTGCAGCCCCAATAACTGGTCAGTGAGTACTTTATTCTTCTCTGACTGGTGCTTGGGGACAGAGGCATTATAATCCACGTGGACCTCAAGTCATAACAAACCGGCCTCCAGTGTCCTTTGCTTTGCTTCCCTCTGCATACGCTATGCTTCTTCCAAAGGGTCTCGAGCACTACGCTTGCTACACTGCTTCTCTGGAGAGATCTGCTTTCGCACGGTAGCTCGTAGCACTGCCTTCACAGCTGACTCCATTTCCACAATACTTCCTGCTTTTAAATGTTTGCACCATCATGATTAGTCCAAAAAGGACTAAACCGCTCACTGTTGAAACGGTAGTCCTGCATTACTTTTGCTGGCGGCCTCCTCGTCCCAGCACACAACTGATGTCTGTATGTGTGCGTGTTAATAAAGTGAGGATGTGTTTCTCTAGATGGTCTCTTCCTCGTCTCAGTACCAAAGTGGTGATTTTTGGGGAAGGTGTTAACGGAAAAACAGGGAAAGAACTGACAGCCTATAATGGCTTGAGGGACAGAGGATTCATTATGAAAGGGATATGGGGAATACCCTATCTCACCTAAGGACGTCTCCTTCCTGCTCCCAAGTAGCCTCACCCAGGTGATCCTCCCTAGTATCTCCACCCCAAGGGTAAGGATCCAAGAGCGATGGCCTTCCCTGGCCACCCTGTAGGGTATGTTGGGGAAAGAAGTGAGGAAGCCCTCAGGTTCCTCACACAATGTATGGGACTACTGGTCACACTGCCTCTTCCACAATGTCCGTCAGCCTCCCTTCTGGCCAGAGTTCGATATTGTCTTTTTCCGAACTGCAACTCTCAGAATGCTCCTGCGTAAAACACAGAAAACCTGTACTGGAACCAGAGGGATAGAATCGAGACCCAGCATGGAATGGACAGATTTTTCTTGCCCAACAGAAATGAGACACCCAACCTACCAACACCAGACAGACCCCAGGAGGATTGTGCAGTAACAGAAAATGAACCATGAGTGAAAAGGGACTGCAGTGGAGAGACAGAAATACTCCAAACCTCAGGAGGAAACAAAGTTCACCAGTGCATTATGAAATCTTCAAGGAAAACAAGCAGCCCGATCACACGGCTGCCACCCTGCAAATGCAGATTGAAAAGGGGAGCAGTGGAAGTTCCAACCCCCAAAGGGACAGCGTAGCCAGAGATTGGTAAAGGCGAGCAAATGACAAGTGGGAACAATGGGAGCAAGGAGGAATGTTAGAAGAGGGAAGGCTCATCCATAAAAGCCCTGCCAGCACAGAGGAGACTGAAAGGTGTTCAGTTGAGGTCAGGTGGACTGGTGGTGTACCAAGAGGCAAGGTACAGAGTCACCGGTGGAGTGCTGAGGAGACTGTGGCAGTGTACAGAGAGAGTGCTGGTAAGGTACTGTGTGTAGGAGAGATGGTACCATTATATGTGGTTTAGTGAAGGGATATTGTGAAAAGTGAGATAATTAAATAGAGAGTAGGGGGATTTAGAGAGGGAATAAGAATATCTGATATAGAAGAGGGTGGGGCATGAGAGTGGTGAGAAAGTGAAAGGTGGCAGGAGGAGTTACTAACAGTGGGCAGGGCGGAGAAGACGACATAGGAAGGTAGTGGGGAGAGACAGGTTGAGAGAGTGTAATAAAATCAGGAGACTGATGATTAGATAGGGGTCATTGGGTTTCCCTTCCAGACTAGGAAAGACTTAGACAGTAGGGGTTACCATGCTTTACAATACATTGGGGACACCATCTGGGTGTCAGGGACACCTGAGTTAGGGTGCAGAGAGCACACATTGAGGCCGGGAGAGTCATACAGACTCCCCTAGTTTCAATCATCCCAGGCTTCCCAAATAATTCAAAACGCACCTTAAACCTATAATCTTTGTTGGTGTATTTCTGAAGCCATCTTTGACACCACATTGAACTGTTAAATGGGAATGAACTTTGAAAGGGGGCGGACAAGGCTAGGTCAATGATCAAAGCACCAATTGGAAAAGAAAATCCACTTCGACATGTAAGGTACTCATGGTGGCAACAGTAAAGACGGACACAAGTGATCACAGTTCAAGGGTGTTTATTAAACTGTATAAATGGGTGAGAAAAAAGCCTAATCTAAACCTAAATCTAAGATGGGAGCAAGCTACGACCAACAAATATTAATAAGGCAGTGCTAGTGGCATCTTGTCAAATAAAAAGGGCCTATACTTGAAAAAACTATTGCCAATCCTTACCACTAAGTTACAAAATAGTGTGGGATAACGTTCACCAGAAAAGAAAGAAGTGTTAACAAAAATGATAAGTCAGGATGGTATAGCTGTGGTCTCCCTTCACCAAGTTTTCTAGCAAGGGACGAGACGAGACTTCTGAGCACCATACACAACTGGGCTTCTCCAGCATGGTTCTTTTCAGCGATATCAGGATGTATGGTGGCCAAGTCTCTTTCATACAAAGCCTCTTGCCTCCGAGAGCCTGCTGTGTCAACAATAACCAAACAGGGGCGTGACTTGGGCAGCCATGGAATAGGCTGCTCTTTTTCGGAGCTCCGAGATCCGGCAATTGATCTGTGTAACCGCATTCTTCCAGCCTGTCAATTTGAATGAGAAAGTTGGCAAGAAGTAATGCGAATGAGAGCTGAGACGGATGCATCGTTTTTTGAGAAGGTCGAGAGCCAAGGAAGGTAGTTCTGAAACATTGTAGCCCCTCAAGGTGAAAGAAAGGCTGATGACAAGATGGCAGCGAAGAACAAACAAAGGAGCTTCCAGGAGCCAGCATCTCACCTGCCACGATAATCACTGCAGCAGTGGAGGAGCGCGTCTGTTCGGGAGCTGAGGAAGACCGGTGCATACATTAGAGGAACGAAGAGAGGGGGCACCCGGACCAAGGCGAAAGTAAAGGAAAACCCTGTGGGTGCTGACAGACCCAATCCCAGCACAAGCGCATGCACACGCTGGGACCCGGACCGAGGCGGAAAGTGAAGGAAGACCCCGCAGGTGCTGACGGACTCAATCACAGCACAAGCGCATGCACATGCACATGCTGGGACCTGGACCAAGGCGATAGTGAAGGAAGACCCTGCGGGTGCGGACGGACCCCATCCCAGCACAAGCGCATGCACACGCTGGGACCCGGACCCAAGCGAAGGGTGAAGGTAGACACTGTGGGTGCTTACGAACCCAATCCCAGCACAAGCGCATGCACACGCTGTGCTATGTAGCCCGGGGCCCCCTGAGAAAGGAACACCAAGTGCCCAGAAGGAAGGCTGATACGGCCGGAATAGGCGTGGAATCATAGAAGCAGAGAGGCAAACACGTATAACGAGGGATGCGCGGACATGCAGACGACCAGATGCACTGCGCAGGAGGCACGGGGGTATGCCGGAGGGCTGGCTGAAGCAAGGCTGACTTTCTGTGAATGGTGGTGTATTTCACCTGACCGAGCGCTTCTGTTTTGGACAGTCTACCCCGCACGGCATGACCCGAATATCCTGAATGTCCTTTTCAGTTTAGGATCACACACGTCGCGCATAAATGAATAAAGTGTAGGAGCACCCGGACCGAAGCGATTGGAAAGGAGTACCCCGTGGATGCCAGCAGGCTTAATTGCAACGCAAGGGTGGGCATAAGCTGCGCAACGCATTCCGGAGCCCCCCTACACACGGATGCAAGGAGCCTGGAGAGAAGGCTGACACGGCCGGTGTAGCCGCTATAATACATAAAGTGGACCCAGAGGCGGAAAAGCAGCTGCGTATCACGCCCAGTGCAGGCACAGAGATGAATGACCGTGTGACTGTGTTGCTGAACGGGCGCACCGCGCAGGAGGCGTGGGTGCGGAATTTAGGGCTGGCCGAGGCAACAAGAAGTCAATCTCACACAACACTATGCATGAACTCTACAGAGCCCAGATGCGGAGTGCAGAGAGAAGGTTGATTTAAGTGGAATCTATGGTGCTCAGCCCAACTACAGTGCCGGTAGGTGGAGACGCCAACAAGGAGAGACAGAGCAAAGACAAGAGCCGGGAAGTGACCTTCAAACCGGAGGTAACAGCATTGAGACCTGGGGGGAAGAGGCAGAGCCCCAGGTGTACATGGGCATGGAGCCATTAAGGCAAATGATAGCGAAGGCTACAGGCATCAAGTACCTGGCGTAGTGGGGAAGTGACCCCCACAGAGGGCAGCGCGGGAATAGAGGTGGGACATACCACACGAGACCCTCAGCCGGGTGAAAGGCTGCAGAGGATCACAGACCGGAGCACGACTGGGGCATCAGACCCGAGAGTCAATAACAAGACGGGAATGTCGGTCAGAGGGGGCAAAGCCAAGGGCAAACAGCCCACAATGGACATTTTTGCTAAACCGCAGCAGTCTCCAACCACCCCAACGCAAAGTGTGGCTATGGCATCCACAGGAACGGCTGCGCCAAGTGAAAATCAAGCAATTTTAACAGCCATAAAGGAACTGAAAGCCTCGTGGGGGATGACAATGGCAGAATTGAGGATTACATTAGAAACGAAAATAGATGCGGTAGGAGTGGAGGTCAATCTATTGAGACAAGATGTGAGAGCACTGGCGGAGAGGACCAGCGGCCTGGAGAGTGCTGTGAAAATCAATGCAGAAACTAGCATGGATAACGCCAAGGCAGTCCACGTACTGAAGCAGCAGGTAGCCAAGCTGGAAAATCGAGCAGAGGAGGCAGAAGGACGAGCGAAACACAACAATATACGTGTGGTCGGTCTGCCGGAAGGGGAAGAAGGTCAAGACCCCACGAATTATGTAGAAAACATGATCATACAAGAACTAGGAGCAAACAAGCTCTCCCAAGGGTTTGCGGTTGAACGTGCGCACAGGGCCTTGATGAGGAAGCCGAAACCTGGAGCCCCTCCGAGAGCAATCATAGCAAAGATCCTGAATTTACAGGGACAGGGAAAAGATCTTAGAGTTCTTCAGGAAAGGAGGGACAATAAAAAGGTTGTTTGCGACCATTACAGCATATCCTGACTACACTATGCTAGTGCAGAGACAACGCTATAGCTATGTAGTGATTAAGAGAAGACTGTGCACAGCTGGATTTAAATACATGTTGCTGTACCCTGCAACAGAACACACTTTTTTAACACCCAGGAAGACACAGCGACGTGGCTGGACGCACACGGCTGTCCGGAGCAGGATGAGGAGCACGGGCAAGAGGGATACGATAAGTGACCTAATAGCTGTGCATGTTAAGAGAAGGGCACGGGGTGATGGGTTACAGTGTTATGAGACATTTGAACAAACTGGACAGGAATATAGAATGCATAATTTAAGAAGGATAGCGGAAGGTGCGATTAGCCAGACTTTTGAAATAGGAGCGAAGGCACAGAGACAGCCTACCCCCGGGAGTCAGATTAGGAGGACCGCCACTAGGGCGACATCTCCCTGCTGAGCTGCAAGTAAGGCAACTGCCGGAAAGGGCTAGATGCGGGGTTGCCTGAGATCCAGGGATGGATGGAGGTGAGGCAAGGGAGGGGGGAGGAAGAGGGGAAGTTGGGGAAGAATTGGGGTGTGTGATGGGGTTGGGAAAGGAGGAGGGTGGGAGAGGGTGGGGTGTTGGGGAAAAGTTAGTAGTTAGGAGAAGTTTGTATTGGGGAACAAGCCTACATGACAAAAGGGAAGAACTGAGACCTGGGCGGCATTTGAGGAGGAGGGGGAGGGACCTGGACATGTTATGGGAGACCTTAAAGTAGTTACCTGGAATGTGAGAGGGCTCAACAGCTACTTAAAAAGAAATAAGGTTATGATGTAATTGCGCAAGCAGAAAATAGACATAGCCTTGCTGCAAGAGACTCACCTAACGCATGAAAAACTGGAAGTGGTTCGGAAGAAGTGGAGAGGGACTGTTGTGGGCGCAACATACTCGGCTTATGCTAGAGGAGTAATCACCTGGGTGGCACCACATGTACCATTTCAGCTATTGCACTCTACAGTTGAACCAGATGGGAGGATGGTAATTTTAAAGGGATTGGTGGAAAACAAGGAGATATGTATCATAAACACATATGCCCCGAATCATGATAAGGCGGCATACTTCAGAACCCTATATAGCAAACTCAGTGTGAGCCTGGGGGGGTGCAGTGATTTGGGGAGGGGACTTTAATCGGGTACTATACCCAAAAATGCATAGATCGGACGCTAAAATAGATAAACCGACCCCAGCAGCCAGGATACTGCAGTCTCTGTTAACAAACTTTGGGTTAGAAGATGCATGGAGATCTCATTATCCGCAAGATCGACAATACTCGCATTATTCTGCCCCCCAGAACTTATACACTAGATTGGATTATGTGTTTTTCACGCATGGACTGATGACAGAAATAGTGCAGACAGAATACAAAGCGAGGGTCCTATCGGACCACTCGCCGCTGGTACTGATATGGCAATATCGACCTCCAATAGCAAAAATACCGACATGGCGCCTCCGAGCGGAAGCGCTGAAGGACAACATCTTCAGGGAGGACGTGAGAGAGGAAATAACAAGCTACTTTGAGACCAATACCGGCAGTGTGGAGTCGGCAGGGGTTCTCTAGGAAGCTTTTAAAGTAGTGGTGAGGGGGATAGCTATAGCAAAGTCCAAGAGGCTACAAGGAGGGATTTTGGTGGAGCTACAAGAAGCTGAAACGGAGTTAGAAAAAGCACTGAAAAGGGGAGGCAGCACCATAGACGATAATGAAGTAATACTTAGGCTGCAGCAGAAAGGAGCAGGATACTGGGAAAGACTGTGCAATTTAAACTATGAAAAATATATAGAGAGACAGCATGCAGGAGGAGACAAACCGGGGAGAGTTCTGGCGTGGTTATATAAAAGCGAGACTCCCAGACCGGTAATCAGGACGATAGCGAAAAAGGATGGAAGTACAGCAGACACCCAAGAGGAAGTGAGTCTAGAATGTGCAAATTATTACCGCATACTATATGGAGATGTGGAGGAAAGAGATAGCAAGGAAATAGGTGAGATTCTGGAGGACATAGGTTTGCCGCAGATTAGCGCTGAAGAGCGTGAGGAGCTAGACGCACCAATCACTTTAGAGGAACTGGAAGAAGTGGTGAGGCAGCTACCCACTAGTAAGAACCCGGGGACTGATGGACTCCCTAGTGAATTTTATAAAATGTATAAAAATGAGGTACTCCCACCGTTTTTAGATATGCTCAACGAGGCATACAAAGTTGGAAGGTTACCAGAATCCCTGAGAGAAGCGATCATCATACCGCTTCCCAAACCCAACAAGTCTAGCTGTGAGTGCGACTCCTACAGACCCCTGTCGATACTGAATCAAGACAGTAAAATACTGACAGCGGTCCTGGCAAATAGAATGAGGAGAGTCATTACCAAACTAATACACCCCGACCAAACTGGTTATGCCCCTAACAGGAATATATCCAACAATCTTAGGCGACTACACCGAGTAATTGAATATGCCAACGAAGAGACAAGTGAGATGGCAATAGTGTCGCTGGACGCAATAAAGGCCTTTGACTCGGTCAAATGGCCATGGTTGATTGCTACTCTGACAAATTATGGAATAGGGCTGCGGTACCTCAAATGGGCCAAATTATTATATAGTGAACCGCTGGCCAGAGTGAATACAGGTGCAGTTATACCGGAGAGGTGGCAACTTAGTAGAGGCACCAGACAGGGATTTCCGTGGTCCCCCATGTTGTATATCCTGGCCTTAAAGCCATTGGCAATATACCTAGTGCAGCAGTATGACACAATAGGCATTGATATAAAAGGGGAATCGCATTTAATTTCCTTGTATGCTGATGATATGTTGCTGTATCTGCGCTACCCTGAAGAGAACCTCCAATGTGTCTTGGAAGTGATGGAGCGATTTGCAAGGCTTTTAAGCATAGCCGTGAACCCCAAAAAGTCTTGTGTATTTCCATTGGGGAGGTATAACGGGACCCCGCTAGAGCAATTACCGATCCTCCAGATACCATGGGAGGTCAGCACGTTTCGATATCTTGGGATAGATGTATACCATACGGTAGAAGCAGAGCACCAGCGTAATACTGAGAAAGCCATCCGGAATATTGAACACTGTATGAGGATGTGTGTGAAGCTTCCCTTGGCAATGATGGGAAGAGGGGCAATGCTTAAAATGGTGGTCCTGCCAAGACTGTTGCACTACTTCGGGAATATCCCATACCTCATACCTAGGCGTTTCTTTGTTAAATTGAGCAGTATATGCAGGGAATTCCTCTGGCAAGGGACAAGGAACAGGGTGGCCCTTTGGAAGCTGCAAAACCCATACGAGAAAGGGGGCATAAAACTACCAAACTATGAGACCTATTATATAGCAAGCCAACTGCAGTATGTGGCTAAATGGCTTTCTGAGGAGCAAACCTCTGAATCTAGGCTGTTCCAAATGAACTGTGCCCCATTTTTCCTTAGAAAAATGATGTTGTTGCCTAAAGCGGATATGGAAGGGCACCCGAGAATGATGGCACTTGGGTGGGAAATATGGCGGAGAGCTTGCAAGATGGTGGATGACCCGTCCCGTGCTCCCCGCAGGTGCCATTGGTTGCCCTGGTGGGAAAAGAAAAGCAACTAAGACTAATGATCAGGAAGCATTGGGAGCCTGTGAGGATAGCAACCGTAGGAGATATGTGGCAAGAAGGGAATATAAGGGATTTTGAGGGGCTAGTGGAAGAAACAGGGTTACATGCAGGACAGTATATTACATACCACAGGGTGGTGGAGCGGATCAAAGAGTCATGGCCTGAAGAAATACTAGCGAGTGAACCAGATGCTACCATGGACACAATATATGACATAGCAGAGGGGGGGCACGAAATATCAAGAATATATGAGTTGATGATGACCAAAGTGGGAAAGGAAGTGACACAGCTAAGAAAAGACTGGGAAGAAGAAGTGGGGGCCCCAATGAGCGACGGTATGTGGGAGCGCGCCCAGGAATTTCATAAAAAAGTGTCGAGAAATGTCAGATTGCAAGATATACAATTGTATATCACCCACAGGACGTATATGACTCCCCAAAGGATAGCCAAGTTTAAAAATGCACGGCGACAAGCATGCCCCAAATGTAACAAAGAAAATGCTGGAATGGTGCATGTGTTTTGGTCATTCCCAATAATAGGAAGCTTTTGGGGAGAAGTAGCACATAAGTTGGAAGACAAAGGGATCAAAATAGAGGTGGATACAGCATGGGCTTGCCTATTGGGAGGGTTCCCTAGACCACATAAGCTAAAGCATATGAGTAAACTGAAAGATCTGGCGTATTTACTGGCAAAGAGGAAAATTGCAATGGGATGGAAAGCATGTCACAGACCAAGAATAGAAGCGTGGTGGAAGGACCTGCAAAAATGGGCAGAGGCGGAAACAGTAGTATGGCAAGAGGCGAGTAATGTTGGGGGGGAGGAGGAGACAGGAACTTTGATGGCCTGGAAACAACTAATTGCTGAATTATTTGGGCCCATGCATGATGGGGCTAGTGACCAAGACCCAACGGAAACAATCGATATGGAATCCCTATTGCAGGACAAAGGAACAGAATAGGAAGGAAAGTAGGCTTGGGGGAGGGAGGGTGGGAAGGGGTGAAACGCAGTGGATAGAGATAAAATGATGTGTATTAACATTATTATGTGCACTTTAAGTTTGGTTTTGTGTTGGTTGTTGAAAATTAATAAAAATTGTTTAAAAAAACAATAACCAAACAAAAAGTTTCTTTTATGTTGGGTGATTATTCGTCACCACTGGATCCCCGTCAACCTGTCTCCAATCCTTCTCGAATGTTAGCCTTCCTCTGTCGGGTTCACTATGGCCGTTCACTCAAAGTAGTTTCATCTGTAGTTTCACTATCTTTTTATACAACCTTTCACTGTGGACATCCCTCAACAGAGTTCACTCCTGTCAACACAATGTTCGATGAGTTATTATGCTTCACCCCTAATTGCAGGCACCCCTCAGCCGGGTTTACATTTGCCTCACTCAACAGTTCACCTTGGTTTCAACACAATGTGGGATTCACTTCCCTTAGTTTTCTCTTGGCATCCCTCTGTCGGGTTCACATAGCCATTCTAACAAAGTTTGTGATTCTATCATCTTATCAGAAAAGCGGGGTTCCCTTCCCCTGGCTTTTTTGCGGCATCCCTCAGTCGGGTTCACATTTGCCTTAGATCATTAGACCCAAGTCCAGGTCTCAGCCACCAGTCAGGCTTCACGTACTTCTATTCATACAATGTTCTCGGGGTGTTACTGCGCAGGCATCCCTGAGTATGATTGGCATTTTCCCCAGTAACACAGTTCACTTTGTTACTCCAGTGTGTCAAAGACTTTCGATTGTACAAGGGGTTTTACTTGACCCTTGTATGACTACTTTGACCTCTTGCATTGACCTCTTCTAGGGCCTCCGGGTATCTGTAGTTTAAAAAAAAGGGGACCAACCAAAGTCTTTTGAATGCGCGCCCACGTAGTGCCGGACCACTCTACAGCTGGTCCCTTCCTGCTTTTAAAAGTTCTGTAACACACAGTCTTTGTTCTTCAATTCACATTATGTTGCCACTTGCAACCTTCACTCAACATAGTTCGGTTTACTATTGGATCTCCCTCCGACTCACAAGCTGTGATGAACCGCTTTGCATTTCTTGTGTCTGGAGTCAAGGACGGTACCACGGTAGTAAGCGTCTCTCCCTGCCTTGGTTATCGGTGTAGGAGGGCCCCATGCATCGTTGACATGTGTTACACCATACGCTAGCTGTTGTTCCTGACCCTATGATACCTTTCACAAAGGCTTTGTGGTTCGGGGTCTAAAAGGGCAAAAGCACTTCCTTGTCGTCATTTCGGTTTTCACCACCTAGCTCCTCCTTTTGAACTGCCGTTCTGGAATAGCTGTTTCCTCGTGCGGTATGCCTTGCTCAATGTGTGTTCACGTGCTCTGCCCTGTGGGGAAGGGAAAGGGCTGTAAGGTGTGTGTGTAGTTATTGTCAATTGGCTGACTCTGCCTGACCCTTGTGTTGGGACATGTCAGATAAACGGCGCTGGCATTAGTCCGTTGTCTTTCACGGAATGAGAAAGTGTTCATTTTGGATAGGGGGTGCAGGGTATAGCTTCTATAAAACCTACAGGGTTAGAATAGGGAAAAGGTGTTATAAGGAAAGGGGTACTGCGTCTCAAACTTCGGTGTCCCACTTCCACTGCCTGAGGACCCCTCATCCAGGTGATCCTCCTGCACTGGTCCACATCCCAGGAACGGGATCCAATAGCGATGGCCGTGTCCTGGCCACTTGGATGACAGATCCCAGGGGACTAGTAAGTGAGACACCTTCATATTTCTCACATACGCTAAATCATATTTAATTTAGTTTGTTAATGTTGTCTCCTTCCAAGTTGCACAGTGTTGACACTTCACCAATAAAGCATGGTTTTAAAACCTGTTTTGTGTCACAGCGCTGGGAATCTCCCCAGTACTTTGTGACTGTACCTTTGTGAAGTACATCACAAATGTGATTCTGATGTTTAATTCTGAGTTTGATGAACTGCCATTTTATTCAAGGCTGGGACGTTTTCAATTTAAAACATCCTCTATGTTTTGCCTTACAAACTCTACATGCCCTGTCAACTTTCTAATACATTATTTCTCCATCACCCTCTAACCCAGACAATCCCTTCCCCAGAATGCACTGCCACTTTATTTCCTCCCCCCCCCCCCAATCTGGTCTTTTGAAGCCTCTTTCTTTCTTCCCAGCCCTTGACCTTTTCTAGGCATTCCCTGAGATATCCTCCTTTTTATCTTGTTTCCTTGCTTGCTCTTGCACTAGGTAACCCTACTTCTGCCCCTTGTACCCAAATAAATATCCCAAACTGTGCTTAACCATGAGCCTCTTCTCAGCAAATTATATTTCCTGTCTCTCATCAGAACCTTCATTTAGCAACATTAAAATACAAAGCAAATTTACAAATACTACCCAAAGCTAATAATGCTGACTTGAAAAAACAGTGTCATACCATTACTGTGCATCCCATTACTGCGCATACCAAAATGCAGAATTTCACAGCCCCCATTTCGCTGCATATATATATATGAGGGGGGTGGGTGGATAAAATGAATACATGTGGTGGGGTATGAGGGGTGCTCTCCCGCTGCATAAATATGCTATGAAATTCTGTAAAATAATTTGATATTGTACAGTAAAAAAATGTGCCGTGATCACACAGATGCGACAAAACTTCCCCTGTCCTCTAACTCGAATAGTAGGGTCATTTCATTTTCCAGCCGCCTGAAGGGAGAGGTCCTCCATTATGCAACCCTTAGTGAGGTGCCTGCTCGACTTAAATCACCTGAGCCAGCACCCATGATGCATACCCTTTCTCCTACGTCCCCTTCCAACAGCCTGTGATGAATCCAATGGAGCCATCATTAATTTTCCAACGGTAACCTCCTCCCATGTGGCCAGGGGACGGCAGCCGCTACCGGATCCTGACCCTGCGAGGAGGCTATATGACGAAGTATGACATGGGAGGAGACAGTTTCCGGGAGATGTCCTGGCTTCATTGGATAAGACATGGTATCCCCCATTTGCCCGTGAAGATGACCCTTTACACCGAATACCCTCAGACTATTGCCACACATCCACACTCCCTTTTAGGGAAACTAGAGAAAACCTTTTTGAAAACTCTGCAGACCAAACTTCCATCCCTGGTCTAAAATGTGGAAGCTCCAAGAAAGTTTTTTTCCAGTTCTAATTATTCACCATATGGAACGGATTTGCCATCGAGAACTGTTGAAAGTGATTTTCCAAGTAATCTACATCACCCAACAACAATAGACTACGTTTCCCACAATCACCCAAATATTGGGAGAGCAAGAAGGAAAGAGCAATGCAGAATGAAAGGAACTGCAAGCTCAATGAGCGTTCTAGTTGTTTTCAACACTGGAGGCCAAGTCATAGAGGCTGCTGCTGTTTGGAAGACATGTTGTTCACCCGGGAGGCTTATAAAGCCTGGAAGCACGAACTGGTGTGGCGTACCCTAGTGGCTCACCAGCAAGGGAGAAGAGGAATGCTGTGAAGGCAGGTCGCCCCACAGACATGCCCGGAGCCAGTGGAAAACTCCTGGGCATGCAGCAAGTACAGAAAGCAGCTACTGGGACCTGGATCGAAGCAGGCATGATACGACAAGGCTGCGGGAGACACCGGAGTGAAAGGAGAGCAGTCTGGAGAGGAAGGCAGGTGGTACACATTTACTGCTTGAGCACGACCGGGGCCGAGAACGGCAAAAGGAGCCGATGAGGCAACGGAAACACAGTTGGGAGCCCGGGGCGTTTCAGTGACCGTGTCAAATATGAACGATTATAAATAAAGCCACAGAAAGAGAAAAAGTAAAGAGACTGAATGAGAAACAAGAAAGTATATTACGAATATGACCCCCAACAAGATATGATTGTATGGAATACAAATATGTGGGGAACCCAAATCGAATGATGTCCCAACGAGATATACAATACCAAAAAGGGTGTTCAAAACTGTGGAGGTAAAACAGGAATTGAATATAAGAAGTCCTGGCAGGAGAATAAACCAGGCAGTGACAATTGTGTGTGAATACAAGAAGCCCTAGCAGAAGAGTATACCAGGCAAACACAAGTGAATGAAAAGTCCTGGCAGGCAGATGCAAGTCTATAAGAAAAAATATAGAACTATGTTTACCAAACAAAAGGAACCTTTCGAACGAAGTGGAACTACAAGTCTAAGCAGCTTTGAAGATAGGAGTACTGTTGTGAGCCAAGAAAGACACAAAGAACTATTAGACAAATACTAATTTGCATTGAGGACAATTCTAGGGGAAGGGAGCCACCCCCTGGAGCCAAGGGTTTTCACCCTTGGAGAACTTCTACATTATAGCTGTTTACTCTTCCTCTACAAACTCTTTTGCAATCACCTAAGGTTAAAGACATTGCCCCTTCCAACTTATAGTTTAGTTTTTAGTCAGAGGGTCATAGTAGAACTTTTGGACACAAGGACGGTTTTGATTTTGACATCCTGACAGACAAATCCTTAGTTTTTGGTTTTAAGTATGGAAATTCCTCTTAGAGCAGGGTCAGAGGGGCCTTTCCCCAACCCTTTTGTTTTCAATAGATGTCTTTAACCAAAAGCATGACTATCTTGTGTCTGAGTTTCATTCCTGACTTCACAAGCCCCATGGCTGGGAACAAGGTCCATCCTTCTCAGCAGACTGCTAAAGGGCCAGGATAAAACGCTTCAGCATTTGCCCCGTTTCCTTTGTGATTTTACGGGATGGAGGGGCCTTTGGCTGCTGGTTACTGAAGTAGACGTGGGTCATCTCCAGTGATGCAACCTATCCTGCCTGATCCTAGGACAGTACCCCAGATGGACCCCAGAAACATCAATGATAAGTTGATGCACAACATGTCATTTTTATTATTGTTGCAATTAAAATATGCACTTGACAAGTGCACCACCCTCTATCCTGTTGAACTGTTGGCACTGTGCCCAAAGAGGGGCGAAGAGGAATAATAGACATTTCTTTGGAAAGAGAACAATTGAAGGGAGATGTGTGAACGACATATAATCTGAGAAAACAGGAAATACAGAGGGGGTTTCTACCAGAGGAACAGTGGTCTTTAGTAGTTCAGAAAAGGCAAAAGCTGGCCACAAAGCTAACTTGTGGATCCAAGAAAGGCCAGCATAATGCTTAATTCCTAAATGAATGTCTGGAGAGAGGGAAATGGGAGTTGCCCCACAGTGGTCGGAAAGACTGATGAATTGATGGGGTGGAGTTAGCGATTTGTATCACTGCTCAGTTTGAGCCAGGTTTTGCACAGGCAGAAATGGTTTGCTGACATGCATTGCTATTGGTTTTTGGAGATCTCGGAGTGGTCTTTATCGGCACTGCTGTCAATGGATTGTTCTCTCCGCCACCTTGCCCCATGCCTGAGGGAACTGGAGGAAGAGCCAGCTGATACACAGAAGGGGCTACCAGTACTATACCTCCCAGCCTACTCTGGAACATAGGCACTGGCAACACCAGCCACTCGGACTCGGTACTCCTGCTCGGATCTTTCTCTGCTGCCTTATAATACTCTCTCTGAGGGCCTTCATTCACAAACCCGTCAGTCAGCTTCCACCCCAGCCTCAGCAGAATGGAGGAAGGGCAGGCTCACACACGAAAGGGGCTACCGGAACTACAACACCCAGCCCATCGATGAAATGGGAGCCAGCAGTGCCAGCAAAACAGTTGGCCGGAACACAAAACAAGCCTACTAAGGGTTTCCACTACCAGAGGGCTCCTACCTTGCAGAAAGGTCTCTGCCAACGCCATCACTGATCAATGTTTCTCTCCTCCCTGGCTCTCCCGATCCTGCCCTCTTCGAGACCCTTCATTCACTGCACTGCCAGCCACCCTCCCCTGCCACTGGATACCAAAGGAAGGCTGGCTGACAGGGTAGAGGCTGTCAGAAGAACAAATCCCCAGACTGTTCTGGGACAAGGAGGCAGACTCAAAAACAAAAATGGCACTAAGGCCTCCAACTCCCTTCAGCACACTCAGTCATGGCACGTAATGAAAGATGTAGAAGTAGTGGCAACACCTGTTTGAGCATGTTTGTAGGCTAGATGAAGCTGAATATACTGCCAGTTGGGAAACCTCTTGCCAAGCTACTGTTTTCTGCATCCTTGACTGTAGAATTGATGTCCCCTTCCCCTAAAGGATTTGTGTATGCAAATAAGTTTATTCGGAACATAAAATTCCACCAAACTTAAATCCACTAGAATCACCACTTATTGCATACATTTCATTAATAGTAAATGCCATTATATAATACAATAAACAATTAATTAAAAAATATACATAAAAACACATGAAGGCATTACATGTTCAAACCAGGTCTACATGGATCTAATAAGATATAAAAAGCTGGGTTTCGCCATTTATCAGACTAACAGAATTCTGATATAACCCTTCATATTCCTTAGTATCAGCTCTGTTAACAATTTAGATCTAAGTTCAATCAGACTCTAAGGACTTTTAGGGTCAAAGATTCAAATACAAAGGTTCGAATAACAATACTCTAAAACAAAAGGACCGAAAAAAATTGAATGCACTTTTTTGGGGGGTGTCCACCCTAAACCCCTGTTTTTTAAAGCCCATGTTATGTACTGGGAGGTTGCTCTGACTTTCACCCAAGATGAATACCAGGTAGACATATTATTTCTGAAATAGTTAAAGGAAGCATGTAGCCCCTGCCATAGTCGCCCATGTTCTATCAAACGAAACCCTCTTGCATATTAGTTGTATAGTTGGAAGAGGGAAGATGTTAACATCTAGAACCAATAGTCTGTGCTACCTGCTGACTGTGCCATATCTTTGGGGGAGTCACAAACACATTTAGATGGCACTTTTAAGATCCTTGTACATAAAACTCGGCTCTCCCTTTGTGTATTTATGACTGCTATGCCCGGATATATTGCTCCTACCCTATCATTTGCTCATATACAATAGTTCAAGGATATCCTTTATCTACTTGCATGTTCCCACAAACAACTTTTACTTTAAAGTAGCTTAAGCATTCATCTGGGTGTAGTCTTTGATCACATTACCAAAACCTTTTGTGTTTGTGATCTTACTACCATTGTCAGTCTCTCTTTCTCACTATGGGGCTGTATGCACACAAAGGACCACTCACTGGACTTGCTGCTCGATGCTGCCTATCCACATCCCCTTCTCTGTGTCCCAGACTTGGTCGGACCTCTATCGTCTGCCCTTTGAAAACACTGTTGCAACCCATTTGCCCAGCTCTCCAAGATGCTCGGGAACACATCCTGAACGGTCCATGATCCCTCTTTTGTGTCCTCCGCCAGACAGCACCTTCAGCTCAGATAACTGCCTTCACCTTGCCATGAAGAAGGACAATTCTGTTACATTGGCTTTTGATACCTTAGCCCCATTCAAAATGTGTACAACTAAGAGACTCCCATTGTTTCTTAGATGCCATCAAACATTGGAGGACAGTATTAGAGCCCCCAATACCAAATGGCACAAGAACTGTCATTAAGAGGACACATTGCTGTATCTTTGATTTGGGAATTTCCACCTCTATTTGCTCTGCCCCCATGTACTAAAATCAATAATACCTGGTTCTAAGAGAATCTTCTTTCAGACTGTTAAAAGCATGCCCTTGTGCTCACTGTTACGAATAAAGCCAACCTTTTTCCAGCCATTTCTAAAAACTATCAGCTGTTCGCCATTCTACCTTTGGTGGCCAAGTTCTTGGATGCTAGAGCCACTGTGCAAATTCAAGTATATTTTATGGCCACTAATATTCTGGACACCTTTCAGTCAGGCTTCTGCCCAGGAGATGGCGTAGAGTCATCTCTTATATGTGTTTGTGACACTACTCCATCTAGAAGCTGATGATGCCAATCAGTGCTCTCAGATCGGTCTATTGGATCCCTCAGCAGAATTCAACACAGTGGATCATGCAGTCCTGACAGAAAGACTATTCACATATTGCTTGATTAGATCCCAGGAAATAGACTTAAGCTGATTTAGATTAACACACTGTCCATTGTTTCTGGAGGCCCGGCCAGCTCTTCTTTAATGTATACCACTGTTTAAGATTACTCACCAATTTGTGATTGGCTACAAATCGTATGGCAAGATTCAATTTATCTCCATACTCAGCAAATCCTGCTCCAGCCGGCCCAGCTTCATAATACCATAGCAGTTACACAGGCCTTGATGAGAAGAAACTGGTTGCAGTTGAACTAAGGATTGAACAACGTTCTCTTGCTTGGTCCCCATGCTATTTAAAAAACTGCTTCTCTCCCTTAAGATGACTGTGCTGCTGTTCAATCTCTCCATCTCTTCTGCACCCATTCAGCACCTAGGTGCCCTGGTGGAATCCCACATGTTCATGATACCCCAACTTAACATTAAAAAGAACAGCTTTTCGAAATCAAGCTCCTTAGATACATCCTATCTGTCCTCACTTGTGAGGATAATGCATTTGCAGTTTATTCAGGTCACCCTCTGACATCCATAGCTAAGTTACCAGGCTTTTAGAATGCTGCACTTAGGCTTACCAAAGAGGACCAGACACCTCTGTTGGATTGAGCACCCTTTCTTGGATGTGTGAGAAACCAGTCAGTGTCTCCCTGGCTAGTCCCCAGGGATCTGTCATCGAGATGGCCAGGACACAGTCATCGCTATTGGATCCAGTTCCTGGGCGTGGACCAGTGAGGGAGGATCACCTTGGGGAGTGGGACACCGGCGGGGGAGATGTGGTATCCCCCATCTTTCAACAACTTTCCTCCATCCTACGTTCCAAAACACTGTCCCCCCCTTTTCTGACACTAACACTTCCGTACAACATGAAAGGCAACAGACTAACATCAGAGTCGTTTACCTGACATGTCCCAATACAAGGGTCAAGCAAAGTCTGGCAACAGACCAGAATCACACACATCCGACGGCCCTTTCCCTTCCGCACAGGGATAAAAGGTGGAGCACGAGCGCAAAGGACGAGCAAGGCAGACCGCACGACGTGCACAGCAGTTCAAGTGTAGGCGAAAGACAGCACATACTGAGAGGGCAACAAGGAGAGAAGCGACCTTGCCCTTTCAGGCCAAGGCCTGTGAAACCTCTGCAGATGGAAATATAAGACCGCGAACAAAAGTCAGCGTGAATTGCAGAAGATGTCAATGGTACACAAGACCTTCCTCCGCTGATTACCAAGCTGGGGAAAGACGCTTGTCTCAGAGGTACCAACCTTGACTCCAAGAAGGAAGAAAGCCAAGCGGTTCATCACAGCCAGTGTGTCGAAGTAAGAGTGGATAAGAAGCCAAACTGAGTTGAACGAAAAGTAGCAAATGGCTAATTTGAACTTTGAAAGGTTTGAGGAATAGATTGATGAAAGAGGGGGAAAACCACAGCAACAGAGGCATCCGGCACCACGTGGGTTCTCACGCAGGGAACTCTGGGTGAGTACCCGATGGTAGAGACTACCATAACCAGAAGGCCTTGGGAAGAGGCAAAGAGAGGTCAACGTGGTCATACAGGGGTGTTGTAAAATCCTCTGTGCCGTCGAAAGTCTTTGACCGACAGATGATTGTGAAGGAAAGGGAGATGACAAAAATAGGGGCGAAGCCTAAGTCCCTATGAACAGTGTGTTGACAGGAGTGAGGCCGAGCAAGGGATGTGCGCAGTAAGTTGTTTGAAAAAACATTAAGACTTGTGAAAGTAAGAAAAGCCATTTTGAACCCGAAGTAGGGAGGCTAGTGTCTGAAAGGGGTCCGTGCTCGGAAGAGGGTGATCCAGGGATGGAAGCCATTACCCCAAAGCTAACTTTGAGAAAGCTTGAGGAATTGTTTAAAAAGACATTGTAATTTGTGAATGGAAGAAAAGTCGTAATGAACCCGAAGGAGGGAGGATGACGTTTGAAAGAGGTCGGAACCCGAAAGAGGGAGATCCAGGGGTGAAAAGTGAACACCCAAAGTTCATTTGAGAAAGTAACTGTTTATGTGATTTGTTGAATATGACTTGAAAGAGGGTTATGCCCGGACAAGGGGGACACAGGGATGAAGCCTTCGCCCAAAGTAAATGCGGAATATAACTTTTGTGTTTGTTTGTTGGAAACATCAGGCCCTCTAAGGCAAGAGTCTTGCAATTGAAGAGACTTAACCATCGAAGAACCTGATAGCTGATACTGAACTGTGGACTCGTGCTGGGAAAGCTCAAGTGCGGGCTGTACTCAGCAGATCCACCTTGTCCCCCTGCTCAAAACGTGGGGAAGGAAGACCCCTAGCAATCACATCCTGACTTATTCTTTGTGAACACTTTTTTTTAAATTGAAAACACTATCCCACACACTTTTTGTAACAAGTTGTAAGGATTTGGCAATAGTTCTTTTTTAGTTTGACAAGACGCCACAAGGACGGCCTTACTTTTCATTTGATGGTCGAACCTTGCTCCCATCTTAGATTTAGGTTTAGAATAGGTGTTTTTCCACCCTGCATTTACAGTTTAATAAACACCCTTAAACTGTGATCACTTGGGATCGTCTTTACTGTTGCCACCATGAGTTCCTTACTGATGGACATTAAAAATGGGGTTCCCTTCAAGGCACTTTTCCTCATGCACAAGTGTCTATGGAGCCTGGCCCCAGACTACCTAAGCTCCCACACTGATCACCATTTCCCATCTCGCTCCCTGGGATCAGTCAATCATGGCTTCCTGGCCATCCCTTAGATGCGCTGTTACACTCAGGCGGGGCAGCATTTTTCTGAGTGGGATCCTAAGCAATAAAACACTCTGCATTTGAACATCACATGAGAAGACAAATATATGCACTTTTAGCATCTCCTTAAGATGCTGCTCTTTGTAGGCTCAGTCGGATGTCCATCTGCTTCTAGCTGGCTCTTCTTGCTATAGTGATTACTAGATCCAACGTGGTCCAGCTCACAGTGTGCACTTTATAACTAATCCTACTCACTCCATCTCTTCCAAGGATGTGGGTGGAGCCAGGAGAAAAGAATGAGTTCAAATGAGTCTCTAAAAGGGCTTAAGGGGCAAAATAAGGTGAGAAGGAGAAGAGTCACAAAGTCTAGAATCAAAGCTTAGATATAAAGAGAATGAGCAATATTCTGTGTTCTTTATGATGTCGAGGTGGTTACCCGAAGAGTTGAGAGCCCTGAAATTCAGGTGGGGTAAGTCGAGAATGAAAAAAGAGTGGTCGACTGTGAGCAACAAATAGATCCAAGAGGATGAGATCATTATTTCATATTTGTCAGCCAGAATATTGTGAGGGGTCAGAAATGTAATGCAAGCAGCCTTTAGATGATTTCTGAAACTTTGCCGTTTTATTAAAGTAAAAGTCATCAAACGTCTCACTATCCCTACTCTGACTAGGATTTCCCTGACTATGAAAACTAAAAGGAAACACTCGAATACACGATAAGTGGCTCTCACACTTCAACATCAAATACACAAAGAAATATATGGCAAAGCACAATAACATCAACAATGATATTCACAGTCTGTCTTGGTAACCTGGATGAACTTCCCTTCCCCAGGTTTTAAAGACATTCCAGTTCCAAAAAGAGAGAATCATGGTAATAATGTTTGTAATAAAGTCTCAATTCAGTTCTTTTCTCCTTCAATGGGTAAAAGGAATGTTTTGTTAACCAAAGTTCAAACAACAGAAACAATTATCTTCTTACTGGAATAATGATGTTCTACATCATCAAATAGCACCAATGTCATTTCCAGCCAAGATGCTTTGCTAAAACTTCTGATTGTCCAAGAGGAAACGCCACAGTTCCTTGTTAGGTTCAAATAGACACAATTGCTGGTAATGACAGTGAAACACAGCTTTTTGGTCAACACTTGGCAAGTCTTTATTTATTTATTTTTTAAAATGTTTTTATTGCCATTTGTAAGTCATGCATTTCAGGATGTTCAACAGAATTAACATTGCAGTGTCATTGCTTACTTTTGTGTTAAACTAACAACTACTAACAAACAAACATTAACTGTCTTCATTCACCCTAGTGGTTTTGCAGTCAGATCTATTATTATGAGGGTATGGTTTCAGTTCAGCATTGAACAGCTCAAAGGTGGTAGTCGAAGGAGGTTACTGCTCCATTTTATCATCTAAATGTCTAAATATAACCCTCGTTGCACTCATGGCCTCAGGGGGGCATAAACAGGTCTCTGATTAAGGCCTTCCATGCTTCAAATGTGACACTGACCTCTCCTACACTGCCGACAATTCCTGTCCCCAAGCCTCTATTTCCGCTGCAGCTCAACGTTCCATTTCCCCCCTCCACCTTGCGTATTGCGTGCCCGCCTTTGATTTGCATGTCATTGCAATTGCCATTTTTGCCAGTACGCACACCATGCCAATAAGCTTCACAATGTGTTTGAGTTTACTCAGCCTGGGGTATGTGCCCAAAAGGCATTCCTTCGGGGACCAGTCGTATCTATTGACTCCAGCTCAGTTACATTCCCGCTCAATTTTGGGCCCAAAAACTCTGTACTTTCTCGCATCCCCAAAACATATACATCAGGACCGCCCTGTCACAGTCGCACCACGGACACACCGACCTAGCCTGTTTGTTGAAGCTTGCTACCCTCATTGGGGTCATATAAGTTCTATATAAGAAATTCATCTGTATAATTCGGAACTTAGCGTTCCTGGACACTTCTTTAGGGTGCATCAATGCCCTCTCCCATTCCTTCATTGTAATGGCTTCTCCCAAGTCTTTTTCCCCATTTAGCTTACAGTGTAATGCTTCAGGGGTTAGGCCTATAACTTAACTGACCATAAAGCCTGGACACAGGCCTCCATCCATCACTCAGGCTATACAGTTCCGTCACTAGGGGGTTTACCATCGGCTATCCGGCCACTTATCCCATTTCCTTCTGGCCACATGCTTGATTTTCTGATACCACAGAAATTGCCCCTTTGGCAACCTCTCCTTTTCATGCAGCGATTCCAGTTCTTTAAATAATCCCTCTTCGTACATGTCCCCCAGGCATATAATCCCAGCCCCTCCCAGCTTCTCATGATGTGAAGATCAGGGTTTGCCTTACCTACATCTGCCATGATTGGTATTTCAGGCAAATAGGGATGCTCCAGGTGCAGGACAGTTCTAACTCTGTTCCATACTTGCCTGCCCAACACCACTAGCATGGGGGTGTGCCTTAAGTGATCTAGCTGGATCCACAAGATTACTTTCAGATGTATCGGGCAATCAAGTCTTGTAAAAGACCTGTCTCGGCAGTGACATCGTCTGACAGCCATCGGGCCACATGGCTGAGTTGTGCCACCAAGTAGTACCTCTCCAGATCGGGGAGCTGTATACTCCCTTCCTTGTAAGGTAGTGTTAGCATGGTCAATGATAATTTGTGGCGGGTCGTCCCCCATAGGAAATCTCTGATCAGGGCCTCCAGAGTGCGAAAGAAAGCTGACCTGACATAATAGCAGATGTTTTGAAAATAATATAAAAACCTTGGCAAAATAATCATTTTAGCAATCGATGCCCTGCCCATCATTGATAATGGTAGTTTATACCAAAACTTCATTGAATCGCGCAGGCCCTTTAACACAGCCACTGTGTTGCTCTTGTGTATTAAATCTGGCGTATGTCTGATTTTAACCCCCAGATCCCTGAACGTGTCTGGTTGCCATTGTATTCCCACTTCTGGCAGATTCCCAGTTTCTTCTCCCTTCAGGCCTGCCAGCGGGAACATACAGGACTTTTGCCTACTAAAGCGGATCCCAGAGTAGCATGTCAAATTATCCAGTACTTCCAGGACTGCTGGGGCATTGTTTCGTGGGTCCCTCAAGTAGAGCAGGACATCATCAGCGTAAAGTGAGATTACGTGATATCTCCCACCTATCCATATCCCTGCATCGCAAAACTGCTTTCTGATGTATACTGCAATTGGTTCCAGCCCCAGGATGTAAAGCATGGGCGATAGTGGGCATCCCTGTCTAGTTCCTCTTCATATCCCAAGCCGACTTAGTAAGTCTTTCTTTATAATGTCAGGAATCACAGTTTGTATCTCTGTCAGGATGACTTCACAGCACCTCTACTTTCACCTAAGCAACTCTCAGCTTTGAGTAACTTTTGCAAGATTTCACCATCAGGGTCTACTCCTCTACCTCATCGTATTCCACTGCCAATTGTGCTAATGAAGTATCAAATCTACTGACAATCATAACACAACAACGGCTTCAGTACTTTGTAACTTTAAACAGTTTTCAGATATGACAAGATTCACTTTATGGTACTTCAACACCTTCAAGTAAGCAAGGCACTCTTCCTCTGAATATTCCCTTTTCAGAGGGTAGCCTGAACCAACAACCCAAAATTGCCCTTAGGACACACTTCTATCTTCTTCCTATTGGCTTTGGCAACAGGTTGCATTCAGCATCTAAAGAATAATTACAAGCAGCAAGCTTCCCTTTCCCCAATCTTGCCTTTGCTCTTTGTATTCTGGCAGTTAGGATCATTTACCCAGAAGCTTTGTTGTCAGTCTCTCTTGGCTTCAGGTAATGCTTGCATATGTTTGGATTGGGTAATGCTGCCGTTCTGTTAAGCCTATGCAATGATTGCACCATTCATTGGCTTTGGGAATGGCTGGTTTCACTCCTGATTGGAGAAAAACTTTGTTCACTATTGGCTTAGGCAATGCTTACTCTCTACAACTTGTAATGATAATCTTCAGACACTTCTCTTTTATTGTTATATTGGTTTAACAGATTTAGTATAGATTCCGAGATTACCCTTCATCTCAGAATCATTATTACCCTTCATGTGTTTTCAACAAGATTAATGTTCAATTAGGAAGTTTCACTGCGTTACTTTCTTACGCGAGTGAAAGAATTACTGTTTACCTATACGCGAGTGCCACATTTCAAATACTTCATTGTTTGGCAATCAACAGTCAAGTTCACATCGCTTTTACTACTCGTATCAGTATACGACTCACCGGCTTCTGTATTCCTTCCGAAGGACTTCTGGCTTCTGTCTGGACCCACAGCATTCCTTGTTGAAGATGTCTTTGGTCCAGCCATGCAATACAGGAGCCCCTCTCAGTTCTGAGACACACAGCTTCACAGCACCTTCTTGCCACGTTCTCTGCCACGCTTCCTGCTGCACAATTTCTGCAATTAGGTTCACATGATGAAAAGCAATTTTGGGGGAACAGGACCCTTACAGGACAGGTAGTTTAAATCTGCTGGATCAATGTCCCTTTGGTGCTCCCCCTTCTGCCTGCTTCTACTGCTACTGCTTGCCCCCCAGCCACAGCCATGCCTCCATCTAATGACCTTCACCTGAGGGGGGCTTTTAAGTCTCTCAGCTTCCCTCAGGTGTGGGCTATGAGGCTTAATTGCCTAACTACAGCTGCAACATTGCTCTTCAGCCTGCTTTCTCGTCCCAGTACTTCTGGGATTATGGGATTTATAGTCCCTGGCAACAAAATGGTCTTCTTGACAAATTCCTAATTTTAATGGTAGATTTATTTCCCTTTAAGGTATTTCAGGACAAATCATCAGAATTCACTGGTAAATAGGAAGGCAGTTTATTTAAATCAATGTTTATAGATTCCCCTTCACTGTACCTTTGGGAGAAAGGGGGGGGGGTCTTTCTTTCCGCAAGATACCATATTCGCTGTGCCCACATCCACAGTTTTAATATGTGGTTCAGATACATGATAGCGACAACATGTAATTGCATGTTTAAGGGTAAATACTGTGTCTCATCCCACGGGATACACTACTCCCAAGGTCAAGATCAGGAAGTGTTTGCCTCTCCCTGGCCACCTGGGAGGAGACTTTATGCAGGGTTTTAGTGTGGGATCCAGTGGATTCAACACAATATGCATATAGTTGATGTCCATATTGCAACAATCACCTTAGTGTTTGTTTGCGTGTGCGCTAATGATATAGTAATACAATTTCTTAAAATGAAAATAAAAGATCTAATATATTTAATAACTGGTTTAATTATTCAATGATTAAATCTACAATCAAACAGTGAGCCCATCATCAAGTTCGTAATGTTTTTTAAAATTTAGTTCAATGATCAAGTATGCAAAAAGTGGTTTGTGATAACTATGTGGACTTCCATCCCAGATAAGCAGTACGGAAATAAGAAATTATCTGGGAAAAATGTGCTTCATTCAAGACACAAGCTCTTTCCCACTACCAGAGATTGTCATACATGTTTATTGTACACACTACCTTGTAGTGACAGGTCCTTGGTATTTCTCTGAGGAAGGAAGGACATAGTAATCATAAAACACTACAAGGTCCCGGTTATTACAATAATTCCCCCATAGTACTGCTGCATATACTAAAATTAAACATTTATATTCAGTTTTTAGTAAGGGAAGCCTACATTACACATCGCATGATTTGACTTCCTTTTGACGTGTAGACATTTGGCCTACCTATATTGCACTAATCACGTCCATTTGGACAGGTCTCCTTGCAGCCCACCCAAATTCTTGAGTTGGCCCTGAAACCTGCCATTTTCAGAGGTTTAACATTCTTACAGGCTCAGTGTTTTTGTAGTGGTTAAACCCGCTCCCAGAGTTCTCTGCTTTGTGGCATGTCAGGCAGGTCAAGGAGTCCGCCATTTTGGGGATGCCAAGCCCCTCTAAGAAAACGTTAATTGTGGTTTTTGACAAAGTCCCATACTGCATGCTGGGAGTTGGACCTGGGGTGCTCTGAACCAGCCTGTTCATGAATATCGAAAACGGAGAGCATAATACTCCCACATTCCCTACGATACTACAGGAGCCGTATGACAACGTTCCCACTGTGGTTCTCATGGGTGCCTGGGTTGATATAACAGATAACCAAAAGGCAGACAGTTGGGGCAGGGTGGATGATTATGGAGTGGTTGTGGATAGGTAGGGGAAGAACAGAACACGGGGAAGAGAGTTTAGGAAGAAGTTGTGGATGGCTAGGGGGATTTAGGGTAACATGCATTGTGGACTTATCCACCAACAGTCAGTCAAAGAAAAACGAAGCATGAGATTGTCTCAACTAACTCTTGTAACATGTAGTACCCGGTACCAGTAAAAAGGTTTAAATAGTAGGTGCTTGCATTCAGACCCTTCTGAAAGGACACAAAGGCACAACCCCAAAGATCAACAAAAGAAGAGAAATGTGTTGGTTTTACAGTGACCCTCCCTATTACAAATGAGAAAGAGTGTTCAATCTTTAGGATTGGTGAAAGTACAACATGGAAGAGCACTAGTCCATGTTCATAAGTAGGAGCATGTTACACCGGTGGCTTCATTTAAAGCGCTATAAGGACGAACACTTTACTCAGACATTGGTGAAGGCACTATGGGCAGGGGCATCTTTTTCATGGTCAAGATTATAGGCTGGAGCGCTTTGTCGTAACCTAGGAACAAGGATACCCAAACTAGTGACACAAGAAGGATATACAACTTCTCTTCCCATTCCCTTCAGAATCTACACAGACACCCAGCCAATTTATCCTTGGCCCTGCAACCCTCGAGTAGTGTTCCCAACCAATGTCATTCGAGAGCCGAATTGTATATAGGAAATGGTTTGCCATGTAGCAATGCTGAGGATGAGCATACTGACAACTACAGCAGAGGTCCAGGAAGGTAACGGCTTAAGAAAAACCAAAGAGCGTAGTATGCGCTGAAGCAAACTTTGGGGGGTGCCGTATATGCTAAGATAGCAGTTGCTTCAACATGGTTTGGTATCTAATACGAAATCAACCTCTCCCCCTCGCCTGTGCCACAGGAGTAACTGTAATAATCAGCATGGAATACTGGCAGGCAGGGGTGTTGCTAGGTCTGGAAAAGATCAGGGGCTAAGCTAATGGCAGGACTGACGGGACTCGGGGCTAGCTAGCATTTTGGTTGTAGCACCTGAGCTTCTATCCGGGCCCCCTCAGTCCCCCTCCCCCCTTAGCAACGTCTCTGCTGGCAAGGTGGAGCTTAAATAGGAGGAATTACAGTAGGGTATCCGGTCCATGTGAGCCAACCAAAAATTCCAGACATTCCTTTGCCCGCTTTAAAGAAACATGCATTTGAAAATCAGAGAGAAATTGGCGTTTGGGTCTTGCAGGGCGACAAATTAAAAACTGCAGGTGCCCACAGAACCTATTGTGTTAATGCATTAAAACATTTTTTTTTTTTTTAAAAGACATAGGAACTCTACATCAGAATTCATGCCAAATCACAAACCATGTCTGCCAGAGTTTGCAGGGCCCAGGTGAGTCAAAGAAGCAGCGGCTTACCAAGCCATGAGAAGACTGAGGAATTGAAGTTGGCAGGGATCGTTACAGTGTGTATTCTAAATCCAAAATGGCACCGTCAATAAAAGTAACATCAGTGAATTGGGCTGTGCTGGTAAATCACCTGCACATGAGAACGTTTTAGTTCCTTAGTGTGAACATCAATCACAGCGATTACGGACAACACTCACCCACCTGGAATGATGCCATGATCACTTAAGTGGCACACGGACTGTCTGGATGGAGGTTAAGAGGTGATAGAAAAAAACAGGTGTAGGGTTCAGGAGTGTGAGGTGAAGGATAGTGTGCAGCCGAATGGTGAGGCGGAAATGTGCATAGAACATGGGGTGTGGAAGATGACGAATATTAAGTGGGCAGAGAGAGAGAGAATTTAGACAGGAGTCGGAGGGGCTGAAAATGTGTATTAAAGAGGAGGAGACTAGAGAGTCAAGACCTGAGGTGCAGGATGTGAAACAGAGCATTAAGGAAGAGATGCAGAGAATTGATGAGAAGAGAAAGAATCATAAGGAGTAAGTAAGCAAATTAAGTTTAGAAGGAAGGAGCAAGAGAAGAAAAAAGAGAAAAAAAAAACACCTTAGAGTGTGGCTGAAGGTCAGGAAGGCCCGAAGGAGAGACAATAAGAGTAGAAAAGACCAGCAGATGAGTAAAGAGGCAGGGGAAAGTGACAAGGCCGCTGAGGTGCCCAAAGAGAGGGTCAGCAGGAAAATGGCCTGGTCGAGAGCCAAACCCCCGAAGAGTGCCCCAAGTTCGAAGAGGAGCAGCACCCAGGGGATGCCATATCGCCTGTGAAGGAGTAATGAGTTAAGCCTGAGAACCCCAGGGATGCAAAGCAAGCTTAAGAGTCTTATGCCTGGCTCATGGGCGGTCTGACCGGTTTCCATGGCGCAGAATCAAAGGCGATTGACACCCTGACGAATGCTGCAGAAGACAAGAAATACATCACACTGATCCAAGAAAGTTCTGGGCACATAAGATCTCAAGGATTGTGAACATCTGTTTGCCACCAGAGATGCGGAAGTATAAAGGAGAGAGTCGAGTACTGAGGACCATGGTCCTAGAGAAACCTGGGTAGTTTTGTGATTTGTTTCAAGAACCAACCAGGTGACCTTTGTTAACCCTAAACCCTTATTCTTTCTGCTGCTTACTATAGAAATCATTGAACCATATATCTTGGCTTTGTGTCATCTGTTGAGCCCCTGGTCGTGACAGTGCACAATAGCCTACGTGCGTATATGCAACTACAAATTGTGTGGCAGGGTACAGAAAATGAGCCCCATATATTTTCAGGGGTCTATTTCACTCAGTCCAGCCCATATAAATGTCCCCAAATCCAGGGACCCTATAGGGGTTAAATCTCACAGAGCTCCTATACATGAACTTCGCATGCTGAAGGAAAGTATGTGGCTTCTATGCCTTCTACAGCCAATATGAACGGCTGTGAGAGTCAATAGCGGGGCACTATGGAATTCTACTCAGCAGCTATATGGCACAGACCAGATTTCTTTGTTGGGTTGGGAACTAACAGCAGGTACGAATAAATGAATGCAGGGCATTTGAGCTTTGGGTCAGGTTTGAATTTCACAAAGTAACCTGGATGTGTTTCATTGGTTGGCAACTAATTGTAGGTCTGAGGTAATTCAGGGATTGACATTCCAGCTTCACAGTGTGGATTTGAGCTTTCCTCCAGTATGTACAACACGCAACATATAGATTTGTTTTTCTGGTTTAGACAGTATGTGATAGAGGCGTTGTAGAAAGGTTTGAAACCTTCTATAAATTAATTATGAAAGAACAAATGAGGCAGTTTATAAGGAGGCTTTATCATACAGGAAAGGCATCTCTCTAAAAACGTACCTCAAAAAATGTCCACAAAGATTTTTATTAACTAGTTTCCAATCTGATTCTCTGAACTAGATACCCTTGATCTGCATCCCACAAGAATAATAGGGAAGGAGTTAAAAAACGGAGAGTGAGGAATAAAGGATAGCACATTCAAACTCTTGTGGTGAGACTTGATTACCCCACTGAACACACCTATTGATTTCTCCCTTTCAGAGGGATCAGCTTACAGCTCAGAGCATCCCTCATTAGTCATTTCACCCAAAACCACCATGACTGTACCAACAGGTACAGCTTATGGCTCATTACAAGAAGTCACTCTTTTGCTTTTATACCAGTCGGGCCAGGCCAGCCCGGTAGTGCATTATCAAGTAACCAGAAATATATAAATAGACCTTTCCAGGAAATCCTGAGTGGTGTCTTCTTGGGTGAACAAGTAGACCTTTCCCCCAGAGAGGTCACCTTCAATGCGTAGTTCACAGAAATCCGTAGATCGAAGCCCCGTACCAACCTCCTACAGAGTGCACCTTTTAACAATGATCTTTGCAAATTGTGACAATGGTCCTGTCTGACCTTGGTGGATGGTGCTGTAGCCAAGGGGGCCAGGTGCCATCTCCCGCAGTATGAATCTGGTCTCATGGGCAGTATGAGGAAGACCCTGGGCTGCCCTCACAATAGCACAGGCAAGGGATCGCCACATGTCAGACACAGTTCCAGAGGGCCATTTAAATGAAAGTCAGATTGAGGCTGTGATGAAATGACTACTGCTCTGCAGAAGTATAGGGATGAGTTGTGGCTAAACCACCTATTCAGCCCCCAACGCCTAACACACCACCAGTAATCCTAATATTAAAGGTGAAATAGGCACAATACGAAAGGTATATCTCCTTCACCTTGTGTGCTAGCACAGGCTGAGGGCAGGCTATATCTTCAGGGAAGTATGACCTGATGACAGCAGTAACTCAAACAATTTAAGTACAATGGTTCCAAAATAGGAGAATGTCCAATCAAGGCTCTATAAAAACAGACTGCTAAACAAACAAATGCAATGAACTAAAACACTAGGAAAAACTCACTCCTGCATAGAAAGCAGGAGGCTCTCTGGTTAGATGAGCCGTGGTGCTCAGGCACTCCAGAGTGTCTTAGAAAAAGAAGGCAGCGAATAGGGGCTTAAAAGGCACTATGGCCTAAAAGTGGACAGGGCGACAGGTACTCGTCACAGTACCATATTCCTGTATTTGGGGGCTCAAAAGCATCTAGCCAGGCTTCTAGGATCTTACTGAGATGGTGATTCGGCATCAGGTTGGAGAGCTGGTTGACTGGGTCCAGCACATAGTGCAGTCCAGGCAGCAACGGCACGTGGCATGAAGAAGCTTGAGACAGAAAGGCGATGTCTGGATAAGTAGCTCACAAGTGGTTAAATGAAGGAATTAGGGCCAAAGCGGTTCCTTGACTTCTGGGTTGCTGGAAGGCTCAACCGAGGGCTCTAGGGACACGGTGCAGCCTTCTGTTCTGCATTCTGACTCCAGGGAGCTTGGCTGGCACCTACAGGTAATCCGATGCCTTCAGTGAACAGGGTTGTGGTTGCAGTGCAGCTAACAGTGAGGGCTTGGCTGCCTGGGATTGGTTAAACGACAGAACTCTCCTCTGCCTTGGATGACTACCTCTATGGCAGAGGACATTGGAGAGGAGTGCACTCCCAATAGAGGTCCACAAGTGTATCATTCTCTGCATGGTCCAAGGATGAATCAAAGAAGGACTCTGTGCCTCCCTCTTTTTAAAGGCCAAATAGCACAGTGGAATGTTCCAAACCAAGCCTGTTGTAAAGGGCCCAAATTCATGTTGTAACAAGTGCCCTTTACCTTATGACATCACACCCACAGCATATCCTGCTTGCAAGACATTGAGAGTATGGGCAAAGGGAAGATCGTCTTAACAGAAAGCAACATGGTAGAATCCCCTATCCGGGCCTACCTTTTGTAAAACAGGCATGATATCACAAGTAAGAACACAGACACAAGAGGTAGAAGTTTCAACACCTTTATTATGTTTGACTGGGGATGGAGACTTCCTAACTGGCCCTAATGCTATAATGGAAGTAGTCTCAACCATCAAGTTAAAATTAATTATTCAAAGTCAGTCAGTGAAACAAAGGAAACGTCTAGGCCAGATCAAGATAATACACAAGCAACCAAGGAGGCCCAGAGAAGAATATATATCAGGATTAGAAAAAGACTGTGCACCTACATTGAGAGAGAAAGAAAACCTGTCAGGAGAGTACACCAGGTATCCTGACAAGACAAAGAACAGCAGACAAAACATTGTTTGTACCAGTTGTGTTGTTGGATAAGAGAAACCTAAGACGCTGATATCCTTGAACATAAAGCAGAAGGCAGAGAAATCCAGGGGAAGGGAGACACCCTCTGAAACCAGGAACTCTGATTTTATGGAACTTTGACAAACACCATGACTCACTTGTGTCCAAGTTTCATTCTCGACTCCTCACAATGAGTAGTACACACTGCTTCCCGCTGAGGTGACACCTTCCTTCCATCACTTGTTTTTATTTGTTTACTTATAACGCGCCGTAGCCCACAGGCATCAGGGTGCACATATGGACAAAAGTCAGACAGGACAAACATGGTCAGCCACTATTTAGACAAAAAGAAAGGTTTTTAGGTTTTTCCAAAATGTGTTGTATTTTTCTTCTGTTCGTACCGATGTCGGTAGGATGTTCCATGCACCTGCAGCTCTGTGGGGAAAAGATTTACCTATTCCTCCAACTGTCACGAGGAATGGTAAGAAAATGTGCTGCTCTTGTCCCGTTAGGTATGTA
Organism: Ambystoma mexicanum; assembly: GCF_040938575.1. Taxonomy (NCBI): domain Eukaryota; kingdom Metazoa; phylum Chordata; class Amphibia; order Caudata; family Ambystomatidae; genus Ambystoma; species Ambystoma mexicanum. Next base: position 268,197,347 of record NC_090936.1, on the reverse strand, counting down.
TCGGGCCAAGGTGCGTTTTAGATATTCATGCGCCTTCCCATATATACATTTATGGGTTAAAGCTAATACTTTGAACTGAATTCTTTTTTCCACCGGCAGCCAGTGAAGTCTCTTCCAATAGTAGGAAATATGTTCTTTCCTATATACGTTATTTATTATCCTAACAGCATCATTTTGAAGGATCTGTAACTTCTGGATATTTCCTTTACTGGCTCCACTGATTAAGGCGTTACAATAGTCCAGCTGCGGCAAGAGTATAGCTCTGACTAGGGTTTCACAATTGTTTCTCGACACTAGTAGATTTATTTGTCTCAGGACTCTGAGATGGTGGTGTGCATTTTTGGCAATGTTGTTGACGTGGGTGTCTGAGTTCAGAGATGCCTCAAGTATTATTCCAAGTGTTTTCACCTTGTCAACTACCTTGATGGAACAATTGTCAAGTTGAAAAGTAGCATAAGTTGGATTTAGCTTGTTTCTAGTTTGGTTTGTCCCAAAGATTATGAGCGTGGTCTTTGCGCTTTTTAGGCACATCCAGTTACTAAGCATCCTTTCCTGGATGAGTAGATATATATCATTCAGCGTGGCAGTATCCGCGAGATAGTCACAGCTTAGATCCATGATAAGTTGAAAGTCATCAGTGTAATTACTGAAATGGAGGCCCTTTGTCTCTAATAACTCGCATAGGGGCTTTATGTATATATTGAATAGGGCGGGGAGATACAGGGCCCTGAGGCAGTCCATAATTGAAAGGGGCTGAATCTGAGCAAGCAGTGCCCCAGCATATTCTGGAGGATCTATCACTCAGGAAGGAGCTTATCCATTCTGTGGACTAGCTGGAACAGTCTCCTGAGGCGGCTAGTGTTTCTAACTATCGTGGATGGTCCAGAAAATCAAATGCAGCAGAGAGATCTAATAGGATGAGCAACCCAGTCTTTTCTTTGTCTAGTCTTTCCAACATGTGTGTCTGAAAATCCAGTAGGGCGCCTTCTGTCCCATGGTTACTTCGGAAACCTGATTGTTTATAGTGGAAAGCTAGTGAGGTTTCAAAGTGTATCTGCAGTTTTAGTGTGGCTGCCTTATCCAGAATTTTAAGTAGGAATGGGGTGTTTGTTATTGGTCGTAGATTAGCTGGATCTTTTGCGCTACGATCAGGTATTTTGATGATAGGGGTGACCGCTACTTCCTCGATAGAGGTGGGTACTTTTCTGTGTAGAAAGGAAGCATTCATGAACCTATTAAAAAAAGGGGCAAAATGGCTGGTGTTTTAAGAATGATTTTAGCAGGAAGAAGCTCTCCTATACAAGAGGTGGGTCCCTAGTGGCATTAAAGATATTGATGGTGTCTTCAATAGTAATAGGGTTAAAACAAAACCCTGGGGACATGTTCTTATTTTCTTGATTAATGTCAGTCACTTGTTTGCATGAAATTTTATTAGGGCTCAATTTGCCTTGGATTTTGTCACGAGCAAGTGAACCCTTGTCCCCGAATGCTCTTGGCACTATGTCACAATCCTCCTTGTTGGGATCGATAGAATGTGTAAGGGCACTTGGTTTTTCCCATGAATTGTATAACTCAAATAGCTTCTTCGTGATATTACCTGCATTTTCGATTTGATCATTGTAGTAAAGTTTTTTTGGCCTCACAGATCGTATCCCTGTATAATGTTTCTGCTAATTTCCATTTATCTCTGGTTTCTGTGATTTGATATTTTTCCCATGTTCGCTCAGCCTGTCTTTTCACCCTTTTTAGGATAGTTAGGTTCAGAGGTGAACCAATTTTGCTTGTTAGGGCAATCTCGTACGGTCTCGGTTTTTAATGTTGCATTTTTGTCAAGATTTGTTAGTGACCTATAAGTTGTAAATGTCAACCAACCTATGGGGGGGGGGGGTCAAGGTCTGTAGAGCTGTTCATAAGTTGCATGCAGGTTTCAAGGTCAGCAGTGCAAATGTTACCATCATTTCTGTTCACAATTTTCTTGGGGGGGGGATCACGGAGAGGAATCCCTTGTTCCGCCAGTTGGAAATTACAGTTGATGATATAATGGCCGGACCAAATGCAGGGGTAGGTTTTTGTGGACAGGTACGCTCCCTTCTGATTTCACCTGAGAGAGACTGGCACTGCTCTTATACATAGTAATCAGATACAGCTTTACGTAACAAAGTAGATTTGTTTCCATCAGAACTCCTAGAATACATATATTGGCTATCCTCAGGGTTATCACCTATTTATTTTTATTTTAGTGATTTGTTAATGCATACAAAAGTAGCATTTCTCAGAATACATATCCAAGCATAGCAATACATGTTTTAACATTTTTTCCAAGCTGTAACATGCATAATCAATTCTTTACAAAAAATTCTATTTTCTCACAAGTAGGCTACATTTTTATATTAGGCAGCCTAAGAATCTATTAAAAGACATGATTTTTTCCATGTGCTTTTCAAGAGAGAAGTACATACTCTATTGTTTCAATGTGATGAAGGGAAAGGGGCATTGATCCTCTGGACAGGTGAACTGTGGCAAACAGGAATTAAAAATAACAAAAGTTTTCCCACAAACACATTAATACCTTTTTCAAAAGGCAAAGAACACTTTTCAAACAAATAATCCATGCTATGATTTCCTAACAGTTTTGCACATTCCCAAAACACATACAAAAACCAAAGTCAACATTATTACATTTAACTAAAGTATTTAATAATTAATTAAAAAACAAAATCCATTTGTCTACAAATTAATGAATATCGCTATGCATATCAATTGTCAAAGGAAATTCCTATGTACATTTTTAACTATTTGTTCAAGAAAGTTGGTTTATATGCAAGTGGATGTATAGCAAATTATTGAATTAGATTGAGTCACAGATGGCTTATAAATTGCTCCAAAGCCCTGAGACGGTTTCAGGGTTTATATTGAATTCATGACTGTACATATAGTCATCCCTCTCCCTCTAGTCTATAACAGCACCTCCTACCTAACACAGGCGTTAAAAAACCCTAGGTTTGTCTATGCTGCTTGTTTCGTCCTATTGTTTAGTTTCTGTCTAATACTGGAGGTGAGGATCTAAATTCCTTCTCTGTTTAGACTCCCTCAGGGACTTCACAGACTCTCCCTCCTGTAGACAGTGTTTAGTATTCTAAAGGTAAAGGAGTTAATGGGGTGCGCCTTCCGACACTGCCTCTTTCAGTCTCATTCCTACTAAAACCCATTTACTCTTCTTCTCACTTCCTGTTGTTCATCTCTCATTGCCTCCTTGCAACTCCACCCTCTTTTACTGCTCCTACTTTGTGTCTTTCTCCTCTGTCCATCCAATGTTTCTCACTCCTTTCTTAAGCCTCGCCTCTACCCTTTGATGCCCCTACTTCCTCGACAATACTTCTCCCTCCTCTGCACTACAACTCCCCCTCTCTACTACAACTCCCTCCCACGTACAACTCCATCCACCCCCTCTCTACTACAACTCCCTCCCACATACAACTCCATCCTGCACACTAAACTCTCTTCCACACTACAATTACTACTCTACCAACCTTTCTATGCAAACACCTTCCTTTCACTCACAGAAGCACTTCCCACACACTCTCTATACTACTCTCCTAGCCTCAGTCACTTCTATCTCACACATGGTTTGTAATGGGATACAATACTGGTGGCATGCAATGTTGCATATGTCCAATGTAAGTAGTGCCTGCAGGGGTCTGCACCCCTTAGCTTAGTTGCTGGTGAGCTAGGGGGCTGATCCATGCCCGAATGTGCAGGCTGTTGCCATTGGGGAGTGTTGTGCAATCTGCCTCAAAGCTGGGTATGTGTAGCTTACATGTTCGCTATCTCTCAGGTCAGTGGTTTTCCACATCAATGTTATGAACTTTAGCAGCATGGGGTGATAGAGGGTTGTTCTCCCTTGCTTGGGTCCAGGTCTCTGGTCTCTCCATGCGAACAGCGTTTTGTGCTGGACGACTGCACTCCCTTTCTGTCGGTGGTCGCCAAGGTCCTGAATGGTGTCTCTAGGGATAATTGAAGAAAAGAAATAGGCAGGCATCTTTGTTTGGAGGAATGGTGTAAGACAACAGGTACACCATAAATATGGTATTGTATGATTTGACTGACTATAAAAGTCCGACCCCACCAAAAGACCTAAAACAAACACTAAAAGTCCGAACTTTTCGTGGTGTGTGTATAGGTGGGGTCGGACTTGGGGCTGGGGGTTGTCTCCCGTAGCACCCCGCTCACTACAGTGAGCGCGGGACAACCCCCATCCCCCGCCAAATGAAGAAAAAAAAAAAAGCCGGGGGCTGTTGTGGTGTCCCCTGCAACACCCCGCTCACTATACTTACAGGATAGTGAGTGGGGAACCCCCGCAGCTTCCGAACAAAAAAAAACAGAAAAAAGAAAAGGACCATGCGGCACCGGTTCCCGATGATCACGGAAGTGAAAGGGAACTGGTGCCGCAGGGACACAGCGTGAAGGAAAGGTAAGTAGGGTTTGGTTATGTTGGGGGTGGGGGTGTGTTAAGGGTGTGGGTGTGTTGGGCGTGTGGGTTTGTAGGGGGGTTTTAAATGCATGTTCGCATGGGAAACGTACAAACCTTTTGTGGTTCGCACATTTCTCATACAAACTTTTCCATCGCAGAAAAGTCAGCGACGGAAAAGTTCTCCAGCACAAAACGCTGTTCGCATGGTCCATAAATATAGGCGGCAAAAGGGGACAGAAATTGGTTCCCTCTCAACTACCACTGCCTGTCTCTGGGGTAGAGTTGGCTCTGGATTTCCCTCTAGTAGGCCTCACACCCCAGGGTGAGAGGGGTTCCCATCCTCTCTTGACAAGGAAAGAGTACTTGCCTGGTCACAATAGCGGTCTCATACTGTAGAGAGGTCTGTATAAAATCACTCAAACAACTATCTGACAGCTGTTTCAATAAAGTACATAGTTGTGAGTAGCACCTGCTACCTCGTTTATCTTCCTCCGCGAGTTGATCTTGAAACAATGAAGTGAAATGACAAAGATAATATGATTCTAGGTCATATTTATGCATTTTAAAGACCGAAAACAAAAAAAAGATTTTTTAACTGTTTTTGTGTCGATTTTTAAATGCCGAAATATGACTTACTGTGCCCACACACCCTTTGCAAGGTCATCCCTACCCCACCCCTCTCCCACTGGTTGAATTCTTAATCAGGGGGTTAACCCCCCCTACTCCCATTGATATATGATATGGTATTTGTAACGTGCCTATACACAAGTGTTTCAAGGTGCGACGAGGCGAGGGGGGTGGGGAACAAGGGGAGACAGGCAACGATCCTACTAGGCCAAGTGTCATTCAGATCGCGCAAGTGCAAGGGTAGAAGGGAAAGGAAAAGTCAAGGGGAAAGGGAGATGGGAAAGTGCAGTACAGGGCTAGTAGAATACAAGATAAATAATAAGGGCCAGCTAGTGGCAAGTGCAAGGTAAGTGCCGGGAGGAGGGACTGTAGGGATACAGAGACAGTCCCGCAGTGCAGGGGTTGCCAGGGAGGCAGTGCAGGGAAGAGTGAGCTGGGCCAAGGACCGAGATCAGTGACTGGGCCAGTTGCAGATTTAGTGCAGGTTCAGTGATTTTAACAGGGGAGAGAAAGCGGAGGCAAAGAGGAAGGTTTTGAGGTGCTTCCGGAACCAGAGATGGTTCTCCTCATGTTTCAGGGAGGCAGGAAGGCTGTTCCAGAGGGAGGCCCCGGCTGCATTAACCCACCCCCTTTCCAGCACACCTCAGTCTCACTATACACATGCGCACACGCAACTCTTCTCCCGCGATGGCTCTTCCTGGTCACGACGTGCCCGCCAGCCCCTGCACGCACTTGTGTGTGGCAGGGGCATGACAGTTCGATTTAGAAAGACCGCTCTGTGCGGTCACAGAGCAGTCTTTGTAAATCGTCTTTTTTTTTAATTGTTTAAAAAAAAACGATAATTTAACTCAATACTGATAACATACAAGTAAATCAATGAGGACGTCTCTTCTCAAATTCTCTGATGTGTCAGGATTCCAAGAACTGTAATGTTAAGCTGGCTATAGATCATTGACACTTCCAATGTGAATCAAGCCATATCCCACAACCTAGACATGTCCCTATTAAAGACGTGACAACGTTTATGATGGTTCAATCTAATAGCTCTGGTCTCTGTTTTCCCCTTTCTCTTTCAAGACCTATCATCCCAGAGTCTTCTGGTCTTCAGGCTCTTTTTCAGTTTTGTGACGAGCCTCTTTCATCCTTGCGTTTCTCAGCATTCTAATGGGTTATACCCAGATCTTGAGATGCACCAGTATTCACAGCAGGACTCTTCCAGCTCTTGGTTGGCTTCAGGATTCCCTGCAGTTCTTGCTTGGCTCAGGTCCCTCAACAGATCTCACCTAGATCTCAGCTTGGTTCAGGATGCTCGACAGGTCTCCTACCTAGACTTTGACTTTATTCAAGATTAGCAACAAGTCTCGCCTAGACATTGGGCTCATTACAAGTTTACCGGTATCCCGCCATTAATTCCTGTGTGATACCGGCAAACTGCCCCTACTGTTTCCACCACCTGATATCCAGGTATTACCAGGATATTTCAAGCAGCAGAAACTGCAGTAAGTTCCCATTGCATGGAGGGGACTCCATGGATGAGATTGCTGGAATTACCGGCACCAGTAGTACCGGTGCCAGTGATTCCGGCATTTATTTGCCAGTAGGGGCCCGATTTACCAGCAGGTAATTTTTTTTTGGTTATGCCAACATCACGCACGTGTATGGCAGGGATCAATGGTGAATATAGCAGGGGCAGCCTGAATTTGGACACCATACAGTTCATGCATGGCATGTAATAGCCACTACATTTATTTATCTAGATCTATGGCTCACTCCTCTCAGGATAACAGTTCTCAATAATGCTGGGATTGCTATAGCCATTTCTATTTGCACATGAGGTCTGTCCATGCCTCGTGCATACCAAAATGCTAGACATTGCACCTGAACTGCTAAATAATATGTTTCTGGATTTGGTATGTCCAGCTTTCCTTGTTCGAGAGGTAGCTATAATTTACTCCAACTGATTCTAGCCTGCCCACACGCCCAGTTCCCTGATGATGCTTTTCAATTAATTAAAACATTTTGGGGTAGTATAACTAGAACATTAATAAAAAGTTAAAATAGTTTGCGGAGTGTTGATATGTTTATTAGCAATTCTCAACCCAAGAAGAGAAACGGCGAGATTCTTCCATCCTCCTAATAACCGTCTGGTTTTTGCCAGTGCAGTCTCATCATTTTCTCAGGTTGCAGGCAATAGTCATGCCTAGATATTTGGTCTTGCTCAAATGCCTTAGGAAGCCAAACCCAGCTGTAAATTTAATTGTGCTACTTGTAAGAGGAAATGAGCTCATTTTTGTAGCATTTATTTTTCAATCTGGAAAGTTTCTCAAATTCCATTATTTCCTCCATAACTGGTGCTGGATTTTCTCGGGCTTCTTAATAAACATAAAATCATCCACATATAGAGATCAATTTGTGTGTGTACACTTGTATCCCAGAGAGCTAGCGGTTCAATTGTGAGCCAACAATAGAGGGGCAATGGGTCATCCCTGTATACACTAGTTTAACCAACATTAGAAAGTTACTGCCTAAATCCGTCTAAATGAGCGCCATGTAGAAAAAGGGCCTCTCCATGGAGTCGAACGCCTTCTCGGCGTCAAGCAGTGCAGCAGCCACTGCAATATCTGGATCCACAACTGTAATTGAGCCAAATATTCACCCCAGATTAAAATGTGGACCTGCCCAAGATAAACCCAGATTGATCCACTAGAGCACACTTCGGTCTGATTGGAAACTTATTTGCCAGGATCCTAGTGAGAATTTGATTATCTGTCTTTATAAGCGAAATTGGCCAATAGGCCGAGCACTCGAATGTGGTTGCCTGGCTTGGGTAGCAGTATGATCATAGCGTCTTTCATTGCCTTAGGTTGTACATCCTTTTTCAATGCATAATCGTAAACATTTACGAGGTAGGCAGCAAGAGTCAGTGAATGAGCTTTATAAAATTTCCGACGGGGATGTCTTTAATTGCCCTATGTATCGCCTATTCTGAGATGGGGATACTGAGGGACTCTCTTCTGCCGCTCAGCCCAATATAGACAGATCCAGTCCAAGTACAGATCGATTTGTGTTTTTACCGAAACCTTTATAAAATCTAACAAATGTATTCATTATTTTTGGGTTGCTATGTAATCAGTTGCCCTCTCCGCCCTGTATTCTGTGTACATAGGTTTTTTGTTTACTCCTGATATAACAACGTAAAGGTTTGCCAGGATTTTGTTCCTTTCCATAGTGTCTTGCCATGTTTTTATCCCTCAAATAATTGCTTTCCGGCTGTGCGGTAGTCCAGAAATGCTGCATCGATGTGTGTATTTCTGCTAGCAATGCTGCATCTTTAGTTTTATTATATTCCCCCTCTAGTCTCTTTAGAATGTCTTCCTGTCTGTCTAATTCAGCGCTGATTGCCTGCAGAAGCTTGGACTCACTGGAAATACAACATCCTTGTATTAGACATTTAAAAGTCACCTATAGGATAGACAAGGAGGTTTCATACGCCTCATTTATTTAAAAACACGTAATTATCTCCTTCCAGAAACCTGCCTCAAATGCTACATCAGTTAAAGCCTCCACTTTGAACCCCCATGGTGGGTCCAGGCTGGACCAACAGGTGAGTGGCCAGAATTCTAGGAAGGTTATTACTATCCCCTTTACCAATCGATAACCTCTTGTTGGAGATATTTATGCAGCAACAATCAATACAGGGAATTATTTGCCTCCCCCAATCTAACGCGCACACAAATATTCCTTTTCACTTCAATCTAGCCCTGACTGATTCATATATAACCAAGTAGATCCCTCACCCTTTAGGAATAGCTAATGCAAGACCCATGTATAGAAAGAATACTTTTTTATTAATAGGAAAAATTAATATTTGTACAAAATCCCAAATCACGTCACCTCACTCCATGGCCCAAATGCTTTCCTCTCCTAACACTTCCCTTTTTACACAAATTGAAAACTAGTTGGTTTAGGATAACACAGATCACAGACTCTTTAACCCCAACCCCACAACATGTACAGTCAAAATACTTTGCATTAGGTTCACTTTTAATAACATTTAGCACCTTCAAACATGACCAGCTCATACACTTACCAATAAACTTTACATGAAGTTTAATTTAAATAACATGCAATTCTTTCCTATTGGCAAAAGCAGTTTCACACATGCAGTGCCCCGCATTTTCTATCTCCCTGCGCACCTGGAAATGCTAGCAGTGTAAGAGCACATCAGACGTTTAAAAACTGAACACTTTATTTATACAGAACCCTTCTTCCTTCAGTAGAATGCAAAGAAGAATCTCAGGAGTCACTTTCTCACTCTCAGTAGAGTGTGCTTTTCAAATCAAGTACTTCACTTTACTTAAATTTGGCAATACACTTTTCTGCCCCAGAACCGAAACTCAGATATTCAGATTACATTCAGCACCCCGCTGCTTTACGGTTCAGAGTTAATTCAATTATTATTTAGTAAAAATACTAAGGATCTGCTTTGTCTGCCCAACCCATCAATAATGGGAAGACATTAAATCAAACTGATCCCCCAAGACTTGATTTGGTTGGATAAGTTTACTTACATAGAGCCTATGGGTTTTTCACGCTAAGGGTAAAGACACCACCTCAGGGCTCTTCGATACTTATGGGAAATATCAGGACTTGGTTAGAGGGCTCTCTCCAGGTTAAGTCAAGAATGCCCTCGAGGCATTAATCCATTTTGATTTGCCTCTCCTTGTATAGATCCCAGCCAGATATTAGTGCCCTGGTTTCCTCCAGCTATTTTGGTCAGCAGTTCTATCTCAGATGATATCAGACCTCTCTCTGTGATTCCTCCCTGATTCCTATTGTGCGACACCTCATACAATGTAAATAACACCCCCAATTATTACAATTAGGATGTACCAGCTTATTGGCTCTTGATTTGGATTGGACCTCTATTGTCCTCCCTTTTCTCTGATTATTCCCTTTTAGTTACTAGGCATCATCCCTTTGAATGATAATTCCACCCATCTGGGATAGCATTTTCACACATTTCAGTTTTGCACTTAATATTCAAATAAATAAATATTTACTACAACGTGGTGAATATTTTGTATTTATTGTTAAGCATAACTATATATAACGTTCAGCCTATGCAAATCTAACGTAACATGTCTCATCGCGGCACAATGTTGCAGGTTCGAATTAGAGTTTTAAGTGACCTATTCAAAAACTGTAAACATCAGTGTCACAAAATTGTACAAACAGTTAAACAATTCAATAAGCTACTATCTCCCACAATCTCTGCTTCGTGACATTTCCTGCAGAGCCAGAAACACATTTTAGGTTGTAACTCCTGTTCACAGGGCCACATTTTTAGGACAGTTGAATCAACGGATAGTCCTCTTAATAAGCTTTACAGTATTTGAATGATTGCTGTGCATTTTAGGGTTCCTGAGAAAATGAACAAAGTACGATCCTATGTACCCCTATGGCAAAATTATATACATATTGTTCCCTCAATTTCACATCACATTTCTTTTCTTCCAAATTAATATGTGAATTGGCCATCCGCTTCTTTTGTTGATTTTGGCCTGGTGTAAATCTATCAACATTCTTGCAAAGTAAATGGTCCGACCCTGGGTCTGCTCATCTTCTGATGCAGATGAAGACAACTCCATCCCTGATTCATAAAGCACGTTCTGGTATCTGTCAAATGTCATTAGCTCAGGAGATGGACCACAAAATAGATTCAATTTTTCAACAATTTCACACAACACATTAAGGGCTGCCATTAATTACCCATTTGCTGGCCCCAATTCCACCATACATTCCTTCTTTGTCACTGTCGTGGATTCAAAAAGAAGTTTTAGATAAATAGAAGATAGGGGGAAGGTCACTGTTTGAGTGTTCTGAACATAAACTGAAGCCAATTCTTCTTAACATAAACTGATGACTTTAAATGTTATAATTTGATGAAAGACCAACACGGAAAAATCGAAAATCATGGTAATTGGTACAGCACAGGATATGAAATCAGGCAAACACTCGTGGTTCCTAAACAACAAAAAGCTAGCGAAAGTTAGTTTAATTGATATACCTGGGGATGTGCCTTAATGCAAGTGTGAGGTACTAACCAAGAGAACAACTTCTGCGTAACAAGGCAAAGAACCTGGCATCACAAGGAAGAGAGATCCAAAAAAAATACTGCCGATTTTCGCTAATAACACTAATTTCCTTTTAGCGAATGAAGGTAGTTCTGGTTTTGACGTATGGAGTGGTGTCCATCTTTGCAATACCAGCGAACGTATGGCCTGCATTAGAGGGCATATTTTGAAAGACAGTCCTTGAATTGCCAAAAACCATGCCTATACAAGCAATTCGAATGGAATTGGGCTTAATTTCGTTCTACGCATGGAAGTCTGGAAATCAGTATCCTTGTATGGGAAGGACATCTCATTAAATCCCATAAGAGGCTTAAACATGATAAAAGGAGCAATTAGTACAGGCTCTGATCCCATATTGAACGAATGGAAAGATATCTTTAAGGCAATTCTACAAAACGTATAGACATAACGCCCTGATCACTAATCCATTGTAGTTAAAAACGAAAACTCTGGAGACAAGATTGGATCGAAACACAAGATCAGAGACAATCTTATACGTTTTTTGCACAGTCTCCACCAGAAGCAAGATCATAAAATCATATTACTAAGTACCTGCAAACATTTCCAAACAGTCATTACTGCACCCAACATCTGAGATGCTGACTAAAATTGTTCCCAATGAGAGAAATTTTGAGAGTAAGGCAGACCCCCGTAGACTAAGTCAAGAATGCAAACTGTGTAGACAAACAGATTCTAAACAGACCTTGAGGCACTTGGTACTCATATCCAGGACTAACCGATCTACGAACAAAGTTCTTGGGTAGTTTATTTCAAGAGCAAACCTCACTTTGTGCAGAAGACTGGTGGATCAAATTGGTAAAAGGAGAGAGACTTTCTTTGACGCTAGCACTAGCAACATTTTTAAAAGAATTGTTTATGTTATTGGAAACACTGAAGTAATTGGAGAAAACTAGTGCAGCTCAATATGAGTTATGGAACTTTTAGAGAACACTGAATGAGAATGTACACACTAATAACTTAATGATTGTCTGCAATCTAAGAGCAAACTGTTTGTTTTCATAAACTAAATGCAAATAAAAAATAAATAGAAATGTTACAATTTCTTTTACACATGAGGCCTTTTAATATCTTGCATCATGCCTTCAATTTTCATCTTTACATCCCAACACACATTCAGACCACGCTGGCACTGGAGATTCATTTTCCCATTGCGTTCATTGTTCTAATCTGCAAATGCACACCTTTCCGGGGTAACTGCTTTTATTTTTGCAAAGTTAACCTTTATTCTTTGCTCTCTGTGTCAGCAAGTCTGCATTTTAGACATCAGTCACATGTGATGGAAACTAGTTTCGGGCCTTTGGCCTAGTCACTCAACTGCAAGGCCCATTTAAAGTTTGTAGTTCTCTTGCGCTGAAAACAGCATTCTGATATTTGGCAGATGCAAGTGAAATACTGCCTTTTGGTCGGTCAGCCAACAGTGTGCCTTTGAATTCCCTTCTGCAGTGTAGTCTCAAATTCCATGTTTCTGGTTTTCAATCTGCAGAAGGCTCACATTTCCATGGTCTCTTCGTTTTATCCAATGAAATAGCCTTTTCCTGTTCTGGAGTTTGAAACTGAATTGCTAGCCTCTTCTCTGTCAGTCCACAATATGTTCAATGATCTGCACTTTTAGGCCCAACGGGACCAGGGCAGTTAACTTATTAATCTTGGGGCGGAATCTGAACCCCAAACTCTTTTGGATAAATAAAATATATTCAATTCAGGACGAGGCTTTGTTGACTGTCGAATGGAAGGTAAAGGCCTATACAGTTGGATTTCGCCATCTACACACACCAATTAAATCAAACATCTCACACAGTTGTTTAATTCTGTGTGCCACACTGGTTGGTTCGTGAGGTACATACGAAGATGTGTCCATATGATATCCAACACTGTATTAAAATCAACCCCATACAATTAGGCAGCACATATTGATTAGCAAACGACGTGCAATCCAGTCATAATACCCCAGTGCATCTCAATGTTGGGTGCATACCAAATAAGTGTGATCTTAGTGACAAGAGTTCTCCATTCTGAGTCGTTGAGACTGTTCTATCAAACGGAACCCCAAGGAGGTATGAATGATACTAGCAACCCCTCATGTATGCAGCAAGATAGAATTCTTTTGTTATTCAGTTTTTTATTTTTTTTAATGTAAACATTTGAATCTCTAAATATATAAAATTAATATAGGTTTGGACTTTCCAATTACATGCACACATTAAACAATGCAAAGTTCCTTAAATAACATTCAATGATATCCAGTTAAAACCTTTTCACCCAATTTACAAAGTATAATAACAATCACTTTTACTAGCACAATGATTAATGCAATCTGCTTTCCAGATAAAAGTCATAGGGAAAATTAATCAACTTTAAAGGAAAAAGGATTATGCACAAATTGATAAAAATTATGCTACTGGAAACAGATTCCAAAATGGCGGCCGGTGGAGGAGGACGTGCAGGAGCGTCTCACCACCCCCGGCCGCAGCATAAAATAAAGACGATATGTGGCACAGCAACTAATACAACTTCTACACACCGAGAGCGGAAAACTGAGTAAGAAACCCACCAAGGAAATACATGCCAGTGCCATGCAAAGGGAATAACCTCTGCCCAGCTTAACACAGTGATGCGCAGCCGCACAAGCCGGCAAAGACATACCCAGTGGGTAAGCAGCAGATACCAGAGACGAGGCCCAACTAAGCCACACCCAGTGGGGGAGCAGAAGAAGCCGTAGGCGAGGCAGAGACACAGAGGCGAAGCAAGAGCTCGCTGGAGGTGAGGCATTAACATTTGGCGGCCAGGAATGAGTAGGGAAAGAACCCAGTTGACCCTATGCACAGTCGATTCATCTGACAGACAACCCTGTATCCCGGAAGCTAATCAGCTGGAGGAAAAGCGGACATACCATCCACCCCCTCCCTCGAGTGGCAAGGGAGCACAGCACTGGTGAGTGGGGAAAGAACTAAGGATAGCGCCCTGGACCCGGAAGGGGGAAGAAGAGGCAAGCTCAGACACAAAGGTGGAAAAAGCGAAGGGAGAAAGAGCCGGGGGCCGAGGCACACAGACGCAAAAAGAAAGGAGGTGAAGCAAAGAAACAACAAGAAGGCCCCAGGCATCAAGTAAAGCCGAGAAGCAATATACAACTCCACAGAGGCAATAAGATCCAACAGGGGCACAAGGATCAAATAGCCAGGGGGACTGGGAGACGGCAACAGTGAAGGCCCCAGGCATCAAGTAAAGCAGAGAACGTGGGGAAGCAATATAAAACTCCACAGAGGCAATAAGATCCAACAGGGGCACAAGGATCAAATAGCCAGGGGGACTGGGAGACGGCAACAGTGGGGAAAAGAACCAAGAGACTCCAGGTGGGGGAACCTAAGCAAGAACAAAAGCATTGGGGGTACATCCCCCTCCTCTTTACCTCCCACCTCTGCCTAACAGACCAAATATAAAACTGGGGGAAATGGGAACAGTTAAACCCACGGGGGAGGGGCTAGGAGAGACGGGGAAGGCAGATCACAACCACAACGAATATCCCCCCCGGACGTAGAAAGCGGGTCACCGCCACAGAACGCTCTGCCCATCCACGTGAGACCATGTACTGGTAGCAATGACATCATACAGATCCTAAGGAAAGCAAGGGTGGCGGAGCACATGCAAATAAATGGAAACAAGGTACACCTATATCAAGACCTTGTACAGACCGCACTCCAAAAAGGGAGACAGATGGAGCCAGTGGTGAAATTCCTAATGACGAAGCAGATAAGATGCAAGTGGATGTTTCCTTTTGGCTGACTGTTCACATGGGAGGGACGAAATCATGGGATTACAACGTGTGAGGAAGGTGAACAAATCTTAAACCTGCAAAGAGAAGATGGAGGGAGCATAGAGGCACGACGAAGTGGAGAGGGAAACCTCAGGAAACCGTGGGAATGTAAAACAGTAACAAGGAAAGGCAAAAGTGGGACCAAGACATGAGTGGAAGAGGACAGGAGGAGTACGAGTACACCGGACGAAAGGTTACAAAAACAGGAGGAGATGTGGACATAAGAAATACCTAGGAAGAGGCGATAAGACAACAACACGTAACACAAGCTTGCGGCCCAAGTGGCGTGGGAAGTGGGGGCATACCTTGGAACCTTTAGTGGAGTTTAGTAATCCCCACGATAGTCTTTATGGGAAGGCATGAGGGCCAGGCGCGACGAACACACCGTTTGAGCGCTCATAGGAACCTGAACCTGGACCCTCCTCAGGGTAAGGGAGGAAGGTGAGGGGGGAAATTAAGTTGGGAGTTGATGTTGACAAGTTGGGGAGCGGGGAAAAAGAAGAGGAGGGAAAGGAGGGGACCAGAAGTGGTGAAAACAAAAGTCATGGCATGGTAGATAGGGGACGACGACGAAGGAAATCCTGATGAAGGACCTTAAAGCACTAACGTACAATGTGAGTGGACGCAATACCCCAGTCAAAAGAAAAAAAAAGACCTCCTATATGACCCAGTACAGAGCGAAATAGTAAGAGAAATTATTTAGCAATGTTTCAGAGAAAATTACTAAGGAAATACCACAGGAAATCATATGGGATGCCTTGAAGGTGGTCACAAGGGGTCACCTCAAGGCAGGGAAAGGGAAACGGAGAAGACAGTGGGAAAAAGACCTGGAAGAGAAAGTAAGAGACATAAAAGAGGAAATGGCAAAAACCCCAAATAATAAAATAAGAAAGGCATTGAAACATACACAGAGAACACTAGGGACACAAAGAGGGCTGAGATCGCTTTACTATACCTGAAACAGTGGCACTATGTGGCACTATGTGAAAGCTGACAGACACCTAGCCAGACAATTAAAAGAAATCAAGGGACCCAAACAATTATAAACCTCCGAAATAGGGTCAGGAAAAAATAAATGAGGACATAGGGGACATCTTTAGGGAGTTCCACCAGAAGTTGTAGGAATCAGATAATACCTCGGAAGAAAAACAAGATGAATACCTAGCGAGACGCCCCATTCCGCAGTTAACGGAGGAAGTACGGGTGGAATTAGATGAGGAAATGAGGGAAGATGAAATAAAAAATGCCATAAAGGATCTTCCAAAAAATAAAGCCCTGGGCCCGGATGGATACCTGGCCGGCTTCTACAAAAAATACTGCAACGTTCTAACCCACACAAAAAACGATTTAATACATTTAAGACAAAGGGAAAGATTAATACATTTAGATTCAAAACTATACACCAAAATACTTGCTAACAGATTAACTCATCTCCTGCCGAAATTAATCGGCCAGGACCAATCTGGCTTTATACCATCCAGACAAACCTTTGACAATACTCGTAGAATTCACCATCTAATAGAAAAGAACAGGAATAACCCAACACCCACCAATTCTGGTGTCGCTAGGTCAATGTTGTTCAATACACTGAAAAATATGGGCTTTGGTACAAAGTTTCTCAATATGGTACAGGCTAACTATGTGACACCATTAATCTGCATAACTCTAAACGGTATAGTGTCGGGCAAGGTAGCATTAGGACAGGGAACCAAACAAGGGTGCCCACTATCCCTGCTGCTCTATGCCATATACTTATTAATTAGGATACGAGAATTGGATCAGCTGACGGGAATCGAAATAGTGGGAGAAGCACATACAACAATAGCATTCGCAGACGGTATGCTAGTAGCCCTGTCGAATCCGGAACACTCGCTACCAGTCTTAATAAAAGAACTGGAGGAATTTGGGGCAATAGCAGGACTAAAAATAAATAGGCAAAAATCTGAGATGTTAAACTTATCAGGGGACACTGAGGTAATGAAAAGATTGGAGTCGAACATGCAACTGATGCAAGCCGAAAAAAGGCATAGCGTACTTGGGCATAACTCTTACAAAAAAAGATAGTACATATGTATGGGGTGAAATGATCCGCAGCTGTTGGAATAAATTAGAACAGACCTGATTAAATGGAACCCGCTTACAATAACATAGTTGGGGAGAATGACGACAGTAAAAATGGTGATACTACCAAGACTAATGTACTACTTTCAGCCATTACCAATAAGAGTCCTGAAAAAAGAAATTCTGCTCCCTTCTGCTCCCTGAACATGGCCATCATTTCATACATATGGAAGAGAAAACCTCCAACGGTAGCAATGTCCACACTCATGGCCCCGAGGAACAAGGGGGGCCTGGCATTCCTGCATGTCTCCAGATACTATGTCCGCACAACTACGGGTCATGCAGGAAAGACTATGGGGAGACCAATATAAAATATGGGCACGACAGGATAGGGCGGTTTCGGGAAGGAAGAGACACATCTGCTAGGATCAGTGAGATCCTGGGGGTACGAGTAGCGACATGGGATAGGGTAACGGAAAGGAGAGCACTATCAGTAAAGCCATCCCCATTTTATCCAATGTTTGGAAACCCGGAATTTCAACCAGTAACGGAAAAGGAGGCATTTTGGAAGTGGGAAAGAGTAGGTTGCCAGAAAATAAGGGACATGTATCAGGGACAGTCACTTAGAACGTTCGAGGAATGTATACAGGATATGAGCCTAACGGATGGGAGACCGATTCAAATATACCCAAATGAAACACTGGCTAATCACCCCAACTATCAATGAGGCAGCCACAAGACAAATCAACGCCCTTTGAACAATTTATAACTACAAACACTGGATCAAAAAGCTTAGTATCCAATATATACAAACACTCAAATGATCAAGATCAAGAAGAGTGGGTTCACTGGAACTACCGGAAGAAATGGGGTTAAACGTTGGGAGAGCCCACACCAAGAAGACAGTGGGAATATCTGTGGGGAGCCATCCCCAAACTGACTCGCTCTATGCAACTGAGGGAGATGTGGATCAAGGTACTCCTTCAATCGACTATACGCCACAGAGGACCCATGCAATCTTTCCCCAAACATCGGACCAGTGTTGGAGGGGATCTAAGGCAGCGGGAGACTGCTGCACATATGGAGGAATTGCCCAATACTACAACCATTCTGGGGGGGGGGGTCAAGAAACAGATGCAAGAAGTATACCAGGGACTAGAACATACGGGGGACAAGATCTGGATGTGTGCAATGTGGGAACTGTAAGGATATTTGGCGTGTTACAGTACACAGTACAGCAATACTGCACAAGTAGCAAAATTTTTTTTGCAGCACCACCACTTTGCAGCACCACCACCACAAGGGTGCGGTGCATTGCTATATGGGTTAGCAGATTAACAAGGAAAGACAGGCTATTCAGTCAAAAAAACGATTTTAACATATAAGATGCAAAGCTATTTTTACAGTTAAAAGCACACGTGTTCATTTAAAAATGCACACTATTTTTCACCTGAAATGCCTATATTGCTAGAGACACATTTGAAAATTAACAGCTAACATATTAACCATTAACCTGACTAATAAAACCTTATTTTAATATAAATCACTAATAAAATGTGTTCTCTACTGCAGAATTAGGCATACTTTGAAAACCAGTTAAATGAGTGTGCAGATTTTTTTTTCCTCTCTTCTCTGCCTGATTATCCGTGTTGTTGTGCACAGTAACTGCAGGAGGAAGGAAGTCAGATTTGCAACAATTGCAAATGTATAAGCGAAGCTATTGTTGAAGAGTAGGAGGATGAGAGATGATGGATTTCATTGGAACACGTCATAAAGAGGGCTGAGAGGAAAGTTTTAGTGGGCAGTAGCAGGGAAAAAGACAGGCAGACATCTTTCTGCACTACTGGGGAGAAGACCTGGCTGTGGGGGTGTCCTGCTGCAGTCGAGACTGGGGAAAGCTGAAAGAATTACCTTTCCACTGGCAGAGGCAGTCCTATCTGAAAAAGCTGAGAATTCCAGGCAATGACCCCGGCTTGAGAAGGCAAGCGTTCCTTTTTGCTGGAATTAAGCCAAGAGAGCCACATTCACAGAGAGAAGCCTCTGAACAGATAAGGTAATTACCTAACTGGGGGAGCTGTGTGTGTGCACGAAAGTATGCAGTCAGTGTAGAAAAATGAAAGTCCCGTGCGTGTCTTAATCAAGTGCTAATGTTGCAATTTAAGTTCTGTTCTCCGCCACTATAATTGCAGTGTGTCATTGAAAATGCTTTGATTGTTCCATTTTATTGCTGTAAAGAATGAGATCATGTATAAATGCAACTTTTATAATACAGAAAATATTTGAAAACAGACGGGTGGTTTATTTTCTATTTACCATTACAATGCCAATGATGTGGGGAGATTTTTAAACAGTGCAATGGTCATTTTAAGACAGATGTGTGTATGTCAGAATCAGTATGAATAATTGTGAGTGACTGTAGTATAACTTGTTGGAGGTACATGAGCCAACGGGAAGAGAGACTCTCTGAACATAGCTCCCTACCGTATATAAGGTAGTGGAAATTACCACAAGACTACCACATATAACTCTCTGTCGTAAATAAGTCAGTGAGTTTGCCCATGGTGGCGCACCAACACTATCACTGGAAATTGTGGTATCTCTAGAATGCAGGTCTGAGGTCTCTCTAGTGATCACACGAAAAATCTAAGCGAAGATAAGGGATTCTGGACATTGGGGCCACAAATAAAACAAGGGAATTATGCTCACCAAAATACCACCAACCACGTATACCAAATATGCAGGTCTGGGTGCTGAAATAATGCATGTCCATTGTATTATTGTTGCACATGGCCAAATCTGAATACAAAGAGTGATTATTGCTAAGTTATTTTTCGGCGGTAATAAAATACCGTCAGGCCCCAAATCTCCACAAAATACCCTACATATTTATGGTGCGTTGCAGGCCGGGAAAGTGATCACAGAGTACCTACTGGGCGTGGCAAGCGTGTCTCACACTGCCATTTGCACATTAAAGGGAACCCATTTTATAATAGCAGTGTGCCACTAAAAACGAATTTCAGAATGTCACAAAGGGAAACCACATTCTCAGATCTAGTGCAATATTTAGAGGCAAAGTTATTTGCACATGGGAAGTGGTCTTCGAATACCACGTTAGAATGGAGTAACCGCATTCAAGGTGAGGTGCAGAAAGAAAAACTAGACAATATTTTTGCAGAAGGCAGCATAATTCAGGTCTGCCTTACAAGATTATTGAATGCAGCCGATAAAAGTGCAGAGAAAGACTGTTTAATACGGCTATGCGGCAAAATATGGTTTATTTTAAACAAGTCACTGCGAATGCAAGAGAATGATACTCAGCAAATTAACAGGTTAAAGACTGAATTAGATGGGGCAAGTAAAAATCAGGAAATGTTGAGAGCAGAATTGGATGTATGCCAAAAAGACATGCAATTAAAATGCAGAGACTTTGATACTCAGTTATCCAAAAGCAAGAAACAATTTGAAGATAGTGAGCAAGAATTGACACACTTAAAAGCCTTAGTGGATCACATTAGGCAGGATAAAGATGAGGTTGTTTCAGAAATGCAGATTTTACAAAAAGAACATTGCGAAAAAGAAGGTGATCTCCAGAGTGCAGAACAAGAAATGATTAAAATGATCCAAGAAAGAGACAAGAGAAATAAAGAGTTCAATGAATGCCAAATGCAAATGTGCGATATGCAGGAGGCAATTAATAAAATGAGTGATGAAAATAATTATTTGCATGATGAAGCCAACAGACTCCTTAAAAAGTGTAAGGACTTAGAACAGCAAATGTGCATTCCCAGGTCCCAGGAGAGGCGGCAGGGTACCACATTCAATGGAGTGGAGGTGAATTCTAGCTCTGCCCAAAGAGCTAGTGCCCCAGTGACAGGACCGGTGACTGAACTTGGTTGCAGCGCCCTTGGGGGATTTGATACTCCCATTGGGGGCAGCCACCAATCTCATACACCTGAAAACAGGATTGAATCACAAAATAGTGCAATTCCATGCATTGCAACAAGTAGCCCCATAAAAATAATGAAATCCATTAAAGCCCTGATCAAACCATTTAAAAAGGGAGGTGAATGCTGCATTGAGGATCACTTAGAAGCGGTGCATGACATTTTTAAAGCGCTCCAGATACCTAAGGAACAGTACAGACAATATTTTCATTTAACTTTAGATGCCCCGACGGCCAGCATCATAAGGGGATTAAATGAACAGCAGAATATGACATGGCTGGAGTTTGAAAAAGAAATTAGGCGTCATTTTTCTCCTTTTCAGTCATTGCAGGAGGCAAAGAAAGTCGCGTACACTATTACTGCTGGACCTAATACATCACCTCGCCAATTTTTACAAGACTTAAAAAGAGCATTCTCTCGCTTTGATGTATCTTTTGACTCAAATTCCAATGAGTTTAAAACCGCATACTTCTATGGGCTACAGAAAGACATCATATCCCAATTGGTCCGTGAATTTGACCGTGACAAGTCCCTTGAATGGATTGTACATCAAAGCACCAAGCTATATGAGGTACTCTATTGTCAGGGTAGAGAAAGTGATAAAATGAAAGATACTAGGCCTAAATCTAAAGAACCCTCAGCCACAGTAATGGAAATCAGGTCAGCCAAAATGTCCCTTGAGTCTGCTCAAAGCCAAGGTAAAAATAATGTGACACCTGAACAAAGGGGTAATCAACAAAGATCGCCATTTCCTGTACCAATGTTCCAATCACATGATCCTAGTAATAGAGAGAGCTACATCAGCCCTAGATATTTAGGAGATAGACCCCGGGTAAGATACCGGTCTGATATGGCAGGTATGAACCATAACCAGAGACAAAATCAAGATCAAAGAAATGATGGTCCCTACCAGTCATTGGGGACACAGAGCAGATTTGATCCCAGCACCATGATATATGGTAATCAGGATAGGCCCCGATATGTGGATCGATTTACTGATAATGGAAATCAATATAGGGGCCAGTACCCACAATCTGAGAGACAGGACATGAAGCAAAACGTGAACTACAGTCCACGCCAGTACAATGATTCCCCACCAGGGGACTATAATCAAAGGATGGGTGCAACCCGCTCCCCTCCACAAATGAATCAAGAGTTCAGAAACCATCCCAACCGGTATCAATCACCTGAGAGGTATCAGAATAGATCCAATCAGGGGGAAAACAACCAATATCGACCTAGGCCACAGAAAGAGGATCCTAGAGAGGTGGAAAGGTTCCAATGCCTTGAGGCCCAAGTGAAAATGTTAGCTGAGCAAATAGGAAAGCTCTATACAGCGCAAAAACAACCTTCCAAAGAGGGGGCTGATGGCCATAGCAATGACCGGGGGGCTTCCGAAAAGTGACTAAGTACTCATGATAACTGCAGTGCCAAAATGACAGATTGCTCTGATATAACTTTGCATAACGACTCTGAGATGACTAATGGATTAAAAATGAAAGTACCAGTAAATGAAATTGTGAACAAATCAAATACTTCTAAAAAAGAGGTACGGTTTAACTTAGAGCTAAATAAAACAGTAAAGATTTGCACAAATGAAAAAGAAACATTAGGAATTCCAAAAGAACAAAGGGACAGATTTAAGAAAAATGACTCATGCATGGGGAATACCAGTGAACAGGGAGTAAGTGGGGATGCCATAGCTCCTTCCCTGGGCAAGCAAAACAATGACCAAACACAGACAGAAAAAGGAAATACTCACAAGGAGGGTACAAGTCAATCACCTGAAAAATTCTTTGAGCCACATATTTTTGAAGAGGCTGAAAGGGCTGGTATTATACTAAATGATCACAAATGCACAGAATTAAAAAATGACAAATTGCTGAATGATGTTGTTACACATGTTCAGTTGGAAGGTTGTAATGTGGTCTCTGATGTTACCCAGATGGATGGGCGAACGGTGGCCACACTCCAAAAAACCTCTGAACATGGAGAAATGAATAAAATACCTCGCACAGAAATGGGTAAAAAGGAGGGAAAAATGTCTTTTCATTTACCAATGTGCTTAGCCAAAAGTGAAAAAGACCTGAGAAAGGTGAGCCCTGAAATCAGTAAGAATTCACATTTCTTATGTGTATTAGAGGAAGTTGAGGACAGATATTATGCACCCATCACTGTAGAAGAAAAATGCCACACCTTTGCTATGATTGACACTGGCGCACAGGCCACAATTATGTCCAAGGAGCTGGTAAAGAGTATCAATGAAGGGAGGCCTCCACAGAGTCAGATCACCGTGAAGGCAAATCAAGGCCCAGTGCATAACTTTAATGGGGAGGAGGTGCCCATCATAGGTGTAACTGAGGTTGACATAAAAATAGGTAAGCACAGAATGAAACAAGAGGTATTGATCACATCTATTTGTGAAATTCCATTTCTGATGGGGACAGATTGCCTGAAAAGATTGTCTCCTCTCATAGATGGGGTGAATGGAGTGCTGTGGTCCTTAACCAAAAAACCATTGAGGCCTAAGAAACTAAAATCACAAAACAGCAATATAAAAGAATGTCACACCGTTGCCAAAACAAATGATGCTGTGGAGGTATATCTCCAGAATAGCTGCATACCTAGTGTCACTGTTATATTAATGTGTCAAGACAAAGATCAGAGCGACAATGAAAAACTACCTGTACAAATATACTTGGACCCAAGGAAAGATTGGCAGACTGCCATAGATGAGTACACATTACGTTTCTACTTAAAAGAGAATACATGCAAACAGAATATTGTTCCTAAAACAGATTCAGAAAAACACATTACCACTCTGGCAGAGATACACATGAAAGATGAGCAACCATGGGTTCACGTTGGTATAAATGATTATCTTAAAACAATAAAAGCCACTTTAGCGCTTGAACATGAAAGGAGTTTCATTAATGAGAAATTGTTGCAAAAAATTATGGAGAGGGAAGAAATCCCGAAATTTAGGATTAAAAACCAATATGTATCTGGGTTGGACAGTCCAGACTTTGAAAACCGAATTACAGGCAGATGCATGCTTAAAATTAGCATTGGGCAGAAAACAATTTACCATAATGTATGGATAGTGAATGGAGCACAAAATGAATTTTACATGGGCAATGACATCATGCACAGAATGTGTATGGTGTTAGATTTCCTTAATCAAAAAATATGGTCACGCCTAGGTGGTCCGGCACCTGAATTTGAAGACAAAAGAAGGGCTTATCATTGTGCACAACTAGTTCCTTATGCAGTCGAATTACAAATGAGGAAAAATACTATTGTTCCTGCATTTACAAAACAGTTTGCAATAACACTGAAATGCAAAAATGGACAGCAGATGAAAGGCTCTGATGCATTTGTATGCCTGAATGAATCCATAAAACAGCAAGGCCTGGATTATGAATACATTCCATTGGTAGACATTGGTGAGGGATCTGTAAAAATCATGGTAAATAATAAAGGTTGTCAGGACGTTCATTTAGAGGAAAACTCCCCATTAGGAATGGCCATACAAAAATCACATTATACGGCAGATTTAAATAACATGGTGATTGGGAATATTCCTGAAAAATATGTAGATGCCAAGGGCGAGTTGCCAGAACGCCTGGACTCTCAGCCCAAAGGAATATTTAAAATTCACTCTGTGTATCCTTATGATTCAAATGAGACAGTGTGCTGCCATCAAGAGGATTGCATAATATTTAATTTAAATGAAAATGAAACAGGAAATCAGCCCATTGAAGTGGAAGCTGATATGCCAAAATATTTGAAAGTGGCAGCTCTACAAAAAGACACAGCCACACAGTTAGAGGAAAGCGCTGAGATTCCTTTACCAGAAGAGTTTCCAGAATTTTCCAGAATGGTAGAAGAGCAGATCTCCTTAGCGGATGCATGTAACAGCGATGAGGATCGACGCAATCTGAGGGAAATATTTATGGAGTTTAAGGATGTATTTGCAAAAGATGCTTATGATTGTGGTTTAACTGATTTACATGTGGCCACACTACCAGAAGGTTGTAGCAGAAATCCAGTGTTTGTACGCCAGTATAGACTACCGCTGGCATGTTTAGAATCATTGGCAGAGATTATTAAAAATTTGGAATCACGGGGAATAATTAGGCCCATTCATAGCACATCCAATACGCCTATTTTAGGTGTGTTAAAGCCAAATGGTCAATGGCGGCTGTGTGCAGACTTAAGAGAGTTAAATAAAAGAGTACCAGTATCTAGATGGCCACTACCATTCATTGATCAGGGCCTAGCTCAGATACATGGTTCAAATGTATTTACCACGTTAGATCTCACATCTGGATATTGGTGTGTGCCATTGGCAGAGGAGATACAACACCTATTTTCCTTTACATTTGACAGGACTCAATATGCCTGGCTTAGAGCTCCGTTCGGGTACATCAATAGTGGGAGTGAATTTGGCATATTTTTGAGAAAGGCCATGCCGGATGCAGCGGAAAGAGGGACAATAGTTTATGTGGATGATGTCTTGATAAAAAATGAAAACCTTAAAAGCCATTTTGATGAAATAAGACATGTGCTTGGCCAATTGCAGAAAGCAGGCGCCAAAGTATCTTTGCAAAAAGCACAATGGTGCAAGAAAAAAGTGAACTTTCTAGGGCATGAAGTGACTGAACATGGGCTAAATCCACAAAGGAAGAAAATAGAGGCCATACAAAGATTAAAAGATCCTAAAAATGTGAAAGGAGTAAAAAGTTTATTAGGGATGACAGGCTATAACAGAAAGTTCATTGAGAATTATGCAGAAATCACTCAACCATTGACTAAACTGCTTAAACTAAATACTCCCTGGAGATGGGAAAGAGAGCAATCTGATGCAGTGGCTAGATTGAAGGAATGTCTTGTAAAGGCACCATGTTTAGCATACCCCATAAAGGACAGGGATTTCTTTATAGAAATAGGCTTTTCTGAACATTGTATGTCAGCAGTGTTATCACAAAAACACGATTTGAATCACAAAACCATTGCATATGCAAGTAAGGCATTTTCCCAAGTTGAAATGAAATTTAATGAATGCGAAAAGGCCCTATTAACCACTGTGTGGGCGCTACAACATTTCCGCCCCATTGTTCAGGGAGAAAAGGTGATTATTGAAACAAATCATCAACCGTTGCAATTTTTAGAGAGTAAAAGAATTAGATCAGGCAATCTAGCGCAATCCAGAATCACTTCATGGACGCTGGCATTACAAGGTTTTCCCGTAGAAGTAAGATATGGACAAAATAAAAAGAGCCCAATTGCTCAAGGGTTAGCTGACTTACATGACTGTGCAGCTGAACAAATAACAAATGAAATGGATGTGGAAGCTAGTTTACAGGAATTTGAACAATCACCACACAAAGCTTTTGATGAAAAAACATGCAAGGATTTGCCAACTGTATATGTGGATGGTTGTGCTTTTCACATTGAAAATGACAGTAATAAACAATTAGTGGCAGGAATAGGAAATGTCTGGTTGAAATGTGAAGGCGTTCCTAGTATAGGGATGAGGATTGGAGATAGGAGCAGTCAGGTGGCGGAATTGGCAGCCATCTATAAAGCAATTGCTACTGCAGTTGATAAAAAGTTCAGTGAAATTGTCCTGGTGACTGATTCTGACTATGCACGGAATAGCTTTGTGGAATATTTGCCTGGTTGGAAAGCAAGAGGCATGGTTACATACAACAAAAAGCCACTTAAACATGGAAAAATAATACAAGCCATAGACAAATTGGTGTCGGAAAATAATTTAACAATATACTGGAGAAAAATTCGTGGGCATTTAAAAACACCAGGAGAGGATAAGGAGGGAAATGATAAGGCAGACCATCTGGCTAAGATTGGGGCTGTGATGGGAGAATTGCTACCTATTGATTATTTAATGGGTGAAATACAAATTGATGCAGTCACACGTTCTAAAGCACCAAAGGAGGTAGATCAACCGGTGGTGCAGTGGAGTCATGACACGCCAGACCAAGATTTGATTGAGGCACAAAAGAATGATCAAATTTTGGGAATCTATTATAATCATTTGATAGATCCTGAACAAAATCCTTTAACAGAAAAAGATTGCATGGGAAAAGAAGAGTTGAGGGTGTTATTAAAGAACAAAACACGAATTAGATTACAGGATGGGCTCATGATTAGAGAGTCCATAACAGGGCAAATACAGTGGGTAGTACCCCTTTCATTCAGAGGACTAATGCTACACCATGCACATGATGCCATAACTGCAGGCCATAGGGGTTCACAAAAGACATTAGAAATACTAAAAGATTATGCTTACTGGCCACATATGTCCCAAGATGTGGAATTATATACTAGAGGATGTCTAGTATGCGCCCAATTTAAACCTGCTTCACCAATGCATAGAGCACCATTGATGAAAAGAGGCCTAACTCTCCCATGGTCAGATTTGCAAATAGACTATGTAGGTCCTTTAAAAAGGTCGAGCAGGGGACACTGTTATATTTTGAGTGTGGTATGTTTGATGTCAAAGTGGATTGAGTGCATTCCTGCACCAGATTGTAGTGCGCAAACAGCAGCCACATTGCTGGTGAACCATGTGTTCTCAAGGTTTGGGTTGCCACAAAGAATTGAGTCAGACAGAGGAAGTCATTTCACAAGTACTCTAATGAGTAAGGTATGGCAAATACTAGGTGTGAAAAGGAAACTACATATCGCATATCGGGCGGCGTCTTCAGGTACAGTTGAAAGAAGCAATAGGTCTGTTGTGGATATTTTAAAGAAATTTGTGGCAGAAGCAGGTTCCAGCTGGGATTTGCGTTTACCATTGGTTTTGATGGCAATCAGGTCGACTCCTGCCAAAGCAACAGGTGTTAGCCCCCATGAGGTCTTAACAGGTAGGAAAATGGTGTTACCACAACACCTACTATACAGAACACATGAGCAAACTCTAGTGAGTGCATCCACAGTTCATGAATATATTGATGAACTGAGGAAGCATTTGCAACATGCATTTGCTTTTGTGCAGAGAAATCTGGAAAGAGCTGCTGACAGTGCTAAGTCATATTATGACAAAAAGACATCAGTAAAGGAATACAATGTAGGGGATCAGGTGTACAAGTTTCATTTTGGAAAAAGTAAACAGAAAAATTCTAAATTTCTGGCAGCCTGGCAGGGGCCATTTCGAATTATAGATAAAGTCTCTCCTGTAGTGTATAAAATTTTGAAAAATGAAGGTGAAACAGCAATAGAGCAGTTTGTCCATGTAAATCAAATCAAACCATGCCATCCCAGACATGAGATCAGGCAGCTTGAGCATGTGGAAACGGATAGAGTCCCTTGAGAAAATAAATGGGTGTGATCAGGAGGCAGTGACAAAGAAGTTAAAAAGAAGTTGATTGTTATGATGGCACATAAACACTGTAATATATGTGAAAATATATAATATAAATAAATAAATAAATAAATAAATAAATAAATGCACATATAACGGAAGCTCATGGTTGGTGTGCAGAGAGAAAGTGTATTAAATATTGAATGCTGTTTTATATGTGTTTGTTTTCTTTTAACTTGTGTTTAATTTCAGAAAAAAGAAAAAAAAACGAAGTATTTTTACCAAGCATGTTTTATTTTTGGCAAAAGGATGAAGTTAGTATTGTGCTATGTACTTAATCTGTTTATTTTCTATTTTGATTTAGACAATTAACATTATTTGATCGGAGGTTCCGGGATCAGAGGCCACGGGAGACGATGGAGTCCTGGAGTCCCCTGGATGAAGACCAAAAGATGCCTGCCTCCAGGTGGAGGTGAAGACAAAATAACCGGAATGCCAAAAGAGATGACTACTGTGGATTCAAGATTGCCAAGATGAAAGAGTACTCGAATGAACCGAATAACATCGCTGGTCGGGACATACCAAAAGAGACAAAGCAAAAGTTCCGGCATATGAAGTTCCACGTATTTATTATTTTAATTATTTATTTTAACTTGTTATATTACTTATTTGTTTTAGTTAGTTGTTTTATTTCATTGTTTTTAATTGACTTGGAAAATTTAAACTTAAAGTAATGCCACTTCCACCGAGAAGGCAAATGTGGAACATTTTATGAACTGATGGACTCAGATGAAATGTTAATTGCAAATTTTCATTGATGCACATGAATATTCATTTTGTTGGATTGCTATATTGTAAATAAAAATAGAACAAGTTGTTTTTAGGAATTGGCTTGGATTATAGCCAAGTTCTAAAAACAAAAGGAGGGTATATGTAAGGATATTTGGCGTGTTACAGTACACAGTACAGCAATACTGCACAAGTAGCAAAATTTTTTTTGCAGCACCACCACTTTGCAGCACCACCACCACAAGGGTGCGGTGCATTGCTATATGGGTTAGCAGATTAACAAGGAAAGACAGGCTATTCAGTCAAAAAACGATTTTAACATATAAGATGCAAAGCTATTTTTACAGTTAAAAGCACACGTGTTCATTTAAAAATGCACACTATTTTTCACCTGAAATGCCTATATTGCTAGAGACACATTTGAAAATTAACAGCTAACATATTAACCATTAACCTGACTAATAAAACCTTATTTTAATATAAATCACTAATAAAATGTGTTCTCTACTGCAGAATTAGGCATACTTTGAAAACCAGTTAAATGAGTGTGCAGATTTTTTTTTCCTCTCTTCTCTGCCTGATTATCCGTGTTGTTGTGCACAGTAACTGCAGGAGGAAGGAAGTCAGATTTGCAACAATTGCAAATGTATAAGCGAAGCTATTGTTGAAGAGTAGGAGGATGAGAGATGATGGATTTCATTGGAACACGTCATAAAGAGGGCTGAGAGGAAAGTTTTAGTGGGCAGTAGCAGGGAAAAAGACAGGCAGACATCTTTCTGCACTACTGGGGAGAAGACCTGGCTGTGGGGGTGTCCTGCTGCAGTCGAGACTGGGGAAAGCTGAAAGAATTACCTTTCCACTGGCAGAGGCAGTCCTATCTGAAAAAGCTGAGAATTCCAGGCAATGACCCCGGCTTGAGAAGGCAAGCGTTCCTTTTTGCTGGAATTAAGCCAAGAGAGCCACATTCACAGAGAGAAGCCTCTGAACAGATAAGGTAATTACCTAACTGGGGGAGCTGTGTGTGTGCACGAAAGTATGCAGTCAGTGTAGAAAAATGAAAGTCCCGTGCGTGTCTTAATCAAGTGCTAATGTTGCAATTTAAGTTCTGTTCTCCGCCACTATAATTGCAGTGTGTCATTGAAAATGCTTTGATTGTTCCATTTTATTGCTGTAAAGAATGAGATCATGTATAAATGCAACTTTTATAATACAGAAAATATTTGAAAACAGACGGGTGGTTTATTTTCTATTTACCATTACAATGCCAATGATGTGGGGAGATTTTTAAACAGTGCAATGGTCATTTTAAGACAGATGTGTGTATGTCAGAATCAGTATGAATAATTGTGAGTGACTGTAGTATAACTTGTTGGAGGTACATGAGCCAACGGGAAGAGAGACTCTCTGAACATAGCTCCCTACCGTATATAAGGTAGTGGAAATTACCACAAGACTACCACATATAACTCTCTGTCGTAAATAAGTCAGTGAGTTTGCCCATGGTGGCGCACCAACACTATCACTGGAAATTGTGGTATCTCTAGAATGCAGGTCTGAGGTCTCTCTAGTGATCACACGAAAAATCTAAGCGAAGATAAGGGATTCTGGACATTGGGGCCACAAATAAAACAAGGGAATTATGCTCACCAAAATACCACCAACCACGTATACCAAATATGCAGGTCTGGGTGCTGAAATAATGCATGTCCATTGTATTATTGTTGCACATGGCCAAATCTGAATACAAAGAGTGATTATTGCTAAGTTATTTTTCGGCGGTAATAAAATACCGTCAGGCCCCAAATCTCCACAAAATACCCTACAGAACCGGGATTGAAAACTCCTGCACAAACCCAGAAAAGATCGACAACCCCGTTGATAGCAGCGTCACTGCCGATAGCACAAACATTGACATTGAAACAGACAGCACCCATGATACAGGACTGGCTACAAAAAGTGTGGAACTTTGTGGCATTGGACTGGGTAACCTGTAAAATCCAAGGGGACCAGGGGAAGTTCAAACAGGAATGGGGCCCATTATTGACATATCTGCAAAGTGATTATTTGGCACAATGGTGCCTGCACAAGATCAGAATCCTGGACATACTATGAACCACTATGACCATGCAAATAAAGGCAAGAGTCAGATATCATTTCTGGCGGGGAGAGGGGGGGTTGCTGAGGAGTGGACGAAGTTGAAAAGTTGAAATTGCACAGTGTTTTGTTGTATGACACAGAATCAAAACTAATAGGTCTTGGATTTAAAAAAAAATAGAGCTTCACATTCAACTAAGGAATGTTTTAGCGTTTCCACAATCGTGGTGTTGACACAAATACGACAATATCTCATTTCTTTTGGTATCCCATGGTGTGGACAAACCCTTTCAAAAGTACCCAATAAATTGAACCTAAACCTCAAATATATATCTATATTTCCTGTCAAGAAACATTGTGAGATGATCTAATAGTTTAGGAGGTTTTCCCAACATTGTGTATTCATTGTATAATTGATATTTCATAATACTAGATTTCTGGCTATACCAGTCTTGTACTTTTAGTATTGATTTGACCAATAAAGGATTATCTCATAAAATATGTATCAAAATTACATTGCTTTAATTATAAACCACAGTGAAAAATAAATTCCTGCATAATGTTGGATGAGCCTTCTGTTAAAATTAAACCCATATCTTCGAAAATAGTACCTTTTGTGGGAGACAAAATCTTGTGTAGCAACATTAATTTTCTGACATGTTATGATAGATTGTAAAGATTTTATGTCCAATTCAGATCTCAATAATAGGGGACAAGCTTGCATTTCAGCTTATTGGGGATGCCCTTTCTGTCTGTCATTTATAGAAAAACCTAAGTAAATTAGATGGCATATAATACTTACACTGTTGTCACTCAAGAAGCACTTAATCATTAGTGTTCCATGACCTATATAGGAGAAATATCTGTGGCAGCTGTGATGAATTCGATGGATTCACCCCTGTTTTCCCAACTGTGACCTCCTACCATGTGGCCAGGAGACGGCAGCCACTACCCGATCCTGATCCTTGGAGCGGCAGTATAAGGGAGGATCACACGGGAGGAGACAACTAGCAGGGAGATGCCATGACTTTATTGGACGAGATGCAGTATCTTCCCCTTTCCCATGAGGAAGACCCTCTAACACCAAAGACCTTAAAGGCCTATTGTCAGCTGCCCGTTTCCCCTTGTAGAGGAATTAAAGAAACCTCTTCTTCATATTGTTCTGGTCAAACACCCACCTGTGACCTAACCACACAAAGCTCCAACACAACACCTTTCGCTTCTGAGGTACCTTTATGTAAAATCACTGAGAAGAACTATTTAAACTCCATGTGTCCAATGACACCTATGGACTTCTACTTCTAGAATCAGCCAAACACAGACAAGGAGGATGGAGGAGTTTGAACAAGGTAACAAGAGCATGAAGCACACCATGCAGTCTAGTTGTTTTTCCAGATAACCTGTGCATGAGACATTTAAACATGGCAACCTCACTATTGAGTGTGGCAGTGCAGGAGAAAACGTTGGCGAAACGATATACATAATGTTCCCTCAATTTCACATGCAAAGGCTCACGAATGTGAAAATCCCGTACCGTGTGGCGGAGCAGAGAAAGCTGCCAAGACAAAAGGAGAAACGCTGAGCGAGACACAAAAGTACTGTGGAGATGCTGGGAGCCGCGAGAGAGGTCCTGGGCACTCGGCAGCTCAAAGAGGCAGTGCTCCAAATTCCGGAACCTGAATGGAAACAGGCATGTGACCACAGAGCCACGAGGGACATCTGTGGAAAGCGGGTGAAAGCATCATACTGCAGAAGTGCAAACCGGACTGGAGAAAGTCAGGGAGTCTAGCCGAAGCCAGTGGGGACCCCGGCACATTCTGGCAACCACACCAACGACAATTTGAATGTGATACCATTGTTAAAATTACAAGAAGACAGTGCAGAAAAGGCAAGTACAATCCCGAATGAGCTATGGAAGCATGAAATACAAGTGTGGGGCAAAACATGAACAAACCTTACCGCAAACACAAATACCAAGGCAAGAGGAATACTTACAGTATTGGTGATCCAGAGAAAATGTGAAACGCATGCGAAGTCCTGGCAAGGAAAGATACCAGACAATTGAAACGCATGAGAAGTCCTGTCGAGGGAAAGATACCAGTCCATTGAATCACACAAGAAGTCCAGGCGGGCGGTATACCAGGCATGTGAAAACCACAAGTGAAGCCCTGGCAGGAAAGTACACCATGCAGTTGGAATTGGAGAAAGAGTCCTGACAGGGGAGTATACCAGGCAATTTGCAAAGCTTCCAGAAATACTAAAGAAAGACAGTGTTATCTAAACCAAGGAGAAATTGGCGTTAAAGAAAGACTGTTACTGAACTTGTTGCCTAAACAAGAACCTTGTGAATCAAGAAGAGACACAAAGGAACTGTTAGTAAAAGAGACAATCGACATCCTACTTAAGAATCCAGGGGAAGGGGTCCACCCTCTGGATCCAAGGGCTTCCATCTTGGAGAACATTTTTATTGGAGCGGTTCTTATTTTCAATTGTGAACACTTTTCTGCTACTATCCAGTTGAAGACAATTCCTTGCACATTTTGTTATTTTGTTTGTAGTGTGAGGGCCAGCATAGAACGTTTTGGACACAAGGATGGATTTTCAGTTACTGACATCCTGTAACAGACAGATCCTTCGTTTTTGGTTTTAGGTAGGGAAGTTCCTCTTTAGAATAGGGTTGGAGAGGTATTTTCACAACCCATTATAGATAGATCAGTACAATTGGATACTTAAAACATTGTCTCAATCCTGTTGTGTGGACCATGTGGTTCAAACAAAGAGGGAATTTGTCTCAACCTTTGGAGCAACCGAGTGGGATTTTAGAGGTTCAGATGACCTGGACAAGAATCAGGCACTGTCGATAGTCGACCTGGCGGAATTAGGAATCACGCTCAGATTGGACGAAGTTGTTAGCATGGAGGTGAGCCCTTTTTTTAAACCAGTCGACTTTGTTGGGACTTTGGGCTACGATGCCATGGTTATCATTGATCACAACAAAAGATATAGCGCAGGTTACACTCCCTAAATACAGCAGCAGTACCAATTGGGTACATATACGTATGGCCAATAAGATTGCTATGGCCATACTCTGCGACAATGCCCATGTTTTGTTAAGAGCAGGTCTAAAGCTGTCGGTGTGCAGAGAGACAGACGATAGGATCTGCAGCAATACAAGTAAACATATGTTTAAAGGTGGCATAAAGCAGTCCTCCGAGTTATTGGTTAGGTTGGATGAAATTCACACCTCCGATGAAAGTCCCTTCCTGAATAGATTACGCTTTTTCAAATTTGGGCCAATATACCATGGCTATCATTAATCTCAACTAAGGATGTGGCACAGATACAGCTACCCAGGTTCGATAGCCTAACAAACTGGGCAATATTGAGGTTTACAAATAAAATTGCTGCAGATATACTACGAAAAAATGCTGCCGAATTACTCAAGTTAGGTCTCAAGGTGGGGGTGGTTCAAGGGCTATGCCCGGGTAAGGTAGGCGCTAACCAGGGTGACTATGAACAAGAGCCCCTTGCCAAGGTGGGTGGAACATATGAAAACAAACAGGCATATGACAAGCCCAGCCTGTGTAACCCTCAGAATTTCCTAAACTATGCAGCACTATCATGGGAAAAACTGATGCGTATAGCTAAATATACTAATAAGAAGACTATCATTTGACCATGGAGGTTAGTGAGCTTGGAATACACAGGTGTATAGTCATCTGTTGAATAATTCCAGCTCACTCCATTGGCTAATATCATCTGACATTTTTATGCTTCAGGAAACATGGTTAGACTGTCCCCTGGTGATTGACGGCTTCCACATACATCAGGTACTGGCCACCAAAGGGGAACGTGGCAGACCATTGGGTGGCCTTGTTGTAGCAGTAAGAATCAGGTTCTGCTCTAAGCAAGTACCCTTGGACACATCGGGCGGCAATGTAATGGCAGTGGTTGTAGACCAAGAGGGTATGCTAGGTTGGGAGCTGTTGATAATTAATGTCTATGCCCCACCAGGCCCAGATGGGCTGGAGGTGATCCATAACAGGTTAGAGGATATACTTATTAAAGTAGAGGAAGACCAGAATCACCTAATAGTTGTCGGAGGGCACCTGAATGCGAGGTGTGTTGACAACACTCTTAGACCTACTTATAGAAATGTCCAGCCAAAAAGTACTATGCATCAAAGCGTAACGAATAACAAAAGGTAAGAAATGGATTTCCTTTTTTGGTCTGTTTGACTTATGGATGTTGAATGGCAGAACGGTGGGTGATATACCAGGGACATACACTTGGAGAGGTAATAACTGTGTAGCAACCCTGTATTAACTATTTGGTAACAATGCATGCCTACGACGAGTTAAATCCTTTTCAGTACACAGTACCGAACAGAGTGATCATAATCCAGTTATACTGGATATGGACATTTCCTTATAGGAGGGGGAAAAGAGTGGTGTCACAAATTTGATGCGATACGGTGGACAGAAAATAATTTAACCAAACTGGAAGGTATCCTCAGTGAACTACCTAGTGCCACGATATGTAACATAGAACGTATGAATGAATGTGAAATAGAAAAATGGATACAGCATCTCACCAGTAAGGTGGGTAAGGTGGCAAAAGCAGGATTGGCCGTTTGCAATAAACGTACTTATTGTTATGATAAAAACATTCGAGATAAAAAAAGATCTATGCATTGACAAATCCGTATGGCACAGGTGAAAGGAGGTAAAAGCCAGGATACGGTGATCCATTGTAAAGAAATACATAGATCATACCAGGGGTGGCTCAGACGACGGAAACAATCTATTCAGAATGCTGACTGGCAGCATATGAAAACACTACAGGGAAATTGTACCCGCCAATATGGGCGTTATTGTCAAAAGCTAAACGGGATGTCAGAGAGCGTATAGTTTACCCCATACAAGGTCAAATTTGGAAGACCTATTTAAAGAACAGAGGTGGGGAACCTATACAAAATATTGAGCCGGCTTGGGTTGAGAGTGGCTGGCCACTTTCCTTCACTATAGAGTCGGTAAAAGAAGTAATTTGTAAGCTGAAAAATTCGAGAGCCCCCGTTCCAAATGGGCTGGCTAATATTGCCCTAAAGAGGAACCCAGACCAGTGGGCCTTTGTCTTGCGGACTTTATTTGAAAAGGTCTGTCAAAATCAGCATATACACGATTCATGGCATAATGCTGTTCTTTTACCGGTCTATAAAAAAGGAGACAGGATGGTCCCAGAGAACTATAGATTATTGTCACTATTGGATGTGACAGGGAAGATCTTTTCGATTTTTATTCTTGAGGCATTGAACCTTTGGGTTGAGGAATCCAAGATCTTACATTTCTCCCAACCGAGCTTCCGGGCCGGCTCTGGTACGAGTCATAACTTTCGGGTATTAGACTCTCTTATACGTGGCACTCTGGACTCCAGTACCCAGACATTATACATTATTTTTGTTGATTTCAAAGCTGCGTTTGATACTGTTGATCGGCCCAGACTTTGGGTGAAACTTATTAAGGCTTGCTGACCCGCTTGTCTTATTAGTGTATTTCAGGGCTTGCATCTATCTACTAAAGGTGTCAGACTCAATGATGACGGTGTGACCACAGAGCAAGTCAAAACCTGGAAAGGTGTCAAACAGGGTTGTACCCTGGCGCCTACCATGTACAATCTATATATGTCTGATGTCCCAGACTGGTTGCATACAGAGGTGGTGTGCTGTCCAAAGGTAGGGGGTCGTTCCCTGCCTTGTTTATTATATGTGGACAACCTGGTCCTTTTAAACTACACCTTTTTGGGGATCAAACCAATGTTATTGGCACTCTGTAAATATGCAGCCCTAAATAATCTAACCATAAACATGGATGAGACTAAAGTCTAGGCTGTATCGGTAAAGAAGGCAAAAAGACCAACACTTAAATGTGACTTAGGAATAATTGAATATGTGGATGCGTATACATCTCTGGGGTTGGATATTGACAGTACCATTTCCTATAGGCGAATTGTGGATAGAAAAAAGGCTGCAGCCTGTAGGATGATCTGTTCAATATGGAAATTTGCTAGGTATACCGCTGGGTATTCCTATTCCTGTATAAAGAAAGTTTTTGACCAACAGTGCTCGATGGGTTAGAAGCATTGGCCATGGCTGATCTATCTTGGCTAGATACCTTGGAAGGCAGTTTTTGGAAGTGTATGCTGAGACTCAAGCCCTCAGCAACAATATAGTAGAACAAGTTACTCTCTTACCTGGTAACGTTCTTTCGATGGCATGGTCCGACGACTTATTCCATATCTATGACATGTAATCACCACAGCTTTGCTGCTTTGGAAAATCTTCAGCGTCTGCGTCCTGCGTCGATACGCCGCCCTCGAGGACCTCCTCCGACGGCCAACGTCACTGGATGTTATAAGTAGGATGCACGACGCCCGTAGCCTCAGTTGTAGTTTTTTCCCAGAACCTGTGGCACCAGTCTTCTGCCAGTCTGACACACAAAGCCTTGCGGAAACGTAAGCTGCAATCGCATAAGAAATTCTGTAGCGCTGTAGCGGGGAAGGCAGGGAGGGAGCGATATGGAATAAGTCGGACCATCCCATCGAAAGAACGTTACCAGGTAAGAGAGTACCTTGTTCTTCGAGGGGATTGGGTCTTCCGACGTATTCCATATATATGACAGACTCTCAAAGCAGTACCAATGCAAGGAGGTGGGAAAAGAATTTAGAAAACTAAAATTTAGAATGCCCAATCAAATTTCTGAGTAAAGGACCGCCTTGCCAAAGGCCAGATCCTGCCCACGGATGGAATCGAGGGAGTAGTGACGTACAAAAGTATGTACCGAAGCCCAGGTGGCTGCATCAATGATGTTACGAATAGGAACACCCCTCTGTAGGGCAGTAGAGGCAGCCATACCCCTGGTAGAATGGGCCCCCAAGCCGACCGGTGGGTCCTTACCCGCCAAGCGGTAACACTCAGAGATAGCCAAAATAATCCAGCGAGACAAAGTCTGTTTCGTCACAGCTTGTCCCAAACGCTTTGCAGCGTAACCAATGAAGAGTTGATTGTCCACTCTGACCCCGGACATGCATGAAATATAAAAGCTTAACACTCTCCTAGGATCAAGCCTATGGAACCTCTCCTCTTCCTTACCAGGATGTGGAGGAGGATAAAACGCCGGAATAACAACCTTCTGGCCTAAATGAAATTCCGACACCACCTTCGGAAGAAAGGAAGGACAAACTCTAAGGACAACCCTGTCCTTGTGAAACACAGTGAAGGGTGGCTTAACTGAAAGTGCCTGTAACTCACTCACTCTGCGAGCGGAAGTGACCGCAACCAAAAATACAGTTTTAAGAGTTAACAGTCTCAAAGGGCATGAATGCAAAGGCTCAAACGGAGCACACATCAGAAACTTGAGAACAAGGTTCAAATCCCAACCGGGCACCTGGAAAGGTGACGGTGGGAACACATTAGTGAGCCCTTTTAGAAACTTAGAAATTAAAGGAATTTTAAAATAGGAACACTCTTCAGACGAGCGCTTAAACTTGGACAGCGCCGCCAGGTAACCTTTAACGGTACCCACTTGCAAGCCCCTGTTGGCCAAAGAAAGCAAAAAAGACAGAACCATGGGAATGTCACATGCAAAAGGATCCACATTCTTAACCCTGCACCAGTCGCAGAACTTACGGCAACGGCAATGGTACAGGGACTTTGTTGCGGGCCGTCTGGCCGAGAGCAACATCTCCATCACGTCTTCAGGGAGGTCCCAATCCTTATACCTCAACCTTTCAGAAACCAAGCGTGAAGGTTGAGGGATCTGACCTCTGGATGGAGAACCTAACCCCCCCCTCCCGTGAGAGCAGATCGTCTCGGTAGGTAAGACGACGTGGAGGGCAGATGGACAAGTCGAGAAGGTCCGGGTACCACGTCCTCCGGGCCCACGCCGGAGCAATGAGGATCATCTGGGAACCGAACCTCCGTAACATCCGCAGTACTTGCGGGATGACGGGGACTGGAGGAAACGCGTACAGCAGTGGGAATGACCACTCCACCATGAACGCCTCACCTAAGGCTCCTTTTGGAGGAAATTCCTGCGAGCAGAACCTATCGCACTTCCGGTTGACACTGGAGGCGAAGAGATCCACTTGAGGGGTCCCCCAAAGGGCAAAGATCTCCAGGAGAATCTCCTGAGCCAACTCCCACTCGTGAGAGATCACGCTCTGCCTGCTCAGAGCGTCCGCCGTCTCGTTTTCGTCTCTGGCCAGATGAACTGCCGAGATCGAAACTTCCTGCTGGATTGCCCAGAACCAGAGCTGCATCACCTCCATGCACAGAGGAAGTGACCCTGCCCCCCCCATTTTGGTTGAGCTAGTGCATGGCCACCGTGTTGTCCGTCAGGATGAGGACATTCTTCCCTCGCACAGTCGGCAGAAAAGCCTTCAGGGCTAGCCTGATGGCCCTCAGCTCCAACAGATTGATATGGAGTCTGGACTCCGACAGAGACCAACGATCGCTGACTGTCAACTCGTTGGCATGAGTTCCCCATCCCGTGAGGGATGCGTCCGTCATGATCGTCACCTCCGGCCAGGGTAGCCAAAATGGAGCCCCCTTCGTCAGATTGTCTTCGACGGCCCACCACAGAAGGTCCTGGGCGACCGAGGAAGGCACCTGAACAGGGTCCGACAACCTGCCGGAGGACTGAGACCTCTGGAGCTTGAGTGCCCCTTGCAAAGATCTCATCCGCAACCTGGCCTCTGGCACCAGAAGAATGCAGGATGCCATGAGGCCGAGCAATCTCAAGAACTCGAATGCTGGGAGACTCAGGGCAAGCTGAAACTTGTGCAACATCTGCTGAATGTGATGAGCCCTCACCTGGGAGGAAAACACTGCCCCAGGGATGTGTCGAGCACAGCTCCGATGTACTGGAGCCTCTAAGTTGGTGTCAAATGGGACTTCTTGAAGTTGAGGGAGAAGCCCAGCTTGTGGAGGGAGTGGCAGGTGACTGACAGATGATCCAGGACTTGCTTGGGAGAGCGCGCCCTGATCAACCAATCGTCCAGGTAGGGGTAGACGTGAATCCCCCCCCTTCCTGAGGTGCGCTGCCACCACTACCATGAGCTTGGTGAAGACCCTTGGGGCGGAGGTCAAGCCGAACGGCAGGACCCGAAACTGAAAGTGCGAGTCGCCAACCGCGAACCTCAGGTACTTCTTGTGCTTTGGATGTATCGGCATATGAAAATAAGCGTCCTTGAGGTCGAGAGAGACCAAAGAGTGCTGAAGTTGTAGGGCCTGGAGGACTTGAAAGAGAGTAACCATCTTGAACTTGTCCTTCCTGAGGAGTTTGTTCAAACCGCGCAAGTCCATGATGGGTCTCAAACCCCCGTCTTTCTTGGAAATCAAAAAAAAAAAGGGGAATACCATCCCTTGTTCCTCTCCGCTACATGCACCAGTTCTATGGCGCCTTTCTCCAGCAGGGATTGAATTTCCTGCGCAAGGAGCGGATCCAGACTCTTCAAAGAGAGATTCCCCGGTGGATTTTCTTGTGGCCTCTGCCGGAAAGGAAGACAGTAGCCGTGGGTTATGATCTCCAGAACCCACACATCTGAAGTAATGGCGCGCCACTCTGCAAGATGCTGCGCCAGCCTTCCTCCAACCGGCGAACCATGGGACATGGCCTCATGACTGAGCTGAAACGGCTGCGGCGTTGCCCGAGGTCTTCCTCTAAGACACCACAGGTGCACACGGTCTCGAGCGCATCGAGGACCAGGACCTGGATCGGGCATGACGAGAACGATTCCCCTTGTCCGAGTGGGTCCTCTCCTGCGAATCGTGCCGACCACCCGAGCCCAAAGGCATGCGAGCAGTGTCTCTCGACTGATCACGACCGACCCCACTCGGAAGCGCGGACGGACCAGTGCCATTTTCTTCCCGAAGGAAGCCCATTCCTCTGGCGTCACATGCTTGGTGGGATAAGCGACCCCACTCGGAAGCGCGGACGGACCAGTGCCATTTTCTTCCCGAAGGAAGCCCATTCCTCTGGCGTCGCATGCTTGGTGGGATAAGCGACCCGCCAAGGGGCGGAGTCTTCGGATGATAACGGGGAAGGCGACCGATGGCGGCGCTTCCGGGAGTGCCTCAAAGAGGCAGAGGAGTGGCGGGACCGACACCCACTGGACTTCCGACGACAATGCGGAGAGTCGGCCCTCGAATCGTCCGTCAAAAGCCCCGCAGACCTTGACTTCCGTGGCTTGGACACCTTACCTACCGACAACAACTTCTTGCGCTCTTGCAAGGCTTTGGACTTGAGCGACTGGCAGTCGACACAGTCATCCGTGTCATGGGCCTCCCCGAGGCACCAGAGGCAGGCGCTGTGCGAGTCCGTCACC
This sequence comes from Ambystoma mexicanum, assembly GCF_040938575.1. Lineage (NCBI taxonomy): Eukaryota > Metazoa > Chordata > Amphibia > Caudata > Ambystomatidae > Ambystoma > Ambystoma mexicanum. The sequence goes on along the minus strand of NC_090936.1, from coordinate 268,155,679 downwards.
GCCATCTTGGATCCACAGTCCCCGCACTTCTTAAAGCCCGGACGCGGGGTGGAAGACGAGGTAGACATCTTCACGAAGAATATACTTTCACAATACGAACAGGTTCGAAGAACCGAGAAAGAACAGAAACTCCAAAGAATAAAGGCGCGCCGAGATCTCCGAAGCGAACACGTTTGCGGAAAAAATGGAACTGAGGCTACGGGCGTCGTGCATCCTACTTATAACATCCAGTGACGTCGGCCGTCGGAGGAGGTCCTATAGGGCGGCGTATCGACGTCAACGACGCAGGACGCAGACGCTGAAGATTTTCCGAAGCAGCACAGCTGTGGTGATTACATGTCATAGATATGGAATACGTCAGAGGACCCACTCCCCTCGAATATAAGATTAGAATTTGGCCTGACCTCTCTTAAACAAGAACTGCTGAGAAGACGTGGTTTGTTATACATTAAAATCCATACAAATTTTAGATGCCAACTTCTTAGCTAACTGGCTGCCCCAGTACAGGGCAAAGATCGCTTTGGCAAGCTGGTGAATGACCTGTTTAATGACTTATGATGGTACCCGGATTTTACTAGGGGTACATCCTATGCAACATTGAACAGGGTTTTTTTCAAAAAAGTAAGACAGTGGGACTTGGTGGCTAATTATAAACATGTAGAGTCTGTTCAGAGTTATACCTGTATGATAGGTGTTGTCCATAGCTACCTGCAGCCCCAAGTTTATCTTAGACAATACCCAAATATGGGAATGCAGGCATTTAGCTTAAGGTTAGAATGAACCAGCTACAATTACTAACTGTAATAGGGCCACAGCTGGGCTTCCTCAAAAAAGATAGATATTGTCATATTCGTCAAAATACTTTATACCCAGAGACAGCAAAACACATTTTCACTGAATGCAGAATATTGGGCCCAGAATATATGAAATAGTTGGGACCATTTGTGTATGATTATGAATATATCAAGAGTGATCATTTGTGGGCCTATTGCCTCAATACGGATAACCAAAAGTTCATATCGCCATTGATCCGCTGTGGTTAATTATAAAGAAACGCTTAGATAGTGTAACAAGAACTAATGGTCAGAATGAAGCTGTTGTCTCTTTAAAATAATCTGCTTAGATGTTTCAGATGGTTTTGTATACCCTTGGTAAAGGTATGATGTTTTATATTGTGCATGTTATATTGAGTTTGTATATCGTATGTGTTAATGGAATAATGTTTTGATATACAGTGTTTTTATTGTTTTGGTGTTTTGTAAAGTTTCTTTGAAACTAAACAAATAAATAAATAATAAACAACCCATTAAATAATAAATAACCCATTATTATTTAATACACGTCTTTAACCATAAATATGACAACCTTGTGTCCGGCTTTCATTTCTGGCCTCTCACACAGCCCCATCCCTTACCGGAACTGTCCACGGTACTGTGCTGCAAAAACGTTTCCTGCAAGAATTCCACCTAAACACATTAGATGTTTCATTCCCGTTTATAAATCCTTTGTACTCCTTACAATGTTTTATTAATTGTTGGTCTGTAGAGTGTTTGTGTGGGAGCGTGTGTGACATGTTTGAGCTGTGCATGTTTACACATAAAGGGGCTGCCCAGAGCATCCACTTGTCTAGGAGTGGCAGAAGGCATAGACACTGAAATGCGTTCTGCAAAAAGCGGTTGGTGAAGAAGGCTGGAGCGGACTGGGGTGCCCATGTACCCACTGATTTTTGTCTTGGATTTACCAGACAAGGAAAGAAAATACACTTACCGCCTCTGACTCTGCTTTAGGTTTAATGCAGTATAGCGCACTCATGACGAGGGCAGCGAGTGGGACGCTCCTGTCCCCCAAGGAAGTGACAAGGTCCAAGTACCATGACAGGACTTCGTGCTGCTCGGCAAAACGATAGCCCCACTCTCCTTTCCGCAACGTGCAGAACTTCTAAGCTGACCTGTGCTGCGGGCACAGACTGAAGCAGGAGCCAGGAGCGGCTACTGCAGAAGTTGAGCTGCAGTAAAGGTTGAAATTGGTGAAGGGCCAGGAAAGCAGCAGAGGCCTCATCAAGTGTGGCATGATCAGTGTGGGGGGTATGTGGGGGTGCTGAGCAATTGCATGTGTGCAGTGAGGCGGGCTCGAAAAATCCTGGTCGCAGCGTGGAAAGGTGTTTCCTGGCAGCCATGTTGAGGTGAGGTGAGGTGACGCAAGATATCAAGGAGGTGGAAAACGACCCGAGAGTTTGGGGCAGCCATATTGAAGCCAGGCAGAGCTACGTTGTTTTCCTTGGCAAATGTCCCTTAGGGGACAATGACTCATTCCCACGAGGAACTCTTTAGACCACCCACCATATCTGCAAATAAGGACTGCCTTCCATAAAGAATATCTGTTTAAGAAGAGATCTGTATATAACTGTGACGAGTGGATCGCAAGAGGAGAGATAGTACAATCTATAGGGTCCAGCCTCTGTGGAACCTGCCACAGTTCAAACAGTAAACAGCGCCTGCTTAAGACGCCGGAGGCCTGGGGAAGGAGACCAAAGCTGTTCAGGAAGAGGAGAGAAAATGTCTGACATGGTGGCGTGACCACGACCATTACCTGGTGGGCCAGACGCCCATCTAACACCATTACCATTGCAACAGGGAGCACTGACAGCTCCCACCCACCAGCATCCCTCGACCAGAGCAGCCAACAGATGCAAGGAACGGAACATTGGAGAAACTGGAGACTGAGAAGCGAGAAAACGAAGCAGGTTAGCAGAGCGAGTGCCAAGCCTATGACATCACCCTGGACAAAGTTACAGCTGTTGTAAACGCGAGAGGCGGCAGGCTGCCGGTGCAGCACTATTTTAAACAGAGGAATGCTTGAAAAGCCTGAGTAAACAGTGAACAGTGAAACCCTGTGAGGAACCCAAGGTCGTCCTCACTTCTATTTCGCTAGCATCCTCTTATCAGGTGGCCAGGGAAAGGCCATCGCTTTTGGATCCCAACCCTGGGCATGGATATGCGAGGGGGGGGATCACCTGGGAGGAGGAGACTTGGGGAGTGGGGAAGAGGACATCCTTAGTTGAGACATCATATTCCCCATTTTCCTTTCACCACACACCCTCCATCCCTCAAGTCTTTATAGTCTTGTCATCCCTTTCCCTGTGTCCCCTCCACCCCCAAAATACCCTGGTATGCTACTGGGACGAAGAAGAGGACTAGAGCCACACATCCTCATTTTATTAAAGCAGACACATCAAATTCATTTGGGTACTGGGACAAAGAAAAGGACAACTAGAGCAACAAATCCTCATTTTGTGAAAACAATTATCAACCCCAGCCAAGTACTGGGATGAGGAGAAGGACATCAAGAGTGAAAAGTCCTTTTTGGTATGAAAATGAAGGCAGGATCTTTAAAAGTTGGAGAGAAATGGAGTCGGCTGTGGGAGAATGCCCACAAACTGCTGGATGCAAGTAGACCTCTACGGTGTGGCAGGTGGAGCGTCCAAGACCTGTGGTAAAGTACAGAGCATATGCAGCGGGAAGCGAAGACACAGGCAAGCCATAAGGAGGAGGCTAGCGGGACTGAGGGAACCGGTCGTGTAAGTCCTGCTTCACTGTGGAAGCACTGCTGGGTGGGCGCAAGCCACAGGGAAACCGCTGGGAGAAGATGCGCGCGACCTCATGGTGAAACAGAAACCTGTGGCGGCAGAAGACCTCGCAAGGAGGCGTAAGACTGAAAGGTGTGTGAAACCAGATGGGGCGGGGGGAACACAGGGCTGGCAGGCGGTGACAGAAAGTGTTATGGACAATGATGAAAATGACAGCAAGGCATTTTCAATACCTAACTAAATGAAAGCAGGTTAGATCCATGAAAGCAGATTAAATCAGATCCAAAAGGCATTTTGAATACCAAACAAAATGAAACCAAGGCATTTTGAATACTGAACGAAATAAAGCAAGGTAAAGCATATCTAAAGCTGGGAAACCCTTATGCACCTTAGGAGGAGTGAAAGAAAGGTTGTGAATCTTACTAAAAGTAAGTTTTTGAACTGCATTTAAGTAATGAACTGCATTTACTGAAACAAATGAAAGCAAAGCCAAGAGGGCACAAAGATCTGTACGCATATGATATGATAAATCCAACATTGGCCACAGCCAAGAAAGTGCAAAGAACTGTGTATAGTGAAATACGCAGTATCAAGAGTCAAGGAAACATAAGAAGGTGTAACAAGAGCAAGGTGATTAAACCAGCCACAATACAGTTTCAGGAGAGTGTGAAACATGTGACTGAAGCAATCCTCACTGCTGAAGAGAAGCAGTGGACTGATGTTAATGGAAAAGCAGTCGTGGATGTGTACTGGTTGTGTGACCTGTGATGGTTGGACCCTGTGGTCCGACAACTGTGCCTAGACCAGGGGCCTCTAAATATAAAGGTTTCACTGCTGAGGAGAAGCAGTGAGCTGGTGAATGCCAAAGCAGTCGAGGAGCGGTACCGGTTGCATGACCTTTGATGGGTAGACTGTGTGGTCCGACAACTGCGCCTAGACAGGGTGGCCATGAATGGAAAAGCTACTGAAACACCTATAAAGAAGCTTGTGCTGTACACCGACCTTATTGTGATACTGAAGTCAAGTTTTGTTTGAAAGCTGGGAGATTTGGGGGCGCTGTTGAGCGCCGAACAAGATGGCTACCTGAAGTTCGAGCTCCGTGGCAGGCAGATCACACAATCCTGATTTGGCACCTTTACGACCAAAGACTCGACCCATGCTGTCACGATTTACGAGCCGCTGGCCCAGGGACCCCACGGTCCAAATCCCGACAAAAAATGGTGCCGGGGACCCTTGTAATCGGGCATTGCTGCGACCATCCACCATCGGCGGCGCACCTACGTGCCAAAATGCTGCGCCGGCGGAGAGACGGATTGATCTGCCCAGTGTGCCCGAGACACCCCGTTACTCTTGCAGAGGCCCGCCGGGGGATGGCACGCCTCCGCGGCTCTGGATAGAGGTGGGGATCGGGGGCAGCCTGTGCGTGCACTGAGGCCGCGCATCACCGGCGTGGGTGGACGCGGCCGTTGGAGCTCTGCGGCCCGGGGCGTGCCCCGACCCTTGGGTGCTGGGCCGGCATCGCTTAGTGGTGGCTGCCCCTGCATCGCCCCTGCCCGGCCCTCCCCCTCGATTGCTGCGCTTTGTCGGAGAGGCTGTTCGGTGGAGGGCCTCCCCCCTCCGTCAGCGACACTTCAACGCTCGGGGTGGAGCTGCGGTACACCAGCAGACACCAGGTACTGCGCTCCCCTGACAACGCGTGCTAAGCTGCCAGATCCTGATGGCCATAAGGTACGTGGAGGAGGAGGGCCCCATGAACACCCCCATGGAGTGGCACTGCTTCACTCCTTCCCTGCAGTGCTCCACGGATTGTCTACCTGCAGGGCCCGGCCTTGAGGTGCAGTAATAACACTGGTCTGCGCCGCCCTGGGGGGACACCGCCAGTGAACACTTGATACAGAATGCACTGGGGCCCGGTGGCTCGCATCTGAGGACATACTGTGGCCTGGACCCTGTCTCGGCTCCGCTCCACCTTTCCCTGAGGTGTCCCTGTAGCGCGGGTTCGCCTGAATCCTCTCGCTCCATCTACGCGTGGTCTGGACCGCATTAGACTCTTGCATTGTGCCCGGAAGGGCCTTAGCCCCTGGTTGCATCAGTATGGCCTCCCATTTACTTTGACTGTACGCCCCACATATTAACTGGAGCCTCCTGTGAACCACATCACCGAGTTCACGTCCTGTCCTTCCTATAGGCAAATACTACAAAGCTGAGAGACATTCACCCTCGTCCCCCCAGCAAATATAACTGGATACTTGCGCCTGAGCTCCTGTCCTCCGTGGAGGTGGAATGGCGTCACCGCGTCTAACCCTTCAGTGACCTGCGACGGGTGCCTTTGACTACACGCAGGTGGATTTGGGTCTTCATCCTCATCTCACCTATTACATGCCGAGTTCCTATAGGCTGCATTGGCAGTCGCATCCATTGTGTGGGCGAGAGCACGGTCACCGGACCCACTGATCGCCTACCTGATCCTCTAGGTCCCCCCTCCTGGGGTACGGTAGGCAAGTAGGGCTGCCTGCCGCTGCACACCAATTCAACCGTCTGCACAATCTGGGGGACCCCCTTCTCCTGACAGGGTCGAATACAACATCCTACTGTCAACCTGGGCGGCCACCCGTGGCATGGGTGAGTGACTTGGTCCCCCAGGGGGCTGTAATCCTGCTGATCCCCCCCTCTCGCACTGACCGAGGCACCACCAGCTCTCCCTCACTCCGCTCGACCCTCGTCATCGCCACAATGAACAAGGGGGCCGGGGAAAAAGCAGAGCTCCATCAATATGTTTGCAAAGACTCTGGTAAGATCGTCAGAAGAGGTCCCTGAGCAGGCCCCTAGTAACTCATCATCCCTTGTTACCCCGGAATCCCAGAACATGATGGAATTCATCCACGAGGGCTTCACTATGCTCCATTCGAAATTAGACGACATGAATGGCACCATATCCTCCATCAAGGCCCATATCGGAAGGACTGACAGTCGAGTGTCGGAGGTCGAGACCATGGCGAGCTCCGCCGAGGATGGGCTGGGTGCCTTGCGTGTGGAGGTCACCGCTCTTTCAAACCGGGTTCTTGAAGTGGAGAAGAAAAATGAGGACTTGGTATCCCGATCGAGGCGTAACAACCTCCGCATTATCAGTGTCCCTGAGAATGGTTTCAATTAACCAATGGAGGACTTTGTTGAACATACATTGCTGTCGCTCCGTGACTCACCGAGGCTTTCCCCACAGTTTGCTATAGAGCGGGCGCACCGGGCCCTGACAGCTAAACCTAAGCCGGGTGCTCCTACATGACCCATTATAGCTCGGGTGCTGAACTTCAGAGACCGTGATGCCCTCCTCAAGGCCGCAAGACTTGAGGGAGAGCTTCTGCTGGGTGGCGCAAGGATACACCTCTACCCTGACTTCTCGGTGACTGTCCAACGAGAGCGCAAGACTTTCCTAGTGGTGAAGAGAAGGCTCAGAGACCATGGAATTAAATACTCCATGCCAAACTGTGCATAGAGCACGCCAACCAGGTATTTTTTTTCACGATCCCGGAGGAGGCCTCCAGATTCATCGATGAACATTTCCCAGGCTGACCCTCCCCTCCAACCATGGTCCTACAACTGCTCAGCTGTCCCGATGGGGGGTCACCGACACCGGCCACCCCCCTGCGCCAGGAATATATTAGTCTCTTACTCCTTAATTAGCTCAGCTTGGTTCACCTCTACAAGTTTGTGCCACACCAATACGTGCAAAAACCTTTTCCAAGTTATGTACGAAGCTTCATTGTAGGAACTAGGTTTTATTCGGATCTGCCATTGGCCCGGAGCAGCGCCACCAGTCCGGCCTACAGGCCCCCAGGCGTTGATGCCACTGGTTTGGATTTTGTTAAAGGGTTTTGGGATTGTCATTCCTCTAGTTGGGGGAGGGATGTGGGCGGGGGTGGGATACGTTGGGTGTTATGTTATAAAAAGCTTGGCGTTGGCAGCGGAGGCGGATCACAGGGTAACGTGGAATGACTGGGGCTACAGTGCTGCTAAATCGGTCCATTGGTTATTAACACCCTGTTGATACGAACACCGCTGCATTATTGACTGAAAATAACCTGACTTTCATGAGCTGGAATGTGCGGGGATTGGGCAATTTTAAGAAAATGAGACAACTCTAGCTGCAGGCAGAACGTCATGGGACCAAGAGACACATGCCTGTGCCGAACAATGTATGAGATTTGCTAAAACGTGGGGTCCCCAAAGATACTTTACCAACTTCTCTACCCAAAGCCGTGGGGTCATGACTCTTATTCATAAGAGTCTTAAATTTGCTCTTATATCCTCACAAATAGACCCTCAGGGCAGATATGTACTACTCCATGCCACACTTCAGAACAGGGAGGTGGTCTTACTGAACATCTATGGCCCTAACATAGATGACCCAGAATTTTATGCACATCTCACATCCCTTCTCAATGACTTCCCTCTAGTTCCCACTCTTTGGGGGGGCGACTTCAACACAATTTTTGACGTGGACCTCGATAGATCTGGGTCCAGACCCCGCCAACTCACCAAGGCAGCCTATACGGTTCTGTCATCCCTGCCCCGCCTCGCTATGGTTGATGCATGGATACTCCTCCACCCTGATTCTCGTGCCTACTCCTTCTACTCCTCGGTGCATGACTCCTATTCCCGAATTGATAGATGGATGATCTCAGATGTATTGATAAAAAATGTTACACAGCTGATGATCCTTCCTAGAACCCTATCTGACCACTCGCCAGTGACCATTACCATGGGTTGGGGTCCGGACCGCTACCGAACTAGACACTGGAGGACGAAACCCCATTCTCTCCTCGACCCCTTGTTCAGCTCTGAGCTCGAGGTAGCTATTGAAGAGTTCTTTGAAATAAACACAGGTTCAGTGTCTTTGCAGGCCATTCTATGGGAGTCCTTTAAGGCTTACATTAGGGGTATAGCGCTGTCCAAGGAAAATGGCATTCTCAGAACAATCCGGAGGGGCATCGCTGAAAGCGATTCCAAACTATCGATCCTGGAGGCCCAATGCTCACTACTCTCAACCCCTGAGACCCTGGCATCCATAGGGGTGGAATTAGACACATTCCGGTCCCTGGCGGATCGTGAACAAAAATTCTTAGATAACCCTGGCCTGGCGAGGAAATACAGACAGGGAGAACGTCCTGGCCGCTTCCTTGCTAGACTCATCCACCGTGAGCTCCGCATATCCCCGGGATTGAAAGGCCCGACGGCTCTATGGCTATCGCATCACAAGACATCAACTCAGAATTATTTACATTTTATGAAGCCCTGCATTCCAACTCGGATGAGGCCTCAATGGCGGAAGTCAGTTCCCATCTCGATGCCCTCCCCCTATCGGCCCTTTCCCCTGAGACCACTGGGTCCCTCGACTCCCCGCTCACCCTGGAGGAGTTCTCGGATGCCATAGACTCCCTCTCCTCGGGGGAAGGCCCCCGGGTCTGATGGCATCCCGATTGAATTTTACAAACACTATAAAGCTCTCCTACTCCCTCACTTAATAGCTCTCTGGGAGGAATCAGTAGAGGCGGGCATATTTCCCCCATCACTCCGAGAAGCCACAATAATGGTATTACTCAAACCTGGTAAATCTCCCACACAGTGCGGTTCGTATCGCCCACTCTCGCTCATAAATTGTAATGTTAAAATATACGCCAAATTGTTAGCGAAAAGACTTGCCCCATGTATGCCATCTGTTATCCACTCAGATCAAGCGGGCTTCATCCCAGGGCGCTCTACCTCTTTGAACCTGAGGCATCTTTTTAATATAATTAGTAGAATAAGTCCCAATGTACACGCGGTAGCCGCCACTCTCGACATGCATAAAGCGTTTGATTCGGTCTCTTGGATATACCTTTGGCGGGTCCTCGAACAATGCAAATTTGGACCCACCTTTCTCTCCTGGGTCAGTGTGCTTTATTCAAATCCTGTGGCTAGGGTCCGCACTGAAGACCGATGTTCCCCTCTCTTTAAGATCGCTAGGGGGCCGAGACAGGGTTGTCCATTCTCTCCCCTGATCTTCGCTATAGCAATAGAACCTTTTTGCTGACATGCTACGCCAATTCCACACACATAGAGGGCTCCGCACTGCGGGTCAGGCTGACATAGTGACCTTGTACGCTGATGACGCACTGCTTTTCATACGTTCCCCCTCCGTCAATTTATCCCCGATATTGAAGGATTTCGTCCACTTTGGTCGTATCTCGGGCCTCAAGGTGAACTGCTCAAAATCCACTCTCTTCCCACTCACAGATTGCACCCTCCCCCCTCCTGATACCCTGGGGTTCACGTGGGCTCAGTCAAAAATCACCTACCTGGGAATAGAAATAACAGAACAATTCGAGTCGACCTTCGAGGAGAACTATCAAAATTACCTTACGCATCTGGCGACTAAGACGCTAGCCTGGAGTAAGCTACCGATCTTCCTTGCAGGCAGAATAGAGATATTGAAAATGATAGTGTTACCCCAACTACTCTACAGGTTCACCAACATCCCCTTATGGCCAGGCAAGGGCTTCTTCTGAGTATTGACTCACACTATTAACTCATTCTTATGGCACTCGGGTGCGGTTCGACTTAAACTTGGTGCATTGTCCATCCCTATGGCTAATGGTGGCTTTGGAGCCCCTGATTTTCTTAAATACTGGCGGTTTCCCAAATTCAATACACACCGTACTGGTTTAACACGACGGACCCCCTCCACATGTCAGACTTGAAAAACTAGCGGTTAGTGACCGGGACATCAGTTCCCTGGTGATGCAACCCGTCCCCTCAGCACTGGGTTCACTAGACCCGCTCGGCTGTACGTCCTTGGCATTAACGAAAACATGGAAACTGTTTGATACCGCTTACCCGTTCCATGGTAACCTCCCGCTTTGGAACTTTCTCCCGGGGGTTCCACGAGTACCGCCACCAATGGTGCGACGCTGGGCTGAGGCGGGATACGAGCTGCTTCGAGACGTCTTCGAGCAGGGCAGCTTTGTTGAGTGGCCGGACCTCCCATTGCCCTTGAGACGTGGCCCATGTGCATGGCTCCAGTATTCGTCCCTTCATAAAACCCTTAAACGAAACTACCATATGTTCCCAGCGTTACCGCCAGATGACCCCGTTATTGAAGAACTGACCTCACCTACACCCACCAGAGGTAAAATATCTAGGCTGTACACCATGGTGCAATCCAGATACACTCCGAAATTCACTAAACTGAGGCGAGCATGGGAAGACGACCTTGGGGTGGAGGTGACAGATGAACGCTGGGCCCATATGTGTGCTCCTATACACTGGGTATCCTTTAACTCCTGCTAGGTTTCATTATACCTCGAACAGATTACATTGCATGTTTAGAGACCACTCCCCAAGATGTCCCAGATGTGGCCAGGATACTGCCGATTATATTCACATGATTTGGTCCTGCCCCCGCCTTTCCCAATTCTGGGGTATGGTGTGCTCAACCATAACCGCTATTCTCGACCACCTTATCGATCCCTCTCTAATAAAGTGCCTCTTTCACGACTTCTCCGGACTCCCCCGGGACTCCAAAAAACTGGCTGGCCTTTGCATGCTCCTTGCATTACGATCCATCCTACTCTGTTGGCTACGCCCCACACCCCCACTCATGCTCAATGGCTCAGGGCAGTCACGTGGGCCTCAGACACTGAGGAAACCTGGTCTTACCTACAGCCCACTCACTAAAGACCCAGAGAAATCTGGCTTAAATTCCGGTCTTATATGTCTGATTTGAATATGACACCAGATGCATCTTCTCCAGCTATTAACCCTAACCAACTAGGTTCCCCATCCTGAATCACAGTCCTCTTACGACTCGCTTATTCTGCATATGTACTTGATGAACATGTCCACATTGGAAGCAGTTACTGTATGCCTGTATTGTTTCAACTGTAACTACATTGTACCTGCCCTGTGTGTTGCTCGCCTGTGTTATGCTGCGAAGCTGAATAAATAAAAGTTTTTTTTAAAAAAAGAAAGCTGGGAGATTTGAACTCTAAGGGAAGGGAACACCTGTGTTTGAGGAACTAATTTGATCTTGGGGAAGAGGAGCTGATCATAAGCAAACGAGCTAGAAGAAGCTCTGAACTTTACTTTTTAAAACTATTCATGTTGATGCTGACATTCCTACAAATTGTATACAGTTAGTTGTGAGGGCAAGTATAGGTTTTGGACACGGACTGATATTCTACTTCGGACTTCCTGATGCAGACTATCCTTAGTTTTCTTTAGGTAGGGAAATCCCACCTTAGCATAGGGCAAGTTAGACATTACTCCATCTTGCCCTTTTGAGTTAATAAAACTTTGTTGGAAAACTTGAACCTGTTGTCTGTGTCTGACTCATGATGCCTTCACAACACGAATACGTCGATGTGTGAGGAACAAATAAAGCACTTGACAAACAAGACTGGGTAGGGAAAAAGAGGAAAGGTGGAAACGAGTACCCTGGGAAGAGGGGAAACAACCACAGGAGCTCAGTGGACAAGAGTGGGAAAGACACTCTGTATACAAGTGTAATAAGAATTAGGATTTGAAAGAAACTAGTAGAGAAAACCCAGGAGAGGGGGAATCCTAACAGATGAAATCTTACATAACCTGAGAAAGGTTGGATCTCAAGAACGTGACAATCCTGAAAACAAAGTAAAGAGTGAGACCATCTTCAGTCGAATCGTTATAGGCATAACACTAAAGAGTAAACTTCCGATGAACAGCTGGGCTGAGCTACAACTGTTCATGAAGGAAACTCGAAGAGAATATCAGAAAAGATGAGCATCAGCAATATATTTCTAAAACAGACACATTTTGTTTATTGATTATATAAGGAGCCAAAATAAAACCCTGAGAGAAAGCTGCATCAAGAAGGCACAAAGGAAAACAACCAGGAGATGAGACATTCTTTTGGCTGAATGTAGTGGCAGGGGCAGGCAGGGTCAAGAGGATTAGGACTGAGGAGATTTACATTGGACTTCCTGATGACAGACTAGTACCTTTAGTTACTTTAGTAAGGCAGGTAAACCCCTCTATCAATAGGGAAAGATAGGCCTTTTCTTTATAATGTCCTTTTTATCTTTACTTTTTTTATGATGAAGTCGGGATCGTCTTTTTATTTAAATGTATTACTTTTGTTTTTAAATGTGTGAAAGGTTTTGTTGTTCAAGCCAAAACACAAATAAATTTATAATTTCGATAAAATAAAGTGATCATGTACAAACCGTGTCTGACTCTTTCTTCCGGCCTACCACACAAATCACAGAGATAAACTGTGTTCCTGTAAGTGAATGGGACACAAATGAAATCAGATGTTAATGCCTTCTGCCTGCCTTGCAAGAACGAGAGCAGAAGAGCCAAGACCATATATGGCTGGATATCTAAATGAAGGGATTTCAGGATCCATGAAAGGAATATGCATCTTGCAGGAAAACGTGTAGTAATCAGAGAAAGTTTGGCTGTGGTCACCACTTGTGACCGAGTGGCTTCCCAAGTTTGAAAGGCTGCACCTTTGTGATTGGAAGCAGAGTTTTCACTAGCCTTGTAATTTTCCTATTTAACATGGACTTCTTCTCTATTACTCTGTCAACTCTGGGAAAGGTGCAGAAGCACAAGAAAGTGGTGCCAAACCAAAGGGGATAAGAATGAACCTCTGGTGCTGCAACTTGGCAAGGCCAGTCTAATAGTGAAGCTCTAGCAGTGTCTGCTGACACTGGACCTCTGAATAGACTGTGGCAGGGACTGGCAAATCAATGCTCACTTCTCCTAACCCAACAAGCTCAGTTACAATGCAAGCCCCAAGTATCCTCCAATCGCAGAGAACACCTTGCTGCTTATGCCTCCACAGACTGGACACAAAGAGGCAGGAGCTCTGAACACCCTGAGCACTGGTAATGGACAGCATGGGAGGCCTGCTTTTACAAAGACCGAATATCCAAGAACATTGAAAGCCTTCTTGCGGCTCAGAGGAGCCCAGATTTTACCTAAACACAACCATTAGGCATGGACTGTGCCTCCTTTGTACTGAACCATACGAGTAACAAAGTGCATAGCTGCACCATGCCCTAGCTTCAGCCGCTTACCATCTATTCCAGAGGAGAAACTTCTCCAGAGGGGTCTTCAGTTCTGCTTGCCTGCAGAACATATTTATCACTGCCAGAAGTAATGCTGCCCAAATTAACGGACTGCCAATGTTGCCCTTTGACTTTGTGAAGACCAACAGCACTCCACAACAGCGGAATGATGGGATTGGGCCCCATCTTTAATATTGTACCTATGCTTAACAGTGGTGGGGACCGACCGAGCCAGTTTACCTCTAAGATGAATTCCTATGATTGGCTGACACTCATTTCAGCAGATTCAGACACAAAGGCACATGTGGGGTACTGACAACCACATTTCATACTATGATTAATGCCCATGACCCTAGCTGGTAAGGTCATTACTTTACAGCTGTGAAAAGAATCTTTGTCATACAGTTTACTTACCTGCAACTTAAATAACAATTTACTTAACGTCTCGGAAGACAAAGTACTATTTTTCAGAACATCTTTGAAAGGGCATTCACTTATTCAATGCCATACATGCTAAAATATACCTGAAACCACACTGTTACTCCCCTACAAGATGCTCTTGACTCCGCAGCCATTGTTACCACTAAGTGAGATAGGAGTGGGTTGTGTGAAAAATGGTTGCCTAGCGTGTTTCCGTTTTCATCATTCCTCAACACCAGGGAAAATAACACAAAGAAAGAGAACCTATGCAAACAACCATTTATATAGTGTATGGTGTGGCAACAAAGGAAATGTTCTACAAGTGAATTTAAAAAATACAAAAATAAATACAAAATTAAGAACATCAACATTTATTTAACAAGTTATAAAATAAACAGTATATGAACATTTGTATTTGAACTAAAGTAAGTAAATTTGTACACTTACATCAGATTTGATCATTGTATATTTTTACACAATGAACATAATTACATTTGTACAACAAGTACTGGAAGATAAAGTCTGTTTATTGCTGTACACACCCATTCTAGAGAAGTAAAAGTCCAGTACTGAAAGCTACTTTCCCTTCTCTTATATATAATATATCTTTTCTTAAGAAAAAGCATTTACATTCTGGAGAATGCTGACAATGTGAAGAAGTGAATTGCTAACAATGCAATCCAACAGAAATAATTACAGCAGAAATAGAACATTTTTACCCAGTAATAAAATGGCACAATTTAAATATAAATATATACTTTTTTTTTTACAATATCAGATGTGAAATAATGTACTCAAGGGTGCTCTCTTTTAGAAATGTAAATTATATTTCAGTGGCGCAGTGTAACATACCCAGTTTATTTTGGAGAAAAATATATTCATATTGAAATAAATTCAAATCAACACATAAGAAACCCTACACTCCAAGAAACAGCAAGTAAATTCTGACCAGAGAATGTACATGTGAAAGCACCCAACTTCAAGTGCAAGAGAAAACACTGCAGCAAGCAGTTCTCAAAATAACCATCTTTAGTTTGCGGAGTGTACCCTTGGGCCATTGAAACATTTTTTTTAAATAACATGTCCTGGAAGTGATAAAATGATGCTTAAGGCCCTTAAGCACCAGAGCAATGAATTTCAGAGACTTAAAATATACTGTACAATATCTTCTGATATTTCTGAGCTGCGGGCATCTGCATGAAAGCCCATTAAAACTGTATTTTTGATCTAAAAGTAGAGAAAAAGAGAAAACAATTTGTTAAAAATAGTTTCACGCCGGGAGTACTTTTTCACGTATTTGACAGCAATCACCACATCAAATAATTGACTGGGCAATAAAATACTTCAGAAAAGAAGATGTTGCATCTTTCTTAACCCATCAGGACATTGCCTGGTTTTACATTAATAATGTCCGTCAGAAGAACCTACACTGGGATGCAGTAAGATCCCAAGCTATAGTGTTGAAGCTAAAATACAATATAAAGAGCACACAACCATTTTTTTAAAAAAAAAGAACAAAGCTAATTGAATTAAATCCAAGACAATAGCAAAAACAATGGTTTACATTGCAGCGTGCAATTATTCTTGAAAAATCACCATACAATTTCTTCCCATAATACTACTTTGTTCGTTTTGGATGGTCCATTTAACACAGAACTTCATGTTTGGGGGTGGGGGCTCGGAGGAAAGTTTCTTTCAGTGTCCCCAAGTAATTCAATTATGTTTCATTAGCATTAGTGCTTCACATGTAGATCAATATTATCAATTCGAAAGCAGGACATTTTCTGTGATTGAAAGGCTCACAACAAGAAAACATTACTTACCTAGGGTAATGTTCTTTTGGATGGATGGCTCAGCCCATGGATTCTGCATTTTAAGATATTAATTTCGCCGGCCTAGCTAGCATTGGAAACATTTGCAGTCCGGCAGGGGGCATCATGCCCTTTTGCATCGACCACTGTCAGATAGCCCACATCGTTGTGTGGGCGGGCCGCCGTCGCGGCCCTAGAACACGACGTCCCGGACGTGACATCAGGGTAAGGGGAGGGAAGGGGACAGGGTTGCGGCAGTTGCCGCCAGTCAGTTAATAAAGAAGGTTATGTGCACCTCCGGCTCCTGCGTATCATTTGGCGCGCTGGCTTACGCGCGAGGTAACCCATGAGGGTTGAGCTCCACAATGTCGACTATCGGACACGGGCCCTAGCAACGTCGTGCCGAGGTCTGCAGCTGAGCAGTGCAGCGCGTCGGCGCACCTCGGACACGGCCCCAACAGCAGAAGCCTTACCCCGCCTCCGTGGGACACCAGGTCCCAGATAAGGAGCCCAGGCTACTTGAGCTCATCTCCCAGATTGCAGAGAAAAGCGCCCGCACCCGGAAGAGGCAGCGAAAAAGCACAAAGCCTGAGGAAAGGGCTGTGACGCATCCCGCCCGCATCTCTTCGGCGAGGAGTGGAACGTTCACTCCCCAGCGCGACGCAGCGGCCTGCAGGCCGCAAGAGAAAAATGCCGGTCCAAGGTGAGGGCAAGCGCCGCTTTGCTTTGTTCTCGTTCGGCGCACCTACTCCACAGGCAAGTCGCCCCATGTGTTTTGTGCCTGAGGTGGAAATAAACCTTGGGCGCCAGGTGCCAAAATCACACGCCTCACGTGCCTGCACACAAGCCCGCGATATCACCAGCCGACATGTCGGACTCGGTGAGCACCTCGGCGAGCACCCCGGCCTCATCTTCAGGAGGGGCGGGAGTGGCGGCACCAGCATCATCAGGTATAGATGCAGCACAAGTCAACAACCAACACGCGCAAAGCGAGGGAGGTGCATCCCAGGTCATGCAAATGCCAAACCCCTTTGAAATACGTGATACGTCGAATCTAGGACCTCGCTGGACCATATGGCTCCGGGACTTCAAGTTCTACACCGGTGCCATAGGACTAACCGACGATACAAGACTGAAAAATACATTATTCATGGCTGTGGGACCAGCAGTAAGAGACATTGCGGGGGAATTACTAAATGTGGACACTGTCACATATGGAGAACTACACGCCAAACTATCAGACTATTTTGCCCCGCACACCAATGTCGACTATGAACGACACGTTTCATACGACCAGACAAGAAAAGGGTGAGTCAATAGACAATTTTGTAATGCGCCTCTGCATCAAACTAAAACATTGTGAATTCCATAGATACTCCAATGAAGAGGCGCTCAGATCACAAGTAATTGCGGGATGCCTCTCACAACCATTTCGCAAGCAACTCTTACAGAAACAAAGATCTCTGGAGGAAATCCTAGCACTGGCTCGCATGGAAGCGGCTGTCGACTCCCAACTGGACAATCTCGGAAAAGTATCCATACAACAGCATAGTGAAAACACCGATTCAGTCAACAAATTGTATTCACACCCCAACCAAGGAAACAAACGTCCTGAAGCCACGTGCTACAAATGTGGATATGAGTACCCACACACAGGGGAATGCCCTGCCATAGGACAAAAATGCGCCGCATGCGGAGGAATGGATCACTACAGGGCCATGTGCAAGAACGCGCCGACATACACGCCAACCAAGCACCGCAATCAAGACAGGCGCCGATACAGTCGCCAGAGTCCGCCGAGGTCTCTAGTGGAAAGTGAAAGGAAACCCACTAGAAAAGAGGATGGTGACCGCAAAAGCCGATACACTCGTGAGGACAGACGCTCGTAAGAAGATACGAGACGCTCACACAGAAGACGGTTTGTGAGGTACGTTGAAACTCGCTCACCCACCAGCAGCGACACCCCGTCCTCAGAGGAAGATCAAAGGAAGACCACACTGCAGCCACCCAACACAGTCCCATACTAACGCTTCAGGTAAATGAGACCCCATTAAAATTCCTGATAGACACCGGTGCGACGGTCAATATCATCAGCGAACAAGCATACGAGTCCCTGGCCCCACAGCCCAAAATCAAGAAAGCCACGGTAGACATATATCCCTATGGCTCCACGACCCCTCTGCCGTGCAGAGGCATGATCACAGCATGGTGCACACATAAGGAACACACAGCAAAAGTCCCTCTACATATTCTGAAAACTGAAGCTAACAGCGGATGCATACTAGGCTTCCGGACCGCGGTAGACATGGGACTGGTGCACGTCTTATACCAGCTGATGGCGCATAAATACTTTGCCAAACCGGACGCAATCGAACAATCATTCCCAAAGCTCTTCACCGGCCTAGGCAAGTTGCGAAACAGAAAGGTCCATCTCCACATAAACCCTCACATCAAACCTGTTGCCCAGCATTATTGAGGGATTCCATTCAATATACAGAGACAGGTGGAAGAGGAACTTGATAAACTCATCAAAATGAACGTCATTGAACCTGTGTCGGGTCCCACACCATGGGTATCCCCCATCGTCCCCGTCCCCAAGAAGACACCGGATGGGTCTATATGCCAATGCTTAGACATGCGCAGGGCCAACACCGCCATTGAAAGAGAGAGGCACCAGGCACCCAGGATCACTGAAATGATCCATCTCCTTCACGGTGCAAGAATCTTCTCGAAATTGGACCTCACAAAGGTTATCACCAGATTGAGATCGCGCCTGAATCCCATTATATTACCACGTTTGTCACCCACCACAGTCTTTTTCAGTACAAAAGACTCAGTTTTAGCATTTCCTTCGCCGTCGAAATTTTTCAAGACGAGATTCACAAGGTAATCAGACACGTCCCTAACTGTTTGAACTGTTCAGACAATGTCTTAGTATACGGCAAGTCACAGGAGGAACACAACATAGCACTCCACAGAGTGTGTCAGGCACTGGACGAAGCAGGGATGACACTGAACAAATCAAAGTGTGAATTTTCGAAAAGGTTCTCTGAGGTTCTTCGGGCACATTTTCTCGGACAAAGGAATGAGACCCGATCCGGAGAAAGTCGAGGCACTCAATTCAGCCACCTCCCCCATAAACACCACGGACTTGAGATCATTTCTGGGCCTAGCTAGTTACTGCTCCAGATACCTAAAAGACTATGCCACCGTCAGTAACCCGCTGCGCCTATCACACGCAAGGACACACCGTTCATATGGTCAAAAGAGTGTCAAGAGGCATTTGAGGCCATACGGAAAGCCATATCGCAAGCTGAGGACATGGCATACTTCGATGCCAGCCGCAACACCGAGCTGATCGTGGATGCCAGTCCCGTGGGACTCGGCGCCATACTGACACAAAAGGACCCCAAGGAACCACGCAACACCCACATAGTGGTGTATGCCAGCCGAAGCCTGACAATCACAGAACAGGCATACTCACAGGCGGAAAAGGAAAGCTTAGCGGTTGTCTGGGCTTGCAAATATTTCCATCTCTTTCTGTTCGGCAAGGAATTCACCATCATCACTGATCACCAGGCACTGCTTACCATATACGGAAGCCCGAAAGCCAGAATGCCGCAGAGAATAGCCCGATGGGGTCTGCGCCTACAGGACTACAGATTTGAAATACAACACCGACCCGGGAAGGAGGAAAACCCCACAGATTACCTTTCCCGCCACCCAATAACCACAACCGCGTCCCAACCATCCATAGCGGATGCATACATGAACTACATCATACACCACTTACAACCAATGCCAGTAGGATGGACGGAGCTATCGGTACAATCGGAGGCGGACCCTGCACTCTGAATCGCAAGACACTGTCTGCAAACAGACAAGATGGCCCTCATGAGACAACAGGCGAGGGGAGAGTCAGAGACAACACGAGAGGAGGTCAAGTGGCTTGACCAAGTCTGGGAAGAAGTAACGGTGGTAGAGAACAATGTACTACTGAAGGGCTGCAAAGTCGTCATCCCGAGAACCCTCTGGGAGAGGACAGTACACTTGGCCCACGAAGACATCGAGGCGTAGTCGCCACAAAGCGCCTCCTTCGACAGAAAGCCTGGTTCCCGCAGCTCGACTGCCTAGTGGAGACCATCGTAGGAAACTGCCACGTCTGCGCCCAAGTCGCGCCGCCACCACAACCAAACCCCTTACAGACATCACCCTTGCCGAGCAAGGTGTGGGAGGAGCTAGCGGTAGACCTGTTTGGACCCCTGAGCAACGGGACTCACGTGGTCGTACTCATGGATGAACATTCGAGATACCCGGATGCCCAGATAGTGGAAAGCAGTGCGACATCAAGTGTCATCCCAGCACTTGACAGAATGCTCTCAGCTTATGGCATCCCCAAGGTCATAAAGTCAGACAATGGTCCCACATTCATAAGCCATGACTTCCAGAAGTTTGCAAAATACATGGGGTTCCAACATCGACGAATAACCCCCCGGTGGCCTCAGGCCAACGGCATGGTCGAAAGGTTTATGGCCAATATCAAGAGAACCCTACAAATTGCACATGTGCAAAACAAGCCCTTCGAGCAGGCCCTCAACCAGCTACTCAGGGAATACTGACACACGCCACACAGCACGATGGGAGTATGCCCAGCAGACCTGCTAATCCGGAGGCCGATCACCACGAGACTACCGGAAGATCCAAGGCCACAAGAACCGACGCCGCTGGAACAAGTGGCGAAAGCAAACGACACTGCGAGGAAAGCAATGTCAAAGGAAGTCACAGACAGGAAAAGAAGAGCCAGCAAAAGCATAATGCAGCCAGGTGACGAAGTGTGGCACCGACAACCAAAAAATCGAAAGGAAGAAGCCACCTTCGCATCCACCCCCCTCATCATAACCCACAAGAAAGGCACCATGGTCACTGCACAAAGAAATGACTGTTTGTTAGTGACCAGAAACAGCTGCATTTTAAACGCGTCACGCCGGTCCCAGGAGGTCAGTGGACAATGGACAGAGACAGCGAGGATGACAGACCACAAGAAGAAGCATATCAAGGAGACGGGGAAGAGTCAGGTGGTGAAGCACGCACCCCACCGCCCGCTAAGGAAAGACTAACCCCGAGCAGGGCGAGGCGCCCCCAGAGGAGCCGCATGAAGCCAACCCGACTCAGAGGAGATGGGGTGAGAAAACCTACGGGACTCGCACGCTAAAAAGGGGGGAGATGTCAGATAGCCCACATCGTTGTGTGGGCGGGCCGCCGTTGCGGCCCTAGGACACGACGTCCCGGACACGACATCAGGGGAAGGGGAGGGACGGGGACAGGGTTGCGGCAGTTGTCGCCAGTCAGTTAATAAAGAAGGTTATGTGCACCTCCGGCTCCTGCGTATCATTTGGCGCGCTGGCTTACGCGCGAGGTAACCCATGAGGGTTGAGCTCAACAACCACATCCACTGGTCCATTCCTCGACCTATGCAAATGATGACGCCACTGGTACAAATGTGGTGCACAATCTGTAGTCGAAGTGGGCGGGAGCGGTGTTCCTATACTTATTTTAATTATGTTTTACCGTTCCTATACTTTTATTTTGTAAAGAAACCGTTCTGGCTGGAACGGTTTCGTTTTAAAATAAAAGTGTAGGAAGAAGTTGAAACTTGCACTTTCGGTGCACTGCACAGGACGTTTCCTTAAAGAGCAGGCACATGTTGTTAGGGGGTTTTATTGTGCATGTGAGGGGACGCGGCGATGGGGTCTGTGGGGAGCGGTGCAGGCCAGTAGGGAACATAGTTCCACTACTTCTTTTCGTACACTTAGACCACTGTGCACAATGCTCTGTAAGCTAAATTCCAATCCCTTTCCCCCCCATGGCTCTGCAGCTGAGGGAACTGTCAGGGTAAAAATCTGTCAATTTTATTTCTCTGCCTCTAGTGTTCTCTTTCAGCACTCTCTAGCAGTGTGATGGTAATAAATAGTCCATGGGAGGAGCATCCTCCAGATAGAACATTAAAGTGTGCCAAGGCCAATAGCCTGGTCTCGTCAGGGGTGGGGGGTCTGCCACAAAGTATTCCCAAGCCACTCCTAGCTGTGAGGCAGGAGGTGGCAGCGGTGAGAACCCCAGTTCCTGCCCCCCACCCTGATGCATTCGGAAATACACTTGATGATCCATCTCGAAATCGTTAGTTTTATTACAGCCGTGCCCATCCTGGGGCCTGCATAGGAAACAAACTATTGATCCTCTTTCCATATTTCCATTGGTCTAGAGATGTAAAAACTCAAAGCCCTTTTAGGGCCTCTCTAGATGATGCCGCCTCTCCTCCCTGGAAGAATGAGGGGGCGGGTAAGAGCCTGATAATTGAATCTTTTGAGTAAGGTGCAAGTCTGAAACTACTTTCTGCAAGAAGCAGGTTCGCACCCTCGAGGCAACTTTAGATCCTGAGAACAAGTGATAAGGAAGCTTCAGCCTGGAGCTCACTTACTATCCTGGCAGGTGTAATCGCAGCCAAGAACACTGTTGACTGGGACAATAATCTGAAAGAACAGGAATGCATTGTTTTGAAGGTAGAAGCCATTATGGATGCTAGCAGCAGATTCTGATCCTGTATCGGCACCATGACATTTCTCGATGGTAACATGATCACTATGGCCCTGGTGGAACTGCACCACTGGAGGGATCCCAAAAAAGGAGCCCTGCTCAAGGGACCTCTTGAAAATCCATCAGGCCACAAAGTATCCTTTCACAATCTACAACCCGCTTCTTGCAAGTGACAGCAAAAACTGGAAGACTGGATCCATAGGGCAAGCAATTGGGTCCCCATCAGTATCCCTAAGCCTGGCACAAAATGTTTTCCAGCAGCAATCATAGATGGTCTTGGTAGCGGACTTGCATGCAGACGGGAAAACCTCCTTGACCTGTTTGGACGGGTCCCAATCCCTATACCTCAACGTCTATAGAGCCAAGCATGGAGATTCATAGTGCTGAGTTTGGTGTGAAGAACATGTAAACTCTTCCTTGCAAAGGGCAGCAAACCTACACCCACTGTCTTGTTGAGGTAATTTATGGCACTGTTTTCCATAAGCATCTGGACACTTTTACTCTTGATGAAAGGTAGTAAGGCCTTCAGAGCAAGTCTCATCACCCACAGCTCCAACAGATTAATAAGCAATCTAGATTCTGCCAAAGACCAAATCTTGCTCACCCCCAAGGTGCCTCAGGTGAGAGCCCCAACCCTTCAGGGAGCATCCGTGATCATGGTCTGCTTTGGCCACAGATGCCAGAAAGGTTTGACCTGCCTTCAAGTTCTCCACATGGGACCACCAAGACAGGTCCTGTGCCAATCGATTAGAGACTTGCATCTGGTCGCCTATGCTCCTCTATTATTGGGACAGTTGGGACCGGAGGTATGATTGCTGAGTTCTCATCCGAAGGCAAGCCTGAAGTAGCTTGACGATCTGCAGAAAATGTTGCACCCTGTCCTCAGGAGGAAAAGCCGCCCCAAGGAAGAATCCAGTAAAGCCCCCCTGAAAAGGAGGGTATGTGGAGGCGTCACCTAGGACTTCTTGAATTTGAAGAGAAGCCCAAGCTATGTAGAAGGTGGAATGTGCGTGGTAGATGGGCGACTGCTTGTTCAGGGGCTGTGGCATTGATAAGCCAGTTGTCCAGGTATTTGAATTTAGTAGGATGTAAAGCACTACTACCAAGAATGGTTTCACTGCACTCTGATATCAAGCCAGATAGAAAGGGGGGGAATAGGGGGAACAGGGAGGGAGAAGGAACACCACATAGGTAGGGGGAAGCCATGACTCTTGTCCCACATGAGTTTGGCCCCTGCCATCAGCTTGGTGAAATCCCTCATGTGGAGGAGAATCAGAAAAAGTGAATGCAAAATTGGTAATGTGTCTCGGAGATCACAAACCTCAGGAATTTTCTGTGCATTTGATAGAAATGCACATGGAAATAAGCATCCTGAAGTCTAGGGACACCAGCCATTCATGGTTCTGCAGCGCTTGCAAAATCTGCACCAACATCACCTTCCTGAGTCAGGAACTTAAGTCCAAGATGGGATGTAAACCACATTCCTTTTCTGGTACCAAAAAGTAAGGAGACCACAATCCCCTCCTAGTCTTCACGTCGGAACTGGTTCTATCACTGCTTTCTCTGGTAGGATCTGAATTTCTTCCAAGAGGATTGGGTCCAGGGATGACACCCTTCCTGTGGCTTGGCGATCATGAGACCTTTGGACAAAAGGCAATCATTACCCCAATGCCACCACTTGAAGGACCCAGGCACCCAAAGTAATGTTTTGCCAAGAGTCCAAAAACCCTGATATTTTCATTTTGTTCATTTGTTCCTCTTCCTGGTCTTATGAACCGTTTCCGTACTTCTTCGTCCACAGAACCGAATCAATGGATTCCATCAATTGGTATGTCCAGAAGTTTTTTTGCACAACTGCCACAAAGTCAGACATTCTCATCCATGCATGTCTTCTGACCACTTTAGCTGTCCCCATGGCTCTGGCCATGCAAACAGCCATATAAAGGCCTGTCTGTAAGGCCTGGCTTGTTGCCTCTATCATTCGCGACCAGTTCTTTGAACCCATCCCGATTTCTGCTTCTGGCAGGGTAGCTTTTGCCTCTGATATTATCTTCCCAAGACAATGAGTGTGTTCAGCTAAAGCACCTGAGGCATTCACTGCCTTAAGGGCCACACTAGCAGCCCCAAATATATTTTTTCCAAGGGCATCCAATTTTGTGCTTCATCTGTCCGGTGGAAGGGGAAAACTGACCCTCTGGTCCCAGGAGTAGGAGGCTGCACTACCAAGCTTTCTGGCGTTGGGTGCATCAGCAAGCATGTCAGATCTGTTAATTCCAGCTCATACATTTCTGGCTAGAACCTTAACGACCATCATTGACAAACAAGGAGTTCACCACAGGGACGTGATGGGGTTGGCGACTGCCAGGTTGAAAGGGAGGGGAACTTCCCTTTGAGTTCCCATATTCAGGGTGTCGGCAAGGTCATATTATTGTATTCACCTTGAGGGGGCTCGGACAACCTTCTGAATTGTCAACCAAAAGGCTGCCTTCACCCAAATGCAGCCTTTTGGTTGACAATTCAGACCACCGGATCTTCAATCTCAAGATCAGCAGATGTGTCGAGGCGATTGAATCCCTGAAATCTGTAGCCAGGTAAATCAGGCCTGGTTTCCCAAGAATAGGGACAATCATCAAATTATTGGGGGGGATTGGGTCACCCTGATCAAGCATACATCTTAAAGGTTTGAGGCCGAGGGATTGAGTCACTCTCTTCATCGTAAATAGCCTGCATTGTTAGAAATACTAGAGCATACTTGAATCAGAAGACAGTGGAAGGAACTCAGATTCGCCTTATTTTGACATGGAAAATACTTAAGGTTATGGTGCCACTATTCCAGTTGTCGGTGCCAAGGTTACGAGTTCAATTTTCTATTTTTGGGACAGGGGTCTGATCCTTTAAGGATGCAACCGGAGACTCGCCAGATGTGTTGGACTGCGACTCCCATGATATGTTCCCTAAGACTGGTGGGATTTGTAGTCCACAACATCTGGAGAGCCAAAGGTTGCGGACCGCTGGTTTAGGGGTACAGGCGCTGCTCTACTTAGGTGTCCTGCCAGCATTTACAGGTGCAGTGGGACCTACTGACTCAGTCAGTGTCAAGGACAGGGCCGGTAATGTCTCAGAGAAAATCTCAAGCATTTGTACTCTACATTTTGCCACTTATCGGCGGACAACGTCCCATGCAGGCATGTTACTCTTTTCAGGGAGTCCAAAGACTTGCCATCGCTATTGTCTCTGTGGGACCAGTGCTTTCTCTTTTTCTTACGTGAAGAGGATGAGGAGGAAAGTCTTCACCCACTTCTTGAGTAGGAGCATTTATGGTGCTTCTTGTGAGCCTTTCGGCACCGTTCCTTCCTCCTGGAAAAAAAGAGAGACCCAACACCCTCCCCTCCTCCAATGTTCACCTTCTGGAATTTGGAAGGCAGTCTACCGAAATGGCTCCCTTGTCATCCCCTCCCTCTGCTACTCTGGTTCCCTTGCCTCCCTCATCCTTACCTCTCTGGCTCCCTTGCCAGATGCCTCTCTCCTGGCTACCTCACCTCCCTTGGCCGCCACCTCTCTAACCCCTCTGCCATCCAAGTCTTCCTTGGCTCCTCTGTCGCCTCCTCCCTCTACCTCCCAGGCTCCTCAGCCACTTCCCGTGGGGACCCCTTTACCCCTCTATGGAGGTCTTTCAAAAGTGGCAACCTGTTCCACACTTCCAATCTAAACTGTCGCTCTGCTGTCAAATACTCCTCTGACATCTGCAACCTCCTTGAACTGCTGGATCTAGATGTTCTCGCTCTTACCGAGACATGGGTTAAGGCCTGCTCGGTCACAAGTTTTGACACACTTCTCCCTGTGGGCTACAAGATTCTCTCTGAACCCAGGCACAACAGGCCCAGAGGCATAGTGGCTCTGAGATTTCCTGAGTGGATTCCTGTCTCCATCATTCCAACTCAAGCCTACTCCTCCTTTGAATGCCTGGTCGGTAGGCTCTCTGTTTCCCCTGGCTCCTCTCTGAGCCTAGTCACCTTCTACAGGCCACCCTCTTCCTCTCTGAATGGGTTGACCTCACTTATTCTCTCCTCTCCTCTACCTCCCAGCTACTCCTCCTTGGGAATCTCAACATCCACCTGGACTCTCCTGACTCCTAAGGGCCTTTCCGCAACCTCTGCGACCCTCTCTCCCTTTCCATTCCACCCTCTGGTTCGACCCACTCTGCCGGACACACCTTGGATGCTCTTATCTACTCTGGAATCCCTCTCTCTAACCCTCTCACTACTCTTCTCTCTTGGACGTATCACTTTCTTCTCTCTTCTCACTTGAAGCTTCCTGATCCCCTGGCAATGGCCCACCCAGCACTGTCACCCTCCACTATAATCATTCGACCCATGACAAGAGTGTCAATAGCAGCCTTTGCCTCCACCTACTCTCCTCCACCCACTCCTGCGGCTGAATCCCTTCCTGACCCATCCCTTTCCAACTTCACCTTTCCAGCTCTAACAATCTTGACATCCTTGCTCATGTCATGAGCATCCGCCGGAAGCCTGCCAAAAAGTGCAATTCTTGGTATGACTCTGACCTGGCCGCCCTGAAACGCAAGTGCAAAGCAGCTGAGTGGAAATGGGGAGATTTTCACCCTCGGACAAACTGACCTGCCGCCTACTTCAAAGGCAATATAGACTCTCCATCCTCTGTATAAAAAGAGTATACATTCAAGCCTGCATCTCCGCAGCATCTAGCAACACGGCCAAACATTTTAAAATCTGCAAGGAGCTGGTCAATCCCACTGCAGTATGTTCCTCTCTCCCACACCCACCCAGACCATCTGGCATGGCCGTGGCCTCTCATTTCACCACAAAAACTCAGGACATCCTGTCCTCACTCTCATCTGCTCCCATGCCTCCCTCTACCACTCTCTGGCCCTCCTTTGCTGCCCCTTCTCCCCTCTTCCTCGCCTCCCTCTCACCTGTTACACCAGATGAAGTTTCCAGACAGGCAGGTCTATGAAAGTCTCATCCAAACAGGTGTCTCCATTCCTCTCCAGAACCATTAAGGACAACATTGACTTGCTCACTTCCAGCCTTGGCCGATCTCTGCAACCACTCCTTTGACACTGGAGTTTTCCCCTCTCCTCTCAGGCACTCCATTGTGCACCCCCTTCTCAAAAAGCCTTTTGCCGACCTCTCCATCCCAGCAAACTATCGCCCAATTTCTATTACTCCTTTCCTGTGCAAACTCCCGGAGCAATTGGCTATCTCACAGATAACCTTCCGCACTCAATCTGTTGGTTGTCTACAGGGCCATCAGTCACGCACCAGAGCAGCCAGGGGAACAGAAACTGCTCTCCTGAACACCCGTGAAGATTTGCTCTCCAACCTTCACTCGCCCCTCTGCCCTCATCCTCCTCGACCTTTCTTCTTCTTTTGAAACAGTGAACCACAACATCCTGATCACCCGTCTCCGAGATACCCTGGGCATCACGATCAGGCAATTTATCCTCTCGCCCTTGTTTTTCAATGTCTCTCTAGCCCCATTGGCCCACCTGATCTCTTCTTTCACCTCAAACTTTCAATGTTATGCAAATGGCACGCAGCTCTCTTTCAGGCTACTCTCGGCCTCCTCCTCACTCATCCCTGACTGTCTTTCTGCTTTTCAGGCATGGTGCGCCTCTAATGATCTCTGCCTTAATGCCAGTAAGATGGAGATCCTTCTCATTGGGACTCCTGCTCCTGCTTTTCCCCTTTCACTCTGGCCGACGCTCCCTTGGCCCTGTGCCCTCACCCTCTTGTGAGGCAAATAACCTTGGGTTAATCTTCGACTCAACTCTCTCCTCTCCACACATCACGGACATCTCCAAAAAGTCCCATTTCCTACTGCACCTCCTCAGAGCTATTCTAACTTTTCTCTCCTTCCCCCTAAAGCTCACTGTTTCCAGAGCCCTGGTTCTCTCTAGGCTTGAATATTGCAACAGCCTCTTTCTCAATGTACCTAACTCTACCCTCCCCCTCTGCAAATCATCCAAAATAGGACAGCAAGATTTTTACCTTGGCATTAAGCCCAGGGACCACATCTCTCCGGCTCTGAAATACCCCTCACTACCTCGCAGAGGCTGCAGGGATCGAGTTCAAGACCCTTTGCATTGTCCATAAAGTCTTCTGGGGCTGCGGCCCGTAGTATCACCAAAGCTCTCTTCCTAAGTACCTTCCTTCCAGAGCCCTCCGCTCGTCTACTTCCAATTCTCTGCAGGTAAGTCGCTTCTCCAAGCTGAGACTGGGTGGTAGATCTCTTACCTCTGCAGGTACCTCCCTATGGAATGGCCTCCCTACCATGCTCTGCCTTGAGCCGCACCTCCTTAAGTTCCGGAAGCCCCTCAAGACCTTTCTTTTCTCCTCTTCCTTCTCTCTGCCGCTCCCTTGCTAACCTTTCCCCACCTCCTTTTTCCCTCTGCCTTCCCTCCTCCTGTTCAGATTGCTCAGATCCGTTGACTGGCTGCCTGGTGCTCCTCTGAGTCATATAGGACACCCCCCCTCTGCTAAATCCATAGCACTTGCCTTTGTGCCCTCCTGCACTGCCACCTGGCCTTCCATGCAATTCCGAGGCATGTTCCCTTTGGAGGCCCTGCCTTCCTTGCACTTAACCCAGGGCACTGTTCCACTGGGTGTACCTCTCCCCCTTCCTCTCCCCGGTACTTCTTGTCTGCACACTTGCACAATCTAAATGATACTAGGCCTAGTAAGATTGTGCCTCTTGTTCTCCCCTCCCTGCCTGGTTATGCCTTGAAACACTTGTGTATAGGTGCATTATAAAAAACCTATCAATCAATCAACACTCCTCACAACCAATATAGAAGATTGGGAATCACTCCTAATCAACAAAAAGCTCAATGATCAATCTACTGTTCTTCATGATCTCCAGACCGCCCAGATTGAGGAAGAGGCTGTTGCAGTAGTCCAGCCTAGAGAGGACCAGAGCTCTGGAGACATTGAGTTTCTGGGGGAAGGTGAGGAAAGGGAGAATGCCTCTGATGAGGTGCAGCTGATAGTGAGGAGAGAGGGGAGTCAAAGATGACATTGAGGTTTTTTGCCTTACAAGAGGGTGAGGGGAGGTGACCCATGGAGGGAGACCAGAGAGTAGGAGGGCAGAAGGGAGCTGAGGTCCCGATGAGAAGGATCTCCGTCTTACTGGCATTAAGGCAGCACACCATGCCTGAACGGCAGTCAGACAGTCAGGGATGAGGGAGGAGGCAGTGGAGGGAAGCTTGAAGGAGAGCTGCGTGTTGTCTGCATAACACTGGAAGGGACTAGAGAAGGCGTAGATCATGTGGACCAGAGGGGCAAGGTATATGTTGAAGAGCCACGGCGAGAGGATAAAACCTTGAGGGAGGCCGCAGTTGGAGTGTGTGATAGATGAGAGAAAAGGGCCCAGTTGAACCTGGGTAGGTCGATCAGAGAGGAAGGAGGTCAACCAGTCCAGTGCCAGGACTGTGATGCCAAGGGTGTCACAGGGCCAATTTATAAGGTTGGCATGATTGACCGTATGGAAGACTGAGGGAAGATCCAGAAGGATGAGAATGGATGGAGAGTTGGAGTCGAGATTTGAGAACAAGTCTTCACGGGTGTTCAGGAGTGTAGTTTCCGTGCCTCTGGCTGCTCTGAAGCCAGAATGGTGGTCATGGAGACAACCAACAGATTTACTCTGGTGGATCAATTGGGAGATGACCAGCTTGTCCAAGAGTTTGCCCAGGAAGGAGTAACACTCTTTCCCCTATGATTAAGTGCTCAGTTGCTTATCAAAGCTAGGTCTGTGCTCAATAAATACCCTAATAATAATATTATCAAAGGCTACCACACCAGAGTGAGAGTCAACTGTTTACTCTTTAAACTATTATCATTGCAGCTTGGCACCCATTTTCCCTGCCTGAGATGGTGAGGCGTGAAGAGGAAACGCAATGGTGTTGATTCTTGGTGTAGAAAAGACTTTCACTTGGATTGCCTCCTACCTGGAAGGCCACTCCTTTAAAAATATCAGGAACTAGCAAACCTCAGACCCCTACCCCCTAACAGCGTCTCCAATTGATCAGTTCTTGGACGTCAGCTCTTCAACCTTTATAGCTTGGCTCTAGGAAGACATATCTTGTCCTTTGGCTTTCACTATGAGCTGTTTGATGATAACACTCATATCTTTTTCCTCCTTTCTCTTTTTATCTTAACCATTTCAGAATGGATTACCACCAGTTTCAATGCAGTCCATCACTGGATGGCTCTCCACTGCATCATGTGGCACTCTTTAAAAAACGGAAGCCATCTTTCTCCCAGCTTTCAATGGCAGCACTGCCCTTCCCTTCCCATTCCTATCCTATACTCCCTCCTGCCAGACCTTCTTGCTCCCTCGCTCATGGCTTGCAACCTTGGGGTCCTCTTTGAACGTGGTCTCCAACTGCAACAATTGATCACTACCACCGCTTCTGCTGCTAATATTAATCTTCTCAACATTCTGAAAATGTGCTTTTTTCTTACGCACCACTCCATGAAAACTCTAATGTTTACACTTGTGCTTAAGAAACTTAACTACTGCTCATGCCTATTCCATGACCATTCCCACCTAAAGACAGTGCTCTAACTCACAATCCACATTCTTTACAACCTACCCAGAAACATTCCAACTTCTAAATACAGACACCACACTGGCTGGCTTTCCCTGCACAACCGTTTCCTTTTCAAGTTCATTCTCCTAGCCTACAAAGCAATTAATGGTCTTGCTCCTCAGTAACTGTCTGACTATCTCGGTCTACACATCATCTCATTCCCCCATTGCTCCTGTCCACTCAACTTCACTGTCATATTCCATCCCTTCTGCTCCCTCTCATTTCCGCTCTTTCTACTGTGCTACCCACCTACTCACTACAATTCTACTCAGCATCTCATTCCCCTGCTCCTTCTGTTCTCTCAACTTCATTGTCACATGCTCTGCTTCTACCTTCTATCACTTCCGCGCCTTCTCCCTACTCACCCACTCCATCACAAACAAAGCCAGACAGAGTGAAGGTTTCCCAAACTTCACTTGCATGCAAAAAGAGAGCTCCTCGATCCTTTCTACCTGACCCTAACACTCCCTCCAATGCAGCATAATAATGTGATTTTACATATTGATAAAGTACCCATCTTTAGTTGCAAAACTTGCCCCCCCCAAGTGTCACCTTGAAAGTCACCTGTTTCTTATATATTTCTAGTTTGTTTTATTTTATCCCAGGTGTATGTTCCACTTTGTTAACACCCTCAATCTGACAAAGCTTGCTCACATCTTTAAGCTATTGTACAGGCACCCTTCCGATGAATACCTCTGCCATTTATAAATGTATTATTTTAAGTTATTTCCGTTAGACATTAACCATTAACATCCCTGTTCTTCAAATAAATAATAATATACAAGATATTCCTATTTAAAGATGCTTTTTTCAAATACTTATTTAAGCTAGAAAAGCATGTCATCCCACTGAAAGAAGTGCTAGGTAAGGCAAGAACATCCAGGTACATGATAAACATGGATAAGATGTCAAATCGAAAGTATTACAAATGTGAAATAATTAAATTAGAGAACGTATTTAAATAGTCAGCGCAAGCAACCTGCCAGGAGCAGTCAGTCGGGAAGTAGGCAAGACGGTTAACATGAGTCTATCAATTTTACTGATGCAATAGAAACTTTTTACAAAGGGAATGCAGCTGTCAATCAACTTTATATACAATTTTTGAAACAGCCAAAACTAGTAGACCTTAAACATGAAAGACAATTTATTGTTATGTAGGTTTTTGGTAATTAAATGTATTACTCGATTCAACTTTAGGTAACGGCAGGGAAATGTACGTTTTCTACATATGTTTTGCATGTTTTACTTACATCTATGTGTTCAGTCAATTAACTAAGAATACATTTTTGGATACATAGACGTTAGAATTAAGTAGATTCATACATAAGAGGTACATATTTGTGTAGTAGTTTTCTCTATTATGAAGTCTGTCTAAATTGAAATATTTATGAAGAATCACATTTTTTTGTATTTTAAAAATAGATGTTTGTGTTATATAAATTGCAACATGAGCTGTAAGAAAGCATTATCGATTACTGTGTTTTTTTAACTGGGTGATTTCTAATGCATATAAATATTAGAAACAATTTGATGACACAAGCAACTTATGTTTGGAATTACTTTGTAACTAACAACATTCTTACAAGTTGAGGTGAAAGTGCATAATTTGTGAAAGTACTTCCATGTGCACTTAACCATGCAATTTGATGGGCAACTTTTTATAGGCATGTCATCACAAAAAAGAAACACATATTAAGGAAGCCCATACCTCTCTGCAATTACACACACATGAAGTGTGAACCCTCAGTGAGCTGTGGTTTTGGTGATGGAGCTGGAGGCGTCTTTGGGGACTCTGGTGAGGACGACAGACTTTCAACTAAAAAAAAGAATTGCACATGAAATAAATGCGTTAATCTGTCACAGCCATGTGGCAAACCAGGAAAAACTTTGCATGATACAGTAAGGAAAAAAACACAGAAATGCAAAAGATAATCACCCATCTACTGAACACAGTCAACAAGTAAACAATTAAGTAACACAAGTTCTGCTAAACATTTGTGCTTTCAGAATTACTCCTCAGTTTGAAGATCCAGACGGTCCGGTTTCTGAAAAGTATCTGAAATGTTTGCCCATGATAAGACTTGACATGGACACAAGTGAAGTATTACACATATACAATAGTTTCCACCATACTTAAGATTTAGTATTGGAAATGTATTGACAGAGCTTATTGAGTACCTTGAGTTCTGAACTGTGATAGTTGCTTTGTGTCTAAGTATATCTATACATATGATTTTCAAATATTTAAAAATAAATGTAGATCACCTAAAACTTGCCAAAAGAGAGGCCTCTGGAACTGGCTCGCCTTCTAAGGGAGCTTACATCTCTTGAACTACTAAAGGATCTGTTCAAACCAGTAAAGTATTGCAATCCGAGGGTACAACACCACTAATCAGTAAAAAGCGTTATTCTATTCTTTTTTTCTATTTTATTTATATATTTTCAAAGAGACGCAACAAACGAATAAATACAAGTAAAAAGAAACTGCAAATATAATACATATCATATGATGAAAAATTATAAAAAAATAAAAATACTAAATTCTACAGTAATAACACTTGAAAGTCACAAACACAATCCCACACTAAGCTAAATCCACTCGCAAGACACAAACAAAACAGACACACACAAAAACAACCCACACACCCAACCACAAATACAAACAAACCTATGATCACCCTACCCCGCGCAAGCATGCACTAATACGTCATCCACATTATCTGTACAGTTCATTAAAGGATGCCCATAAATCAAAATACTCCTGTCTTGCACTGCCTGGAGAACAGGACCTTATCAAAATTAGATAAAATCTGCAATTCATTCACCCAATCATCCACCTGTGGTTTCCTTGGGTTATCTGCTTAACCGCCACCATTAGCGACCTATCAATCCAGCGATAGTGACCACTAACTACCACACACCTGTCAATTTAATTCTTAAAAACAGGTTTTTACCAAAAATGTATATAACAATTATTTAATTGATGTGTTCTCCTGATTTCATAAAATGTATGTTTTTATACAAGTAGGAGACAATCTTCCACCAGTGCATATGTGAACACCTTTGCCATCTTCTCCCTAACCAGTGGCACTTCATGCACATCTAAATGTGGTAAATATTATAATAAAAGCTCCTGGAAATGAGAAGTTCCTCAGCATATTTCATGTGTTATAGGGACCCAATCCTGTTATGTACAGCTCAAAAAAGCTTATGTTAAACCGGCTGCATTTCATTTAGTATGTCCTAAACAAGTGGTAAATACATATCACATAAAATACAGTAGCATACATGATATATTTTATTTATAGCGCACCTATACACAAGTGTTTCAAGGTGTGAAAAGGCAAGGCCAGGAACAAGGGAGGACTAGACAAAGATTTTACTAGGCCAAGTGACCTTGAAATCACGCAAGTGCAGGGGAGAGGGAATGGGGAAAAGTGCAAGGGGAGGAGGAGAAGTGTGAGACATAGGATCAAGACATAGAAAAAGTAGTGCGGCCAACCAGTGGCAGTGTACGGGTGAAGTGCAGCCAACAGGTGTTAGATAAGTGCAAGTAGGGGACGGTAGGGTTGTAGATACAGCCCTAAGTGCAGGGTTGGCAGGATGCATTGTGCATGTGTGCAACTGGGAGGGCAGGGACCTGGGTCCATGGTTCAGAGGGTAGCCAGGTAACCAGTGCAGTATCAGACAGGAGATTAGCAGGGAAGGGGAAGACAGAAGCAAAGACAAAAGTCTTGAGCTGCTTCCGGAACCGAAGGTGGTTCTGCTCGAGTTTCAGAGACGCACAGATGTTGTTCCAGATGGAGGTGCCGGCCAAAGAGAGAGAGAGATCTGCCCCAACTCATTGCTTAGAGTAGCAACTGACCCTCAAGGTGGCGAAGAGCTCGAGAAGGAAGATATTTCTGAAGAGAAAGCTGGAGATATTTTGGTCCCAGGCCCCAGGCCCCAGAAGGCCTGGAGGACAAAGCAAAGAGTGCCCAGATTCCACTTAAAAAGAGCTGGAGGAACCAGCTTCACAGTACTTGCCTCCCAACTCTGGAACACTCTACCTCTCAACATCAAAACTATCGAGTCCTTCCAGACCTTTAGGAAGCAGGTTATAAGCTGGCTCCTGAACAAAGAGTAGCACTACTGACTCCTGACCTCTCGGTAAACTGCTGCATGTATTGTAAATGACTGTATATTGAAATTGTATATTGCTAACTGTATATTGTTTAAACATATAACTGTAAATTGTATTCCTTTATACAATATATGTATATAGTATAAGTATGTATGTATTAAGTATGTAACACAAAGATATTTCACAATTATGTAACTGTCTTCTTAAAGCACCCTTCTACCTCTGGGTTTGGATCACTATACAAATAAATAAAACAAACAAACGAGCAAAGGGTCTTGAATTTGATCCTTGCAGCCGCTGGGAGCCAATGGAACGATTTCAGTGCTGGAGAGATACGATCCCTGGGCTTGAGGCCAAGGACAAGTCTTGTAGTCCTGTTCTGGATGAGTTGCAGAGGGCGGAGAGTAGAGGCAGGTAGAATTAAGAAGAGGCTGTTATAGTAGTCAAGCCTAGAGAGACCCAGAGCTCTGGAGACAGTGAGTTTCTGGGGGAAAGAGAGGAAAGGAAGAATACCTCTGAGGAGGTGCAGTGGTAGTTTGACTTCTTAGAGACATTGGAAATGTGAGGAGAGAAGGAGAGTGTGGAGTCGAAGATAATCCAGAGGTGGTTCTCACAGGTGGCAGCAGGAAGAGGGTCAAGGGAGGCCGGCCATAGAGTGGAAGGAAAGAGGAGTTCAGGTGTGCCGATGAGGAGGAGCTCGCTTTTACCGGCATTCAGGCAGAGATCATTGGCGGCGCACCACTCGTGGATTGCAGACAGACAATCCGGGATGAGAAAAGGAGAAGAGGTGGTAGAGGCGAGTCTGAAGGCAAGCTGCGTATCATCTGCATAGCATTGGATGTTGGAGCAGAGAGGAGCAATGCGGTGGGCAAGGGGTGCCGGGTATTGGTTGAACAACTTCAATAGTTTCACCACTTGAGTTTGTATTCCATGTTTTGCGACACCTGCATTTTAGATATTTCTGCCGAAAAGGGTTGCTAGTTATTGGCCCGAGGAAAGGAGGTTCCTTGTGTGAATGAATGGGATTCTTCCCACCTTCACAAGAAAATACTAAATTGCTTGCAATAGTGATGCACCGAATGGCACTGCTTCCTCCGACTAGGCATTGCACCTGCATTAAGGGACACGCACAGAGTTTACGAAGCTCTGCATACCTCTAGGACAAGAACATTGTCTTATAAGACTTAACTTCCTTTCACAAGGTTTCTGATTGGAAAAAAAAATCTTTTCACAGCAGATTATTAATCTTCCAAATATTCACAGACATTTGACGACGACACCAGAACTATCCCCATTGAGGCTTCATATCTATAAAGTGCAAAGGTGTCGAAGAAGGAAGCAGACACAAAGGTGGCACGGTTTTGGTTATAAACATTTACTTCTTAAATAAAATACCTCACTGTTCACATATCTAAGAGCGGTTTCCTGCCTCAAACTAAAACTAAAGGAATTGTCAGAATGTCTATCAAATCAAAGTTCAACTGCCCTTGTCAAATCCTACTTTAACCCTCACACTATGAATAAAAAATAAACTAACAGAACATTCTTTCTTCAGGAGAATGGCTCCCTTCTCCTGCTTCTTGAACAATGTCCACAGTATGTTATTTTACAACAGAAAATGCCAACGGGAATGGTTCCATTTCCCTGGCTTACAGGCTTCACCCAGTCTTCATCCAATGTCTAAAAGAATGACTCCCTTCTTCTGCTATGAGTCTATGCAGATCCCAATAGAAACAGGGGGAATGACTCCCTTCCCTGGGTGTTTCCAGTACAACTCTCAGACCAGTGCCACGAGAATATCTCCTTCCTACTGGAGATACTTTGTACAGTTCACCACAAGGCCTGGGGGGAATTACTCCATTCCCCCGGCATCTTTATTACAGCTCTTTCTGAGATACCATGAGAACGGCTCCCTTCTCTTGGAGTTCTTTGGTGCAGTTCTTCCTAACTGTTGGGATTTGTGAGAAACCAGAAGGTGTCTCACCCACTAGTCCTCAGGGATCTGATGTCCAGGTGGCCGGGACACAGCCATCGCTTTCGGGTCCAGTTCGTAGGGGTGGATAAGTGCGGGAGTATCCCCTGTGAGGGGTCTTTGAGTTGTAGGAGTGCGACACGGATGGTGATACGCGGCATCCACTTCCTTGTAGCACCTTTGCCCCATCCTACCCGGTAGGATATTTAGGAAATCTACCCCTCCCTTTTTTTAAAAACACAAACACTTTCTCACTGACAACCCGCTCTAAGGGAAAACAGACTAACATCCGATCTGTGTACCTGACATGTCCCAATACTATGGTCAGGCAATTATCGACAATCACTCACACCTGACTTCCATTACACTTTCCCACACGGATAAAAGCCAGAGCATGAGAGCACACTCTGAGTGAGGCAAAGCACACGAGAAAACACCAGTTTCGAGAAGGTGGCTGAGCAGGATAGGAAAGGTGGCAAAACCAAAAGGAGATCGCAAGGAGGGAAATTCCCTTGACTTTTTCGAATAGGAACTGTTACTTTCCTGAAACTTGAGAGAAAGTGCAAGACCAGGAAACCAGGCTGAAGAATCCTGCATCAGAGATACCCAGGGCCCTCCTGCATCAATAATCAAGGCGGGGAGAATCACCAGCCACTGTGGTGCCGCCCTTGGCTCCAACAACAAAGCCCCTTCAGTGAAAGCAACACAGCCAGCGAGTTGGGGACACCAATACAAGACCGGTCTGTGTTGAATCCAAGGCTGCAAGCAGCAAAACTGTGTGGCGAGCGGTGGAACGAACATTGTTAAAACGCGTATAATAAGAGACAAATGAAATGAACTGCTGATGAGTGATTGAACTTTAAAGCAAACTACAATACATTTGACAGACTGGTCCGGCACCGTGTTGGTGCTCAATCGAAGGTCTCTATATCTAGCTAAGGAGTGGCGAAAGTAGATAAATTTGATCCGAGCCAGGCGGAGAGAGATCATTTGAAAGTGAACTAATAAATGTGAATCGAAGTGGTCTTGCGACGGATTAAGCTAAATCCTGCGCAGTTGAAAGTCTTTGATTTTGATGAAATGGAGAAAGTTTGGAAAAGTACGTGAATTTGGTCCGAGCTGTCATGATCTCTGCTTCCAAAAGGTCAGGGTTTTCCCAACTCCCTTGGAAGCAGATCCATAACCCAGGTTCCGAGTGCCAACCAGTCCCAATTGGGACCTTTTGGACCCAGTCCTGGCGCCAGTGGCACCAGGCTCATAAATATTCCCAGTCCCAGCGCTGGAAGCGCCGGGCTCATACTGCTTGGGTGGACTTACCTGCAGCAGACCATGCTGCTTACTTGCCTGCCAGTTGAGGCTCTGATCCTCTTCTGTTTGGAACTACTTTTCCTGTTGGGTGGGGCTGGAGCCACTCCCTAGAATTAGAACACTGGAACTCTTCTGGAAGGCAGGAACTCTTTTCTTACCAGGAACTCTTTTCTTACTTAGGCGTGGCTGTGGAAGGAGACACCTAAGCACTACAGGAGGCTATTTAAACCACACCCGGTGGATGAATCTTGCTTTGCGTTATTCTGCACCCTCTGCAGCAGGACGCTCATCGTGTCTTCTGCATCCAGTCCTGGGCCTAAGGAAAAAGGCTTACCATCCTGAATCCAGTCTTCAGCAACACCTATAAAGACAAGAAAGAACAGGTTAGCATTCCGCCATCTGAAAGGCAAAGGCTTACCTACTCTTCGTGCGCTCCGGAGGTCTTCATACTGCATTCCGGCATCTGAAAGACAAAAGCCTACCAACTCTTCGCACGCTCCGGAGGCCTTCGGCGCTGCATCCGCATCTGAAAGACAAAACAAGGTGCGTTTAAAGACATTGGGGAACTTTAATACTCACGTGCCATTACTCCTTTCCACATCTAATCCAGTGGGTATTCCGGCACCCTGCAGCCGCTCCGGACTCGTACCTGCAAAATAAAAAGACAGTTAGAGCGCATTGTGAAGCAGGCAACAAGCGCTTACTCACGTGCTTCCAGGCGCTTCTATTCATCACACGGGCTCCATCTTCAACTCACTTCAGCCCGTCATCCGCCATCGCCGGAACCCTGCAAAACAAGAGACATCATTACTAAAGACTTTAAAAAGACATTTGAATGACTCGAAACTTACCGTTCGTGCAGTAAACGACGGACAGCAGTCCTCTGAAGTCAAGAGGCCTGCGCTACCTATCCAGTGCAGAAACTGGCTACAGCACCCTGCCCCGAGGCAGATGGAGAGCTCGGCATTCACTTACCTAAGGTGAGAGCGTTAACCTTTGGGGGTCTACAGGAGAGGAGAAGAGGAAAGAGATAGGGACACCCCAATAACCCCAGTTCATTAACCCCATATTTTCTATCTGCAGACATCTTACTCTACACGTCAGGCATACAGTGCACAGAGGTCCAGCCCAAAGAGCCAACCGGGTGCTACACATCACCTTTGAAGATACGGTAGTCGCCCAGTCAAGACCGGCGCCTCTGCGAGAATCAGGTGAGCGTTACACGAGCACAGCAGAGGGAGACCAATTGAAGGTTTATGTGATAAAGTGGGTCTGAGCCCGGTCGATGGGGACCCGGGGTGAACAGTAAATCACCTGAGAAGTTGCATAAGTAAAAATCCTGAGAAGAAAGAAACTTTAACATTTGTCACATCAGACACTCTGAAGTAAGACTTTGAATGACAGAGAGACTTTGGCACAGAAGGCACGGATACTAACACACTGAACTGTGTGCTAAGCTCGTGTGTGCCGTCTTGTCCCATGCTGAAAACGTGAGGAAGGGAAGCCAACGGCTTGAATATCCTGACATCATTTCTTCATTTTGCATAACATGGTTTCCCACACTATTTTTATTTAGAAGCAAGGATTGGCAATATGTTTATTAGAATAGGCTTTTTTATTTTGACAAGACACCACTAGGACTGTGGTATTTTTTGATGGTAGTAGCTTTCTCCCATCTTTAGATTTAGAATTAGACAGGCGTTTTTCACACCCAGTTGAAGTTCAATAAACGCCCTTGAACTGTGATCACTTGTGTCTGTGTTACTGTTTGACACCATGGGCCTCATTACAAGTCAGCCGGTCCGGAAAGAACGGTGGTGGTAAATTCACCACCACCGTTCTTTCCGGATCGGCTGATCTCGAGTTCTGAAGGCGGGAGGTGTTTAACACCACCCGCCTGCAGGCGGACATGGAAACACCGGCACCATTACAGCATGGGGCTGGTGTTTTCACTTCCCCATTTCCATGGAGTCCTATTGGACTCCATGGGAATGGGGATTTAGCGAATTCTGCCTCCGGAATTACCGGGTCACCGGGGTTGTAATGGCCCGGTGATTCTGGGAATCACAGAGGCAGAATGGTAATTCAAGTCCGGCGGTAACCTGCCGGTTTTTCCGGGTCGGTTACCGACGGACTCGTAATGAGGCCCCATGCCTTCCTTACAGGTTCCAAACTGTCTGGAGGGCAGTGATTTCTTCACTACCACTGTGACGAGGAAGATTTTCTCTGATGCTTTTCTCTTTATTGTTGGGGTCCCAGACCCTTTTCTGGTGGTCAGTGTTTTCCTCACTAACACTGCACCTAGCAAGATTTCCTCTAATGCTTTTCTTCTTACTCTTGGCGTCCCAGACCCTTTTCTCGTTATGCCCATTAACTTCCTTGTTAATACTGGGTCGGGCCAAAGCCACCTTAGCCTCTGTGTCAACCACTGGGTCCCCTCAGGTATTCATTTACCTTCCCTTACCTCTCAAGGGAGTTTGGTACCTTGCCAGCACTTCCTGGGACTGGGGCACACTTCTCCGGCTCTGTGGGCTTCTCTCCCCTTGCTCTCGTGGCTTTTCAGCAGATTCCTGGCTTCGGGATGTACTCTGCCTTCACTCAGCGGATGGAGAACTTCCTTGGCATCCTCTAGCCACTCTCCGCTTCTTCACAGCTTTCGGTCGGCATTCTAATCGGCTGTGCGCGAGACTTCGGGTGCCCGCTGCTTTCCCCAACAGGACTGGAGACCACTGCTCCTGCCACCACTGTGCTTCTCGTTATGGCTACGTTCAGCTCTGCTGATCTAACAGTCCTTTGCTAATTTTTATACTTGGTGTCCAGTTCCTCCCATGCAGATTACACATGTCCTCCTCCTTTGTTATCGGTTCAATCCTTATACCTCCTTGGGGCCACCCCGTACCAGTGTTATCACAGTTCATGATCTTCAGGTCTCCTGTATTCTCTCGTCCTAGTACTTTTTTTTATTAGATCCTATGTTGCAACAATACATAGGGTTGTTCTCAATGTAGTGGCTCTGGAGATTAGGGGGGGCTAGGGAATGTTAGGTAGTGGTATCATTTACTGGATTATACCCCTGGTGATCATCCTTATCCCCAGAGGGGGATCCCCTTCCCATGAAGTCCTCCTGCATTAAACCACCCTAGGGGGACTATTTCGTAGCGGCCACACCTCCCTAGCCTCATGGGAAATGGCTCCCCAGGGGACAAGTGACACCTTGTGAATTGTCACAAAGGTTACCCTCAAGTTAACCCATGCTCCTCCAGTGTTGTTGAAGCAACCCACATCAGGGTACAACATGTGCAGTTTGCATACATATTTTAGACACAAAAGTAATGATGAACTGCCAAGCTAGAGTTCAAGAAAGGAGTGAATTCTATCACAATGCCTTATCCTAGGAGATTTCAACCTTCGACTTAATGACCCACTAGATCCTAACGCTTTACAGAACAATAATTCCCTTGAGGAACTAGGATTCACCCAAAAGATTACAGAACCTACTCATATCAAAGGAAGGACAATCGATTGGGTTGCCGAACACAACTTCCCTACCACTATCACCTCTATAATAACTCAGCTTTGGTCCGACCACTACCTGATATCCTTCACGTTAGAAGCTATACCTCCCATGATTACTAGCAGTGTAGCACCTGCTGCTCCTACTAGAAACAAAAGAAATATTACCCCTGAAAACCTCATCCCCCTCATCCTTCCAACACTGAACTCTATCTCAGACCAGACTGACCCATCCACCATGGTAGAATTGTACAATAAAGTGATGCTTGCATCCTTAAACATTATCGCACCATTGAAGGTTAGAAAAAGCAAACCGCGCCAACACCTAAACACTTGGTTTACGCCCCATCTGAAAGCAATGAGACAAGAGAAATTTCTAAGCGAAAAAACCTGGAGATTAGACCCTTCTGACCTGAACAAACTAGCCTCCCTATACAAAAAAGAAATCATCCTAGCTAAACAAACGTCGTACAACTCCCGAATCTCCCAAGCCAAATCAAATACCAAAGAATTGTTTGCCATCCTTAAAGAGGTAGAGTCCCCCATTCAAGTGCCCGATTCCTGCATCAAGGACAAACATTTGTGTACGAGTATACAAGATGCCCTAGCCAACAAGATAACTCTCCAGGTGAAGATCAATAATAAAAAAGATACCCTTATTGCCCCTAAAACTGGTATCAATATTACTACTCTCACGACTGACACAAACACTATACCACCACCCCAGACCTCTCGGACTCCACCTACCCCCCCCGACCCCCAGTTTCTACTTTCACAAAGTTTCTATCAAGGAAGTTGAAAAAGTTATCCTCATCCTTAAACCGTCTAATTGCCATGGCGACTTATGTCCAGCCCAAATCATAAAAGACGCTGCCCGTGAACTCTCCCCATTTATCACCAAACTCAAACGCCTCATTCACCTCAGGTACCATACCTAGCAACCAAAAACATTCTTGGGTTCTCCCTCTCCTTAAAAACAAACCCTTGATCCCTCCATCCCCACTAATTACCGCCCCATAACAACAGTGCCATTTCCTGATATGGGCTGACAAGGTTGTTGTCCACTCCTTTCGAGACCTGTTCCCAGAGGACACCCTTTTATCCCCGCAAATGGCTAAAGATAGGGGGGGAGACACTTCTCTGGATGTATTCCTTTACTTCAGACTACACCACACCTTACACAAAATATTCCCCTCCTTTCCCAAACAACCCCCTACATGGGAGTTATTGCATAACACGATTCAGGCGCAGGGGGAGAGGAGGTTAGTCTCGTTGGTATATAAATCCCTGGTGATCGATATTGGGAAACCCAACCCTAAAACACAGCTAAAATGGGAAACTGCCATTCAGGAGACAATACCCACGGAGGACTGGTCCTATATCCTATGTCAAACTCAAAAGGTTGCACTAAACACTCGCTATAAACTAATACACTTCAATTTTGTACACCAAACATATTATACCCCAGTTAAAAAACACAAGCTTCACCCGGAAACGTCGCCCCAATGCGATAGATGCGCGGTGGCCCAGGCGGACTTCCTCCACCTAGTGTGGGACTGTCCTGGAATAAGGTGTTTCTGGAA
This sequence comes from Ambystoma mexicanum, assembly GCF_040938575.1. Lineage (NCBI taxonomy): Eukaryota > Metazoa > Chordata > Amphibia > Caudata > Ambystomatidae > Ambystoma > Ambystoma mexicanum. The sequence goes on along the minus strand of NC_090936.1, from coordinate 268,112,055 downwards.
CCACTGGGGCCCCTACTGGGTCTCACTAAATACCTTCAACCCGCAGCACGTAAAATTAGCATCCCTTCTTCTGATGTTGGCCCGAAGGAGGATTGCCATGTCATGGAGCTGAGGCCCACTACCCAAAATCGAAAACTGGAAAAAAGATATAACATACTGCCAGGACGTGGAAAACGAATTTATAAGAACCCTACCATTGCATGCACGCCCCCCCCACCCCACTGACATCTGGGGACCATATATTGCATACCTGCTAAATTGTAATGAATCTTCTGACTCCGATTCAACTAGTACCTGAAAGCAGGGGTGGACTGGGAATCAAAAGAGGCCCTGGAAATATTTTTCAAAGTGGCCCCATGCTGTACATTTTAGCAAGCCCAACCCTTTTCCTAACGGAACATTTGAAAATATCACACAAAAGAGGCCCAGGGTGCAAAGGCCCACAGGGAAATTTTTCTCCAGAGTTCCCTATGGGCCAGTCCACCCCTGGGAACCAAAGAATAGATGCACCTATGAGGTCACACACAGGGATTACACTTAAAATGGGAGAGTTTCAGAGGTGGTGGTAATGTGGGAGTTCGGAGAAGCTGAAGTGGGGCTATGAACGGTTGGCAAGATGTTCCTGGAAGAGTAGTGTCTTCAGGTGCTGACCGAAGTGTAGAGATTCCTTGTAATAAGAAACAATTATAATGTAATGTATAATGGTTTTAATAAACTTGCACGAGTAAGCTCGCCAAGGAACCCATCTCATACTTATTCATCAAAATGCTGCGCACGCTACAACCTTAGGTGTCGCGATAGCTATATATGCAATCCTCCTCCCTAGGGTTCAAAATGGAGAGGAGCTGGAGGCTATTTAAAGCCGTATCTTTAACTTAAACTGTATACATTTCTGCAGCAGTCACTCAACAAAATATGCTGCTTTACCACATAAGGGACCTGTGATTAAACAAAGGTCTCTTCCACTGGTACCTTAATGGGCTGCTCCATTTTATTGGGACTGGGTCCATGACATCTAAGCTACACCAAGGTCACGTCTGCAGGTGCATTTACTCCCCGAGCTATCCTACAGGTATTAGAAACTTAAACCAGCAGGATTTTATAGGGGCACTACAGTAGATGCACTACACCACCGATTTATCAGTTGAAAATTGATTGAACTTTGAACTGTTGCCAATGACACCATTCCAAAAGGCACAAGCAGTTTGTTAGTAATGTGCGTAGTGGCTAGTCAGTCTACGGGGCACACAATATAAACGGTCAACATCGCTTTTATACGTTGAGCAACAAAAGGCATTGCTGATGACAATCTTATGCATTGTAAAGCCATTATCTTAAGCGTCTTCTAAAAAACCTCCACAACAGCCAAACTTCAAGGCCATCGGATATTGCTTTTAGTTGGCAGGGGAAAGCATTTTAGACCAGCAACACAATGCTACCAATCCTATAGACAACAAGCTATTCTGAAGCCACTCCTCCACATCCCAGGGCTGCTCTGCTAGGGAAGGATGTGCCCTTTCGGACACATACATCACGGATCTTCCAATGAAAACATACATGTCTAATATACCACTGCCCAGAGTAACGAGCAGAATGCAAAACCCCGGAAAGTTCTTCCTGGGACACTGCCCGTCAGCTGCATGTACCACATGTGGAATCACAGTGGAACAGCTGATGAGCACATCTGGCCTACAAATTACACAAAGACCTCTGCAACATGTGCTCAATTAAATCTATTGTGGCACGCAGCTTATTTACACAGGCCACACTTCCTAAATTAGACCCTGTAAGCATCGGCCCTACATAAGTAACCTTCAGGATAATTTGAGGGACTCCACTGTTTACACCCCAATTACAGAGCCAGTGCTTTCCATGCACGTTTCTCTTATGGAATGGATCGAGCTTGCCCCCTCCCATTCATAGCACTGGATGGTCTGTGTGCCACAAGACTCGTCGTGCATTTGTTTTTGTTTTTTTAAGCCATCCCTCCATGTGTTCAAAGTGGCCTGCGGCCAATTCTATCCTGGGGGCCCTTTTAAAAACCAACTTGCAATTCAAGGAAGAGGCGCAGGGCTTTAGCCATACATCATATTAGCCGGGTTTAGCTACCCTTGACAGGATGCAGATGGGGGGTACTCCCTGCCGCCAACCCATTACTGCCATCGATTACAGAGGCACTCACGACAGTGCCCGGGGCCTTCCACTAGGCTCTATAAAGGGAGTTAATTAAATCAGCGGCAGGACACAAGAGCCTGAAACCAACCGGGTGGATAGCTGTACTTGTGGAATTTGAAAAAAAGCAGCAGCATTAGAAGGGTGTTTAATAGAGAGCAAATGTGTTAAGTCACAGTATCTTGTAAGTATGTGTCATTGTGTGCAGGTTTTATGTGTCATGTACGCTGTTTGATGTCATTTTGCGTTATTGGGCCACAATGTTATTATGATCGTTTAATATAATATGTGTATACGCCAAAGTGCTTCCTGCCCTAGAGGCCCTTGCGCAGCCATGGGCGGGGAAGACGGCACGACAAGGGGTCAGCTCGGTGAGGAAGACACAGGGTTGCAGGGGGAGAAGATTAACGCGTGACGGAAAAGGCAGAAATTGAGGAGCGATGGCGGGAATGAAGCTGGATCATGGTGAACGGTGGGTGGAGGGGGGAAGTGCTTCGACCTCAGCGGGTGAGTTGCTAAAGGCCATGGAGGAGGAGACAGTGAAAGTGAAAATGGGTGGGAGGGAGTTATTTAAATGTGCAGCGTCTTGCTTCTTACCTCATGCAGCCCGGGCCAGATGCCTGTCTGCAGCCCCAGCCTGCCCTGCTGACCTGCGCTGCCAGCTAATGTGTGCACTGTGTGCGCAGCCTGGGCTGCAGCAGGGCACGTGTGGTTCCAGGAGGCCCTCGTGCGCAGGCACGGGCCCAGCCTGGCTGCTGGCAAGAAAAAAAAACGTACAGCACCTGCCTCGGTCGTTGGTGTCAGCCAATTCAAGGCAAACCACCTAGGCGGAGCCAAGGCAAAATCATGCAATGTGTTTCTATGAATGTGCATGTGTATCATTCTGCAGTCCAGCCCTGCCTGAAAGGAGATTATGGAACCAAGATCCTCAACACTCCACTGAATTTGTAAATTATCAGACTATGATGAAAGACTGTTTCGGACTTTTTTCGTTTTTTTGTGGGGATGGGAGAGGAGGCGGCCTTGAAGAGGAACTCGGAATTGGGTAATGTTGTGTTATTTCTCTTCCTTCTACCTTTCCTTCACTTCCTCTCATGCCCCCCTCTTTTCCCCTCTTCCCTTTTGCCCTTTCCAATGGTTTCGACAGAGCACCATATTGGTGCGTTTGTATTCAAAATTCAAAAATAAAGTTTAAAAAAAAAGAAAAAAACAACAGTGCCATTTCTATTGAAAAACTTGGATAAAGTAGAATATTTACAAATCCAGTATCATCTGGAACAAAACCACCTTCTAGGAGTGCGTCAGTCTGGCTTCAGACCTCAGCATGGCACAGAGACTGCACTCATAGACCTCAAGGCACAAATAGACTCACTGAGAGACAAAGCCAAGACAGCACTCCTGCTACTCCTTGACCTTTCAGCTGCGTTTGACTTGGTAGAGCACTCTATCGTCTGCAACCACCTGGTCTCTGGGGCCTGCTTCTCTCAAGAGGCAGTCGCCTGGCTCCATTCCTTCCTGGATAATAGGACAATGCGAGTCTTCTCCCCTCTAGCAGCGGCGGACCCTGCACCTATATCATGCGGTGTGCCCCAAGGTTCCTGCGTTTCTCCCACTCTGTATAATGTTTTCACAAAGCCCCTCTTCGATGATCTAGATGGTCTAGGTATCCCCTACACTAATTATGCCGATGATACACAGATCCTCATCCCGTTGACGGGAGATTACGACAAGGATTTGGCCTTTGTGAACAGAGCCTACCTCATCATCCAGGCATGGATGGCCTCTCATGGTCTATCCATGAATGATGACAAAACAGAACTCCTCATCCTTGGTACCCCATCTAACATAAAAAAAAACTAGGTCCTAACTATGCATCCTTCACAATTGACAACAATATCATTACTGTGGCTAAGGTAGTTAAAACCCTCGGCTTTTACATAGACTCTATGCTCACCTTTGATAAACAAGTAAATGCTATGTCCTCAGCTACCTCCTACACTTGCAAGTTGATCAGGGCAGCTAAGCCGTTCCTCTCACCCAACAACTGCATTACTCGAGCGAGAGCCTTAATCTTATCCAAGCTGGATTATTGCAATGCCCTATACATAGGCAGCAATAAATACATTACGTCCAAAACAATGCCCTGAGAGCTGCCCTAAGCTTCCCTAAAAATGCCCATATTTCTAACCTCAGAAGATCCGTTAATTGGCTCTTAACGAAAGATAAAATCCTCTTCAAAACTGCCTATTTAACACACAAATTTCTTAAACAAGCTGCCCCACAATACCTTACAGCCAGATTCACCAGACAAACAGCTTCCCGTCCACTAAGAAAAAATAACTCGATCCTACTATTAGTATCTATATTTAAGCTTACTAAATCTGGTGGGAGCAGCTTCCCTGTCAAAGCAGCACAATATTGGAACTCCCTCCCCCCCTGCCTTAAGGGAATATCTACCTTACACACAATTCAGATCTAGTCTGATTCACTGGCTAAAGGAACACAACGTTGACCTTACCTGCAATCATCCTAGTACTTATTGTATATTTGTGACTTCACTGTTTTTTGCCTATGTATGTGACTATTGATGCCTACTGTATATTACTATACTATTATTACTTGCCCTAATGCTTATTATTGTTCATGCATACAGCATTGTAACCTCAGCTGTACTCATTCCTGTGCTCCATGTAACTCAAGCTTTACAACCCTCTTTATGCCTCGCGCCCAAATACCTCTGGGTCAGGTGCGCAATACAAATAAATAAAACAAACAAAACAAACGAAGAATGTTTTAATGGAAACAGATGATCAGAAACACTTATGACTAGGCAAGCAACTGCTTTCAATGGCTATTTTCCCCTTGCTAGTTTGTCCATGTCCCATCAGCTTTTCAAGATACACAACACGAAGAAATGTATAAAATGTTCACTTAGAAGAAACCACCAATTTGGCCTCAGGTTGAGGCCAGAGAAAGTCCTTTGAGGTTATGCTGAAAGACTGACAGTGTTTCACTCCAGAACACCTACAACAGCATTGACAGCAGAACAACAGTAGCCCCAAGGTCTCTTGTCACAGGAACATTCATCCATTCAGACACAGCAGAAGCCTATGTATTAATACAAAACATTTATTTATTTCTTTCTTTATTTACTGGACATTTGTATGGCGCTTATATACAAGTGTTTCCAGGCGCCATAAGACAAGATGGGGGAGGGGGAAGCATGGGAATCAGAACAAAAAAAACAGTCTACCATGCAAGTGCATGACAAGGCGGTAAGTGAAAGAGGGGGTGCAGGAGTGGGGTGACCCCAAAGGTGGGGGCAGGCAAGTGCTGCAAGGGTCAATGGCAGCAAGTGCCAGGGGAGGAGGGAGTGGGGGGAGGGAGGATGAGGACGGGGAGGGCCAAGTTGGGATGGTCCGGGAAAGGGGTCCCGAAGGCAAGTGCCGGCAAAGGATGTTGGAGGACTGGTAGGGGTGGTCTGGTCCCTGTATGACTGACGGGACAAAGCTCCAGTCGTAGCGGCAGAGGGAGAAATTAGCACGGGAGGGCAAGAGGGAAGGAAGAGGAGAAAAGGAGAGTCTTGAGAAGTTTTCGGAACTTAAGAAGATCCGGCTCAAGTCTGAGGAGAGGAGGGAGGAGCCAGCCGAGGAAAGGGATCTATCTCCCACTCTCTGCTTGGAGAAGCGTTTGACCTGCAGAAAGTTGGAACCAGAGGACTAAAGGACTCAAGCGGGAGGTATTTAGGACGGGCTAGCTGGGTTTAAAGAGGTCAGAGACTCCAGACAGCCTTGTGGATGATGCCAAGGGTCTTAAATTTGATGCTTGCGGTCACTGTGAGCCAATGGAGAGATTTTAGGGCTGGAGAGATGCGGTCCCTGGGCTAGAGGCCAAGGATAAGTCTTGCAGTCCTATTCTGGATTAGTTGAAGGGGGGAAGGGAGGAAAGAGGCAGACTGAGGAAGAGGCTTTTGCAGTTTTCAAGCCAAGAGAGAACCAGGGCTCTGGAGACGTTTAGCTTCTGGGGGAAGGTGAGGAAATGTAGAATGCCTTCAAGTAGGTGCAACTGAAAATTGGACTTCTTGGCAAGGACTGTGATGTGTGGAGAGAAAGAGAGAAGAGTCAAAGATGATTCCAAGGTTTGTTGCCTCATAAGTGGGTGAGGGGAACCAGGGAGCCAGTCCAGAGAGTGGGGAGAGGAAGCAAGAAGCAGGCGTCCCAATGAGAACAATCTCAGTCTTACTGGCCTTAAGGCAAAAGATCATTTGGAGAGCACCATGCCTGAATAGCAGTCAGGCAGTTCGTTATGAAGGAGAAGGATGGCGAGGTAGAGGATGGCAGCTTGAAAGAGATCTTATGAAGTCTACATGTCAAATTAGAGAAAAGTGTTACGTAGTCTATGATTTCCAAGAAATCAAGGGCCTTTTTGGACAGGTAAATACACAAATACAGAACTTCACAAACATTTTACTTTGGGTCTATAAAATTTCGGCAAAGGCATAAAAGAGATAAAAATATCAATTTAAGAAAAAAAATGAGTCATGTTTCATATTGAGTTTATTAATTTTCTTTTTAGGATTTTGCTTTAAAGAGTAAATACAAAGTGAGGTATGGGTTTAAATAAAAAGTAAACACAACCTCAGGCCTAATATGGTTCACTCTGCACAGAGAATGACCTTTCAGCAGATAGACAATATTACTCTTAGGAGTAGTAAGTAAACGCATACAATTGGCACCAGATTTATCAGGTGGGTGGAGCAGACAAAGAGTGGTAAGAGGCACTAGAGACAAAGAGCAACTGTGGGTTTAATATATACATACTCTTTTTAAAGACAATTACACACTATGTTTAAAGAAAATTACACAGAGAAGTGTTGAAAGAGCGCTTTGTGAGGATGTATGATGTCATTTATAGATACCAAAAAGAAACTGGGTTGCTATTCGGATTTGTCTGGTGACAGTGAAAAGACTTAATAAGTTAAGCTATGTCTGCTCACATCTGTGCTTGGCATGCACATCACAAGCTTGAATACAAGCACAATATGTTTTCCTTCTCAGGTGGACGGTATGTCAATTCATTTTTCTTAAGCACAATGTTTGCCAAAGAGGCATCTTGAGACCAACACGAAATAAGAACAGGGAAGGAAATTTAACCTGTTGGCTGATGAATTGTGAGAGCAAAAATGCTCCTCAGAAAACTAAAGCATAAAGCCGTTCCCAAGTCATCCAACTCAAGTGTACCAATTCTTTCGGATGAGGTACTGGCTAAATAACATTGCGAATGGCTCCTTTCCTTCTCACCTATCCCCAGCCAGCATTACTAAAACCCATTTAACATTTTGGATCTTATAGCAACTGATCAGATTTATTATTATTCCTGGAAAACTGGCTGATGGAGGAGGTGGTTTCTGGTGGCAATGTGAGTTAAAACATTTTTTGCAAGTCAAGGTGATAAGTGTTGTCCATACAGTGCATTATTGACCCTTTGTTCCAACGTCCTTGGGGCAGGGGAAATTGTTTCAACAGCCGATAACCCTAATCTCTTGTTGATACTGTGGAGCTACATGATGGTCTTCATATATGGATAATACATCTCTACGACCCTCCTGGGGGTGCCAAAACTGAAGTGATCCCAAGGGCTATTCATGAAACCATCATCTCAGATACTTTTAACTATCAGGCCATGGATCTTTTAATTGGTGACCTAGGTCTACAAATATTTAATGGCTCCATGGATGGTGATGTACGGGCAACCAAGACTTGGCACAATGGTGTTAGTCAATCGACTATGGATTATTTTCTGGGAGCACAGCCCTGTATAATAATGTTCAGATTTACTGATTTAAGCGATCATGTTAAACCAAGTTAAATATACAGCCAATTAAAATGATTATGCAGGATGGGGTTGGGGTGGTAGAAGTGAATAATGCTCACAATAGAATAGGCTGGTTGGACAGACATATAGATGCAATTACGAGATATATGAGCGGCCTCAATGCTGTATACAAAAATGTGTGTTCACCTGATCAAATAATAGACTGGATCAGCACAATTACTAATCGCTTTCTGTTTAGAGAGCGATGAAAAATGTCGTGGTTGGGGTGTAAACATACTTATCAATATGACCATGGAATCATCGATTAAAAAAAAAGAATTCTGAGGCAGGAGATTAGAAAGGTGGAATAGTCACATATACACAGTTTGATTAAACATGTCGATGGGTAATGGGGGGGCGGAATTAACTGGCCCCTTCCAAGGCTGGCGAGGGGTAAGGCAGGGTTATATCCTAGCCCCTCTCCTGTTCCTGCTATACAATGATGAGTACGTAATGCATGTCAGAAGGAAATGTCTAAATCCACCCCCCAAACGGGGATTGGAGAAATGCCCACTGCTCCTTTTTGCAGATGACACAGTTATATTAGCAACATCACCAGAAGGCCTTGGGACCACTCTGGAGGCATTTGTGGATATAGCTCCGAGCTGTGTCTGGAGATTAATATGACAAAAAGTAAGGTTGTGATCTTTCACCCAAAGTTCAGTAAATATGCAAAAATGGAGCTGCTCCTCAAGAACATCTTGCTGGAGCAAGTTCAAGAATATGACTACCTAGGTATTAGGTTTAATGACCAAGGAAATTGGCCCCTCCAAGTGGGCAAATCTAGCCAGCATTTAGAAAAATATGGAGGGGGGATAGTGAGATTTTTCTACTGCCATGGCAGGGCTCAATGACGCTCGTACTTAAAATATGTTCAACACAGACCAAATCTGCTGCCATCTATGGGGCAGAGATCTGGGGCCATGCAGATTGCAACAAACTGTGGCTGTCATTTCAAACCATCCTTAAGAAACTGCTGGGACTTCCAAAATCATCTCCAACTACCCCAATATATTTGGAACTGGGACTTAGACCAATACAGAGAGAGGCCAGTTTTAGACCGGCATCCTGCTGGCTGAGGCTCTGGTCAGTCCTGGAGTTGCAAAGGTACCAAGAAGCTCTATTACAGATCCCTGAAGCAGAAGGGGGCAGATCCCTGCCATGGGTCCAGCAAGTTAAAAATCAGTGGGGCAACTAGGACTGTCAAACCTATGGCAGAACCCGCAGGGAATTACCCAGGGAGATGGAACAAAAGCAAAGAATCTCGCACAATCACGCATTGAGGCTGAAATGGTGAACAAGTGTAGGTACCTGGCAGGAGGCTCATCCTACCTGGCCAGTAAGACACGCCCGCGGTTCGAAAACTATCTAAATATGGCCAGGCCTCCATTTTATCGCAATCTCTGCATTAGGTTCAGAGTTTAACATTTGAATCCGGCTTCTGTCACAAAGAAGTGGGTTCTAAACGGCAATGGTCTTTGCCCAGTGTGTGCACTTGCAGGGGAGGCGCTGTCACATTTTCTCTTCTTCTGCAATGGTCATCATGCTGCAAGACACAAGCGTGTAATCCGACTTTTGAAAAAAAAACGTATGACCAACAGAGACTTAGCACTCCAGTTTCTCAAAAAATGTGACGATATCAAAGTGGTATACTGTGTGGCAACCTACCTTATCCAAGCCTGGCGGACCATGGACAAAATGATAAGAGGGTTTAATGGTGTCCTGATTAATTAAATGGCCTAATAACGAACATTGAGAAGGTGCCCTTTTATGGTTTTATCTGGTATTTGATCTACCCTGTATGACTTAACTCTAGCCCCAATCACTTTTATTATCAAACATGAACTGTCTTGTTGTTTGCTGTCTGTATATGATATTTTATGTTATTTCTGTTTTACATGTACTTTTAGCTTGCGCCGCATCTAGATAGAAATGTGACTGTTAGCATGTGCCACACTCGCATGAAACTCTGAACCCTAGCTAGTATCGCATCTAGATAGAAATGTGATTGTTAGCATGTGCCACACTTGGGATTCTTATTTTTAGCTCGCGCCGCATCTAGATAGAAATGTGATTGTTAGCATGTGCCACACTCAGGATTCTTACTTTTAGCTCGCGCCGCATCTAGATAGATATGTGACTGTTAACATGTACCGCACCTAGATGGAATCCCATTATTGCAAGGACAGCAATGCCAACTAACCAACCAACTAACAAAACTAACAATTCCATCCCTCTGCTACACCTCTCAAACTCTAACCATACATAACCACAAGCCTAAAACGCAGCAATCCGCACAAACTTCACAACACTGCAACAACAAAACAAACCACACATAGACTTACACAACAGCACACGACGACTACGGACCGTAAAACACCCTAAACCCAGCCAACGGACCCACCGGGCTGAGGCTGCCAACAGCACATCACTGCTCTCTTGCAGTTTTCCAGCTTATTCCCACTAATCCACCCCCTCTCCTCCCCTTTTTAGAGCTGCCAGAGCGCCAGGGGACCACTTTGGTGGTGATAGTGCGCGGTACAAAAGTCCTTTAACATCAAGATGTAATTGCGGCAAGATGACATTCTGTTGAATAAAATCCTATTGAATTGAAAAAAAATTAACATGCCCAAATCAGGAAGGTAAAAAAACGTTATTGCTTCTGGTTGACATGGTAACATTTCTCCTGACGTAAAAATGCCTTGAGGGATTTATACGACATCATTCATAAACATGATATTAAACGCCTATGGCGTTTAACTAACAGCAATATAACTCTGCCACAGTCTTCTATGGCTAATCCCATTGCCAGCTGTTAGGCATGATTGTATGCAGTACCGTTTGGGTGCACTACAACAACCCTAACCTCCTGAAATTAGGAACCCAACCTTTGGTATAATTCTGTATTACACAGGTTGGTAGCGTGTTGAGCAGCCAGGCTTATCTCAAGAGGGGTCGATGTGAGCTGTAGGGGAGTTACACAGTGATTCACAGTGACAAGTATTCAAATAAACTCTTACACCCAAGGTTTTTTGATTAAACAATGATTTATGTATTTATCAGTCAGTTAGAATAAGCCTTCTTCAGAACGGAGAAATATAAAGCAACACACACAAATACACTCCAAAAATACACACTCTTAGTCAGTAAATACCCATTTGGGATGACATACAAGAACTACCTACACCCTCAGGTGACTTCAATAGCTAGGGTGCTGTTGGCATTAATATATCACTGTTGCATTTAGAATATCCTTGGGAGTAGTGTTAAAGGGAAGAGAGTTCAGAATAAAACAAGGATTCACACAGTTATTCTTAAGTAGGTAAGTACTTTTAAAACAACCCCCCCCCCATGCAAAGTCAGTTAACCCTTTCCTGGAAGGAAGGCAAAACACGAAGCAAGAGAGAAAAGAGTCATTCAGGGAGCTAGGTCAGCCAATGGTTAGTATAAAGTATTTTCCAATCTTTAAAAAAGTCTTTGTAGAATAGAAGAAATCAAAGTAGGGCCACAAGCTGATTAGGCTTCTGAGGTAAAGAAGCGGATAGCAACTCTACAGATGCAACCAAGCAAGTCTCCAGGGAGGACAAGTGGCTACACCACAAGAGGTAAGTTCGCCTAGACTTTACAGTACCTTTAGGTTGAACAAAAAGTGCAGCCGATGACTTCTGTTCCTGTGCAGCTCTGCAGATCTCGTTGCTCATGTGTCTCAGTCGTGGGAACAAGAGGAAGGACTTCTGGGGACCCCTGCACTGCAATGGGACCTTCACCGCTTGCAACCGGCAATCTTCAAACAAGTGGCACTTCGTTGTTTCAGCTCCACGCTTACTGCAAATAGCAACACTGCGGTTCCTGGCTGTCGAGATGGGCTCTTGCATCTGGGGTCCCGCACTCTGTTGAGTGGGCTCAGGCTCGGTCAGTCCTGCTTCCTGGGAGTCCAGAGGATCTTCCTGGAGCTCTTGGCCAGCTTAAAAGCTAAGCACACAAACTTGTGTTCCTGTCCCTGGCTATCCGTTCCAGCAGCGACTGCAGTGGAGACTTGACCAGCTTTGAGAGGATGTACAGGTGGCTTATTCTTGAGTTGATTGATCCCACCAACTCAAAGGGAGAAGTCGTCCTTGCATGGGCTTCTCTGTCAATACAAATTTGGAGTTTCAGCAAAGCAGCAGGGCTTCACCAGGCAAACAAACGGTCCAGGAGTTGCAGCAGGTGTCCTTTTCAAGTTCTTCTTCGGATTCCTTCGTCCAGTGGTCGACTCTGCCTTCCAAGCCAAAAAGCCTTCCCTTTTATGCAAGTTTCTCCCATTCATTTCAGCTTAGATGTCAGTCACCAAGCAGGGTAGCTGTCCTTGCCGGACAGCCAGCCGGCCAATCACCCAAGTGTGCATTCCTGTCTCCTGGGAGACCAAGCACAGGGAGCTTCAGGCACCTCCCTCGCTTCCTGCCCCTGCCAGACACCCTAGAGCCAGAGGCGACCTTCACTGTTGAATCCTGCCAAAGGCAAAATTAACAAAGGGACCAAACCTGGTTTGGCGCACAAAGTAAATCTCAAGATGGACTTTCCCACAAAGAAATGGCAAAAAAAGAAGACAGGGCCATTTGGACAAAAATGGCACCATGGGTGCTGCGAACGCGGCCCATGGTAAAATCCCATAATGGTAGTAAAAAGTAAACCACTGCCACCAGCTATTCAGCGAGGAAAAGGGTAACATAAAAATGTTACATGAGAAACTAGACAAAGGGGATACTAAGTAACCCCTCCAACACCCTATTGTAAGATAGTGTGTGCTGGGTCTAGAAAGTTACAAATGTAAGTAAAGTCAATTTCACTTTACTGCTCTTGGAAACAGCAGTTTATCCAAGAGAAGGTATTTAAAATAGGGGAAATCTGAAAGACTTCCCTGTGTCACTGCACTGAAGGTGCTGTGTGACACAATGTAAAAGATGATGCCTATGGAGTTTGTCAGACTCCATAACCAGAAGGCCACATTCCAAGAACAACATGTTTTCAGCCAAACAAACCTATGGCTCTCGAAGATATCCCATTGGCATCGCTACATAGACGATATCATTTTCATTTGGTCCGGAGACAAGACATCTCTCCAATTATTTTTTGATTGGCTAAACACACTGAAAGAACGAGGAATATTAAGGAACACCTTGTTCACTCTTCATTCACACGAATACCACCACGTACAGGTCTTTGGAACCTGCGTAAAGTTACCGGCCACTACCCCTGCGGGGCCTGCTCGGTATGCAAGTTTACCAAGAAAATCCAAACGTTTAGGATTGGTGATAGACAATGGGTGCTGAACAATCAATCCAATTGCAAAAGCAGCCAAGCTGTGTATTGCATTGAATGCCCATGTGGTCTGCGCGATGTCGGCCAAACCATGCGGAATGTTGGCACCCGAATATCAGAACATCGTTCTAGAATCAAGAACACCACTTCCCGCCTGGTAACACACTATCCCATCAACATTCCCCTGATGACATCTTTTGGTGGGTTATGGACAGGATACAAACAGGTCCCAATATTCACAACAGACTTTTGGAACTAGAGAAGCGATGGATCTACAGATTGGATTTGTTGGATAATGGTCTCAACGAGCAATCTCCATTTTAACCAGGGATTGTTGGCCTTTTGACTTATCCATAACTACACACTAGTGGTCTCGGCTCCTACCCTCCATTTTTTCGTTTGAGACACCCCCGGGGGTTTCTTTACTTCGATAGTGGATGGGGGCGATGTCCGCCTTTCACACACGCGGTCCACACTCCCCTCCTGCGATGTCAGTCACTTTTTACATCCAATTAGGGGTACCCGTTCCAACACTGTCATCATGTGCGGGACGCGCCCCATACATACGTCTGATGTAGAGGGCGACGGTATTTCCTAGAGGCACTTTCACATGTATATAGTTTAGTGCTCATAGAATACACACTTCTTTTCTAGATTTTGCGATGTGGTACTCACGAAGAACCAAGCCGTTTGTTTCCTGGTTCATCCCGGCTACATGTCTCCCCGTGTTCCTCTTCTTTAGGGCACCTCTGAAGCCTTACTTCCGACATGTGGACGTGCCACACTTTGACTGGCTATCCACAACATACCCCCGGACCTGGCAACCCCATAGGGCCCTTGGATTGGATACCTTTCCAACCAACCAATACGGGCCCTGTCTTGCGAGCCCTCCCGAACGTGATGTCGTTGCCACAGCAACGGACGCCGTCAGCTCGCATTTTTTCAGTGCAGTCTGAAGCTGCATTTCCACGAACGCAGTGCACTGGACACGACGGCATTCACAGCTGCTCCAGTTCCCTCGAGACGACTCGGAGCTACTTCCTAACCCGCTCCCAGGTATTTCACCCTCTCTCACACATATATATATATATATATATAATTTCTTTTCACTGCAGGTCCTCCACGGGCCTCGACGGCGATGCACTTAGCTTACAGCAGATGCGTTTTTTTCACTGCCTCATAGACTCTCCCTTTTTCTTTCTCCACACTTCAGAGCCAGCACATCTGAACGTTCTCTTACATGATTTGAGACGCAGCTTCCATGTTATGAAAGACACGGACGCTCCCTTTGCGCGGAGCGAGCTCCCGCACTAAAACTTTCTGCAGAAGATCAATTTCAAGGTAACCCCCACTTTCAGCGCATCGGGGTACCTCTCATGTATTTCCTGCCCCTCTGGCACAGGAGTGCTTACCTTTCATGATACAATAATAATTTGTCGGTTCCTTTAGGTCCAGTCCCTCTTGTTTTCCCACAATTAGGGTTTGCGCTCTCTCTAAACGGCTATCTTTAGCTTATCAGCTGGTTTCGACTCACATCCCATCTTCTCATTTGAGTACATGAGGACCGATTTATCTACAGCAAGTTCTCCTGGTACCACTCTAGGTAAGCTACACCCCCTTTTATTTGATCCCCACATGATTGGATATTGCCCCTCTCCCGCCTCCCTCCGTGCCCTCATACCATGGGGCTCAGCCGGGGATAAATGTGGTGGGCCGGGGCCCTGGGAGGTTTAGGATCCCCTGGGAGGGACCAAGGGCTATTATTCATACTTTACCAGACAGGGATTCATCTGCAATTTGTCAGAGTACTCCCTGTATTAGAGGCTCAACCTTACATGGCCCTTAACAATTCAGTGCATAGAGGACCATGGTCTTATACTTGCACACATACATTTGCGTATTTTCCCTACACTTGAAACTCAAGTTTGTATATGTTTGTTTCATAACCTCTTTACATTGTATTTCTATTGACAGCAATTCGTTTTCTTTTTTCTTCTATACCCTCATGCACTTGTTTTCTATTTTTTTCCTTCATCTCACTATAACAGGGTCTTGCTACTCATTGCCCTGACGAAGGCGGAACAGTCTTTCAACTGTGAAGATTCCACTTTCTCCGCACTGTTACCACCGCCGAAACACACTTTCTTGATCAGAGGACATTGGAGGCTCTTAACTAACACGCCTCACCCATTTTGGGTCTCGAACCCTGCCCCTTGTGCTTTATTTGCTAAGGACACGCAGCAGTGGCATTTATTACTTTGGGTTCTGAAAATTCCCCTCTGATGCGTTGGCAGACCCAATCCCAGCTTCCTAATATTTTCAACCTGGGATTTCATTTTCAAAGGAATATGTATTCTAGGAACTCTTATTGTTGTTAAGTAATAGTGTAAGCTTAAAAACAATTTAAGAACTCCTACTTATGTCCGGCATATTCCCTTTTCTTTTTTTTTTTCTTTTTTTGTCCTTTGGCCTTGTTTGGTTAAGAGTTTTGATTTGACAGTTAATATATGGCTTCAATGATTTCACCTATTGTTATATACATGTGTAGTATATGGCGTCAACCAGTTAATATATGATTTCAATGATTTCACTTATTGTTATGTATGTGTATTACATGTTTGACTTAATTGTATGTACAAATATCTTGTATTAAATATGTTTTTTATCTTACACAAAACTCAATTTTCATGTGAGGTTATGACTTTGAAATATACAAATGGGTGTAGTGTTCTACATAACCAATGAGGTTATTTCGGGAATAGGACCCATACAGGACTTAACTCCCTATGAGTTTTCATGGGCCGTCCCCTGCGTTACCAGTACCCCTTTTGTTGTATATATAAGTCTTACTAGCCCTTCACTGGTACGCTACCCCGAGGGCAGACCACTGCCACCCCTGAGTGGCCCCCCCTTCGAAACATCCATAACCAAAAGAAACAGTGTACAAACTCACATTAAAATACATGAGAGAGTGGGAAAAAGGGTCTCACTCTCTCCAGCATAAAAAAATAAAGTCTTCAAAATCCAGCGAAGTTGCTGGGGGTCTCCAAGGTAGAGGGACTTAGCAGATTTCTGAGAATTCTTCTTAACACTCGCTCCCCCCCACCCCAGACTAAGGGACAGGAGGATTTAATCATCCACCCCTGGATGAATCTCCTTACTTCAGTCAGTCATACTTTCTGGAGAGACCATCAGCATTTTGGTGATTACACCCTGACCCATGTTCATGGAATTTATATAGCGCTTTACAGTTTAACAACAGGTACAAAAGTGAGAGAAGCATAATTACAAACATGAAACAAGTCAATTAGATCAATAAGGAGAACAGTTTACTAAAGGAGGGGAGAGTGGGGGAGAGGGGTTAGATGAAAGGGGTTACAATGTCTGTTTTGAGGTCAGGGAGGTGGGGGGAAGGTATGACCGGTTTGAGGTCATGAGGGAAGGGGGAAGGAAGGAGGGGAAGGGGGGCGAGAGGTAGGGAAGGGGAGTCGGGGGGGGGGGAGTGAAGAAGGGATTTCATGGAGGAGAGGAAGGATGAGTAGGTAGGGGTGGAGTGGATGGAGAGCAGTAGGGAGTTCCAGTGTAGGGGGGCCAAGAGTTGGAAGGAGCGGAAGCGTGAGGAGGCACATGGTGCACGGGGAACAGTGAGAAGGTAGAGGTCTGCTGAGCGGCGGGAGGGGGAGTATAATGAGAGGAGGGAGGAAAGGTAGGGGCGGCCAGGTCATGGAGAGATTTATAGACAAGACAGAGGAATTGAAATTTCAGTTGCGAGAGGAAGGGAAGCCAGCCAAGTTGAGAGAGAGAGGAAGAAATATAGCCTTGGGGCCAAGAAGACAGAGTACGAACAGAGGAGTGGAAAAAAAATCAAACCCCTGTAGGCTGATTGACCATCTTAACAATTTAGGATTTTCCCCCTTCATCTGCATTAACCATCTCAAGGGTTGGTGGTCTGTTTGAATCACAAAAGTAGATCCATACAAGTATGGTCTAAACTTCTTCAAAGACCACACAATGGCAAAACATTCACGTTCTATGGTTGCCCACCTTGTTTCAGGTTCCTTCAGTTTCCTACCGATGAAGCAGACTGGGTGTTCCCTTCCTTTTTTATCCAGCTGACTCA
The DNA here is from genome assembly GCF_040938575.1 of Ambystoma mexicanum. Lineage (NCBI taxonomy): Eukaryota > Metazoa > Chordata > Amphibia > Caudata > Ambystomatidae > Ambystoma > Ambystoma mexicanum. The sequence continues at coordinate 268,094,591 of NC_090936.1, read as the reverse complement.
GAACTGCACCTATACCTGTATTGGAAGCATCTGTCTGTACAATAAAGGATTGGTTTTAGTCAGGAGCTCTTAAGACTGGAGCTTGACAAGGGGCTTTACACCAGCAAAACCTGGGAACTGTATCTGAGAAATACATTTGTTGTTGTATGCCCATTTTTATTAACCTCTCGCCCAACATTAAAACAGTCCTTTGATAGGGGGAATTTGGTGAGCATTATAAGGAATCTTAAAAAAATCCAGAGCACGTGGACTGGATGGTGTCTCAAACTTAGTTATGAGGGCCAATACAGAAATTTGGGCAGATAGGTTGCTAACCCTTTTCCAACAAATGGCAGGGCTAGGTCAAATGACCATTTCCTGGAAGGACTCCCACTTCATACACATATTCAAGTGTGGCAAAATTGACAATCCTAATTATAGGATATTTTTACTACATGGTCCGAGTAAAATCTTTGCCAAATGCCTTCTATTGAATATCGAAAAATTGATTGGTGAAAATCACATTCTCAGTTGTTTCCAGATGAGATTCAGGAAGGGGATCTCTGCAAATGATAACGTGTTTATTCTTAATTCTTTGATCAGGCAAGTTCGTGTTAAATTGACTTTACCGCTCTATATATTATTCATGGACTTTGCTTCGGCATTCAATACGATTTTCTGTCCACTATTATGGGACAAATTAAAGAACGTAAAGATGCCAAAGGATTTACTTACTGCCTGTCAATTGTTACACAAAAATAATACAGGACGTGTGAAGTTGAATACCAACAGTACTATCTGCACCAATTGGTATTGCTAGGGGTGCATACTGGCCCCTGCATTGTTCAACTTGTTTATGGTCAGATATTAGTGAGTCTCTAGTCAATACTAACAAGATTCCACCCAAGTTAGGTGAATCGAAAATTCTATTCCTGGCATATGCTGACAACCTGGCGATCTCAATGTAACCTGGCCTAGTAGGATCATTGTCTCTGTCTTCTCTACGTTTCCCTTCCCTTGCCTCGTTGCGCCTTGAACCACTTGTGTATAGGCGCGTTATAAATTCCATATCATATCATCAGAACATATCTTCGATACTACCTATGTTGGCATATGTATAAGTGTGAATGTAGTGATCGAATACGCCAAATATAATAACCTAGTGCTTAACTTAGATAAATCAAAATGTATGAGCTTTGGCAATGATAAGAGGGATAAGGAGAGCATAGTGACTACAAGTGGAATTAAGCATCGCGTTTACTAACAGGAGTATTTCTTTTCCCACTTCGTTGTCTGGTGGCGTAAATGTCGAGGGGACATGTAGTCCTGGGCAAGCCGATAGTGTCTGGATGTGGGACTCTCATAGAACCTCTGTGTACATTTGTAGACTATTTCTACAACCTATATGTCAGGGGACAGCACATATTTTAAAGACAGCACAGCAGCAACCAAAATATTTGAAGGCCAGAGTTTCAACATAGAAAACAACTTCCTAGTGACCATGGATATTAAATTGCTATATACAAATATACCACAAGAAGAAGCAATCAATGTAGTATGAGACTTCTTTACACACCATGGAACACAGCAAAGAATGCCAGCAGAATGTATTGTGGAACTCATGAACACTGCCTTAGGAAATAACTTTTTTCAGTTTGCAGGCCAATTCTACCTAAAACATTTCAGGAACAGCTATGGGTGCAGCATTTTCTCCTAGCCTGGAAACACTATTCTTGGCAAGTTTTGAGGAACAATTTATTCTGTCTGACATCAAACACTATAAACGACAGATCAAGAAATGGCATAGGTACATTGATGTCATCATCTTCATCTGGGAAAGGAACCAAGAATCATTGTGGGACTTTTTGAAATATATTAACGATCTCCATCCAATAATACAGTTCACAATGGAATATGATCAACGATGCATTAATTTCTTGGACCTGACCATTAAGGTAGGACTCGGACACCTGGCATCTACTCTGTACAAAAAGAGGACGGACCGCACCACCACATTACACTTCTTTAGTTTCCAGCCTAGGTCCCTTAAGGAAAATCTACCATACAGTCAGTTCATCAGGTTACGGCGGAACTGTACCTCTATAACAGACTACTACCTTCATGCTAATGAACTAAGCTCTGATCCACCCAGTCTTTTGCCATTAAGAAAACCTTTAGGAAATATTGGCCTGTGATCTCCACTTGCTTACCTAATACACAAACACCTCTGTTCGCTTTCAAGTGATCAAAAAACCTTAAAGACCATTTGGTTCAATCTAAAACAAGCAGATGAGATCCAACATCAGCAACTGGGATCTACGACCGATTGTGGGACATTTTCCATGCAGAAACTGATGGGCTTGTAAATTCACGGCTAAGACACTCAACTTTCAGATTGAGACCAAGAGATGGGACCTGCCACTTATGTCAAACTGCAAGACCAGCAATGTTGTATATTGTGTAGAATGTCCATGTGGACTTCGATACATCGGCCACAAGACTGGAGCATATTAGAATCAAACAGCACAGGTCCAGGATCTGGTACAGGAACCACACATCACCTCTGGTCACACATTTTTTTTTTAGAATTCCAGCACTCCCCTGATGACCTCAAGTGGTGGGTCCTTGATGTAGTTAGAAGTACATCTAATCCTCAAAAAAGCCATACCAACAAAGAAGCTAGGTGGATACATCACCTACACACACTGGAAAAGACAAAAGGACTTGAAGAAATACCATTGTACTTTTGAACCAACTACCCCCCCCCGCCCTCCCAACACCAGATCAGGGATCGGACAGCACAATGACCTCTATACCATCACCATAGAGGAGTAACACTGTTACACTACAACAGTGCCCCTCACCTAGTTTGGAATAGTTGCAGTGCCATTTGTATGTGCCCGTACCAGTACTAGTTGCCAAACATTCAAAATACACTTGGCCCATGCCATAGATTTGGCTCACACACATTGGCTTTCTGCCTTGATGCTGTTAAACATAGCAATTTGCCTTACAGCCCTTAGCTGGTATAAATGCGAAATATTCAGCTCATAATTAGGGTGCAGTTCCCATCCATACTACGGCATCCCTGTGGCGCCTCCTGGAGTAGTAACTTGTTGCACTACCTAAGGCACCCCTCACGGTTGCCAAGGCAACATAACCCTGCTGAGACGCTTCTCCCTTGAAAGCAGCATACAGCAGCCACGCACAGAGCCTGCACCTACACGATAGGACGCCATTCTAACTATTGCGGCACACTATTGTTGTGAACACAGCTGCCCGCTGATGTTAATACGACCATTCAGGTCCCCACTTTCTTTCTTTTCATTGTTACCTAGGCACACACGTGGCCACGCGGAATTCGCCTGATCCCTAGCAATGATCTCGCCCACATAGACGGGCACTCGCGTACAGCCATCAAGAAGCGATTGAGTGAAAACCTTTGCCCAGTGCCCTGCAGCTACAGGTAGGCGCCGCCACCATACACAGAATTGCTGCATTGTGCGCTCTTGCACCCTGCAACCCTTTTCAATGCAAATTGTGCTCTATGATCCCTTTTTGTTCAGGCTCACTTGCGTACCTACAAACGTAGGGATAACAAAGGCCCCCACGCGATTCCGAACTGAATAGAGATGTACCTTAGTTTTTTTCCTGAAGAGCAATTCATAATTCATCCGATTCACTTGCAGACCAAATGGGAGGTACAGATAAACGTATTCTCTATGCCAAGCATGTTTCCATGTCATCCATCTGTACTCTATTGCATGTCGTGCATGTACACTTTTGGGAATTTTCACTTGCAAATCCGTTTCTCAGGAGGTGAACAACCACATAGGGGCTATCTTTACTGAAAGTGAACCACGCTAGGGATTCACACCCACGTGATTCCCCACACACTGATGTATTTCATGCAGGTGGCTCTCAACCAACTCTCTCTGCCATTGCCTTTTCTACTGGTATGCTTTTCTGTCCCAATTTGGGCTTGCATGCATATCACTTGGTGTATGATTAAAAGGCACCTTTTTAAGTATTTACTTGTCCCACTTAAGCATACGTAGCACCATGGCCCACAAGGGTATTTTTAATGCATTTGTTTGTTGCCCTGCAACTCAATCCCGATATATGGTAAAACACTGCCTAACATTAGGCTTTCTCCATTTTCTTTTCTTTACACTTTCTCCTTGGTGGTCAGCATAAACACTCCATTCTTTTGGTCCTGAGGAAGGCGGACACATCACTTAATGACCAAAACAATTACCCTTGCGTCCCGACTGGCACACACAAGAGGTGTGCGCTGCATTGGACTTGCACCAACGCCCTACTTAGACCCCTGAAATACATAACCAACAATAAACTCTATGAACACAATTGCTCTGGTTGTCCCATACATAGTACTCAAAGAGTAATACTACAGAAGTACTATATTTCAAGTCTCGATGGGCAATTGATTGTGTGTTCTAAGCAACTTTCATGATCTAATAATGTGATTCACGCTTTACTTGCACATGGTTCCGGTTAATTTACAGCTCATAGAATGTGATGACAATTCTTTTTCGAGTACTGTTGTTTAAATATTCAAACCTGGATGTCAGTTTATGTTTCTTTTATAAAACATGCCATTGGCATACTTTCTTTTTCATTTATGTGTGCAACAGTTCTTGATATGTTCTTTTGTCTATTTCAAAGTTTACTCAATAAATGTGAAGTCTAAACACATTTTTGAGGTTCTAGCGCAATGTGTTTTTGCTCTAACCAAAGAAAGAACAATTACAAGGACTTACAATATGTGCAAAATAATGAACACACAGTGCTCAGTTTCCTTTACACACACAGTGACATAACCCACTGTTAGTCACCCCATAGTTTTCCTGTCGGTACTCTTCTCTGATACATTTAGCTCAACATACCCCAGTCCCTCACAGAGTAGGGGTAGACCCTTCTGTTTTTGAGTCTGTATTAGTACAAGTCATATGTGGTTGCATTTTAGTTGTTTCTTGCACCAAGTGATGTCACCAATGTAATGAAATAAAAAGATGTGTACATTTGTAACATAAGGATAATTGGGTATTAAATACACTGTGTGTTGGTCTAACTGAGGGAGGCATGCAATTAAATTAAGTGTTGTTATTAGCAAGACATAGCCCAGTCTAATCTCCCAGATGGATCCCTCCAACAGGACAATCGTTATCCAGTTGATGCAAAACCTTGGAGGTAACTAATCTCTTCTTTTTAGATTCAAGGTCTGCTATCTAAGCTAAACGACCCAACTCCTGCTCTTCAAATGCTCTCTGTTTTGCACACCAGAGTGACATGTAATTTACTCAAAAGAACATTTGTTATGCCTCCAAACAGTCTGGATTGATACTTCCGGCATTAAATTCAAAGGCCAGAATCTATATCCTCCTTCAACTCTCTAATGTCAGAATATTTCAACATTGCCAAATTTTCGTCTCCACTTTAGAGGAAGATTGGTTTAAGGTGTCAGTAGTAAATAAGAAACAAGGAGGGGCATGATTTGAAATAACGATCAGTACAATATTACACTTAATAATCTTAGGTAGCCATTTATATGAGTATACCACAAATCGAACCTGCATTGGTCATGCATGGTTCTAAATAAAAGGTAAAATCATTTGTAGTGGGATGTAACATTCGCCATACTTAGTTTGTTGTAGCGCCAATTACGGCTTTCAAGGATTGTGAACACAGACTAAAGATGGGGATTATTTCTCCTAGGAGATAAAAGCACACTGGAGCCTCCATCAGACACTACCTTAAAGGAAAAATACAGTGAACATTTCGAGAAAGAGCAATAAAAAAAGGATGGCTTATATCCCCCACCATAGCACAGACAATGAGAAGTGTCAATACATGTCCATGAAGCTCAGTTCATGCAAAGTTATGTGGTTTCCTAGAATAGCATGACGCAAATGCTACTACTACTCAACAGGTTTCCAGGACCATTTACATATGTGCCATTCTGAGCAAGATGGGACACCAGCAAGAGCTATCCATAAATCATTTCTGCTAGTTCGAAAGGATATAACCTTATACGGGGACGTCCTCCAAAGAGTGTCAGTTTGCTCTCACAATATGGACTGCCCCAGTTCACCAGACGTTTCTCCAAGAAAACCCACCTAAGTAAAAGTATTCCTTTTATTCGACCTTCACTAGGGATCTCCAGCTGGGTGCAATAGGGCAGTTGTTCTGGTTCGGCAATGGTAAAATTAAACTTTAACTTCCCCAAATATTGGTGGTCTATGCAAAAGTAGCCATCTTGATTGGGTACCACAGCAACCCCAAAGCAATGCACATTCTTAAGGAAGCATTAGTCCACTCTTAGTTATATCCAATATATTATTGTCTCCGTCTAGTCCAAGTCTACCCAGCTCAGGTTGACCAAGAGGCCTTGAACTGAGCTGTTCATTAGATTAATTATCTATGCAATATTGTGACAAAACATCATGAGGTAATTACAGGTTTCTAATATTGATGTTTTGCAACTGTTATTTGGGGGAGAGGGTGAAAAGGACTGATATGCCACAAAGGGTGTCTGGGGTTGCTTGTGGTCTCGTATAGGACAGATGTGATGTAGCAGTTTGGGCTGGAGGGATACCCAGGGTATTACCAGTGGTTTAAAATTAATTCTAAACATTCCAGTCATCGCCTTTTGTTTTACTTTTTCAGCCCTAGTGGGACTGGTATGCCAGAGGTGGGTCCCAAGCTTTCTCGGCCTAGAGACCCAATCTACACCTCACAGATGAAAACCAAAGGAGGCCAAAACAGGTCTGAGGTTGCTTGTGGTCCTGTGTAGGAGAGATATGACCTAGCAGTTCAAGCTGATGAGCTCCTTTTGGGGTGGAACCAAGCACGATTTGCATATGGTCTTTCCCCTTTCTGTAATGCCAGCCATCACCTCTTGTTTTAGAGAGAGTGGACGTAGCATGATTTTGGAGCAATGAATGCAAGCTCAACACAAACGTACAGTAATAAAAGGCAGAGAATTACGAAGTCATTGTCATTGAGAGCATTGCAAGGTCCTTTCATCTGGATGACATACAGGAATGCAGTACAAACAGTTATGCAATCTTAATTTAAAAGTTAAATATCACTCAGGGCTACTCTCTTACATCAAATACTACGAAGGTTTATAGCCTGTTTTCTAGGGGTCCATCGCAACCAGTTTGGCTAATATACTGGTTAGCATTTACAAAGCATACAGAAGGAATACATCAAAACGGAAGAATGCCTTTAGAACAATTTACACCTACATCACCTAAAAAAAGAAATGTTGAGAAAGTATCTGCCAGATGTGAAATATCTAAATAGGTCGCCTCACATGTTGCTTATAAATGCACTAATTGAAGAATTTCAGTGCGCCATATAAACAAAAACAGTACAGTAATCAACCCGAGTATATGCTAATCTTCTGTTAGCAATGCATACTTCATCTTAGTGACAGCTTTTAAGTGAGACTTTCCATACCGGTTAGTATTTTATTTTTCGGGGCGGTATCTGTTGTGATCTCATAGGAAAAAATGGTGCCTTCATGAACAGTACTTTTGACAGCTTCATCACCTTCGGGGCTGGTTTTCAGGATGTGGTTTGGAAGCGGCGACACATTCTGTAAGCTGCACAAAAAGACATTTTTTTTTTACTTCAAATTAAACTGATATATAAAAATATCTTAATCATTTGTGAGTAGAGAACATATTGCATAGACAGGTATATCTTTATGATTGTTATATAGAATTAATTTGGTTAGATACTTTTTTAGAGTGATTACCTTGTGTGTTGAATGCAATAAGGGGGTGTGAGACACTCATGGTATCAAGCGAGACTGACTCAAAAGAAACAGTTTCAAAACCTTTATTTAATAAAGTTCTGAGGTCGGTGTAGTACCTAAATGGCCCCAACTCTAAAGGGGTTTTTCCCTCAACTGATGCTTCTAAGGGCCGTCAATGTCCGTAAGCCCAAACCCAAAGTGTGTCTGTGTCCAAATCTATGCTTGCCCTCACTCTTAAACCAAATCTGATAGGGAGTCTTCTTAAAGGAAAATAGTGGTTCAAAAGGAAACTGGCACCACAGCTGGTTTCAGGTAATCTTACCAATAGGTGTAGTTCTGCCAGTTCAAAAATAGTTCAGCTGAAAAAGGTTGCACTCTGAACCTTCCACAGAGGGCTCTTGCAGCCATTCAATGAAGTTCACAATGTCTCAGGGTCTCCTGGGGTCCGCTTCCCAAAGCTCTGACTCCTCTGGTTTCAAACAAAAATACAAAATTCTCGTCAGGCCTCTCAAGGTTCCCTTGCCCAAGTCTAGGCCTCTCTTTAAAAGTTCAACAATGTCATTAGTGGGCCTCTTAGGATTCCCTTCCCCAAGCCTAGGCCCATCATTATGAAATTCAACAAACAAACAAAAAGTTTGTCTTGTCAGGATGTACTTTTCAATGTACAGTTCTTTCATAGTGGTAGTATCAGACACTTTCGAGAACAACAGGTTCTTAGCTCCTCCCAGGCGCGACCATTCCGATCTCTCAACCCCTCTCCTCCATTTCTATACTCGTCTTCCTCTTAGTTGACCTTTACAGGTGCCTCTTGCACCCCTTTTACTTCATCTGTACATCTTTTACACTCTTCCTGCTTTATCGTGCACACTTGCACCTTTCTTCTGGTTGTGCTTCTTCAAACTTCTCACTTTATTGACTGCTGGATGGATTTACACCAAACCTTTGCAAGAGCTAGGCAACTGATCCAACTCTGAATCCTTTTAGGGTCAGGTGCAAAATCCATCGAAGAGTGTCCAAACTACTGGTAGTTCTATCTTGATGCAGGCAACCATCGGTGGACACCCCTCTATTTTTAGTGAGTTGATTGGCCAGTGTGTATAAATGGACTGATCAGGGCCTATGGAAATAAGGGGCAATCGAAGTGGTTTGTCCAGGCTTACGGGCAACAGGTTACCACTATACAAAAGCTATACTAGGCCAGTTCCAACTTTAGGAACTGAAGAATGTGTGCTGTATTTTCAGTGTGTAGTTTAACATGTGACACTAACACTTACTACTGGGGAATAAACAGAGTGTTCCAGATGTGCTTAGGCCATAAAAGTGCTGGCATATTTGCAAAATAATGCAATATTAAGAAGCTGAACAGCAGTGCTTTGTGTAGGAAAGCGTGCAGAGCGATGTAACAGCGATGGACCTTGAAAATAGAAGACTCGTTCGTGCAAAACAGGAAAGGAGAAGGAAGGGTAAAGTGAAGTGCAACATTACTGGGAGATTGTGCTAGGCTTGAAGCTGCTCAAAAGGTCACAGAGGGGGTGAGATGGGTGCTGCAAAGTTCTGGCACGTGGCGTCCGTGGCCAGAGGTGACATCCCAAAAAAAGATTGGAAATAATAAAGAACTGTGCATGAACATATAAAAGAGCTGATGTTGAAAGAGGGGTTTGAAATAGATGAACAGAGAGGGGGTGGGCTTATTCGCATGGCTGGAGCTTTGGTGAGGAACGTCTGCTGGGCTGCTGATCGATGTAGTTGGGAGTGGGAACTGCAGGGAGTTAGTTTTAGTCTGCGAATCGACTCCGGGGTAGTGCCCTGGCAAAGACTGGCTGAGGCACACCTAACTGCAGGATGGGAGATCGCAAGCCGAGGGGGAGACAGTCTTTCTGAGGGACAGTTTAAGACGAGACTCATTTGCATGTAGAGTATATATAGGCAGACAAATAAGCAGGATTCCTCTGCAGGCTAATTGGCAGGGTGTCAGAGTGCACACGAAAGGCAACACTTCCTTAATCTTTAAGGTACCAAAAGATTAATGGAGTAGCCCAAGCTCAAAGTCTTGGGTGGGGGTTTGTCCTTTCATGCAGTAGGGGCCATAATTAGACGAACCCTCCAATGATAAGTGAGAGGGGGAGAATATCAGTGCACTGGAAAAGCAATGCTTTTATATTGTTTTGGTAACACAGAGGTTAAAAAAGAAAATTGTGTACATTTGAAATGTCAAGCTAATATAAAACGTGTTTTGTGCTTGTGCCTTATGGTGAATGCTTCATTGTGTTTTCTATACATTCAGGGTGTGATTGTCTTTATTGTGTCCAGTAAGTGAATGAGTGATTAGCAAAAGGGTACATTGTGAACTCTGACGATGCATAGCCAAGCGCCACTAGGACGTAGAGGTATAAGTAGCCCCGCCCCCGCGGCTCCCTCAGATTAGGACCCCCAAAGTAGGATGGGGGGACATCTGGTTTGCATGCCAGGGGAGACCGGCGGGCGCATGTGAATCCATGAAAGATACCAATGCTGGCGAAATGGAGTTACAGGTAAGAAACTATTCCCTTCTCCAGCATTGGATCTTTCATGGATTCACATGCTTAGAATAGATTGTACAGCAGTATCCCCCATAGATGGAGGTGTGTATGCAAACCAATATCACCATATCCATAATGCATATTTATCATGGCAAAACATCACCTTATAGTATGTGAACAGTGAAAACATCACACTTCAAAGTACATTAGCCGAAGGATGTGACCCCTTAATTGGGGCTTACCTTATTGAAACAGGTGCCGTAGGACTGCCCGACCCATCTGTGTATCCTCAGCATGTTGCTGTTGGAGGCAATAATGCCGGGTAAACGTGTGTGGTACCGACCAGGAAGCCGCCTGACAGATATCTCCCAGCGGAATTCCGGACCACAATGCCGTCGACGAGGAAGTGGATCTCGTCAAATGGGCCCTTGGACGCTTCTCCAGCGGTTTTCCGGCTTTTGAGTGACAAAAGGAAATAGTAGACGACACCCATCTGGATAGCCCTTGTTTCGAGATCGGTTTACCTTTAGCCAAAGGGCCATAAGCCACAAATAGCTGTCTCGTGTCTCTGAAGCTTTGAGTGCGATGGAGGTAAAATTTTAAAGCTCTTTTCACGTCCAATGTATGGAGAGTCTTCTCCGCAACCGACGAAGGTGTTGGAAAAAACGTCGGCAGCACTATAGAAGAGTGCTTATGGAACATGGTAGGTACTTTAGGAATGAAATGAGGATTAGTAGCCAACACGACTTTATTACTGAAAAATCTCAAGTACGGTGGATTGATCTCTAAAGCTTGTATTTCTGACAGTCGTCGAGCCGAAGTAATAGCCACCAGAAAAGCCAATTTCCACCACGACAAAAATTTCAATGATGACAATGACATCGGCTCAAAAGGGGGCTTCATCAGCGGTGCCAGAACCAGGTTAAGACTCCAGCTTGGAGGAAACTTTTTCGCGGGAGGAAAGGTTCGGAACAATCCTTTAAGGAAATGTTTAATCAGCCGGTCACTAAATAACGGAGTTGAATGTCTCTTCCGAGTAAATCTCGAAATGGCAGCCAGATGCACTTTTATGGATGAAACAGACAAGCCTTTTTGAGTTAGGAGTGGCAAGTATGGTAGAAGCTGTTCCGGTGTGATATCAAGCGGGACCAGACCTGGTTGACCTGCGCACCATATGCAGAATCTTCTCCATTTGTATGAATATGAAGCGTTCGTGGACGGCGCCCTCGCCGCTTGCAAAATGCGACGACAGTCCGCTGGAATCTCCAACGTACCAAACTCGGAGAAATCAGGAGCCAGGCTGTCAGACTGAGGCTGTCGGGGTCGTGATGCCAAACAACCCCTCTCTCCTGAGACAGAAGGTTCGGGACTTTCTGGAACCTCATTGGTTCTGCCGCTGAAAGATGGAGTAGATCGGAGAACCACACTGGTCTGGCCCACCAGGATCACCCGACATGGATATCTGCGGATCCATTGCAGCGTCCGACGTATGAGCGGAAACGGGGGAAAGGCATACAGAAACTTGTCCGTCCACGGGAAAGAGAACGCCTCCCCTAGTGAGTCTTGCTGTGGCCACCTGCTCGCGTATTGTGGGCATTTCTTGTTGTCCCTCGTTGCAAAGAGATTGAGGGCCGGATGACCCCATTTCTCGAAGACACGGTGTAGTTGTTGGTCGTTCAGTTCCCATTCATGTAGTCGGTTCATCTCCCTGCTGAGAGAGTCTGCTTGCACGTTTTTGTCTCCTGGAAAGTGGAACGCCAATAGATATATCTTCTGCTGAAGGGCCCAATGCCAGATCTCCTGGGCTTCGGTCGACAGAGTTCTGGAGCGAGTTCCTCCCTGTTTCCTTAGATAAAACATTGTTGTTGTGTTGTCTGTCATAATCCGTACAACCGAGCCCTTTATCCGTGGAAGAAAGGATTTCAGGGCCCAACGCACCACCCTTAATTCCAGCACATTGATATGAAGGCCGGACTCCTCTGATGACCAACGCCCCTGAACCTGTAGGGAATCCGGATGAGCACCCCATCCAGTTAGGGAATCATCCGTCACCACTGTCATCTGGAACACCGGTTCCAGCAAGGGCATTCCCTTTGTCAGATTTATGGGAACTCTTCACCATAGGAGTGCCTGCACGAGTTTGCTGTTGATGGTCAATTTGTCCGACCAACGCCCTTGACTCTGTGCCCATCGATCCGCCAAGAATTCCTGAATCGGTCTCATGAAGAGACAACAATTGTTGATTAAGGGTATGCAGGACGACATGGTCCCCAGTAGGGACATGTACCTTCGCACTGATATTCTGGTGTTGACTTTCCAATCCAATGCTTTTTGCTGCAGTTTCAGAACCCTTTCGACGGATGGCTTTACCAATCCTGACTGCGTCTGGAACTCCGCCCCCAGAAAGACCAAGGTCCTTGATGGCAATAAGGAGTACTTTTTGAAGTTTATTGCGAAGCCCAAACGTTGTAGGTGGCACATGGTGGCATTCAGACTTTCCTGTGCCCTTTCCGTAGACAATCTCTTCACTAGCCAATCGTCTAGATAAGGGTACACATGATGACCTTCTTTCCTTAACCAGGCTGCTACTGGAGCCAGGCATTTCGTGAACGTCCTGGGAGACGATTTTAGACCGAATGGGAGGACCTTCAACTGATAGTGGGTTCGTCCGACGACGAAACGTAGAAATCGTTTGTGTCGTCGACGCATCGGTATATGGAAGTATTCGTCCTGAAGGTCTAGCAACGACAATTAATCTCCCGGTTGTATCGAACGGATCACTTCTTGGAGTGTAAGCATCTTGAATTTTAGATTCTTGAGCAGTTTGTTGAGAGCTCGTATATCTAGAATGGGACGCCATTTTCCATTGGGTTTCTTGACGACAAAGTAACGGGAGTACACTCCCTGTCCTCTTTCTGCCACCGGGACCAGTTCTATAGCCCCTTTCTGCAGCATAAGCGTCACCTCTTGCATTAGTATTTGAAGGTGGGGCTGCGTCGAGAACACCGGTGGAATGCGTGGTGGCTTGCCCTTGAAATGTAGAGAATGGCCCAGATGTATCGTGTCCAAAACCCATTGGTCTGTTGTTATGCGCGCCCACTAGTCGACGTGACGAGACACTCTGCCCCCCAGGACGCTCTGTAAGTTGTCATTGCTGGCTTTTAGCCTGTTTATCCTTCGTCGACGAGGAGTAGGCGCGAAAGCATCGGTTTGGCTATAAAATATGAAATGCTTTGAGCGTGTATTGGCTTTTATCTTTCACTTGGCAACATTTTCAAAGGGCGCCAACTCATTCTTTAGTTAGTCGTTATTTAATTAGTGAGTACAATTAAAACGCTATCATCATAATGTAACAAGGCTACCCTATGGCTGGGAAACTGCCGTGCTGGCAGAGTCTGGGGAAGTCACGGCAACATCCTTCCAGAAACATCTACCGTCCTATTGAAGCTGCATGCGGGTACAGCTTTGCAGCATGAGGCTGACAGAAACCATCGAACTCACAGCAAACAAGACACCTCATCAGATAGACAGGAGGAACGGGACGCCAAGACCAAACATCTTTCCGGCAAGTGACGAAGGTGAGTTCAAGGCAGTGGCAGCAATGATATCACCTATTGGAGCACACGTCCTGTGAACTAGAAGGTTGACGTCATGGGCCGTCATTTGAAGCTCGTCACCTACTATGCCCCCTTTGTGTGGATGGCCCAAAATAAAACACAATAACCCTTGTACTTTGAGATGGTTCTTAGCTTCTTTGTGGGCAGAACCGAGTGGTGGCAAAGCAAACATTGATTTCCTGCCACAGTATTCACAGGCAGTTCGTTTCCCAGGGATTGGGGGGACATGGAAGAAAGGGTGGAGGTGTGAGACAGGGTCCGCAATCGGACCCTGTCAAGAGGGGATTGTAACCCCTCTCAGCATTGGGTGGGAGGCGTACCAGGATTGAGCCTGAACCAGTCCTACCCGAGAGGGGGAAGGTGGCATTTGGGAGGGGCCCAAGTCAATGTCCCTTCTTTATGTGGCAGTATGCTGTCAATAGTACCATTCTTGAGTGCCCCATACCAGTGTTGCAAGATTCTGGCCAGTTTCTCTCAGTTTTCTTTAAAATAAAAAAACGACAACTACCAGCATGCAAAGCATTGGACCAGCAAGAGAATAGTCCAGAGGAGCCTTCTGAGAGGGACTGCGCGCCAGGGCACCCCAACCAGCAGCCCCAAGAAGAACTGGTATACAGCTCTGCACAGCCAACTACAAGTGTTTGTGCACGCGCGCGCACACGTGGAAAGCTGCAATCAACTCCATAATGGAACAACACTCACCTGTGACAGAGCTGCAGAGCAAATCCCAGGCAAAGACTCTAATTACACATACTTTGAGAACCCTCACACAAACTGGAAAATTTACCACGGCAGGCTGCCACGTACTGACATCAGTGGAACCTCTTGCGAGAAAGGGGGGGCTTAGACCCCTTATATGTATTTTGTCGATGGTAACCCCACTTGAGGGATTGAAGGGGGTGGAGGAGGACCGGGAATAATTGCCCTGGGAATCCAGCAGGGGAGATCCAAGGAGGACCGAGGGGTATAATATAAGACATCAAAGGAAACAGGAAGTTGTGGATTGTTCGGGTGAGGTCAGAGGAGGAGGCAGACAAGAGACCAGAAGGAGGACGGGTGGTGTAGAGGAGAATGGACGCAGTTTAAAGAAAAGGTGAGTTGCGATTTATAGACGAGGCTGGTGACAAAGTGGTACTGTGTTGTGAATGTCTGTATACGCTGTGCAAGTGAGATTGGTAGTAGGAGAGTAGGGAACAAATGCATGTGTGACTGAGGGAGAGAAAGGAGTGTGACTGAGGAGTAGGTGGGGAGGAGTAGTAGTGTGGTGCAAGGTGGAGTATTGGTATTGTGGAGGGAGGACTAGTGGTGTGAAGGGGGAGTAGTAGTGGTATGGAAGGTGGGAGTAGTAGTGGTATGGAAGGTGGGAGTAGTAGTGGTATGGAAGGTGGGAGTAGTAGTGGTATGGAAGGTGGGAGTAGTAGTGGTATGGAAGGTGGGAGTAGTAGTGGTATGGGATGGTATTAGGAGGACTTGGGAGAGTAGTAGCAGTGTAGAAGCAGAGTAGTAGTAGTGCTGTACGAGGGGAGAGTAGTAGGAAGCAAGATCGGAGGGTGGGGGTGGCAACCATAGAGGGGAACATCGGAGGGACAGAAGAGGATGGACCAGGGAGAGAGTAGAGATGGTGGGTGGAGTAGGAGAGTATGAGAAGAAAGGGAGTGTGAAAGGTAAAGGGACATCAAAGCACAGGAGGACAAGACAGAAGGGGGAATTGAGTGTATATAAGGTACACAAACTTGATATGATGATAGGTCATTTATAACAAGTTTAATACACAGGTTTCTAAGCGCGGATGTGGGAATGGAACCTGTGTTGCTCTTGTCGTCTTGCTTCCAAGGCGAGCACGTTTCCGCTGAGCTATCTTCCCGAGATAACACTGGGAAGTCCTTGCATAGTAAGTCTGCATTGTTCTATGAGGGAAGCTGGATTTGCCTTTAGGCCATCACGTTGAGCTATATAGCATTTTGATGGTAGGCGTTACCGATCTACATTGACCAGCCTGCAGTGTAGGGATGCCTGAGCTAGGGAGGAACTGTCCATTCTCAGATGAGACAAAGAGAGGGAGAGGGGTGGCCCTTAGACCTTTTTGCAAATCTAAATAAAAACCCTTTAACTGTCTGGGGGAGTTGGTGTGTTCTTGAAACCATTTGAGACAGTAATCGAAATTGAATACCATACTAGCACTACAATCAAATAAACATTTTAGCCATAAACTCTAAAAATGGGGATGAAGTATTAAACATGCATAATCCATGTACTATGTTTAGATTACATAGAAAGAGCAACCACGTGGGCTTGCGATAATGCAAGGATGACACTTGGCACAAACTGGGAAGAACAGAACACCTGGAGATACGACCTGGAGTTCCCAACTGAAGAATATTTACACATATAGCAAGAAGAACCTCAAGAGGAGTCGTCATAGGGGCTACCAAAGTGATCCTTAAGGGCACCAACCAACACTAAAGGGCTCAAACTCTCCCTTTATATGCAAACAAGGAATTTAAAATTATAGCATTGGGGACAAACCACCAAAGTCTTAATTTCTATTTGGCAGTGGCCTTATCCATATTTGTTAAGCAAGAATCACTCTTATGCGGCATTGAAGAGTTTAGCAACAGCCTTTGACACAATCAATAAGAATAAACGGTGTGGCACAAACCTGGTAATATGAGACTCCCATGGATGATCCTTACAATTCTGAGAAAAATTCATTAAAATAATCAGGCGGCTGTTCACTATCAAACAGGTGGTTTAAAAACAGAGTTTATTTGCTGTGTGCCCTGGAGTTAGGTAGGGGTGCGTCCGACACCTGTACTTTTGAACTTTTATACAAATTATATTACAAGATAGTGTGTGAAAAAGCCGTGTATGCCCCAAGAGTGGGATGGGTTGTCTAGCCCTCTTTGCAGACAACTGTGCATTCATGGCAAGGACACCAAAGGCACTACAGATACTTTTAGATAAGTACAAAGAATACGAGTAAGCAGGGTTCAAAACTGCAACAATGACTTTCAACCAATAGAGCACGCAAGCAACCAAGGATTATTTTGCTATCCTATTTGTGGATATTACCTCCACGTCCCTCTTCCTCGTCACAGTACTCACCAATGAGGCCCGCCCGCCCGCCCACCCCCCACAGGAACTTTTTATTTTCTTTTTTTCGGAGATATAACCTCCCACTTGCCCACAACACATCAATGTTTTATTTCCTGTCTCCGACAGGGACTTGTCTCTGAAGCAGGGGATCTGTGGAACGTCGTTTGTGTGTCTTCCATGGTTGCGTTCTTCTGCAGGGCGGAGGTGTGGACCTGGTGAGATGGGGCTCCCTGTGGGGCTTGGGGCCCGGGTGAGTGGTTCCGGTTTGCAGGGACCTCCTGCTGGGCTTGGGGTCCTTCTGCTTTTTGGGGGGCTGGGAGGGTTTGGCTTGTGGTCTCACCACACTGGATGCACCCCATTCTTTCATGGCTCAGTGCTGTTTGCTATGGCGTTTTCCGTACGCCGTGGTTGTGCGTCTCCTACCCTGCCCTCTTCCGGTGGTTGCCTGGTTGCGGGCAGGGTTTTCCTCTCCCCATTGGGCATCCGGCAGGTTGGCCTGACTGTAGGCGGTGCCAATGACCTCTTAGGTCACGGTTTGACGCGTCTCTGTGTTTCTGGCTTCCCGTTGCGTTGGGTTGCTTGGATACAGCTTCTGTTACCTCGCACTGAACTGCTTTGGTTGGCTGCATGCCTGCTCTCTGGGGACCAGTATGGGCAAGCATTCTATGAAGGGGCAGCATGTGGACTCTCCTTCTGGGTCTGGGAGTCCTGACAGACATCATGCCAGGAAAAAGCAGAAGATGCCTGTGGCTTTGAAGTTTTTTGTCCCAGAAGGAAATCAAGGGAGATTGATGAGAGGGAGGTGTTTAGGGGTAGGCATAGGCACTGGGCTAGCCCCTTCTCTTAATCATCATCTTCCTCCTCGGTCTCTACAGCCCGTTCAATGGTTTCTGACTCTGATGCGGAGGCAGAAGACAAATCTCTTCCTTGAGGAGGTTGAGACTGATTTCCCAGGTTTGGGACTCCATGGGATTCTCTGTCCCTGCGGAGGGTAAGTGCTCTTCGGATCCCAAGATAAGGCAGTACAAGCACACTCCGAAGTTGGGGCTCTCCCTGATCTCTGACATTAAGACCAAGGTGCTCTGTGAATGGAAGGACCTGGAGCATGTCTCCATGCCTCGCTTCATGGCTCGTCTCTACCCTATGAAGAGTGCAGAGGATTTTCGCCCTGACGCAGTGGCTGTGGCTATCCTCTCCAGTTTGGTAGGTCGTTCCTCCATGGCTGCTGAGGACGCCGTTGTTCGGGACCCGGTGGACCGTAAATCTAATGTCGTGCTTAAAAAGGCTCATGTGGGTTCTCATCTCGCCCTGCAGGGCCACTGTCTATGGGTCTAATGCGGCTGAGACAGTTCTGGGGGGTTTTCGTCTTCTCCGCAAGGCTAAATATGGCTCCAATGGCGTCTGGTGTTCTATTCTCGGGTTTTCTTGGTGCCAAAGACTTGGGGAAAGTTTTGTCTCATCCTGGATTTTAAGCTGCTAAAATGCCTTTGTCCGGAGTGTTCTGTTTTGGATGGAATCTTTGCAGAAGATGATTCCTCTCGTCAGGCGGGGGGGGGGACTGGATGGTCTCCTTGGATCTACGGGATGCCTATTATCATGTGCCCATTCACCCAGCTCATAAGCAGTTCAGATTCTCTTCGGCGGGAGGGCCCATATCAGTTCCAGGTCCTTCCTTTTGGGTTGAAGTCGGTGCCACGTGTCTTTACGAAGGTGGTGGCTCCGTTGGTGGCTCATCTACAGGGGATCCAGCAGTCCCCGTACTTGGACGACTTGTTGGTTAAGGTGGCTCTCCGTTGCACTGTCCAGAATCACCTTCTCCTTGTCGGTCATTGGCTCCTGCAGCGGGGGTTCCTGATCAATTGTGGCAAGTCCCAGTTGGCCCCTTCCCATGACCAGGTTTTCACAGGGGAACGTTTCTGCACCTGGAGTGGGAAAATTCGTCTACCCATGGTGAGGGCTCTTTGACTCCAGTTTCTGCTTGGGCAGGTCCTTCGCTGTCCCTGGGCTTTGGCTCGGGAGCTCCTGGTGGTTCAGGGGCACATGGCCTCTTGTGTATTCCTAGTTCCCTGGGCTCGCCTTCATCTTCCTCGCCTAATGGTTCATCTTCTGCTTCACTGGTCCCCCCTCCTCGCAGTCTCTCAAGCTGTGGATCCCGATTTTTTGCGACCTGCGAGTTTCTCTGGATTGGTGGTTGATACGTTCCTCCCTTCTGAGACGGGCGGGGTTGGCTCGTCCTCCTCGGTTGATGATGACCACCAGCGCCAGCGGCTTGGGGTGGGGGAGCCTACCTGGGGTCTCTTTCTGCTCAGGGCCGGTGGGGCGAGGACGGTCTCCTTTGTTCCTCGAATTGGAGGGAGTTGTCAGTCATTGATCAGGCTCTCCGGTGGTTTGCCCCCTTTTACAGGGTCGGGCTGTTTTGGTTCGGACTGACAATTTCTCTGCTATGTCCGATGTCAACTATCACGGGGGTTTGGGGTCCAGGGCCCTGAATTGTCTGCTGAGTCTTATCGGAGTTTGGGCCGAGCAGCATTTGCTTTCCCTGGAGGCGGTTCACATTCGGGGGGTTGGAGAATGTGGTGGACAATCGTCTCAGTCGGGTGTTCCCGGTTTGACCGGAGTAGGTGTTGTCTGATCAGGTGTTTGTGGGGGTCTGTCACCGGTTCGGGACATCAGTGTTGGATCTGTTTGTTTCCCCCTCCTCAGCCAAAGTTCCCAGGTTTGGCTCTCAGTTCCTGTCGTTTGGGGGTGGACTCCTTGAACCTCGAGTGACCCCAGGGCCTCCTGTATGCGTTCCCTCCTCTTGCTCTCATTCCCCGGTTGATTCAGAAAATCTGCAGGTGCTCCATTCTGGTAATATTGGTGGTTTCCTTTTGTCCTTGCAGTCAGTGGTTTCCGTTGCACACAGATCTTCAGGTGCAGGAAGTCTGGAGGATTCCCATTTGGCTGTGCACTTTGCAGGGGGTTTTGGGGTCGGAATTGCTTGTGATCCACTAGTCAGCTTGACTCCTGAGAGGGCAAGGTTGCTGACTTTGGGTTTCTCGGCTACAGTGGTGGAGACCATCTCCATTCCAGGCAGCCTTGTACGTTGAAGCCCTATGATAGGCACTGGGCTAATTTTCTCACCTGGTGTAGTTTGGCCAACCCCCCTCCCCCCGTGGTTGTGGTGTTCCTGGGTTGTTGTAGGTTTTGCAGGATGGCTTGGATAGGGGGTTGGCGGTGGCCACTTTGCGGGCTCAGTGGTCTGCTTTGAAGACCTTGTTGGAGTGTTTTGGTGTTCCACTTTTGGATTTTGGTATGGTGGGCCGCTTCCGTCGGAGCCTGACGTCTGCTCGTCCTCCTGTGTGTTTGGGTTTCCCCGCCTTGGGAGCTGCCCCTGGTTTTGCGTTTTCTTCAGTCTGCTCCCTTTGGACTGCTTGGCGTTGTGGATCTTAAACACTTTACGCTCAAGACTGGCTTTCTGATTGACATCACCTCTGCGCAGCGGCTCGGGTAGATTGGGGCTCTCCTATGTCGTCCTCCTTTTCTTCAGGTCTTGCCTGACTGCTTGGTGTTGAGGTGTGATCCTGGTTCTTGCCCAAAGTTGCCTCTAAGTTTCATCTGACTCAGGAAGCGGTCCTCCCAGCCTTTTTTCCTGACCCTCTGTCTCCGGAGGAGGTGTCTTGGCACTACCTTCCTTGATGTGCGTCGTGTGGTTCTGGAGTACCTGGCCAGGACGGAGGCTGCTCGGCATTCTGACAGTCTTTTGGTTACATTTGGTGCTGGTCGGAGGGCTTCAGTTGTTTCCATTAGTCGCTGGATCAGATTGTCGATTTCTATGACTTATTTGGCGGCTGGTCTGTCTGTCCCTTTGGGTGTGCAGGGGCGTTCTACCAGGGGTATGGCTGCTTCCTGGGCGGATGCTCAGTGTGTTCCCTAGCATGAGATTAGCAGGGCCGCTACATGGGCAGACCCCAATACCTTTATTAACCATTACCGCCTTAATGTGGGCGGTTCAAGTGATGGTCCCTTTAGGTTAGGGGTGCTGTAGGTGGCCTAGCTGCGAATGTTTGGTTCAATTTCTCATTAAACTTGATGTGTTTGCATTGTTCCTGGGTGTTCTCTTGTTTCCTGCTTTAATTCGGGGCCCTTCCACTTGGTTTGGCTGGAGTATGCCTCATTGATGGGTATTGGGACGAGGAAGAGGGACATGGAGGTAATACTCAGATTAATTACTAGTAATCTTCATTACTCCTAGTCCTACTCTTCCTTGTCACCGTACTACCGACCCTCTGCACCCTCCCGTGGTGTGGAAGGGCCCACTGTCGGTACAAGCTTGCTATGTACTGATGTATTGTGGGTAAGCGGGAGGTTATATCTTTGGAAAAAAAAGTTTCTGAGGGAGAGGCGGGCCTCATTGGTGAGTACTGTGACAAGGAAGAGTATGACTAGGAGCAATGAAAATTACCGGTAAGTAATCTGAGCAATTTCAACTATTTAGAATTTATTTTAAACACATTATTTGTCAAACAATCAACAAGAATGCAGCAAACTATAGGTGGTATATTTGCCCACAAAACAAAATTAAAATACAACCAATAAATTATATTCTGAAAATATATGAAGCTAAGGCATGTGATATTGGTTTGCACGGTGGTATTTTTTTCTTCTAACAGACACATACTCCAAAGAGTACAAAACAGTTTCTGTAATCAAGTGCTAGCATTACAGCAAGCAGCACTGACCTATGGAACTGGGTCTCGAGTATCTGAAAGACTCCATCGGCATAGCTCCAATCATTCTATTGTGAAATCTAGTGATACATTAACGTATTTGGTTGACCCAATGATATTGAAAGCTTCATGACCGAGCCGAAAATCGCATGTTACTCCTTGGCTGGGTTGCAAATTCACATGACCTGTCATTGTAAATATATGTTAGCATTAAGCACTTAAGAGAAATACAGAATAAACAAAATGAAATCCCCAATTAGGAATACATTATGTGTCTCATGAATGGATCTTGGGCTGCAGAAAATGACTAATAGATCAATTATCCATCTAATAATTAATTCTGGTTATCAAGAATATTTAAACTGGTCGCCTTTGGCAAGGTACCAAATTTTTTTTTTACGAACTTTATTTTTGGTATTTAAAACATGATACAACTTCACACCCACATTAGGGTGGACTGAAACTTTGCGCCTTGACCCGGAACCCGCCCGTTGCCCCTCCCCCCCAACCCCTCACATCTCCGTCCCCCTGAATCAGCGTCCTCTGTAATTGAGCTAGTGCCCCCACCAGCCAACATGTCGAGGATGTGGAGTTAATCTGGCTCAGACCTCACCGGGGGGGTGACCACCGAGTCTGAAGATGCAGATGCGTGCTCAGCTGCTTCGCTCATCAAGAACAGGGTCAGTGGCCCCCAGATGTCTGGGGGTCGTGCGTGCAGCGGGAGTAATTTAATGAAGTCCGTTTCTACATCCTGGTAATATAGCAAGTTTTTGCGCCAGGCCTGTGCCGATGGAAGGGGGCCTCTACCCCATGCCATGGCGACCCTCCTACGGGCCAGAGTCAGCATTACCCCCGCCAGTTTCCTTATTGGGGCGGAGAGCAGCCTAGTCATGCCCAACATAGCCGCTGTATGACTAGGTTGTATTGGTTCTCCCACAACGGCGGCAGTCGTCTTCAGAACCTGATTCCAGAAAGGTGAGAGCTCGGGGCACTCCCAGGCCATGTGAGTAAAGTTTGCAGAGACTAGCCCACATCTGATGCATTTCGCTTCTGTGTCTGGGTGATGCTTGTTTGTCTTCGCCGGTGTGTGATATGTTTGATGGAGAAAGTTGAAGTGGATAAGTTTAAGACGTGAGTTCAGCGCCACTTTCTGAGTTTGTTTCAGGCAGAACGTCCAGTCTTCATCAGAAATTTTAACCTGTAACGATTTCTCCCATCTGGCCTTTGCCCCTGAGATGGCGAGGGATGAGCCGGGAGTGAGAGCCTTGTATATCTGCGACACCAGCCTGCCCTCGCCCTGCGCTTGGATGACGTTATGTAGTAATTGCCATGTTGGTGGCTGACGAGGGAAGTCTGGCAGTAGAGTCTGCATTGTGTAGCGAGTTCTGAAGTAGAGGAACACGTCCAGAGCTGTGTCTCCTCCTTTACTTTTTGCTTGCTGTGGTGTTAGAAATCCCTCCTCTGTGAAGAGATCCCCCAGTGTTCGTATGCTCAGCTTGTCGACCCACCTGTGGAACACCGTCTCCGAGGTTAGCGGGACTCCGGGAATGAACTTGATGGGTAGGAGCGGGGAGTACCTTGACTGCACCCCGAGCTTCTGGGCCAGCGTCTTCCAAGCCTTGTACGTTATGAGCATCACGTTCATCGTGGCACTGAGAACTGGCGTTTGACTAAAGATGATTGCAGTTAGGAAGTTAGGTGTTGCAAGGGCACGCTCAACTTGTACATGGGGTCGGATCACTGGGGAGGCGTACCAATGACTGAGAAACTGTGCTTGGGCCGCCAAATAGTATCTTTCCAGGTCCGGCAGAGCCAATCCCCCCTCGGAGACTGGGAGTGTTAGCGTGGTGTATGCCACTCTCGCTGGCTTACCCGCCCAGAGTAATTCAAGGACCAAGCTTTTCAATTTTTTCCAAAAGGATTGTTGCAGCGACATTGGAATATTGTTGAAGAGATATAATAGCTTGGGTAAAATCACCATCTTCACCAGGGAAATCCTGCCCCAGAGGGTTAGCGGAAGAGACTTCCAACGGGAGATCTTGTCCTGAAGTGATTTGACCACCACTTCATAGTTATCCCGGAACACTTCCTGACGATTTAGAGATAGCTGTATCCCAAGATACCTAACTCCGGAGCACTTCCATGTGAGGTTGAGGTCGTCCGAGAACTGTTTGGTGGCTGGTGTTAGTGGGAATACGATGGATTTTGCGTGGTTGATTTTTAATCCCGACGCTGCTCCGAACTTGAGGACTTCTCTCATAACTGGGTTAAGATTTTCTTCTGGGTTTCGGATGAATAGTGCTACGTCGTCGGCGTAGAGCGAGATGATGAGCTTGTGGGGACCTATAGTAAGACCTCTCCGTTGTCTCTGTTCCCGCAGATTGGAGGCTAGAGGTTCCATCACCAGGGCGAATATTAAGGCCGATAGTGGGCAGCCTTGTCTTGTGCCTCGTTGCAGAGCTATTGACGCCGACTTGGCTGTACCAACAATAATGTTGGCACAAGGCTTGGTATACAGGAGGGAGACCAGGTTAATGAAACGGGCGCCCAGGCCCATTCTAGTGAGCACCATAAACAGAAAAGGCCACTCGACCGAGTCAAATGCCTTCTCGGCATCGAGAAGCACCGCCACGGCCTGCAGTGAGGGGTCCAGCGCGGCCATGACACCGAACATTCTCCTAAGACCAAACGTCGTGTTGCGGCCTGGGATGAAGCCGGCTTGGTCCGCCAGAACCAGGGCAGGCATCAATGGTATCAATCTCCTGGCCAGCACCTTGGCAAGTATTTTATTGTCTAGATTGAGGAGAGATATAGGTCGGTACGACGAGCAGTCTTCTGGAGGTTTGCCAGCCTTGTGCAGAAGAATAACGTTTGCTTCACAGGTCGTAGGGGGCAGGTGCCCTCTTTCCAGTGCTTCCGCATATACTGCCTCCAGGAGAGGGGCCAAGGTGCCCGCGAAGGACTTATAGAATTCTCCCGTCAGTCCGTCGGGGCCCGGCGCTTTGGAGCTGGGGAGCGATTTTATGGCTTCTAAGATCTCGTCTTGCGTGATCATTTCATTTAAGGGTTCTCGGAGAGGATGTTCGACCCAGTAGAGTTCGGTGTCTTGCAGGTACTCCAGCGGGGCAGTCGACGCTTTGTTGAGTTTAGCACTATATAGTTCTTGATAGAAGACCCCGAACTCCTCCGCTATCCTTTCATCAGTATAGACTAACTCTCCCGTGGCGGTCCGGATCGTCTCAATGTGTCTCAATGTGTGCCCCTCTGTTGTCGGCTCTGATTAAGTTTGCTAGAAGGGCCCCAGGCTTTTGGCCTTCTCCGTACTGACGTGCTTGGCAATTACGATTCAGGAATTTGACCTCACGGTCTGCTATCAGATTGAAGTTCGTCAATTCTTCTCTCAGGGTTGCTGATATTTTGGGGTCCGCCCCATTAATGACTTGGTGCTCGAGGCTCTTTAGTCTCTCTTCACTGTCTGTGAGCTCGCGCTTGATGAGCCGATGGATGCCATTTTCCTTGGCGTGGCAGACTCCTCTGATGAAGCATTTTAGGGCCTCCCACATTGTGCTAGCGGATGTGACTGACCCAGCATTGGCATCCAGAAACCCCATGATCTCGTCTCTTAGCTCGGAAGCAAACACTTCATCCCTTAGCGAGCCGTTCTTGAAGCGCCATCGTTGTAGCGGTGGTGTCGGCGTGGAAGGCTTTAAGTTGAGGAAGATGGGGGAATGATCGGAGATAGTTCTCGGATGTATGTTGCATCGATCTCCCGTCAGAGGGCCACTTGCAGAGATGAAGAGATAGTCAATGCGTGAGCTCGAGTTGTGTACAGGTGAGTGAAAGGTGAATTCCCGTGAGTCGCCATTGGAGACCCTCCAAATGTCTATCAGGCTGAAGGCGTTGCAAATTTCTTTTATTTGGAGGCCCGCTTTGGTGGGAGGCAGAGGAGAGGGTTTTGATCTGTCCTTTAGTGGATCAAGCACAGTGTTCATGTCTCCCCCCCAGATTATGGTCGCAGGATCCAGTTTGGACAGCTGGGTAAGTACCCATCCGAAATTATCGGGGCCATCTGTGTTCGGAGCGTAGGAGTTGACAAAGGTCACCTTCCGTCCGGTTACGATGCCACTTACTAAGATGGCTCTCCCCTCCGTGTCTTTTGCCATGCGTAACAGGCGAAAGTTCATTCTTCTGTGTATAAGTAGGTTGAGTAAGAGGAGTAGTATGTGACAGCCCCAGCTCTTGGCCCACTGGTGCTCATTCCCTGGCAGAAGGTGGGTCTCTTGAATCATAGCCACGTCGATTTCGTGCCGCCTGAGGTATTGGAGGATTTTCCTGGTTTTGGCTGGGATATTGCCGCCTCTAATGTTCCACGTTAATACGTTGAATGGTTTGGGTGAGGCATTCTAATTGTCAGCTTTTCGTTTACTGCTGTTGGTCTCGGAGAGGTACCGAGAAGAGACTTGTTGGCTTTGGTGCTACTAGCTTTGTAGCTTGCTAGCGTAGATGACATCGGAGTCTGCCCAGGAGGCGGAGGGCGAGAGGGGGGGTGCGAACCGGTGGCGCTGAACTTTCCAAATGAACCTTGGGGGCACCGTCCGTGGACAGCCCCCCACCAACCCGTGGTGTTTCCCTCTTCCTGGTGGGCAACCCCCAACTGGCCCACAGAGAGATCCCACCTAATCCCTTTGAAACAAACAGCGTAACTGTTGGAAACCATGTCGCTGTGAACACTGTACATCCGGGGGACTCAGCTTAGAGACCTACTGGTAGCCGAGTGTACCCTGGGGAATAAACTGGAGCTGTGCTAGGGGCACCAGGGGCCCTCCAAGCTACCCCGCCCCGCATTGAAATCACTATGGCTTGAGTCTGTTTCCGTCGTACCATCCTGCAAGTTTTCACACCGCCCCCGGTCATTCCGGACTATGGCGGATTCCTGTTATTTCTGTCTCTTTGGGGCCTGGGACGGTCGGGATTCGGGTCCGGACAGCCCATCTGGTCCAGAAACATGCGTGCCTCCTCGGGTGTTTGGAAAAAGTGGACCCTCTCTCCGTGCTGCACTCTGAGCCGTGCAGGAAAGAGCATCGAGTATGGTAATTGATTGGCACGGAGTCTCTGTTTGATGGCGGTGAAGGATTTCCTCTGGGTTTGTACCATAGGAGAGAAGTCTGGATAGAAATGAATTTTATCCCCATCATGAAGGAGCTCTCCTTTCTCTCTTGCCAGGCGGAGGATAGTGTCTCGGTCCTTGTAGTTGAGTAGCCTGGCAATAATTGGTCTGGGTGAAGCGCCTGGGGCTGGACGGGTCGATGGAATCCTGTGGGCTCTCTCCACTATGAACATTGGGGACAGTGCTTCCCTACTGAAGAGTGATGAGCAGAGCGACTCCACGAACTCCTCCATTCTGCTTTGCGGCTGATGTTCTCTCACCCCGACGATTCTTACGTTATTCCGTCTTGAACGACCTTCGAGGTCCTCACATTTAGCTATTGTTGCCTTCATTTGGGTTTCAAGTTGCGAAACTTTGGTTGAGAGGGATGACGTGCCATCATCCAGATTCGACACTCTTTGCTCGACCTCGTCCAGACGTTCTGTGTGAGTGTCTATGGGGTTTTGAAGGAGGTCTACCTTAGAGGCTAGGCCGTCCATTTTGTTGTTCAGATTTCCGATGCCTGCCTTCAGGTCTAAAAGGAGTTCTTTTATTTCAAATGGATTTCCCTCTGGTTCTGTCGGTGGTAAACCACCGGGAGCGGGCAGTTGGTCTTCCCGCTGGACGTGGGCCCTTGGAGTCGTGCCGCCTTCAAAAGTTAATTTCCTCTGAGACTTGTCGTTTTTCCCCATTTCGGCTATGGAGCCGGTGCGCTTTAAGTGAGAGCTGTTGTATTGTGCGGCCTGGGGTGAGCTGAGGTTGTCCGGTTGCACGGTTTTGGGCGAGTTATGGTTCAATAGCAAAAAGGAGCACCGTTTTCGGATTGCGTTCTGCGCCTTTGATGCGGTTTGTTTTGGGTGAGAGGTTGGCGGCCACCGGTGGACTCACTCTGAGATGGTGCCGGTTCCGCAGTGGGGGAGCCGGTGGTCGAAGCTCTCAGGTCGGCTTGTAGCTGTGGCCTCGGTAGGGAATGGAGTGAGATGCAGCCTAGCGTTGGTGATCGTCCCGACTGGCTGTGTGGTGGATGTCAGGGCGCCGTGGTGCCGGAGGGGTGCAGAAAAACTAACGCCCCCGGAGTGTTGGGTGGCTCGTCAGAGCCGAGGCGTCAATCCAAAATGGAGGGGGGACGAGGAGAGCCGGATCATCCAGGGGTGTTCCCCGCGACTCTCTCCCTCGCCGATCCGAACCAGGCCCCCGGCCTCCCTCGAGGCCGATGCCTCAGTGCGCCGGCGGGAACTCCACCCGACCCGCAGCTCCGGATCGTGGCCACCTGCGGCCGGGGCCAACCGGCGGGGGGCCGGGCTGGGGGGGTGGTCGGGCCGGCTCGGGGCCAACTTCAGCGCAGCGCGCGAACCCCCCCCGTACCTGGTGTCCCCGCCGGTCCTCCGGTCTCCCTCTTCCGAACTCCGGCGGGGCTGACTGGGGGCGGGCGGGCACCGATGTGGACCGCGCGCCTGGCGGATGCCGAGCCCGCGCCTCTGGACCCCCGTCACGGTCGTTCGCTCTCGCGCTGGGCTCTGTCCACGCCGAGCGGGGCCGACCTCCCGGCGGCACGGTGTAGGCACTTGCGGTCGGCGGGCTGGGCGTGGGCTGCGGCCTCCCCTGCTCCGGTGGGCCAGCTGCGCAGGGCTCAGACTCACGAGTCTTGAATAGGCATGGAGAGGCTGATTCTCGTTGGCAAAAACACCGGCAGGCAGCTGGGCGGATCGGGGAGACGGGAGACGGGGAGTTGGGGCTGTGCAGTGTAGGAAACAGCAGGATTATTAAGGATTAATGCGGGGTGATTGCGGGAGCTCAGGCCAAGGCGGCCATCTTGGATGGCCCTCTAGCGCCCTCAAGGTACCAAATTTTAATAACACAACTTCGATTCAACGGCTTATCACTTAGCATAGTAACAGCCGAGTGGAAATGAGCTCAAGACTGGATAGGACTTTGGCCTCTTTGTCCAACATCAACTGACTCTTGTTTGCTTTTTATGCTCTTCTGTCAACAATATAACATTCAGAGAAAATCAATTCTGATTTTAAGGGAAGCGAGGTTACAAATATTTCGCCTATGGCCTATCTATGTTTTACGTAATGTCTGCAATTCTAGTGTTCGCAGGCTGTTTTACTATGTGTGTGTTTGGCATACAGAATATGTGAGCAACATATTCATGATGCACGCAATGATCTTTGTTAATTTCATCTTTACATAAATAATTCAGACTCAATTTGATTTAGTTTGCCCTTAATTGATGCTTTTATTTATGGTTGTTTTACTGCCGAAATAAAGTTTATATTGACTGACTTCGTGGGAATAATCAAAAGAGCAAAAACAGGGAAATAAACTAACAGAAAAGGCTCCCTCCACCCAACAAACTCCCTGCCCCGGTTCTGTATGATGACCGCCTGCAGACCCGAATATTCAAACAATAAGCGTTACAAGAACGTGTTTGTGAAAACTCCTAAGGGAGCTGGGATTATAAATATCAAATTAAGTGAGCTTTCTCACAGTGTGTTTCCCCCTGGCTCTAGAAGGGCTCTGGGTCCAGAGTCCAAAGAACAAGGCCTGCTTTAGAAAGCAAGGTTCCTTAAGGGCAAAAAAAGGTATTTGCAGTCAGAAAGAAGCACCAGGGTTTCCTGTGCACTTCTTTCATCATAATCAGTTGGTACCCTGGTGGTAGTCCAGCATCTGTTTTGGCTGCTTCACCTCCTGAGACGATAGATGTGGTTGTTGGATCCCCTCGTGATCTAAGTGGTCTGAAAAAGTTGGCATGAAGTTCTTGGCAATGCCCAAAGGGACTGGGCTGTCTCTGCATGGGACTAGTCTAGTAAGAACCTGGGTTGGTCTGGATATATCTCTCTCTTCGCACTTGTGCCCTGGAGGCTATGTCTAGCATCACAGGAATATGCAAATGGCCTACTTACTGCCATGCTAGTTTATTCAGGTTACCAGACATACAAGCTCGAGTACAAAGGGGATACAGCATGCTTGATACGTTTTAGCAACCTTCCCAGTACTTTTAACTGACCCCTATCACCAACTGTCCCCAGGATACTCAAAGGGCGGTCTTCCCTGGCTTGGATTGGATTCTCCTTCTTGTTAATGGATCACTCTGGTCTACTGGAGCCAACGTACTCCTAGATGCTGGCTTTACCCCTAGGTGACTCT
Source organism: Ambystoma mexicanum (assembly GCF_040938575.1). Taxonomy (NCBI): domain Eukaryota; kingdom Metazoa; phylum Chordata; class Amphibia; order Caudata; family Ambystomatidae; genus Ambystoma; species Ambystoma mexicanum. The sequence goes on along the minus strand of NC_090936.1, from coordinate 268,064,586 downwards.
TGAACCCGTCGCCCCCACCAGCCATTTTAGCCCAAGTCCATGAGGCTTGCTTCCTGCTCTGCCATACGGCCAGGCTTCTGTCACCGCTCCTTGGCACAGTCTCTCCCGCCCTTTGCGCTATTGGCTTGGCCAGTAGTGGATCTCTGTCGTCCCCTGTTTATTTTCTCCTTGTTCAGCTCTCTCTCCCTCCTTCAATCCCAGTCTTTCCCTTGCTCTCCTTAGTTTAAGTGACTATTAGCAGTAGGCAGCTGTGCCTTCCATTTTGGTTGTGTTTCTTGGGTGGACTAGGGGAGCTCTGGTGCTCCCCCTTGCCCCTGAGTAACAGTGTGCCTTTGCTGGCGTAACAACAGTGAATTTGTCACACTATAAAGACCAACATTTCGTTACACTATCAGCATGGCACAAGTAACATGAACTCAGGCATTAAGTATTTATATTAACCAGTTCATTAAAAGTAAATGATTTAAAGGATGGTGTCCATGTAGAGAACACACACAGTCCATCTACTAGGTTTTACTGTGAACTTGTGTCTGTGTGAATGAGAGTGCATGGGCGAGTGCTATGCCAATGTATGCCTCTGTAAATGTTAGTGTGCGAGACGGTGAGACACTGGAGATGGGGGCATTGTGTAGCTTGAGCAAATCTGCTTTAGCGGGCAGTGCCATCAAAGAAGAGCAGGTCCAGGCAGCAGTGGTGGGAGGTTTGGGTATTAAGTACAGTCAGCATTGACCTATTCTTCTTACAGTAACATTATCATGGGCAAGGTCAGGTGTGGAGCCAGCATGGACTTAGCCTCGTTATAGGGGCATTGATGTAATATGGGCAAAGTCAACTTCTGTGCTCTTACATGGGGCAGGGATGTTTTCCTATAGCGGCATTACTGGCACAATGTTACAAACCAACATATGCATGATCTTACATGGGAATACTGTCATAACAGTATGGTCTCCTGTTTTCACAAAGTAAATTACTTCATTGCAATTTACTTCGTGCTCAACACTACGGTTTTGTTTTAGGGGTTTGTGGTTTAAATGGTAAAAAAGGGGTGGGGAGGTATTTGGGGGTGTTAGTGGAGGAGAAGGGGAGGCGAGGTTTGGCATGGTGATGTATCGCAAACATTTGTGGTACATATTAACGTGCATCCCATTAAATAAATACAACAGCTGCCAATGTATGCTTCCTCCTTTCATAGTTCTCTCTTAAAACCTTCTCTTAATGACTATCACCATTGATAAAATGAGAACTGTCCAGACTGCGGTCAGTGTGCAGACAAAGCTTAAAACTCTAAATAATACCTGTTTGTGATAGGTGCATTCATTCTTTCTGAGCCGTTTTGCTGGTTGGCCACATCGTCAGTCTTTGGATCTTCTTTGGTGTCAGAAGCAATGTGATTTGCTTTTGATGCTGGCAGCTCCTGTGTGTTTGGCAACTACAAAATGGAGAAGGAATGTCATAAGGGTCGCCAGTATATCAAGTGGAAATACGCCACTTTAAGTGCACTTTTTTTTACAGACTTTGCAATTAAGGTGAGCACATATTCAATGTATAGTATATTTATATGATTTTAAACTGTTAGCTTCTCTACTGATTCGAAATGTGTAGTTACTGTGACAAGGCCAATAATTTGGTATTGTCAAGGGGGTACAAAAACCCCTCTCAGCCAGGGGTTGGAGGCCAACCAGGGAGCCTTCCAGAGCCAGTCCTACCCCTAAGGTAGACTGTGGCAGTAGAGAGGGCCCCAATTCCTGCACCCCCGTGTTCAAAAGTTTCTGTACAGACCACTTAACTCAAAGCATACCTCTTGTACAACATGCCTACCAGTCTTCTTTTTCTTTCATAGCAGAAGTGCCACTGACCAGCATCAGAGAGTGAGTTGCATAAAGGAGGCAATTCTTGTGCAGCTGACAAAGGAGCTACAAGGCAGTGCCAGGAAAAACTGGCGAGCCCACGCTGAAACAGACAGATCCCCAAGACCACTGGGGAAAAAGATGGGAAGCAGACTCCTTGCCCCCTAAAATGTACAAGGAGACCCAATGCACCAGGGTCTTCGAACATGAACATGGGCTCCCAGCATCATAGGCTGGCAGGCCTGCAAAGTGAAAGTGGATGCGGCTTAACCATCTTTTCAAGATTTTCCCTCACATAGACATGCCCCAGATGGGAAAGACAGGGACAGGTTGGACAGAGAAAAGTGACCAATCCTCACAGGGGAAGGCGATTTAAGCTCAGGACAGGAAGCAGGAAGGGGAGGTTTTTCAGGTGCGGTCACAGGTGGAGAATGACCAAGAGACCAGAAGGAGGAAGCAGCGGATTGTGCAGATTTGGTGAGCATGTGTGGTATTAGTTAAGAAGTGAATGTGATTCTGCAGTTTGAGTGTTCGCGTTTGTTTGGCGTGTGTAGATAAGGATAAACTAGTGTAAGGTCTGTCTGGAAAGAAAATGATACTGTGTGAAAGTAGAGTGTTTGAGTAGTGTGGAGGAGGCAGTAGTAATAGTGTGGAGGAGGCAGTAGTAGTAGTGTGGAGGGAGTAGTAGTAGTAGTAGTGTGGAGGATGGGGTCAGAGTGAGACACAGGGGAGTATATAACTATAAGGAGGACTGACATCAAAGGATGTAGGCAATATCTAGGAGTGACAATATCACTCACATACTTCCAGAAGAAAGGGTAGTAAAGGAAGAGTAATAAAGGTAGAGGCAGGAGTGAGCGTGTTAGACGAAGTCTGAGTTTATCAGAGAATGTGTAAGGTACTATGCAAACCCTATTAGATCACTAACAACTAGGTAAGGACAGCTAGGTAGTCCATGAGGTGGTCTAGACAGTATGAAGGCATCTTGGAGTAAGACACAGACAACGGATTCTGAATTAGAAATAAAACACTTTATTAACTTAAAAGTCAGAACGGAAAAAGGCATATCTTGCCCTATACTATGTTTGGACTACCCTGCCAAACCAAAACTGCAGAAAGTCAGAGTCAAAGGATTCAAGTTAAGAATCTGTCTGGGTCCAAAACCTATACTTGCCCTCACAACTAATGTCAGCAATCAACAAAACAATGTCCAACACAAAATTCTGAGCTTTGTAAGGCTCACAGCTTTCTTTCAGCTCCCTTCCCCAAGTATAAAACAGTTCCAATAAAAGGTCTCAAAATGGCCTTCTTTAAATTCAGGATAATGTAGTTTTGACCAATATACTCAGTGTTCCCTTCCCCAAGTTCCAAATAACAGTTCCAAACACAAAGGAGTCTTGAGACTTCGCCCTCAAATCAATAGATAGGTTAAGTCTCAGGGTTCCCTTCCCCAAGACTCATTTTCAGTCTCACCATAATCATTTCGGTCTTTTTAAAGTTATGTGCCACACTTGAGCCCTCTTTTGTATGTTTAGTCTTTGTATAAATATCTGGACTGATATTTAAACTTTAGAGTTGTACTTTATTCAGTTTTCAAAGTATATTTTTATTATGTACACTTTTCTCCCACTTTGTTGTCCAATATGCCTCCCTTTGATTCACTGTTAAAGTTCCCCTCCAGAGTTCCATTCACCCTAAAGTTCAGCATGTAGTGGGTTCACTTGTTTTTTGAAGTTCTGTTCACTTTAAGATTCAGAATGTATTAGTTTACCTTATGTACTAAGTTCTATTCACTTGATGGTTCAACATATATTGATTTTACTCAGTTTGAAGTTTCATTCACTTCTGAGTCCGGCATACGGTGGTTGGTTTTAAAGCTCCATTCATTTTTCATTCCCATATCTAGCAGTTCTGCCTATTTATTAAGTTTTCATTTGGTTCTAAATTCATTAATCATAAGATTGTATTGGTTAAAGTTTTCATTCAGTTCGACCCTTTGTTTAATATCGTTGTAGGTTGCCATTACGGAAGTGTCCAGCACTCAGACTTTCGAAAATACATACTTTCTTATGCAGGTGACCACTCAGCTACAATGTATTCTTAGCCGTGCAATAAATAACAAGGATTCACATCGTAGACCTTCGAGAGCGTGTTCTCTCGAACACGCAACCACTATGATACAATGTAATCCTTCACAATAGTTCAAACACTTGCATACTGGGTTTCTTCTTTGATCAAAACTCACTGGTTGCATCCACAGGTTTTCCAGCAGCGCAGATCGTTTGGCCTTCTGCTCTCTGCCTCGGGCCTCAACCTCCTGCCCCTCAGGCCCTCCTGTGTTCGCTTCTATGCACAGGAGAACGAGTACTGTGAACACCAGAAAAAGGGACAGCCTCCAGGCACGCCTCACTTCCCAGCGTTCGATCGGTTCAACAGAGCCCCAGCTCCCATGCCACACTTCCATGAACTGTCAGCATGCTTCACAAAACGCTCCTTGCTGCTTCTCTTGGCCTCTCTGCTGCTGCTTCAACACGCTCGCCACAGCATCTCTGTGTGTCTCCTGATTGGAGTGCCTTTTATACACTTGCAGCCCCTTGACCTGCTGCAGGTCGAATTTCCAATTGTCCCTGCTTGACCGTAATCAAAGGGACATGGCTGACCCCGATATTCTTTAGCAGGCATCTTCCTCGTCCAGTACCAGAGTGGAAAAAGGACCTAGTTTTCATTACTCCCAGTTGCCTCTTCTTCCTCCCAGTACTGTCAATGGCCATTTATGAATTAATGAGGGGAGTGGATTTACAATAGTTCATGAAGGCTGATGAAGGGTTGGGTTGGTCGTCAGTAGGCAACAGGATACCATGTCTCTCCCAAGGGAACCCCACTCCTAGTCCCCAAGAACCCTCACCCATCTCATACCCTTTTTCCTGGTCAATGGGACATGAATAACAATATCCCATAACTGCCCTGGAATAAAGGTTTCTTATTGGAAGGGAAGTGGAGAATACTGCATCTCGTCTGAAGGTACTCTACTCCCAATCCCGAAAGGACTCTCTACCCAGGTGATCTTCCCTCGCTTCTCCACCCCAAGAGTCGGGATCCAAGAGCGATGGACTTTCCCTGGCCACCTGTGCAGAAGATACCAAGGGAGTGGAAGTGATAATACCCTCAGCTTTCTCAAAACAGCCAGCTTTTAGGTCATCACCTGTAGCACAAGTCAGCTTCAGACAATAGGGGTCAACCTCCAGTAGCACTAAACAGAGGTTAGGGAGAAGGTTCAACACTAGATGAGAGAGCGAGGTAGGGCCATAAGACCCACAAAAATTCAAATAAAAATGCTTGAACCATCTGTGGCAACAAGGAATGAAGAGACTGACCAAGTGGTGTAATAGTGGCTGCTATAGACTTTTATTAAATGAAAACTAAACCCATCTATCCCTAACTGGAATGGGATTTCACCAACCTAAATAAAAAAAAAAAAAAACAGGTGCTCGCCAGGAAGTCTGTGCAAGTAAAAATAAAATGCACTGTACCAGTAACAAAGGCTCCTATTCTTTCCCTGTCACTACAACAAAACACAAAGTCAAGCTACTGTTCACAATCCCGGCGAATGACAATCTTTGTTGTGAAGAGTCAAAACGCCTCTCAAATTGTTCAAAACTAAAGTTCCACAAAAGTTCTGGGTTCTTCGTAATCAAACGGAAAATAAACAGTTGCATAAAGTTCTTGTGAGCCTAGGAGAATGACTCCCTTCCCTTAGCTGGTTCCCCAGTGCCTCTCCCAGTTTCTAAAAAGATGTGATGCTGCCTTTTAGAGGTTTTCACAATCTCTCAGTTCTTTTCCACAATTCTCGATCTGCCCCACTGGGATGATGAAGCTGTTCACCAGAGTCCCTTCCAACTCTCCAGTACCACACTCCTGTGGAAATAGACTGGAACTATATCTCAAATTGGTTTACAATTTTCTCTCTTTTTTCTAGTTTACAGTCTGACAGGTTTTTCTATTTTCTGGGTGCTTGGAGGAATTGACATTATTAAAGGTTTTCTTCTCATCTCTGAGGAAGGCAAGGTTAAGGTAATGAGCTGAAAAGACGGGACTCTTGGCAGGATCTGGTGTTGACCAATCAGCAATGAGCAACGGTGGTATCGACAAAAGATGATTGGGGTTTGGCTCGATGGTCCAGCCCTAGACAATTCTGGGGTGTGTATAGTGCATCTCTACTTTGGCAAGGGATTTCCCAGCCACTCAATCTTTTGATAGAGAAGGAGAGCATAAATCAACTCTTTTAGGCCCCTTTTGCTGTACTTTCCAGGGTCGATAAGATAACCCCCATTTATGGCATTTCAGGAAGTTGGGGATCTCAGGTTCAGGGAAACCATATCTTCTCAACCGATGAGGTAAATGTTCTCAGTTCATAGTATTCACTGTTTTCCCTTGTTGCCTTAAGTTTCATGAAAATGCATGAAGAGTTTCTCAAACAGCTCATCTGCTCCCTCATGGACTTTCGTTAACTCCCGTTACCTTTATTTGGGTCAGGATGCTTCACCAGGTCGGGTTGTGGACTAGGGTCTCGACCTTCCTTCCCTTTACAGAACATCCAGCCACCAACTCTCTGTTCAGGTTGTGTAGGTAGCTGTGTAAACGGATAGGTTTAGCAGTTTTGGCACAGTTGTTGGACCGCCCGGTCCACCCGATACAGGTCACGCCACCACAACCGAATCTCTGTCCTTCTGTAGGACTGACTCTCGGCCGACTGGTATGATGCTTTCCCCACATCTTACAAACAATGTACTTCTGGTGAATCTGGGTGTTGTGCCATGCCTTCTCTTGGTTGGCTTGCTTCTCCTCCACCGCCACCAGCTTTCAGTTGTATAGCATTTGGTGTTTTGCCTCCATTCGGGACACTGATTCTCTTCTTTGTCTCTACTTTCTCCAAGGCCAACACCCCATCAGCCATGCAAGAGGTCCTTGTGCATTCCCTTGAACCACACCCTCAACGCCTTTTGCTCAAGCGTCTCGGGCTTGTCTGTTCTCTCGGCTTCTCTCTCTCTCCGATTCTTGACTTCTCTCTCCAACTCAACCGCTCTCTCGCTGGTTCTCTCTCTAGTACTCTATCTGGTATCTTCTCGGTACCCTTCCGCCTTGGTTTCTGATGCCCTGATATAGTAGGGTCTGCCCTTACGTAACGTCCATTCAATTGACTACAGATCCTCTGGTTTTTCTTCTGCTCGCTTGTAGTGTTCCTGGGAGCTTCTTCATCTCAGTACCTTAACCGTCAGGGTAGTTCGATGTTTTACAGTAACACATCGTTTTAGACAGGAGTTTAGACTCATAAGTTTCAGGTCCTACTGTCAGCCTACCGGGTTAGGGTTTAAAGGGGAGGTGCCTCCCAATTGCTTCCTTATACCCAGGAAAGGAGTCCCTTTGCATGAGCAACACCTACATATTACCACCCATAGTGGGACTATTGGTTAGCAGCCTCACCTCCCTAGCCTCATGGAGTGGGGCTCTCCCCTGGGGAGAAGTGACGCCATCTGAAGGATCGTCACACATCCTTGAGACTCGGTGATTCTTGGGCCTTGTCTGCATAAATTCTTGTTGGGACATGAAGGAAAATCTCCCTCTTATTTGCATGGTCATCCAAATACTCTTGCGTCGGTGTTGGTCTAATGTGGTCTGCCAAGGCCAAAAATACTTGTGTACTTTTAACCTTTTACTGAAAGACACCATACCTAGACATGTGGACAAACATAACACTAAATTTCACATTTTCTGAAATGCGGCAGCCTGTTTTTTTTTTACCTCCAGGTATGATTCATTATCCCAGAATAAGAGGGTAGTTCAAGCATAATGCATTGTTTTCAATGATGCAACATTCATTCACTAAGCGTATACAGGCAAGGACACATGTATTATAGCATTCTATCTTTTGTGATTATCACTCGAACAGACTTACCACATTAATGATACATTTTTTTTTTGCAACATCAGTCTAATATGTCTCAGCGTAACACTGTGACATCAGACTTTTATTACAAACATTTTATTTCGCGTGTTCCTCCAAAAACGCTACCATTAGATCAAACCGAGAGAGAAAAATGCAATAAAAATAAGTGCAAAGAGAACACACAGGAGCAACCGAAGCCACCTTGCAAGCGCCATCTAGCTTCGTGATTAGGGCGGCACAGTCTGAGTTAATTGACCCACAGCCTTCAAATTGAGAGAGGCGATGAAATCAACTATCGCACAGCATAGTTTCACCGAATTGCCTGCCATCATGAGACCACCAATCTCGAGAATCTGGGCTCGCAGGACAAAAGTTCCCAAGATGTAGGATACGTTTTGCCGTAATTGACGTGCATTTAGTTATTAAGTGTTCAGGGATTTTGGGCTCCTTCAAGCAAAATCGGTATATGTCATCAGTTACTTCTTTGGAATGCCGAAGCCACAACATGGCTCTTGTGTCAATGGCGTTCAGCCGTATTCGCAGGAACTGCTCACGATGGTGTCTCGACGGGCAGTTCGTCAGATAGTTACATGGAACTCCCTGCTTAAGTTCACCTATTCCAGCATCTAATGTTGAGGCCATCTTTCTCCTTTGTTCGTTATTCTGAATCCACTTCACAGTCTCAAACTTTTTTTTCGCAGATTGTGGTCTCATTATTAGTTCGTCGGTATTTAAATCGGCACCAGTTAATAACTGTGTCGAACGTTGTTTCCATTCTTCAAGTAAATTGGAGTGACCAGGTCCAGCACTCTTGGAAAAAATCTGATAAGCAGGAGACATGGGCGATGCAATCATTTTCCGGAATGCCATTAAAGATTTCCACAAGACAATGATACAACATAATGCACAAGGTGACTAAACCCAAAGCATGGTTTCTCTTTAACTCCATATCAGGAGGGTGGAATAGAAAGGTAGTAGTGAATTCCAGGCATGGAGGCTTGTATCACCAGGCTTTCCAGGACTCAGGATGTGTACAGAAACCCTTGGTCTTTAGGAGCTGGTCTCTGTGGCTGGGTGCGGTTGTTCTTCCGTACCAGCAATGTCCCTTTCTCTCCAGAATACCCCCGATCTCTCTCATCCTCTTCAAATGTAACTACTCTGTCCCCTCTCTTCCTTCATCTGCATCTCCTGCTCCTCTGTACTCACCTCTGACATCTTTCATTTAAGCCCCCCTCTCGCTTTTTCTCTCTCTCTCCCCTCCTGCCATATGTTCACCTTCAAAATTCTCATGCTCCTGAAACACTATATAGACCTATACCACTTTCCCTGCTCTCTCTGCACCAGATACATCTCTGATCAGAAATAACACTGCACAGCACATCTTAAAAAATGTAGTCTTAACTGCATATTACAGTGCCCTGAAAAAGTTACGCTGGACCAGGGGAATTTTTTTTGACAAAACTCATGCTAGGCTTAAAGTTTCTCATCTGGATAGGCCACTTACGCACTTACAGCTACCATCCCCAAAGAGATGTATTAAAGGAGAGATTTAATCTAATCCTCAGGAATCTACCACAGAAGCATGTCGACAAAGATGCCTGGAACTGGGGTGAACTGATGAAGGGGGCCCTCTTCAACAGAAGGAAGAACTCACAAGATTCTACCAGATTCTCCCTGTTTCGGTTGGTGTACAGTAGAAGACGCCGCAGCATCTTGGGCATGTTGTGGAAAGACTGGAAGAAACAGTTGTTTGCAAGAATTCATTCAACTCGTGCAGACCTTGGTAAGACAACACCTACAGTAAGCCCAGGAGAAACCAAAGAGACTTCACAACACACAGGCCCGGCTATGAAGAGTTCAAATAGAGGACAGAGCCCTACTCTTCTAATCAACTGCAGAGAATAAACCTCTAGCTAAGTATCATGAACCTTACAAAGTCAAAGTGCTGTGCAATCTCAATTACTTGGTTCACCAGGAACATCGCTGAAAACCAACGCAAGTTCACCATGTCAAATGTGAAACAATGGAAGGAAGAAATGTAATCCCCTCTCTGTTCAAGAGATGGTCACATTAGACATTGGTGTAATAAAACCCACACAGACCCAATAGCCATCCCCAATTGTCCTAACAGGAACGCCAAGCAGTGAGTGGAAGTTCTCACTCGACTTCCGGAAATTAAACAAGAGCTATAAGTTTGAGGCATGCCTAATGACTCTGATGAATGATTAGATTCAACATCGGACCAGCCCAATATAAATCAATGTTGCCTCTTACCAAAGGCTATGAGTAGATGCCCCGGGCACTGGAAGACTAAGAGGACAACCTTCTCTATGCCTTCTCTACGCCTGTGAAATTAACCCAAATTCCAGTGCTTTCTTTTGGCCTTCACAGGGTGCCAGCCACTTTTGAATGGGTTATAGACAAGATCCTACAACCTCCATACTCAATGTATGGGAGTCTACTTGAATTATATGGTCGTTAGTAGCAGACCTAGCATCTGTGACAGGGTCAGGGACATGAGGGGGATTACTGGTACCGCTTTCTGTCACGCAATGCCTTCCAGCACTGTTTCTGGCCAGTATCTTTTTTTTCCCTTGCAGAGAGCCAACTCTCAGAATACCTGGGAGTAAGAAAGAAAACCTGGAACAGAACAAAATCAGTCAAAAACCTGAAATTTGGCAATTTACATGGACTTGGAACATCCATCAAGCACAGTAAGGCAAGCAACTCTCTACCGCGAAAGAAAAACAAACTTTCAGACCCACAGCACGCCACAAAATGGCTGGAAGCAGTAGGCAATCAGTATAAAAAGGAAGAACGTGAAAGGCAGAGTGTGGGTTTGTAGAGGTAAGGAAGTATGCAGGTGGACTGAGACACCAGGTGGGTGACAGACGGTGGAACAGAGTGCTGAGGAATTGCTGGCGGATTTGGTGCAGAGTGCAGGTGAGGTATTGGCAGTGAGAGTGGTGCCAGTTTGTGAGAGTGAAGGTAGTTGTGAGGGAAGAGTGGAAGACAGAAGTAGGGGAGTGCGAATAGTAGGCAGTGGGAGTGGGTGCTGGAAGAGAGTAAGGATAGTAGAGAAGGGTGCAGGAGAGGGTGTGAGGAGAAGGGTTATGGAGAAAAGTGATGAGCTGAGAATAGTGAGTGCATTTAGTAGACTGTAAGAGGTTAGAAGGGAAGGCAAAGCAGGGAACCATACCCTTGAGTAGCCTAGTAAGGATGGGTACGAGTAGTAGAGTGAGGAGATGTGAGTGGTAGTACTAGGAGGAGATGGAGTGCAGAACATTGTCGGAACAGACGAGAGAAAGAAGGTGAGAAGGAGAGAGAGAAGGGAGTATAGGGGGGTATTGGAGTGGAGTAGTGGTGTACCGAATTCCGGCTTCAGGGGGATATTTGATCGAAGTTCTGCTGAAATCCAGCTTTCAGCTTCGGCCAACTGAAGACTCACTCGAAGCAGAAGTCTGCTTTCTATGATTAACCATCTTCTCTCTGAGAGATGACAGTCAAGCACAGAGAGTGGAACTGCCAGGGGCAGCAGCCAATGAGCTTTTTGCTTATAGGGTTCTGCAAATGACACCCTGGCTGGTGTCCCGAGTGTATTTTGTTCACGGATACTCTTCATGATCAAAATGCACTCGGCACACCAGGAAGGGTGGCATTCGCAGCATACAATAGCAAATATCTTATTGGATCGTGCATCATTCCCCAGAGACTAATTTGCCGGCAGTATTTTGTATTTTGCTCATGGAGCGTCTTCAAAGGAAATTTTTCGTGTATGGCTCGAGTGTTGTCCCAGGACTCCAGCCAGCCCTCCCTTCTATTTTTACTTCCCCCTATTCTGAATACTTTCAGTCTCTTTCTGGTTATCTCTGTTCTTTCCCAACACCAGAGTTTATCTCATTCTCTCGATCCACTCTGGGGCTTCTTGGTATTCCCCCCCCCCCAATCTGGGCTTCTCTCAATCTTTCACCTTGTTTCTTTTCCTGCTCTGGGGCTTGCCTCTTGCCCTCTCGCCGCTCTGGGCTTCTCTCTGTACTTCTACCCTACCTTGGGGTTTCTCAGTTCTTTCCCTGCTCTGTTTTTATTTCTCTCTCTGACAACTGTGGGGTTTCTGTGGTTTCTCCCCGCTCGGCTTCTCTCCTTCATTCTCCCCACCTTGAGTTTTCTGTGTCCTTTTCCCTGCTCCGGAGCTTGTTTTTCTCTCCTTCCCCACTCAGAGGTTTCTCTGATCTCTCCCCACCCGGGACTCATCACTGTCCTTCTCGCAGCCCTAGGGTTTCACGGTCTTGCTGTGCCGCTACCTCCGGAGCTAATGGAGTCACTGCATACTGCTTGTGACGTTAAGTGGTCTTCAGGAGGCTTGTGCAGTCAGACCAGCGGGCTGCTCTTCTCGCAGCCACTTACACAATTGCTCAACTGGAGCTAGCTTTGGCTGGGTGCCTCCTTTCTTTTCTGGTCTCTCGTCTGAGGATCGGGGGGTGGAGGGTAAGCTCCTCCTTCTGAGGATCTCTGCTCCCGCCCATGTGGTGGTGCAGGATGGTTTGGTAAAGCATATGCGAGGACCTGCTGCATTTGCCGAGCCCGTACGGTGGCCCATGATGCCTCATCTGACATACTCTTACTCGTGCGGGCCCCATCCACTGTGTGTGCCGGTACAGTCTTGTATTCTGCAGGATTCAGAGATTCTTCATTCCAATTGGATCGTCAGATGGCATGCATCCAAGAGGCTGTTCTTTCCCCCTTTCCGATGTTTCGCAGAATAAAGGTGTTCATGTCTGGGCAGAAGGGATGGTGACGTAAGTCCCTTTCTGGGGTATTTCTGTCCCCTAAAGCACAGTCACCTGCAGAGGGAGCCCCACTTACCCTGTCCCTATGGGAGTGTTAAGCGTAGGGGGCTTTCTGCCATAGTCAGAAAAGGGGGAGGGGACCCCTTGGAGAGAGGTGACAAAATCATTTGATTCTCTACAGTGCTTACAAGCTAATGATAACTATTTCAGTCGATAAACCACTGATATGCAAGAGAAGAGCTCCAAGGAAGGGGGCATGTGATTAAGTGCAGTGTATTGCCATAATCACTGGCACAGGGCTGACCATTAGGGATAGGCTCCATCACCTACAAGGGGGTGTGGCGCCCGGAGTGATATAAGGAAGCCAAAGGGGTTTGTCACATTGTGGCTACTACTTGTAGCGACACAAAGAAAGTAACTTTTTAAACATGTACCCCAGATTCTGCATCATTTAAGGCAGGACCTTTCATATTAGCCCTGTGACGAATCACACGGATCTGTCACGTTTCCTCAAGGGGGAGCCTTTCCCTGTGTGGCTAGTGAGGTGAGCCTGCTCTGCAACAACCTCCGTTTGGGTAGAGGCAAGCAGGATCTCACCGAGACCGACCCCATTTGGGAACAAGGACTTGCGTTCTTATGAGGAACTCTCTAAGAAACATATCAATAATACACCTTAAAGAATATCCAGTGTAGAAAGGTATGAAGAACATACCAAAATATGTTACTGTCATCAAGAAAATCTGATTATCTCCTGGAAGGAAAACTTACCTTGTACTGAGATGGGAAAAAGGTCTGTGGGGAGATACAGAGGGGAAAAACAGAGAAAGGATTGCAAGAATGCGCTGGTGAAGACCCATGGCGATATAATAAAAGAAGGAGGCAGAGACTGGGAAATGAGAGAGAGAACTCATGTGTTAAGTGTTTGCTCGCAGATGTATGCAGAAGAAAGGCTGGACACGCAGCATCCCGTATCTGAGAGAGAAGAGGAACGTCAGGTGCACGGCATTGTGAAGGAGAACAGAGGACAGAACATGAGGTGTACATGTGGTGGCGTGATCACACCAGAGCAGTGGTGGACCAGGGGGTCAGTGAATGACACAGACACCACTTATTTGGGAACTACACAGCACATACAGGTAAACAAGATACTGGCGAGATCGTACATGAGACAACAGGAAAGAGACACTGATGGAATTCCGAGAGGTGTAACAAAATCATGGTGGCAACAGAAAAGACAAGTGATCTCAGTTCAAGGGTGTTTATGAAACTGTATAAATGGGTGAGAAAAATGCTTAATCTAAACCTGAATCTAAAAAGGGCAAGCTACAATCATCAAATACATAATAAGGCAGTCCTAGTAGCATCTTGTCAAATAAAAAGGGCCTATACTAAAATACCTATTGCTGATCTTTACTGATAAGTTACAAAATAGTGTGGGATAATGTACACCAGAAAAGAAAGAAGTGTTCACACAAATGATAAGTGAGGATGGTATAACTGGGGTCTCCCTTCCCCACGTTTTTTAGCACAGGACAAGGCGTGACACTCGAGCACAGTACACTTTTGGGCTTCTCCAGCACAAGCTTACAGTTAGTTTCCAAAATATCAGGGCCTTCGGTGGACAAGTCTCTTTCACACAGTCTCTTGGCTTGATGTGCTATAAACAACAAAAGTTCCCCTCAGTAACCTTCCCGTCAAATTTCCCTTCACCCTTGTATCCCCCTAAACCAGGCTCCGATCCTTCTTGCAACGTTGTCCTCCCTCAGTCGGGTTCACTATGGCCTTTCATTTAAACTATTAGCAACTTGTAACATTCAAAAGTCTCAATGTCTTTTTAAACAACTGTTCATTGTGGACATCCCTCAGCCGGGTTCACGCTGGTCAGTTTAACACAGTTCACTTAGTTGTAACACCTTGCGGGATTCACTTCCCTTAGCTTTCCTCTTGACTATGTGTCAAAGACTTTCGATTGTACAAGGGGTTTTACTTGACCCATGTATGACCACTTTGACCTCTTATGTCGGGCTCTCCTAGTGCCTCCTGGTATTTCTAGTTTCAACAAAAAGGGGACCAGCCAGAGTCTTTAGAATGACCGCCCACACAGCACCAGACAACTCAGCAGCTGGTCTTTCCCTGGGCTTTAAACGTTCAGTAATACACAAGTTCTTTGTTCATAAGTTCTTTCAATTCATATCATGTTGCCGTTTGCAACCTTTGCTCAACATAGTCCGGTTTTACTATTGGTTCTTTTTCTGACTCACCGGCTGTACTGAACTCCTTGGCAGTTCTTGTCTTAGGAAGTCAAGGACGGTACCACGGTTACAAGCGTGTCTCCCGCCTTGGTTATCAGTGCAGGAGGGCACTGCGCACCGTTGACATCTGTTAACCACATGCCAGCTTTAGTCCCCGGTCTTATGATTTCTGTCACGTAGGCTTCGCGGGTCAAGGTCGAAAAGGGCAAGGGTACTTCCTTCCTTGTCATCCTTTCAGGTCTCTCTGCCTTTCTCCTCCTTTTAAACTGCCGTCCTGGAATAGCTGCTTCATTGTGCATTTGGCCTTGCTCAAAGTGTGCTCTCGTGCTCCGCCTTTTATCCCTGTGGTGAAGGGAAAGGGCTGTCAGGTGTGTAGTTAATGTCAATTGCCTGACTCTGCCTGACGCTTGTGTTGGGACATGTCAGGTAAACGGCTCTCGTGTTAGTCTGTTTTTCACAGTGTAAGAAAAGGTTTGTGCTGGAAAGGGTGGGGGGGGATAAAGCTTCTAAATATGCTATGGGGTAGGATGAGGAAAAGGTGTTATAAGGAAGGGGGTACTGTGTCTCACCTATCTGTGTACCACTTCCACTGCCCGAAGACCCCACCCCCCCCCATCCAGGTGATCCTCCCCCACTGGTCCACCCCGAGGAACTGGATCAGATAGCGATGGCCGTGTCCTAGCCGCCTGGATGACAGATCTCCGGGGACTAGCGGGTGAGACACAGTCAGGTTTCACACAAAGGCCAACCTGACAAGTAGTGGAGAAAGTCCCCAACCAGGCAGTAAACCCGCTGACGTTATCCCTGAGCACTAAAGGTAATGGGGAAAGCAGGAGAACTAATCCCAAATCAAACAAATATTGACATTGAATGATAAGGGAATCATTACCGGAACACTCGCACTCGCCCCAGTTGAGAAAGTATTAACTTGGAATACTAATCCTTACTCGAAGATTTATGCACAACATAGTTAAGGAGAAAAACTTGAGATATTACAAAATAAGAAACTTGGTGAAAAGGGAAAACCTGAAGAGCCGATTGAAACAGAGAATACGGGCCAATCCCAAAGTGAAACCAGAGACTGAAATAAATGTTGAGAACCCAGGAAGTCATGAGAAAAGTCTGAAGTGTTGGATGATGTTCCCTTGTGAAAGGGGAAGAATAAATACAAGTAAGACAAAACAAGAAGAGAGCAAGAGGGAACAAAGGAGTACACACAATAAAGGGAAGTTTGTAAACTTGAAGAGCCCAATATCAGAACTGTGTAAATTACTAAAAGTAATTACCAAGAACTATTTGAGAATAGTTTACTGAACTGAATTTGATGAAGAACCAGCTTGCATGAGAAAGGAGTGATTCTCCTAGTTGTTGTTGTTATGCCAGTGATAGGGTTAGAGTAGGTTAGTTGGGACAGTGGACTGATTTTGATTGGGACTCTTACTGACGACTTTCGAGCACCTTAGTTCTTTTAGGTAGAGAAAATACTTAGGATAGGGAAAGGAAGGAGTTTATTCCTTTGATTCAATACAAATTATTAGTGAGATGCAAAGTCAGAGTCCATGTACTCCTGACCCACCACAGCCCCCACAGAAAATATATCAAACTGTGCGGAGGCAAACAATAATAACTGCTTTATCAGCATTTGTGCCATCAAAGCAAAAATACATTCCATAAAAAAGTAAGATAAAAAAGTAAGTATCATATAAAAGCATTGCGGCTGAAAGAAATGCATCCCATTTTACAACAATTTAAAACCAGCAGACAAATTAATTCGCTCCATTTTGACGCAAACCCAACTGCCTTAACCACGCTCTGTGCAAATCATTTAGCTACAAAGTACAAAAGATTGAGGTCATCACTTTTCCTACATATGGCCATCGCACCTTTTGCCCTTCAAAAGCCTTTCAATTTCAAAATTGGCTTTAGGTACCTGGCTATAAAGTTGTAACTAGGGCACAACAAGACTAAATGAACTGCAGACTTGCATGGTGCCCCACCCGCCAAACATTAGGTACCATTTTGTCCATTCCAATTCCTCCTGAAAAGAGCCATTCACAGCGTCCCTGTTCCAAGATCCTAAAGGAGCAAACGGGCACAGCCAGGATGAAAAACTTCTAGGTATTTTTTATAGCCATAGGCTACATTGGCCTGCAGATATTGCTGACCACAAGGAAGCCTTTCACAAACCATCTCCACAGTTCATCTACTGTCCAGTCTGCATGCTAACTTTACCATCATTTTGGAGTTGGATGGCATACTAAGTGGTCGTTCCCAGAATGATCCAAAGCCCATTCTCATGCACCAACATTTTATGTGCTTCAGTCATGGGGTTGACCGGCTACCTACCAGCGCCAGGTAGTTGGTCATCAGATCTCTAAACATTTGTAGCCCAGGTACCGTCCAAATATGGATCCAGAAAAGGAGTAGTTTCATAAATATCAAATGCTCAATATGCAGTATTGCATTGGGCACGCTACTGGGTTGCAACAACAGGGATTTTAAAAATGTATTTTCGACCACACTCCTGGCCCCAGTTTTGGCATGGCCCCAGATCTCTGCACCATACAAGTAAGGCTGGGGTAGCTTGTTATCTGTACAATTCTAGAGCTGGGGTCAAAGCTCCCCTCGTACGTGTTTGAAAAAACTTCCTAATACCCCCACTATGCTTATTTAAAGTCATGGTAGCTTTTGTGACTTGTTCAACCCAAGTTCCATTCTCAGCAAAGCACAAACACAAGTAGTTGTAAGTATTAACCTGCTCCAGTTTAACTCCTCTCTCTATGTTGAACTTAACATGGTTGGCTGACATGCGCCTGAAGACTAGGGTTTCTGTTTTGCTTTTGTTTATTGCCAAGCGAAGGTCAGCAAACTCCTTCGCAAAGACTGCCATGGTATGTTTTATACCCATTGGAGCATTCGATAGCAGTACTGCATCATCTGCGAAGAATAAGGATGGGAAGTGCAAACATCCCACCCTCATTGGCCTCCAGCTCTCCAATTAGGCCATTGATATAGCTACAAAATAAGAACGGGGCCAGTACACATCCCTGCCTAACTTCACGTAGCACCTCAACTCTCTCTGTATTTTCTCCACTCAGCCACCATCGCACCAAGGCCCTATTGTCGGAATATAAAGCTTGCACGATAGATAACAAACCCGTCAGAATGTTGTATCCTTTTAAGGTCTGCCCCAAATGGTTTGTGGACTGAGTCGGAGGCTGTTTTTAAGTCAGCAAACACAGCCTACAGCTTATTGTTGTTCCAGGTTATATACTTACTGGCAATGAGGTATAACCTAAGACACTATTCAAGGGTCCCCATTCCCTGTCTGAAACCTACCTGCAATGTGCTGATAATCTTTTTAGTCACAGCCTATTCTTGCAGATGACCTAGGATTACTTTTGCGTACAATTTCCGTGCCCCATCCTACAAAGTGATGGGGCGATAGTTCTCTGCAGAGTCTTCGGCTCCCTTCTTAAAAATAGGCACAATTACGGCCTCCTGCCAAGTCAGGGGGACAGCACCCAGCAGGATAGCTGCATTAAAAGTCAACACCGGGCCTCATATCGATTTGTTTTTATAAAAATCTACTGGTATACATTAGCTATTTGTTGAGGCGTTGCAAAGGATTGGGCGTGATCCTCCCAACTTCTTCCAGACCAGAAAGTATCTGTAGTACATATACTCCAGAACCCTGGTGGCACGGAGGGACCGCTTTTATCGCCCTTTTTTAACATTGCCTGTACCTCTCGCAGCAGTTGGTCCATGTGCAGTTCCTTTGTCACCGGAGGGATGTGTAGACACCTTTGTTCGAATTCCAGAGTGTGTGCTTGGCATATTATGTCGAGCACCCATTTGTAGGTGGTGGTGTTTTCCCACTCTTTGACAAACCGTGTTACAAGGCCTCCCTCGCGGTGCGAAAGTGGGGGTCCCAGTGACCTAGCAGTCTCTGTAACCGTTTTTATCGCTTGCAACATCTTATGCACCACCCTGCCGAAAAGGTAATCTCCAAAGGGCATATCTGAGGTCTTAGCGACACTCCATTGCCCATCTGGCGAAAACCCGAGTCTGCTACGTCCAAAGCCACAGTAATTGCGTGATTGGAAGCTTCCTCCCCTTCCTGAAACAAGGCTAAGTCCTCTGTTTTCTTGTCCTCTGGGAGGAAATCCAGGATTGAACCAAGCTCATACCATAAATCCCCGTCATAGCGAGCTAGTATGGCCTGGGCATTGGCAGCTTTTACCATCAAGGTGGCCGTATAGATAATACATTTGCCCATTGCGTCCAGCTTCTTCCCTTTCGGGTCCGGAGGAACCAAGGATTTTGAGGATGGGTTGGCAGACCGTTAGCTTGCTGCAGCAGAGACCACCGAGTCCGGGGGCGGTTTAGATCTTAGGCCTTTAGGTTCAGAATCTGGGACCCTATATTTCTTCTCCAGCCTGACCCGTCTCGATTGGGAGCGAATCCGTGGTCTTCATAAGGGCTAGGCCCTCTTCCCATATGTCATCCAGTAGTGGAATAGAAGTCATGGCCCTCTTGAATGATGCCCGTCTCTCATACAGGAACCCCTCCTCCTCCTTGGGCACCAAGTTGAACAAGGTAGATGCCCTTGACAACATGGAGTGGAAGGAACCCACTTCATCCCGAGGTGACGCCCTGGGTGCATCCGCTGCCCCCACTGGCAGTCCATCTGCCGTTATGAAGTCGTCAAACTCATCTGTGTCCTTTCCTGTATCCTCAGCCGCATCTGTCAGGGGCGAGTCGTCTACTGGTACCATGGAGGGTGGTGTCGGCTGCCTCAGCGCTGGTGGGCGTGGATGGGTCCTATGCCTTGGCGGGCTCTGATCGGGATTGTGTTCCACCGGAACCAACTGTGGAGAGAGAAGTTGTATTTCGGACACCAGGGTGTGCTGAGTAATAAGAATATCCAGAGAGAAGTCTCTCTGACCCACTGGTGTGGGCGCTGGTGGGCCAGCACCTCCCGTTAGTCTCAACTGACTAAATCGTTCCCTTATTGGGCATCCCCCACCAAAAGGGTTATCTCCTTCCTAGTCCCAGGAGCAGCCTTCCTGCAACTCCTCAAAACTGTAGATCTTCTTCACAGGTCCCTGTGCTCTCCTTCGGATCCAGCTTCTGGAAAAGACGACATTTGAGCATTCACCGACTGAGAAGTAATGGTGTAGGCGAACGCAGTCATGGCCAGAGCAGTAGTAGCCACCGGCTGGGGAGGTAGGATAACCCTTGTCGAAGATGTCATGGTCAAAGAGATGTTCGTCGACAGGACCGTAGATGGGGCCGTCGACAGAGGCACCATTGGCAGGGCAACCGTCGACAGGGCAGTCGTGGATGGAGTAGGCATTGACAAGGACTTTGTGGTGGACGCCTGTTTCGTAGATGGGGACCTTCGTTTGTGAGACATTGACGGCTCTGCTGTTGACGAGGACCTGGATGCAGGCATTGTCGAAAGAGTCTTCCTTGTGAGTGTCTTTCCTTGGCCTATGTTTCACCAAAACGTCATGTTTCAAAGAGGAAGGTAGCCATTCAGAAGTCATACCACTCACCGACAGGTTTACCGTTGTTGGCGAAGGTGAGCAAGTGTACTCCGAACTGCAACCCGCTCTTGTGGTGGCCCTTGTCGGGTCGGTAGTGTGGCGCTTTGCCTTTATATGGATCTCCAGTGAGGGAGCATCCTCGGCAGATCTCTACCTCTTCTCAGAGGAAGACCGTTCCAACGGTCGTCCTGACCTGGATGCGGCCTGTGCGGACCCGCGATTCGCCCCTTTGGCCCGTTCCTCCTTCAGCCAAGCCCCCAACCTGCGGTAATGGTCCCGCTTTGTCTTGGCAGGGAAACCCCAGCAGATTTCACAACAGTCCTCGTGCTTGGGCTGTAGATTGTAAAGGCACTTTGTGTGCCTGTCTTCCACCTAGACATTCCTCAAAACACATCTGGCGCAGAGCTTGAACAGGCTCCTCTTGCCTTCTTCAGACATGGCGAGGCGTGAAGTAGGCCTCTATTAGGCCCTAACAACTTGACACCAAGACCTGACGGAGTAGCGGTCTGATCTTCACTGGCAAGGAGTCCTCACCGCCGGTACGGATTAGTGGTCGGTCAAAACAGACCCTGTGTACAAAAATAGAAAACTATTTAGCCAAAAAACAGCAAGATCAGGCTCCTAAACAGGACTCCCAGCACTGAAGGATACAGTCAAAATATGAAGATGGACACCAGGGGTGGGTCTTAGGGAGACGATCGACAATGGATGGGTGCAGTATGACCCAGATGTCAGTGATTGGTTAACAGGAGAAAGGCAGTTTATTAAGCTAAGTGCCAAGGACGAGTATGCTCGTCCTTTTTGCATAGACTTGTATAATAGCCTGGCAGTTATGGGGTTAAAGCAAGACTGCTTTCTTTTTACAGAGAAATCCAAGTCTGACGACAGGGTTTATTCATGAGGATGTGAATCCATGTCAGACCCCATGCTGGAGAATATGTATAAACAGTAGTAAAAAAAAAAGCTAATAGGAATCAATGGAAATAGAAACATGTTGAATCCTGAGCGCTAGGAAAATGCTAAATGTACAGATTTACATGTTCTATTGTGCTTATTAAAAAGTAGTATATAAACTTATTGTTTTCTAAATGAAAAGTGTTAAAAAAACACATGTAAAACAAAGTACATGCAGTTACATATGGTGATATAAGAATTGTAAGCATGGGTATTTAAAAAAATGAATACTACATAATTAGATCTGTACAAAAGTAATGAAGCTTAGAAATTGAAGATTTCATTTTAGGCATGCAATTGGAGTTATATTACTTTCAGTTATTTATTTTCTTTTCCACCCTAAGAGATGACATGCCAAAGAAAATTAATCTTTACGTACTATACCATTTTCTGCTGTACTCATTTTTTACGTACTTCAAATTGTGGACTATACGCTAAATTTAAAGAAATGACAGCAGAATAAACTCTATTTTGAAAATATGTTTAAATATTTTATGTAAAAGAAAATAGTCCTAAAAGTTGAAAATGTAAGTAATGTAATCATTGCTTTTATCAATAAAGTCATATGATGTTTTGTCTGATGTCATCAGTGATGTCATATGATGTAATTAGTGATGTCATATGATGTAATTAGTGATGTCATCATTGTGGTCATATCCTGCGCAACCGGGGGTGAATAGTTAAGGTTGCTTTGCCTAAATTGTCAGCCAAATTTCAAGGGCTTTGCTATGTTACATTTTTACCTTAACTTGTCTTTAACTAAGGTTTTTTCCATGAATATATGACATACATTACTTACTGTAATCGTATTTTTAATGCTTGTATCTGCTTAGATTCACTTGCTGTGCATAGGCCAACATCTAATGGTAGGTGTAGAGTAGTGCATCTTGGTTTTGAACTTCGAAAAGGGATGTCGATTGGGCGTGTTTGGGATACTATCCCTGTGTGACGTGCATTGTACCCATGATCATTCACACATAGATGTCCCTCCGATTGTTTTGTTTCTGACAAGATGGAGCATGAAGTGAATGTGTGAGTAAAGAAAGTAAAGAAAAAAATAAAAGGCGTCTATGTACCCTCAACTCCAAACGGGGAGCAAGGGGTGGGTGCATGTGAATCTAAGCAGATACAAGCACATAAGATTACAGTAAGTAATGTATGTCTTCTTAGGCTTGTAGATCTGCTTAGAATCACATGCTGTGCATAGACTAGCTACCAGTACCCTGAGATGATGGTGGTGGGTTGTTTGAAGGTATAGCGTCAAAAAGATGTCTTAGCACCGCTTGACCCACCTGTGGGTCAGTCTTTGAATGTGTACTGTGAAAAACTTAAGGGTGTTTCCTTACCTACTCCCTGGGCCTCTTCTTATACACCCTGGGGGTGGACTAGCGAGGGAGGATCACCTGGATAGAGGGTCCTGAAGGACTGGGGAGGGAATACCCCAGGGTGAGACATGGTATCCCCCCTTCTCTGACATTGACCCACCCTCAGCCTTCATGGGATATGTTACGGCACACCGTCTTCATTTCCCAAAATATCTCTTAAGTACTGTGACAAAGAAGAGGGAGTCAGGAGGAATACAGACTTCCCATGTGAAACACCACTATGGAACTGGGATGATGACGATGCAAACAGAGGCACACCAACATACTCAATGGAGATGTCCCAATAACAAGGCCAGGCAATTGAAACTAATTATACTCACCTCCAAACCACTAACCAGTCACAGGTGTTTACAAAGGAGAGAGAAAGCAGTAACAGCAGTAGCAGTTCTGGGAGTGACAGAAGCAGACGTGGTTGTGAAGCCAGAAGAGGAGTTGAAAGCTGGCGAGACTCTGGGGGGAACAGATGCGTGCAGTGCTGCAGCCTTGAGAGTGCCCAGACCCTGGGGACTAGGGAGACTGTTGGTCCTGGCAGGTGTGGCGTAGGAGCTGGAGCTCCTTGGGACAAAGGAGAGACAGAGGAAGGAGACCAGCTGAGGGGTTATTCTCCCACCCACCAAGAGAAGAGTGCTTGCCATCCTGGGGCACTGTGATAGTGCTGGAGTGCCTCGGGGTAGAGGAAGTACCTGTAGAGGCATTTAACAAAGTTTGTGGAAAGCGCAATAGAAAGTCTTCGAAGGGGAGCCAGTGAGTGTGAGGCTGAAAAACCCTGTGTGACGGATTGCGAGTGCTAGATGAAGAACTTCTATTCTACCAGTTTTAAAGTATAAATTGTATCGGAGTGGACGCAATCCTTCAAAGAAAGAAAGGAACTCCATGTGAAATGTACTTTAAACAGCTTCTGTGTCAAGAAAAGCTATAAAGAATAATTAAGCATTGGGGTGGCCACCAGGTGGGAGAGGGATCCAGGAGGGTTGCACAGACCCCACCATAAAAGTATAACAGGAAGGTTTCCAGACAGAGGAATTTATAAACAAAGTGAATGTTGAAAGAGAATCTTATTTTGGCTAATGAACTTTAACAAGAGGGCACACCTAAAGCCCAGGTTGCGCAACCTGGGATGGGTGGACCAAGCAGTCTGACAACTGCGCTAAGACCATGGGAGAATCCATTGAATAAGTGAACTGTGTGGCAAGTTGAAATTGAATAAACCAAGAGTAGTCACTGGATAAGGGGAAGGGAACCAGAAGGAAACTAGTTGAACGTTTGTGTTCTTTTGACTACCTGGAAGGGAACCCCTACAGAAGCAAGTTGAACTCTTATTTTAAAAGGTGGAACTTGACAAGTTGAACTTTGGTGTTTGAAAAATGAACTTTGAGAAATCAAAGGAGTTTGAACTTGGGCAGGGGAAGCCTGAGAAACTCATTGAAGAGTGTGAACCAGAGGGCTCTGAGTTCGGGAAAGGGTACTTGGATAAGCCCAAGGAACTTTGTGAACTAAGGTACTGTGAACTTTGGCAAGTGAATCCTGATAAGCATGTGGAACTTTGCGAACTTGAGTGTCTTGAAGTTGGGGAAGGGAGCTATAGAAGAGCTCCCACAATAAGTTGTTTTACTTTTTGAACACTATTTAGTTAAGATATGGACATTCCTTACAAATTGTTATTGCATAGAAGTGAGGACAAGCATAGGTTATGACACAGACAGTATTTTGCTTTGGACTGACAGACTTTGACTTTCCCTTAGTTTTCTTTTAGATGAGGAACATTCCCACCTTAGAAATAGAGCAAGTTAGGTGTTACACCATCCTGACCCGTAAAATAAAGGTTTTCAAACTATACTGCAGTCATCTTTGTCATCTGTCTCGCAGTATCTAAACTGTAATTTGTGTAAAAGTGTGAACGGAACTCTAAGTAGCTGCCTTGCAAACGGCATCTAAAGGTAAATTTGCAATGAAAGCCAAGGTAGCCCTAGTGCCTCGAGTAGAGGGAGATATGGGCAAAAAAAGTTCAAATTCTCTTTTAAAGAGAATCGCACATCTGTATGCACTTCACAATCCATTAATGGCCGACTTGGAGACAGGATCCCCATCTGTTACAGTGGCAACAGAAACCATGAATTGATCAGTTTTCCGAAGTGGTTTTGTTTATTGAGGTAATACATAACCGCTCTCCTTAAATCCGGAGTATGGAGGCTTCTCTCCACTGAAGTTATGGGTTTTTGGAAAAAGGCTGGAAGCTCTGTAGACTAATCGGCATGGAACCTTGAGATGAATTTTGGAGAGAAACATGGATGTTTTTGTGCAAAACCACTTTGTCCTTGTGAATGGTGACACATGAGTCGAACTGAGAGAGCCTGCAGTTCACTTACCCTCCCATATGGATGTAATGGCCACGAGAAACGCAGTCTTATAAGTGAAACACCTGAGGCTAGTTTTATGCATTGGCTCAAAAGGAGGGCCCATAACTTTAGAAAGAACCACATTCAAGTCCCAACCGGGAGTTGAATTTGAAATTGGAGGGTGCAATCTTTTGACCCCTTCCATAAAGGCTTTAATGAGAGGAACTTTCCACCAAGAAAATTTACTTTGAGAGGTGGTGTAAGTAGAAAGAGCAGCTAGATGGACTCTCAGCAAATTAAAGACTAGCCCTGAATCCAAGAGGTAAAGTAGGTATAGAACCATGTGAGAAGGTGCGCAGTCAATAGGATTGGTGCTATGTGATTTACACCAAATGACAAAGTGTTTCCAATTATTGAAATAGCAGTGTCTGGTATTGAAATGAAATGATATTTTATTTATATCGCACTCGTACACAAGTGTTTCAGAGCGCTACCAGGCAAAAAGGGAGGGGAACAAGGGAGAGAAAAAACAGAAAAAACAGCGATTTTACTAGGCCCAGTGACATTTAAGAAACTGCAAGTGTGTGGGAAAGGAAAATGGGGAAAAGTGCAAGGAGGGGGGGGGAGTGGAAAGTGCGAAGCAGAGGGTGAGAAAACATAAATAAATATTAAATAGAATAAATAATAAATAAGGGCTTTAAAACCTATAAAAGCTTATGTGCCTCCTTAAGAAAGTCCATATACCTTTGAGGCATATTTAAATGTCCAAACTTACTTCCGGAGTCAATCTGCTAAATTCAGTGTCTGATGACACAGGTGTAGTGTTGATCCCCGATACTTGGACAGCATGTTGTAAGGGCATGGTCATTTGACTGGAGGACAAAGACATTCTCATTAAGTGTGAGAATCATGTTTGACAGGCCCACATTGGAGCTATTAGGATAAGGTTGACTTGTTCCTGATGCAGCTTGTGGACTATTTTGTTGAGGAGAGGAGTCAGGGTTTGGAGGGGGGAGCGTGAGAAGCGTAGGCAAAGTCTGGGCATTGCACATTCTCCAGTGTTGCAAACAGATCGATTTGTGGATGGCTCACACTCTGACACAGCCCTCTCCATGCTCCACTCTGCTATATCTGATACTCTCGATGTTCTTGCCCCTGTCATGAGGATCCGCTTGAAGGCCAAAGCAAGTGCAACTCCTACAACTCAGACCGCGCCACCCTTAAACCCAAGTGCAGGGTGGCAGAGAGGAAATGGCGTGCTTCTGGTACATCCTCTGGCAAACTGGCCTGCCGCCTGCTCCAAAGGCAATACCGGCACTCTGTCTGCACCAAGAAGAGAGCCCACATTCAAGTCTGCGGCATCCACCAACTCGACCAAACTCTTTAAAATCTGCAAGGAGCTGGCCAATCCTGCTGCAGTCTCTACCTCTCCTGTGCCCCTCCCAGGCCCTCTGCATGGCCCTGGCTTCTCATTTCATCTCTAAAACTCAGGACCTCCTGTCTTCTCTCTTCCGCTCCCACTTCTCCCTCTACTCTCTGCACTTCCTCTGGCCCCTCTTTGGCCACCCCTCCTCCCTCCTTCTCTGCCTTTCCACTGATCTCACCAGACGAGGTTTCTAGACAAGTGTGATGTATGAAAGTCTCATCCAAACAGGTTGACCCCGTTCCTCCAAAACCATCAAGGACCACATCGACACTTTGGCTTGGCCCCTGCTCTGGCTGACTTCTGCAACCACACCTTCGCCAGTGGAGTCTTCCCTTCACCCCTGGAGCACTCCCTTGTGCACCCGCTTCTTAAGAAACCCTCTGCTGACCTGTCCTGCCCGGCTAACTATCATCCATCACTCTTTTCTTGGGCAAACTCCTGGAAAAGCTGTCCGTCCATCTCCCAGCTTAATATTCACACTGAATCTGTTTGTTGTCTCCATGACCATTAGTCTGGCTTCAGAGCTGGCAAAAGCATGGAAACTGTTCTTCTGAACATCCGTGAAGACCTGCTCTCAGTCTCTGTGATAACCTGGGTATCACTGATCAGGCCCCGGCTTGGATGACCTCTTTCCTCTCCGATCGACCCTCCCAGGTCCAACTTCGGTCCTTCCTCTCCTCTATCTCTACCTGTTGTGTCCCCCAGGGGTCCAACCTCCCTCCCTGGCTTTTCAACCAATACCTGACACTTCTTGCCCACTGCATTGCTGCTACCTGCCCCAACTTTCAGTGCTATGCGGATGAGACACAGCTTGTCTTCAGGCTCCCTTCTGCCTCCTCTTCTTCTCTCATCTCTGACTGTCTGCTATCCAGGAGTGGTGTGCCACCAATGATCTCTGCCTTAATGCCAGTACGACAGAGATTCTCCTCATCGACACACTTGCTCCCTCCTTTCCTGTCACTCTCTCGCCGGCCTCACTTGGCCCTCTCCCTGCTCCCACATGTGAGGCTAAAAACCTCAGGGTCATCTTCAACTCCACACTCTCCTTCTCTCCTCACATCTCCGATGTCTCTAAGAAGTCACACTGCCAGCTGCACCTCCTCAGAGGTATTCTTCCTTTCCTCTCCTTTCCCCAGGGGCTCACTGTCTCCAGAGCTCTGGGTCTCTGTAGGCTGGACAACTGCAACAGCCTGTTTCAAAATCTGCCTGCTTCTACACTCCACTCTTTGCACCTCATCCAGAACAGGACTGCGAGACTTGTCCTTGGCCTCAAGCCCAGAGATCGTATCTCTCCAGGACTTAAATCTCTGCACTGGCTCCCAGTGGCGGCGAGGATTAAGTTCAAAACTCTCTGCATAGTCCACAAGGCCTTCTGGGGCCTCATTACCTTCAACTCTCTCTTCCTAAATATCTTCCTTCTCAGGCACTTTGCTCTTCTGCCTCCAAACTCCTTCGGGGTCAGTCGCTTCTCCAAGCAATGAGTTGGTGGTAGATCTCGTTTTTCGGCTAGCGCCTCCCTCTGGAGCAGTCTCCCCGCTTCCATGAAACTTGAGAAGAACCATCTCCCATTCCGGGAAGCACCTCAAAATCTTCCTCTTTGCTTCTGCTTTCTCTCCTCCTCTTGACTGCTGAACTCTGGGCTGAATCTGAAACTGCACTGGTCCCCTGGTTACCCTCTGAACCTGGATCCAGGTCTTCTCCCCCGCCAGTTGCATACCTGCACTGCGTCCCTGGCAACCCCCGCACTTGGGGACTGTTTTCTGTATCCCTACAGTCCCCTACCAGTATTTGCCACCAGCTGGCTGCACTTTTCTTATTGCTTTATTTATTCTATTTATTTTTACTGCCGATCCCATGTACTGCACTGCCCTCTACCCCTACCCCTACCCCTTCACTTTTTCCCCTTCCCCGCACTTGCGAGATCTCGGTGTCACCTGGCCTAGTAAGATCGTTGTCTTTGTCTTCCCGCTATTCCCCCTCCCTTGCCTTGTCGCACCTTGAAACACTTGTGTAGGGGCGCGTTATAAATGCCATATCAAATCATGACCCCAATCTGAGAAGACGCAATGTCAAAATTCTGTGTGCAACTGCCATTTGTGTTTTATTTTTCTATTCATTTTATTGAGCAATTGTTAGGCACTTATACAAATGAATAGTGTTTCAAAGCGCCACAAGGCTAAATCGGAAGGGAACCGGGGAAAGAAAATAGCAAAAACAGTCAAATACAGTCATGGTCCTACTAGGCTTTGTGGCATTCGGCTGTGTAAGTGCAATGAGGAGAAGTACAGGCAATAGGGGATGGGGAGGGAGCAGATGGATGGGCAAGTGCTAGTGGAGGGCCCGGGGGGTGGGCAGGAGTGCTAAGGAGAACCACGGGGTGAGAACCTCAGGCTAAGTGCTGATGAAGGTGACTCCCAAGGGTGGGATGCAGCGCTGCCAAGCTGGGGCCCTCAAGGGCAGTGCAGTGGGGTAGGGGTGGGTGCGGGTATCGACTAGGGAGGGGGGGCCTGGAATCCTGTGAGGTTCATGATGCAAGGAAGGCATGGTATCAACAGTAAGACAAACACAAGTGACCACAGTTCAAATGTGTTTAATGAACTTCAAACAAGGTTAAACGCCTTTTTAATCATAAATCTACAGATGAGAGCAAGCTACGATCAAATAATAATAACGCAGTACTAGTCGAGTCTGTCAAAATAAAAGGGCCTATACTAATACACCTATTGCCAATCCTTATCTCTAAATACAAGTAGTGTGGGAAATAGTGTTACAATAAAGAACAAAGTGTTTACAAAATTATATGTCAGGATGTTCAGGCCATTGGCCTCCCTTCCCCACGTTTTCAGCACGGGACAAGGCGGTCCACTGGCTTCTCTGGCTTCTTTAGCATGAGGATACAGTTCAATCGTTTGCATCAGGGCCTTCTGTGCTTTGCAAAGTCTCCTCATTCAAAGGACCTGATGCAACCAAACAAACAATAAGTTATTTTCCTCTTAAAGATTTTCACAAGTATTCAATTTAGGTGATGGAACAAGTTACTTACCTGTAACTGTTGTTCTCCAGCATGGGTCTGGCCTGGATTCACATGCTCATGAATATTCCCCTTCGTCAGGCCGGGAATCCTCGGTATAGAAAAAATCAGTATCAGTTTCATTTCTGATCTGTCTTTCTCAGTAGTAACCAATCACTGGTCTCTGGGTCATACTGCCCCCAACCAATGACTGCCCTCTCCCTAAGCACCGCCCCTGGCAGCCATCCTCAGATTTGGTAGCACGTGAAGTGGCAGTATGACCAAGTGAAGAGCCGCAGAGGGGTAGGCGGGAGGGTTCGCATGTGAATCCATGCCAGACCCATGCTGGAGAACAACAGTTACAGGTAAGTAACTTGTTCCTTCTCCAGCATGGGGTCTGGCATGGATTCACATGCTCATGAATATAAGAATACATAGCAGTATACACATGCACAACCACGGGAGGTGGCAAAAGGCTCAATATCAAGCAATACAACAACTCAACATTAAGCAACTCTTACCTCCTCATCAGGCTCACCTTAAGCGAACAGGTTGCGCAGCACTGCCTGGCCGACTCTGGACTCCTCCCTGGAATCCCGGTCGACGCAATAGAATCTCGTGAAGGTGTGCGTCAACCTCCACGTAGCAGCCCTGCAGATGTCGAGCAGGGGCACACCAGACAGGAACGCCGTGGTAGCAGTGATCGCTCTGGTCGAATGGGCCCTCGGACGGCCTGGCAACGGTCGGTTTGCCAACCGGTGACAGTGCATGATGCAGCCGGAGAGCCATCTGGAAATGGAAGTCTTCGAGAGAGCCTTCCCTTGATTCACAGGTCCAAAGTTCACAAACCGCTGTGATATCTTCCGAAAACTCTTTGTGCGGTCCACGTAGAACTTCAGCGCTCTAGCTACATCCAGCGAGTGCAGAATCCTCTCAGCCGGCGACGAAGGCGACGGGAAGAAAACTGGCAACACCAAGGGCTCGTTGAGAAGTCCGATGGCACCTTGGGCATGAAGGAGGGGTGCGTCCTCAGCACCACCCTTATGTCGTGAAACGTCAAGTATGGAGGCTTGCAAGACAGGGCCTGGATCTCTCCCACTCATCGTGCAGAGGTGATGGCCACGAGGAATGCTGTCTTCCACAACAGAAACTTCAAAGGCACTGAATGCATAGGCTCGAATGGGGCCCCCATGAGCCTAGTCAGCACCATGTTGAGCTTCCACGCCGGGGCAGAGGCATTCACCGGCTGGAATGATCGAACAGTCCTTTCATAAATTCCTTCACCAGTCGATGAGACCACAAGGACGCCTGTCCTGTAGTTCTGGTGTAACGTGAGACAGCAGCCAGATGTACCTTGATGGAAGCGTGAGATAGGCCAGCCTTGGCCAAAGACAATAGGTACGGCAACACTTGAGGGGCCTTAATCCGCAGAGGGTTAATCTTCTGTGCACAGCACCAGACAGAGAACCTCTTCCATTTGTGTCCGTAGCACTTGAGAGTGGAGGATGCCCTGGCCTTCGCGAGAACCTCTCTGCAGTCGGCCGGGATGTCATATCCTCCAAACTCTAGTGCTGCAGGAGCCAGGCCTGCAAGTTCAGCGACTCTGGTTCGTGATGAAGAATGGCGCCTCCTTCTCTGGAGAGAAGATCCGCGTCCGTCGGCAGCTTGACTGGTGTGGACGCTGACAAGTCCAGAAGGTCCGGGAACCAGATCTGCCTCGGCCATGCCAGGGCGACGAGGATCATCCTGCACCGGGACCTCTTATGCTGGTTGACGAGCCGGAGTAGCAATGGCAACAGCGGGAATGCATAAAGGAACAGGCCGTCCCAGGGGAACGAGAAAGCATCGCCCATGCTCCTCGGTTGGGGAAACCTGCTGGCGAACCTCCGGCACTTGAAGTTCGCCGCCGTCGCGAAGAGATCGATCTGGGGTTTGCCCCATTGTCGGAAGAGTCGGTCCACTTGATTCTGGCGCAGTTCCCACTCGTGGCACGAGCGCAGCTCTCTGCTGAGTGAGTCGGCGATGGTGTTTTTTATCCCCGCCAGATGAAAGGGTACCAGAAACATCCCTTGGGCGACGGCCCAATGCCACAGATCCTGGGCTTCCTTGGATAGGGCAGGGGATCTGGTTCAGCCCTACTTCCGAATGTAAAACATCGTGGTGGTGTTGTCGGTGAAGATCCTCACCACCTTGGCCTTGAGGGACGGAAGGAAGGACCTGAGGGCCCAGAACACTGCACGGAGCTCCAAGATGTTGATGTGGAGAGTCTTCCCCTCCGGGAGCCAAAGGCCTCTCGCGTGGAGACCCCCGGTGTGCGCTCCCCAACCTTCCAGGGAGGCATCCGTCGTCACCGTCACCTGGTGGGCCGGGGCTAGCAAACCTGTTCCCGCTGTCAGATGAGAGCGGACACCCCACCATCGTATCGCCTGACGGAACGCTTCGTCGAGCGGGATTCTGTCCTCGAAGCTGCCAGTCGTCTGGATCCAGTGGGCATCGAGGAATTCTTGCAAGGGCCGCATCCGAAGTCTGCAGTGGCGCACCAGATAAATGCAGGAGGACATCATTCTGAGGAGGGACTTGATAGACCTCACTCTGTCCACGTCCGTGGCCAGCAGACGTTGCACCTTTCCTAGGATGGTCCTTATCCTTTCCTCCGACGGTGAGGCCCGCCGCGCCACTGTGTCGAGCTGTGCTCCCATAAACAGGGCGACTTGCGACGGGACCAGGTGGGATTTTGGAAAGTTGATGGAGAACCCCAGGTCCGTGAGCAGCTGGATGGTCTTCGCAGTGTGTTCCATGGCAAGCTCCCTTGTCCTTGCCCGTATGAGCCAGTCGTCCAGGTAGGGGTAGACGTGGATCCCCTGCAGACGCAGCTGCGCCGCCACCGGTGCTAGGCACTTGGTGAACAACCTGGGTGCCGATTTTAATCCGAACGGGAGGGCCTTGAACTGGTAGTGCCGCCCTTTGACCACAAACCTGAGGAACTTTCGGTGTCTCTTTAGAATAGGGATGTGGAAGTAAGCATCCTCCAAGTCCAACGACGACAGGAAATCGCCCTCCTCCAGCTGTCCCAGCACGTGCTGGAGGGTGACCATCCGGAACTTCTGTGCCTGGATGTATTTGTTTAGTCGTCGCAGGTCCAGGATGGGACGCCATCCTCCTGTCTTCTTCTTCACGAGGAAGTATCTTGAGTAAACTCCAGAGCCCCGAAGCCTCTTTGAGACGAGCTCGATGGCACCTTTCCTGAGCATCGCCCTTACTGATTTTCCTTCCTGGCCACGGGAGGAATGCGGGGGCACCTCTTCTGGAACTTGAGGGCGTGCCCCGTGGCCAGGGCGTCCAGCACCCAACGGTCAGTGGAGATGGACTCCCACACGCCGATGAACTTCGTCAGCCGGCCTCCCACCGGGGTGCTTCGGCGGGGGCCTGACCCGACGGTCGGTTCAATCTTGCTTGGAGGCCGCTTTGCCTCCTTGACCACCTTGGCGACAACGGCGGGATCCACCTGACTTGCCGCGTCCCCTGTAGGCCTCCTGCGACGAAGACCTTGCCGCTTGACTGTACGTAGAGGAGCTGCTGCCGGCTCCCTTGGAGGCACCCTGTCTGCCTCCGGAGCTCCAAAAGGACGGCTGTCGCTGTTGGAGCACACCCAGTGCGCGGGCCATCTCCGTGTCCGTCTTGATCGCCTGAAGGGATTCATCAACCGCCTTGCCAAAAAGGTTGTTCCCATCGAAAGGCATGTCCAAAACCTTGGTCTGAACGTCCTGGCGGAAATCCGTCGCCTTGAGCCATCCTCATCTCAGGCAAACGCCGTTGCCCAACTGACGGAAACCGGTGTCGGCGATGTCCATAGCCACCGCAATGGCGTGGTCCGAGGCAATCTAACCTTCCTGTAAGATTTCCAGGGACTCAGCCCTCTTGGCGTCCGGAAGGAAGTCCAACAGAGGGGCGATCTTGAACCACAACTCCCTGTCGTAGCGGGCTACGATGGCCAGGGCGTTGGCCGCCTTGATGGTCGTTGCTGCAGATGAGATGACCCGTCGTCCCATCGCATCCAGCTTCCTACCCTCGCCGTCTGGAGGGGAGGTTGAAGTCGAGGCCGATGCCCCCCCTCCCCCCGCTTTCATCTTGGCCGCCGCCAAAACGACCGAGTCCGGGTTAGGTTGTGCCCTAAGGCACAAGGGGGCAGCGTCGGGGACCCGGTACTTCTTCTCGTACCGGTCCCTCTTAGCAGGAGCCGTGGCAGGGTTCTTGAGGAGGGCGAGCCCCTCATCCCAGATGTCATCAAGAAGCGGTACGGCGAGGACCGTCTTCCTTTTAGCCTTGCGCCGTTGGTAAAGGAACCCCTCCTCCTTCTTTTCTTCCGGGTAGAGCTGGAAGAGCTCGGATGCCCTGGAAATCATAGCATGGAAGGATCCAATCTTGTCAGGCGGGGACGCCCGGGCAGTGGGCGACGGGGGACACGTCCCGTCGTCGCCTCCGTCGTCATCCATACCCGTCGTAGTCGTGTCCATGACTGTATCATCCCCGTGGGTAGTGGACCGGGGGGAAGGCAGAGCAGGCCGCAGAGGCGGGAGAGGAGGCCTAGGATGTGTCCTCCTCCTCTTAAGTGGTGGGCTCTCCGAAGGTCCTGGAACCGGTTCCCACGTCGGGTCTGGCTCAGGTACCTCCGTCGGGGGAAGGGGCAACCTAGTCCTTATCTCCGAGCATAAGGACTGGATGGCTGACAAAATGGCCGCCGAGGTGTCCCGCGGCACCGGAAACGACTGGAGCGAGGGCTCTTGAGGAGCCTCGTCGGCGTCCCAGTCACCCTCATCGTCGCCCTCGTCGGGATCCCTCCCGATGTGCTGGGCCTCCTCCACGACTTGGATGAGCTTCTCTTCAGAGGTCGTGTCCGTATCCACGACGGCCACCAACCCCTCCCCCACCCTTTCCAACGAGGACTTTGTGGGGGTCTTCTCGATGGGCCTGAAAGACGACTCCCTCTGCGGTGGCAGGGAGACTCTGGTACCTGAGGGCGCCTCCACTGGTGTAGCCTCCACAGGCTGAGCCAGGGTCGCGGCGACATTCTCAATCGAGGTCTTAGCAGGGTGAATTAAGGCCAACGTCACCTTCTGTACGCCTGGGGCCTTCACCTTGGGGGGAGGGTCCGAGCTTCGCTCCCCCTCTGCCGGAATCTTCCAGATCGACTGGGGCCTCTCCAGAAGCTTCGCCAGGTTCTCGGACTTCCTCTTACCCGAGCCAGAGATGGCGCCGGGGAGGATGCGCCCTGCCTGGCAGCCAAGGAGCCCGACCGTTCGGCGCTCCAGGTGCCCGCGGACTCGTGGTGCTTAGCCTTTTGTTGGGCCCCCGTCGCCGGAGCACCCTCACAGGACTTAGAAGACCGCTCGGACTTCTTTTTCTTCTTCTCGCCAGGTGGGCTCTTACCTTCCAACCAGTTGGCGAGACAGAGGTGGCGATCCTTCATGGTCCGCTCCGACATGTTCCCACAAAACGCGCAGTCCTTTTCCTTGTGCGTCTTGTCCTCATGGAGACAGTAGAGGCATAACGAATGCTCGTCCTCCTTGAAAACGTTCTGAAGCTGGCATCCAGGGCAGGTCCTGAACAGCTTCCCGGGCGTCGAGCTCCCCTTCTCCTGGGCCATGTCTGGGGTAGGCCTTGGAACTTCTGGAATCTTCCAAAAGCATAACTCGACGGAATCTTCACCCTTGAGGGGCGTAGAAACTCCAAAACGGATCCCCGTTGATCGGAAGTAGAAACGGTGGAGCTTGAGGCTCTATCTAACCGAAAAAATGAGAAAATCTCCTGAAAAAAGTGCAAAAACGCAGCAAAAGCTCGAGAGCTAACCACGAGGACTCCCAACACTTGAACGTGCGGTAAAAATCTGAGGTTGGCTGCCAGAGGCGGGGCTTAGGGAGAGGGCAGTCATTGGCTGGGAGCAGTATGACCCAGAGACCAGTGATTGGTTATTACTGAGAAGGACAGATCAGAAACAAAACTGATACTGATTTTTTCTATACCGAGGATTCCCGGCCTGACGACGGGGAATATTCATGAGCATGGGAATCCATGCCAGACCCCATGCTGGAGAATCACTATTCACCCCAGATCCCCCTCAACTGGGCTCAGATCCTCTTAATACAATGTTCGTTGGATATTCTTTTTCGGGTGACTCACGGTTCAGCCTGGATCCCCGAGCCGGGCTCAGATCCCTTTTTAACACAATTAGTCTGCCTCGACCGGGCTCGGACCAATTTCAATTAACATCAAATATCAAAGACTTTCGAATGTGCACACGGTTTGGCTTGACCAGTTGCAGGAGGACTTGGATTTCACAATTAATTTCCTTTTTAACATTGGCCACCTTTCAGTTGTATACTTAACAGAAACTTTTGAATGAGCACTTGCGTGGTGCTGGACCACTCCTTCTACAGTATTGTATCTCAGCTTCAAAGTAATTATATTCGCCTCTCTTGCCACATGCGCTTCATACAATGTTCTCTTCAGTTTTCTCTATACTATGTTGCCACTTGCAACCTTGGCTTCCACACAGACCGTCCTGGTATCATTCTCCCCAACCCACTGGCTGTGCCGACTTCACAGGTGCAGCTTTGCTTTAGGAGCCAAGGGCAGTCACACAGCAGCAAACCATTCTCCTCGCCTTGACTATCGCCGCTGGAGAGCCCGACAAACAATGCATGATTCTTCAGCTTTGATTCCATGTCTTAAAAAGAAAGTTACAGTCTTTCGGTGAAAAGATCAGGGACACTTCCCTTCCCTCCTTGCAATCCTCTTTGGTCTTGCCGTCTTTTGCCTTGTATTAAACTGCCATCTTGGAACTGCTGCTTCCTCATGTGCTTTGCCTTTCTCAGAGTGTGCTTTCGTGCTCCGCCTTATATCCCTGTGGGGAAGTGTGATGCAAGTCAGGTGTGCGTAATGATCAGTAATTGCCTGGCCCTGCCTGACCATTGTATTGGGACACATGAGGTATATGGCTCAGGTGTTTTCTCTCTCATTGAGAAAGTGCTTGTGTTGGAAAAGTGGGTGTGGGGGGTTGAGTTCCTAAGTACCCTACCTGGTAGGAAGGGGTAAAGATTTTACAGGGAATGGCAGACCCCGACTAGCTCTCTGGTGTCCCACTTCCACTCTCCAAAGACCCTTCATCCAGGTGATCCTCCCGCACTGGACCACCCGCAGGAACTGGATCCAAAAGCGATGGCCATGTCCTGACCACCTGGATAACAGATCCGCGGGGACTAGCGGTGAGACACCTTCAGGTTTCTCACAATGAGGATCAGGCCCTCGTCACAGCGGAAGTGGCGTGAATAATAGGGAAGGGAAAGAGAAATAGTTTTAAGCATTTTCTGGATCTTGAGGAGGTCCAGCTCAAGTCAGAGAGGGGCAGAGAGGCTGTTCCAAAGGGAGGCAACCTGCCGAGGAGAGAAAGTCCTGCCCCCCCAGGAGAAGCATTTGACAGTCAAAGAGTTGGATTTAGAATAGCATAGGGCTCTAGCAGAAGAGTATTTAGGGAGGGAAAGTTGGCGATAGCATGGTCCCCGGCCCCAGAAGGCCTTGTGGATGACACAGAGTGTTCCTTGTCATTTCATCCACTGTCATTTTAACGTACACATTCCATCGAAAATACTCATTGTTTTCTCCCTCCCACACTTATTTTTGGCTATTGCCTACCCGCCCAAACCCTTAGCTGACCTTTCCCACCCCCCCCCCCCCCCCCTAATAAATCTGATGAGCACATTCGATGGAATGTGCACTTTAAAATGCCTGGGGATGAACATGCAGGCGATTAAAGGACGTCGTACCGACGCAGAGGGTCTTGAATTTGATTTGTGCAGCCACCGGGAGCCAGGGAAGATATTTTAGGGCTGGAGAGAGATGGTCCCTGGGCTTGAGGCCAAGGATAAGTCTTGCAGCCCAATTCTGGATTAGCTGGAGGGGGCATAGGGAGGAAAGACAGATTCAGAAAGAGGCTGTTGCAGTAGTCCAACCTCGAGAGGACCAGAGCTCTGGAGACATTGAGCTTCTGGGGGAAATTGAGGATAGGAAAAATGCCACTCAGGAGGTGGAGCTGGAAGTGGGACTTCTTAGTAAGATCCATGATGTGAAGGATGAAAGAGAGCGGAGTCGAAGATGACCAAGGTTTTTGGCCTCACAGGATGGTGAGGGAAGAGGACTCAAAGTGGGTGGCCAGGGGGCAGGAGGAAAAGAAGGCACTGGTGTCCCGATCAGAAGGATCTCCGTCTTACTGGCATTAAGACAGAGATCATTAGCTGCACACCATGCTTGAATGGCGGACAGTCAGGAATCGGAGAGAAGGAAGAGGAGGTAGTAGAGGGAAGTTTGAAGGAAAGCTTTGTGTCATTGGTAAAACACTGGTAATGAGGAGAGAAGAAGGAAATCAAGTGGGCAAGAGGTACAAGGTAGATATTGAAGAGCCATGGCAATACGTTAGAGCTCTGGAGATGCCACAGGTAGAGAGCAAAGGTGGTGGAGGAGAAAGGACCCAATTGCAAATGGGAAGGGTAGTTAGTGAGAAAAGAGGTCAGCCAGTTCAGTGCCCTGTCAGGGATACCGAGGGTATCACAGAGTATTTGATGAGGATGGAGTGATTGACCAGTCAAAGGCAGAAGAGAGATTGCGTAGAATGAGGACAGCGGGAGCGTTGGAGTCCAGATTTGCAAGAATGTTTTCACAGGTGTTCAGGAGAGCAGTTTCCCTGCCTCTGGATGCACGGAATCCCGATTGATGGTCATGAAGGCAACTAACAATATCAGTGTTGAGGGTTGTTAGGAAAGATTTCATAATTGTATGTAATTTTCCCTCCATGTGGCAACCCTCAAACTTTTTGCTGCTGTTTTACACCCTGATCTAGACTTTGCCAGAGAAGCGCAGCCTTCCGCCACACTCCTCTGGGCTTTTGCTCAATTCTTATGGGGAAACTGACATGCCCTTAAGACAGTCAGTACTGGGAGACTTTGTTTCCCTTAGTCCTTTCTTCATGTTGCAGCTTTTGTGTAACATGAATCAAGAGTGCACTGTTACTTACTTTATCGTGCTCTTGGGTCTCTAGTCATTTCAAAGGCCCTAGAAACTCTCGCTGGACTTATTATGAACTGTGCAGGTGTGTCACGGACAGGACTGGTGGCAACTATCGTTTCTCTTGTGTTTTGAACCCTTTTTCGCCATGTTATCCGCAATTACCGCGTTTGGCACAAATGAGTGGCCTGGATCCAAAATGGCCATGCAACGAGGTTCTTTGTCCTGTCCTCTGACAGTCTTGCACCTTCACCTTCCTCAGGTTGAGCCGACCCGGGTCAGTCCTTATTTGGCCATGCACTTTCCCGCGAAACCCCAAAGCTTTCGCGGGCTTCTGCATGCCTTGTGTGTGTCTCCAGGATGTGGGCATGGATGTCTGTTCCCAATACACATCCTGGGTGCCAGAGAGTCTAGAGTGTCCTGAATGCTGGGGGCCACTGTGGTCCGTGATAGGTCCACGTACGGTGTGAGTGTTTGTGAGCAGATCTCCCATTGGGTCCTCTCCGTTTTGGAGCGAAGGGAACTTTGGATAAGAGGAGGCTGAAAACACCACTACCATGTTGATCTCCTGAGTTCACACCGAACAAGGGATAAGGAGCCAATTATCCTGCAACAAGAAGCTGAGTCGAGGAACCGCTGGTGACCCGCTGAAGGTTTGGCACCCTGAGCCGCTGTCATCCTGCGAGACCCCTCTGCATCTGATCGTCCTAGAAGGTCTGCAAAGGCGCTTCGACCCATTGGAATAGTGGGATCAACTATTCCCGGCACCTTCATCAAACCCTGCAAGTAAGCCTCTTCGGAAGTGTCCCTGGGCCAACTAGTGGGCTGACCAGCTTACGCAGGACGCTTTGCTCTGTCACCGCCGCCGTTTCGGGGAAGACCTCGAAACTTGGTCTACTGCTTGCTCTGCGTCCACGGCACCCTCACACCGAATTTCGTACACTTGGCATTCCCAGGTCTGAAGTGAGACGAGTGCGGCCGGACCAGAGTAAAAGCGGTTGCCGTGTTGCCCTGCTGCGGTAACAACCTGTGCACGTTTGCTGCATTTGGGACACCCTCGACCCTGCATCCTGCTACACAGAATCTACACTGTCGAGACGTCCTGATCATCACAGCTGAACCTGCCAGCAACGTGAACTGAACTGGAGACGTCTTGGTCTGCCTACGTCGGGGACTGGTGAGTAGTCCATACCCCAACCGGTGGCTCCTCGCGCAGGAGCCCGTTTCTTTTCAACCGTTGTTGCGAAATAGCGACTCTATCCCGCACTCTCACCCTGCCTCTGTCCACAAGTGGGGGCCTTGCTTGAGTAGTGGGGACTTGTTCTTCATCGCTTCATTCATCTTCCTGAACTGCCTGAGATCCTTGAAGAGACCCTATTTTGGTTCATTGGCACAAGCGCGTGCAGGTACTTTTGAGCATAAGGCTCCTGTCTTCGTAGGGCTCGGACTTCCTCCTAGTTAGGTGTGTTTCTGATGTCGAACTGGGTCTAATGATTACTTGCACTGCCTGTTTTCCACCCCATCTAGGTGGTCTACATATTACGTGCTCATAACTCCTTAGACCCCCTCGGTCTTGTATACTATATTGTATTAATTGTGATGTGTTGGTTTACTTTCGTATTATTGTGATTCTTTGCTATGGTCGATGTTACAAAGGCCTTGGAATAAATGTGTCTATATTTTTAATATAACACCTGTCTGGAGTAATTAGTGTCCTTGCTTTGTGTGCTCATTGAGGTCTTTCCGTCACCCTCACCTCTCTTGAGACTTAGTCTTGACCGCCGCCATCGCTACCCTGATTGGTCTGGCTTGTCCAGAGGTTAACCTGTTCCAAGAAACTAGGCTGGCCTTCTGAACCTCTGCCCCTCCAGGTCAGAGTTCAGAAATCCATCTTAACAAATTGGTGTACAGCAGTGGGATAAGACTGAAGGTGTCCAGTGTTGCGCACGAGCAAAGGCATTTCAAGTTATTCCTACCAGGACACATAGTGAATTGTCGTAATATAACTTTTTAAAGGCCATAGTCCTATCTAAAAGTATGTAAACAAGTACCTTGTTAACTTTAAATGCTTCTAAATCCGAAACATTGAAAAAGATGTGTGCTGAGAGAGGTGTCTCCTCTCAAGGCACCAAAATGGAAATGATCCAAAGAATCATGGCGTGGCAAGAAGCTCAGCTTAGCGCTATAGCTTCAGAGGACAGTGCAGAAGGAGGTGGGGCTGCTCTCACTGGTAGAACTGACAGTTCTGCCACTGCACTGGTCCTCAGCGACCATGAGGACAGGGAGGATGAAACGTCCAATGTTTCCTCTGCCAGTGCTGATGGGGTGGCCATACTTTAATTCAAGAAGCAAGAACTGCTATTTAGGCAGAAGGAGCTTGATTTCAATATGGCCAAACTAAAAATCGAGCAGGCAGAAAAACAGAGACAGGGATCACCAGTTGGAACTGGCCAAGCTTCAAGTTGCCAATGGATCCAAGGGTCCTGGACTTGGGTCTGGGGCCTCCTCTCATCCAAGGTTTCCAAAAGATCTGCTCAGTGTGTATGAGGAAAAGAATGACATTATGGACTGGCTGAATACATTTGAGTATGCATGTGAAGTTCAACAAGTTAACAATGCTGATAAAATTGCCTGGTTACTTAGCAGACTGCCCCATTCTGGCTGTAGTGCCATTATGGAAATGTCGGAAGCTGAGAGAGCAGATTTTGCAATGTTGAAGCAGACTCATTTTAACGTTTGGAAAGACTCCTGCCCAATACTTAAAAAGATTCAGAGAGTATAAGAAAAAAGTAGATGGTACTTGGGTATCTTATGGAACTGAATCCTTAAAAAACTCGACTGGCTGGGTCGAAGGTTATAAGGTTTCTACCTTTGAAGGTATGATAAGTCTTGTCATGCTGGAACATATTTTTGCATCTTCTTCCCCCGATCTTAAGCTGCATTTGGCAGATTCAAAGGAGATAGATCCTAAGAAACTTGCCATTGCAGTTGATTTATGGGTGTCACATCGAGTGTCCCATAAAGACAAGACTCATCCTGGTAAGCAGGAGGAAGGGAAAAAGTCCAAAGATAAGGAGGGTGGGAAAACTGATAAATCATCTTCCCAAAAGGGCCACAAAAAAAACATAAGGGTAAGACACAAGAGAACTCACAGGGTAGCAGAGGTAAGCCTCCCTATGTAAACAGACCCAATGGATCTTGTTTTGCTTGTGGAGCAACTTACCATGTGAAGGGGGATCCCAGATGTAAGGTCAAAACCTTGGGGGTCCACTCGGCTAATCTGGCCTTCTCCTCCTAAGAAGAAGAAGAAATTACCGGAGCATCCTTCTCCTCAGACTCCTTCCCCAGTGGGATAGAAGCTGAGGTAGTTTTAGTTTCCCTGGGTTCCTGGGAGCCTAAAGTCGCAGAGGCTTATGCTAGGATTCCAGATAACACCAAACACTACTTTAAAGACAGTGTGCTGATCAATGGAGTAGATACCCCAATTCTTAGGGATAGTGGGTGCAGTCGAACTGTAGTGGATTCTACCTTGGTAGACTCAGAGGAAGTTGCCAGAGCTACTCTGGTGCCCACTAAGTTGGCTGACAGCCCACCTCTCATGTTCCCAGTAATACCTGTACATTTTACTATCAATGGTACACCAGTCAGGAATCCAGTAAGCATTCAGAGTAGTGTCCCAGGAAAGGTCTTGTTGGGCAATGATCTCAGAGCTTTAGGGCTTGTGGGAGATACTGCTGACAGACCCTGCACAAGGTCTCAAACGAGGGCAGCACTGGCCAAGACCAATGCTCAGCCCCAGCCAAAGGGGAAACCCAAGGCTAAAGGAGTCAGGAAACCAAGAAGAGGGAAAGAGAATATTCCCCCTAACTCACCTATCACTGCGGTGGAGGTAGTTGGTCAATCACCCGGACATGACGAGGAGGTGGTGATGCCTGAAGTATTTGACCCCAATGACCATCCTTAACTAAACGATTTGTTAGTAGGAGGTGGTCCCGACAGGCAAGAATTCAGTAAAGGCCAACATGAGTGCCCATCTCTGGAAGGCCTAAGGAGACAGGCCTGCTCCCAGCTTGAGGGTGAACCTCCTGGGAAGCATCGGATTTATTGGGAAGGTGGACTCCTGTATAGTGAGCCCGCAGTCTACAGAAGGAGACCATAGGAGGTTGGTGGTTCCCCTTGATGTAAGATCCTTCCTCCTGCAGCTGGCGTATGAAATACCCCTTGCTGGTCACCTTGGTATTAAGAGGACCAAGCAAAGGTTATCCATGCACTTCTACTGGCCCAAGATGGGGGTGCAAGTAGAAAGTCACTGCAGGAGTTGTGCCTCCTGCCAGTTATCTGGTAAGAGTGGTCCAACAATTCAAGCTCCATTGGTATCACTCCCAGTTGTGGGAGTACCATTCGAGAGGGTAGGGATCAACATAGTTGGTCCCCTTGACCACCAAACATCCTCGGGCAATAGGTTTATCCTGGTACTGGTCGACCATGCCACCAGATATCCTGAGGCCAACCCATTGAAAACTGTGACTGCCAAGTCAGTCGCAAAAGCTTTACTCAGCATCTTTACTAGGGTTGGCTTCCCTTAAGAAGTTGTGTCTGACAGCGGCAGCAACTTTATGTCGAAGTATATGCAGGCTATGTGGAAGGAATGTGGGGTAACCTACAAGTTTTCTTCCACATACCACCCCCAGATCAATGGTCTGGTGGAACGGTTTAACAGGACCTTCAACAGTATTATTGGGGCTCTGGAAGGGCCTCAGAGAAGAAAATGGGATCTTCTTTTACCATGCTTACTGTTTGCATACAGAGAGGTACCACAAGAGGGTGTTGGCTTCAGCCCCTTCGAACTTCTGTTTGGTCACCCTGTGCGGGGACCCTTAGCCATAGTCAAGGAGGGATGGGAGATGCCCACTCCCCCTATTACTACCAACGTAGTAGACTATGAGTTAGGGCTCAGAAAAAGGATGGTGCTCCTGATGGGTCTGGCTAGTGATAGGTTGAAGGCAGGACAAGCCCTGGTGAAACATTGGTATGACCAGAAAGCTTTCCTCATCAACTTCACACCTGGTCAGCAAGTTCTGATCATGAATCCCATAAGGCCTAGAGCTTTACAGGATAAGTGGTCAGGCCCTTACACAGTGGTGGAGCCCCTGGGTGAGGTCAACTATTTAGTGGACCTTGGAAGACCTGGACAGGCTCCAAAGGTGTTCCACGTAAATAGGCTGAAGGCTTTCATCCCAAGAGTTGAAATCGCAGCACTGCTATTGGCTTCAGATGTCAAGGAAGAGGAGTCTGAACCTCTCCCTGACCTGTTCCAAAGCAGCCCTTCAGATAGCTCATTTGAGGGTATCCGAGTGGCCCCTCACCCGACTTCTGAACAGCAGGCTGAGGTGAAGAGTTTGCTTAGGCAATTTTCCCCCCTGTTTCCACAGTCCCCTGGTTTGACACCTTGGTGCAAACATAACAGACACAGGAGACAGTGTACCTACCAAAAGTAGGGGAAACAGGATGTCAGACAAAGTACAGTCTTACATTAAGACAGAGGTCAACAAAATGTTAGATCTTGGGGTGATTGAACCCTCCAGTAGTCCTGGGTCCAGCCCTGTGGTTTTGGTTCCAAAAGCAGGTACTTCTGAATTGAAGTTCTGCGTGGATTACAGGGCTCTGAATGCTGTCACCAAGAAAGATGCACACCCCTTGCCTCGAACAGATGAGCTGGTGGATACCTTGGGTGCCTCCAAGTACCTCAGCACGTTTGACCTCACTGCAGGCTATTGGCAAATAGCCCTAGCAGAACATGCCAAGGAGAAGACAGCGTTCTCAACTCCAGAAGGGCTTTACCAGTTCAGGGTAATGCCATTTGGTTTGAAGAATGCACCTGCCACTTTCCAGAGGCTTGTGAATCATGTGTTGAATGGGTTGGACGAATTCTGTCTTGCATATCTGGACGATATAGCAGTTTTCAGTGCCACCTGGGAAGACCATGTGAAACACCTTGGGATTGTGCTCCAGGCTCTTCAGAAAGCCCACTTGACCATAAAGGCGAGTAAATGCCAGATTGGACAAGGCTCAGTTTACCTTGGACATGAAGAAGGTGGAGGGAGGATACAGCCTCTACCCAGTAAGGTACAAGCAGTACAAGACTGGCCTACCCCCACTACACAGACCCAAGTGAAAGCCTTCTTAGGACTCACGGGTTATTACCGAAATTTCATGGTAGACTATGGCACCATAGCTGCCCCGCTGACTGCTCTCACCACTCCGAAGAAACCCAAGAAGTTGACTTGGACTGAAGAGTGTGAGAAGGCCTTCAATGGCTTAAAGACTCCTTATGCCAGGCCCCTGTACTCAGGGCCCCTGATTACTCAAGACCTTTTATTGTGC
Organism: Ambystoma mexicanum; assembly: GCF_040938575.1. Classification (NCBI taxonomy): domain Eukaryota; kingdom Metazoa; phylum Chordata; class Amphibia; order Caudata; family Ambystomatidae; genus Ambystoma; species Ambystoma mexicanum. The sequence goes on along the minus strand of NC_090936.1, from coordinate 268,019,655 downwards.
AGACAGATGCCTCTGACACTGGGATAGGAGTTGTACTATCACAAGTAGATGAGAAGGGTAAGGAACACCCTATTGGTTTCATTAGTCGCCAGCTTAAGGACATAGAGCTCAGATGGTCCACAGTAGAGAAAGAATGTTTCTCTGTTGTGTGGTCCCTACGGACGCTGAGGCCCTACCTCTATGGGACTCACTTTACTGTGCAAACTGACCATAAGCCCTTAAGGTGGCTAATGAACATGAAGGGAGAGAATCCAAAGTTGCTTAGGTGGTCCATAAGTCTACAAGGCTTTGACTTCACTATTGAGCATACGCCAGGTGTCCAACATAGCAATGCTGATGGGTTGTCCAGAATGTTTAACCGACCTGAACAAGAAACTCATCCAGGAGTGGATTAGTTCCCCCTGTCCTTAGTCTGGGAGGGGCGAGTGTTAGGAAAGATTTCATAATTGTATGCAATTGTCCCTCCAATTGGCAACTATGATGCTGGAAATGCATCGGAGGGACAGGGCCTCCGTATCCTTGTCCTTTACTAACTTTTTATCGTGTGTTCCGTCGTGTTTTCCGTGCAGGAGTTCATGTGGGACTCCTGGTGGTGCAGCTCTCTCTGTTTTGGTTTGGTGAGCAGACCCATGGGATACCCTTACGGCACCCATGGGTGGGGGTACAACCCTGAGCACCTAGTGTGTTTTTGGGCACCTGTGGGTGGCCCACAGAGCAGGGTATGGGCTGGTGGCAGCTCCATGCTGAATTTGACAGGTGCACCGAGTTTACTTTATTTTGGGATACCCAGGCCCTGCCATTGGAATCAGTTGATTCTTGATGGAAAACAAGATGGCTCCTGTGGCCTCTTGCTTTTTATTGCCTGTTACCTTGTTTTCCCAAAGTCCTGGGAAGCCCTGACTCTGTCCCTTCCCCCTGACTGGCTGTTGGGTGGAAGTTCCATATATGGTGTTGTTGTGAAGTCCAGTCCAGACTGGCTGGAGCCTTCCCAGTGACTGTATGTTGTGGGTACACTCTGTGGGTGGGACCTGGGTGAATGGAGTGTATGACCAATATGCACTTCTTGTTGTGGCTGTCTGGTTTCTGGTATGAGACACAAAGACTGAGACATCCCTGCCCGAAACTGCCCTGAACGCAGAGTGTAGTGTTGAATGGCTGGGTACTTGTCCCAAACCACATTCCTTGTTGTGAGTGCCTGAGAGGGAGGAGGATGGCCTGAATGCACTGTGTGCCTGATTGGCTGACTGACTGCATGAATGCCCTTCTGTATGATTGGCTGCTGAGTGTGAGCCAGCAGTGTGGATGAGAGACAGGATAGTATATCTGGGGACCTCTCACCACTGGAAATTGTCCAGAAGCTGTGTCTACAATTGAAGAGTAACTGGTACCGCTGATCCTCGACGCCCAGCTGGAAGAAGAAGACTTGCTGTTGCATTTGCTTCGACCTGATCTGAAAGCTGCGAATTTGTCGAAGACTGATCCAAGAGAGGAACTGGTAAGGCGCCCTCTACCCGTGCTCCGAGGGACCATCGAGCACCGCTAACCTTCGCCGAAGCTCCCTGGAAGTCAGACCCTCGAAAGGCTGCCGACCCGAGATGGGACCGCTGAGGAGAACGAAGTGAAGCACCCGGACTTCGCCTCCGTCAAAGTCCATTGCCGTCGACCAGGGTTTGCAGGTTTGTGTAACCGCTGGAGGCCCGTCGAAGTTGTGTTGCCCAGACGCAGAGACCACTTGACGCCATGCCAGCTGCTCCTTTTCCTAAGAACATTTGAATCGTAGGACTCCCTTGTCTGCAACGTCGACCGCTTTGTCCCGCTGGAGAAAGTCAAGGCTGCCGACGCGCCGAGGAGAATCCGCTGGTGGGTTTCCAGCCACCCAGAGACCACAAAGACTTCGACCACTCAATACCCTTGCTGGGCCACAGTTCTTCTGAAACTCTTTGAGGTCCTGAACAATCAATTGCCGAGGTGCCCCGCACACCTCATCCTCGCAGGACGTCGCCGACGAGCCCCGCCTGGATCGACGCCGTGGTCTCGGCACCCTCGAACTTCTCATCGACGCCAAGTTCACCTTCTTCGAAGCCTCTCGACGATCCGTGACTCCTGCTTGAAAGGGGGTCACTCAAGAAGGATCCGTCGACGCTTCTTCGAAGAACTCTACTCCACCAGGTACATTGGGGGGGTAAAGACATTGTAGGAGGAAATAAGACTATTGAGCAATATATGGACTGTGCTTGTGCTATATCTTTATTTCACAGGTTGCCCAGGTGGGGGGAGCTCCACACAGAACTGTGCTTAACGGTAGAGGGCAGTATTCTGCCTATTGTTTCAACCACCTTGCTTTCCCTCCTATCTCTATTGGTGGTTTCCTTGTAATTGATCTGTGGGACATTCCAACAGTATAGTTGATGCACTTTAATGAGATCTGATAATATTGGTGGTACCATTTTAGAATTGTATATATTTACCATTGTTAATTTCTGAGAACAAAGTGCGGTATTGTGATAGTGTACATACCTTTGAATATTAATTATATAAAGACTGTTTTCAGTAATACAGTGTGTGGACATTCCTTTGTGGGGGGTTTGGGGACTATACTGTACTTATGAACCAGCCTGCATCACCTCCTGAGAAGCTAGGCCTTGATTGCTCGTCCATTGCTACCACAATAGAGAATCTTAGCTGGGGTCCTCTGTCCCTCTCCTCTACCATATAGAGAGCAGAAGTACAGACACCCCCCACCGGTATCTTTACAGCAACCCCCAAACTTTTTGCTGCCGTTTTACACCCTGATCTAGACTTTGCCAGAGAAGCGCAGCCTTCCGCTGCTCTCCTCTAGGCTTTCGCTCAATTCTTATGGGGAAACTGACATGCCCTTAAGACAGTCAGTACTGGGGGACTTCGTTTCCCTTAGTCCTTTCCTCATGTTGCAGCTTTTGTGCAACATGAAACAAGAGTGCACTGTAACTTACTTTACCGCGCTCTTGGGTCTCTAGTCATTCCAAAGGCCCTAGAAACTCTCACTGGACTTATTATGAACTGTGCAGGTTCTGGTGGCAGCTATCGTTTCTTGTGTGTTCTGAACACTTTTTCGGCAAATGTTAACCGCGCTTACCGCGTTTGGCACAAATGAGTGGCCTGGCTCCAAAATGGCCATGCCACAAGGTTCTTTGTCCTGTCCTGTGACTGTCTTGCCACTTCACCTTCACCAGGTCAAGCCGACCCGGGTCAGTCCTTATTTGGTCATGCAATTTCCCGCGAAACCTCAAAGCTTTCGCGGGCTTCCGCATGCCTTGTGTGTGCCTCCAGGATGTGGGCTGGGATGTCTGTTCCCAATACAGATCCTGAGTGCCAGAGAGTCTAGAGTGTCCTGAATGCCTGGGACCACCCTGGTCCGTGATAGGTCCACGTACGGTGTGAGTGTTTGTGAGCAGATCTCCCATTGGGTCCTCTCCGTTTTGGCGCGAAGGGAACTTTGGATAAGAGGAGGCTGAAAACACCACTACCATGTTGATCTCCTGAGTTCACACCGAACAAGGGATAAGGAGCCAATTATCCTGCAACAAGAAGCTGAGTCGAGGAACCGCTGGTGACCCGCTGAAGGTTTGGCACCCTGAGCCGCTGTCGTCCTGCGATACCCCTCTGCATCTGATCGTCCTAGAAGGTCGGCGAAGGCACTTCGACCCATTGGAATAGTGGGATCAACTATTCCCGGCACCTTCATCAATCCCTGCAAGTAAGCCTCTTTGGAAATGTGCCTGGACCAACCAGTGGGCTGACCAGCTTACGCAGGATGCTTTGCTCTGTCACCGCCGCCGTTTCGGGGAAGCCCTTGAAACTTGGTCTACTGCTTGCTCTGCGTCCACGGCACCCTCCCACCGAATTTCATACACTTGGCATTCCCAGGTCTGAAGTGAGACGAGTGCCCCCGGACCAGAGTAAACGCGGTTGCCGTGTTGCCCTGCTGCGGTAACAACCTGTGCATGTTTGCTGCATTTGGGACACCCTCGACCCTGCATCCTGCTACACAGAATCTACACGGTGTTGAGACGTCCTGATAATCACAGCTGAACCTGCCAGCAACGTGAACCGAACTGGAGAAGTCTGGGTCTGCCTGCGTCGGGGACCGGTGAGTAGTCCATACCCCAACTGGTGGCTCCTCGCGCAATAGCCCATTTCTTTTCAACCGCTTTTCCGAAATAGTGACTCTATCCCGCACTCTCACCCTGCCTCTGCCCACAAGTGGAGGCCTTGCTTGAGTAGTGGGGACTTATTCTTCATCGCTACATTCACCTTCCTGAACTGCCTGAGATCCTTGAAGAGACCCTATTTTGGTTCATTGGCACAAGCGGGTGCAGGTACTTTTGAGCATAAGGCTCCTCTCTTCGTAGGGCTCAGACTTCCTCCTAGTTAGGTGTGTTTCTGATGTCGAAATGGGTCTAATGATTACTTGCACTGCCTGTTTTCCTCCCCATCTAGGTGGTCTACATATTACGTGCTCATAACTCCTTAGACCCCTCGGTCTTGTATATATATTGTATTGATTGTGATGTGTTGGTTTACTTTCGTATTATTGTGATTCTTTGCTATGGTCGATGTTACAAAGGCCTTGTAATAAACGTGTCTATATTTTTAATATAACACCTGTATGGAGTAATTTGTAAGTGTCCTTGCTTTGTGTGCTCATTGAGGTCTTTCCGTCACCCTCACCCCTCTTGGGACTTAGTCTTGACCGCCGCCATCGCTACCCTGATTGGTCTGGCTTGTCCAGAGGTTACCCTGTTCCAAGAAACTAGGCTGGCCTTCTGAACCTCTGCCCCTCCAGGTCAGAGTTCAGAAATCCATCTTAACAAGGGTCAGTTGGGGGAGGATCAGCTTCTCCAAGAGTTTACCCAGGAAGGGGGTAGTGGAAACAGGGTGATAGTTAGCTGGGCAGGAGGGGTCAGCAGACAGCTCTTTTTAAGAGAGGGTCCACAAGGGAGTGCTTGAGGGATAGAGGGAAAGAGCACATCTGTTAGAAGATTGTGATCCCGTGGAATATATTGGGACAGGAAGAACATGTGTTTCAGAGCACAATTCCATATGTTCTGGGCTAGTTTGGGCAGTCCCGATGAGTGAGTCTCGTACTGTCTGTTTATATAGAACATGGATGTCGGGCTCTCTGTTAGAAGTAGAACTGCTTTTCTTTGCAGCTGGTCTTGGAAGACGTTGAGAGCTTTTAACACTGCTAGAAGCTCTAAAAGGTTGATGTGCATGTTTGCTAGTGACCGAGCCCACACGCTGTGTGCTGTATGATAGGGATAATGTGCTCCCCACCCTGTTCCGGAAGTGTCTGTGGTAAGAGTGGACTCTACTGTTGGTGTGGTGAATGATTTCCCTTTCAGAAGGTTAGCCCTTGACTACCACCTCAGTGCCCGTACGAGAGACTGCAAGACAACCACTAGATCGTCCCACTGACCACTTGCTTGCGACCATTTTCTTGCGGGCCACGCTTGCATAAGAAGCATGTGTAGGTGGGCATGAGGCACTAGGTAGATGCAGGAAGCCATCCTTCAGAGCAGGCGGATTGCCTTGTGTACCATTATCTGATGACCGGCTTTATATTGTGGAATATGGAATAGCATGTTTTGTGTTTTGAATCCTCTCATTGGAGGGGAAGACAAGACTTCTGTCTAAATTAAAGCTTCAAGAAATAGTTTTACTTGTTTGGGCATGAGATTTGATTTATTTCTCATCGATTGAGAACCTTGGTTGGTACAGTAGGTTGACAGTATCTTGGATGTTTTTTTAGACCTGTTTGGGATGTTGTCCCCTGTAATTAGCCAGTCCAGATAAGAATACACTGGAATGGATTTTCTGCAAAGGTTGGCCGCCACCACCGCTAGAAGTTTGGTAAATACCCTTGGCGCTGAGGCTATGCTGAAGGGAAGTACTTTGAATTGATAGCCAATGTCCCCCACTTTGATCCTTAGGAATTTCCTGTGCGCTGGCAACATTGTAATATGAAATTATGCATCTTTCATATCTAATGTTGCCATGTAATTCCCCTGCTTGACAAAAGGGATTACTTCCTGCAGAGTTGTCATCCTGAATTTGTGTGGCTTGACCTACTAGTTTCCAGGATACTAATCTAATACAGAGCGCATGGTTAAGTTCTTTTTGGGGGACTACAGCCTTTCCAAATGAGACTGATTCTTCAATAGGTTTAATAATTAGAGTGGCTTGTGTTTCTGGTTTGAATCTAGAATTACGAAGCCATGAGTGTGTCTCTTTAACAAAGAACCTTCTGCAAGGATTCTAACCGCAGAGCCCAGGGTATTCTTTAAAATACTATGTTCCATTTGTCTACCCTCTTTCACAACCTTTTGTAACAGACTTTATGGGTTCAGGGATGTCATTCAGATTGTTCTGAATTGTAATTGGTTATTTATAACGTGCTTAATACCCAGAGGTTTCTAAGCGTGAACCCGAGCATGTTGCCCCTGCGTTGCTCTGTGTCGTCTTGCTTTTAAGCCGAGCATGTTGCCCCTGAGTTATCCTTACATCACCACTGAACCCCCATTGAACATTGTTGTAGCTTGACAAAAGAGTGGTGTTATTGGCAATGCACGTTGACTAGGCGGCTGAGGCAGTGACACTCTTCACTAAAGCATTTAGCTTTTTGCACACCTTATCTGGAGGTGCCTCTGCATTAGATAAGGGCACTCCAGCAAGTTTTCTAGTGGTAGTAACTACTAGGGAGTTGGGCGTCACATGGCCTTGAATATACAGAGGGTCAGTTGGTGCCGGTTTAAACATTTTCTCTACCAGAGAGTTAAATGTCCGTCTGAGGGATGGTGTGAGTAGGGAAGGTGCAATTATCTTCTTAATTCAATTTAATAAGGGAATAAGCTAGCTAAAAGCTTTCATTTCATTTAAAACCTCTTCCACAAAATCAGGATCAAGTGTTTGAGTTTGAATTTGGATGATTATTAAAGAGAAGCTGATTATCTATGGGAGATGAGTGGGCTGGCTGATCTACAGGATCATTGTTCCCAAATAGAATGTCCGACTCATCTAATGTATTGTGAGTGGGACGCAGCTGGCCGAGCATCCTGATCAGTGTCCCCTTGTTATGTATCTTGATCTTTATCCCCTTGGTCTCAGTGATAATATAGATCATCCCGGTCGCCCTGAAATATACTGGATTTAGCTTCAGTAAAATCAATAAAGGAATGTACAGGAGATTGGTGAAGTGTGGGATACTCGGGAAGTGGTTCACCCTCTTCTAAAATGCATGTTTTTGGCTAATTGGGTTATTCTTCATAAAGGTGACAAACTCTGACACCGTGTCCATTGTTAGTTAAAATCCGTCTTTAGTATATGTACCTGTCCTTGGCGTTTCTGGAAGGGGAAGCACAATGTCCTCTGGGTTCATAGCTCTTTTACAAACTAGGGATTTGGACAATATCTCAGTAGCCTCGGTGTACTCTGATGAAGTTACTGTTGTAGTACCAGGAGAACTAGAAGTCTGTGTGTAGCTCTTGTATTGTTGTTGTATGTTTTTCCCCATGTTTGAACTTAGAATGATGTTTTGACTGCCGTTTTGACAGATCGGATACAACAGTAGGCGGGGGTTTATGTGTGGCAATGTGAATTTCCTTTGCCTTAGAGCCACACAGTGAGTGAGACTGCGAAATCGCAGAGGGGTTTGACCGCACAGGTTTGACAGCTTTCGGTGGATGTTTCAACGAAACTGTAGTTGCTATTAAAGCACCTTTTGATGATCCCGTCGAAAGTATGCTTGGAGTTATGTGCTTGTGTGTAAGCACGTGTGTTTCTCTGTCGCCAGAGCTTTCGGCTTGGCTGGTGGGGCACGCGCGCGCACACATAGAGACACACACATACATATATCCAATTAAATGGAAGTTTAAGGTTTAAAGAGCAACATTTCATAGAAGCCTGTTATTAAAATTGTTTCAATGATTCATAATAGTAATCTCCCATAGGTCACAGTTATCGATTCAGATGTTCGCGAAAGCCTTATTTCAACTGATGAGAGGTATAGATATCAAGTGCAATGAGTGTGATATGCTGCAACTGGAAGAGAGATTAAGGATGTCATGGTTAATCTGATACCTCAGACTATCACCAGCAGGGATCTGGCCCATATTGTCATACATATTGATCAACATCTGGGGTGAAAGGGGGAATGTAAGCCAAAAAGATAAATACATATTCATTCCCAATACCAAAGGCCTACCTTCCCGGTCACCCTCCACCAAGTGGCTTCATACAAGCCATGAACCTAATCAGATTGGAAAATCTCTGTAGACACTCCAGATAACTGTACACACCTCCAAATTAATCTTTTCTGTTTGAACTGCCTCCTTTAGTCTTAGAATCTCTTGTGCAGGAGTTTCATGGCGGTGTTCTATATCATTTTCCCGGACAGCATCCTCCAGTTCAGTGATATTGTTAAATACCTTGTCATCCCTCCTTCGAAACTGCAGAAAAAAATAAGTGATTTGATCAGTTCGATCTCTAAACAATATTCACTGTCATGTTTGCATTGTATCAGACCATTATAGTATACATTAAGACAAAAAATCTCTAAACAGGTCTCAAATACTGATTTGGCATTTTAACAAAGATGACGGCAGCAATGAGTTATACAATAATAAAGTTGGCTGCTTCATTTTTTACCATTATGTTAAGGCAGCCCACATGGTAAATACCTTGCCAAACCTGTGCATACAAAGCTTTATTTTAACACAAACTGATGAATAGCAAATCTGTACCTGCACTGATCCAAAGTATAAAAGGTAAAAGATAATTCACTCACCGAGAATGCCCTACCTTATAAAAGACACAGATAGCCTGGGGAGGGTGTTACCATTACATTACACCAACGAGTCTTCAGGAGAACAAACAATTCACGTTTGATACGTTTATGCAGGCACATAAATCCGCCTTAACAACAGTTTGTGGGTCAGGTAATATATACAAATTAATTTAGTTAGCAGACTAAGGCCGCTTCTGTACATTAGATCCATAAAGAGTTGACCAGATCAGTATGTTGTAACAAAACAATATTAATTTGAACTCTTGCAGCCTCAGAAAAAAATCAATATTCGAACCTGTAATAAATCTAGATAAAACTTTCAGTAGAAAAAGCATAGCAAGTTGTTTTTTGGTTTTTACACTTATGCTGGTGGTTAGCACCCCCATGAGGGCAAAAAAAATGCTACAAAGTGCAGAGAAAAATGAAGGATGTTGAGAAGCAGAATATGTGTTGGCTTGGCAACTGGCATGAATATTGGCATGTGTTAGCAACATCAGAAATTGTTTTTTGTGTCCTGCTTCTTACCATGCTTTCATCTGCCAATATGTCTCGGCAGAGGCATGAGTAAACAAGGAAAACGTAGAGCCCTGTAAACTGTGGTATCTATATACCAGTCCTACACATTTGTTACAGAATTCGACTCAGGCCTACTCCTAGCCCAGGGCTCTGCAACCTTTTCTAATCCAGATGTTTTTGTAAACTGACATCAGCCCTACCGAGCATAGTTTTATTTATTGTATTGTTAACATGCTTAATACCAGCGAGTGGTTAAGCGCGTGATCGGGATTTGAAAACATGTTGCTCCACGTTGCCTTGCTTCCAAGACAAACACGTTGCCCCTGAGCTATCCTAGTTAATGACGGGAGAGCATGGTAGCCATAGTCCAAAACATCTGGAGTGTCACAGGTTACAGATGTCAGTCTTAGCCCCTTTGTTCCAGGCCTACTCCTATAGCCTCTCTTCCAAGGCCCACTGTTCGCTCACGTACCCATGACTACTTCTATCCAAACATCCCAGACCTGACCCTAGCCCCTCTTCTGAGACCTACTACTTGTCCCTTGTCCAGTCCTACTAGTACTACTCTCCTAGTCCCTTGTCCTGCTCCCACTGCTACTCCTAGTCCCTCGTCACAGTCCTGCTGTACTCTTAGTAACTCCTACTACAGATAGCCCCTCTTCCCTGTCCTAGTCCCTCATGCCAGTCATATAATAGTCCCTCGCCCCAGCCCTAACCCTAGCCCCACTTCCCAGTCCAAATCCTAGTCCTGATAACCAGTCCAAATCCTAGCCCCCCCGTCCCAGTCCAAATTCTAGCCCTCCTCCTTCCCAGTGCAAATCCTAAACACCCCCCTTTTACCCTGGCCTAATCCTAGCCCCCCCCCTCCCCAGGCCTAATCCTACTCCTCCCTTCCCAGCCTAATCCTAGCCCCCCCCCCCTTCCCAGGCCTACTCCTAGCCCCCCCCCATTCCCAGGCCTAATCCTACCCCCCCCCCCATTCCCAGGCCTAATCCTACGCTCCACCCCATTCCCAGGCCTAATCCTAGCCCCACTCTTTCCCAGGCCTAATCTTAAACCCCCTTCATCCCGGCCCAATCCCAACCCCCACTTCCTAGGCCCAATCCTAACTCCCCTTCCTGGACCTAATACCCAACCCCCCGTCTGAAACTAATCCCCAACCGCCCCTGCCTGGACATAATTCCCAACACCCCCCTTCTGGTGCCTCATGCTACGTATAGCCCCTCTTCCCTGTCCTAGTCCCTCATGCCAGTCATATACTAGTCCCTCGTCCCAGCCCTAACCCTAGCACCACTTCCCAGTCCAAATCCTAGTCTTGGTTCCCCGAATCCAGAAATACCAATGAGTGTAGACACAAAATGGAGAGGACTGATGCATGTATATGTATGTGGAACTAACCTCTCACATGTGTTACTAACCTCACAAAATCATCTTTAATTAATTAAAGATGGATGACATTCTTGCATGTGTTGTGAAATATCAACTCAATATGTTTGTTTGGCTACAACAATTTTTCTGTGCATGATTGAAACATTTTATAAGAGTTTTTTTACGTGTATGTGAATTAAAATATTTACATTTCTACTGACCCGTTGCACTACTCCCTAATCTATATGTTGCAGATTCGTGCAGTATAATCAGCGGGTTCTCACCACCGAAGTGTGTAAAAGCAGGGTAGCTATCTGTGGAACCTGTATGTTGGCTGTGCATCTCATACATACATTTTTTACTTAACGACTCGATATTTGCAACAATATCGGCCTTAATAGTCTTCCTTTTTAAAACAAGAGAATAATTGGGCAATCCCAACAAATCATGCATATTGATGTTAAGATTGCCCAAACATTCGAATGCATTCATTTTCAACTGCTCAAGAAGTACATTTACAGTAGTCCCCTTATACAATCGGGCCATATAACTGTAGACAGGTACAGGTTACATCTCTGAAATAGCCATAGTGAGCGGATTGATTGAATTCCGGGTTCACATCGAATAGCCTTGACAGGGCCTGAGGTGGTCACCCTTAAAATTGAGCCTAACAGCCGGGACTCCAGGCTGTCCATCCATTCATTTGACCATGGGTGTGGGAAGGATGGGAGACACATACAGAATCATAGGGACAATACTTTTGGAATAAATCCCAACCATTCCCTCTATGTTATTGTCACCCTGGTTGCGAAAGAACTGCCTAATCACAAACCATTTCTTCAATGTTTTCAAAGTTATATACTCACCGTACTTGCGTGGAGACAAGGTGCTATATAGCGGTACCCCTAGATACACGAAAATATCCCTTGCATAACTCCACTTGAATTTAGACTTCGAGTTGTTCTGTTTACCGAAAATCATAATTTTGGTTTTGGCACTGTTCACTGCTAGATCGTTTGCCTGAGCATACACCCAGAGAACATTATTGCAGAAAGATTTTAACCTTTGTGGCTAGAGTGAGGAAGAGGCAATAGTTGAACAAGACATCAACAAGTATTGCCAAAGCAAAGAAGGGGCAAGTGTTATAAAGAAACCTTGGCAGCAGTTACTTGATGTGAAAGTGGGAAACAAGAGTGGCAGGAGAGAAGCCCTCCTGATAGAAAGTATCAAGGAGGAGAGGAGCATAACCTGCATTGGATGTGGCAAATACAACAGTGGAAGAAACAGCATCAATGTGTCTAATCTCGTCCTAGAAGTTGTGGTGAATTTCAATGTTGAAGAAAGCTAAACACTTTTCTAGTGAACCTTACCACAATGTACTTGTAGCAGTGTTAGGAGCTTTTTGTATTTATTTGTTATTTATATAGTGCCTTTGCCAATTTACCATACAATTGAAATGAACAGGGGAGTACAATACAAAGTATAACTTACAATGAGACATAAAATACAATTAAGATTGAAGTAAGTACGTTATTAGGGCAGCACAGAAGATGGCTTAGGAGTGAATAGCCCGCACAGAGAAAGTGAGAGCATTCCAGTAAAGAGGAACCAATAAAGAAAAAGAATGGAAGCGAGAAGCAGCACATGGACGGCGAGGTACAGTTAATAGAAAGTGGGTTTGAGAACGAAGAGTGTGAGACGGAACATAAAAAGAAACAATAGAGGTAAGATAAATAGGAGGAAGTCCATAAGGGGATTTGAATACTATGCACAGAAAGTTGAATTTAAATTGAGAGTGGAAGGGTAGCTGTTGAAGAGAGGCCAAAGTCGGAGCGATGGAGTCGCCAACAAGTAAGGAATACAGGATACGGATAGAGGAATTAAAAACAGATTCAAGAGGAGCTAGACGAGGGACAGGAAGACCAAAGAGAACAGAATAATCGAGAAAATATTAAAAAAAGAGATTAGAAGCTTAGTGGCACTGAAAGTGAGAAGAGGTCTAACTTTCCGAATATTGAAAAGATTGAACAACAACAAAGGAATGTTATCCAAATGTTATCAGTGAAACAAAGATTAGTATCAAGATGAAAGCCATGGATGCGGGAGGTACGAGAAAAAGGCAGATGATTAGGGGAAAACAGGACAAAGGGAGGAGAAACGGGCAGAGGAATTGTATTAGCAGGAAAAAAGAGGACTTCAGTCATAGATGGATTAAGGACAAGAATGTGGTCCGACATCCACATTTTTATAGCAGAGACACAGGCAGAGAGATTCATATGTATAGTAGGTGTAAACGAAGAAAACAATAGAAATAGGTGGGTGTCATCATCATAAAAATTATGAGACAACCCAAAAGAAGAGATATTAGCCAAGGGAGAGGTATATCAAGAAAGGAAATGGGCCAAGACAGACCTTTGTGGAACATAGTGCGAAAGAGGAAGGGGATCAGAGCAAACACCAGACCATGACACTGAGTAAGAGCGATTATAAAGATAAGATTGAAACCATGCGATTACAGAACCAGAAAATCCAAAGGAGTAAAGAGATTGAATAAGAAGTGTGTGATCCACTGTATCAAAAGCAGCAGATAAGTTCAAGAGTATGAGAATAGAAGAGTGTTTAGCAAAGCGAGCAGAAAGAAGAGAGTCACAGATGGAAAGAAGAGCAGTTTCCCTGGAATGAATGGGTTGGAAACCAGACTGGAAGCGAGGTAAAATAGAATTCAGAGTGACAAAGGAAGAAACCTGGGAGTAAACAAGATGTTCCAACAATTTATTAAGATAAGGAAGAAGAGAAACAGGATGAAAGTTAGAAGGAATGGCAGGATCCAAGGAGGGTTCTTTTCAGGACAGGAAGAATAATAGCATGTTGGAATAGAAGAGGGAAAGTAGAAGTGGTAAGAGATATTGAGAATACTGGTAATGTAAGAGTTGAGAGAAGAATAGATTTTAGAAATAAGAGTAGAAGGAACAGGATCTTTGGAGAAGCAGTAGGATGAGCCCGGGAGATGAGTAAAGAAGTATCAGGAATAGATATTGTCGAGAAAGAAGAAAAAAATGCAGTAAAAGAGGAAGGGGAAACAACAGGGCAAGAAGAAGGGAGAGAAATTAGAGATATAGCAGAACATAGATAATTCACTTTAGAAGTGAAGAAATTAGCAAAGTCAGATGCAGTAAGAGTGGAGAGACAGGATTGATCAGGCAGAAAGGGAGACAATAGATGAGAAAGGGATTGGAAAAGACAGCAGGGGTGAGATGATTGAGAGTGCAAGAGATCAGGGTAATAGAGACGTTTAGAAGAAAGAAGTGCATCATAATATAGAGTATGATAAGAAGAGAAGGTCACAACATCAGATATAGATTGAGATCTATGCCAACAACGCTCCAGGTGACAGAGAGCCCTTTGCATGGTGCGAAGATAAGGAGTAAGCCAAGGCTGGGAAGGCTTATGAGAAGGAAGACATTTAGAGAGAGGATATAGAGTATCAAGAGAGGTAGAAAGGGAAGTGGAGAAAGCACAGGAAGCGTCATCCATAGAAAGTTGGAAAAGTAGAATGGGATGGAAGAGTGGCAATACAGGAATATGCAAAGAGAGGGGTATTGAAAGATTGTGATGGAAAAAAGAAGGGGTAGGAGCAGGAGGGAGTAAGCAAGTGTCAAGAACAGGAGGATAAATAGAAAAGAGCAAGTGATGATCAGAGGAGTAAACAGGATAAATAGAAACATCATAGGTAGACATAGTGGTAAAAATAGGATCCAGAGATGTGGGAAGGAGGAGTAGGAGGGTGAGCGAGACAATACGAGTCAATAATAGCAAGAAAGGGAGAAGAGGCATGAATAGAAGAGAGATGTAGATTAAAGTCACCCAATAGTAAGAAAGAATTGGAGCAAGGCAGGACGACACTAAGTAGAGCATCAATGGCATTGCAGAAAGAGGACCAGGAGGACGATAGATCAAAAGAAAGGTCACAGCACAATACTTGGACAAAGTGGAAAGATTATTCAAAGGAGGTAAAGGTAGGTAACGAGAGGGAATTAGAATGAACCACAGAGGAAGACTGGTAAAGAATACCAGTACCTCCTCCATGACCCAGAGAACCAGGAGTATGAGTAACAATAGTATCTGATGTGGCTAAAGAAGCAGGAATATCTGAGTTAAACGATGAAAGCCATGCCGCAGTAATGCATGGAAAATGCAGATTGAGTCGTAGAAACATGCAAGGATAGAATGAGTTTTCTTGGCGGTAGATCGAGCATTCCAGAGTGCAGCATTAATGAAAGAATCTCTGGAATACAAAGGGTGGATAGAGAAGATTGGAGCATTGCGTCAAACAGGAAAATGAGGAAATATGCGAGAAGACCTGTGAGTAGGAATAGGACTAGACATAGAGAGAAAAATAAACTTGTTATGACTGTCGGCAATTAAATGCAAAGATGGGAGCAGCACTAAGATGAATTAAAGAAAAGTACCAACTAAGAGGCTAGTTGAGCGTGCTGGATTCACGATAGTCAACCGCACCGGTGTGTTAGAACAGAGACCATTAAACAACATTGTAAAAAATAGTAAAGAAGAGCAGGGAAGACCATTCAAGCTTTTTGTCCTGGCAGGCGAGTATACTAGGACAGGGACTTTGTGCAGGTAGTCCTGGCATGTTAGTGGACCAGGAAGGAGTAATTAAAGTACTGCATTGTGACTGAAGGTTGTGGAGAAGAAGTGGCCAGACCACAAAGGTATTCACTAAATTGTGGTGGAATGATCCTGACAAAACATTGTTGTTGATGCAGAAGAATTTGAAAGTACATTTGTTTTCTTGAGGAGAAGTTGTGTTGAACTTTCGTCTTTACACGTGGGGAGATAAAGACTTTTCGTTTTGTTGAACCTTTGTTAAAGTCCAAGTGAAAGACTTTTGGAGCAAGAAGGACTAATATCAAAACTTGGCTAGAACAAGGATCTTATTTTAACTTTTTATTTATTTATATATTAGGCCTTTGTTTGGTGCTTATACAACAAGTAAATTGCGTTTCAAAATGCACTCAGGGCAGGAGGGAGGTAACATGGGATAGAAAACAAATGAATACACTGCAAGATAAAGACAAACCTACTTGTCCTTGTGAGCATTCAGAGCATGCAAGTGTAGGGAGAGGGGGCTGGGTAAGTGCTGGAGTGCCCTGTGCTCGTGAGTGAGCAGCGGTTGTAAGTCCCCAGAGTAGGTAGTGCTAGGGAGCATTAATCTGTAAAAGAAATAAATTGGTAAGTGCAGGCCTACAATGGCAAGGGCCAATAAGTGTCAAGGCAAGTGCTGTGTGCAGGCGGAGGCTGAAGGCGATTGGGTGTGGGAGTCCAGGGCCTCAAAGGACACATAAGGGCCCTGGTCACCAATCCCAGTGACCGTGAGATTAGCAGAAGAGGGAAGAAGGGAGGGGGTGATGAGTAAAGTCTTGAGGACCTTCCAGAATTTGACAAGGTCCGGCTCAAGACGAAGAAGAAGGGAGAGGCTGTTCCATAAGAGGGAGCCAGCTGAGGAAACAGATTGGCCTCCGGCTCTCAGTTTAGTAAAACACTTGACACACAGAGTTGGTACCAGAGGGACGTAGATGTCTAGAGGGAGAGTATTTAATACGAGCAAATTGTAGATAGCGCCTGGAACCAGACAGCCATATGGATGATGCAGAGGGATTTGAACTTGATCATAGAAGCAAACGGGAGCCAGTGAAGAGTTTTTAGGGCAGGGCAGGAGAGATGCAGTCCCTGGTATTGAGGGCAAGGATAAGTCTTGCTGCTCTGTTCTAGATTAGCTGGAGGGGTCATAGAGAGGAAGAGGGTAGATGCAAGAGAAGGCTGTTGCAATATTCTAGCCTAGAGAGAAGAAGGGCTCTGGTGATATGGAGCTTCTGGGGAAAGTTAGGAAAGGGAGAATTCCTTTGAGAAGGAAGAGTTGAAAGTGGGACTTCTTGGCAATGTTCTGAAAGTGAGGGAAGAAGGAAAGAGGAGTCGAACATGACTTCAAGGTTTCTGGCTTCAGATGAAGGGGGAGAGCCCATAGAGGATGGCCAGAGTAAGGGGAAGAAGGAGGGAGCAGGGCTCCCAATTGGAAGGATCTCATATTGCTGGCATTGAGGCAGAGAGTGTTGAAAGTGCACCAGGACTGGATAGCAGATAGGCAGTCTGGAATGATGGAAGATGCAAAAGGGTCTGCAAGAAGTTTGAAAAAGAGTTGTGCGTCATCTGCGTATCACTGACGTTGAGGGAGGAGGAGGAAATGAGGAGTGCCAGCTGAGCAAGGCTAGTGTTACAAAGCCAGGGGGAGAGGTTTGAGCCGTGGGGGAATCCACAAGTGGAGAAAGAGCTAGTTGAGGAGAAGGTATCCAGTACAACCTGGGACGAACCGTCAGTTAGGAAGGAGGTCAGCCACTCCAGTGCCCACTCTGAGATACCCAGGGTATCATGTTTTATGAGGATAGAGTGGTTGACCGTGTCAAAGGCAGAGGAGAGATCGAGTAGAATGAGGACAGCTGCAGAGTTAGAGTCTAGCGATGCAAGCAGTTCTTTACAGGTGTTCAGAAGATCAGTTTCTGTGCCTATGGATGCCCAGAATCCAGATTGATAGTCGTGCAGACCACCAACAAGTCCAGTGTGTGAAGTAAGTTGGGGGAAAGCAACTTCTCCAGGAGTTTCCCAAGGAAGGGGGTGGCAGAAATAGGGGGGCTGATTGAAAATCTTGCTTTGATTCTGGGGTAGAGGATCCGACCAAGGTTACAAGGATAGACAGTTATTGGATTTATGTTGAATACAACCGTTATTTCTTTTACATTTGAATTGCCATATATTACCTTCATGAATTTTATGTATGTATAGGTGTGAGGGACGGATTCCTTTTTATTAGTGTGTTTCCTTTAGCTTATATTAATAGGAAAGGAAATCCTCTTTATGTTAGGGATAGTGAGGCATTTGTCAAACCCTTTTGAGTTAATAAAACGGCTACTTGTGAAAAACCTTTACCGAGTTGTCTGCCTCAAATTTCTGACCCCTCACAGTGAGCACTTGGCCTCTGAAGTTGAGTGTGGGCGAATGCCCAATGTGGTAAGACCTGAGGGATGCTACCGGAATGACAAATCACTTTAAGCTGGTCTTCTTACAGCTCCACGTGGACTTGAAATGTTTTCCTTAAAGAAGATTGGTCTGCACTTGCTATTATACCAACGTGATCTAGATGACCAAAAACAAGAATCATTTTGGTGTATTCAATTACTTTGTTAGTGTGTTTTGTTACAACTGCTTTGGACTGGGTCCTCTGCCTGAGTATGAGCTTTGCAGGGATGGATATTGGGCCTTAGGAGAATGCAGGAGTAGTGAGAGTTGCCACACTAGATGAAAAGGTAAAGTGTGAGAAGCAAAAAAAACACAGATCCTAAACCGTTCTCAAAGTCTAGGAAAAAAAAGTATTGCTGTCATGACCACAAGGAGAAAATTATACCAAGCCCTTTGTCTATACTCTGAGAAATAATAAGAGTTCAATTTAGAAATTTTGGAATAAAAGTTATGTTGCATCATACAGAGTACTGTAAGTAGATGATTGTGTGAAGGAGTCATTGGGCTTCATTGCAGGTTTGGTGGTAAATCTGCCGAAATGCTGCCAAACTCTATTACCGTTATCGCAACTTGGTACCGCAGATTTACCGTAGGATTACAAGTGATGGCAGGGCAGTGTAACTTCTGTGAGAAACCGGACATGTTCTCCCACCTACTCCCCCGGGATCCTCTAATCAGATGCCTAGGAAAGGGTCATTGCTTTTGGATCCTGACCCTGCGGTGGACAAGTGAGGGAGGATCACCTGAGTGGAGGGTCACGGGGGATTGGGAGGAGAACATCTGAAGGCGAGACATGGTAATTCCCCCTTTTCTCATTCTACCTCAAAACCCTTCCCTTAGCTTTTATGGGTTTCCAAACCCATCCCATTTCCCCTGCTCCATTTCAAACAAATACTGGGAACAAGGAAGAGGCAACCGAGAGTAGTGAAGATTTCCCATAGGAATAACATGGGGAGTGTAAGAGAAACCGTCTGTAGAAAGAAATAAAGGTGTCCCATTGATGGAGTCAGGCAGAGTCGGGCATTTACTAAGGATCACTAATTATCACTCCACCAGACTCCACTTGACTCTTTTCACAACTATAAAAGGTGTGGTTCTACACAGGTGGGAAAGCGAGCTGGGGACGTTGTCTGGACCAGAGGAGCAGAGAGCAGCAGGATAAATGGCCCAGAGGAGCATGGCATGCCGAGATGCTGGCCCGGTGTTGGTGAGGGGCTGTGGCATGGCCAGGGAGCCGAAGCGAAGCACCCTGCAGGCTGCTATTTGCGGTCGGAACATTGCTCATTCCCTTGGGACCTGTGCCTGCCAGAAAAGTGACTGAGGGGCAAGTGGTGAGACCCTGACCTCAGGCCAGCACAACCAGAAGGGACCGCTCGTCAACGCACTGCTGCCCAGGTGAGTCTCGTCAAAGTAAGAGAGGGACTCAGGAGCATGTGGCTGATTGAGGCAGAGCGGGCGAAAGGAATGCATAAAGTGGCACAGAGCGGAAAAGAGGAAAGAAATTAAAGGAACTAGTAAAGCAATATAGAATGAAAGAAGAGTGACAAGATCAAGAGAAAGTAAGAAAAGCAGAGCGTGCAAGCAGCGCAAAGTGAAAGAATTGTAATAAAGAGGGTTCAAGTGACGCGAAACGAGAGAAGGGCCCATGCGACACAGCAGAGTGGAAAGTGTGCAAGTGTGTTATGTTATGCTATATATATTTGCACCTGAAAGTTGGAGGAAGTGCCAGGGGCACAAGAAGGACAAAGAAGGTGCAAGTGTACACGGAGGAAGATAAAGAAGGTGCCAGAGGGCACAAGAAATTGAAGAAGGTACTAGTCTGCAGGAGAAGAAAAGGAAGGTGCCATGGGCACGAGAAAGAAGTAAAGAAAACAGAGGGGAACAAGAAAGGGGTGCAGAAAGCACTTGAAGGTAAAAAGTTAAGAGAAGGAAGAGCAAGAAATAAAAGAGCGGGGTTAAAGCTTGGAGCGGTCGCGCTTAGGAGGAAGAAAGAAGCTGGCATTTTCAAACGTCTATGATGCTACACCTTGAAAGAACTGTATATAAGAGAAAGGTACATCCCGACAAACAGAACTTGTGCTTTAAAACTCAAGCAGGGCCTGAATTTGGAAAAGGTCTAAGTTTGGGGAAGGGAACCGTAAGAGGCCTATCAAAGTGGAATCTTGATTTTTTTTGTGTTACTGTTGAATCTTAGGGAAGGGAACCCTGCAACGCTTAAAGAAGAACTGGGTTTTTTCGTTATGTTTTAAGCTTGGAAGGATTAAAGTTTGGAGAAGGGAACCCCAAGACATTGACATTATTTAAACCATGGAGAAGGTCCTAAGAACAGTCCCTTTTTTTGTTGTTGATTGAACTCATTCTTTTGAAGCTGACCAACCTACTCCTGGTGAGAAGACCACCTGAAACCAATTCTGGTTTTCCAATTTTTGTTGAACTGCCACTTTTGACTTTTAAAATACTTCCTAACACATTTTTGTTGAAGAGTGAGGGCAAGCATAGGTTTATACAGACAGATTTTTATTTTGGACTCTCAGACATCTACAGCCCTTACAATCACTGGATAAGGGAATCATCCCTTTAGTGTTCAGGTCAGTCAGGCTTTACACCAACCCAGGAACTTTAGTAAATAAAGGTTTTTAAAACTAATATCTTTGAGTCTGTGTCTCTCTTGATACCATGCCGGTCTCACAATCCCAATTTTGGCAGACATACCGCAAGCAGTAATTCCATCATAGTAATATCACAGATGTTTGTAGTAAAGGTGGAGAATTTACCTCCAGCTTTTTGCTGAGGGTAAATCCTCAACTTTTCCTCCAAACTCGGAATTCGACATATTCTGGTACAGCCACAATAATGACCAACACATTTGTACTGTACAGATAAACTTGTAATGAGGCTCATTGTGTTTAAAGAGCTAACAACTTGGCAGGTGTTGGGGTTCTTAAAATGTAGGTAGGTGGAGGCACAGTAGGAGTTGGATTATGGTGTATGATGCTTGGTGGCAATTGGGGAAGACATGTATGTTCCATACTTTTGGGTAGCCTAAGAACCTGGGACTGCAGGTTCAGAAGCACTCATTTGTGTTATATTAGATTATGTTGCTAAGTGAGCATACCATTTTATTCAGCTCAGTGACCGATGTTCTAAGTTTCTGATGCCATAGCCTTAGAGCAGTGTTACAGACGTAGCCCACCCAGAACAGTGGTTGTGGGCTGATTGGCGGCATGTTGTCTGCCTGTGTGCGTTACCACACAAGGAATGGGGATGGGGGGCTGAATAGTTGTGTACTCTGCCCGTCTCCAAGGGCCCTAGTGACATTGTTCAATCAAGTGGGTAGAGGGATGGAGATGTAGAGACATAATTCCACTCTGCCCTAGCAAATAAAGGGGCACACACCACAGACCTTGGGAAACTATAAGAACAAACGTTGACCCAACTGTACCAGAAATGGAAGAAATGTTTGCGGTTGCCGCACAAGATTCAGAGAAATTAAACAATTGTGGCAGGGATGGATTCTGGTGGCTTTACAGGGAGTTTGTTAAAACAGAAAATGAAAATCATTGTTACTGATGTGTTGAGATAGACAGGTTGCAGGTACACATTATTCATCAGATAGTAACAATGTTTCAGGCATACACTGTCTCTGCAAATTCTTCTCCTCCCAACGTTCCTTCCCGTTACTTACGACACAGATGTTTATGTGTGAGAGTTAAACATCTGCAGGAAGAACTTGGCACCAAAGATATGAACATTTGGGATGTTACCTGAGACCACTACTTTCACATGAAAGTCTTAAAAATGTCAAGACGCACTTATATTATCCTTGGTCATTATTTATTATGGTAGAATAAAAGCGAATGCATACACATATGGTTTAAAGTTTGAAGGAGCCTTTGTTTGTCCCTATTTATTGCCAATTGAAAATTACCGTGACCAGAGTTCTGCGGTATGCCAATCATAGTGACGTGTCTTGTAAGTTAATAACCATCTCCATCAACAGAGGGCTGCTGCACACCTCTTCTCATATTTTCACATGGATAATGCGTTTTCAGGTATTGAAATCCAAGGCTGGATTTTTATCCGGAGCACAGGCGGTTTATCAAGGCTACTGGTGAAAGAGAGAAAACGTGAAGAAGGGCAACATTAAAGAATATGGGCAGGTAATTTTCTCTGAGGCAAGCAGGGTTCAACATACATCAGTAGAGATGGGGGACTTCTGGATGTGGCAGTGGATTAAATCACAAACTGGCAACATTGGATGTATTGAAAGGGTTCTGACTTAAAGGCTAATGATAGACAAGGGGGTTAAGATTAAGAAAATGCTGTGGCTAATAAAAAAAATAGAAAAATGCAGTAAAGGGGAGGAGGGTTGGTACTCTATGCTAGGACACCGCCATACAGCAAAGGTTAAGTGCCATTTGAAGTGTTAGAGTGAACAAGACCCAACGAGAGGTGATGAGAAAGGCAAGATATCTTCAATTTCATATAGATTTGTTGAAGACATGGATTGCTAGAGCTAGGATTTAAGAGCTTGTGTGATTCAAAGGGACGTGGTCAAGCAATTGAGATTTGGGTGTGGAAATGTTATTAAGATCAAGTTGTCACCTCTCAAACTCACGACTAGAGTGTATGAAGCCTTTTCAGAATAACGGTGGGAAGTAAAAAGCGGGCAGTGGTACGGGATAAAAAGGGCATGTAACCCTGATTCAGAAACATTATTTATGGACAGTGATGAGGTTAAAGAATGTTATCTCACAGGTGCAATAAAGACTTCTCCAGAAGATGATCAATACGCATGAAGCTACCAAAAGACATCTGCGGCTGAAAATTGCGCTACAAATATCCAGAGATTTTGTTGGACTGAAAGGTAGTGCTTTGTCTAAAGGATATGTTAAATGGAGTTTTCTATGTGTAGGGGAGTGGTGTCTGGGAGCTTAAGTGGGGGACTGGGTGTGTGCTGGTGCATGCAGCGTTTGCATGGATAACTTAGATTACACAGCTAAACTGGAGAAGAGCGGTGTGAATGTTTTATCAGCGTTAAAGATTATATGGATAGTTCATGAGGCAATAGCTTGAGCAGTTATCAAAAGTCTAAGAATGTATTTGTTTCTAATACATTAAGGGCCTGATTCACAGAAAGCATTTTATAATGGCACAATCCCATAGGAAAATGTTCTGTGAATCAGGCACTAAATATGTGTATCCCCACAGAATGACCAAAACTGTAAAATGCTTGCCTAAGGTATCTGTACTACACAAATGACGGAGTGAAAAGCCTACTAATACTACAGGCAAATAAAGCACAAACACCATGGCATGAAAGGGGAGAGGGACAATCGACCCATCATCTCTCACTGACGGAAGCCTGAAATAGTGACTGTTACTATAGATGTACACAATTTCCTTGTTAAAATAGGGTGAATGTTGAATAATTTGAAGTACAGTGTCCACTTTTTCTTTTTTTACTACGTCAGACATACAAAAGTGGCAATTCAGTGTCCGGAGTATCATATCAGCTCGTTTGTGAGGGAGAGAAGAGCTGTCATGTCTGGATGCGGCAAAGGAGGGGAAAGGACTCGGCAAGGGCGGTGCCAAGAGGCACAGGAAAATGCTCAGAGATAACATCCAGGGGGTACCAAGCCCGCCATCCACCGCCTGGCTCGCCGTGGTGGAGTTAAGCGCATCTCCAGCCTCATCTACGAAGAAACCCGTGGGGTGCTGAAGGTCTTCCTGGAGAACGTGATCCGGGATGCCTTCACCTACACCAAGCACGCCAAGAGGAAGACAGTCACTGCAATGGATGTAGTCTATGACCTGAAGCGCCAGGGTCGCACTCTTTATGGATTTGGGGGTTGAGGACACCCACAGTACCACCACCACAAACCCCAAAGGCTCTTTTTAGAGCCGCCCAAAATAAAAGGGGATGTTTTGTCAAAGAAGTCTGCAGTGATACGAAGGTTGGCAGTGGTGATTTTATGTGTAAATAGATAGCCAGCCAACATCAAGATAGATAGCTTGCTTCAGTGAGTAAGGAATGGAAGCTAGCTTTCTGAACTGCCCCGCCAGGAGAGCCGCATTATTCACTGTACCCCTTTTAGTAAAGCCAGTATTCGCGCTAATGCTGCACAGTATAACAAACAATTGATGACCCTGAGGTGGCAGGATCAATACCCAGCTTTTTCAATGTTAGGGGCATATAACACCCATAATTAGTCATGCATGTTTATGACAATACAATCCAGCAAGTGGGGATTTGTCATCCATATCTGTCTGAAGCGGTCACACATCGGGATAGGATGCATATCCTCTTGGTTTATTTTGTCATTTTTGTGGAATATTTGCGAGTTTATATATAACCAAATACTGTTTTCACACCAAAATAAAGTAATGATAGATTGAAACAATCACTAATTTGTGTAATAGCTTGTTTTTGTGCAACTAATACTTCACTTTGATCTGCCTCAGATTTTTTGGTCACCATTTATTCCGCAAGCTGGTGGACAGAGGGCAAGCAGTAAGCAAGTCAGTGTTTCCATCTGAAATTTCCTTTTTCAAAGTCTGGACTAATACTGTGCATGATCGTATTTCTGATGATTGTATCTGCTGAGATTCACATGCTGTGCATATAGTCCGTCATCTTGTGGTAATCGCAGAGTATGGTATCTTTTTTTTGAAGATCGAAAAGGGACGTTGACATGGGTGTGATTGTAACACTATCCCTAACGTGACCTGTAGTATACCCAAAATCCTTCACACGTCGAGGTCCCACCAGTTGTTTTTCTTCTGTCGTGAGGGAGCCTTACAGAATCCGAGAGTACAGAAGAAAGAAGTAGTAAGATGTCCATTTCCTTCTACTCCACTAGGGGAGGAAGGGTGAGCGCATGTGACCCTATACAGATACAATCATCAGAAATACAATTACAGTGAGTAATGTATGTCTTCTGATGCTTGTGAATTTGCTTAGAATTACATGCTGTGCATAGACTAGCAAGCAGTACCAGGAGATTGTGATGTGATGTGTGAAGGAACAGCAGCAAAGAGACGTTTTAGCACTGCTTGTCCCGCCTGAGAATCAGACTTGTGTGTCTAAGCAGTAGTGTTGGGTGAAGGTATGAACAGAACTCCAGGTCGCTGCTTTGCAAACGGAATCTACAGTAACATTTGCAATGAATGCTACGCTAACCACTGCGCCTCAAGTAGATTGAACTCTAGGCGTAAAGGGTAGATCTCTCTTGGCAAGAGAGTAACACAGTGTGATGCAATTTACAATCCATTTGGAAATAGCTGATTGAGAGACAGGATTCCCCTTCTCTACCAGCTGCCACAGAGACAAAGAATTGTTTTGTCTTTCTCAGTGGCTTTGTCTTTTCAAGGTACTATATTACATCCCTTCTCACATCTAGTGTATAGAGGCTTCTTTCTGCCAAGTTAATGGGGTTTTGGAAGAAAGTGGGAAGTCTGATAGATTGATTCACATGTAACTTCGAGATGAATTTAGGTGCAAAGCGTGGGTGTGTGCGCAAAACCACCTGGTCTTTGTGAATAGTCAGAAATGGGTACTGAACTGAAAAGGACTGCAGTTCACTAACACTCGTTATCGAGGTGATGATCACTAAAAAGGCAGTCTTATAGGTGAGGGCCTTAAGGCAAGCCTTGTGCATGGGTTTGAAAGGAGGTCCCAATAATCTTGTGAGAACAACATTCAAGTCCCATCCGGGAGTTGGGTTGGAAATAGGGGGGTAAAGTCTCTTTACCCCTTCCATGAAGGCCTTAATGACAGGAATCTAACACCATGAAACCTTGCTTTGCGATGTGGTGTCCGCTGAGAGAGTGGCCAGTTGAACCTTTAGGGAATTGAAAACCAGCCCTGAATCTAATAGGTGTGTTAAAGGATGATGTCTTTATGAGAGCAGTCAATGGCGTTCTTAGCAATCCACCAGATAACGCGTTTCCACTTTTTGAAGTAACAATGTCTGGTGTTGGGTTTTCGTGCTTCTCCGAGTATGTCCATACATCTCAGAGAGTTGGAGATGTCTGACCTCTATGACTTTAGGAGCCAAGCTGCTAAGTTGAGTGTTTGGGGGCACATATGCAGTGTTTCCCTCCTGGTCTTGAGACAGCATGTTGTATTGGCATGGCACTTTCCTGGGAGGGGGGACGGACATTCTCATGAGATGGGAGAACCATGGCTGCCAACCCCACATTGGTGCCACCAAGATCATTGCGACTTGTTCCTGGTGCATCTTGAGCACTATCCTGTTGAGAAGGAGATTCAGGGGGAAAAGCATAGTCAAATCTCCAGGACTATGTTATCCAGAGTCTTCCATTTGGAGCACTTCTGTGGGTACCTGGAGGCGTAATCTGGGTATTGGGCGCTCTCCAGTGTCACAAACAAGTCAATGGGCCTCATTACAAGTTTGCCAGTCCGGTAACTACGGTACCGGTAAGCTTGCCGGTATCGTAGTTACTGGACTGGCAAACTACGAGATCTGCTTGCAGATACCTTTTCACCCGCCAGGTCTGACCTGGCTGGCATACCAGCACACACGAGGAGAGCATGTCGATGCACAGGCACCATTATGAATGGTGCCGGTGCTTCCGGCCTCCCCATTCCCATTGAGCCCTACTGGGCTCAATGGGAATGGAGAGTAAATGTTTCTCGCCCTGGCAATGGGAAATACAGGGTCCGCCAGGGTTGTAATGGCCCTGTATTTCCCCATTGCCAGGGACCGCCAAACTTATAATGAGGCCCATTGTCTGGAAAGCCCCACTCTGCAAAGACATGCAGTAGAATGTGCTCTTGCAAGCTCCACTCGTGCTCTATGGGTAGGTCAAAGACTCAGAGGAGCAAGTCTGCCAGAAGATTGTGTTCCCCTGGAACATGTCGTGGGACGAGGAACATAGCTTGTTTTTTAGTGCCCACTTCCAGATGTTCTGGGACAGTTTGGAAAGCCCAAGAGATTGTGTGTCCCCCTGTTTGTTTTCCCCTGTATATGTGCTTGGAATGCTTTTATGGTTTTGAACACTGCAAACAGTTCCAACAGATTGATGTGATTGGATGCCAATGATTGGGACCACACACTGAGTGCTGTCTGCTGAAGTAGGTGAGCTCCCCACCCCCCGACAGATGCGTGTGTGGTGAGAGTGGCCTCTACTGCAGGGGTGGTAAAGGCTTTCCGCTGCAGAAGGTTTTCCTTTGACCACTACTGCAGAGACTGAACAAAGGCTGTCGAGACATCCACTAGATCGTACCACAGGCCACTGGCCTGACACCATTTGCTTGAGAGCCACTCCTGCATGGGGCGCATGCGCAGACGTGCGTGTGGAACTAGAAAGATGCAGGATGGCATAATCCCCAACAGCCACATGGCCTTGCGTACAGCTATAATGAAGGGTCTGGAACAGCATGTTTTGAACCTTCTCGTCGGAGGGCCCCCAAAAACTTTCTGACTTTCCTGGGGACCAGACTTGACTTCTCCTCGTTGATTGAGAACCCTAGATTGAACAGGGGATCTGTCTTCTGGGTATTCCACAGACATGTTCTGTACGAGTCTACAGTTATGAGCCAGTCATTAAGGTAAGGATACATGGGGATGAACTGACTGCGCAGGTGAGTCACCGCTACCGCTAGTACCTTTGTAAATACCCTTGGGGCTGAGGCAATGCTGAAGGGGAGAACCTTGCAGTGATAGTGCGTGTTCTCGATCCTGAAGCTGAGGTACTTTCTGTGTGCTGGCAACATTGAAATATGAAAGTATGCATCTTTCATGTCCTATGTGGCCATGTAATCCCCCTGCCACAGCAGCAGTATTACTTCCTGAAGCGTTGTCATCCTGGACTTCTTTGGTTTGACATATTTGTTCGCAGGGCGCAGATCGAAAACAGGGCACATGGTTAGATCCTTTTTGGGTACAAGGAAGTATATTGAATAAATATCGTTGTTTACCTGCAGAAGAGAGACAACTCCGATGACACCCTTTTCCAGCAGGACCTGGACTACGTTCAACAGGATTTGCTGACGGCATGATGACAGTCTGCTTCTGGGTGGGTGGTAGTGGGATGGCCGGAGAAACTCAATGGCAGTAACAATCGCCGACGGTCTTGAGTACCCACTGATCTGATCCCCCTCCTACGTGTAGGTGAAAGATGTTAAACGTCCCATGACTGGGGAAGTGTGGGTAGGGACCTGTACCGCTGAGTCATTTGGAGGTTGAGGATGGGGAGCCACTGGAAGCTGAGTTTCTACCTCTGCCTTTCCCTTTCGTCAAAAACCTCTTTGTTGTGGAGATTGAAAACCAAGGGAGGAGCCCTGTCTGGAAGTCCAGTTGGATCCCCCCCCCACCCTCCCGAGCCATACTGTCCTTGTGCAAAGCGGAAGAAAGACTGTCCACGAAAGGGCTGGCGGTTGTTGAAACATCCCCGCTGGACGAAGGGCTTGGCAAAGGTCTGATTGAGCGATGTTAAGGTCTCGTTCTCCTTCTGGGCGGTCCTCCAAGGCCTCATTGACTGCTTTCCCCGAAAAGGTTGGCATACTCCATTGGCTTATTAATGAGGGAAGCCTGGATCTTTGGCTTATACCCTGAGGCATCTGGGCAAAACCCACAGTTTTGGCAGAGTTCAAGGAATGTGTACACATTTTCTGGGTGATTTGCCATCCCTCCGCAACCACGGCTAAAAGGCGGGTGCGAGCGGGTTCCGGGACATCTTGTAGCCCGTCCTGGAAGAGACCCCAATGAACTTCACTGTAGCTTGCTAGGAGCGTGGTATTGTTGCCAATCCGGGTGGAAATGCAGCAGAGGTGGGGACACGGTTGCCAAGGGTGTACAATTTCTTGCAGTCCTTGTCAGGAGATTTCAACGAGGACAGTAGTACTCCTGCCATTTTTTGTGTAGTAGTGACAACCAGGGAGTCCAAGATGGCATGGCCCCAGACAGCGGGTCTGAAGGAGCCAGGCAGAATATTTTGACCGCACATGTGAGGATGGTGTGAGCAACGAGGGGGCCAGGTGCTTCTTTATTGAGTTCAATAAAGGGATAGCTTGTCTGACTGGGGTCTTCTACTTCAGGATACTTTCAACAAAGTCTGAGTCAGGGATGGCTTCCTGCGTGGTCATTTTAAAATGATCAGCAGCCTTCTTTAGAAGGTTACTGAGCAGCTTCTGGTTGTCGACAGGTGATGAGTCCATGGATTGTGTGACAGGGGGCAGTACATTTTTCCCAGGGTCACAGTCATATGGGGGGGCTGGTATGCCACGTGCCCTGGTCATCTGCAGGTTTCCAGTCCGTGTCCTGGTCACCTTGGCTAGAGTCATGGACATAGAAAACATACTGGTTAAGGTCATCTGGGTCATCCAGAAGGACATCGACCTGGGGGTTCTGATGGGATTCCTCCAGGGATGAGAATTGAGCACCTGGGGAGTGGAGCCTCTGACTTAGGAGGGACAGGACAGACATCAACAGTCCTATGTCTTTTTAAAATGTGTTCAAACTGGCCTGAGAAATCAATGAACTCGGCCATCTTGTTCATACAAGCTTCAAACCTGTCCCTGGTTCAGCCAGAGGATGCTGGGGGATCATGCAGGGCCTTGGAAAGTGGAGAAGAGGTTTTAGAATAGTCCTCAGGCAAATTAGAGGCTTTCTTGGGGTCCAAAATGTGCAAACTAGCTGTAGAAAGGTTCTCCCAAGGTCTTGGGAGCGTTTTTCGACGAGTGGACCCGTATCAGCGAGTCTTCTGATGCTACTGCATAGGAGGCTGTAGATTTAGTGGGGGAACCCGCTAAAGGGGAAGATTTAACACCATGCCTAGGCTGCGTGATTTGGAAGGCCCTGTCGAGGATTTCAATGGGTCTGCAGGCCTAGAAACTTTACTCAACTGATACGCCGGGGGAAGTTTAGAGGTTGTGTGCTTTAAAGCAGGTGGTGCGTGTGTCCCCCTTGTCGCCGGGGTGTGGCTGCCCCATAGCGCTGTCCGAGGCATTCTTGTTGGACTGGGGATGGAAATGTGGGAGTTCGAGGGCTCCACAGTCGGTCAACGGCCTCCGAATCGATCGGAGCTGTGGCTGCCGACAGACTCCTTGTCTGAGGCAATGGCGTCAGCGGGTGAGTGCCTCTCGGCCTGCATTGTGTAGGCCGCCCACCGTTTCACACGCCTGTGTTTCAGGTTCTTAGGCCGTTTGCAGGCTTTACAGTGAGACTCGCCGTGATCACGAGGGAGACACCACTTGCATCAGCGATGGGCGTCTTTCCAAGGGAATTTGCCATTGCAAGACGGACAGAATTTAAAAGGCGTCATCTCCACAGCATAGGGAAATGGCAGCCACACCAAATGAAAGGACATAGAAGGGGTAAAGAAAAGACATTCTCAAGAGAAGTCAGTGTGAACAGGGCTCCAACTCTACCTACTGTAAAAGCCCGGCAGCCAAGTTCATGTTGAAACTGTCGCCTAGCAGTCGAGGATGGATCGCCGGCGAACAGGTGTCGAGGACAAGCAAACCACCAAAGAACAGGAATCAGCAATATAAAACTCTTACAAGCGCTGCATTATAAGAGATCAACTAGTTAGGCAAAAATAAAAATGTGGTGGGACCTCAGAGCGTGAAGGATTTTGGGTACATGTGTCGTTAGGGATAGTGTTACAGTCACGCCCATGTCAACGTCCCTTTTTGATCTTCGAAAAAAGATGCAATATGCGATTACCACTAGATGTCGAACTATATGCACAGCATGTGATTCTAAGCATATTAACAAGCATCAGAATTAAGCAATAAACCACATCAATATTTGGGAAAACATACAAAAGGAATCGGACAACAAAGTCGAAAATCATTTTGCAGCCAAAGAACTGAATGTTTCAGAAGCAATGTATGCCCACTTGGGGGCGTAATTTAAAACAGGGAGCTCAGCCTATTTATGTACCAAACTTGATCGAGGGGAAAAAACAGCAGACCATTTCGGTGCTGGACTGCCCCTGGGCAGGACAAAGACTGATCTGCAGCAATATTTCTCCTCTGTGAAAGGGACAGTGAGCTAAAGACTTGGTTGAGACTCTCCCAGGGGCCATCCACCCAAGGTCAATGGGCCGTGTTCGTGTTGGTAGAGGCTCCCAGACCCCCCTTTGTTTTGCAGATTCCGAAAGGATTCCACTGTCCTGACTATAGAAATCTATCTGGACAGCCACAAGTTGAAACTGTAAGAACTATTCTGGCTTGTACCACTAGATGGCAGACGAATGCAGAGCACCAGAATAACAGAGTTGTGTTACACTCCAAAAAACTCCTTTTGATTTGCAACGGTTGCCTCAGAACCAGGCATACACTATACATTTTTTATAAGACTATGATCGTTATGGCAAGGCAGTAATACGGTTTTAAATAAAAAGGTGTCTTGTGTGCTGTGAAATACATTGCAGATAAAGTCTGTCCACTCACGGTAGACGTCTGAAGCCATGTAAGCACGTCCTAATCATGTCATGACTGTTACGGGGGCTGTCAGGGCCGGACCCCCTCTGAATGTTGGCTTAACATGCGCACAGGAGTCGGTGAGTTGGGTGGTCAACTGGCGCACAGGAAGTCGTGCGCCGTTTTATTAAACGCATCACGTGGTGTGGGGCACGTGCAACAAACACGTGACACTGCACGAGTCCAGGAAGGGCTTAAGTTACAACAATGACCTAACAAACATGATTCACATCACCACACACATTAACTTGTTAATATTAAAGGATATTGTACTTGTGAGTTTTCGGCAACACAGATTAGTCATTCGTGTTCAAGTAGACAGCCCATCTATTGGTACCCCAGCAACGATGCACAGCAGCCCGACATGGCATGATTGTTCATTGATTATTCTCTCTCCAATCAACGCAGACAAGTTCATAGGAGTAAGTATAAGTTTCAAGGGGTGTGGAGTTAGTTGTATGATCGGGACTAGCGGTCCCCTGCACACCTTCTATTTGTGGTTTAGAATTTAGCCTGCAGCCTGGCACATGGTTTGTCTGGGAACCAACTCTGGGGTTCCTGAGTAATTTGATGCTTGTTGGGGTGACAAACCCTTGTTAGGTGTGGGCGCTGGCTGGATCTGTGTGTCCAGTGTTAGCAGTTAAGCTATCTGTTACTGTCTAGTAATAGTCCAGTCTTTAGGTTTGTAGTCATGGTGTTTTATTGGTGTACACTACCAAAACGGTCAATATGGCATTGTGAGCCAGAGGTGATGAAACAAAAAAGCCGACGTGCGTTTCAACCAAAGTCTTTCTCAAGGCAGGGGTGGTATAACAGGAGGCTTGTGTTGGAGCTGGTAGTTGATCACCCACGTAAGGGTGCCAAATGGAGGCGAAGCAGCCTGATCTGGCGCCGGAATCGGCGATGTGATCCAGCCGCAGTCCTGCATGAAGTGATTGACAGTAACAGATAGCTTAACTGCCAACACTGGACACACGGATCCAGCCAGCGCCCACACCTAACAAGGGTTTGTCAAATCCATGAACACACCAATGCCTGGCTTCCAGACATCCCCAACACCACAAAATGGCGTCCTACCAACAAAATGCCAATTTGTAGTGTACTTTCTCCCCAAACCCCAAAACGCAAGTCCCACACTTTATATTCAGCCTCTGTAGAATACAAGATGCACACACGTAACCTCCTGCCTCACCACCACAAATCCTAGGCCTGGAATCCTGCCTCCCCATGCCCCAAACACAAGACATATGCCTGGCATCCACACTTTGGCAGATACAGCACAAGGAGATAAACATTGTCCCCAAGATCACACACTTAAATTAAGAGGTGATGCTGGGATTTGATACCTTTACACACTTCATCACACTACACAGTGCTAAGAAATACTTTAATTTACAGGTGTGATTTGAAGAGTACAGAAAGGACACTATGAAGCAACCTGACTGATATACAAAGCCTTACAGAAACAAGTTAAGCATTTTGGAGCATTGATACTGTCACCCCTCACGACTGCATTGATCTTCCAGCGCGAAAGCGTGCCCAAACATATTTTCTGCCCCCTCTATGGGTGACCCAGACCGTGGTCTGGGGAGGATGCAAATAGTTGGAGAAGAGAAGAAGTGATGGAAGAGGAAAACCAAATTGGCACGGAAGATGTGAAAGGAGTGAAGGAGTCTATGGATAATTGTGTTAATAAAAGTGCATGATTAGTCAAGTAAGAGCATAAGACCATGGTCTGATCAGAAAAGAGGCCATTAAGTTGCGCTTGCGAAGTTGAGCACTGTCAGTGATAGCACATTACATTATATTGCCAGTGGCACTAAATTAAGTCAGTGCATGGTTGTGTCTGGGACTCAATATGTGCACACAAGCACCCTTGAAATATGCAGGCTTTACACAGATGGCGCCTATGAAAACACCCTACTTGTCGTAGAAGGAAGACCTGGCGATGCCGAGCCAGCAGACTGATGTGCCAGGGGCTGGTTGTGTATAGGAGAATGCGAGGGACAGAAAAGGAAAGAGACTAGGGACCTGCCTGGTTTCTGGGTTGGGGAAGCTGTGCTGCTTGGAGTTACATGTAGATGGAAAAGGGTAGTTACCCAAGTGTATATCATCTACCACAGATAGATAGATCTCCCATTGTATTGTTTGTACCAAGGAATATGGTGTATGGCCTAATAATAAATCTTAAAACTAGAGATCCTTTGACAAGCAAAGGCTAGAGGACCAGAGTAATCAAGTGAGAAGAAGCAGGAAAACATGTGTTTTGGCCACCTTCGTGGGCATGTGCTAAATATCAATAGGTGTCTAAACTAATGTGTGTGATTCAAGAAGCTTAGCTCTTGCCAAGACCCAGGAGAACTAAAGGAATAATAGGAAAGTAGGCTGCGAATAACTGTCCATCACAATTGTGGCAAGGTGGCTTTAATAAGCTTCCCTGGAATCTTGAGTTGCAAATAATGCAGAGAATGTCATTATTTAACATCTCCCAAATTGCATAATTCGTGGAAAGCAACTTGGGTGAAGTGCACGTAAAATAAGTAAGAAGCAATTCAAACTGTAACCATAGTTCTGCTCCCCAGAACATCACATTGTCTGTAAGAATGGATTCGGAGAAAAGCCAATGCAAACTGTCTAATGGAATAGGACGTATTGTGTTGGTTGTAAGGGTGCAGAAAGGCTGAAAATAGTGTGGTCAGAGGTGCACAGATCTCAAAACAAGAAACAAAGAGAACACAGCAATATGGTCAATTTACAGTAGTAACACGAGGTGGGCATAGCCATGGGGTATAGTTGATCGGTGTCTGGATACAAATTGACTGGGGGCGGAGAAGAATTTACATATCTGCATCATGGAGAGCATCACCATGGATGCTGTAAAGTATTTTCTGTGTCTTTTAATTATTAAGATGTGCAGCATTCCCCATAACCACCAGCTCATAAATGATATAATTTATGCTGGTTAGCCAAATGCTGTTAAGTAGTTTGATATGTGCTAATAACACAGTGTGTCTGACCTAGCAGAAGATATTGATAAGCTGGAGGAGGAGTTATGAGGGGAAAATAAATATAATTGTCAAACAAAACCTTTAATCCCTTAATCTCATGTATGAGGTTTTACAAAGCAACACTATGAGGGTCTATTCCAAAGCTGGGGAGCTAAAATGGAAAAGGAACTTACATTTCTTTTTTTTTTTGAGTTGGGTGGAACAACCAGTCCAATAAGGGAGAAAGGTCTGAGGTTATGCAGGGTGTGTGTCGTTTTAATTTCTGTTGTAGAAATGTGGGTGGAGGTACATGCTTTAAATGTAATACATCGTGTTTTTTCTACCTACTGGCAGCCGGTGCAACAATATCAGGGCCAGTGAGCTATGTTCTCTATAGCCTGTAAAATAGATTTGAGTCAATATGTTAATATTTGAGTTTCTCATTAAGTTGACACCCCCGATCTCATACCTACTCATGTGCAGTCCCACCTCACAATTCTGAGCAAGAAACAGGCGTGTTTGCTCAAAACTCCTATTTATTTAAATTGAAAAATTAAAGGTCGTCCCCAGACATTGTGCAGGGGAAGTTACCACTAGCAGTCAGCTTTACTATAGAAAACGAAATTAGTCTTACTGCATGAATCACACCATTCCTCACACGCATGCATTTTCAGAACCAATTCTCTATATCTCTTAAATTCTGAATAACGCTAGGCATTCGAGAGTACTACTTCTAATGCTCGTTGGTTGGGATCTCAAAATCCTTGAATACACAAAAACGTGTCCAAATTACACAAAGTCACATTTTCAAACACATAGGATTTACATTCGCGCTACTCCTTTTAACTTGCACTCATTTACACATTTAGTTTAAGTAACTCCAGCCTTCTCAGAACATAGACCATTAAACTGATCCTCATTAGGCCATGGTACGGCACGCTTCTGAACCTTGGTCTAATGTAAACTACATCTGTGATAACACTTTCGGTACTTTCTAAATATCCCTTATAAAATGCTACATTGTCAGCGCTGGGAAATGTTCTCCGTTTTGCTGAGTACTCTCAGCAGACAAAAAGCATTTTTAGCATTTACTTAAACGTAATCTCCCTAAGCTTCAAATACAATGAAAAATTAGTATTTATCTCACAATCACAAACTACAATATAATATTTCCTTTCTCGTGAAAACCTTTGATTAGGCCCTGCACTCTGTCCGCAGAAGTGACATACGTTGTACATGCAATCAAATCTCACTAGGCTTTAAATATCATAGGAAGCATGGTTGTATTTTACACAAAACATCAAGATTTTTCTATTTGGAATGAGCGGCCCCTAGTGAAAAACACCACCCCAATTCCCTAGCACTTCAGGGAATAAGGGCAAATTGTTTAGGGGGCTCATCTATTATATTTTGGGAGGTCTTTTATACTCCCTTTGCAATCTTTCTTTTAAGATGCTGAGTCAAAATGGGTCCTCATGAGTTTCCAAAATAATCCTGGTCAGATTCTCATCCCTCTTGGAAAGAAAGTCTATTCCAGGTTAAGTTGGTTCAGGATGCGTCATAGGCAAGGTCTATTTTTCCAGGTGGTATCTAGAGTCAGCACTCATTTAATGGGGACGGGTGGTTCCCTGCAACTTTCAGAAGGCTGTCCTCTGG
Source organism: Ambystoma mexicanum (assembly GCF_040938575.1). NCBI lineage: Eukaryota > Metazoa > Chordata > Amphibia > Caudata > Ambystomatidae > Ambystoma > Ambystoma mexicanum. The sequence goes on along the minus strand of NC_090936.1, from coordinate 267,983,759 downwards.
CTTGATACAATAGGCAAAACAATCTAGTTGTGATGTATTCCGACCAGGGTGGCACAAGTGTCATAAATTAGGGCTGTACCTTTCGTATGCACTTCTAGAACAACAATCACATTTCAACCAAGATTCCACAAGTTCTCTAGTTGCGCTCTTGTGTTCCTGCTGGATTCTCCCAAACTGCTGCTCCCTAATGGGGTACACACCAGTCAGAAGAGGAAGATATTGCTCTCTCTTAATAGAATCACATGGCATCTGCGTCAGTGGCAATAACACCTTACAATACATCTAAAATGTTGTGATTTAATAATACAAATGAAATTACTTCAACATTCCTTATGGTTGCAAGATTATGCCCATCTGCATAGAAGAAACCATGCTGGCATTCCTGTACATTGTGAAGTGGTCATGTTCTTGGCAAAGAACCATCTTATTTAAATGTCACTTTCTCTAGATGCATGTTGCCTCTACCACATCTACCACAATGCAACAAAGGGAGATGGCTCAAATCAGGTTATGTCCCTACACGAGCCTGGGAAACCTGAAGTAACCTTTTTTCTTGGCAGTTTGAAACACAATTTTCAGGTAAGAGGAGAAACTGCATGCAAAGACACACATTTACTGTGGCAAAAAGGTTTTTCATGGCAAAATACCAAGAGCCAAGCAAGTGACCCCGCGCCCCCACCCCAGGCACGCAAGCCAAATATACTTAGTTTACATTGGTGCTTAATTCCACCGTGCTCCAGGTGGAACTGGAGACAATGATCCCAGGGAAACTGGCAAGGGCATGTCACAATCCACGTGCTGGTTTGTGGAAGGTTACCATTGCAGGCGAGCTGGTACATTCTACAACCTCTGGCCAGGGATACGCGAACAATGAGTACAAGCTTTGGAAACTCTGTGTCGCTATCGAACTAAAGCTGAAGGAGTATCGTCAGGCCAAACGAGGTCTGACAATACAATATTCTTTAATGACTCTATGCCCATCAGGTTTTTGTTCATTAAAGCAGAGCTAGGCTCTGGTTGGAATGCGGCAGGGATAGGATGTTTGCGAATTACTGAAGTGAACGCCAATGAGACTCGGATGATGGGTGCCACCTGGCCAGGAAAAATGTATGCAGATATCTTCTGTTGTCAGTGACTGGTGACATTTCTTTGAGGTTGATTTTTTATTTAGGGACATACCGCGACAGAGCCAGTCGGCCCCTGCAGTGATGGAACACAGTGTGGAAGGGTAAGCAAGCTTGAAGGGTTTTGGTGCCTATTGGATTGACCTTTCCATATAGCGTGACCTGACGAGGCTTGGTTCAGTGTTTCGGGCTAATCTGTTCGAAACCTGCATCAACCACTTGGCCTGGGTCAGTCCGAACCTCGCCAGTCTTGCCAACCTCTTCAAGTTCCCTTATAAATATGGTGCTTGCTAGACAGACACTCAACAAGCACGGATAGTTCTAGAATATAAGCCTTACAAAGAAGTAAAGACCCTGTAAAACTACCCTCATTAGAGAGGAATTCAACAATACATATATAAAAAAAAATACCAGACGTGGATTGCTTTTTAGGACGAGGCTCTCCCATTTCTCTGATTTTTGCACATGTTGTCAACTACTCTTAATGTCTGCAAGTGGTGCTTCAAATCAATCCAGTTTGTACAGCACACAAATATATGACTACATATTTCTCCAATGAGACACTTAAGTCTGGTGTACATAAATAGTGAACATATTCAACTGTAACTATTATCAGAGCAGCACATATTCAAAACACACCCAAAATCATAGTGTAGTGTTAGCTCTTGCAATGGCACCGTTACCTGCACAACTCAAAAATACCTTAATTAGCTATACATGGATCTCAATGAAATTGGAAAAATACAAGTTAACCTCAGCTCTCATTTCCTCAAAACCAGTGGTCGAAATGGGTGGGAGCAGTGCTCCTGTACTTTTTTTTAAATTAAGTTTTACTGTTCCTAGACTTTTATTTGAAAAAGAAACTGTTCCGGAATGGTTTTCGTTTTAAAATAAAAGTCTAGGAAGCAGTTGAAAATTGTACTTCATTGCACTGCACTGAACCCTCCCTTAAACAGCAGGCACATTTATTTTGGGGTTTGTATTGTGCGCGGCAAGGGGCATTGCGATGGGGTATGTGGACAACATAGTTCCACAACTTCTTTTAATGTACTTCAACCAATGCTCAAAACTCTTGCAATAAGCAAAGCCACACCAACTTTCAGGATCCATGTTTTTCTATGTAGTTTTGTTAAGTGCCTAATATGTTTCCTCGTGGCCAAGTTCGAGCATTTTCCGGTTTTGCTCCCCTTTCCTTCATCAGCCCTATTTATGTGCTTCATAATCACCAGACAACAAACTGTAGGAACACCAATTTAGCTACTAACCATTATAGTTAGTTCCTCTCAAGCCAAGAAAGGATAGACTGTAAGGGTGAAGAAGAAATATTCTGACACAGAGGTGATTATTACAAATGTGTTTTCAAGTGAAAAAATGAAAAGAAAACCCTATCTTGCCGTAACTCTAAGGGGGGGTTCCCTGTCTGAACTGAAATATCTAGTGTCAGAATGTCCAAAGCAAATGCCCCAATTTCTAATGTCAGAATTTTAACACTATCCCTTACAAGCTAAGTTTTAAACTAAATGATCTTTCTAGCCCAAAGGCAGTGACTCCCTTCCCCCTGGACAAAAGACAGTTCTGGAATCTTCAGATCCTGATGTGTTGGGGAATATCTCCCTTCTCTGACCTTGTTCTGGCTTGAAATACAGTTCAGCAATTGTTGGGGTAAACTCTGTTGCCTAGTTGGACCTTCTCAGGGTTCTTTGCTGTCTATGGCTCCCTGAAAAGCAGACCTGGTGCCTTTTCACCCCGCACAGTTGCAAAGAAATGGAGCTTGGATACGTTTCCAAACTGGGGTAGGTCCCTGACTCTGTAGACCTTGATACCTCCTATCATGTACTGCAATGAAGAATAGCCTGGATTCCCTCCCAAGCTGTTGTGTCACATACATACTTGCTTTACTTGCCTGCCAAGTACTGCATTTATTGTATGTCACTCTCACAGTCTCTTTTTATGGATGAGGGTCCCAAGAGCGCACTGCGGGTTTCAGCTAGTACCCCGCTAAACTTGCTTCATTGTTCTGCCAAGTATTATTCTTGTGATTATGCTTTCAGAAGGTCTTGACTTTCAACAGGGTTCCAGACTCAATCATGTGGCTTGTTAGGCTTACTTGCCTCCTCAGATTGGCGCTACCATTCTACAGGGCCGCAGCGCCTCCCCTTTCATCAGTGTACCTTATTTTGTGGTCCACAATGTTCTCAGGACGTCCCATGCACCTGCCGTCTGCAGTGGGCTTCCTCCGCTTCCTTCTCTTGTCTCCGATGCACCTGCTTCTTCCTGGTCGGTGTTGGCCCATTCCTGCATGGGTGCTGACCTTTGGGGATGCCAGGAGCATCTCTCTTGCTGCTCACTGTGCTGTCCCTGGACACCAGACCAGCTGGGCAGTGACCGCCTTCTTGCTTGGTCCCTGGACACCAGACCAGCTGGGCAGTGACCGCCTTCTTGCTTGGATCCCCGGTCTGCCTCTCTCCTTCCCTGAGCATACTCCATCTCACGGTTCCTTTAAGGCAGGCTTGTCAAGTACTTCTTTGCTTTTAACTCAGCTTCTTCCTATCTGTCGAGGTCAAAGTGGTTCTGGTAAGCACTCTGTACTGCTCTGCACCCTCTCTTTGTCCCAGTACTGCATGAAACTCACTAGAGCTCTCCCTCGTCTCAATACTTCCTTAATTTGTGGTGGAGAGAGAGGGGGTAGAGAGAGAGAGGAGGTGAAGGAGAGGTGGGGGTGCTATAGGGATATCTTGTCCTCTCAATATTTTCGTCACTGGTCCCAAAGGGGCGGGAGTTCCCATGAGGTTGACCCGATGGTACCACCCACAGGGGGACCATCATCAGGTAGTGGCCTCACCTCCCTGGTCTCATGGGAAGGGGGCTCCTCCATTGGAAGCATTGACAACATCCTGGGATTGGTCACACTCTAGTACTTGCACTTTAGTCAAATGTCTATGAAATGGGCGGAGAGACAAAGCCTGCCTTCGGAACTTGGAGAAGGTCTGGAAGACTGCCTACTGGTTGCACTGGACAATTCTGTAAAGTTACAAACTTAGACCACATAAGTTCTGTATTGCCCACGACCCCGTGAAAGGAAGATGACCGATAGGGTAATTGAGAATAGAGTACGTGATCACTAACACTTGTGAAATCAATATCCAGCCTGCAACATGAGAAATGGCAATACTACTGCGATATGCATTTAAACCCAAAAAGGTCATCTTTATGAACTACTGTCTTTTCTGTAGATTGACTCGATAACTATCTCTATCTGAACCAGTGCTTTTTATATTCATCATCTTTTCTAAGAGGTCTGCCTTGGGTGTCATGGGGCTGCAATACCCCCACTGACTTTAGCTTTGCATCACATCATTTGCTTTTTTGTATGATATACCCGTACACCATAAGTGAGGGGTCAGAAATGAAAGCTGGACACAACGCTGTTATGTTTTTGGTTAAAGACTGTTATTAACAAACAGGTTTGGGAAATACCTCTCTGACCCTGCTCTAGAGGAATTCCTTACCTACAATCAGAAACTAAGGAACTGTCTTTGTCAGGATGTAAAAAATCAAAAGCCGTCCTTGTGTCCTAACGTTCTATCCTGACCCTCGCACTACAAACTAAATGATTAGGTGAGAAGGGAAATGTCTTTAACCTGGTACTTGCAGAAAATGTTCATAAAAGAAAGAAGAACAGCTCCAACATAAAGGTTCTCCAAATTAACAGAACCTTGACTCCAGAGGGTGGTTCCCTTCTCCTGGATTCTTCAATGAGATTACATTGTCTCTTATATTAACAGTTCCTTGTGTTTCGCACAACAATCCTATTAGGTACAAAGTTGTTCAGCCTTGTGGTTTCCTGCTTTAAAAAAAAAAAGTTATTTCTTTGTTAAATCAAACACTGTCCTTTCTTGGGACTTCTATATAGGTTTGCACTTTGCCTGTTATATTCCCCTGCCAGGACTTCTCATGCACTTCCAACTACGTGCCATACTTCCTACCAGGACTTTTCCTAAACGTGCACTTTGCCTAGTTTACTCGGCTGCCATATGTGACACAGTCTCTCTTTACATTCACAATTGTACATCTTTTTCTTGATGCAGTATTTCTAGTGCTTTCAATGTTCACTTTCAGTTTCCCCTATGTCGGCATTTCATGCATTCATATTTTGTTAGGGATTGCATTTGTATCTTACTTTTTTAATTTGCAAATCTTATCGTTTCTGTTTCGGTGGCATTACAAAGTTCAAATAATGTTTGACGCAGTTGCAAAACGCCCCAAGGTCCCCACTTCGCTTTTGCTGACTCACTGCCTCTGCCTGGCCTCTTTGGTCCCATTCGCAATTACGTGACACATCTCTGCTGCTTGCCTTCCACTCTGGACTACCTTGACAAAAAGGTTTTCTTGGAGCTTTTACAAGTCAGCCCATGAATGGGAGTTTGGTCTGAAGGATGTTGGGAAAAGGTTTATCTATTCTCTATTTCTCTCGGGGGAAACAGAGGCATGGCAATAGGCCATTAGGTAGAAGGGGGTCTTTCTCAAGGGCAAATGGGGGATACCACGTCTCACCCAATGATGCCACGTCATCTCTGCGGTGGTCGTCTCCTCCCATGTGATCCTCCATCATATAGTAACACCAGAGCCAGGATCAGGTAGCGGCTGCCGTCCCCATGCTACATGGAAGGAGGTCACCACCGGGGAAACCGTGATGACTCCATTGGAATCATCACACATACCACACACTTCATTTATGCATTGCATTTGCTGTAATCATTTGACGTCCTATTTTTGTGTACAAAAGGCTCATCACTGGATGATTATAAAATTATACAAAGAAATCTGTGACACAGCCGACTGGAAGGTGATTTCTCAGATGGCAATCAAGAAGGCTCTAGTTGTGGGTAGCATACAAGATAAAGGAGAAACACGCAGGGTGAACTAGCAGATTCCACCTTTTGTGTGACGCAGCTCACCTCTTGGATTCCTGCCCTGTGCCTAGCATGAGGTATACATTAATCCCAGATCATGGTGCATGCCCCAAATACTTGTTTGAATAGGGCCATCTATGCTTTGTCTTTTTGGTAGGAGGGTTGTGTTCTCAAACAAAGGTCCTGGTGGTTCAGCAGTTAAGACCACCCCTTGCAAAGTGTGGCCTCTATGCTTCTCCAAATCACCTTTTCAGTGCTATGTAAATGCTGCATTTCTAGATCTCTTGATCTTGTGGCTTCTGTTGCATGGGGCTACCTTACAGAGTTAAGTGAGACCTTAGTTCCAGAAGGCCATTTGCATTGTACACATCACCTTTTACTGAATTCTCTCTTGCATTGGGATCCAGTAGAGCGATTTTAGATGGGGGGTCATGGGCTGTTTAATGAGCTAGAAGCCAGGTTTTGTATTTTTTCAGTTGCTGGATTTAAGCTTTGGGCAAGTCGATAAAGGTTATGCAGGAGTCTGGTTTTGGGATGTCAATGGTCAGAAATTCCAAATTATGCTTATTCGTGTCAAGCTGGACCTCATACATCAGTTATTGGATGTCTATTAATGTTAACGCCCCAGAAATACAGGTTTTGCTAATGTGCTCTATTCAGGCACTAAGAAAATAACCTGTGAACACCGATTTACAATTAACTATCCTGGAATCTTTGTGTGAGAAGAGACTACGCTTAAAGCTGCTATGCTTCTTTTCGTACACTTCGACCACTGTGCTGGTCACTTGTTCCAGCAACACTAGGTAGTTACTAGAAGCATGAATCCCTGTTGCAAAATACCCCACTGTACCTGTTGGGGACTTGGCATCTATTTGAGTATTACATGCGTTTCCCCAACAAACAGTTTGAGAATCCCATTACTTATCACATTTTTCAGAAATGTATGCTGTAAAATGCACCCCATCCACTCATTTAGAAAAGGTTTTCAGTAGCCTAACCCCCTCAAAAACTCCCTCAGTTGGTTCAGTCTGCTGCTGCATAAATCTGGGTATACATTTAAAATTAAATGTCACCAGCTGCCCTTGAAGAAACCCCACTACATTTCGGTATTAGGTCAAGTGACCTTTTAGAGAAAAAAACGATTTCGAAAGACCACTCTGTGACTGCACAGAGCGGCCTTTCTAAATCGAACTGTCAGCCAGGACCTGGAAGCAGCCATGAGGAAGAGAGTGAGTGTGAGAGAGAGAGAGAGTGTGAGAGAGAGTGAGTGTGAGAGAGAGTGAGTGTGAGAGAGAGTGAGTGTGAGAGAGAGTGAGTGTGAGTGTGAGAGAGAGTGAGTGTGAGTGTGAGTGTGAGAGAGAGAGAGAGAGAGAGAGAGAGAGAGAGAGAGAGAGAGAGAGAGAGAGAGAGAGAGAGAGAGAGGCAGTGGCCGAGCTGAGGGGGATGGGATGGGATGGGGTGAACACCCCAGATTTGGAGTAAATCCGGGAAGGGGGGGGCAAAAAAGGTAATTATTTTGATTTTTGTGGGCCACCTAAAATCAGCCAAAAGAAAATAGGTCTTTTGGTTAGGCGACCTACAAAAATCGAAATAATGGCATGCAACCTACATATCATGCATTGAAGTACTTTCCCAAATAATAAAATGGAAAGGTGTCCGCTATGTTTTTGGGGTCAACTTCCACTGCAGAATGTTGTGTCTAGTCATTGTAACATGGTGAGACAGATTAGGCTCCCTTACTATACGTTGTTAAAAATAAACATTATTTTTGAATAAACTTGCTATAGATCAGTACCTTTTTTCTGGCTTGCAGAATCATTGGCAAAAACATTTCTGTAGCGAACTGTAAATGAATTCAGATTTGTGGCTGCTCATTAACACTGAAGAAGAGTTTTTTTGCTTACTTGTGCCAACTTAAAAGGATTCTCCCTGGGTGAAGAAGGGCTAACTGATGGGGACTGGTCAGAATCACCAATGAAATTGAGTCCCTTTTTCTTTTCTTTAAGGCAGGCTTGCTGGTGTCTCTTTATTCTTTCCATCTGCTCTTCCACAGTCATACGAGGCCGAGGACTTTCCAGACAAAGCTGGTCAACCGCACTTCTGGGCCTTTCCTAAAATATAAAAAAAAAAACAAGACAATTGACCACATGGTGAATAATATTTTAACGAGATGCACTTTCTTCAGGAACAGACTTGAGGGAAATTAAACCATCCAAAACGTTGGGTGGTTTGAGATTGTTCAAACGTTTGAGCTTTTTCAGAGTTTGACCTCGAACTACCTAAAGGTTGGGTTGTTCAACGAGCAAGAGCCCGGAGTAGGAGTGCTGGCATCCATAACTTCTCTCCAGGGTCCTAGATGACGATACACTATTTTGTATGGAGGCCAGGAAGCAACTGGAGGATGGGTGGGCATAGTTTAATAATAATCCCTCTGCCCACCATGCTGGAACCAAAAATGTTTCTCCCCGTCTCCAGATTCTTGCATGCCCACTTTGCTGGAATTAGTAAAAAAATATATATTTTATTTATGGCACAAACATGCCAGAAATATAAAAAATACTTTCTAATTCTTAGGGCGACTGGGCCCTTTCACTCTGAAAATAAAAGGAACACCTCTTATTTTCAGTGAACCGTGTTTTTTTATTTTTTTTAATTTTTATTTGCATGTGGTTCTATCAAAAAATGACAGAACCTTTACAAAATTTAAAACACAATAATTGTTACAGTATAATTCATAAAACATGTAAAAACATCATTCTATATAAATTCATAAAAGGACATAGCACATGTGCAAAGAGCAAGGCAGTTATTGAATTTGAGAGAGTGCAAATACAGACATTCTTAGGTATAACGAAGATGAAGAAAATTTGGCATCATTCGTATAGGTCGATCTTTAGAATACCAATATTTACATATATGGTTTTCAAGCATTCATGTCCGCATGTTTATCTAGCTCTCTCTCTATCACTTTACAAAATCTCGTAAGGGCAAAATTAAGAGGTTTGTGATTGCCTTGCATCATACGGGCCCATAAAAATGGTAAACAATCAATATAATTAATGTTTATGAAATCCATAAATAAGACCGTTCTTGCATATTTAAAATGAGGACAATATAAAATCAGATGTTTTAATGATTCTATGGTTTCAGTGCACATCGGAAATCTACACTGCTATTTTCGCTATTCGTCCTACTACCAATCCAGTTTGCAGTTCTTTCTTTGGTATACAACAGATTAAATTTAAATCATAAGAAAGTATTGCGGGTATGATTGCAGGGAAATAGCGTAATATGATCGTATCTTGATGTCCGCTTTTTGGTCAAAAGAAAGTATTCATTATAAAGTTTGTATGAACCTATCTGGTCAATAGTTTTGCACCAATCAAACTCAAATAGCTTTTTTTTGGCATAAGTAGGTCTGTAGTAAACATCCTCCACTGTGACATTAACTTCCTTCAGAATGGCATTAAATTCTTGTGAAATATTGGACCATGGAAATTGTTGGTCTTGAGTTAATTGATTCCTTCATGTCTATGTATAGGGAGTTTGGTTTAGGATATGTTATTTTTGCGAAATTGGTGAGAAGTCGCCATTTCCAGCGTGTGGATAGCGCTATGAGGCCTAGTTTGTGTCTTAGGACTGCATTGGGCAGTGACATCGCTCGCTTCAAAGATGTCCCTTGCAATTGATCTAAAATCACGCCCATTTCACTCAGACAGATATCTAATAAGTAGAGAATGACATTTTCAATTTTCAGTGTGAAAAATTCGATGAGAGGCATTAATGAGAACTTGCAATACTTTGCATGTATTATTTTTAGCTGTGATGTCAGTGGTCGGATCTTGGTGTTCAATAGATCGGTCCATATTTTGATGGAGTTTTTCTCAGCTAAATATTAACCTAGGAGGAGGGTATCAATATTTAAAGGGATGATAGTATGCATAACATGCCATTGAGTTTTTCCAGTTCTCTTCTGGACACCGAATTTCATCACTGCTGTTTTTGCTGGGTTAGGAGCTAAATTATGAGTTATGGCATATTGTTCAAATAATTGTATTTTGGTTTGAAGGCCACCAGGAGTTGGATCAAAAAGGATGATGTCATGTGCGAAAGCAAGCCATTTCAGGTGAATGAGCCCAATTTTCACAGAGAATAGATTTTGCTCATCCCAGCCTTTGTCAAGGTCTGCTAAGTATAAATTGAAAAAGGTTGCGGCTAAGTTGCAGCCCTGTTTTAGGCCTATTTCAGTATTGATTGGTTTGGTTATGCGGCCCTCTGTGGTAAGTTTGATTCTATAAGAAGTGGTAGTATGAAGAGCAATGAACCAGTATATTGGCACTAGGGGTACTCCCATTTTTATTAGTTTGGACCATAGTACGTTCCGAATGACCGTGTCAAAGGCTGAAGTCATATCAATCAGTGCAATATAAACAGGGTTAGCAGATTTTGGCTTTGCTCCGGCGATGGTAAATGCCATTATCAAGGCGCTGAGCGAGGTGCTCATCCCCTTCCTGAATCCAGTTTGATATTTGGAATATGACTGATGAGTTTCAATGTATTTTTTTAGATCGTAAAGAAGATTACGAACAATTTAGCCTCTGTATCTATTAAAGCAATGGGCCGATAATTTTGAGGCAAAGTGTGATCTCCTTTTTTAAATATCGGTGTGATATTAGCCGATAGCCAGGAGATAGGTACAATTCCTGATTTGTGAATGGTCTCAAATTTACTTTTTAAAATTTGGGCCCATAAATCTGGATCTGTTTTATATAGGCAGGGGGAAAACCATCAGGACCAGCAGATTTGGAGTGGTTCAATTTAGAAATAGCCCATGTAATATCAGCAGTAGACCAACTTAAGCGCGGAAGGTCTTGGTATCTTAACTTACTGATGAAGGTGTTCTGGAATTGATCGGGCATCTGAAATTTGTGCGTGATATAGGTGCGCCAAGTTGCTTCAGAAATGGTGTGTAATGATAACGGAACTTGAGTCTGATTATTTTTTATGGTTCGCCAGATGGTGCGCGTATCATGAGCTATAATTGCTCTAATAAGATTGCAATTGATTTCATTGTGTCTTAGAATTCTTAAATGTTTGAGTTTTTGTTTGTAAGATGCTATGATACGGTTGCGCTGTATTTGATATGTATTATAAGAAATAGTCTTATTTTTTTTCAGAGCTCGGAGAGCTTTGTTTTTTTCACGCTTCTGCATTTTACAGAGGGGATCAAATGAATGGCGATGGGTAGTAACAGTGTTTCTATATTTGCTGAAATGAGATATGGCAGCCTGAATGATTTCTGGATAATTTATCTCTGTGGTATTAATAGAGAAATTGCCAGAGATATGACGATTGGAAATAGCCAACGTTACGTATTGAATAAATTATTTACATAGAGCTTGGCTCCATCTAAGAGAGAGGTGGGGACGATCAATTTCACATAGCGTTGTAGAAGAATCAACTGCAAGAATGGAGAAATTGATCTTTAAAGTGCCAAAGATTTGAGCGTGGTCACCATAAGAGGTTGAGATGATTCTTAATGGTGTAGATATTGTAAGTAAATTGTAAGTAACGTAAATAAAATCAATAGTTGAAGATTTTGCTTCCCTAGATCATGTGGTCCATATCATTTGTGAATCAGGAATAATGATGTCTAAATCCCAATCTTTTAAGAAGTTGCGCCATTTCATTTAGTACCTTTCCGCTTAGACAGCATATTATTTTTTTTTGAGGCTCTAAGCTCAGTGGTGGTCCTGCAATCGCAGTTGAAATCGCCACCTAGTATGATTTCAACGTTCTTGTATTCGTGAATGATAAATTCAAGGCAAGACTCCACCAGATCAAACATCTCATCAATTGGAGTATGTGCGGGGTTCCAGTATATTGTAATGACGATTAAATTCTGGTACTGGAGGAGATCTGTCTTTAACACTACTGCTAATAAGTTTGCAGCCTTCCACACAATATTGGAACCGAACCCCAGCGCATTATCAACTGCTATAAGGATGCCTCCGGAGGGACGACCAGCTGAAGCTTGTATCGCTGGAATGCAATGAGTTGTATAGTCGGGCAGCGAGAAGATAGCAGTTTTCATGGTTTCTTTGATCATAACGATTGAAGGCCGATTGTGGCCATCGATCGTTGCGTGCCATTGCATAAGATTATGACAGCCACAAGAGTTCCACGATTGAACGGTTATACAAGTTTTAGAGGGAAGCTACGATTGAGCAGAGGATTCTTTAGATTTGAGAATGGAGTTAAGCATTGGGGCTAACCACGACAAGTCATGAGAAATGGCCACTTTGTTTAGCAATTCATTAATGGCTCCATTTCCTTCTTCTTTGGTGTTAGATAGTGAAGTAGCATGGAGATCAGAGGTAGAAGCGTGAGGGCATTTGTAGTGAATGAATTTCATTGCTTCTTGTTCGTTTTCCATTGAACTTAAAGCAAGACCTTCCTCTTTTATACCTTCCTGATTAAACCATAGATATTTTAGAACTGCTTCAGAGGACAAGTAACACACTGACCGATAATTGTTTTCAGTAGAAAGTGATACTCTCAAAATGTCTTCAGATTTAAACATCCGTAGTTGAGGGATTCGGCTAAATAAGGTTAGAAGAAACAGTCTATTGATGCGATTTGTTCTAAGTAGATCGCATTTTCCTTCAAAACCCACAAGATGGTGCTTTTCCGCAATAGTCTGTTGGATCTTATCAGTGGGTAGTTCTAACGTTTTAACAGGATGGTCTGGGTGGCTGTTAGAAAGGGGGGGGAGTTTATGCTGACTGCTCGTATTTGGGTTTGTTGATTCATTATCCAAGGAAGATCCCATAGAACAATCATAAAGTTCTTTCCTGAGAATATTTAAAATGTCATATTGCGTCAAAGTAGTGGAGGGTGATACTTCTACGACAGATCTATATTCTATATTAAGGGGGACCATGCATCTTTGTGCAGTTGCGCACAATGGAGGATGGTATACTTTGGTGGTCCTGATTTATTGTTGACGAGGACAGTGATTTAGTAGAGGATAAAATTGTGAGAGATGTAACTTTGCCTTGCCCATTGACAATTATTTCTGGTCGAGCTGGCAGGGGCTGGTCTGTTTTAGAAGTGTTAGTAGCAAGTGCATTTAGACCATCAGGAACAATAGGTGGTAAAACATTTGAAGTAGTCGAATTAGCATTATTCGGCTGTATAGATGGCTGCTGTACTACTGATAATACAGGTATTGAGCCGAGATTTGCACATCCATTTATTGGAGGTATTGGGCGGGCCGTATTTGGGGGATCAGTGATACCCAACAAGGTTGAAATTGAATGCCGTGGGTTTTCACATTTTGAATGGGTTGATCAGAGTATTTTTGCGGATCACTGTGGGGCAGTTTGATAGTTAATTCTCAGTGCAATCACACACGAAGGGTTCCTTTCGGAAAATAAATGCTCAAGCTTAAAGCACCTGTAAGAAAAAATTAAGATACATGAATACTTTACCTGGTGATTAGTATCTCAACGTATTACATTCTAGGGATATTTGTGAAATCAAATATACACTTTTCTAACTCCTCATTCTTTTTATGAGGTAATATTCAGAACAAATCCTTTGGACAATGTTTTTATACAACTTATAACAATTAAAGATCTGAAGTATCATGGTTTCTGTGAATTAAACAACATTTGCACATCATTATAACATTTTAATTTCAGATACATCAGAACTGTAACTGCTATACGTTGGATACAATCTTTGTGCAAAAGATTTGTTCTGATTATCTATGTATATAAAAACTCTTAGGTATGTTTCCGTACTCAGCTGATGCAATTTATCAGTGTTAGGTTGCCCTCTGCTGTCCAAATGGCAAACTGCACCTCTGTGGGCCATTCCACTTCAACAACAGCTATCATTTTACCAAACAGAATGAGCATGGTTCTACACAGTCACCTTCACCTTCCACTATCGCAAATATTTGGAATAATTTCAAGTTACTTCTTTCCAAGCCCACTTCACTTCACACAGGGCACAGAGGTTGCAGTGTCAATGAGTAGTTCATTGCTGGCTCAACGTTTCAGTTTCTAAAGAGTGAAACGCTGGAGGACGAATGCCTTGTCAAATGCTAAAACTGAAAGTAGGTGCTGTAATTATGTGACTATGCAATCTTATGCCACGACAGGGACTCTGCAATGGACACACTGCAATAGAACAAGGTTGACAATTACGTGTCTACAAAGACACATCATAGTGGTCCATGTAACCGATGGATTAAACTTTGATACTGTATTTATACCGCGCATAGCCCTCATGCCATCTGATACAAATATGCCTTTCGAATTCAAAAGAAGACACTTTCCTATACGTTTAGCCTTTTCAATGACCATTAATAAGTCACAGGGGCAAACATTTGACAGAATCTGCATCTACCTTCCGAAACCTGTATTCAGTCACAGTCAGTCAGTTGCTCTCTAAAGAGGTTGATCATTCGGTTCATTAAGTTGTCTATCTGAGAATAACCAGATTGTTAATTGTGTTTACAATTAAATATATGAGTGAATAAATAAAAGTGTGATGATATTTAATTAATAACCTTTAAGATATGCTAGAATGGCATATGTTAGGCCGGGAACAGCTAGTACACAGATATACAGATTCTGTTGATGAAGTCAAGATTATCTTTTGCTTCACTACGAGTACACTTGGCAGCAATTCCTAAGGTTGCATGGAACCTGGGTCAACCATGACTACTCACAGAGACTAGTTGAGAAAGTGCAGCAAAGTCCTTTAATACATTTCCTATCAGTGAAAAAGGCTCCTCCCAAATGTCAGCTGAATTTAGTATCAGCACATTTGAAGGGTAGCCCATACGAGGCTTTTCATCAGGAACCTTTCTTGTTTGCCATCCCCTCAGCAAGAGATACATAGTTTTGCAGTGTAGGAACCCTACCGCAAAGTAGGTAGTCCTAAGATCACCACAAATATCTTGCTCAAGGTGCCATCTAACTTTCACCTCAATGATCCAGTCACCCATGTTGTTTGACAGTGCATTCTCTCATGTGGAGAGGTCTGTTTATTGCTTCTTTGGTCTGTGTGACAGCAGCACAATATCAAGCCACTTTGAAGCCCAGTCGGAACGTGAAGCAGCTAGGCAAAGGATGTTATTCCCAGGCGGCATGAGGGCATGACTATGGGCAATGGAAGAGGAGAATAGGAAACCAAGGCATCAATACCAAAGAGTAAATCCAAAACAGTTCCTGAAGCCAGAACCCAAAGTCCACATTCCAAAGAATTCAAGTGTCCAAATTCAAAGGTCACCAAATCCAAAAGGGTAATCCAAGGGCAATCTAATAGTCCAAAAAGCCAAAAGAAAAGTAGTCCAAAAGGCATGGTACAAAGCCAAAACAGCTGAGAAGCAATGAGCCGTAGCCTAAATGCGTTTAAATAGCCCGGTCTTGGTGTTCCTAGATCGCACAATGACACGCATCACGTGCCACCTGGGTGATGCTGTGGTATGTGAAACATGCCTTCTTGAATTTCAGTTTATAAAGCTTCTGTGTTCCTAGAGATGGTGCTAGCTGTAAGGAACTAGGAAAATATGCGTATACAAGGGTGGCATGGTGGTTGGCAAAGACATTTATTAACCAAAGGAAAAGGGAAAACCTACCTTGCCCTAACTCCAAGTGGGGTTTCCCTGCCTCAGCAAAACTAAATGGCGTCTGTGTCAGAATGTCAAAAGTAAAGTTCTCCATCCTGTGTCCAAATCCTAATCTGACCTTTACATGCTAAACTCAATATAAAGTGAAAAGGGAAATACCTCTCAGCTGGCCACTTGCAGCTCTTTTCCAAAGTTTCAACTTAAAGTTCCAAAGAAAGGTGCCGAAAGTAAACAAAGTGCTCCAGGTTTCTTCAGGTACTGCAAGATTCACACTCTCAAGGGGTATGGATCTACCAAATCTTAAGGGGTATGAGTCTTCCCTTAAGCTTTCCCTAATTCCCACATTTCTACAAGGTCAAGAAGCAGCTCCACTTCTCTTATTATGCTTTCAATGGTTTATATCAACACAAGTGAGTGCAGGCGCCAGACTCTCAATCGTTATGCCTGGTATACTCGCCTGCCAGGGCTTTCTTTCAATGAACAGACTTTCCTTCTATGTTCAACCGTTCCAAGATCTTACATTTGCTTTCTTTATACATTGGGTCCTCAACCCTTTCACATCTGCCTTTGTATCTCTCAACAAATGTATTGGCATTCCAGCTCCCTTGTTCGGGCTCACCAAGCTCATGCAATTCTGTTCCAACGGCTAGCGATACACGCCATGAAGCACTCTGGTGTCCCAACTTCCCTCTATGAGCTCACCATCTTCACTAGGCAGAGTTGGCGTCCTTCGGTTCTCCCAGCTACCTGCTCCCTTGCCTGACAGGCATCTTGCTGGCTCACCGGTTCCCGTGATGCCTCAGACTTCCCTCTACAGCTACAACCACTCAAGGCATTCACTGCGGACCTCCCGCTTCAGAGTTCTTCTGGCAGCGCCCCCAGGAGTTTCCTCATTCTCTTCTGCAGCTTGCTTCTATCGGATTTCCTGACTTGCATCAGGAGTAGTGATACTCCAACTTCCCTGATGCTTGGTGCTTTTAAACGTCCAGGCACCTATCGAGTTCTCCCAACTAGAGAGCGTATTATGCTTCTCGGCTTCAGCAATCTTCATCGCTCTAGTCCTCCACCTCATTTCACTTTTGTTCGAGGTTTTCAAATAAGAATAGGACAGAACTTTGCTAATAGTCATGCCTGGATGTGCTTGTCTAACATTACAATATACCATGGAGGATTGGGGAGTTACAGGGGTGTTGTCAGGCTTCAAGGGGAACGGGATATATCATGTTCCACCTAGCGAGTCCACTTCACTCCCATAAGGGCCATCTCCCCTTATGTGGTCCTCCCCCAAATAGCCACACTCGGAGTCAGGAGCAGGTATCTTCTGCCTTTCCCTGGCCACATGAGAGACTTTCGCCTGTTTGACTAAGTAAAAGTAAAGGATCGTATTGTGT
Source organism: Ambystoma mexicanum (assembly GCF_040938575.1). NCBI lineage: Eukaryota > Metazoa > Chordata > Amphibia > Caudata > Ambystomatidae > Ambystoma > Ambystoma mexicanum. Next base: position 267,966,685 of record NC_090936.1, on the reverse strand, counting down.
GCCAGGATTTCCACAACTATCTTTTGCAAGCTGTGTAGGAAACATTGCCAGGCTTATCTGTCAGCTCAAAGCTCAAAACTTGAATGTTTTTGTGTAAGGAGGTTTCCTCTTGAGGCCAATACCCTTTTACCTGAAGGCCTTTCAAGTGTGCATCCAACCTCCCCCCCTCTCGCCCCCCCACACCTCCAAGGATGCAACAGACACCACTGTCTTTGTGGAGCTTGGACTTTGGAATAGAATTTGCAAACCAGGGTGATCCGCTGCTCCCGCTTACCCAAGACTTGTTTTCACCTCATGTTGAGGTATTTTTTTTAATCGGTCTTGTGTGCAGTTTATGCAGTGTGGTATCAACTGAATACCAGAGGAGTGGATACTCAGGAAGGACCGATACTGCCTTACTGTGGTGTCATCTGTCCGAGCTCACAATCACATTTAAAAGGGAAACCTCTCTTTCAGGACAGTCACATTGCAGTCCAATCTGAATGTGAGTCTGCACCCAGGAATATAAGAGTCAGTGTCAGCAAACATGTGATTTACTGTTTCCAGATGTTTACCAAAAATGCTATAGATCCCAAAAGAGGTATCAGCTCATGCACAGCTTTTTTGTGCAGCACGACCCTCTGACCTTCCCCGAAACCATCTCTGTGCTCCCGGTTCCCGGTCCCGATCCAGACTCCCACACCCTCCCCCAGGCCCGATTAGTCTGTGTATTTTTGTGTCCATACCGATGGTCTTACCCTCCGCCAAACGCTTCTTGCACCATTTACCATCTAGGCAGCAGGTAAGCGTTCTTGCCCTGGTGCCCTTGCGCCTCTGACCAACTTTCCCAGTTGCCTTTTTGCACAGCGTGAACCTCTGCCCTCCCCCAACAGACTCTCTGTGCTCCCTGTACCCCGTCCAACCCCCTGCGCCCTCCCCCAGGCCCTGATTGGTCCATTTTACCCTTAACCAACATCCAACCTGGGCAGCCCTCCTGGCCAGCAGCACCCTCGGCTAAGGCAAAAGGCAGCCCCAAAGAGGCAGCCCAGGAGGTGTCTGCAGGTGTCAGCCGGGGAAGTTAGTAGCCACCAACCAACAAACCGAGTGACCGCTTCCGGCCCAACTGACCTGCGACCACCAGAGCAGCCCCAGACAGTATCTACATCTACAAGTATCTACAAGAGCTTGACAAGGAACACACTGCCGTCAACCAGCAATGATGGACAAGCTAGGCACATCTCAGGCACAATTAGCCATGCTACTAAATAGAAATCCCAAATCTAAGGGCGTTTAGATCTGCCATCTGCGAAAACATAGGCCTTTCTCCCACTATCTAGGAACCTCAAATTCAGGTGTGTTTAGATCTGCCATTTGTGAAACATAGGCCTCTCTCCCACTATCTAAGAGTCTCAAATGCAAATGTGTTTAGATCTGCCATTTTCTAACATAAACCCCACCTGATTTCTAGGAATCTCTAGTCAAATTGCATAGCTCTCACGTCTGTCACGTTGCAAAGCCTAGGCCTTCCCCAACTCTCTAGCAATCACGAATCTAGGTGCAGTACGATTACTGCCTAGCATCCTGTTTGCCTTAGACCTCTAGATAGACTATCTGGGATCCATTAAAGCCAAAGGCATTACCACTCTATAAAGCACTCTGCGAAACCTAGGCTCTCCCCGTCATACCCCCCCCCCCCCCGGCCTCCGACTGCCCTGACCAAGCGCAACAGACCGGGCAAGCACCCAGATCTAGTGCTGTACTCCAGTGGAGACACACCTCTACTCAGACACATCACTGATGCATTCCTCTCCACTAGACAGACACCATGCCACACACTGGTCAAAGCAGACCAGCACGGTGGAGGACCAGTAGGCCTGATGAGACCAATCACAGCAGAGCGCAACTGCCACCATCACACAGCCCATCACCCGATCCCTGCACCACATCAACCTGCAACCCTCAGCCCTCCCCTATTCCTCATCCTCGCCAAACCAACCCCACTCACCCGGACCCGCTAACCCCCCCCCGCATAGATCCTGCTCCCCTCAACTAAGAACGGCAAGTTGGAGAGAGGAGCATAGAATACTGCCCCCCGGAACATACCAGACTGCACAATGAGCCATATAAAACACCCATCACACTCCACCAACCACACCATCTGCTCACACCCTCACCGAACAACATAGCAACTCCAAGCCGCACTTCCCCAGCATTAGCGCAGCAAGAGCAGCTCTGGCCAAAACCCCAAGCTCCACAGCCCCCCGCCCCTCTCACCCACAGTCCTTGGACTATTCAAAAGTCGTGGAAACGCGCATATCTCAGGCACAATATGCCCCCTCCTAGCATCACCCATCCTCCTGCCCAGATTGCAAACACTGCCACCACATTATAGGACCAAAACCTCCCCATCCACACCTAATCCGGTCCTTGCCCTATTCCCCTCATCTCCCACTCCTGTTCCCTTTTCTCCACACCCCACTCGCCCCCAACAACCTGCTCCACCCCCCACTGTGCTTCCCCTTCATCCCTGCCCCATACCACTCACAACCCTACCCGTCCAACACCCACAAGACATCCCACCAACCATCCTACGTACTCATCAACGTCAGGCCAGTATCCAAAAATAAAATCCACATCTTTGGCCTCAGCATAGAAGAAAACCCAGACATCCTTTTCATTACCGACACCTAGTTTGCTGACGATTACAAGCCCATCGAGCACTAGGCCTCCCACCCGGCTACAAAGTTACTGTCCGGAACAGATCGCAAAGGGGGCGTGGGGTTCTGGGGAGTGCTAGCGGTACTTCACAAAGACCAATTCCCATTAATAATGAAGGACACCTCAACCAACACCACTGACTACGAATCCCTCATGGTAAAACTGCAACTCTCACCCTCCACCTCCCACAGCTTCCTACTCATCTATAGACCCCCTGGCTACAACAAAAACTTCAGACCCACTTGGTGAAGCACTAGTCACCAACCTAATCCTACATGCAACACTTACCATCCTATGGAATTTCAACATATGGTTTGACTCCCCCTCAAACCCTATGATCTGATCACTCGTAGACAATCTAGAATCACTCAACCTGACAATACATCTCCACACCCACCCATACGGGAGGTCAAACCCTCGACGTGATGTTCAGCACCACAAACATATCTACCCAGCCACCCCACTGCCTTTCATGGACTGATCACTCAGCAATTTACTTCTCCATACCACTGAGTATAACGGTTGGCGGTCAAGGCAACACACGACCACCTCCCTTATCATTCCACTATGGAATAAAGTTGTAATCAACCCAGATCTCGCACACTCACTTCTCAACTCTCTCCACATACTCTCCCTCCAGGAAGCACCTCCATCGATCGAAACCTCTGGCCTACAAACGCCCTCAGACCCCTCACCCCAACAAAACAGAGCACTCAAAGATCAGGAACAACACCCAGGTGGTTCACTGCCAAACTCAAATCACTAAAAACCCTCAAGCATTGTCTGGAATGGACCTGGAGAACCGACCCTACAGCGCAGAACAAAACTGTCCTAGCAAGAACAACCAGAGGATACAGATTGGAAATCAGGAAAACCAAGAAAACATTTTATGGGAACAGAATCCTTAACACACGAAACCCAAGCAAGGAACTACATACAATCATATCCGAATGCAAATCTCTGGCATGCTTGACCCACCCTCTCCAGTCTCCCAAGCCTTATGTGACACCCTATCACTACACTTCCACAATGTGCTATTGACAGACACTGAGCCATCACCTATAAATTGGAACACATGCCCACATTGCCCACAGACTGACCTTCAAAACACCACCTCGATACAAATCTTTGACTCTTTCTCTCCCATCTCACACCAAGAGTTCCACTCGTCCGTAGCAGATAGCCACCCTGCAGGCTACCCTGAGGACACCTGCCCACCCAAACACCTCAAAAACATCCTACCCTCTACCTGTGCTGGTAGTATCACACACTAAATCCTCAACCACTCAATCACTTCAGAATCCTTCCCGGAAGCCCTAAAAACCTACATCAAACCAATCCTCAAAAAACAACACTCAACCCACTCCTCCTGCAGAACTACCAGCCAATCCCCAACACACGATTCATCACCAAACTTATGGGCCGTGCAGCATACAAGCAGCTTGGCTTCTTCACTGAAGCCAACACCTCTTAGACCCTGCACAATCAGGCTTCAGGCCACTCAGAGGAATGGAATCCTCCCTTGTATCCTTCTGGGACGAACTAATAAGAACAGCTGATGCAGAAGGCTGCACTGTACTCATCCTACTGGACCTCTCTGCAGCCTTCTATACCATCATTCACACTATCTTACTAGACAGACTACAAACACTAGGAATTAGGCACACAGCCCTCTCTTGGATCTCCTACATCTCGAATCGCTCACAAATCATGCACCTCCACCAGTTCACATCCACCTCACAACCAGCAAGGAAAGGTGTGCCATAAGGAGCATCCCTATATCGCCTAATCTTCAACTTCTACCTAGAACCCATTCTCACAATCATCTGCTCATACAATCTTACCTGCTACAACTATACAGATGATACCCAGATCATCCTTAAAATCCCAAAATCTCATGGTTTCTGCAGTCCGGACCGGTCGTCATGCCTGCCGGCTATTGACCACTGGATGACGACCAACCACTTCAGCCTCAACCCTGGGAAAACTGAAATCCTAGTATGTGTGAAAACAGCCCTCCTTCCCCAAATGATTCCATGACCTCAATCCCTAGTACAAGCACCGGAAACTTGAAAAGTGGTAAAAAAAACCTTGGATGCACATTGGACACAGACCTATCCCTCACCCAACAACACCATCTCTGTATCTAAAACCTGCTTCTACCATTTACAGATTCTCAGGCGTATTTTCTCTTAACACACCTATCCCCAACGATTTTCCACTATGAACTACATTAGCCTGTCCCGCCTAGACTACGCAAATTGCCACTACCTAGGCGCTCAAGCGTTCCAAATAAGGAAACTCCAAAGAATACAAAACGCAGCAGCACGCCTGCTCATTAACCTATCCCCAGAGAACATATCAGCCCCACACAAAGTCCTCCAATGGCTCCCAATTTGTCGACACACTACGTCTAAGGCCATGGGCATCACCCACCACGCTATCCGCAACACCAGCCTAGAATTCCTTCAAGACAAAATCCTCCCCTACCAGCCCTCAAGGAATCTTGCACAGCATTTCGCGTAGTGGTCCCACCAAACAAGTCCTCCAGGCTGGGTGGGTCCTCGTTCTCCGTCCAAGCACCCATCATCTGGAACTCCCTACCCCTACACATTCGCGACACTGAAAATCACCTGAAATTCAGAAAGGCCCTAAAAACCTGGCTCTTCCCAACTCCCACCTGAACTCCTCCCCTCTGTAAACTACACTGCTGAACCCAACATCCCTATACACCAATCACAGAATCGATGCCGGCAACATTGGCAGCGGCTCACCTAGACAAACTGTCACCCCATGCACAACAACACTGTCACCCAATAAATACTGCATGAAAGACAGCAGCAGTCGCTGAGGCACTCTACAATAAACCTTACACCACCTCCAACAACAGTATTAGTATCGGCTCACCTGACAAACTATCACCCCATGTGCAACAACACCCCTACCGGTCAAATATGCCAAGGAAGCTTGCAGCATTTGCTGTGGAACACTGCAATAAACCTCACCCAGCCACGCCGCTCAGACTTTCGCACCGGAGAGACCACGTATAATGAGACCATGCCGTCCACAATGGACAAAGGATGCGGCAGCTGAACAACATGAAAGCATACTGCGGACACAGACCGCAGGCGCAGCCAAACATCCATGCACTGTAGAATGCAGCTATGGCCATCCGGTCTAGCAGCGCACATGGACGACCACACTGAAACACCCGAGATACCTCAACATCTCTGCCACTAACATACAGTGACTACCAATGAAAAGAAAATTTGGTATAGCTGGCCACACATCAAATCTTCAACAATAGCAGTCTATCGTATACCACCAACAGCATCCACCCACGTGCCTGACCTTTGGGTTGCTTAGTGGAGCCTAGCCAGTTATCTAGGTCCTAAGCATGCGAAAATGCACAAAAGCATTTCTTAATCTAAAACTCTTAGAACCTCCACCACATTGACTATGGTCACTGAGGGCGTTCCAACCATAAAGCGCATTGAGGCCATACAAATTAGTAAAGAGCGCTATATAAATAAACAAATAAAATACAATACAGGTACCTCAGCCTGCGATACCATTGCAGCATAGTTGAGCCAATCATCCAGGTAAGGGATAGACTGTGTATGAGGAGATGGGATGCCACCAAGGCCCGACACTGAAGATGTGATGCATCGATTTTAGGCTGAAGGGCAGATGCTTGGACTGGGAATGACTAACACACAGAATTCCATAAATGTCCTCTTCTTTGTGTGTAAGTGATGTAAAAATGTGTCTTGCAGGTGTACTGATGGTCGGAAATCGACCTTCTGCAAAAGCAGTCTGCTGCCTTGCAGGGTAACCATAATGAAAATGTGTTTTTTTCAGTAACATACTGAGATCTATGGGCACCGAATATCTGGATTCTTCGAGGGTGGGGAACACCTTCGATGGTGTGCTTGCTTAATAGGTTAGGGACATTTTGAGCAAAGCCAGACAAGAGTCCTAGAGGAATGGTTGCAGGTTTCGTGAAACTGGAGAGTGGCCTGCTCTAGAATGAAAGCGGTACATTTCTCAGATTTATTTTAGCTTCTCCAAGGTCAGATGGCTCAGATATGATGAAAGAGAAAAAAAAGTTTAAAGTGGGTCGCTACTCACAGGGCGGGGGGGCCCTAATGACAATGCTTCACTATCCCTAAAATGGACTACCGCTGGGAACAAACTACCTAAACACCCATCAAAATGCAAGTCTTAACTTTAGTCTTTCAGAAATCAGTAAACAAGCTCCTGTGAAAAGTCTGAAAACAACCTCCGTGGGCAGCGCTAAAGGCATTCAGCTCTTTGGCTGCTGGGCATATGGCAGAAATGAGGTAGATGGGCAACACATGGTGATGCAGTTTCTTGAACCACAGCATTCAAATCAAAACCATGAATTCCCAAGCCTGACAATGGGGAATATTTGAAGCATGTGAATGTATTGAAGATGTAATGCAGGAGACCAACTGTACTCCACCTGTCCCTTTGCAACCATGTGTTTTTTTAAATAAAACACAGGATCCCTCATCACCAGATACAAACATGAAACTATTCCTTTGGGTTGGCAGAAAAGGCTATCACAAGTTTCTCCTGTATTTAAAGGGGTGTCAATTTCTCTGAAAGAAAATGTCTAGGCACTCGGTTGAGCACACTCAATGCAGTGCTTACTTTTTCATTTGAGAACTAAACCACATGGGGGAAAAGGTATAGAGTGAAATTCAGTGATCATGGTGAGGTTAAGCGATAGTAGAAAGTAGGTGCAAAAGCCAAACACAAAACATGAACATATGTTAGAATACTGACCTTGCTTTTCAGAATTTGTCAGGAGTAAGGGAGGTTAGGGATGGGATGGAAGTTGGATGGGGCCTTGAAAATGGACATTTTAAACAAATAAGGAACCCAACCCTTCTGTCAGGAGGTACTAGGCCTGAAACGGCTTTCTGAAGTGAGCGTACTTATGAATTCTTTCAGGTAGCAGAACAGTGCCCAAATTGTGTCACACTCAGTTGCTTGAAGGATTAGAAGGGCTGAGAATGGTAAGCATGAGTTTACAGTTGCACAGAGAAACAGCTTTCTAAACGTGGAGGAGAGAAGTCTTACTCCACTCAGTTTTCCAAGGGTAGTGGACAGTCCTTTTCAGTTTGGTCATTTGCTATGCCACTGAGTTTTGCTTTTGGCTGCCTCACTGATCTTGTAGCTCAAACCTCCAGTGCTTTGGTTCAGGGTCTGTTCTGAAAAGTTCCCTTGGTGACGGAATGAGTTATGTGTGTTGAAAAACGTGGCTAGGTTTAAATCTTCTACGTGATCCTAAAGGAAATTTTATTTCATAGGTTTGTGGTCGATCCAGAGCAGGGGTGGTGGATTGCATTGGCTGAGTCATTTGCCTTTAGAGCCATAGCAATGCCCACCTACAGTCACTTATCAATCTTCATAAAACTTCACACATGCCCCCTTTCCTCATTACAGAGCCTCATGGTACTGGGTCTACCTTTCTCCATCAGGTCCAATCTTGACTCCTGTTATTCTAGCTCAATGATCCCACACTTCAAAGTTCTCATCATCCTCACATTGGCAATATCACTTGCTTCAACTAATTTTTAGCAAAATGTGCAACCCTTACAGGCTTTGCCTCGATCCTAAAATCATTGATTGCAAGATAGAAGTGAAAAAGAATACCCCATATATGCCACCAATATAGTGCATAGAAGCAGGGAGAAAAAGTGCCAGCAGGTCCCATTCCATTCAGGATGTGCTTGTCTGGTTCCGTTTTTCTTTCTATTCTGGGAAACGTACTCTTGATTTCGCATTATGAACCAATGACTACAATAAATATGTGTCCCAGAATGCACAGAAAGAAAATGATTGGATGCCCCCCCGCACTCCCCCACCCAAATGAAATGGGGCATGTTGGTATTATGCAACCTAATTCAACGCACTATACAGGATTTTTCATATATTCAAAATAAGCCATTCACAAACATTAGGTTTAAGAAAGTCTTAGGTTCACCGGAACACAAGTCCTTACCCTGCCAAGGATACAAGTAAATTACAAGCACCATGCAAAACAGATGACAGATAAAAAATGTAATTTACCAACAAATATAAATATATAAATTAGTTACCACTAAAATAATAAGGATGAAGTAGGAGTGAGTGGGACTAAAAAAAGTTCAATCATCCAGTAGAAATTGTATATAGAAAGAAAGTCCTAGACAACGAAAATTGTACAGCCTAATCTTTAGCAAACACCAGGCAACATCTGTATGGGAGATAGATCTTTTCAGGACTTTTAGGGTGATAACAGCAGCTCAGAATCTACTGTTACTTTGGGAAACCAGGTGTCCAAAAGTAGGTCTTTAGTATAGAGTGGGCATAAAAGTTCTGTTTTTCTGTGGCCATGCTTCTATCGTAGAGTCAACTGAAAGAAATAAGATTTTCTGATATTTAAGCTATGTCATGAAATCCCAGAGACCATGTTCCACCTCAAGCCAGTGGACACTGAGCATGGGGTGATATTGGGAAGATCCCCTAATCCTTGTACCCCACTACCCCTCACAAGATGCAAGTGGAAAATCACAGCACTTCATCGCAGGCTAGTCCTGGGGGCTTGACCCTCCTCACCCACAGCAGCCATTTAGGGCAGTCCAGTTCTGAAAACTCTGACCCTCCACACAACCCCTTATAAGACCCTGCAGGGCAGTGGTAAGGCCTCCCCTCACCAACTAAGATTCAGGAGCTCTCTAGTTCGGCCCAATGTGTACAAGCTGAAAAATCCACTTTTTGCTTTAAATGGCGTTAGCTTAATTCGCAAGGAGTTCAATACTGTTACCATCATGCCTCCAACACCTGGGATGTCATAACATCCCTGACGTAAATGGTACCCGAGTGGCGCAGATGCAAGCTCACAAGTTCATGGCTTCCCTTTGCGGATTGTATCACGTGGGAAATAAGTTCCCAAACCATTGTCTCCCAGCAGTCATCTCGTGCCATTTTTACTGTGCACAATTGTTTTCATGGAAACAGAGTTTAGGCACCTGACCCTGCATTTCCACAACATTTAAATTTACACAGTGGAGGAACAGGAGATCAATTTCACGCACAGGCAGCACAAGAAAGGACCCAGTTAGAAGCTTGCTCATCCTCCTTAAGCCCAAAGCAACTAGGGGCTCACTCCGAAACAGCAATCAGTCAAATTCCTCTCCCAAATAAAGATTGCAGGTGCAGACTCCCTGTTAGAGTACCACCAATGGGTAGGAGGAAGTTCACATCTCCCCATAGTGTCTAAACGCAAGCTATGTATACTGCTGCTTTGCTAGTTGTGCCGTTGCAGCACTAGGCTTGGATACAGTACCTTGCTGTGGAACAGGTGAAATGAGTTTGTAAAACATGCCTCCACTGCTCTGTGGTACAGCAGGGTTGAGGCCTTGTAGCATTTGATGTGCCTGTAAAGTACCCGTGTCAGCTCTGCAGATGGTTAAAGTAAATTCTGCAGGGGAGTTCCTCTTCCCTGTTCCTCATGTATAAGTGGATGATGTGGGAACATGTTTCAGGGACATAATGTTTGGTCCAGGATGTAAAGAAGTTGGAAAGAAATTGCATTTGAATTTTCAGCTCTAACGTGCAACCAAACCTTACTGATAAAGCAGCGTCATAATATATATGTTGCGGAGAGCATTTTTACTATCTATAGTTTTTTTTTTAAAATACCGTTCTTAGATCCAGCTTGTTTTTCCTTAAAGTGACGTAGGAAGCAATTGTTAACGATTCTGGCGTTGGTGATTTTGTTCTTGGAGGTATAATTCCAACAGGAAAATGTGGACCTAAAAATTAAAAAGAATGCAACGTATTATATTTCAATGCTGTAAGGCACATTTTTAGGAGTGCATAGGTGTGGAGGTTTGTTCACTGATAAATGTACATGTTTGTTAGTGAGTACATGCCTTTTGGTTGATTCAGACTACAAAACCATTATACAAACTAAAGCAGCAGACATACATAAAATCAGAATAAACCTAAAATTAACAACTATGTGCGAAGGATTTGGGTTATGTGTGGAGCTGGAGCTTGGCAACCTAAGCCTACATTTTTGCATATAGTAAGGGTGGAGCCCACAGAGTTTATGGTTTAAAGGATAGGTAACTAAAGCCTACTAGCCAACACATTTTAAAAACCAGCTAAATAAATTGCTCAAAATCAGAAAGCAACAACTCATGGAAAAGACAAATGAGATAAGAGTTTTGTGTTTCTTGTATTTAGGATAACCCCTGGCCTGCTAGCTTTAATGCCAACCTTCAGCTCATCTTCAATGCTGTGACAAAATGCTTAAGGTCAACAGAGCTATAGGTTTGTAATCGCAAGACAGTTTTCTAGGAACAGGTGAAACTGGACCTCCCTTTACACAGTGCAATCTTTCCGATCACAAATGTTTTCTATAGGCAGTGGATTCAAGTTCTTAGATCTCCTAGATAAATAGCATTTTCTTGTAAACATGCCGGTGTGTTTTCTATTGATATCTGATGTTTTTTTTAAATCTGTTTTAGCATGCATACACTTTTACATGGAAGTCGATTAATAATTTCATATGAAACATGTTTATGCATTTAGTTACAGTACTTGTAAAAAGATATGGTTATTTACCGAAGTAACTAATTTACTCCTAGTACATAACCCCTTTTCTCCATACTGTATGGCAGGCCCTACCTAGGGAAGGTATCAGACCCCTTTTGCCATGCAAAAAAGTGCATTTCCCCTTTAGAGTGCATAGAGGCGTGGCCGCGTGCGTAACCATGCTACACTAGCCCCGCCTTCCAGCACCCCAACTCACTCCCCCTTTTACAAGTTGGATGCAAGGCTATGGCCTAGGTTACACTTATTATGGGGATAGGTGAGTAAAGGGGACTGGGAGTACATTTGTCACTGTGGTGAATGACTTTTTTACAACTACGTCATGTCCCCTTTCCTCCATACTGAATGTGCGACTACAACAGACCGTACAGATGGGAAGAGTATCAATTACAGTGTAGAGGGTGCACACAGATTTTTTTTAAACTGCTTGGCCAAATGTAGCATCTGACCAGAAGTTGGTGTCTAAGCAAGAGTGCATACAGAAAGCTGAAGAGAAATGTCTTTGAAAAGCTATTGCTGAATCCTTCGCTCTGACCACATGTGCATGAAGACCTGGGGAAGAAGGATTGTTTTGAAGTCCATATGCTTTTTACATAGCTGCCAGTATCCACCTAGCTATGGAAGCTTTGGAGGCCCAATTGCCTAGGCAAGTGTGTCCAAATGTGATAAACTGTGTGTCTAATTTTCATAATGAATTAGCTCTGATAAGATAAAACTTTACTTTGGCGTTCTTCAATCCAAACAATGAAAAGTCTTTTCTTCCTCGGATTGCGAAAAGATTTTGGTAGAATTATTTATAGGTTTGGATGCAAAGCCAATACGACTTAAGGTAAGAACTTAGGATATGCTCAACACTTTATAGGGTTCGGAGGCTGCCAACGCCTGGAGGATCTCACTGGCTCTGTTGGCAGATATTAATGGAGCTGTCTTCCCAGTAACCCATTTTATGTCTGTTGATGCCATGGGTTCAAACTGTGTTTGAGCTAGTGCTGCTGGCACCACTTTAAGGTCCCACACAGGGTGTGATCGCTTAATTGGAGGGTGTAGTCTAGACAGTCCCTGTAATTGTCCCTTAACTTCTGGGTTGGAAGATGAAAATTAAATGTCTTCCGAGTTCCTGTAGGCACCAACGGCTGCTAGATGGTTATGGCAAGTGTCCACCTGCCCCCCTGAGTAAGTGTGTTGAAAAGGGGGGCACTTCATCCAGAGTACACCTGATGTGGTCACACATTGTTGTCCTCTACCCAGCAAAAAAGCCCGTCCATGTACTTTTGTACTGAGCTTTGCTTGTTTTCTGAATTATTTGCAGATTTTGCTCAGACAACACTAAGTGATGCAAAGTGTCTCTTGTAAATAACAGTTCCTTTGTTGGATTCACAAAGTTCTTGTTTAACCATTAAGTTACTGTAACAATCTTTCTGTAGTGTTTCTTGTAACTTAGATCACCTGGTTTACTCCCCTACAAGGATTCCTCATACAATTTTAGCTGCCTGGTGTACTTGCCTACCGGGACATCTCTTGTAGTATACTTCCCTGCCAGGTATCTTTACAAAACTTCACAGTTCTCTGGCTATCCCACAATTGCACATGCCATGAGGACTTGGTATAATTTGCTCAAGTCAAACTTCTTCCCAATGTTGGCATTTCATGCATCTGTACTTGATTGGAATTGGTCTTTAGGCTTTGCCTTGTCTGCATTCAAACGTTGTTCTTATTTTTATGGGGATTTGCCTTTATGCTTTCCTTATCTGCATTCAAACCTCGTTCTTATAGTTATGGGGATTTACCTTTATGCTTTGCCTTGTCTGCATTAAAATATTCCTCTAATTGGATAACACTTTCCCCACACTGGCATCTCATGTATCTATATTTATTTGGGGTTTGTATTGTTCAAGTACTAGGAAGCGTGCTTGTCGGAACCCCCAGCCCGCCAACTTCTCACGGAAGACTCACCGGTGGCGTCGAGCATCTCTGACTCTGCTTGCACCTTGGGTGTGTGGCTCCTGCAGCTGCTTTGGAGTGTACTGGTGCTGTCTCAGCGTATTATGCCGCTCTGCGCTTACACGCCTGCTCGGTCCGGAATGGAGAACACTGCTTCTGCAAATGCCTCATTCACCAGGAGCTCCTACCCAGCCTCCTGCATCTCCATGGCTCTACTTGTTCGCATGCAGCCTCTCTCTCCTTGTTCCGGCGGCTTTCCAGCATACCGCGTTTGTGAGGCTCAGCAGGAGGTTTGACGTCCTCTCATGCACTTTCCCTTCCGACAGTGCGGTTACCATTTTTAAATGTCCCACGCACACAGGGATTGGGAATACAACTAGTCTGCATGTTGTACATCAAGTTCCTGTCATTTTGCACAAACTCACTCCTCCTCCTCCTCCTCCTCCTCCTCCTCCTCCTCCTCCTCCTCCTCCTCGTCTTCTCAGTACCTGAGTGGTTATGGGAGTTGGAGTCCATGGAGGTCATGGGTCCTTTAGCTCTCAGATGATTTTTCACAGAGGTTTCACTTGACGGCATAGTAGAAACAAAAGGTTCTGTTTGTGAGTTGTGGATGTTTTGGGTTACACCTGGGAGGCTGGCCAGGATAATAATAGGCCATGAAGAACTCAGTTATTACAGGATCCTTCACATGGGAAAGGGGGGAATACCGCGTTTGAGCCAATTAAGTCAAAGTGTCTCTCCGTTAAATGTCTCCTCCCATGTGACCCTCCCTCATAGATCCACCCCCACCGTCAGGATCATTTAGCGACTGCCGTCCATGGGAGGAGGTCACTGCTAGGGAATTGGTGACACCATTGGATTCATCGCAGAGGGGGCCCTGACTTGACCGCCAAAGTATATCCAATGTATCACACCCTGGAGGGCCATATAGGGGCCAGCAGAATCATGGTGCATCCAGTCGATATCTAAAACATGCAAATTACTTTTTGGAACGGGGTGTGGTGAATTGTGGTACTGCAATCCCTACTAGAGAGTTACCCATGACAGCCTGGCAATGATGGTGGTGCTGGCCACTGAAGCGGAACGCCAGGGACGGTGGTACAGCTTGCGCCCAGTGAAGGAACAGTTGGGTGTCTGCTCCCCAGCATGCCTGTGCTGGAGCACTGGTAGCCAAGGTAGTGGCTTGCAGGATGGAAGAGGAGAGACGCTGGTAGAGAAGCGCTGCAGGACCTCAGAGAAAAGGCTCCACTAGCCTTTCAATTCGGCAGCACCAGCCCAAGTCCTGGATGTTTGGAATGCCATAGTCTCTATGGGAAGAACCACGTTCAAATCTGCATAAAGGAACTTGGGGACATTTGAGGAGTACTTAAATTAATAAGACCCTGAGCCTCAAGGACAGGATTTAAAAGTAGCCCATGATATAAAAAGAATAAACAAAAAAAAAAGGAAATTAAAAACCTTAATTTAACTAACTAAAGTTCAAACTGACCAATAGAAAGAGCCGAACACAGGAGGACCAGAGTGAAAACACCCTGCCATCCAATCCTGCAAGCCGGGTTTTTCTGTCAATCAGTGACCAACAGGATGAGGAGAAGTCTCCCTATAAAAGCAGAGACAGCACACTCTGAGCTTGTCTCACTCAGGGACAGATTCCCTGTACTTCTCTCCAGACAATGGTGCATTAAGAAGAGGTTGCTGTCTGGGTGAAGGCGCCTGGACTATCCTGTAGCACTACATGCCTAGAAGCTGTAAGGAGGAAACTGACTGACCCAGGGGGAAGAAGGCGAGTACACCTGCAACACCACCTAAGCCAAAAAGGTGGAAGAGCTGAGAAGTGGCCAAGGCAAAATCTTGCTAAGACCTTGGTAGAGAGACCAGGACAAAAGCTTGACCTCTGAAGAGAAAAGGGAAAACCAAGACGCCTACATAGACGAGAGGGGCAAAGGCAAAAATCCCCTGAGGAGGAGAGGGACAAAAATCAGGTCCCCTGAAGACGTGTGAGAGAGAGAGAGAGAGAGAGAGAGAGAAAGAGGGTGAAGACAGACTCCAGCGGGAAAGAGGAGCAACGTCAAGTCCATTGAAGAGGAGAGTGACAAAGTAAAAGGAAAACCTTTCCCAGAGAAAAGGGCCACCAAGTAAGAAGTGAGAATACCCCATGGAGGGAGTACGAGACAGAAGCCAGAGAGACAAACAAGAGGCCATGAAAGGAAGACAGGGGAAATGTCAAAACCACTGAAAGGAAGACAGGGGTACGTCAAATAGATGAACGGACCCCGACAGGAGTTTCGGCACAAAAGACCCCTGAAAGCAGAAGAGGGGTAGAAGCTAATGTCTGGAGAAGAAAGAGAAGCCTAATAGGATGTTGGGGAAACATACCAAACAACCAAGAGAGAGAGAGGGATGAATTACCCAGAGGACGGAGATAAAGAACTGAAGTGCATGACCCAGCTGATCCCTCACCACCCAAGAGACCCTGCAACTGAAAGGCAACTACAGGTTCCAGTTTTAGTTCCTCGTATAAGCATCCCTGTTGGTTGTCTACCAGATGAAACCCTAAGAGAAGACCTCTTTGAATTGCTGGACTGTTATAATTTAGGAGAGAACTTAAAGTTAGATATTTTACCCTCTCACTTTTCACCTAAGAGAAGGACATTATGTTTATTTTCCTCTTTGCACCATTTGAGTTGGTTATTCTTACAACTCACATAAACAAAAAAAATAGAGAATTTAATTAGATTTTAAAACAAATAACCCCTGCACCCACCCGGCAACCATCCACTCCCCTTTATTAGTCAACACTAGCATGAGGAATCCGTTTTTCCATGTTGCACAGAACGTGGTACATCATCAGTCTCGAAGTCTCTACAGTCTATCCGCAAGACTGAAAAATCGTTCTCACTGTCCTTGGTTTGAAACAGCTTAGTCTCATGGAACTCTGGTGTTGAATTGACAGGTGCCATCTTGTTTCATATATACCTAGAATGCCTCTAATTTGAGCAGTTAGTTTCTCCATGGCTGCAATATCGCAGTATTTATGCAGACATTGGCCACACATTGATGTGATGCCAATTTTGCCTCCAATGTCATGCTCTTGATTAGTCGCAACCGATTGTCTAGACCTTCCCCCATCGCCCTCCATGGATAAACCCATCAAGATTCAACAGGATAGTCTGAGTGAATACTACAATTTCCCCACTTCAAGTATCACATCACTTCTTCTATGACTTTTCACTGGATGTGTGTTAGTGGACCCTCTTGTCCGGAGTCCCTAAAACATGAGCTTTCTGTTTGTGGCTTAAATCTGTGGAGCTTGTCTGGGGTACGATACCATCTATGTAGTATTTTTACTTGGCTCTCTTTATGGTGCATGCAGATGGACCCTTTCCAGACGTTACAGTAAAGGTTTTCCCATTCCTTTTCCTAAATACCCCACCTGAGTTCTTCCACCCACTTCTTTTTAAATGGCCATTCCCCATCTCTCTGAGAGTCAGTGATAGACTTGTATATCATCTGGACAAACCCTTCACACTGTCTGCTTCCTGCAATGTCATTTTGAGCAGTGCAAGTGGTCTCATTGCACCCTTATTTATAGTGGGAGTGTGCATGCAGTGCCTAATCTGCTGATACCTAAACCTATCCCCCCTCCTCCTGCAGACCAAAGTCTTGTTGGTTTTGCTCAATTTAGTTTATGCCTCCCAAACATGTCACCAAATTTCTTGCATTCCAATTTGTGGCAGGCTTCAAAGCCATTATCTCTAAGGGCAGGTGTGAAGTCTCTGTTTCCATGTAGTGGCATGAATGGTGACTGGAACATGATCAGATTCCCCTTTTTGTGTATCGTGTCCCATGCCTCAGTTTTTCCCCAAAAGATGGTGTTTAAGTATAGTGCCCACGGCCTCTGCGGTATATCTAACCAAGGTCGCTTCCACAAATGCTGCCCTGCTATCACCTGCTCAATGAACTTCCAGTGTGTGTATGATTCTGTTTGAAGCCACTCTGCTATAACCCTTATTTGAGAAGTCAAATAGTAGTTCGGGCTATCTGAGCAGACAAATCCTAAACCCTGTCCCTTCCGGTCATCATCTTTCTGCGTATTCTCTCTAGAGAACACCCACATAAACGCTATTATGGAGTGCTGCACACCTTTTAACCTCTCTCTTGGCTTAAACATAGGGACATTCTGGAACAGATATAGCAATCTGGGCCACACATGCATCTTAACCACAGCCAGCCTCCCCAACCATGTTAAATATAGTTTTCTCCATCTGCCTTTGTCATTAACTATCTCCTTCAACAAGGCCGGGTAGTGGGTTCTCTCCAGGTCGACCCCTCTCAATGTAATATTAATGCCCAGGTATTTCACATTGCCTTTTGCCCACATAAACCACGCTCTATGTTCAAATTCCACGATTGTGACGCCTGCCCCGAGCGATTCAGAATTTCTGACTGGTGTATATTGACTTTAAATCCACAAACTGTACCAAATCTACTTATTTCTTCCTTAACTGCCTTAATTCCAGCATGTTCATCAGAGACAAAACCACACCTGCAAAGAGGCTTATTTTATAACCCCCCAGCCCACTCGAATCCCATTCCGTCAGAGGTCCTGTCCGCCTTGCAAAGAGTTCCATTACCAATGCGAAGAGAAAACCGGACAGCAGGCACCAGTGCCTCATTTCCCTCCCCAACAGGATAGAGTCGGCCAACTGCTCATTTATATTATTTCTAGCCTTGGGAGAAGCATAATTCACCATGATCATGTTGACGATCCATGGTCCCATGTCATGATGCCTACCTCCAAGGAGCCAGGTCCGACCCAGCAACCCCAGAGGCAGGCATCAGTTCCCCCAAGGGAGTGCCAGTGGGCCCAAGCTGGGGCCCTTTGGACGCAGTCCTGGCGCCTTAGGCGCCAGGCTCATGTTGGACCTCTGTCCTGGCGCCTTAGGCGCCAGGCTCATAAAGCTAGACATGTGCTCAAGTGTTTTAATGTGCAGTTACCTGATGCAGACCATGCTGCCACATCCAGGCCCTCTTGAGGCCTGAATGGAACTACTTTACCTGTGGGACTACTTTCCACCCGGGTGTGGTCGAGGAAGGATACATACCTGATCGGTGGAAGGATACACACTTTGAACTTCTTCCAAAGCTATTTAAACACACCCGATCAGCAACTCACGCTTCGCGTTGTTCTGCTCCTCGCAGCTGGACGCTCACCGTGTCAGCTCCTGCATCTGGACCTCAGCCACGCCTGTCTGTATCTTGGGTCACCTGCAAAGGGAGACAAAAGACCTTACCTGCTAAATCAGCACCACGGAGACATCACACCGACGATCCTGAAAAGGAAGACATCATTTTAAAAGCATTTCGCTACGATCGCTGCAGCGCTGCATTTCACTCACCTATCCTGGACGTCACCATCTTCAGCAGCGATCATCCGGATCCACATCCACTTCCCAGAGCCTAGAGAGAAAAAGACAAGAACAAGGTGAGAGAAGGAAGGGAATAGGAAAAGTTCAGTTTCCTTCTAAGACTTACCTGTTGGGTCAGTCCCATTTCATTTCGGGTCTTGCCGCTTCCAGGCATTTTCCGGACCCCGGCCCCTATGGGGAAAAAAGACAAAGACATTGAATGAGCGAATGCAAAGACATTACCCGAGCGCTCATCCAGAACTTATCTGTCATTTACTGGAACTGCACGTTTCACTTTGGGTCGGCGCCATATCTCCGGCATTCCGAACCCCGGCCCCTAAGGGAAAAAAGACAATGAACATTATTATTAAGCTTGGACTTTTGAACTTGCAACAGAACTTTTACAGAGCCTTACCTGAATAGTCAAGCTTACCTGAACACCCATCAATCATCAATCCAGTGAAGTAACTGGGTTTCAACGCGCCCCTGCATCAGAAGCAGGATGGAGAGCTCATCCTTCCTGACTCTAAGGTGAGACTTCACGGGGAATCGTGGAAGGGTATCGTGGAGGGTTGGAAGAGAGTGGGAGGCTTGAGCATAACTCAGTTAGTAGGTAATACTCCCTTTTCACGCACAGGGGAATATTCCTGCGAGCCGGAGAAGCCAGAGTAGAGGGGCCCTTCCTGTCCATCTTCAGAGTCCTGCGCTTCACCATTGAAGAAGCATCAGCACTCGAAGCCAGACCTGCGCCTCTGTGGGAATCAGGTGAGCGTTAAATCCCAAACCTATTTTGCCCATAATTTTCATGGGGAAGGACCAGTCTACTCGTGGATGGCTTTTTCAGCATAACTAATGTCAGTAACAATGCCACTTCAATGCTCCCTTCTCCGATTCACCCTGTCGATGAATAGGTTTATTTCCCTAATGTCACCCGTTGACCAATATTTCTAATCTGCCGGGCAGGAGTTTAGTGTATTCTGGTTGAGTAAGGAAATAGGTTTTTATGAAGCACTACAGGGATATTTTCCTGGCTTTGGAATCAACACAATTTGAGCTTCAGTCATTGAATGTGGAAATACATTTCCCTCCCCTCTCAGTGAGTTAAAGAGCTCATCTATAATCCTTTGGATGAAAGGTCAGATTTTCCAGATTCCTCAACCTATTCACCAGGAGTCTATCAGCCGTCCCGCCCTTTTTGTTAAAAAGCGGTTTAGATCGGAGTCATTTTTCAGCTTTGTCAATTGTAAACATGTTTAATTACCCACTTTTTGCCATTAGCTTTCTATAGTTGGCCCTAGTTTGCTATAATCTATATTGGCTTTCCTGAGCGTCTATATCGATTATTATGCTTGCTTTCTGTGGTTTCCTGATTTAAATGAGTATAGCTGACTAGGCGATCACACTACCTCTTGCCACTGCTTTCATGGCATCCCAGTGGTTGCCTAGCAATTTGTCAGTAGCCACAGTACTTGACGAGAGAATCCTTTAAATTGTTTCTCACCATCATGTCTAGCAATTTGTTCAGTATCCAGTCTAACTGGGTTTTTGGTCTCCCCTCTAGGTGTTCCATAAGCATTATTGCTGAATGGTCTGACATAGTGCCAACATGTATATCTATCGTTTGGACATTTTGGAGAGGCGCCAAATGAGTAGTGAGTTTAGTCCCCAGACCGGGTTGTTGGCGTTTCTATGCATCTACTAGCCCCATATCTTCTAGCATCCCCTTAACACTCATCAGGCTCTCACCAGTCTGCGAGAACTTGAACTGAGATGACCTATCCGAGCACCCATCCATGACAGAGTTCCAATCTCCTGCAATGAAGCATTCCTTCTATCTAAATCTATCAAAGGTCTGTAGGAAGGTGAGAAGGAATTGTTCCTGCCCCGTGTTGGGGGTGTAAACTGAAGCTATTATAAGAACCCTAACCCTATTGTACCTTTCGCTATGACGAATCTCCCTTCCCTATCCCTAGTCGTGCCTGTCAATACAAAGTTGAGTCTCTTGTGGATAAAGATGGCCACTGCACACACTTGGGAGAGGTGCTAGAGGGCACTTGTATAGGAAACTGCTTGTTTTTCTGTCTGAATTGGTCTCCATCTGTTAGGTGGGTCTCTTGAAGTGCAACAGCCTCCGCTCCTTCCCTCCTCAGTTCCCCTGCCAGCTGAACCCTTTTGTTCGGGTGTTGTTGAGCCCACGCACATTGTCTGCCCATCATTTAAACATTTTACCCAACGTAGGCATAGTCCACTGTTTACAGCTTTCTAGTGTGATATATCCCTTAGTGTTCTGATCTTGCCTTTGCCCCTGCTAGTGTGGTGTCATAGAACCATTTGTGATATGCCCTTCTGCTGTGCACACAGAATTATCCCCTTCCCTTTTGAATAGAGTCAGTCTATTTGATGACAAAGCAAGTGCACCTCCTGCTCCAATCACCTGTGGTGTCCCCCAAGGCACATGCTTCTCTCCCATACACTATAACATCTTTACAAAAACATGTTTTGACCTTCTGGACACTATGGGTATCTCCTACACCAACAAGGCCAATGACACCCAGATCTTGCTCGCCCTCTCCGGCAACTATCACCAAGACTCTGAAAAGTTAAACCCTACCACACCATTCAAAAGGGGATGGCCACAAACTGTCTATATTATGACAAAACCAAGATGCTCATTGCCGGCATGCCCTCTGTGCTCCACAACCTTAGCCAGGAATATGCAGCCTTTAACATCGGAGGCAACAGCATCACTGTCCCAGTCAGTAAAAACATTGGGAGTTTACCTAGATGCCTCCCTGCTAACCCCGCTAAATTAATGATATCTCCTCCTCAGCTGCCCACACCACCAAACTCATTAACGCCTGCAGGCCATTCCTGTCAACTGAGAGGTCCCTTACCATTGCCCATGCCATCATAGGCTCTATGCTTGACTACTGCAATGTCCTGTTTGCTGCCACTGGCAAGAAAAATATACAAAAATTGCAAGTGATTCAAAATAAAGCTCTCCACTCTGCGTTAAACATTCCTCAACAGGAGCACATCACCCCTGCCAGAAGAATGGCCCAAAGGCTCCCAATTCACGAAAGAATTGTACTCAAAACCTTGTCAATTACCCATAGGTGCTTCTCGAAAACTGCCCCTCCCTATCTTGCTCAGAAATTCAAGAGGGCTGTTTCTATAAAAGACCTACCAGAATGGCTTATGCAAACAAACGTATCCAATCTACTTTAGACTTGCAAGAGCTGATGGCTCGACCTTCCCAGTCATTGCAGCTAAACTGCGGACCGCATTCCACAACCACCCCCAACTATGCGAGTAGAACAGCCCTACTGGGTATTCTGGAAACATCTGAAAACTCAACCCTTCACGTAACTCACCAGTTGTAACCTTTGTCCAGTAACTCTCCATTTACTTCCTGCTTTTTCTATGGATGTTGCACCTTGATACCCAAGGGTTTAGCGCATATTCTAAATGCAAAAATATATAAATTGTGCTTATGAATAGTGCTTCCCTGCCCTACATCTCCACTGTGACTAGCATAAGTAATCTGCTCCCTTTTCCTCAAAATACCCATACACCCCCAACTTGTGCAGTAACATCATTCGTCAATACCCTACCAGAAACAAAAACCTTGAGAACAAGAACATAACTACTGCTTGACTCGCAATTGTAAGCCAGCTGTGTCCCCTTTGCAAAATCAACTCCCCACTTCCTGACTTTACCTTCATGACCGAACTATGTGATTTAAGTTCTCAGCGCTGCCTGCCTTAAGGCCTTTTCCCACAGGCACTGGCCATCCTGTTGCTGGGACCTGGCACCAAATCATACAACCCTTTTTAGGTTCCATCTCGAGACCCAGGAGGGATACCCCCGGTTCGGTATTGAAGATCATGATCACTCTGTCCAACCATTTCAATTGCAGGCTGAAAGGATATGTCCAACAATATCTTACGCCTTTCTTGGTCATTGCCTGCGTGATGGGTTTCATTCTGATCCTTTTCGCTATGGTGAGCTGTGTGACGTATTAGAAGATTTGACTCTTGCTACCCTTAAGATAAATGGGTCCAAATGTTCTCGTCTTCTTGAGTATGGCCTGCTTGATTGTCAAGTCATGTAGTTTTGCTAGGACATCTCTAGGCTCACCAGACACCACTCTTGATGCCCACCCTGTGAATTCTGCCGATTTTCGTTAGGATGTTAGAGGGGTCTTTGAGGATTTGTTTGAATAGATCTGTGATGCAGCATCAGATGTTGTTCTCTTCCACTACTTCCTTTAAGTATTTTATCCTTAGATTGTCTCTCCAAGATCTATTTTGTAGATCATCACAGCTGTTCTTTATAATTTCGTAGTTCTCCGTTAGGGTGTGAATCTCCTGGGTGATGTGAGACGTACTGCTGTCCAATGTGGCGATCATCGTTCCATGACAGGATATCCTTCCCCCCCCCGAGGTCGTTGATTTCCTTCTTATTTTCAGGGATTGCTTTATAAAGTTCTGCCTTGACTACAGAGACTTCTGATATGAGAAGAGTGGAAATATCTTTGAGCTCCGCAATCATGGAAACCATCATGCCCTTCATCAGAGGGTCAGAATCCTCCTCTTTGCCTCGAGAGGACCTTCTCATCACTTCACTCTTCTCGGTAGAGGTGGTATTTTGGTGGAAAGTCTTCATCGAGGTGGTTTTCATGTGCTTGCTTGATTTGGCCATGTTGTTGGTTCGAGGACTCGTATGACCGCCACTGGTGTTAGTTCTTTTGTCTCAGGGTCACCCCTCCACCATGCCAAGGTCCACTCCTGGTTGCCCTGTGCAGGGTGATCGCACCTCTGCTCCCGGCCTTCTCGCCTGGATTTGCACTCTGGGCTCTTCCTGTACCTAAAATCAGGGGAGCATTCCCTCTTTTCCCCTATTCGCAGCATTCTCGATGGATGGGGTGTATGGAGTTCGGTTTCTCCTCAGCTTGGCCCTTACGAGAGCATCACAGCCCCTGTTAGCGGAGCCTCCCAGTTCCTCATTGCACCACCACTCTTCCTGCACTCTCTCTCAGGTCCTCCAAGGGTGACAGATCCTGGCGGTGCTAAGGGTGACGCGTCATGGCAGCACCAAGTGACGAAGGGCGGTCAACTCCCCCCCCCTCCACCAGGCCTCTGCTCAGTGTCTCCTCCTCCACCCCACACTGGGTAGAACTCTTCCCACCTCCAACTCCCCTTTACGCATGGTGCTTCATTATGCACTACCACTATTCTTACATGCCCCCCCCCCCCCCCCATCGCGGATAGCTGGAGCAAGGACGCAGAGGCCAGGAGAAAGTTCCACCCGCTCACCTGAGTACCCCAACCTTATAACTGAGCGGGAGCCCCGGCGCTCTGCCACAGCTCAATCTCCCCTCCACGGTGTGTCTGCCATCTTGAGGGCAGGAAGCTCATGCAATGCTACTCCATTTTCCTTTGTTTGTGTAACAGAGCAACTCCCGCTTTGTCTACGGGCCAGCCCCTAGTTCACTGTTATAAGGGCAAATGTCCAAACCCCAGGGAGGGTAACAAATTTGCAAATCAATGTGCCTTCGGGATAGGGTTATCGGAGCTGCTGTTCAGGTGTCTGCTCAATCTGCAATCTTGGCCACGTCCAGACAATTTACTTTTTAGGAATTTCTGATTCAAGAAACCTTCAATTTATGCTGAGGGCTAGTTGTGACAGGCAAGTTCACCTTGTGGTTTTTAGTACTTTGGGCATCTTTTTACTCCCTAGGTGAAATGCACCTAGGGAGCATGTATGCATTATTTATATAGAGATAGACTTTTAAGTCACTTCTGTTTGAGCACTTTGACTTATTCCTTACACTCCGTTTTTTTGTTCCATTTGTGTAATAAAGAGTTTTCTTTGAAAAGACCCTAAGTTTGAGATGCTTCTGTTCGCCATGTCGTCACTGGGAATTTTGTGGTAACGCAGAGCTCCACATTTGGCTCAACATGATGTGAAATGTGCCCCTAGGAACTCTGTGCAACGTCCTTCCCAAGAACCAAAGAGGCAGCAGTTGGAGATTATATATGAGGCAAAAAGGTCCACCTAAGGGTGACAAGACTAACGCTGGAAGTAAGGCCTCTGGATGTATTTTCCATTCGTAGTTGCCAATTCCCATTTTTCTCAGCCGCTCTACCTCCACGTGGCCATCTCATGGAAGGTGAATCGCTGTTATCTGCAGCCATGATCAATAGTCCAATCACAGATCTGCATCGCAAGCCTGCACAAAAGAGGTGCTGTACCAGTCTGTTTGCTTATATAAAACATGGACATCCAACTGTCTATCCTATTAATACTACTTTACCCATGCAGGACTAAAAAGGCTTTGATGGCTAATCTAATGACCTTGAATTTCAGGAAATGTATGTGGGGTGCTTTGTCCTGAGACAAACACATTCCATGGACTGTGTAAGTGCTGATTGTAGCTCCCCAACCCTTCAAGGAAGTGTCAGTCGTGATCATTACCGATTATGTGGCTTGAAATAGCAGTGCTCCCCTCAACAGAGTGGTGGTGTTCTACTAAGTGAGATCCTGCCTCAATGAGTGTGGTCTGGAGATTTTGTTTGATTGGGAACCCCTTGTCTGGCCCCAACAGTATGCTTAATTGACCTGTAATCTCCATCTTCAGTCAGGCACAGGAGACTGAGGATAAATGATACAATGAGGCACACAAATGTGCTGGTACCTGATGTTTTCTGCCTGCTGAGGAACTGATGTACTGCTCTCTGTCTCTAAACTTTTCCTTAGTGGAGTACAGCATCTGTTTTGTGTATCCCAAGTGACCTCAGAAATACCCATCACTGGGAAGGGATTAGGCCAGATTTCTTGAGGCTGTTTGAAAAACCCAAGTTGAACAGGATGTCCATAAGCATCTGAGATGTGCATCACACTTCCTCCGTAAGACCTGGCAATGGCTAACCAGTCACAGTTATGGGTATACCTGATAACCGTCGCTCATGTGAAAGCGATAGCATTTACTATTTTCCTGAAAACACGTAGTGCTGAATTGAAGCCAAATGGCTGAATCCTTTATTGCAAATTGTGAGAGGTCTGTTATCCAAGGCGGACAACTGCTTGTATTTTTCTCAAAGTAAGACATTTAATTAAAGTAAAAGTTTGCAAAGAAAGCCTTGCTTGCCGTGTCTACTGAGGGATTCCCTTCCTAGTGTAAAGACGAAGGTAACACTCTCTAGTACGGGTAAATTGGCCTTCACTCTAAACAATGAACATTCAAAGAAAGTGATAAAGCAACACAAGATAATAAACAACAATTGAACAATATTTGGATGACCTTAACCTGCCCTGTGTAAAATCCTTTCCCCAGGGTTTTAAAGTCAGCTTCGGAATGTTCCAATGAAAAGAACATTCTTGAATCAGTTCCAAGTCCAAATAAAAAATTCATCAAACAAAATCCACTGGTAACAATTTTCTGATTTGGTTGAAGAGATCCCCTTCCAATTCTAGCAAAGAAAATAGCACCAATGGTAATCCTGGTTATCTTCTTTCCAAGATTATTTGCCACACTTCAAAAGAATAGGTATGTAACTTCTCGAACTACAACTTTACAATGGGTTAAGAACATCTGCAGTTAATTTGGTATGTTTGTCAGAATGCTTCTCTGTGGGTTATTGCTTCCTTTTAACAACCACTCTTCTACTGTTACTATGAGAACAGTCACCTTTGTCCCACACCGTCCGCTACTACTTCAAATTCCTCCAATTTGACATCTGCTGACAACTTTACATACCACCACAGTTCAAATATTTCTACCACTGCTTTGTACTTCTTAATTATCAGGCAAAGTCTGACAAGACACTTTGACCTCTTCTGGTAGGCAAGGCACTCTTCTCTTCATGCTAAATTATTATTCAATGACTTCCTGGATGGAGTCAGCATTTGTGCCTCTTCCGTCTGTCTGACTGTCATAAGAATAACTTTCAGCTTCAGCAGTCTTTTAGTATTACATGTCAAATTCTGTAAATTATTTAAAAGCACCCAGCTCCCCTTCCCCAGCTTTCTCACACCTTTTCTGCCTAGGTAATTACCCAGAAGATGTAGTGCCACTCTTTCCTCTTCAGGTATCAGTGCCACACTTATGTCTGAGACCACTGCACTGTTGACAACTTCATAGATTAGGTGGATGGGCTTAAATAAGGCTTGTTTCACTCTTGACCTGGGTAATGATTGTTCTCTTCAGTATAGTATCTCCTTGAAATAAAGAATGTAAATTCTGGATGATACAAGGTTCAGTCTTTAAAGTGAAACCTTAATTGGGCACGCACAACCACTCCAAGATAGATTTTTATACTTTAAGTCTTGACTGTAATTGTATTCCCGTGTAGTATCAAGGAGCAAACTTCTGACTTTCCTCAGGAAACACAATTGGCCTCCAGCGAAGTTCATTTGATGCAGTTTCACTTCTAACTCTTGTAAGATGTTAATGTCAGGTTAACGAAAGGGTTCGGTAAGCGTTCCTTCTACACACATAAGGACACGTGAACATGCCGGTAATGCGAAAGAGTTCAACAATGGATGATGTAACATGTTTTTTTCTAGCGTGAACGCTGCATCTTTCAGAATTAGCACAAGGGTTAAATGTCCATTGTTAATAGTCATTTTAACAATAACAAACAACTTCTACTCGCTTTTAACCATACATGAGCCACTTCAGAGCTGGTTACAGTTACAGGCAAGGCATGTGGAATGAATCTGAATGCTGTGCTTCACTCACCACCTTCAGGGACACTGTGGATGCGGTTTGCTCTGTTTCCCTCGACCTCTGCTAATACTTTGGGCTCACTTGGGACTGTCACCCTGCTCCCGAACTGGTGGCTCTGGTCCGGGCCCTTTAGTTGGGAGTCTTTCACTCCCTAGACCCTCGGCTTGACTTCTGTTTCTGGCCTTCAGCTTCTGCACGGTCACAGCTTTATAATTACAGCAACTCAGCTCACGGAGGAAACCACTTGTAGCACGTTATCACCTGCGCAGCCTTTGCAAAACAGGTTTTCAGAACACAGGATCCTCTCGGAACTTGCAAGTGAAAGCTGATCTCTTCCCATTCTGATGTCCCTTCTGTGCTCCCACTTCCTTGTAAATTGCCAGCCTTGTGCTTTTCCTCTGCTACTGCTACTGCCAGCCTCCCAAATCCTGTTCCTACTCCTCCTTCCTGTGCTTTCCTGCTGGGGCCTTTTATGCCTCACAGGTTTGACAATTGACTTCAGGGATGAGCAATTAGTTTCAATTGCCCGACTCCTGTAATGGCTATTAGGCGTAATTACCCGACTACTAAATCTACATGCCTCTTCAGTCCTCTTCCTCATCTCAGTCACTCTAGGATTCTGGCACATGTAGTTTCCTTCAACAAAGTTAGGTTTTTCCACTTCTTTAGTACTTATAAAGGTAGATTTAATTACCTTAATAACTTTAACAGATGGGCTGTAGGTTTTAACTTTTACAGAGGAAGATTGTTTAGAGAAGACATTTCCACAATCACTTGTAGTGCATCCTTGGAATTGAGGAGGACATTTCTTTTTAAGTACCAAAAAGTGTCTTTCTTTTGGTATAGTATGCTTTGATGTTAGGTTTCACAACCTTAGATTTAATAGAAGGTTGAGAGATATTAAAATGACAATAAACCATAACCTCTTTTGGCACAGTGGTAAGAATATCCCTGTGAGAGCGAAAATACTGTGTTTCATCCCATGGAATCTCCTCACTACCCTGGGCCCTGTCTCCACTCAGGTGATCCTCCCACAGTACACCATCCCCAGGGTTGGGATCAGGAAGCATCTGCCCTCTCCTGGCCACCTGGGAGGAGATTTTAGACAGGGTTTCAGAAAGGGATCTGCCAGATTCTTCACAAAATAAAGCCCCATCACCATGAACCTCAAGAGTTTTTGATGTGGTTGCCAATGTTACGCTCACCCGATATCCGCGGGGGTGTCTGGAAGGCTCTGAGATCTGGAACACTGGATGCGTAGTTGCCCAGTGCTGAATAATGAATCTGCAATTACAGAAGGGAGGATATGTGATAACTGTCTCTAAGGGGTGAATCTCCCACCCCCATCTGACCGATTCCCTTCTCACTGGGTTCGTTTATCACCTTAGTTACATGTAGGCTGAGCTACCCGTCCTGCGTTTCTTGTGCAGGGGCGCTTGACGTTTGTTGGCGAGCTGCCCAAGTTGCTTCACTGGTGCAGTACGCCTTCCTTGGGCCCAGGCCTGCTGTGACCCTGAATCTGCGGGTAGGCAGGTAGATTTGTTAATTGCAAGTCTTTGTTCTGTTTATGGTGGGAATTCGTTAATGTCTTTTTTATTTTTTTATTTATTTTTCTTTCAATAAAACCAAACAAAATAACACACATTACAACCGTTTAGGATGTACATAATCAGCATCAAACCATCACATTATACAGTATAATTCTTCGTCCTCCCCCCTCCCACCCCACAAATTAGAGCCGGCACACTCATGTCATCTATGGGAGCATTATCAGGCAGTGCTTGTGCACTCATCAGAGTCCTCTGATTCGTTATTGTCTTGGTGAGGGTTTGCCATAGAGGTCACCAATTGCCGCCAGGCCAACAAGGGCCCTACTTCCTCCTCTCCCCCCCCTACTAACCGCTTCAAACCAAACTACGGATTCCGCCTCCGCCCATCTGAGGAGGTCCGTCCAACATAGCTCCACGTTGGGTCTGTGGGGCCCCTACCAACCTATTACGATCCTGCGGTTGGCCAGGATGTAGGCTAAGTCCTTCATTTTGCTTATGTGCTTTAAATCCTGTGGCCTGGGAAAAATCCCGAGCATGCATGGCAAAGCAGATCCCACATCCAGCTCCACTCACCCAACAGCCAATTTAGTTTTAATCTCATCCAAAAATCTGTGCACCTCCGGGCATGTCCAGAACATGTGTAGCAGCCCCACTTCCGCCTCCCCACACCTGGGACATTTCTGCGTAGCCGTGCCTCCAAATCTTGCAATTTTCCCGGGAGTCAGATAAGCCCTGTGAGTGGCATACAATTGGAGTTGTTGGAGTCTCGCATTCCGGGATACCTTTTTATGGTACCTTTGGGCTCTCTCCCATTGCCCATCTGTCATGGGTCCTCCTACTTCCCCCTCCCAGTCCTGCCTCAATTGAAGCAGCTCCTTCCCTACCTTTGCTCTTGGAAGCTCGTATATGCTAGATATCTCGTGCCCGCCCTCCGAAACATCATACATCGTTTCCAGGGAGGCATCAGGGTCATCCGCTAGCACTGTCTCCGGCCAGCTCTCCCTTACCTGTTTCATGAGCCTAGCGTAGGTTATATACTGGCCTCTATGCACCCCTGCTGAGAGACCGGCTCTATGTCACCCATCACTCTCCACATACTGCCCCAAACCTCCCAGCCCAGCCTCAACAGCCGCCCTCTTCCCACCAGTTTGTTCTTTTGTAACCACACCACTTCATTCAAAAAGTATGGGGCCGAGTCTTCCCGCAGAAGCCTGGCTTCCGCCGAGTCTTCAGTCGATAGCCACCTTGCCACATACAGCAGCTGCCCCGCCAGACAATAAAGCTCGAAATTTGGCAGGACTATGCCCCCCTTGTCACATGGGTTCTGGAGTTTCCACAGGGCCACTCTGTTTCTGGAGTTACCCCATATGAAGCCCCTGCACACGCTATGAAGTCTCACAAATAGGCTCCTGGGAATCAAAAACGGGACATTCACAAAGAAGTGCAGGAGTCTGGGCAGGACCACCATCTTAACTAAGGCCACTCTCCCCATCATGGTCAGGGGCAATCTGGACCAAAACACCATGCTGTTCTTGACCCCCTCTATTGCTTTCTCTGTATTATGTTGGTGCTCCGCCTCGATCCTGTGGTAAATATTTACTCCCAAATACCTAAATGTCTCAGTCTGCCATGGTATCGGCAGGCTAGGCAGCCTCTGTGATGGGACATTCTTGTATCTACCCAAGGGGAACAGACTAGACTTCCTAGGGTTCACCGATATGCCCGAGAGGGTGGCATATCGGTCCATCACCTCTAGCACATACTGCAAGTTCTCCTCCGAATAGTGCAGATAAAGGAGCATGTCATCTGCGTACAGCGATACCAGGTGTCTACCACTTACTGTACTAATCCCCACCTCGCCGTATTGTTGCCTCAGACATATTGCCAGCGGCTCTAATGCCAGAATGTATAGCATGGGCGATGTTAAGACGGATTTCTGAACTCTGTCCTGGCGGCGCAGAAGTTCAGAAGGCCAACCTAATTACTTGGAACAGGGTAACCTCTGGACAAGCCGGACCAATCAGGGTAGCGATCGCGGCGGTCAAGACTAGGTCTCAAGAGGGGTGAGGGTGACTGAAAGCCTGCAATGAGCACACAAAGCAAGGACACTTACAAATTACTCCAAACAGGTGTTATATTAAAAATATATACACATTTATTCCAAGGCCTTTAAAACAATGACCGTAGCGAGAAATCACAATACAACTCTAGTAAACCAACACATACCATACCAATACAATATATATACAAATACAAACAAGTCTCAAGCTTAGATGCACGAAATGTGTAGTCCACCTAAAAGGGAAGGAAAACAGGCAGTGCGAAATAATGCTTAGACCCAGTCCGCCTTCAGAGGCACCTAACTAAAAGGAAGTCCGAGCCCTATGAAGAGTGGAGCCTTGTGCTCAAAAGTACCTGCACACGCTGGTGCCAACGGGCAAAAGGGGAGTCTCTTCGAGGGAAATCAGGCAGTTCAGTTTAGTGCACAAATGAAGAAGAACAGTGTTCTGCGACTCAAGCGCAGCCTCTACTGTGGGCAGAAGCAGAGCGCGAGTACGGAAAGGCGTGCTGTTTTGACACAGCGGGGAAAAGCTATGGGCTCCTGCAGGAGGGCGACCAGTTCCCAGCTATGCTACTCACCGGTCCCTGATGCAAGCAGACCCAGGCTTCTCCGCGTCAGTTTCAGTCGCTGGCAGGTTCAGAAGAGCAGGGGACATCTCGTCGTCGTGTTGAGTCTGCAGCAGCAGAGTTGAGTAAAAGACGTCCCAAACGAAGGAACCCGCATAGTTTGTTACCACAGCAGGGCAACGGAGCGACCGTGTGTATCTGAGCCAAATGTACACTACTCACTTCAGACCTGGGAACACCAAGTGTACGAATCGTGTGAGAGTGACAAGGACTCGAAATACCACACAACCTGGCAGCGATTACAGAGCAAGACTCCTGTGTAGGCTGGTCAGTCTGCTGGATGGCCCAGAGACGCTTCTGAAGGCTTACTAGCAGGAGATGGTGAAGATGCCGAGAATAGCTGTCCCCGCTATTCCAAGGGTCGAAGTACCAGTACAGGCCTTCTGGTTCGATCAAAGGTGAAAAGGGTTTCACAAGGCGACAGCAGTGCAGAGGAGCAGTCCTTTAGCGGGTCACCAGCGATTCCTCGGTTCAGCCTCTTGGTTGCAGGATATTTGGCTCCTGTATTCCTTTGTTCGTGAGAACTCAGGAGATCGACATGGTAGTGGTGTTTCCAGCCCCCTCTTATCCACGGTTCCCTTCGCGCCAAAACGGAGGGGACCCAATGGGAGATCCGCTCATCAACACTCACACCATTTGTGGACCTATCACGGACCACGGTGGTCCCAGGCATTCACACCACCCTAGACTCTCTGGCACCCAGGATGTGTATTGGGACCAGACATCCCAGCCCACATCCTGGAGGCACAAACTAGGCATGTAGAAGCCCGCGAAAGCATCCGTGTTTCGCGGGAAAGTACATGCCCAAATAAGGAAGGCCCCGGGTCGGCTCGACCTGGGGAAGGTTAAGGGAGCAAGACGGTCAGCAGACAGGACAAAGGAGCCTCATGGTCTGGCCATTTTGGGAGCCAGGCCACCATTTTGGGCTAAGCACGAGAAACGCGCTTAAAACGCCAAAAGGAGCTCAAAACACAAGAAACGATCGCTGCCACCTTTCCCGTCCGTGAATCACTTGCACCGATCAGTTACAAACCAAAAAGAGTATCTAGGGCCTGTAGAAGGCTAGAGACCCAAGAGAGAAGTAACTTAGCTTATAGTGCCCTCTTGTGTCATGTTGCACGAAAGCCGCAACATGATAAAAGAAACTACGGAAAACAGCGTTTCCCGGTACTGACTGTCTTAAGGGCATGTCATTTACCCCGTAAGAAAGGAGCGAAAGCCCAGAGGAGTGCGGCAGAAGGCTGCACTTCTCTGGCAAAGTCGAGAACAAGGTGAAAAACAACAGCAAAAAGTTTAGGGGTTGCCACATGGAAGGAAAATTACCTACAATTACGAAATCTTTCCTAACAGGCGACCAGGGCCATCCCCATCTGGTACCCCTGCTGAGTTGCCAGGTATCTGAGATTATGGATCCTGTTTTAACTCTCGCCACCGGGGTGCTGTATCACAACTGGACAGCTGATATACCCAGGTCCCATTCCGTATCCCCTCAGGGCTGCTTTCAACCAAGGCCATTGCACCGAGTCAAAGGCTTTGACCGCGTCTAGCGACACGATGGCCAGCTCACCCCTATCTTCCTCAGTGTGGTCAATGATGTGGTGTAGCCTCCTATGGTTATCTGTGATGTTCCTGACGGGGACATATCCCGTCTGGTCTGGGTGTATCAGCTTACTGATCACCCTCTTCAGCCTATTGGCCAGCACTGCCGTAAGTATTTTGCTGTCCTGATTCAGCATGGACAAAGGTCTGTAAGACCCACACTCCGCGGCCGGCTTGCCTGGTTTAAGGAGTGGGATGATCATTGCCTCGTGAAGGGACAATGGCAGTTTCCCCTGCTCATAGGCCTCATTGAACATAGCAAGCAGTGGCTGAAGCAGCTTCCTTTTGTATGTCTTGTAAAACTCACTAGGCAACCCGTCCGTCCTGGGTGCCTTACACGTAGGCAAATGTTGGCCTACCTTCCGAGGTGATAGGGGTGTCCAGTTCCGCGTGTTCTAGTTCGTCCAGGGTGGACAGCTCTATGTCCTCTAACGTGTCCAGTATGTCTTGGCTCCTATCCTTCCCTGCGTCCTCATAAGTGTCTGTAAAACTTGAGGAACTCCTTGTTCACCCCCTCCTGGGTATTACAGATGCGACCTTCCTCATCCCTTATTCACTTATCACTGTGCGGGGGGTCTCACTCTTATACAGCCAGGCCAGCAATCTGCCCGGCTTATTGCCCCCTGCGTGTAGCCTCGTGGTATATTTCTTGTAATTTAGTCTACATAACCTATCCCAGAGTCCACTGCAGGTTAACTGTAGGTCTTTTATCTTATCGCTATTCTTCCGGGCGGTATCCTCATGTCTAGTGAGGCCCTCCAGCTCCCTTTCCGTTTTGTTTCCTGAAGTTCCCTTTCAATGCCCCCCTGGAGCCCTTTAGATTTCGAAATGGCTACTCCACGCACCACCGCCTTGAGCGCCTCCCATACTGTTCCAACCGAGCGCACACTGCCCATGTTTATATCAAAATATTCCTCGATGGCCTCCCTCAAGTCCTCCCGGAATCCCTTATCTGGTAATGCCTCAGTCCTATGTCTCCATGTCGGGATCCGCGCTCTGGGGGGTTGGTGTCGTCACTCTACCACCAAAGGCGAGTGGTTAGATAGTACCCGGGCCTTGTATTCCTCTCCCACCATTCTTCCGCTATCTCAGCCGCTACGAACACAATCTAGCCTCGTGTGCAGGTCATGTGGTGCTGCATAGTGCGAGTATTGGCTATCCATTGGATGCAACCTTCTGCACACGTCTTCTAGGTCTAGATCTTTTAACAATGTCCCCAGTGCTTTGGCCGCCAGCGCCGGCTTCCCCGCTTTGTCGACTGACCTATCCATTTTGGGATTCAGGATGCAATTAAAGTCCCCTCCCCGCACCACCGCACCCCCAACCAGGGGGCTAATTTTGCTGTAAAGGGACCTAAAATAAGCCGCTGTATCATGGTTGGGGGCGTACAGATTTATGATATGCACTTCCCTGTTCTCCAGGAGTCCTGTCACCGCCACAATTCTGCCCTCTGGGTGTACCGTTGAGCTAAGCACCTGGAGCGGCACGTGCGGCGCCACCCAAGTGATAACCCCTCTAGCATACGCAGAATACGTAGCCCCCACAACATGTCCCCTCCATTTTCGCCTGACAACCTCCAACTTCTCCCTTGTGAGGTGAGTCTCCTGCAACCGGGCCACATCAATGTGCATCCTTTTTAGATACATCATCACTTTGTTACGTTTCAGATAGCTGTTAAGGCCCCGTACATTCCAGGTCACAATTCTGAGGTTACCCGATGCCATCTACTCTGTTTGTTCCCAACCCACCTCTCCCTTCAATGCTTCCCTTGATGGTTTGTTTTCCGGTTCTCTCCCCTCCCCCCCTCAAGAGTTTCCCCCCTCCCTGTTCCCCAACTCCCATCCACTGCACACAACCCAGCCCCTCCCCCCACCCTGCCCTACCCCAACAAATGCCCAGCTCCATCCCTGGATCTCAGGCCCACCTGCGTCTGGTCCTGTCCCGTCCCGAGGACTAGGTTACAGTGACCTAAGTGTATTACTATTGGGTACAAGGGATGCCTCCCAGGAGCTCCCAGTCTGTTTTAGGATTGGTGCGTCTAGCGGGTCCAGCCAGTTGATACTACAACACTCCCCACCAGCTTAATACAATTCTATAATCAAGTTCCAATGTCTTGGCCATGTCACCCTAGGTGCCACAGCCGTCTGCTACTTATCTCCTGCAGCTCCTATCTGGACATCCGGTTCTTGAGGTCGGCCCTGCATGTCCAGCCGTCCACTGCCTCGGTTGGCGTCTCAGAAAAAAAGGGATCTGTTCTTATAAAACACTTTCAGCGTGGCTGGGTAGAGCAACATGTAGCGATGGCCTGCTTCCTTCAGCCTCCTTTTCACCGATCCAAAGTTCATCCTACTACGCTGTACAAGCAGCGTGTAGTCCGGGTAGGCTGTGATTTTTGCAGAACCCTTTTCGATCGTTCCTCCCCTCCGGAAAAATTCGAGGATCTTCTCCCGATCCCGATAGTTCAGGATCTTTGCAATCAGCGGCCGCGAGGGGGCTTCAGGGGGCGGTCTCCTTGTCAAGGCCCTGTGCGCCCTTTCAACCGCGGACCCCTGGGTCAGCACCCCGCCTGTTATCTCCTGTAAAAGCATGGATTCCACGTATTCTGTGGGGTTTGACCCTTCCATACCTTCCGGCAGGCCCACTATACGGGTGTTATTGCGTCTGGCGCGCCCTTCTGCTTGCTCAGCTCTGTCCTCCAGATTGCCCACCCGTTGCACGAGGGCATGGAGCTCCTTTCCATGTGCGGCGCACCCCTCCGTGTTCAGGGCCATCTCCTTCTCCAAGGCCCCAGTGTGCTCCGCAATCGTTTGCACGTCCTGTCTCAGCAGGTTCACCTCCTCCTGGACCGCTCCGATCTTGAGGTCCAGGCCCTCCTACAGCTCTTTCATTGCCTGGCCCAACTTAGTCTCCTAGGCCACCTTTAAGTCTGCGATCGCTGCCAGCACCTCCTGGATCGTGCCCGGTGTTTCTGCCATTGCCGTGGGGGTCTCCTTGCTCTTGCCCCCCTCCGCTTCTGAGGGCGACCTGGCGTAGGTCTCCATCGTGGACTGTCGGATCCTGGGTCTAACCACTTTAGAGGACATCCTGCTATGTTAACTGGGCAGGGCCTGCCGTGCCTCCCTCCGCACAAAGGTCTGCGTGGTCACGGACCACTCTCCGCAGGCCAAGCATGTACTTGTATGTACTTGTCTCTTCTCACGCGCCCCGAGTGGGCCTTCTCCTCCCATGTGCTCGTACCCTCTTGGTGTTGTGGCCCGGTCTCTGCCGTGTTCCTTCTGTGGCCAGTGCTCGAGAGCACTCACCTATTCGCCGCACTCCCTTTGTTCCCCCTCTTCCGCGATCACAAGGCCATCCGGCCCACAATGCCCAGGCCCAGAGGGGCCGCTTTAAGTGCCAGGGATCAGCAATTGTCTTGCGTCGGCCTCAACCACTGGCCTGCGCCGATGTTTCGCTGTGGAAAACTGCAGCCACCACCGCCCGCTCGTTCGCATCGGCCCCAGGATCCATGGCCACCTAATTGGTACACTGCCACAATGAATCCTCCTGGGTTCTGCCGGCGTTCGATCCGTCTACGCCGCGGACCCAGCGTCAGTTACCAATGTGAAGCAACAGCGCATTTCGGTCAAGTGCCGTGGTCTGCTTCTAATCGCTAGTCTTGGAGTTCGATGCAGGTGCTTTACAGGACCTACATCTCGTGACCCCTGTTGTCCTCTTTGTCTCTGCCGCCATGTTGTTCCACTCGCCGATCCGGGGCCCGCGGCTCGCAGACAAGTATAACTCAGTGTCCTCACCCTCCACTCGCATCAAAGCGAGTGTAGCCATCATCTTCACATGCCCGGGCATTATTTTTCAGTGCTGGCCGGTTCCCGTGCATGCACCTCTCCTCCAGGATCATTGTAGGATCAGCAGAGCTCCACGAGAGCACGTCCCTTTACATGGCCACCCAAGCCACGCCCCCTTCGTTAATGTCTTTAGCTCCTCCTTTTCGGGTGCGAAGGTCTTGATGCTGGCGTGCCAGATGAAGATAGGTAAGAGAAAGCGCGAAGCGCAGCGGCTTTATTGTCTTTTGAAGCTAACCTGTGTTTTCTTCTTCTTCTCCTCACAGGCCGCTGTGGTGCTGCGAGTGGATGAGAGCGCAATGAAAAACAGGCCCCCGGAATCCGTTAAGCTAAGTACAGCGCTGTGCGGTTGTTTAATATTGAAAGCGAACCTGAATAATGTCTCTTTTCTTTTGCAGATGTTGCTGTGGTGCCCCGGATTGAAGCGTGGCATAGCGCGATGGAATTCAGGTAAGACTGATGGAATTCGATGTTTTAGAAGCAAGCGTTCGAATATTGTTTTTCCTTTTAACGTTATTACAGGTCGCAATGTTCCAACAGCAGCTGTGGTAGCGGTTCGCCGGAAGTCTTTAAGCTAGTACTCACAGGTGAGTGATGTTTCTTCTTCTCTCGGTTTCCATAGATTGCAGCCCAGTTGAAATATTAGTGGTGGATGGTGTTTTCTCAGGTAAAACAGAATAATCTTGTTCTTGCAGGATTACAGGAAGATGCTGAAGACCAGGAGCTGGACACGGTGATCGTCACACTGCTGGTTGCAGAATAACACAAAGCATGTTCTGCAGTCAGGGTGTGGTTTATATAGCCCAGGTAAAGTAGTACCAGGGAAAGTAGTTCCAGGCCTGCCACACCCAAATCACTAGACCGCATGGCTTGGTTCTTAGAACTAGACTGTGTGGGTGCGTCCATGTTAGATTTAAAGGCCCATGTACATAAATGGGACCTAGTTTGAACAGCCCTTCCTTCCTACATATGAGCCTGGTGCCAAAGGCGCCAGGACTGGCTCCAGGAGCCCTTTTGCAGTGGTTTTAAGGCCGTCAGGGTTCTGGTGAGCCTACTTGTGGCAAAACTTGTGCCCCCTCATAGTGGTCATGCCAGCCAAATAGGGATGTGGAGATAAGTGTTCTTCTAGTCCAGGGAGCACATGCACATTCTCAGGCATGTCTGTTTTTTTTAGGATTGCAACAATCCTGCAGTAAAATCTGCAATCCCCTTGCTCCATTCATTGCCTGGTCCCCAATAATGTATCCAATCTCTCTGAATAGCGCCGGAGAGCCTATCTGTAGGATTGGGGGAGCAGAAGGTAGCTGTGTTGGAAGATGCAGTCAAAAACCCATAAAAAGCACTGACAGGAGCCATAAATCCTTGACGAGGTAACGTCAGTGCCGTCTGTGCCGAGTCAGCCCATTCCCAACCATGATGCTGCGGACCTGGATGCCAGTCTTATTTTTTGGAGTCTGGTGCAGTGCAAGGAGGTACACGCGCCTGTGTATGCAAGGAGAGCTGTCTGGCTGCCTGGCGTCCTCCCTTGGAAACCTCTGAAGTCACCAAACGATCTTCGTCTGTTCTGCACTGAGATTGACCAAAGCTTTTTGTTGAAGGCTTTGCCAGGATTTTCAGTGATTTGGCTGTTCGCGAGCTAGCTTTCTTTTTGTCAATTCCTCATCAGTTCATGAATGGAATATTTCTCTGTCATCAAGCTGTAAACCTACAATAGGGTCTCATAAGTCTGTAAAAACGCTTCAGGTCCTATCGCTTGCCAATTCTGTTCACTAGGTTTCTTGTTTCCAGGACTGCAGAAGTCCTCAGGCCTTCTATCAGGCTTTTTTTAGC
Source organism: Ambystoma mexicanum (assembly GCF_040938575.1). Lineage (NCBI taxonomy): Eukaryota > Metazoa > Chordata > Amphibia > Caudata > Ambystomatidae > Ambystoma > Ambystoma mexicanum. Next base: position 267,927,765 of record NC_090936.1, on the reverse strand, counting down.
AGGCCCTCGGTACAGCGTCTGCTCAATCGTATTTTCTGGGCTCCTGTAAGGCCCGCAGCTTACCAAGCCTTGAGCATCAATATCTTTCAGTTTTCCAGGGCTCCATAAAGCCCCCTGGCCTTCTGATAGGCTAACTTTGTCTCTATTCAGGTTCATCTGGTTGCTGTAACCCTTGTGGCCCTCCCATCCTCAATTCACACAGTTTGCCCCTCTTCAGAGTGTTATCTTTTTGGGAGCATTTGCTTCCCTTCAGCTGCTCTTTTCAGCAGCTAATGCACTTCTCGCTCATGGATCCAGGCTCCCCTCTGCAATCTGGTCTCGGCATCGATTATCAGGCCCCAGGCTGACCACAGCTGCCGTGTGGTTATGCCACAAGGCAAGACTGTTACTTTTCCGTCTGTCCTTGGCTTCTTGGTCAGTTGGAAGGGCAGCTTTCCAGCATCCGGCTACCAATTTGCTCACTCTCCATGTAACCGCTAGTTCTGCAGTCTAGCGTAGCTCCTCCCCTCCAGGACGTCTTCCCGACAGAGGCTCACCTCTGCATAGGATTCCTCTCTTCCTTGTGGTTTTATGCGTCATCATAAACAAAAGGGGTGTGTCTTTCCTTTTTGGCTGTGGAGTTCAGGCGGAATCCAGAATTACCTGAAGCCAAAGTGATTGAAGAAATGTCAGTATTTGGTGAATTAAAAAATGTAGTAACAGATATTTAAATTCCCATGTAGGCAGTTAACATACGGTGGACTCAGAGTTCTTTATCGGCATGGGAGTCCTTATTCCCGAGAAAGGAGTCACTCCCAGTGAGGTCCCACCTGCCCAGACCTCTATGAAGGGTCTCACTTAGCAGACTCACCTCCCTAGCTTCCAAGAGGGTGGATTCCCTCTGTGAAGACATGAATTGTCCAGATTCCCCACGCTCTGCACACTCCAAATTTAAAAAGGGAAATTTGCTTTATTTGGGGGGCAAAAAGGTCACAGTTCCAATACCTGCAGGGAAGCCCATACAGTATGGAGGAAAGGTGATGAGACGCAGGAGTATCACACTGTAGGATCTTTTGAAATGTTATTACAAAGTATTGTATTTACAATCTGTCTGTAAATGTAGCATAGTTAATTTTGTTAAACAGTTCAATTTAGGCTAAAGATCCTCATCTCTCTGATTCATGAAAGCCATCTGTTTCTCATTAACTTGTGTATGGTCTCTATATCGTACACAGTGTTAAATGGTCTAGCCCTTCTATGCATTTTAATTTACTAAAACACATTTATGCATTGCTTTGCACTAAAAACATTGGTAGGCAAATGTTTAATCTTACAATCAAAATATGAAGCCCTGCACAAGAGTGAACCTGTTTTGCAAAACTCATGCAAAAAGGTAATTTGTGCGGTCATTTATTAATTCAATCACAAATTAGATGCAAATGCCCCTTTACAATTAAAATAGCATTTCTGGTTTCAGATTCATCTGTGCGCTTCTGGCTCATGTGAGGGGTCAGAAATGTAAGGTGTACAACTTTGTGAAGGTTTTTCAAAAGATGCAATTTTATTAACTCAAAAAGTTGAATAAACGCCTCACTGTCCCTACTCTGACTAGGATTTCTCTGCTTAAATTAAACTAAAGGAAACAAACAAATGCTTTCTGTCCCTCCCACTTGTACAAACAACTCAACAAGGTAATATATGTCAGTGTAAACATAACACATATAAGAGTTATTTTCACCACCTGGTAACAGTCTATCCTTATAATCTGGGTGAATTCCCCATCCCCAGGTTTAAGCAGGATTCTATTCAACAGCTACAAAAGGATAAATAAATCCTGTCTTGTAACAAAGTTCCAATCCAGTTATTTTGGTTCCAAGTTGACAACCAAAGTTTCAACTTGAATTCTACCAACATTTCAAAAATGTTCAACTACGCTTTTCTCTTTCCACTTGTGACAAAGAACGCAAAACAGCTTCTTCTCTGAATACTTTCATAGTTCATTAGGATAAACAAAAAGGTCATTGTGAGTATAATTCTGCAAACACTTGTTTTATCAATATTCGATGATTCTGCAGCAGTTCACACAACACCTGCACCTGCTTCAGTGATATTACTTTGTCAGGATGATTCTGTAATAGTTCACAAAAACACCTTAATGGTTCTGCCAAATCTTCAAGACTTTCAACCCCATCACAGCACTTCAATGACTTCCCAGTGGTCCCCAATGAACGAGTGAGAGCGGGCACTGCTGAGTGAATACAATTCTGACTATTCATAGTGGTTCTGGTTCTCAATGTGTATAAACTTAGAGTGCATACCCTATGGAACATGCCTCCGCACAGGTCATTACAAATAGTGGCAAAACTGAGGACCCTGGCTGAAAATAGCCAGCGGTGATGACTGCACACCCTTGGCCATACCGAATTCGCTAGAATGACATTTTGTTCACGTATTGCTGTGACTTTTCTTTACATTACTTTCATTAATGAGAAAGAAAAACACCAAACAATGGTTGAGGAAGAGAACAAACCTGTATTTGCATAAAACTAATACAGCCAATAAAAAACGGCCTGTGCCAATGGGCTACAAATGCCAATGTATTTCTGATGTCATATCCTTCATCAGGGCAATAGCTCTGTGCGTCACAAAAATAGATCACAGAAACCCCAACCAATACCAAATCACAACATTCAGACCACAAACAGCATGATGGGAATCGACCCCATATTAATCAAAAACATGAAACATAGGCGATGTGGCAATGGCCGATTTGTAGTGAGTTCATCAATTTGTGAGAGATGAGCCAAACAAAGTATGAAAATCACAACATTAAATAAAGATATGTACATCATGATGAGAAATTTGTCAATAGAACGGTAAAACAAAGTTACAATTTATTTAAGTGCATTACTGCAAATCATGGGGAGTACATGCGGAGACAAGCAAGGGAAGAAAAAGGAAAAAAAGGAAAATAAAACGTTAGACCAAATAACACGGCTAGTATGTCTATGCATATGAAGAACTTATGTAGTGTTATTGCTCTCCTCTGGCCAGGTTGTAGCAAATCAAGTGCCTATGCCTCTTCGCGCAAACAGTAAAGCCGGACTAATAGTAGGTCACCCCTGAGGGGAGCGCGCCTCTAATAGAGTGCTGATTACAGTGAGAATGGGCTCTAAAGGCAGAAGCCCTTCCTAGGGCTGCAAAACAGTAACGAAAGAAGACACATTTCTGTAATAACTCTGTCCACTAGGTCTACTCGGAATTCTAAATAAATCTCTCAGTATGTGTTTACCTTATGTGTTTCCATACGCCCCTCCGTTCTCTGCTGGTGTGAAGAGCTCTAGATAATTAGTAGTGCTACCTAATTGCTTAAATGTCGTTGGCAAACTAATCACGTGCGCACGCACATCATAGTTGAGCAATCTAAAAATATGCCTGACCGCCCCATTGGGGCAAAAGTCATTGTGCCTCATTACTAAGTAAAACTCTGAAAAGTGTGGTGCCTGGAAACCTTCTATAAATCCCAAAAGCAGTCAGCAAGGTTGTAAATGCTAATCTGGGTGATAGTTTCACCCAAATTGGAAATGCTATCAGAATAATAAAACCAACATGCACTAACAATTGCAATGTGTGCGAGGAAGCTCGGCTGCCAACTCACGCTGAATGCACTACAGTAATGTAGAAAAGCTCTCATGGTCTATGGAATGTAACCAAAGAGGACACACACAAAGGGGCATAGTGAAGCATAGAGCAGGCAGTGATGAACGCTGGCTCTAGTGACACTAATACATCTGACAATCATGTAAGTAAAGTGGTGACGATGCGGATTTCACAAGAAGCAGCCTAGGTTCAGCTCTTTATTCCTCCTGCTGGGTGTTGAGGACTCTAGTCGGTGTACCCAGAATGCTCCACTCTGGGCTCTTCCCTCGATATCCTTTGCATTGTAATGTCTCCAGGACCTGGAATTTCATCTGCACTACAGTGTGTCCATGCTCTTGGAAGTGTCTTGCCAAAGCCAAATTCACATTATCAGTGCGTACATTTGACTTATGCTCGTTCCATCTTAATCACACCTGTCTCTGTTTCCCCCAACATAGCAGATCCTGCATGGACACCTAATACAGCAGATAAAGTTTTCTGACACAAGTGGCAGAGCCTTTAAGTTTGATCTTTTCTCCTGTGCGGGGGTGAACGACTATGGGACCTTTGGTGATGATATTGCAATTGCTGCAGTTTAAATCTGGGTAAATCCCCAATCTCGCTGCTCTGGGACTGGCAGGTGGAGGGTCGCTGGTATTGACTAGCATATCTGTTACATTCTCGCTTCTATGGTAGGTGAATACCAATGGCGCTGGAAATAGGCGTTTCATTATTTCAGCGCTCCTTAAAACGTCCCAGTGTCTGTAAATGCTCTGTTTGACTCTGTGGCTCTGAAGGAAAATTTGGAGAGAAACACCAATGGGGTGTCGTTCTTTTTGGCTTGGTTTGCATGAGTACATGGCACGGTTGGTGGTTGGTTAGCAGCCCTTGCAATGAAAGCTTCAAGAACTGGTGCGGGGTATCCCCTCTCTTGGAATTGGTTACTAGTTTGTTGAACTCAATTTTCCATTCTTCTGGATCGCTCCTGATCCTTTGCATTCTTAATAGCTGTCCATATGGCAGGTTCCCAAGAGTGTTCAGAGGAAGAAAGCTAATCCAGTGGAGCAAGTTATTCCCATCAGTAGCTTTGGTATAAAGAGTGGTAGAGATGACATTATCCTTAACTCTGACACTGACATCACGAAAATGGACATCTGGTGTCCCTATATCAGCAGTACACTGGATCTGAGGATCTATTTCATTGATGTAGAAGTCCTTCAAAGTGTCATGGATATGATGCCAAACCGCTTTTCAATTTATCTTACCCATCTAACAAGATAGTTCCGCCAGACAGGGTGTTGCAGTATATGCAGGGACTCATATCTGTGCATGAAGGAGTTGGCATATACTGGGACCATGATAGCGCCTATGGCGCTGCCTGACTTTTGCAAATAGTACTGCTCCTTGTATTTGAAGTAGGAGTTTTGAAAGAGATTAATTCGAGTAGGATCATAACGAACTCTATGGCATCTCGAATATTATCAGTCTGAAGCAGTAACAATTTGACTGCTTCTTGTCCTTGGTCATGAGGAATACTAGATTAGAGACTAATGACATTGATAGAGAGATACTAATGACATTGATACAGAAGAATGTCTTCTTCTGTAAGTCTGATGGTCTCAAGTATTTGAAGGAAATGCGTGGTATCTTTAACGTACATAGGAGTGCTTTGGATAAGTGGTTGGAGAAAGTGATCAATGTAAGTACCTACTGGTTGCAATAGTCCACCTGTCGCAGCTACCATGGGCTGCATAGTAGATAGGAACATCTTGGTTTTGTGTGAGATCTAATCCAATTCCTCGGCTTTAAAGAGTATGCGGCCAGTGCTGGATTTTATGTCAGCAGTGCAGTCATTGTCTAGGTGAGCATACACATTGCGGTGCTGGAGTTGCGGCCTGCATTCTGCATGGTATGGGGCCGTGTTGAGTATGACCAATGCTCCGCCTTTGTAGGCCGGGCATGCGGTAAGGTCTTTAGATCATAGTATGTAATGTCTACGTCTTTAGATCAGTGTACACAGACGTAACCTGAGATATTTCGCCTCTGTTAAGATTGGAGTGTTTGGGCTTCCTGAGTTTGAGCGGTTTAAGGTCGCTCATAACCATGTTCAGGAAGATTTCAATGGATATGACTGTGATAGGGGGGATATAGGTACTTTTATGTTTAAACTCAGTAAATATGTCATCGTTTTACGTTCAAGTCTATGCTGTCTTCTTTAGAGGGAGGTCTGCAAAGAAGGTTTCCAGTTTGAGTTTGCATGTGAACTTGAAAAGGTCCACTTTCATAATGAAGAGATTGGAATTGTATGTGGGGACGTATTTCAATCCTTTTTGTACAGTGTGGGTCTTGTGTGCATTGAGTTGCCTGTCGGACAGGTTAACGACTAGGTTCTGTGCATCTGGTGTCGGATCTGCAGCCCTAGACTCCTTGCGCCTCCACCCCCTCCTCATCCACATACTCTTGTACCCTGCTTTAAAAAAATGTTGTTTGATGTTGATCTCACTTCTGTACTGCCAGTGGTGATCCCCAGGTGCTTGCCTCCAGGACTGCTAAACTAGTAGTTGGAGCGTCAGTCTGATCTGCTTCTGTACTGCTGATATTTATCAGCCCATGTGTATACCTCATTGTTCAGTTAATAATACCTGGCCCACTCACCTGCCAGTCGAAAGCAAGACAAGGGGTGACAGAGATAAATACAAAAACTATTCAATTAATAATTGACTCAGATAGGTGTGGAGGGAATAGAGGCTCTGTCAGATAAACAGATATATCATCATATTTTATTATTTATCATAAGCATCAAAAGAAGATAAATTCTTCACATAATAACATCATAAAATGCATATAAATGTATATAACCATCGAAAAGATCTAGAAAAATATATCTAAAAGCAACCTATCGGACACTGCTAGATGTAATTCATATCCATCTACATTTCATGAGCAGTGTACAGTAATCAATATAAAAGGTGCTATCAAAAAAGTACCAGGCCAACTATTACAAGGTCCTCTGCCCAGGTGTACTCTCCGGCCAGGACAGAATAAAAGCTACTAAATACAAGTACTTCTGTGGTAAAGGTTAGCTTCCAACAAGTTAGCAATGTCTCTTGCTTTACAACATCCACTTGGAGTATTTCTTCTGGGAAAACAAGAAACACATTGGTGTGCCACACCCAATGCAGGTTTATGCTCCACTCCTCCTGAATATCTCCTTTCCAAAGGACAGCCCTCCAGCCACTCGTTTCCCCACTTCCACATTAACCAAATGCTGATAATGATTCTCTCTCACTCCTACACTTCTTTGGCTTTGGGAATGTGGGTTTAAGTCAGTTCATCTTATGACCTCCTTTACATATGGGTAATATTCTTCACAAACACTTGTATTTTTAATTGCCCTCTCTTGTTGCAGGCCTTTAATCGGACTCACATATATACAATCAAACCCTTCTGGTCCGATTGTTAAGTTCTTGTTCTGCCACCTGATCCTTTTTAATTCCGCTTTGTTTGCAAAAGAATAATTAATCTGCCTGATATCAGTTTGGTATTCAAAACAATGTTTCTGTTCTCACTTCACTTTGTTTATTTTTGTTCTGTGCTTAAGGCACCCAGACTGGGCCAGTTGCCAGTTACAGAGCGCTCCGGTGTCACAATCTACTAGTGAACTCAGCAGATCTGGCATGCACGTCCATTCGCCTCTCTACCTCCAGGTCCTCTGCTTGGCGGCCCGGGAAGCTCTCCTTGGCTTCCCACGGCCCGTGGCAGTCAACAAAGGCGCTCTCTTAGCTCCTACGGTTCTCCCATGCTCGCCTGCCACTGGAACCCGATTGACAATGGGGTGAAGCTTTCAAATTGTGCACTTCCCGCTGCGCAACCTCTGCAATCAAGGTCTCGGACAGGAGAGACCTTTCCAGGAGCAACATCTGTTAGACACACAACGGTGACCCCAGTGTGTGTGCTCTCCTTCAACTTCTGCTGCCACGTGGAGGTGCCACAACTGCTTCACCTCCTGCTACTGCCCTTCTCATGGCCTGTACCTGAGGGGGCCCTTTTTTTATGCATCCCAGTCTCCCTTAGGTGTAGGTCATTATCACTAATAGGCTGCAACTTGCAGCCGTGTGCCTCTGGAGCCCTCTTCTTCATCCCAGTACTTGGGGCATTATGGGACCTAGAGTCCTCAATGTCAAAATTAGCTTCTCTAATGGAAATATCAATACCAAGTTCATTTCACTCTCTATTTATGTTCCATAAGGGATTATTTTAGGGAGTCAATGAAGGATTTGGTTTTACTGAGGAATTAGGGTTTTCTGGGTCTACGTTGCCGATATTTGATATGATAAGTCATTTATAATATGCCTGCACACACGTGTTTCTAGCGGGGAAAATACTTATATTTATTATTCCCGGGGGGGGATTTCATACGAACTTTCATCTCTATAAATGGCAGTAACTTTAACAGGAGTTTTCTTACTCCCAATACATAACCGGTTAGGATTGTGTTCACCCATGTTCAGATTGTTAGCTTGGGAAAATAAAAGCTCTCTGACAGAAAGCCATTACATATTCCGGTATTAATGACATTTCCTTCCTTGAGGAAGACATACTGAGTCTCACCCAACAAGTCCTCCCGTTTCCTAGGGGCCCTTCTCCGCCCAGTTGTAACACTCGCAGGGTCAGGATCAGGAAGAGTCTGCCTTTCCCTGGTCACCTGAGAGGAGACTTTAGGTAGGGACTTTGTGAGAACTCCACAGGAATTATCACACTCAATTCATGCCTAATTGTTCATATTACCCTTGCCTTGCAACTAGTCTTTCAGTCTGCCTCATTTCTTGTGGAGGGTCATTTTTCTAATGTTGATGTATGTACAGGCCTCCATTGTATACTCAATTAGGTTTTGCTGCATATGCCTAATCCAGCCACACTGGCAAATTATTGATGTGTCTTTACTTAAGAGAAAAAGTGGGTTTCCAGCCAATTTGCCTGATGGCTGCAGGCAAATATCCAGTGTTTACGATGAGACTTCTTATCTAACAATCTTCCTTGTTAGGCGTTTGCTTTAACCCATGTTGCCTATAAAGGCTGTAATTAAGTGAGTTGTCATTTGAAAACCTTAGATAAAACGGAACATTTAATTTTGCACATGTCCAGTATCTATAGTTTGCTAGCTACTATTCCAGTAGTCGCCCACACACTTGACATACATGACCTCTTACTTGAAAACAACCTTGACATGATTGGCGTCACAGTAACTTGGCTGCATGAGGCAGCTGGCCCCACCTTATCCTTCACTATCCCCCCGGGATTCTCCATCCTCAGAGCTGACAGAGTTGGGAGCCACAGCGGAGGAGTTGCTATTATCTCCAAAACCTCACCTCCCTATTAGAATCTTCTCCTCCCTCTGCTGCAAGGTTACGAAATCTTGCTAGCAAAAATTGGGTTCTTCCCTAAAACCACCTTCAATATCCTGCTCATCTATTGCGAACCTAACAACATCGGCTCCCATACACCGACTTACCCCTCCTCATTTACCCGTTTCTGAAGCCCAACACCAAATGTATGCTCCTGGGTGACTTCAACCTAGGGTTTGATGACCCCGCATACCAGAAGTCCACTGCCCTCACCACAGCTCTCCACGAGATGAACTTTACGCAAGTGATCTGCACCCCAACTCATGCCAAAGGTCGGATCCTTGACTGGATCCTTCCCTTTAAAATCCCCATTCAAGTCAAATCCATTGAACCGGTACCTTGGACAGACCACTCTGTGATTCTCTTTACTATGTCCCTTACGCCCACCTCCACCAAAATAACTAAAGTCTCTTCCCACATCACTGTGGGACACACCCACAAATTGACCAAGGAACTGTTAGAGCCTACCATTCATGCCTCGCTTGACTCATAGCCTGATAGAATCGACCTTGAAGCCATTCTCAAGGCCTATAACTCCACACTCCTCAGTGCTCTAGACTTGCACGATCCCTCGAAACTACAACTCGATAAAAAAAAACACCTCCATAACTGGTTCAAAAAGGAATGAACACCCTCCGCAAAATGAAACGTGCTGAAGAACACATTTGGAGAAAAATCCCTCTCCCTCTAACAAAGAGGCCTTTAGCAACATTCCTGCCTCTTGCAAAACAGCAATTATCAACACTAAAGCCAGCATTTACAACACCTGTATCAATGAAGCCAGCTCTAACACCAGAAAGCTCTTCAAAATCCTCAAGGAGCTCGAAGCACCAGCCCCTCCTACCACCCCCTTTCCCAAAGACAAAGCCTGGTGCTCCCTAGTACAATCTACCTAATGAACAAAATCCTCAACATCAGATAAAACTACTCTCAAGAAATCTCTGCTCTCCAGCACCAAATCTGATGTCCTCACACTCATCGCACCCAGTACCCCCATTCCAATTCGCCCCGGTCTCCCTGGCAGACATACTCACCACCATCCAAAGCCTCAAAGCATCCAATTGCACAGGCACATCTACCCTGCCCATCTGATCAAGCTATGAGCAGACACCCTCGCTCCGACCATTGCCAAATTTATCGAAGGCCTCCTTCAAATCCTGTACTGTGCCCAACCCCATAAAAGAAACCTGGGTCACACCACTCCTCAAAAAAAAAACTCACTCGATCCCACCCTGCCTACCAATTACCGTCCTAGCACAACAGTGCCCAACCTATTGAAAATTCTTGACCGCACTGCCTATTTTCAACTCCAAACCCATCTAGAAACCAACAATCTATTAGGCACTCGGCAGTCCGGATTCAGGCCCAGACAGCACGGAATCTGCCCCCCTTGACCAAAAGATCCAGCTCAACCACATCTGTGACAACAGAGATCTCGCCATCCACCTTTTACTAGATCTATTGGCAGCCTTCGACCTCATCTACCACAATATCCTGTGCCACCGCCTCACTGTTACCTTCAACCTCTCTCTCGAAATGGCCAACTGGATCAATTCCTTCCTAAGTGAGCGTACCTCTAGTGCCTTTGCTTTAGCTGAAGCAGTTAACCCCGCCCCAATCTCCTATGGGGTCCCACAATGGTCTTGCCTCACCTCCACACTGCACAATATGTATACCAGGCCTCTCTTCGTTCACCTGGACAGCCTGAACATTCCATACACACATTTTGCTGATGATACGCAGGTCCTCCTCAAACTCACGGGCATCCACAAGCTTGACTCTGCTAATATCAACCGTATTTACAGCATCATTCAGGCATGGATGGCTAACCACCATCTCTGTCTGAATGACAAAACAGAGCTGCTTATTGTCGGCTCTCGGCACCGCCTCAAACACCTTGACCCCGCCTTTGCTTCCTTTCACATCAATGGAACATCACCCCTGTATCTTCACATGTCAAAACACTAGGGGTCTACCTTGTCTCAGAGCCTAACATGAAGGCTGTAGCCTCATCAGCGGCATACTCGACCAAACTCATTAACTTATCCAGAAAGTTACTTACCACCAGCAGCTGCCTCACAGTAGCCAGAGACATTATTGGCAGCAAATTAGATTACTGCAATGTCATCCTCGCAGGAACCTCCTCTAAAGCCTCAATAAACTACAGCTGATCCAAAACAACTCCCTTAGGGCAGTGTGGGCCCTGAAATGATCCGATCACATTTCCCTAGTCATACGCGAAGCACAGTGGCTACCAATCAAGGCTTGCATGGAGTTCAAAATCCTATCCATCACTCACCAATGCCTTCACAACACCGCCCCTCACTATCTTACCCACTGCATCACTAAAAGGTCCAGCCTACGCAACCTGCACTCCTCCTCCTCCACCTCCACCTCACTAACCACCCCTGGATTCTGCAGAAGCAAAAGCAGGAGTGACAAGGTTGACCGTCATCGCTCCCACCCTGTGGAATTCCCTCCCACCCTCTATCCAAGAGCTTGCAAAAAAGTTAACGCTGCTCTATTCAACCAATATGTCGGAAACTATTCTCCACAATGTATAATCTGTAACCTAAGAATGCTGTGTATCCTTGTACCTGCTACTATGCACAGAATTATTCTGTACTCACTAGTGCCGTGATACCTCGGGGTCTTGGGCGCTATCAACAAATAAAACAAATAAATAAAGGAGATAGCTAATACATTTGCTGCTGCCCATCTTATCAATAACTATTTTCCAAACGTACAGGTGTTTTAAAATGACAGCATGCAATTGTATTGCTTTCTTATTAGTAAGTTTAGAATAAACATATGCTGGTTGTGTAGAAGCTCATCAAAGACAGGAACCATTATTTACATAATGTATATAAAATATATTGTTTAAGCATGTGTGACAATTTGGCTATCGCGCACTAACACATTTAGTGCATCTTACTTGTTTTTTCTAAGCGGTGTCCGCCATCCATTTTGGTACACGTATGCGTCATCTGGCAACTGGCTTAAGCATTTCCTCTTCTACAGGGTCTACATTTAAATTCTGTCTTTTTGGCAGAATAATTCAGTTCTGTCCTTGGAGCTTTGATGTATAAGAGTATGGATGTACTGCTTTACAGACAGAAAAATGACAGAATTTCTGTTTAAAGTTTTAACATATTTGGGATACAAACCTTTTGTCCCAGAACTGTCTACTTCTGTTAGCGTCTCGGTTTTGTCATCGCCATTTGACTCGTCGACCTCCGCTACTGTTGTCAGTTCGGGTTCACTCTTATAAAGTCTGTAGTCAGGACCCTGAAATTGCATGGGTTGAAGAGTGCATTTTAGAAACATTATTTCCTTGCAAAGGACTAATATTAAGATGAGATTCCTGATAGCAGGAATTGTTCTGAACACAGAATTTTGTTGTGTGTCTCGAAGTGACAACCTCTGAATCCTCCATAGTATTAATTTAAAAAACAGATTCTAATTTTGCGGAAGGCATATTGCCAACTAACTATAAAGAAAAGGATCTCCTATATCTGGTTACTCATTTCCAAATTGAAAATGAAGACATTATAGCTTGAGATTGGATCAAAACACTTGGCCTTCTTTGTGCACATAGCCAGATTTACCAAAACCCTGTCCAGTGTTTCGTTGAGATTTAAATATCTGTACAAAGCACTTATTCTTTCTATTGCAACACAATATGCTTGCTCATTTGAGAATATGTATCACTATCTTTTCAACAGAAATGAAACAGTTTTAAGCTGTTAAGCGTGCAGCTTTGATGCAATGTGATATCATTGCACAATGGACAACTCTTTCTGTTGGTTGGGCTTGATAAGTACACACATGTGCAATAATCATTTCAACTGTTTTGTCAACAAGATACATTTTTATTAGTGAACAGAGATGAACTAAAATTAATGGCTTGTTGCCGGTAACAGCAATTGTTCAATCAATATCACTGTAATGCATTCCAAGCTGCACTCTTCCACACAAACATGCATTTGAGATTTAAATAAATGAATCTTACTGCAGAATGCACATGGGTGTAAATGAAAGGATACCTTAAACACAATAAATGACCACAAGCTCAGCTAGGAGAAAGACAATATGGTAATGCAAAAAAAAAGAAATGGAGCTACTATGTAAAATAATGCTACATGACGGGTGTTATGATGTAGCTGGCAAATGTAGCCCCTTACACAATAAGATCCATTTCTCGGAAATCCTTGAACCTGGTGAATCTTCTTTTCTTCAGGCAGTTGTACTGGGCCCCTGCTATAACACAGCAAGGAGGAAGTGCTGCTATCATTGTGCACAGGGGGAACTGTGGGTGGCTGTTCTGTTAAATCATATGATCGTGGTAGCGGAGGCCGAGGTGGGACTACTTCCGCTTCCTAAGGATTGTAGAACAGTCACCTTAATACAAGCACACCCAAAACATCCTCTCACTTACGTAGGTTCCACACTTCCGTATTACTAACACTATTAGGGCATTCACCATAAATAAAGTTACTTATTCTTCTAGGACTCAATCATGATAACCATACATATAGGTCACTATACTATAGGTCAAGATACAGGTCTGTAGGCAGGCGACAGTAATTGATCAACAAACAATCCAATCTCATAAAGGATTATCCAGCTTTGAGAAATCAGAGGTTTACTCTCTAAAACACCTATATCACCATTTATTCCATTTTATAGCTTCACAATATTGCCACATTTGAACATGAGAATTGTGACCCTCTGTATTGAGCTTCTTAACTGCAACAGCATTTATATTAATTTGATAGTTCCTTACAGCAACACAAGCAGACACAATGGCAGAGGTTTCGTCATTAATATTTCTGCTGATCTTCCAACATTATCTAAAATACTGTCAAGATTCAGTAACAGGAACAGCTAAATGTTTCCCACACACCATCAATGGTAACTACTACTCCACAGCTGAGCTTCTTCATAAATCTTTAGGAGACCGTATGTTTGTCTGGGGATGAAGCCCACACTACTCTCTCTTTAACTCATTGTGGTTCATAACCACCCTCTTATGTGCTCTCCCCTGTTCATGCCTTTTTAACTCCTCCTGCATTTCTACCACCTCCTTTTAACTGCTCCATATGCCCACACTATCTTTATAACTATGCCCAGGCTTTGATAAGGGTATGTTCCACCAATGGGGCCATGCTTAACTGTATGAGTCACATCTGTGCACAATAATTAGTCAGTGTGGGGAGTGGATGTGATGTAAGGAATTGAAGTAATCGGGTACTTTTAACGATTCTCCCGATATATGGACTGAGCCTGAAAAAGGCTGGTGGGTAATTTTGTAATCTTGACTCCTGGGCATGTAGGAATGTGTGTGTGCAGAGTTCATAAAGTGATTTTGTATGGAGCGGACAAGTTTACACATTCTGCTGGCTAATTGCTGCACCTGCAGCAGTGAGGTTTACTGGGGACCAAGGTTGATAAATAGTCTCCTCATTACTTGTATTTGAACCCTGCAGTGACCTGTTGTAAAGTTGAATGCTGGCTGAAATGATGACAGAGGAGTCTGATGTGGATCACAAGAAGTTTATTCAAGCATCAAGTTAAGACTGCGACTCACCCCTTTCAGGGCTTCTCCAAATTGACCATTGAACTCTCACCTCTCATGCCATAACAATTCTAACTGGCTGAGAAACTGATGTCACTACATTCTAGAAATTATGACAACTATGTACAAAGGAAAACAGGTTAACTATATACAGTGAACATTGCATTACTTTATATTATTTATATTATATGAAAGTAAGTAACTTGACAACATTCCCCATGGACAAGGGCTTTGCTTTTTAACCCAGCCAGCATATTCGCTCAGATTTCATAAAGGGCCAGTTGCCGTAGTTGCCTCAATACGATGCACCCATGGCCCAGTCCCCAGTGCCGTTGGCCGAGGGAGTAAGGGATCCTCCCCATACTGTCCCAGGACTCATCCTCCCCATACTGTCCCAGGACTCATCCTCCCCATACTGTCCCAGGACTCATCCTCCCCATACTGTCCCAGGACTCGCATCATGTAGTGCGGAGGGGAACAAGGCCCATGGTGTCACCCCATACACACCTCAGGGACCAGGCAGAGGACATTGGCACATATGAATTTGGGTAAATGTTCATGTTTGAACTCAAGCCACTCATAACATATCTCCCATCACAATGCAATTTAACTTGACATTAGAGAACATCCAACCACATTAGTTTAACATCCATATGGCGTCATCATGAGTTGGGCGTGGAGTAAAAATGCAGCGGGTAATACAATTACCACCGCATTACCGCACTGCCCAACTATGAGTTGGGCGGAACAGAGGATTCACCTCCAGCCATGAGCTGGATGTAAATCTGCAGTTTCTGCTCATTTTTGGCGGAATTACCGCTGAAGTAATTCCACCACAAATACCCCATTGAGTCCAATGGACTTGAAATAAATGGGGACTTAGACCACCACTTGTAATACCGTTGGACGGTATTCTGTCAGATTTACTGCCGAAATACCGCCCAACTTGTGAGGAGGCCCATGGATCTCTTCAAACTTTTCCAGCAACAAACTCAATGCAGCCTAAAGATAATCAACCTATTTTCCAAATACAGGAATATTTTCTGAAACTAAGAAAACAAATGAATTTATTTTTGGTGGTGTCGCCCTGGGGGCCACACTCTGCATGAGTGGACATTGCCAATGCAAATATGACATGGAGGAGTGCACGTTGGTTCTCTGCCTCTCTAGAATTCAAAGGTTTTGAATTTTTAATTGATGACCTCTCTAACATTCAGAAGATTGAATGAAATATGAATAAACATTAATAAACCTGATTCAATGAAGGGCAGCCCAATTAACATGTATGGCTCCCCTTGGGAGTAAAATGCCTTTTGATATCCAGTGATAAATTGACCTCTGTATTATCAGCTTCAAAAACTATACAAGGAAATTGAATAGCATGGCTGTAAAATGCACTAGAATTATAAGTTAAATCTTAAGAATTCAACAACCAACCAAACATATGCCGGGGTTGTAACAAGCTTGATTTGCATACAGTCTTTCCCGCTCTGTGATGGCTTGGAAGGCTGAAAAACAATGGTCTGAAGGGTTGCACAGATCGATGCAGTGGTTATGATTAATTCAAAACATTCCAGCCATCACATTTCGGTTTTGCTTTAAGTCACCCTGATTGGGACGGGTGTTCAGAGGTGGGGCCCGAACCTATTGGGCCCAGAGGTCCAGCCTACACCTCACTGATGACACCCAATGAGGTTGAAACATGTCTGGGGTTGCTTGTACCTTTGTGTAGAAGGGATGTGTGACCTAGCAGTTCAGGCTGGACTTTTGGGTGGAACCAATCCTCATTTGTATCCGGTCTTCCCCTCCTGTAATGGCTTAGCAGGCTTAAAACTATGATCTGTAGGGTTTCCCAGAGCTATGCCAGGGGCTATTATTGATTCAAAACCGTCCAGCCATGACCTTTTGGTTATGAAAACAGAATGCAAAAAGCTAATGTGATGAAGTGCCATCCATGTGGTATGGTGAACAACCTATCATGAGCTTTTATAACCAGACTATGGTCAGGAGACCCAGCTCACAGCTGGAAGCAAAGGCCCATACAGTAGAGCGGTGTATATTGTCAGCATGATTGTCTGAAATTGATGGCAATGTCTCGAGGCCTATGGAGATCCTAGGGTGGTGACCCAAGCTGGCGAGAGTCGGCAGATATCAGGAGAAGAGAATCCTGGCAAAACCAGGGACACAAAGAGTGATGCAAAAAGGAGGTATTACTGAACAAAGCCAATGGTAACCCTGGCGGGAAGATGCAGAAAGTATAGAAGCCTGGTCGACAAGTCGGAGTAGACACCTAGAACATCAAAGTGAACACATTTTCTCAAGCAGATACCGGAAGCAGAGGAGGGAAGCCCGGGTGAATACCTTGCAAGAAGGGAGAGGTGGCAGGCAGATCAAAAAGGGGAAATACGTTGATAAAGTGGACACCAAAAAACTTTGGATGCTGGAACTTGGAGCTCAGAAAGTGAAGTTAGAAAGAAATGGAATCAGAACTCAATGAAAAGTGGACAAGAGACGAAAAAGAAACATTTGCCTGCTCGAACCTGAGTCATAAGTCCTAAAGCATACTGAACAAATGAAGGTGAAAATTATTTCTTACTTGAACCATGTGACGTAGCACTCCACCACAATGAACCACACTGACTCCTAAAGTAAACTCTCATGGATGTGTATTAAGACTTGTGCTGGTCGAAATGGCTGGTTCCTTTTGGGACCTAATGGACTGGGGGTATTTTGGCGCTAGGGCCGGCCCTTTTCCTCTCTTGACTTTCCCAGGCTAGATTCCCACCTCCTTAGCCCAGACGTCCCTATCTGGGTGGTTAGTAGATCTCCGATCTTTAACACCCATCAGTCTTTCTTCTTCTCTACACTTTAGGTTTTTGCCCTAAAACCATGGCTACCCGACTCCCTAGGGAACTAGCTTTTCCTCTCCTATAGTTAGTTAGTCTCGGGGAAGAGGGAATGGTGGCTTCATTCGCCCTGTGTTACACACACTCCTTTCACAACCTCTCACAGTTGAACCTGTGTTTTACTGATCCGAACAACTGTTCTCCTCTCCCTATGACACTGTCCTCCAATCTCTCACTCTGCCTTTCCACCTCCACCCTTCGGTTTTACTTCCTTTCCCACTCCTATTCCTTACTACCGCTTGTACTTCCAACTATCCCTCTACCTCAGTTATTCCTTCCCCTCCTTTCCCACTTTACGCTCCCCGCCTCTTACTGGTTCTCTAGTTAAACGTATGTCTACAACAATATCTACTCCTACTCTCTCACTCAGTGCCCCTCTGCCCGCTTTACCTCTACTACTTTTCCGAATCTGTTACTACCACTACCTCTCTACTACTATGGTCTTCCTCTTACCCGAATTCCAGCGATATAGTGCCCTGCTCACCTCTCTAGTTAGCCCCTGGTTAACCCCCCCCCCCCCCAGGAACACGCAGGGATAAGGTGTCCTGAGCACCCCTCTACTACCCACTACCACCTATCTCCTTCACTTGCTACTCCCACGCCTACTTCATTTCCAGTTACTACCACCACCTCTACCACTACTTCAGTCTGCCACTACTCCTACTCTACCATTAATACTCACACTCTCCCTCTCTCACACAAACACGCCACAGACCACCTTCTTAACAAGAGCCTCCACACTCCAGTCACTTTTGCCTCCTCTGGTCTCTTGGATGTCCTCCTCTGCTGCTGGTCCGCGCCCAACTGCAGCCCACCCCAAACAACTCCCAAGCTCCCCCTTATATATCTCCCTCTGGACTGGCCACTTACCCTACCAATGGCTTACCTTGCTTTCAAGAGGTGTGACAGGGGAGGGTTTGGGAGGTTACATAAAGGCTTTAAGCCGCGCCCCCTTTTCTATGTGGCTTTTCCGGATTAGGATTTTTCTCTTGGTGAGCTGGCTCTTCTTTTCTGGTCTGTGGTTTTTCTTGCGAGGATGTTAGGCAGTGTAGCCTGTCTACACATTTTCTGGCATCCTGGGTTGTTAGGGTCGGGTTCCCTCCCACCCCTGACATGGCTGGAGCAATGGCCCTGTCACAACTGGTAGACAAAACTCCTTACTGAGTAAGTTAGATAGAAAGAAATGACCCCCGGAAAGTAGGTTCAGAATTCCACAAGCATTTTCAGCAAACTAAGATAAAGGCAAACACTACTGAGTCAGAGATTCCAAAGCATATCGACAATGGGAAACTATTAAGGATAAGGTGAGGAAAACTAGCAGCACCTCGACACTGAACACTCAAATTATAGTCCAACTGACAAATTTAAGTGCCACTGATAACATAATAAAATCATTAAATTAAATACTATTTTACATAGTCACTTTCATTGATTGTCATGCTATTCTATTTATTTAATTTTATTTGAAGGAAAAGGAGATGTACATAGTGAAGAGACTGTATATGAAAAGGGACAATAAGAAAGGGGATAGAGAAGGACAAAGACACCTACATCCAGGGTTCACACATAGGTCACAAATGCATTACTAAATGTGACTTAGCAAAATCTTTTTAAACATCTACAATGACCACCTATTCAGACCCCAACAACTCTCACAAGGCAAAATCTCAATAGCCAACTAGAGTTTTTCTTGCAACTCCCCTGCAGCAAAATAGTGTTGTAACTTTAGTCCTTTTTAGGACCATTCAGCATCATCTCCATCTCTTGGACAGCACATGGTATATATGCCCTTGCAGACCTCTCTCAACCATCATCATTATGATCATAGTTTACATTCCCCTTCTCGTATTTAGAAAATGTGCTTTACCCCTGCATGCAAATCATGACAGTAGTTTATCCTTGTTGAGCTCCTATCTCCTTAGAGCAGAAAATGTAATTAACATCCTCTCTATTACATCAAGCGTCCATTAACTAACTACTACAGAACGTCCTGGACTTGGTCTTGTGACAGTCATTTTGCAAACCTGACAAATGTTGATTAATGTCCATATGTATCATCAGTTTTTGGGCCTTTCTAATTGAGCTTCCATAATAAGAATGTCACAGACATGTTCAAATGGCTCACCATGGTTTAGGTCGAATTTACCGCGTACAAATGGTCGTAATGACCAAAAGTTCTAAAAATGCTACCACAAAAAGTTCATACCTTTGGTGGTAGCACTACAGGTAAGTATAACTTCAGCGGGGGTCGGTGGCGTGTCCCCCGCAACACCCCGCTCACTATACTGTGTGGCATAGTGAGCGGGGTGTTGCGAGGGACACCCCCGCAGAACACCCGTTAAAAAAATAAAATAAAATTAAAAATTTAAAAAATGGGGGCTGCGGGGGTTTCCCGCGCAACACCCCGCTCACTATACTTCACAGTACCGTAGTACGTGTGTTTTCGCATGAGAAAGGTGCAAACTTTTGGTAGTTCACACCTTTCTCATGCAAACGTTCTGACCGCAGCCAAATCAGCTGCGGACGGATCACTCGGATTCGCTCACCACACATTGCTGGTTCTTCAACATTGTAATTTGTTTAGTGTAAATGATACATCCTTCACACTACAAAATCCACATCTTCAAGCTCTCAAAGGGATTTCGAAGTAGGATTGATCAACAAAAGTCATCATCATGCACATTCAAATAAGAGTGCCCAATTCTTAGCTTAAAGCTCTCCAGGTAAAAGCTTGCAAGGCCATGAATTAGCAGTAGGATGGTTAGGGGAAATGCAAGGAAGTGGTAGAGGAACGAGCGGGTAACACGCGATACCATCTACAGTTATAGAGTGCTTGAAGAGCCTAGATACCCTTCTTAAAATGTATATTGCCTGCACATATATGTGTGTTTAGAACCAACAAATAGGAGTCACAACCACTGTAGTAGAAGGAGTCAAGTGAAAGAGCAAACCAGCTAATAATAAACTGACACAGATTCATCATGTAAACATTACTAATCTTGTCAAAGTCAACAAAAGCACTTTAAAGGCATGGCTTACCTCATTTTTGCAGGTTTCTGAAGACGGTGTCATTCCTGTGTCACCTGCATTTGCCAAAGAATAAATGACAGCAAAACATGAACAATAGTAAAACTTATAAGTACATGGACAGAGAAAGGTACACTAACACTGTACAACCCCTGCCCTTTAGTTGTTCAGTTTTGAAAACATTTTGTTTCCATGTCGGAATGAAAAGGCCAAGCCAAAAACATCACTTGCTGGAATTGTTTGTCAGGAAACGGCAAATTGAGTGGGAAACAACCTCTGCTGATGATTATCAAGTGCAACACATTCAACCAGAAGTAAGGTGAGGGTACTGTTCCCACTGATTCTGCATCTGTCCTCAGTGGGGACAGAATTCAGAAGGCAGGACAGGATGATTTGCTAAATGTCCTTATTTAAATACCATGACACCTTATGATCCCTTCGAGACACTGGTAGAACTGGCCCAACTGCTTCTTAAAATTAGACTCAAGCAACATTTTGGTGTCAAAGAGGATGGAGATCAAGTGGAAGAGCCCAACAATGTGACTGGCTTACATGCCAAGTCCACGTTTTACCCACATAACATCTCAGCTGAACCTATCACATTTGAGAAAGATATCCTTAAACTCAAGGCGATTGAGAAAACGAGAGAACATAAAAAAAAGATGTGGATAGCATTGGCCAGTCTTAGTAAGAACAATGAACACCAACACATATGACCAGATGATCTCCTCACTGTCGGATAATAGAGAAAATGATCTACCAATACTGTGCAACCCCAGCACAGATCTTAGATTAGAAATAGCTGGGATAGTGGAGGAAGCATTATGTGAAGGGCATATTAGTCCAAAAGAAGCCGAATTTCTTTCCCCAAACATTCTAAAATGCCTGCCTTCTATGCCCTCCCAAAGGTACATAAAGAGATATTCACTCCCCCTGGCCGCCCAATTGTGGCAACATTAACTTTCATCTTAGAGCCCCTGTCACAATTTATTGATCATTCTCTAAAAACAGAAGTGCCCAAAATGTGATCTTACTTAAAAGACAGAACGGGGGTGCTCAAAATGGAGAAGGAATTGAGATTTGATACAGACACCAGATACTAGCCCCCCTCGACATGAAATCACTCTTATAACAACATACCTCGGATGGAAACATTAATGATCATAGACAAAGTGCTTGAAGACCAAGTACCTGCTATTGAAATTCCACAACTATTTGTTCTCAAACTGGCTGAAATTGCCTTGAAATAGAATTTCTTTATGTATAAATCAGACTTTTATGAACCGTGTTCTGGTACTGCCATGGGAGCAACCTTGCACCATCTCTAGTAAGCCTCTACGTGGCAAAATTTGAAACCAGACACAATTATGGACCAGACAACCTCTCTGGAAACCAGATCACCCTCTGGACCAGACACATAGATGTGTTTTATATATTAAAGGTACCTGGTAAGCCTTGATCCTCCAGGTTTACAATAACGTGTATAAATTACAAATGATCAAGGCTTTTATGTCACACCCCAAATATATTTTGTATAACAAATGAAAAGTTAAATATCAAAAAAACAAATGGATTGAAGTTATTTGGGTGTGACATAAAAGCCTTGATCTTTTGTACTTTACACCAGATACATAGATGATATACTGATTATCAAGAGGGAATTCATGGCAGATTTTAAGAAATAGATATCTCAAATTCACTTACACAACAAGCAAGAAAGTGATGAACTTTCTGGATGTGGAGATCAGAGCGAGAGATGGCAACCTTACCACCACTATCTTCCGAAATTAAACCGATCGGAACTCACTGCACGAATATACCAGTTTTTACCTGAGGAGTTTCTGGGATAACTTACAGTTCGGGCAGTTTTTGTGATTTAGAATAAACCGCTCAGAAATGACAGAGTATGATAGACTGCACAATCCCTGGTAGGCCGTCTCCGAGAAAGGGGTTACACGAAGAAACTGATAAAACAGTCAAGAAATGGAGCATGTAACATCACACAAGCTCCCACCCTCCTACAAGATAAGAGACCGTGCAGAGGACAACAAATAACGGCTGTCTTAAGTCACTTGAATAGAAAATAAAAAAAATGTTTTAAAAAAAATCAAATAAAAAGAGAAATCCTGAAACTCTGGCCCATACTGAATGTGGGATGCTCCAATCCATCTAAACCCAGATTTCAAATTTAAAAAAGAAAGAATCTGAGAGACACACTGGTACAATCTAACCAACCATCTATGGCCATTGAACATCAAGGCACTATTTGGGGCTATGATCGACCACAGGGACATTCCCTGTGAGGTCAATGCTCTGTATGTTCACTAACATCACCAAACTGGCTATAGATCTAGGCTTAACCACCCACGGAGACAGAACATCCTAACAAATTGCAACACGAGTAATGTGATATTTTTGATTTCATGCCCCTGCTACCTAAAGTATGACTATAGAAGCATATGTCATGTATTAGACTTGGGTGAGCAAATAACCCATTGGTAGCACATTTTCAAACACCGCCACACACCAAAGGACATGCGCTGGACGATCATCGAAAGAGTGAACTGCCCATGGAGAGGCGGAGATATACAGACCCTACTATTAAAAGGGGAACATAAGTAGATATTCTGGCTAAAAACAGATCAACTAGGCCTGAATTAATCCTAAGTGTGGGAAACGCTAGCTGTTCTACAATAATTCAAGCCTCCATATAGATGGGCTCTTAATTGAGCAGTTTACACTAGATCAAGAGAATACAGAAGCTGTGGAAACACTTGTATTGATTGGATGAACCACTAGCAAAGCATAAAGCATAAAATGAGCACAAAATGGAAAAAGCATCCAAATAGACTAATTTGGTAGGATTAAACAGAATAGATGGCATGGTGATATCCACCAGAGTGAACATAGGTTCTAATTTCACAGCATCAAAGGATATCACTGTATATAATGTTTATGAGAATGCACACATGGTAGGTGTGCCCTAACCTGTAGCCAAAAAGGGACCTCTATGTGAAGTAGCTTCTTGTTATGGAATAGACCCCATACACCACATATACCAGAATGCTCCTGGCCCAAACGGGCCATACTATACAAAAGCAGGCACTTAGAAAACCATGCCTATACATACTTTTTAAAATAAATTATTCCCAATTGTATTCAATATGTATGCAGACACAACCGATTAGCAGTGGCATTCATCTCCCTAGCATCGGAGTAACAGGAAGTTCAGGCTCGCGCAGTACTGCGCATGTTAATAACATACAACTCCATTGGAGTGTGTTAATGCTAATCGCATTCACAGATAAATTTGTACAGGTCAATGGTTCAAAGAAACAACGAACTCAATTCAATTTGAGCTGGACAAAATACTCAACAAAACCCGTTTGGTCAAGAAAAGAACACACCTATGTAGTGTACATTTACAGAATACCGGTTGTAGGGTAATTTATATGCAGGGTAATCACCACCTTGGTGTTGCCCCACTACTGAGTAGTTATATGTGTCTGATGGACAATAAGATGTTTACATGATACAGTAAACAGAATGCGACTCAGAGCTACCGAGCGCGCCAGTAAGCATAACTACCGTGCAGGACCAATACTAGCAGCAGGTAAGGCAGGAAACTAGCGGGCAATAATAATTACTAATGAACTTCTTCAAAGTATGCAGCACCGACAGCAGGCAGTGGATCTACCCTCCTGCGGGCTATCTCATTCAAGAGTCTGATGTAGAAACCAGCGAGCCCAGCCAGACCACATCTGTGTTAGAAAAGTGGGGGAGGGTCGAACATAAGCCTAAGTCTGCTATTGTTTGCTAAACCCCTCTCTTCCACTGCAGGGCTTCTGCAGACTTGAGCAAAAGACAAGACCTGACATGTAAGCTGACAACCTAGAGTCACTATAGATGGCTCTGATTTATGATCCAACAGCAAACCACATGAACAACACTAACATCAGTTCGTTTTTTTCAATGTCTTCAAATGGGTAGAAATGTGTTGAAATTGTAACTAACAAAACCTGACTGGCCACTGACTAGCGCTACATAGAACTTGGCAATTAAGTATGGAACATTCTGCTTTATGATTACAAGGGTTATACATGGACACAGACCTTTCTGACACATTTATTTCATGTGCAACAGGACCATGATTCCCTGATTTTGTTTCACAGCGTTACGGTTGCAGATCCAAAATAGTGAAGTGACACAACCAACATGTGGTAAGAAAGAATACCCATAAGCCTCGATAGAGAGTTATTACGAGTATGCCACCATTTTTAATCGAAGACAGTCCTGAAGAAAGTGGGTGGAAGAAATAAGTGACCACTGAAACTGGTAGACATATACTGTAGAGATGGCATCAAATAAATGGTCATGGGCTATAGTTCAGCTTTGATCTTAGGTGGACTAGAACTGCAGTTTGGGCCATCCTAGATAATTTCTTTGCATCTTCATAGCTTTTTTAGTATCTGGACTTTATAGAAATGTGGACTCTGACACTACCGGCCATTAACACTGTTTTTGGAACCGATAGCTAAAGTTCTTTTGCCTTACTTCTGGTCGAATGTGTTTAACTTGATAATCAGTAGGTGTTTTGCCCTACTATCGTGTTAGAATGTTACTGCCAGGGCAGACCCTGTTCTTACCCGTTCAGGCCCTCCCCCCTATATACCTCTGACAATAATCCATATGATGTCATCATGTTAGAAGGCCGTAAACATAGGAGAAATAGATTAGCAGAATCAAGCTCAATGGATTTAAGCCTGGACCTTTCCATTAGCTCAGGCATCCTCATCCATATCATTCCAACCATTCTTTTGTCACGCTGTGGAACTTGGCAAATTTGCCTGAAATATAAGTGTCCATCTTGACTGCAACTTAAGCATACACTCTCAAATAAGTGTAGTGACCAAAGGAGCCTTCTCGCAATTGGAAAATGGAGACTTAAATGAGGTGCAAAGAAAGCTCAAAAGACCAGCTCTCTTTTCCAACAAATCCTTCGACAATTGCAAGAGCTCTAATCAAGTTCAGCTTGTGTGCATCAGGGATGTCATTTGGGGGTCGCAACTGTGACCCCAGGGTTCTCCCTTGCTACCCCTAAAAGAAATAATTAAAACTTGTTTTTTTATGTAAGCTATTGGGCTTTTGCCAGCGCCAGGTGGCTCTTTGTTTCTGGAGTGGCTGGCTTTCTTGTTCAGGCCTCTTAAAACAAAAAAAAAAAAAAAAAAACAGGGGGTTCCACAAGCGTAACACTTTCTGCAGTGACCCTAAATAAGAAAGAATAGGAATGACAAATAATTTGTCTTTTTGGAATTCTATACAATAATTGCTAGACTCATTAAAGGTGTATTTCAGGCACGCTTCAGGGGTGAGTCACTGATTTAGTTTGTTCTTAAACACCTCAACTCAGCCTTTCATCTTTCCGAGGTCGATAAATGAGTACCAACACAGGTTGGGTGACATTGTATGTATATTTGTTCTATATAAAGAGCTTAAGCGTAAGTGTTATATAATAACATCATTATCATTTGGCCTTGGATGTCTGCTTGCCTTCACAGTAATTTGGCAATATGGGCCTATACACACTGATATTAACGATACATAGGGTGATCCATTGTTTTATGAAATGCATATTACAGAGTGATATCGTAACCATATATTTTTTTAGTTTACTTTGTAACAATGCTTTGTGATGCCACTTCCTGTTTTGTCAACGGGTGAAAGGTCGTGTTCCATAGCTTCCTGTGAAGTCACTTCAGGGTGGGGTCAATTGACATCAGAGCTCAAGGGTTGTGTGATGTCACTTCTGCTACCCCCTGACATTTTGGTGAAATGACATCCCCGCTGTGCGTAACACCCAAAGGCTGCTCAGAGTCTACTACCCTTTACAGACCAGAATGAAACATAATTCCAATATAATACATGGAAGCCTGTAATATCTGTATAAAATCCTGGAAATAATTTTCTTACCGCAGGTTAGTTGTGACATCACAACTGACCTATAATAAGAAAATTACATCACAACTGACCTGTTACGTTATTACGCTTCAGCAGTAACGTCACAATCCCTGCTGCTTGAGCAACACGAAAAAAATCCAGCTATCACTGCAGCACTTAATTAAAGCTGTGAAAAGCTTTTCAAATTCCCTACCTGCAGAATAGTTTTACGTCACTTTACAACCATTCATTGACAAACTGGTTATGGTTGAATGTTTAATTTGTGCACTGCTGGAGTTTAGACCATGTGAGCAGGAATCTGCATGCTATTTAATTTTAAAGCACAAAATTCAATCTTTTTTTCGGTATATTTTATTAAACTGCTTAAACTATTTTTCTCTAACACATTAGGTGCTGCATTTTTGCTTTTTAAAATCCAAACTGATTCCATATTGATTACATGGACAAGCACAGGGAAGATTGGGTACATTATATGCAAGAGACTAGGTACTAAAGGGAATCTCAGTGTGTGGCCATGTATTTTATGCTGGTAATATAGCTCAGCGGGTTGGTCGCAGGTTCGAATCCCGGAAAGGCCAACTCAGCCTTTCATCCTTCCGAGGTCGATAAATGAGTACCAATTTCGGTTGGGTGATATTGTATGTAAATATGTGCTCTGTAAAGCGCTTTGGATTAAGGCGCTATATAAATAATACATCATTCTCATTACCATTTTAAGGAATAAAAGACCCCCATACATAAAAACTCACCTTGGAGTTCCGTGAACTTGTAAATGAACTCTGCCTTAGGCCTCGTTCCTCTATTTGCTCACAAAACTCCTTGGTGACTTGCAATATTCTTATAACGTACAGTAGGGTTACTTTATCCTATATTTAAAACCCAGGAGAGCCCTACACTCTGCCCTTCTAATATCCCTGTTTCGGGAAGTGTAGGTAGAAAAAAAACACAATTCTACTGCCCAGTTAAGCCAAGCTCTCAAAGCAGAATCTTCTCAAAATATGATGTTGACCCCATCTTCCTGTCTGTGCATTAGTAAGCCGGTCTCGAATTGTTAAGTCATTTCCGACTAGCAAGATTCTCCTGAGGGTGTATTCAGTTTGTAATAGGAGAACTAAAAGCTCCCTTTGATAATATCTTGCATGGACAAATGCAAATTCAGCATTCCCATGGCGACGTCCCGCCCTCCTCTTTGGGTTGTTGCAGACACTCCTGTAGTAATTGTACTTGCTATTTCAAACCACCTGGGTAGACTGCTCAAGCTACTACCCACAAACATGTATTCATATTCCTAAACACTCCCCTCCAAACATCTTAAATTCAATCAATGGTTATTGCACTTTAATGTCCACCTACAATTGCTCCTATGAATTTTATTTAAAAAAAAAAGGTACAAACCCCAGGTAATGGTCTCAGAGAACTGAATAAAGATTTCTTAAAAATCCAAACTTAAATAAAAAAGACGCAGCACAAACCTATGTATTAACATGTTCAAAAGTACAGAAGTCACAATCGAGATGAAAAAATTAGAATTATTGATAGACAGAAAATGTCTTAATATTCACAAAACGAATTCAGTGCCTTGACTGCTTTTTCAATCAATCAGTAAGTAAAATAAACAAGGCGTCCATACCTGTCTCAGCCGAGTTTCTCTGCTGCTTATGCTTACTCAAACCTTCCATGACATCTTGAATTCTCCAGAGTTCTTTCTGCATCTGAGCACCTTGAATACCAGCGGACTCAGTCTACCAAAATAAAAGGTTGTCTGGTAAAACGTCCAATAATGATAGTAATTATATGAATACATGTGTATACAGTGCTTCAGGGCAGCTTTCTCTGGCTTATAGGAGCTAGAGTGCTATCCTAATTTAGAGATACTCAATTTAGCGACCTCACAAGGATGAAGACCTGAATCATTTCTGCTGGAAATAGAATCTGTGAAGGCAGGTTGCAGCCATGTGTCAGCGATGAGCAGCAAATTACTAGTACAGTAATTCATGGCTTGAAAAGCTTTACAGTCTGCCTTTTTTCTTTTTCTCTTACAACGGCTCCTTGAGAGTTATTCCAGGGGTCTGTAATTTTTCTGCTTTCCTTCCAGATTATGAAATGTCCTAACATTAGGTTAACATGTCTCCCAGCTTTACTCTAGAAATGACATGTCATTGATTTGTATTGTCCATATTACATTTAGGTAATTGTTTTATTTCATTGTTTTGAATACCTGTATAATTGTGAGATGGAAAAGGTTCAAAACAAGAGTTCTCTACAAATAAAACGAATCCAACTAAAACTATTACCCATAATGATCAAGAGGGAAAACAGTGAATATATCAAAAATAGGTCAGGTTAATACCAATCAATATTTCTAAGATAATTTTTTATCAACAATTTGGCATAAGAAATATACAAATATATTCTCATGAGTGTGAGGCAAAAAGGGAGAGGGAAGTTTCACAACCAGGGGTTCTTAGAATGGATTTCTAAACTCTTGCCTGGTGGACAGATGTTTAGGAGTACACCTCTGCTAGATGAACAGCAGACACTTCTGGGAAGATAGCCAGACCAATTCACAGCATCTTTGAGAGCAGTTAAGGCTAAATCTCAGGAGGAGTGAGGGTAATCAGGGGTTTCCAATGAGCGCACACAGTGAAACACCAAGAATCACAGTTAGACAGTAGTATGCAAAAATATACTATTTATTATAGTCCCAATAACAACAACCATGAATAATGAAATGCCCTAGAAATACCTCAGAAGCAACACACTTTTATAACATATATACAACCCCTGGAGTCAGTGCCAGAAAGTTAGTAGCTCCACCAATACATGGAAAGGAAGAGTGTGAGAAACCTTTGTAGCACCAACAGATAGCTACAACAATCCTACCTTTAGGAGTCCAGCCCTAAAATGAATGACGCCTTGAGCTCAATTTTCAATGCACGTGTAAAGCGTGCGGTTGTGCGTACATTTCACAAGTACTTCTTAAGGAGCAGGAAAACGTTAGAAGACTTCTGAAGGGGTTAAACGGGTTCCAAGAGTCAGGCGAGGACCTGTTAATGCTAGCAAAGCTGTTCCTGACTTTTGGAGGGCTTTAGGCGGCAAATACTACCCAAGCCAACAGGATGACCCAAAGTTAGCTCTCTAGGAATGAATGCATTTGGATGAACATATGGCCAACAGTAAGCAACGTAACACCTCGCTACCCTTAGCTCGGATTTGGTCTGGACTTGGAAGGTCCAGAGGTGGTCATCAGGGGTATGATTTCCTGCCATCCATTCGGCTTCCAGATGCACAGGTGTTGCAGGCGAGTATACAGGTCTGGTATAGCACAGGAGCTCCTACTCTTGATTCAGGCAAGAAAAGACAAAAACACTGATACAGCAGGTCTCAGGGCACAGGGAGGAACACAGGAAAACTTCTTCAGTGACCATCACGGTAATCTAGTGATGCAGTATTGCGTCACTCTTGCAGTATAATGCAGCCTTCTATCTCGCTGCCCAAAGGTGCTGGGATGACAAAATTCAGCAGAGGGGCTGCATTGCTGTGGGAGCTAAGCTTCCTCCAAAGTCTTGGGTCGAAACTAAAAACATCAGCGCTCCTGCACAGTAACCAAGGTTTGAGCTGGACAGCCAACTGGATGGCCCAGGGACACTTCCCAACAGGCCCACTTGCAGGGTTACCTGGAGACGTTGTGTGTGATCAAAACGTGTTCACAGCTCTTCTGGGATCAGGTACAAAGCGGGGCTCCACTGGGACAGCGAGGGATTTGGATACCAGTCCTCTTCAAGTGCATCTCAGGGTCGTACTTTGTTCTGTAGGTCTGCTCAGGATTCTTGGCTCCTTCAGATCTGTGGAATGCAAGCCCCCCCCCTCTTATCCACAGTCAGGTAAGTGCACGGACCCCGCCCACCAATGGCAAGATATGCTCCATGCATGCACACCAGCAGTGGTCCAACCAGGGACCACTGGGGTCCTCATGCTCACCAGACACCCTGGCACCAGCAGTGTGGATTGGCACAAGAGAGTTTCCATCCCACTTACTGTGTGCCTACCCAGGTGACCTGCAGAGGCCTGCAAAAAAAGCATCTGCAGACAGCTGCATGCCCTAAAAAGGAAATCCTGGACCTAGAATGGAAGGGAGAAGGCAAAGGGACATAATGAAGAAAATAACAAAACAAATGACCTTGTGGCATGGTCATGCTTGACACTAGCCACAGTCAGGAGCCAAAGGCAGTAAGGCTCAGTAAACAGTTATACAAATACAAGAATAAGCTACTGCTTCCACCAGTTTGTCCTAAGACACATTGAACAATCACCAAATATTCCTTACAGAGTTTCTAGAGCCATGAAACACAAAGGCCCCTTACGTGGTACTGGAAGGTACTTTGCGCAATTATAAAATGTTACCAACAAGTGGCAACAAAGCTGAAAGACTAAGAGAAACAAAGTTTCTCAGTACCTACAGTCTGAAGAGCGTGTCAGTTTCCCCATACCAATGAGCTAAAGCCCAGTGGTGCGGAACTGAAGGCTGCACTCCACTGTAAAAAGTCAGGTCGGGATACTAAAACAAATGCAAAAAGTCTAGGGGCCCATGGACATTGGAGGGAAAATTGCATTTAGAGAAATCTTTCCTAATAGGGGTTCAGAGAATAGATGGTAAGCACAAAAAGCATCCTAAAATAACTTTAAAGCAAATGGTACTGCTTTACTACAGTAGTAATTCTTGCTGTGCTGTGCTATACCTATTTATTAATGAATGTTTTAAGGACATGGATGTTCACGTCATAAGTAGCAAAGTGATTAAAACCTCATAGAGACGAATCCTGGGACTTTGTCCCCTCTCCCTAAAGGGGAGCCACACCATTTCGCACTAGGGAGGTGAACCTGCTAAGCCTAACACCAGCTAGGGGACAGGGAAAGCGGGATCCCAGTAGGATATTTGTTACCCTGCCTTGTCCCAGGCAGGTAATGTCTTCATGAATTATGTGGGACCTACACAAAACAGCTCTGTGAATATGGATACTGAAATATCCATTGTGGTTTCTGACCCTATACTGTCTTCAATTGTGCGTTAATCACCGGATCAATGGAATGCTTCCCCTCCTTACAGAGAGGAACAAGAGGGCTTGTGTATCTGACACAGCGTGGCAAAGCAGAGGAGAGTCAGAAGCCTGCTGAGCCACGTAGAGGGGGGCCAGTCTCCCTTGGAGGAGGAGGAGCCAGGAAGGAGTCTCATGCAGATGGCGTGTTGCAAGTGTGTGCAGGAAAGCCCACGGAACACTGATACCAGGAAGAAGCAAGGGGGTTGGAAAAGCTTGGGCCCGCCACCAAGCCAAGAGACTCATCCACAAGCAGGGTGGTCCACCAGCACCTGCTGAACAGATGGGAAACATTGCAGTCTGCGCAATGATGCATAGTTCCAGAGGAGAAGGCCTAACCGTGCTACTACCTCTGCTGAAAAGGCCAGTCTCACCGAAGATGGGCACTGCAGCAAAACAGGTACTGTAATATCCCAAGAGGAGCTGAGGGACTGAAGAACCCAAGAGGTGGAGATTCCAAGAGGGTCTGAGATAGCGAAGAGACCAAGCGTGGCTGCAAGCCCAGGAGGTGCTGAGAGACTGAAGAGAGCAGATCCTCCAAGAGGGTGTGTGAAACCCGAGAACCGAGGGTCAGGTGAGAAGCAGTCGGGCTCAGAGCAGACGGCATTCAACTGAGGGTGTGTAAAACCAGAGGCTCCAGGGTGGGGTAGGAGCCAAAAAGGCTCCAAACCAAGCAAGAGGAGGCTCAATCATATACAGACATTGACAGCAACTGTTTGGCACTCCACATTTAATGGACATGTGTATGGCGCCTATACACAATTGTTTCCAGGTGCCAACTGTATAAGGGGCCAAGAGGCATACATACATATCCCATTCTTTGTCCATTGGGCAGAAAGTCCTGACAAGGAACAAGTTACTTACCTGTAACTGTTGTTCTCCAGCATGGGGCCTGCCATGGATTCACATGCTCATGAATATTCCCCGTCGTCAGGCTGGGAATCCTCTGTAACAGAAAAAACAGTTCAGTTTCGTTTCTAAACTGTCTTTCTCCTATAAACCAATGACTGGGCTATGGGTCATACTGCCCCCAGCCAATGACTGCCCTCTACCTAAGCCTATCCTCTAGCAGCCATCTTCAGATTTGGTAGCACGAAAAGAGCCGCAGAGGGGCAGGCATGAGGGTTCGCATGTGAATCCATGCCAGACCCATGCTGGAGAACAACAGTTACAGTTAAGTAACTTGTTCCTTCTCCAGCATGGGCTTTGGCATGGATTCACATGCTTATGAATAAAGAATACATAGCAGTCCACACATGCACAACCACAGGAGGTGGCAAGGCTCAAAAGAAGCAATCTCTTACCTCCTCACCAGGCTCACCTTCAAGCGAAGAGGTTGCACAGCAATGCTTGGCCGACTCTGGACTCCTCCCTGGAATCCCTGTCGACGCAGTAGAATTTCGTGAAGGTGTGCATCGACCTCCATGTAGCAGCCCTGCAAAAGTCCAGCAGGGGTATACCAGACAGGAACGCTGTAGTAGCAACGATCGCTCTGGTAGAGTGGGCTCCCGGACGGCCAAGCAGCGGTCGGTTTGCCAACCACTGACAGTGAGTGATACAGCCGGAAAGCCACCTGGAAATAGTTGCCTTGGACAGGGCCTTCCTGTGGTTCACAGGGCCAAAGTTCACAAAAAGTTGAGAGGTTGTATGGAAACTCTTCATGTGGGCCACAAAACTTCAGCACTCTACCCACGTCCAGCATGCAAAGTCCTTTCAGCCGGTGATGAAGGCGCCGGAAAAAACACGGGTAACACCAAGGGCTCATTAAGATGAAAGTGTGAGGCACCTTGGGCATGAATGAAGGGTGCATCTGCAGCACCACCCTCTTCTCGTGCAAAGTCAAGTACAGAGGCTTACAGGACAGGGCCTGGATCTCACCCACTCGTCGTGCAAAGGTGATGGCCACGAGGAAAGCGGTCTTCCACGAAAGAAACTTGAGCAGAGTTGAATGCATAGGTTCGAGCGGGGCTCCCATGAGCCTAGTCAGCACCACATTGAGTTCCCACGCCGTGGCCGGAGCCTTCACCAGCGGGATTGAGCGGAACAGTCCCTTGATGAATTCCTTAACTAGACGGTGCTACCACAGTGAATACCGTCCCAGAGATCTTGTGTAGCGCGAGATAGCCGCCAGATGAACCTTAATGGAGGCATGAGCCAGCCCCGATTTACCCAATGGCAGCAAATATGGAAGTACTTGAGGGGCTGTCACCCTCAAAGGGTTGATCTTCTGTGAACAGCACCAAACTGATAACAGCTTCCATTTGTGTCCCTAGAATTTTAAGTAGATGACGCCCCTGCCTTGGCGAGCACCTCCTTGCAGTCCGCTGGAAGATCATAGCCCCCAAACTCCAACGCTGCAGGAGCCAGACCTTCAGGTTCAGAGACCCCCCCGGGTCGTGGTGCGGAATTGCGCCTCCATCCGTGCCGAGAAGATCTGTGACCAGTGACAGCTTGACTGGAGGGGACGCTGACATGCTGAGAAGGTCCGGGTACCAAATCTGCCTCGGCCATGCTGGTGCGACGAGGATCATCCTGCACCGGTACAGTCAGAGTTGATTGGTGACTCCAAGAAGCAATGTCAACGGAGGGAACGCATACAGAAACAGTCCTTCCCAGGAGAATTAGAATGTGTCCCCCATGCTCCCTGACCAGGAGAACTGCTGGCGAAACTCCGCCACTTGGTGTTCATCGCCGCCACAAACAGATCGATCTGGGGACTGCCCCATCTGAGGAAAAGTTTGTGCACTTGATCCTGCCAAAGCTCCCACTCGTGGCACAAGCACAGCTCTCTGTTGAGAGAGTCGGTGACAGTGTTCTTTACTCCTTCCAGGTGAAATGGAATGAGAACCCCTGGGCAACGGCCTAGTGCCATAAATCCTGCGACTTTTTGGAGAGTGCTGGGGATCTGGTGCCCCCCCTGCTTCCGGATGTAAAACATTGCGGTGGTATTGTCCATGAAGACTCTCACCACTTTGCCCTTGAGATGCCTGCAGGAACGACTTGAGGGCCCAAAACACCGTCTGTAGCTCCAGAATGTTGATGCAGCATCTTCTCCTTTGGCAGCCACAGGCCTCTGGCATGAAGACGTCCTGTGTGGCCTCCTCATCCTTCCAGGAAAGCATCCATCATGACCGTCTGCTGGTACGGGGGACCCTGGAAATCCGTGCTCCCGGTGATATTGGAGAGCATGCCCCACCATCTTATTGCTCGGCGGAACTCCTCGTCGAGCGTGATCCTGTCCTGGAAGCTTCCGGACACCTGGACCCAACGGGCGTCGAGGAACTCCTGCAGCGGGCGCATCTGCAACCTGCAGAGTCGAACCAGGTATATGCACGACAACATCATGCTGAGTAGAGACTTGATGGTCCTCACCGTGGCGATCTTCAGTGCCAACAGCCTTTGCACCTTGCCCAAGTTGGCCAATATCCTTTCCTCCGACGGTGACGGCAGGCACAATACCGCGTTGAGCCTGGATCCCCGTCCTTTGATGTGTTAAGCAGGACTTTGCATAATTCACAGAGAACCTCCGTTCCGTCAGCAGGCAGACGCTCCGTGCCATGTGGTGTGGTCGACAGCGATGTCCTTTGACCTGGCCCGGATGAGCCAGTCATCCAAGTAGGGGTAAATGTGGATGGATCCCTTGCAGTCGTAGATGGGCAGCCACCAAGCGCTAAGCACTTGGTGAAGACTCTGGGCGCCGACTTCAGTCCGAAAGGAAATGCCTTGAACTGATAACGCTTCTCTTGAACGACAAAGTGCAGAAACCTGCAGTGTCCTTTGTGTATGGGGACGTGGAAGTACGCATCCTCCAGATCCAACAATAACTGAAAGTCCCCCTCCTCACTGGCCGAGAAGATGCTGCAGCGTGACCATCCTGAACTTCTGGGACATTATATACTTGTTGAGCCGTTGTAGGTCGAGAATGGGCCTCCAACCTCCGGTCTTCTTTCTTACGAGAAAGTACCTTGAGTATACTCCGGAGCCCCGGAGTCGCCGTGGAACCAGCTCTATCACCCCTTTTCGTAACCTGGGCCGAACCTCCAGCAGCAGCTGGGGATGTGATTTTCCTGTTGGGCCACTTGTGGTATTCGCAGACACTTTCGATGAAACTCCAAGGTGTCTCCGTGGGCAAGAGCTTCCAGCACCCATCTGTCGGTGGAGATGGTCTCCCACACGCTGAAGAAGTTCGCCAGCCGGCCTCCCACTGGGGTGCATGGGTTGGGGCCCCCGACGTCCTAGCTGGTTCAATCTTGCTTGGAGGTCAACGGGCCGCCTTGCGGTCCCTGAAGACGACGGTGTCTGCCCCAAAGGCCTTGGAGCAACCCCTTTTGGCTTCCTGGGTCAAGGAACAGGAGGGCTGGCGGTAAGAGGAAGACCCCCTGCCAAACCCCTTTAAAGACGGGATAGACTTCCCTCCTGAGGAAAGAAAGGACGGTCGTTGTTGCTTTAGTGTGCCCAGGGCACATGCCGTCTCCATGTCCGTCATGATGGCCTGCATGGATTCATCCACAGCCTTGCCGAACAGGTTTTCCCCATCAAAGTGCATGTCCAAAACCTTGTCTGGACCTCCTGTCTAAAGTTGGTGGCCTTGAGCCAGACACGACGGCGAAGACAGACTCAGTTTCCCATCTGGCAGAAACCCGTGTCCGCGATGCCCAGGGCCACTGTGATGGTGTGGTCCGATGCCATCTCGGCTTCTTGAAGGATCTCCAAAGCCTCCACCCGCTTGTCGTCGGGGAGGAAAT
The DNA here is from genome assembly GCF_040938575.1 of Ambystoma mexicanum. Classification (NCBI taxonomy): domain Eukaryota; kingdom Metazoa; phylum Chordata; class Amphibia; order Caudata; family Ambystomatidae; genus Ambystoma; species Ambystoma mexicanum. Next base: position 267,891,432 of record NC_090936.1, on the reverse strand, counting down.
CCAGCAGCTGAACAGCTGAGCCAACTTAAACCACAGTTCCAGGTCTTATTTGGCCACGATCACGAGGGCGTTGGCAGTCTTGACCGTCGTCGCCGCCGAGTAGATAACCTTTCTACCCGTAGAATCCAATTTATTCCCCTCGTTGTTCAGAGGGGTGGAAGAAGACGACGACGCTGGCATCGACTATTTGTTCCTGGTGGCCACAGAGTTCGGCGATGGTTGAGACTGCAAGCACTTGGGTGCAGAGTCCAGTACCCTGTACTTTTTCTCTAGCCGGTCTCTCTTCCCTGGGGCTGTCGAGGGGTTCTTCAGCAGAGCCAGCCCTTCATCCCAAACATCGTCCAGGAGCTGGACCGAAAGGATGGTCTTTCTCTTCGCCTCCCACCGCTGATACAAGAAGCCTTCCTTCTTTTCCACCAGCGTGAGCTGGAAAAGCTCAGATGCTCGGGTAATCATTGCAATCATTGCATGGAAAGATCCTACCTTTTTCTGCTTGGCCTTCTCCTTCAGGGCCCTGTCGGATCCCTTGTCTACTTTTGTCATGCCATCCCCACACTTACCTGGCCCGGCAGCATGCAGGTGGCGGAGTGGGTTGCGGGGGTCCTTCCGCTGCGGCATTCGCTCGCCCTCCGGGTGGGTGTCGCGTTTCGGCGCTGCCCTGGCGCCTGTTTCTGCGCTTATGGTGGGGCTTTCCCTGGCACCTGCAGGCGCGGCGGGCGTTCTGTCCCACGTTGCGGTCCCCTGTGATGCACGACGTTCCACGGAGGTAGGTCACGTGACCTGGAAGCAGTCACGTGACCTGGAAGCTACAGGTTATGTTGGACGCGGCGTCCCACGGAGGAGGATCACGTGACCCGGAAGCGGTCACGTGGTCAGGAAATGATTTGTTATTGGTCGCTAGACCCGGAAAAACACAATAAGAAGTGATCAACCCTTTCCTTCATTGCTTCTCAGCTGTGCATAAGGGGGGGAGCTCTGCCAATACTTTGTGCTTTCTTGTTTCATGACCTCTTGGATTTCGGACCTCGTTACTCTCGTGGATTGTTCTTGGTTTTGTTTTTTGGACAAATTGGACTGCCTATTTGTATTACACGGATTTTTGGATTTGTTTCTTGGATTGCTTTTCGATTGCCCCTTGGACTTGGTTTATGGTGAACTGTCTACCTGAACTGATCAGGTCTTTGGATTATCTGGATTGCATCTTTCATCCCCCTTTGACTCGGGTACTTTTTCCATCTGGATTCAAGCCTTAGTTCCACATAGTACTTCCATACCACGCTGGACCCTGGTTCATAGAGGTATCTTTCCTTTCCTCTGACCTAACCCATCACACCTTCAGGGGGGAACAGTTAGGTTCAAAACATTAATCGGTCATCCCAAGGGTAGGTGCTTTTTCTGTCTGTTGATGCTAGTTGTGGAAACCCTGTAGCCATTAAGCTAACCTTGTGTTTCCTTTGCAGCCATCTGGGACCCGGTGTTTCCTGTTTCTCCCACCTGTGGCCAATAACCGGTCAGCAAGTCTTTTATGTTCCTCTCTGACTGGTACTTGGGAATGGAGGTATACTAATCCATGTGGACCTCAGATCTTGACAACCTTGGCCTTCTCCTTCGCGGATGGGTCGGATAATGCAACCTGCTTAGCCTTCTACGAATTCTCTCCCAGCTTCACCGGGGTAGCGGACTTCCTCTTGGACGAAGAGCCAGAATGATGACTGGAGATCGATGTAGATGGGGATGACTATCGCACCCGGACTGTCACAGGGACCAGCGGCAGCGGTGACCCCGACGGAAGGGGACTCGCTGTGTTTGGCCTTGTGTTGGGCCCCCACGGGTGGGGCGTCCTCAAAGGACTTAGAAGCTCGCTCAGGTTTGCCGGATTCGGAGGAGGCATGACCCTGGGTACCACCTGGTGCAGAGGCCTTGGTCTGCAGCCAGAACGTCAGTCGTTGGTGTCGATCGTTCATTGTGCGCTTCATGAAGCCACGGCAAATCATACAATCCTCCTCCTTATGCGTCGGGTGCAAGCAGTACAGACACTGGGAATGCTTGTTGTCAATGAACACATTCCGCATACCGCAGTCGGAGCAAAGCTTGAAGAGGGAAGCGCCGTCATCCTCGTCTGACATGATCCATGCGGTGTAGGGCTGAAGAATATTTGGAAGCCTCGAAGACAAAAACAGCCATTGAGGGGCGATGAAAAAAAACAAAAACCAGGTCCCCTTAATCGGATGGATAATCAATGGAACACACAGGCTCGATTTACTGGGAAAATAGAGTTTAACTATCAAAAAGTGAAAAATGCAGAAAAAAGCTCAAAGGGCGAAACACAAGGACTCCCAACACTTGAAAGTGCGGTAAAAATCTGAAGATGGCTGCCAGAGGAGGGGCTTAGGTAGAGGGCAGTACTACCGAGAGCTCAGTGATTGGTTTATAGGAGAAAGACAGTTTAGAAACTAAACTTTAAAACAGTTTTTCTGTTACTAAGGATTCGCAGCATGACGGGGAATATTCATGAGCATGTAAATCCATGCCAGACCCAATGCTGGAGAAGAGTTAAACTGAGTTATTTGTTTGCGATAGAGGTGGAAGGATAGCGCTGGGGCAACACGTTTGTCTTGGAAGCAAAGCAACGCAGCGCAACATGTTTGAATCCTGATCCTGTGCTTAGAAACAACTCCTTGGTAATAAGTGCGTTATAAAAGAAGAACAATTAAAGGGGACCCGTACTGAGGGAGAACAGCCATGTCTAATCCAGCACAGTACAGTGGAGGTCAGAAACCAGCCAAGAGCCTGTAGTGTAGGCAGAAGCCCCTTGGGGAAATCTTTTCTGTTAATGTTAGAGGTTTTCCTTTTTTGTTGTAGGGACCAAGATCAGGTTAGCTTAGGTTTACAGATGGCAGACATACTATGTTCTACGACATCCTAACATGCACCCTTTTGAACTCTTTTCTTTCTCTTAGCATAAGGACCATAAGCATGGGTTTAGCATGGGAATTTGACACAAAATAAAACAATCACTTTGCAAACTACCACACTATGTTTTCAAGAAAATCAAACACTAAAAGTGTGGCATTCGGGATGGATATCTTCATGTGCATCTTGCAAACCATTTTCCAGGAATACACTTTAAAATGTTGGCCTGTTATAACATTAAATACAAAACGAATTCTTCAGTTCTCTTACAAGGCTTTTCCTATCCCGAAAATATACCAGATGCAAATTAGAATTGGTCTGGCCCCAAAAAGATCTACTTCACATCTCATCGGCACGAAAACCACACTGGACAGCCGCTGAAGTGTAGCTTGGCTCTCTAGGCATGGCAATCGCAAGACCCAAAGAGCACACCCCATGCTCGGAGAGTGAATGGTCAAAATGTAACTTACTGTGCAAAATGTCTTCAACAATGGCACACTTTCAATGGCAACGTTGAAATCTGCAGTTGTTTTATAAGGCAGATCATAAATCAGGGAAGTTGGAGGGCCCATCCGAATGCAAGAGATACTATTAATGCTGCATCTCAGGATGTGCTAGATGTAGCTCACACATAGGTCCCCGACCAGTGGACCTTTCCTACACTTGTTAAGTTCATTGTGGCGATCTGAGGCACCACCTGGAATCGATTAGAAGCAGAAGGAAAAGTAGGCATCAACCCCAGTACTAGGTAGTGGCAGAACCGTATAGCATCTAAAAGCATTTTTTCTGAGTCTCACTGCACATTTGAAGGGAGATGATATGAAATGCTGTTAAAATCGGGGGACATGGCAATATCAGATTATGCATTTCATACTTCAAAGACTAAGCTCAATTCTAGAAGACAGATTCTATAACTGCAGTACCATAGCAAGCATGTTCATTGGCCATGAACCCATTTAAATAAATGTCCAGGTTGAGGCCTGCAATTTAGCATCACGTTAAAGCCAACAGCCAATGAGCACATGACTGATACTCAGATCCTTTCCCTAGTTATCTCTAAATAAAAAAATAATATATCCACAATGCCACCTAGTAGCATCACTGGAACTTCACCTCCAGTTCAGAGCCACAACAGCAAGGCATTGTGGGTTAGCTTAAGCAGAATACACTCAACACTAGCATGTACCATCAGACATTACCATTTCTACGCCATAAAACAATTGTATACATTCTTGATGTATGTGTTACACATTTGCAATTGAATAATTAATCAGAGTGTAATCATGCACGTTAGACAAACTAACTTCCCTATCGTAAACTTGGTCACAGGGAATAAAGCAGACAACTATGGGAGAAACGCCTCTGTTTTCTCACACAGTGCAGTATGTCTTTTTGACCATTTCATTGGGATCGCCTGTGTTCCCCATAACCAATCGGTCACATATTGTAGCTCTGTATCCCAGTTTTAGCAACACAAGTCAGGGAGGCATCCGCCCTCATGGTCAATGATGGTGACTGAAATGGCATGCCCTGTAAAAGGTTGTGTTTGTTGTATCAGTAACGCCCAGTGTAAGTTGCGAGTCAGGTGAATGCCATCTTCCCAGGAGTCTGAGGCTTGTGTCCACTATTGGTCTAACTCCTCCTGAAGAGGGTACCTCCTCAGCCTGCAGTTTGAGACTAGCAATACACATGAGGACATCATCACCAGCAGGCATTTGCATCATTGTACTGTGACGATTCCACAGATGTTGTCACTTTTCCCCCCGAGGGGGCCAGTTCTATGAGGCCAGGGAGATCAGGCCGCTACTTGGTAGTCCTCCTGGGGGTGATACAATGTGGGAGAATTTCATGAGGTGGGACTCTCCCCCCCCCCTCACTCACTGTAGAGAAGGACAAACAACTGGATAAAATTAGGAATAATATCCCCAACCTAACCTTACCAAACCCTTTCCCACCGTTTAGCCAACCTCCACTTGCTAACACTTCCATTTGCTATCGTAGCATTGTATCATTTACTACCCTAACCAAAGGCGTGACATAGGGTCACCAGGTTTTGCAGAGGAGCTAGGTAACTGCTAGCTCAATAGACAAAAAAACCCACGGATGCGGGAATGACAACAAATGGGTTTTTTATTTTACACTAACAGAGAACAAAAAAAATATACAAGCTGCGCCGTGGCGCTGAATAGATGCATTATTGAGCATATTTTTGTCTGCGTTTTTGTGAGTTAGTAGGCAGAGTGACAAACAGTATAAATTTCAAGTATTGTTTTAAATGACAATACATTCAACATTGTCGTCGACACACAATTTTGTGTTTCTGGTTCGGTATAGATTGGAGAGAAGCAGTGGCTGTAAAACTTGTAGCAGCGCTGCTGTGAAAGTACCGAACGGTCTTCAGGACAATGATTTCAAGTCGGGTCAATGTTAATAGAAGGGCGTCCACCTATGAATGATAGGGGACTGGGTTAGTTCAGAGAGTGATGTCTAGGAAACCATGTTAAAAACTGCAAAAGAGGGGACCTACCATGTGCAGGTAAGTAGCCGCCTTGGTCGTGTTAAAGTTTGTCCAGCAGATGAATTGTCTGGGAGGCTGTCTGCAAACGTCAGAGGCCTGAAGCTAAAGTAAAAATTATTGAATTTTATTAATCATGGGGTGGCAGAAGGCCACATAAATGCGAAAGGAATGGTGGGAGGCCCTGAGCCAGAATCGTGTTGTGTGGACAGGGACGGCCTATAAGGGTGCCTCTGGTCTAGGAGGTGTTGGTCCAGCTGGATTAATGTTAAGTCCCATGTGTGATCTGTGCATAGCAGAAGCCATTCAAGCAATTGAGAGCAAAGATGGATAGTGAAAGTGTCGGGTAAGTAGCAAGATCTTAGCGTGCATGGTGTCAATTTTAAACTATGACATGCGGGCCGACATAACGAGATAGTGTGACAAAAGCTTGTGGGGGGGATTGGCTGTGATCTAGTAACTAAAAGCCAAAACTCGATTAGTAGTCCCGTGTGGGAACGTGAAAATATGAAGTTATACTTGCAGAGCGGGAGTGACGGCCGCTGCTCTACTGAACAGTGAGAAAGGAGCTGTGTCATAGCAAGATCTTTGCGTGCATGGTGTTAATGTGGGCAACCTAACGAGGTGATGTGACGAATGCTCGCATGAGTGGCTATGCTCTAGTAAAAAGCCAAGATTCAAAAAGTAGTCTCGAGTGGAAACGCAAAAAATTAACTTTTGCATGGAGATCTTCCCAACAGTGAGAAAAGAGCTGTTTCACTGTCGGGGTGTAGTGCGCATGTCTTGTAGTGATTACGTGATCACGTTGTGCGTGTGTCCGTGGATAGCAGGGGACCGTGCATGTCCAAAGGGAGTAGTGTGCTGTCACGGGAGCCGAGGTTGTAATGGAAAGGCGCTGTACAGTCTGCACATGTCAAAGCAGATTTAATGTCTGAAAGGTTTACCCAAGGCGAGTAGTGTTTGTCGTCACGAAAGGCGGGTAAAATGATTTTCATGTCAAAACCTATTTGTTAACATAAAAACACACATTATTATTCAAAATGCTCTTATATGGCTAAATTGCCATACATATTTTACAAGCATTTGTAAGACACACAATATTGAGAATCATATTGTCGTGGGAACTGATGATGCGTGTGAATTGCTGCATTATCATGTTGCTCAAATAGACAACTATTTTGAAACAATGTGGATTGGATGACATAGGTGCACATTTGCTTAACAGCTACTGGTGCATGTGAATAACTGAAATTGATGGAATCCATTCGCGATAGTTTGGTATTACATGTGGAACATTTTTGTTGACACAAACATTACTCTTCTATGGCTAGAATTGTCATACATATTTCCACGAAAAACCATTATTGTTAACACAAACATTGCTCTTCTATGGTTAGGGTTGCCGTGCATAGTTAACATGTGCTTGTGTGAGAAAAATGTTGAGATATTGTTTTAAGAGCGTGTGAAATGCTTGATTAAAGAAATGCATTACCGTGAGGTGCACAATAGTTTGGCAGTTACTGGTGCAGAAAAAGATGGAATACATACACGATATATCATGTTATCTATGTCAAAGGACATGTTGGTTTGAATTGTTTTTGCATACTTTAGGCCACACGTCTGTTTATGTATAAAGGAGCGTGTGATGAGCACAACAGATGGCCGTTTAGTAGGTATCGCACATGCTAGTGTTGCCAGTTTATTTGGTGATTTTGACACATTGGTTCAAGCGAATTTACCAAAGGGACCCAAGAAAAACGGCAAAAACAAAAACAATGGCACCTCCTTGCAATGGGAGACAAAAAATAGAAAGGAGGGTACAGTAATGGGAGCTTGGTCTAAAAAGCACTATCTGTTGAAAAAGAGGTTCCACTCAATAGAAATATTTAAACCTTGTCTGACGGAATCTAGGCGATGGATCCATTTCTGTTCAAGTTTGCGTAGGGCTAGGTCTCTATCGCCACCCCGGAATGGATTACCCACTGTTTGTAGTATTGCCCAGAAAATGTCGTTGTGAGTGTGGTTTTTTGCTTTAAAATGTGCCACCAATGGTTTTTCTTCAACTAGGTTCCGCACACAAGACCGGTGTTCACAAATCCGTTTCCTGATTTCTCTCTTACATTTTCCCACATAGATGAGATCACACGGACATTTGATTATGTAGACCAACCATTTGGTTCTGCAATTAGTGAAAGAGTTAAGGGCCCTTGTTTTGGAGGTAGCCCCAAGGCCACTGAAGGAAAAGGGTTGAGGACCCCAACGATAGAGAGCAAGATAAGGATACGAGTCATCTTCCTTGTGGCAGTGATTGGCAGGGTAGTGAATCAAGTGGGTCAATTCAAAGAAGAGGTGAATGAGAAGCCAGGGTCTGGGACCCAATACCGGAACGAGATGAGTCCTCTTCCTCATGGCAATACTTGGCAGGGAAGTGAACTAAGTGGGCCAAGTCAAATAAGAGGTGAAACTTGAATTGGGTGTTATAGGTGTGAAGGCTGACGGAAATAAGACCTGGGGAAGGGAGTCATTCCCCCTGGTTGTGATGAACTGAGTGCAAGATACCAGGAGAAGGAAGTCATTCTCCTTGAAGCCGGAAACAGCAGTTAAGTTCGAGAAGACCTGGGGAAGGGAGTTATTCCCACAGGCTGTTTGAAGTAACAGAAAACTCAGACCAGACGTAAGGTCAAAAAGGGGTCTGGGGAAGGGAGTCTTTCCTCAAGGCTATTTGAAAACATACTTCAGGAAAAAGGAGTCATTGAAGCCAGCAGCTTCAACGTTGTAGAATGCAACGTTGAAGCTGCTCGCTTTAAATGAAAGTGTTCCTATACACCGCACGGGTGTATAGGAACACTTATTTAAACCAATGCGAGCAGCTTCAAGTTGCATTCTACAACGTTGAAGCTGCTGGCTTTTGTGTAAATTAAAGTGTTCATAAACATCGCACGGGTGTATATGAACACTTTCATTTACACCAAACCCAGCAGCTTCAACGTTGCAGGATGCAACGTGGAAGCTGCTTGCTTTAAACGAAAGTGTTCATATACACTGCACGGGTGTATATGAAAACTTTCCAATACACCAAAGTAAGCAGCTTCAACCTCCTGCAATGTTGAAGCTGCTCACTTTGGCGTATAGGAACTGTGTTCTCAGCAGCATTTTTGTAGAATAACGATTCTCTCGTTACTTAACGAAAATGCGGCCGAGATTCTGCAATCTGCCTGTTTCCATTAGAAACAGGCGGATTACGGGGAAAGCACTGTCGTGCTTTGCGAAGATGCCCAGGCCCACATGAAAATAGCAGTGGTGCCTGGGCGTCAAGAAATGTCCCAGGGAGTCGTGCTATTTAGCAGGCTCACTGCACCAAGATGAGAATCGGGCCCTAACTCTCTCACATTGTACTTGACATGTCCCATTAAACGGGTTAGGCAAAGTCAGACACTTTACAATAAGTGCATACACCTGATACCAGTTAGCTCTCCTCACACAAATAAAAGGCAACACCTAAAGACGTACTCTAATGGAGCAGAGCAAAGGACCAAGGGATGAGAGAAGCAGGCTGAAAACCCCAAGGGTTCCCGATTGGAGGTCGTTGCCTCTGACAGACTGCAAAAGACATGTGGAGATGGCCAGATCCCATAAGAAAAGATTGCATTATATTCCAAGGACACCAGCGACCCTCCAGGGTAATGGCAGAGTTGGGGAGGCAAGGCCAAGCCTGTTGTACTAACCTGGACGCATAAATTGGAAATAGCAAAACAAGGAAAAAGCGCACACAGCCGGTGAGTTGGCAAGCGACCTGAGAGGCCAGTGTGTGTTAAAGCAAATGAAGTAGCAACATTATATCACAAGTGGAGGCTGCAAGTGTGTGGATGAGAGGCGAAGAAAGTCAGACCTATGAATTAACTTTGAAGTAAAAAGCAGCTGTGAGATCAGTGATACTAAGTAACATAATGATTCGGAAAAAGGAAGTAGTCCATTCGAAAGTCTCAGTAAAAGGTACATTGTTTGAAGTTATAAAGCAAACAGACAGCAGAAGCAAATTGAGTGAAAGTAATCGTGAACAGAGTTCGAAGTGGTCCTGCAGTGGCCTTTTAAAAGCGGCACGCACAATCAGAAGCCTTCGAAAGGGTCCGAGCTCGATTGAGGGAGACTCGAAGTACAATAAACTTGGAGAAGGGAGCCCTCTTGCAAGTTTGTGTTGAACTGTGACGTGAGAGGTCTGAGCCCGGAAAAGGGGGACATTTGTGAACTGTGTGATGCAAGGTCTGAGCCTGGGAGAGGGGGACCTTTGTGAACTTTAAGTTGGAAATATAATTTTGGAAGTCAAGAAAAAGGCTAACATGGGCAGGCGGGCCTCAATCCACGGTTTGAAACTGCTTAACTGCTTAAAGTGTTAGAAACCGAGCCATAGTTTGTCATCCTGCCTACAGGCACAGCCTTACTCCGTGAGGTGTAACGTGAGGAAGAGATCTGGGTCAACTACCTTCATTCTTTTGAACACTGATTTTTCCTTTTGCATACATTCCTCCTTTTTACACTTTTTGTATAAGAGATAGGGTGGGCATTAGGTTTTTGTTAGCACATGACATTTTGATTTGACTGACGTCACTAGGACTGTTTTGTTTATCGTTTGATGGTCGAGACTACTCCCATCTTAGTTACAGGGCAAGTAATGAGTTTCTCCGACCCCACAATTTTCAATACAGGTTTTACAAATTGTATCCATTGTGGCAGTTTCATACTTGTGATACCATGCCTTTCCTACAGATGCTCTTTGCCCTCTTGAGTGGTGGAACTGCTGCAGGTTGAGATATACTAGAGTATGCTCTTGATGACGACTCAGTCCTCAGCCTACGAACTGGTGACATTGTGGCAGAATCCCCACCTTCCACGGTGGCTTGCAGCATTGTGTCAGTCTCGGCTGAGAGAATTCTCCTCATCCTTTGAAACTCTGGCAGAATATTTTGCAGTGATTGCACAAGGGTGGGATGAAACGGATCATCAGCACCCTCTGGCAGTTCCGGGCGCTGTTGCCAATGCAGCACTATCCTCTTTGGGTACCATCTTCACCATGTGCTCGTCTATGTCTGAAAATTCTTCTTGAAGTAAAAATTATAAGTTACTCACATTAGTGACTATCGTACTCTTAGTCCCTAGTCCCCTTTCCTCCATACTGAATGGGTGTCCCTTCCTAGGGAAGGGATTCAGAACCTTTTTCACCAGGAAAAACCTTCTTCCCCTTTAAATTTAAAGGTGCGCATGCGCTTCCCTGACTCCGCCCTCCGCCGCCACACCTCAGTCCCCATAGACACGTAGACAATAGATTAACATTGCCTAATGACAGCAGTTTTATAAGGGGGGAGGATGGTGGGACATATGGAGGAAAGGGGACTAAGAGTATGTTAGTCACTACGGTGAGTAACTTATAATTACTCTTACGTCCCATCCTGTTTCCCCCATACTGCATGGGTGATTACAACTGAGTTTAGCCCTAGGGTGGAGAGGAGACCCTCCTTAAGCAAATAGGTTTCTAAGAATCGCCTGTCTGAAAGCCACGTGTGATCTAGAGCCGGCGTCCAAACTGTAGTGCTTGCAGAAAGCTGAAGGAGTGCCCCATGTGGCCGCCCTGCTTATGACTTGCTTGGGGACATGCCGCTGGAATGCCCTTGGCTCTGACCACGTGGGGGCGTGCATGTTGGCTGGCAGTGGCTTATGCTGTCCCTCGTAAGCTTCTTTGATGACCGAGACCATCCATGGAAGCCTTGGAGGCCTGATACCCCGGTCTTGTTCCGCCGAAGGTGTCAAAAAATGCGTCTGACTTGCGGAAGCCCTGGGTCCTATCCAAGTAGAATTTCAGGGCACACCCGTCATCCAGGCAGTGCAGAACACTGTGCCTTGTCCTTAGGCTCCGCAAAAAACATAGGCACAACTATTTCCTCGTTCAGATGGAATGCGGAAGGCATCTTGGGTAGGAATGCTGCGTGTATGCGCAGGACTACTTTATCCTTGTGAAACCTAGTATAGGGCTCCGAGGCGACCAGCGCCTGAATTTCGCTGACTCTGCAAGGCGAGGTGAGGCAGACTAGCAAGGCTGTCTTAATGGAGAACAGCCTGATGTCCACGGGCAGTATTTGGCTCAAATGGTTTGTGCGCCAGGGCCCCCAAAACTATGTTTAGGTCCCACATAGGGTGTGGCCTCTTGATGGGCGGGTAGAGTCGGACGAGTCCCGCCAAATGCTTCTTGACAATCGGGTTGGCAGAGGAGAACACCTCTTCCTCTGAGTTTCTGTAGGCCCCAATGGCCACCAAGTAGATGTGGCAAGTGTATACCTGTATGCCCAAGTGGGCGAGGTGCGCCGAGAAGGAGGGCATGTTGTCCAATGAACATGCAAGGGGGTTGATATCCTTAAAGTCTGCACATTGGCAGAACCTGGTCCGCTTACTCTTATACTTTGTTCTGTTAGCTTTGCTCCTAGCCCCCTGTATGATCTCTAGATTAGCCTGAGAAAGGCTGAGGTGCCCTAGTGTGATCTGCTCAGGAGCCACGTTGTGAGGGCTAGTTTCTGTCGCACGGGGTGGATGACCGTGGCCCCCCTGCTGCACCAGACTATGTGTTAGGCCCGTTGGAAGGGGAGTGGGAGGTCTCTCCGAGAGGCTGAACAGCAGCAAGAACCACGGCCTGGCTGGCCAACATGGAGCTATTAGAATGACGCTGAGGTGGCGAGACTTGATCTTCAATATCACCCTCTGCATCAACAGTGTGGGCGGGAATGCGTATGCTGTCATGCCGTTCTACTGAATCTGAAATGGTCGACCAGGGAGTTGGGGCCCTGTCCTTGCCAGGAGGCGAACTGTTGGCACTTCCTCTTGCCCCAAGTGGCAAGGAGGTTCACCTGGGGGTGCCATCTGCTGAAGATCTCCTGCAGCACAAGATCGTTCAATTGCCACTCGTAATTGTCTGCTCCCAGTAAGCTAGCCTGTCCGCCTCCAGGTTGGATTCCCCCAGAAGGTGGACGGCCGAGAGGTAGATGGTGTTCTCCATGGCCCATTCCCACATGGTGACCGCTGGCCTGCACAGTGGAGGGGACCTGGTACCTCCCTGCTTGTTGACATAGAACATGCTGGTTGAGTTGTCTGTCTGAATGAGGACGACCTTGCCCTCGATCACCGGAAGGAAGGCTCTGAGCGCTAGCCAGATGGCCTTCAGTCCCAGCCAATTGATGTGGTACTCCTGCTCCTTCCTGGTCCAGGTGCCATGTACGCACTCGTTGTCCAAGGTTGCCCCCCATCCCTCGAGAGAAGAATCTTTAGTGATGGTGACCTGTGGGGTAGGTTGCTGGAAAGGCTTGCCCGTCCGCAGGTTGCAGTCCCTGGACCACCATGTGAGTTCCGGGTGAAGAGAAGAAGGAATGTTGATCACCTCCGCCTGATAGCCTGGCTCCTGGTTCCATGATGCTGCGAAGTGCAGCTGTATCCTCCTTATCTTGAGTCTCATGTGGGGGGACAACTAGTAGGACCGCTGCCATGAGACCCAGTAGGTGTTGATACCACCAGGCCGATGTCACTTCTCTGCTGAGGAAGTGCGCATTTGGCCTCTTGATGGCTGTGGTCTTGTCCTCCTAAGTAAAAACGTGTCCCAGATGAGACCCAAGAAGTTCAGACTCTGAGTGGGCTGCAGCTGTGACTTCTTGAGGTTGAGCGAAAAGCCCAGATCGTGCAGTGTGTTCATAAGAGCGTGGGAAGTGTGGTGCACCGCTTCCGGAGGTAAAGCCCTGATGAGCCAGTCATCGAGGTACAGGTATATGTGGTGGCCCTGAGCCCGGGGAGGGCTGCCACTGTATTCATCAGTCTGGTAAAAACCCTGGGGGCCGAGTTGAGGCCGAAGGGAAGCACCTTGTATTGGAAATGGTAGTCCATGATCCTAAATTGTAGAAAAGAATGAGGCTGCCAAATACGGACGTGTAAGTACGCGTCCTTCAAATCCAGGGTGCACATCCAGTCTCCCCTGCATAATGTCTCCGCTATTCAAGCTGGCGTAACCATCTTGAATTTTTGTAGAGGTATGGAGAGATTGAGGGTGGAAAGGTCCAGCACAACTCTCAGGCCCGCCTGGTTCTTTTTCTTAATGGTGAAAATCCTCGAGTAGAAGCCCAAGCCTCGCTGGGAGGCTGGGACTTCCTCCACTGCCTGGCTCTCGACGAGCGACTGGATCACTGCCTAAAGAGTTGCTGTCCCAATCTGTGGGAGTGGAGGGGAAGAGCGAGGAGAGGCTGGGATGGGTAGGCGGTACCCCATGGATACTACAGAGAGGATCCACAGGGCCGCGAAATTCTGGTGCCAGAAGTGTGCAAGGATAGCAAGCCTGCCCCCCCCCCACTGGAGACACGTGGAGCTGGAGGGGTGTGTAATGCCTTCTTTCCCTCTGAGGCTGTTCTGGAGGAGGGGACTGTAAAAAGCCCTTACTCGTCCTCCCCACCTCCACATTTTGTTGCTTGCGCCGTTGTTGGGTCGGTGAGCGGTCTGGTTGCCTGGACCTCCTCTCTTAGAAGTCATGGAACCCTCCGTATGGGCACCTTGTCCGAGCGCTGCTGTGACTGGGTGTATGTTTTGGCCGTGGTCTTTGTAAGGATGGATAAAGACTTTGCCGTTTGTGAGCTGTTTTTCTTTTTATCCAGCTCCTTGTCCGTAGTGGAGTGGAAGAGGACACCCCCTTCGAACGGCAGGTCCAAGATGCGTTCCTGGACATCCGGGTTGAATTTCATAGCACAGAGCCAGGCCGTTCTTCTCATGTCTGTGGCGATGCAGCTGGCCCGTCTTGTGCCACCATATTGGCCTCTGCCAGCCCTGCTTTGAATCGTGATTGGCTCTGCACCGGAAACTCTTGGAGGAAATCCGCAATTTCCCGCCAAAGCCTATGGTTAACGGCTGCCAGCATGCCATCCGCGTTGGCTTGATGATGATGCAGGGACATGTTGGAATACAGCTTCTTCCCGTACACCTCCAGGATCTTCTCCTCCTTGCCTAGCGGTGGCACGGACAGGGAGGCCGGGGGTGACTGAGGCTTGGAGTATAGTGATGCTGCAGCGATCAACGAGGAGTGTGACTGAGGGTGGGCCGACAGCAAGAGTGTATCCCCCTCCATCTGCCTGTACTTGGCGTCCAGGCGTCTATTGACCGGCTGGGCCGAGTGGGGCTTGTGCCAGCCCTTTTTGGCCAAGGCGACGACGTCCTTCTGCATCGGGATCCCAGTTCTCGCTGCGGGTTGTAGAGTGAGGACTTTGGTGAGGACCCCCGCTGATGGTTGCTGGACCTCGGGTTGAGGAAGGCCCAAGTACTCTGCCAGCCCTGCAAGACTACCGTGAAAGGCCTTAGCTGACGACAGTGTGTCGGGGTCCTCCTCCTCATCCGTGTCCCCCTGGGGGTCCAGTTGTTCCGGAACCGGTGGAGGGGTACTGGGAGCTGAGGGCTACAGTGTGGAGACTGGAGCCAGAGGCTGCAGTGGACACTGGTACAGAACCGCCTCCACTATCGGTTGGGGGGCCGGTGCGGGTGGTGGAGGCTGCACAGGGGGCAGGGGCACTTGTACTAGGGCCTGCAGCACCAGAACCATTGGCGGGAGCACGTCCCTGATGGCGTCCCTGAGGATGACCCCCATTTGAGGAGATTTCATGAGCCTGAGGAACCTTTCAAAAAATCTGTTGTCACAGGCTAGAGGCGTGGTAGGTGATATTGATGGGGTAGCGGACTGCTGCTGGAGCCGTTGCATGCCCTGCCGATACCGATGCAACGGGAACCTGCCCCAAGCAAATGAAGGATAGGCTGTAGGCCACATACCTAGTTGACACCAGTCCCACCTTGACACTCCTTCCTCCATCTGCTTCCTTCCTTGGTGTGGTATCGGGCGGGTGTCCTTAATGTCTGGCACGGCGGCCATCTTGTCGAGCTGCCTTCAACGTGCCTGCGTCGTGTTGCTTGGTTCACTGGGGCCAGTCCAGGGCTCATGAGTGTGGATCATGTGGCCTACCCTGCTCTTCAGGCTGAGACCTGGTAGGTGTTTCGCCCTCGGCAGATCTGCCAGTAATACTCCGTATAGGCGCCCCCTCAGACATGTTGCCGGTACTAGGGAATGGCCCCTCGGGTAAAGACCTGGTAAAAGAACCTTCCGGTCCCTCAGCACTGTTACCGGGAGGATCCACTGACCCCTCGGCCTGCTGGCTGGTAGCTGACTTCGCCTCGCTACTCGTGCTGGTATGAGAACCTGAGCGGTTCCTCTTGCACGGTCGTGCCCTTGGAAAGGAGTCTCGCTTGCGGGGTGCACTGGAAAAGAGTGGCCCTACCTTGGGCCTGGATCGATGATTCATGAAGTCCTTAAGGTCCTTTGGAGGTTATCTCTGAAAGCGCTCACGCCACCTGGCTAGTCTGTTCTTCAGAGACCTGTACACGCGGTACAAGCTTGTCAGCCGTGGTCTGGGCCAAGGTAACGTAGGTAGAGGGCATGGGGGGGTCTGAAGTTGGAAAGAGCTTGTCGCAGGATGGACACCTGCTGAACCCTGTATAAGTCGACATGCGCTGGGGAGGAGCGTGACGCCTGAGGACTGAGAACCTGAATGATAAAAAAACAAAAAGACAGAAGAAAAGAAGTATCAGTGCATGAAATTACATGGCCGAAGCCAAATCCACGAGCACTGGTGAATTTGGGCCGTTCCCGTCGACGTGGAAAAGGGGACTGCGGTGTGGCGTCAGAGGCCGAGTCAGGGCAGCGCATGCTCCCAGGGCCGCACCCCCACGCACCTCTAAATTTAAAGAGGAAGAAGGTTTTTTTCTGGTGAAAAATGTTCTGTCTCCCATCCATGCAGTATGGAGGAAAGGGGATGAGACGTAAGATTAGGTCCGGCAGTTCTGTTATCTCCTTTATTGGGGAGAGGTTGATTATGTTGATTCTCGATGACTGTGGGATTGACGGGCCAGTTTGTCTCTCGCCGTGGATGGGCGGGCGATGGTCTTTCGAGGAGCTGCTCCCTTGACGAGTGAAGGAGAGGTGGGTGCTTACTCAAGGACAAGGCCTTTTTGGTGGACAGTGTCCCTGGTTGATGAGGATTTTCCTGTCAACTGGTCCTTTATAGATGGTCTGGTCGTCATCGATGTTCCACTGACGGAGCTGCCGTCAACGAAGTCTCCATCGACTATTCCTGTGCCAGTAATTTGCTAACCATGGACGACCGTTGCGCAAATGGCATACTGATTGTGCACAAGCTTGTGGATGTTTTGTCCATCTAAGGTGAGATTCTACTAGTCGACTGACGTGCTTCCATCGACGATAAGTGGCATACTGTCAATTTAGGGCGCTTCTCTGCACTAGATGGGCCTCCTTGATCGGTCTCTCATCTGATCTTGGCCGTATGGGGTGATGCCATGCCCTCCTCTTCTGACGGAGCTCTCCTTTATACTGTAGCATGCTTCTCAGGGTTTTTGCACAAAGAAGCCTGGGCTGTTCCGAAAGATTCCTCATCTGAGGAGTGGCACAGGTCTTCTTCTAAATAAAGAAGTCGTCTTCTGTGCCTGTCCAGAAAGGTTTTTTGAGTGAACGTCCCACATATTTCCCAAGCCTCAGTGCCATGAGGTTGTAGGCAATAAATGCCTTCCTGTTGAGGGCCCCCACATTCTGTGCAAGCCTTGAAGAGGGATTTTTTTTAAATCTTTGAAGCATCTTCCCTGTTTAAATCAGCGATGACCAGGACGAGCCAGGTGAAGATAGAACAGTCTGTTTCTGAGTCCTGGTTCTTCTTCAGCAGCTACAAAGAACAAGTGCTGGTATAGTAGGTTTTGACATTGCCAAAAATATGTAGATTGTGGAAAAAGGATTACACATTTTAAGTATTTTACAGTAAAAAAAGCCCTAACACCTCATTGGCTGGGAGCAAAAAAAACAAAATGAGGTGAATACGCTGTAAATGGGAAGACTAAGATTTTATTAGCAATGTCATTGCTTTATATGTTATTATATGTAACAGGGATTCCCAGGCTGACTATGGAGAATAATTCAGGCATGAGGATCTATGAAAGACCCAATGCCGGATTCTATATTGATATAGTTTGTTTGCCTGCCCCAGTGATTCAAACACTGCTTTTGCAATATGGTAGGTTTTAGTACAAATATCAGAGTGACAGCAGCACTCTCCCCCAATAGTGAAACCTTGCTGGAATGGATCGTCACTTACCTACGTATATTAAGTCCATCAGGTCTGTGGGCAACTGTATGTCAGTCTTGTGCATACATGAAAACAGCTTAGACTGTATCCAATTGATATTCATATTAGATATAGGTTGGAAAAACTGAATTATTTCTAGTACTAGATGGGCTGATTGCCACGGCTTGGCCAATTTTTCTAAAACATTGTCAGCATAAAGCAAAATCAGACTTTGGCTCACTGGCCCGGATACCCTTTTCATGTGCATCTGTTTAACCAGTCTAGATGGACGTACAATACCCAGGGAAACCATCACTGTAGCGAGTGGCAGCTCTGCTACAGTGAGCCTCAAAGTACCTGTTTGTCTTTGTATTTTCAGTCCAGATGCATGCACTCAACCTCTTTTCACTCATATATATTAGTCTGTTTAAACATCTATAACTATAAGGGTGAGGTTGGGAGGATCTCTGGGACCTTATTCCACATTCCGATAGTTCAGGCAGTTCCTGATTGTATAGTAATGAGGAAATCCATTCTAGAGCATTGACCGTGCACCATACAGACATATGAATAATTATACATTCTGCAAATCCAATGTTTCCACAACTTCAAAATCCCACCAACCTAAAGATTCTACACTGACACCATGGTATCTAGACATAAAAAGGTAAGAAAACATGAGGCTATTTTTGTAACAAAACTATTTGGCGTAAAACCTTAAAATCAGTACAATAAATTAGGATAAAAAACACAATGAAGACCAATTTCAAAATGCACTGAAATATAAAAAACAGATTTCACATCATTGTTAAAATACACAGGGGTCATTACGAGGTTGGAGGTAGCCATGCCACTATTTGCGGCATGGCTGCCTCCAAACTCGGGTCCAGGTTCCTTGAATGTGGAATTACCAGGCCATTCCAGCCTTGGAGGACCATGGGGATGTCACATGCAAAAGGATCCACATTCTGAACCCTGCACCAGTCGCAAAACTTACGCCAACGGCAATGGTACAGAGACTTTGTTGCTGGCCTTCGGGCCGAAAGCAACACCTCCATCACGTCTTCAGGGAGGTCCCAATCCTTATACCTCAACCTTTCAGAAGCCAAGCGTGAAGGTTGAGGGATCTGACCTCTGGATGGAGAACCTGACCCCCCTCCCGTGAGAGCAGATCGTCTCGGTAGGGAAGACGACTTGGAGGGCAGATGGACAAGTCCAGAAGGTCCGGGTACCACGTCCTCAGAGCCCACGCCGGAGCAATGAGGATCATCCGGGAACCGAACTTCCGTAACCTCCGCAGCACTTGCGGGATGACGGGGACTGGAGGAAACGCGTACAGCAGCGGGAACGACCACTCCACCACAAACGCGTCTCCTAAGGCTCCTTTTGGAGGAAATTCCGGCGAGCAAAACCTTTCGCACTTTCGGTTGACACTGGAGGCGAAGAGATCCACTTGAGGGGTCCCCCAAAGGGCGAAGATCTCCAGGAGAATCTCCTGAGCCAACTCCCACTCGTGAGAGATCGCGCTCTGCCTGCTCAGAGCGTCCGCCGTCACGTTTTCGTCTCCGGCCAGATGAACTGCCGAGATCGAAACTTCCTGCTGGATGGCCCAGAACTCGAGCTGCATCGCCTCCCTGCACAGAGGAAGTGACCCTGCCCCCCCCTTTTTGTTGAGGTAGTGCATGGCCACTGTGTTGTCCGTCAGGATCAGGACATTCTTTCCTCGCGCAGTCGGCAGAAAAGCCTTCAGGGCTAGCCTGACGGCCCTCAGCTCCAACAGATTGATATGGAGTCTGGACTCCGATGGAGACCAACGACCGCTGACTGTCAGCTCGTTGGCATGAGCTCCCCATCCCGTGAGGGATGCATCCGTCACGATCGTCACCTCCGGCCAGGGAAGCCAAAATGGAGCCCCCTTCATCAAGTTGCCTTCAACGGCCCACCACAGAAGGTCCTGGGCGACCGAGGGCGGCACCTGAACCGAGTCCGACATCCTGCCGGAGGACTGCGACCATTGCGTCTTGAGTGCCCACTGCAAAGAT
Organism: Ambystoma mexicanum; assembly: GCF_040938575.1. Lineage (NCBI taxonomy): Eukaryota > Metazoa > Chordata > Amphibia > Caudata > Ambystomatidae > Ambystoma > Ambystoma mexicanum. Next base: position 267,871,777 of record NC_090936.1, on the reverse strand, counting down.
CTCATCCGCAGGCGAGCCTCTGGCACCAGAAGAATGCAGGATGCCATGAGGCCGAGCAACCTCAAGAACTCGAACGCTGGGAGCGTCTGGGCATGCTGAAACTTGTGCACCATCTGCTGAATGTGAAGAGCCCTCACCTGGGGAGGAAAACACTGCCCCAGGGAAGTGTCGAGCACTGCTCCGATGTACTGGAGCCGCTGTGTTGGCGTCAAATGGGACTTCTTTAAATTGAGGGAGAAGCCCAGCCTGTGAAGGGAGTGGCAGGTGACGGACAGATGATGCAGGACTTGCTCGGGAGAGCTCCCCCTGATCAACCAATCGTCCAGGTAGGGGTAGACGTGAATCCCCCCTTGCCTGAGATGCGCTGCCACCACCACCATGAGCTTGGTGAAAACCCTCGGGGCGGAGGTCAATCCGAGCGGCAGGACCCGAAACTGAAAGTGCGAGTCGCCAATCGCGAACCTCAGGTACTTCTTGTGCTTGGGATGGATCGGTACATGGAAGTAAGCATCCTTGAGGTCGAGAGACACCAACCAGTCCTGAAGCTGAAGGGACTGGAGGACTTGAGAGAGAGTAACCATCTTGAACTTGTCCTTCCTGAGGAGTTTGTTCAAACCGCGCAAGTCCATGATAGGTCTCAATCACCCGTCTTTCTTCGAAATCAAAAAATAAGGGGAATACCATCCCTTGTTCCTCTCCGCTACAGGCACCAGTTCTATGGCGCCTTTCTCCAGCAGGGCTTGAATTTCCTGTGCAAGGAGCGGATCCGGACTCTGCAAAGAGAGGCTCCCCGGTGGATTGTCGCGAGGCCTGTGCCGAAAAGGAAGACAGTAACCGTGGGTTATGATCTCCAGAACCCACACATCTGAAGTAATGGCTTGCCCTCTACAAGATGCTGCGCCAGCCTTCCCCCAACCGGCGAACCATGGGACATGGCCTCATGACTGAGTGGGAGCGGCTGCTGCATTACCTGATGGCAAAGAGGCAACTGCCCGAGCGGCCTTGGCACCACGGGTACCCTGTCGTCCACCTCTGGTACCCCTGTGTAGGCCCCTTTGACTGCCAGCTCCTCTCGCTTTACTGAAGGACGAGTAATAGCGAAAGGAACCACCCCTCCACTGCTGTCCCCTAGGACGAAAAGGCAGAGGTTGGCGAACTGCAGCGCCCAACGACTTTGCTGCAACTTTTGAGGTCTGCAACCTCTCAAGGCTCTCGTCAGCCTTGCTGCCAAAAAGGTGTTCACCGTCAAAGGGCATGTTGAGGAGCCGGGACTGCACATCAGGAGCAAACCCCGACTTCCGCAACCACGCAAACCTGCGTATCACGGTGCTCGCCGCCATGGACCTACTGACGCATTCAGCTAAGTCCAAACCCGACTGAACGGACTCACACATGGCATCCTTACCATCCTGGACCATAGCAAGGAAACCATCCCGTTCGTCCCCTTCGGGAATATGTTCAGCCGCTAACGCAACACAGTTCCACAGAGTGTGCGTGAAACGAGACAAGGCACAAATGGAGTTGGCCGCCTGAAGCGCCATACCACCAGAAGAAAACACTTTCTTCGCCCAGCCATCAAAACGTTTCTCGTCCCTATCAGGAGGGATGGTAGGGTACGACGCCTGCTTTGCCGGGGCCGTGGCCGCCTGCACCACCAAACTCTCTGGAGTGGGGTGCCTGGTCAAGTAGCAGGGGTCGCTACTGGCTGGACGGTATTTTCGCGACAAGGATCTGCCCACCGCCGGGAGACTCTCTGGAGCAGTCCAAGCCGCCGCCACCCTTCTCTGTAAAGCCATATGGAACGGCAGTACCGGGTCAGTTGGGGGACCAACATCAAGGATGTCCATCAGATCATTCTGCACAAACTCCCCTGGGGGAGCAGACCATCCCAAGTACTCAGAAACCCTAGCCATAAGGCGCTGGGTACGAGGAATCGGCATGAGAGCCAGGCTCAGGCCTACAAAACTCCACCTCCGGAGAGGTGTCCAGTCCACTGGCATCATGCAGTGACTGCCTCAAATCGTCAAACTGACTATGGCCCGAGACAATTTCATCTGGAACCTGACTAGGAACCAGGCCATCAGAATCCTCATCCGCCTCTGAAATATACTCCAGGTGGCAAAAAGAAGGCACCCGAGAGTGCTTGCTCTTAACCAGAGCCTTCCTAGGGGGTTCTCCCGTGCCACGGGGTACCTCCGACACGAAAGGCGTCGATGGCGTCGAGCGAATCGGCGCCGGCGTCGAGAGAACCGGCATCGGCACCGAGAGGATCGGCGTCGACGTCAGATGCAGCGCCTCCAGCATCGGCGGCGTCGACACAGCCCTCGAAGCCGGAGCCCCGAGCGTGTCCCTCGACGACCTGAGCGTCAACGGCTTCGACGACTTCCTCGGAGCCGGAGCCTCGAGAAAGCCCGTCGACGTCCTCGACGTCGATGTCTTCCTCGAAGACCTCACAGGTGCACACAGTCTCGAATGCGTCGAGGACCGGGACCTGGAACGGGTACGTCGAGAACGAGTCTCCTTGTCTGAACGGGACCTCTCCCGTGACTCGTGCCGACCACTCTTGCGAGCGGTGTCTCTCGACCTCTCACGGCCGACCCCACTCGGGGGCGCGGACGGCTTAGTACCCTGCGACTCAAGAATCGCCAGCATTTTCTTCCCAAAGGAAGCCCATTCCTCCGGCGTCGCACGGCTGGTGGGGTAAGCGACGTGCCAGGCAGAGTCCTCCGAAGAGGACCTGGAAGACGACCGGTGTCGGCGCTTCCGAGAATGCCTCGAAGAGGCTGAGGAGTGGCGAGACCGACTCCTAGGAGACCCACGAGACTTCCGACGATGACGCGGAGAGTCACCCCTCGAATCATCCGTCGAAAGCCCCACAGACGTCGACTTCCGGGGCTTGGACACCCGACCTACCGACAACTTCTTCTTACGTTAGCGTAAGGCTTTGGACGTGAGCGACTGGCAGTCGATAGTCATCCATGTTGTGGGCCTCCCCGAGGCACCAGAGGCAGGCGTCGTGCGAGTCCGTCACCGACATCTTGGACCCACCCTCCCCGCACTTCTTGAAGCCCGGACGCGGGGTCGAAGACGAAGTAGAAGACATCTTCACACGAAGGATTTTCACAAAACGAACAGGTTCGAAGAACCGAGAAGAACAGAACTCCAAAGAGTCGAGGCGTTTAACCGAGAAACACAAAGCAACACGTTCGCGGAAAAAACGGAACTGAGGCTACGGGCGTCGTGCGTCCTACTTATCACATCGGATGACGTCGGACGTCGGAGGAGGTCCTCGACGACGGCGCATCGACGTCATCGACGCAGGACGCAGACGCAGACGCCAGGAAAAAAGTTTCCGAAGCAGCACTGCTCGGGTGATTACATGTCATAGATATGGAATACTTCGGAGGACCCAATCCCCTCGAAAAAATCAGTATAGTTTCTGAACTGTCTCTCTACTAATAACCAATCACTGGTCTCTAAGTCATACTGCCCCCAGCCAATGACTGCCCTCTACCTAATCCCTTCCTCTAGCATCCATCTTTAGATTTGGTAGCACGTAAAGTGGCCGTAGGGCAAGAGAAGAGCCGCAGAGGGGTTGGAGGGAGGGTTTGCATGTGAATCCATGCCAGACCCATGCTGGAGAACAACAGTTACAGGTAAGTAACTTGGTTCCTTCTCCAGCATGGGGTCTGGCATGGATTCACATGCTCATGAATACAAGAGCACATAGCAGTACACACATGCATAGCCACGGGAAGTGGCAAGGCTCAACATTAAGCATTTCAACAACTCAACATTAAGCATCTCTTACCTCCTCACCAGGCTCACGTTCAAGCGAAGAGGTTGCAAAGCAATGCTTGCCCGACTCTGGACTCCTCCCTGGAATCCCGGTCGACGCAGTAGAATGTCGTGAAGGTGTGCGTCAACCTCCACTTAGCAGCCCTGCAGATGTCCAGCAGGGGCACACCAGACAGGAACACCGTGGTAGCAGCGATCGCTCTGGCTGAATGGGCTCTCGGACGGCCGGGCAACGGTCGGTTTGCCAACCGGTGACAGTGCATGATGCAGCCGGAGAGCCATGTGGAAATGGAAGCCTTCGAGAGGGCCTTTCCCTGGTTCACAGGTCCAAAGTTCACAAACAGCTGTGAAGTCCTCCGAAAACTCTTTGTGCGGTCCACGTAGAACTTCAGCGCTCTAGCCACATCCAGCGACAGTCCTCTCAGCTGGCGACAAAGGCGACGGGAAGAAAACAGTTAACACCAAGGGCTTGTTGAAATGGAAGTCCGACGGCACCTTGGGCTTGAATGAGGGGTGCGTCCTCAGCACTACCCTCGTCTCGTGGAATGTCAGGTGCAGAGGTTACAGGAGAGAGCCTTATCTCTCCCACTCGTTGTGCGGAGATGATGGCCACAAGAAACGCTGTCTTCCACGATAAGAACTTAATCGGCGCCGAATGCAAGGGCTCGAATGGGGGACCCATGAGCCTGGTCAGCACCACATTAAGCTCCCACGCCGGGGCTGGAGCCTTCATCCGCTCTTTCCCGCTGAACAGTCCTTTCATGAACCCCTTGCGACCACAGAGACGACCGCCCCAGAGTTCTGGTGTAGCGGGAGATAGCCGCCAGATTAATTTTGATGGAGGAGTAAGCCAGCCCTGCCTTGGCCAACGACAGCAAGCACAGCAGCACCAGAGAGGCCGTAATCCACAGAGGGTTGATCTTCTGTGCACGGCACCAGACAGAGAACCTCTTCCACTTGTGTCCATTGCACTTAAGAGTCGAAGACGCCCTGGCCTTTGCAAGCACTTCCTTGCAGTCTGCCGGGATAACGTACCCTCCAAACTCTAGTGCTGCAGGAGCCAGGCCTGCAGGTTCAGCAATCCCGGGTCGTGATGTAGGATGGCGCCTCCTTCCCTGGCGAGAAGATCCACGTCCATCGGCAGTTTGACTAGGAGGGACACTGACATGTCCAGAAGGTCCGGGAACCAGACCTGCCTCGGCCACGCCGGTGCAACGAGGAACATCCTGCACCGGGACCATCTGAGTTGACTGATGAGTCGCAGCAGCAACGGAAATGGTGGGAATGCATACAGGAACAGGTCGTCCCAGGGGAATGGGAATGCGTCGCCCATGCTCCCCGGCTGGGTAAACCTGCTGGCGAACCTCCCGCATGTGGTGTTCATCACCGTTGCGAACAGATCGATTTGGGGATTTCCCCATAGTCGGAATAGGAGATCCAATTGATCCTGCCGAAGCTCCCACTCGTGGTAAGAGCACAGCTCCCTGCTGAGCGAGTTGGCGATGGTGTTCTTTATTCCTGCCAGATGAAAGGGTACCAGAAACATCCCCTGGGCCACGGCTCAGTGCCGCAGATCCTGCGCTTCCTTGGATAGGGCTGGGGATCTGGTGCCCCCCCTGCTTCCGGATAAAGAACATTGTGGTGGTGTTGTCGGTGAAGATCCTCACCACCTTGCCCTTGAGGGACAGGAGGAAAGACCCGAAGGCCCAGAACATGGCTCAGAGCTCCAGGACGTTGATGTCTAGTGTTCTCTCCTCCGGGAGCCAAAGGCCTCTTGCGTGGAGATCTCCGGTGTGCGCTCCCCATCCCTCCAGGCAGGCGCCCGTCGTCAATGTTTCCTGATGTTCTGGGGTCTGGAAGTCCATACCCGCCGCTAGATGCGCGTGGTTGGCCCACCACCAGATGGCTCGGCGGAAAGTCTCGTTGAGGGAGATTTGGTCTTTGAAGCTGCCCGCCAATTGCATCCAACGGGCGTCGAGGAACTCCTGTAGTGGACGCATCCGTAATCTGCACAGACGCACGAGGTAGATGCACGATGACATCATGCCGAGCAGGGACTTGATGGACCTCACCCTGGCCACTTCCATGGTCAACAGCCTTTGTACCTCCTCTCCTCCGACAGTGAAGCCAAACCGTGCCACTGTGTCGAGTCTGGCTCCCAGGAACAGGGCATTCTGCAACGGTACCAAGTGGGACTTTGCGAAGTTGATCGAGAATCCCAGCTCTGTGAGCAGAGGGATGGTTTTCGCTGTGTGATTGACAAAGAGTTCTCTTGACTTTACTCGGATGAGCTAATCATCCAGATAGGGATATACGTGGATCCCTTGCAGGCGCAGCCGCGCCACCACCGGTGTCAGGCACTTGGTGAAGACCCTCAGCGCCGACTCCAATCCGAAGGGCAGGACCTTGAACTGGTAGTGCCGCCCTTGGACCACAAACCGTAGGAACCTTCAGTGTTCATTGCGTATGGGGATGTGGAAGTAAGCATTATCCAAGTCCAGAGACGACAGGAAGTCGCCCTCCTGCAGCTGTCCCAGCACATGTTGAAGGGTGACCATCCGGAACTTCTGGGACTTATGTATTTGTTGATATGGCGAAGGTCCAAGACGGGTCGCCAGCCGCCGGTCTTCATTAGGAGGAGGAAGTACCGCAAGTATACTCCGGTGCCCCTGAGCCTCTTCGGGGCGATTTCTATCACGTCCTTTTTTAGCATTGCTCATACCTCCAGAAGTAGCTGCGGCACGTAGTTTTCCTTCCTGGTCACGGATGGTAGACGGGGACACTTTCTTTGGAATTCCAGAGTGTGCCCGTTGGCCAGAGCATCCAGCACCCAAGGGTCGGTGGAGATGGACTCCCACACGCTGATGAATTTCGCCAGCTGGCCTCCCACCGGGGTGCTCCTGTGGGGGCCCGACGTCACGGCCGGTTCAATCTTGCTTCGCCGAGGCCTTGCCGCCTTGGCCGACGATGTCCTCCGGCCTTGCTGCGGCCTCTGTAGGCCTCCTGCGACGACGAGCGGGCCGCTTGGCGGTACGATGTGGAACCGCCACCAAATCCTTTGGAGGCACCTTGAGACCTGCCTCTGGGGGTGTCATGATGCCTACCCCAAGGAACCCAGACCAAGTCCAGCAACCCCGGAAGCAGGCATCAAGTTACCCCAAGCAAGCCCAACAACCTCCGCTAGGGGCTATTTGGGTGCAGTCCTGGCGCCTATGGCACCAGGCTCACATGGAGAGTCAGTCCTGGTGCCATAGTCGCCAGGCTCATAGATTAAAACTCACCTGATGCAGACCATGCTGCAAACTTACCTGATGCAGACCATGCTGCAAGAGCTCCAAGCCAAACGAGGCTTGGAAGGGACTATTTTACCTAGGGACTATTTTTTTTACTCGGGTGGGGCTGGGGAGGAATACTTACCTGGGACTACTTTGGAGGCTATTTAAACCACTTCCGAAGAGCAGCACACGCTTTGCGTTATTCTGCATCCAGCAGCGTAACGCTCACCGTGCCTGCAAGTCTGCATCAAGTCTTCTGCCACACCCGCCTCGAGTTTGGAGCTCCTAGAAAAATGGAGAAAGAAGGAGAAAAGGTTAGAACAAGAGCAATACCTTTGATCCTTACCTGAATTCCCAAACCATCGCGCCTTCGAGCTGGAAGAAAGCTATTTTATGCACGTTGCCTCGCCTGCTGCAGCACTGCGCTGAACTCACCGGCTTTCGCAGCATCTTCACATTTCACCGCATCCTCCTGCATGTTCCCGCCGCACTCCGGCACCTAAGGAGAAGACAAGAACAGCAAGGTGAGCCAAGGGAATACACAGAGGAATACCCCCCATAGTGATTTTACCACTGGGGTACCATTCTTCTTCACGGGTCGGCGCAGCTTCCACTGCATCCTCGCCGAACCCCGGCCCCTAAGGGGAAACAAAAGGACAGCAAGGTGAAACAAGGGACTAACAAGGGGAACCCTCCTCACCACAAAAGACTTACCTGATTTTACCGCCGGTGGGATTATTCCCCGAGACTTCATACTTTCTCTCAGCGCCTGAATAAGGGAGATAGCAACAGTTTACATATGGACAATATTTGATCGAAACTGTGTTGGATAATACAAATCCTTACCAGAACATTACCGGTTGCTACGAGGAACTCTTCAGTAGGGTCAAGCTGCAACCTGCAAGAATCGGACAAGAGTGAAAGTCAGGCATTTTAACTCTTACGAACTACATACTTACGGCGTCTTGCCGGGAATATCGGAGTCAATATTGACCTGGAACTCACCAATTCCTTCGAGCCAGTGAAGCAACTGGTTATCTACTTGCCACCGCGCTCAATGCAGGATGGAGAGCTCATCTTTTCAAATCGTCAGGTGAGACTTTAAGAGGGGACATCCAAGATGATCAGTTGGGAGAACAGCGGGGTGGGGGGATTTACGCTCAACTCCACGGGTGGTTAATTCCCTTTCTCCATTTGCAGAAGAATATTTCTACGGGCCAAGCAAACAAAGCTAGGTGGGCCAGTCCAATCCGTCATCTCGGCCCTACGCGTCACATTGGTGGAGACCGCAGCAGTCCAGTCTAGATTGACGCCTCTGTGGGAGCCAGGTGAGCCTAAAAAGGGGTCCGAAAGGACAGCCGCCGTTGATAGAGAGAACCCAAGGCCCAGGCCGTCTCGGTGTCTGCTTAATGGCCTGCAGTGACTCGTCTACTGCTTTGCCGAACAGGTTGTTCCAGTCAAAGGGCATGTCCAGTACCCTGGCCTGAATGTCCTGACGGAAGTCGGTGGCCTTGAGCCACCCGCACCGGCGGAGGCAAACGCTGTTTCTCATCTGGCGAAAAGCGGTGTCAGTGATGTCCGTGGCCACCGTGATGGTATGGTCTGACGCCACCTCGCCTTCCTGTAGGATTTCAAGGGCCTCTGCCCTCTTGTCGTCTGGCAGGAAATCCAAGAGGGGAGCGATCTTGAGCCACAGCTCCCTGTCGTAGCGTGCCACGATCGCGACAGCGTTGGCCGCCTTAATGGTCGTCGAGATGACTTGTCGTCCCATACCGTCCCGCTTCTTCCCCTTGCCGTCCGGTGGGGAAGAGGAAATTGATGCCGCCGCCCCTGCCAATTTCTTCTTGGCTGCCGCAGAGACCACTGAATCCGGGGACGGCTGAGCTCTGAGGCACATTGTGGCGGAATCTGGGACCCAGTGCTTCTTCTCATACCGGTCCCTCTTCGCAGGAGCCGTGGACGGGTTCTTGATCAGCGATAGACCCTCATCCCAGATGTCTTATAGTAATGGGACTGAGAGGACTGTCTTCCTCTTGGCCTCCCGTCATTGGTAGAGGAAACCTCCTTCTGCTCTTCGGGACAAAGCTGGAAAAGCTCTGATGCCCTGGCGATCATAGCGTTAAAAGAGCCAATTTCGTCGGGAGGGGAAGCCCGGGCAGGGGGTGATGTGAGATTCGTCCCGTCGTCACCACCGTCTTCGTCCGTCCCGGTCTCAGTTCTCGACTAATCCCCCGACGGAGGGGAAGTAGGTGAAGGCTGGAAAGGAGGGGTGGATGGATTCGCCTCTGCTTGTTCGGTGGGCTTCCCGACAGTCCAGGTGCTGCTGAATAGGCCACTGGGGGTAAGGGCAACCTCGTCCTTATCTCCGTACACAGGGTCTGGATGGCCATCAAGATCGCTCCTGTGTTGTCCTGTGGCATTTGCATCAGTTGTGATGGGAGAGGCGGCTGGGGAGTGGGATCCTTGATGGCATCGGGGACATCGCACCCTGCCTGGCAGCCAAGGAGCCTGCACCAATGTTGCTCCTGGTGCCCGCGGTGCTTTTCCTTCTGTTGGGCCCCCGTCACCGCAGCGCCCTCAAAGGTCTTAGAAGACTGCTCGGATGACTTCTCACCTGTCGCTGGGCTCTTCACCTCTAGCCAGTCAGCGAGTTGTTTACGATCGTCCTTCAAGGTCCGGACGGACATGTTCTTGCAGAATGCACAGTCCTCCTCCACGTGCGATTTGTCGGCGTGAAGGCAGTAGAGGCACCGGGAGTGCTCATCCTCAAAGACATTCTGCAGTCCACATCCCGGGCAGTTCCTAAACAGCTGGGATCCAGAAGGCGTTGTGTCTCCTTTGTCCTGGGCCATCTCCACGCAGGGGAGGCATCAAAGATCTTCCGGAATCCTCCAAGAAGAGAAACCTGACAAAAATTTGCCCTTGAGGGGCATAGAAAAATTCTGAAATGGGTGCCCGTTGACCGGAAGAAGAATCGGTGGAGCTTGAGGCTCGAATTGGCCAAAAAATAAGAGAAAACCCTTAGAAAAAAAGGCAAAACGCAGTAAAAGCTCGAGAGCTATAGCACGAGGACTCCCAACACTTGAACGTGCTGTAAAAATCTGAAGATGGCTGCCAGAGGAGGGGCTTAGGTAGAGGGCAGTCATTGGCTGGGGGCAGTATGACCCAGAGAACAGTGATTGGTTATTAGTAGAAGGACAGTTCAGAAACGAAACAAACAGATTTTTTCTTTACCGAGGATTCCTAGCCTGACGACGGGGAATATTCATGAGCATGTGAATCCATGCCAGACCCCATGCTGGAGAACTAACCCGTTCCAATACAGGACCTTCAATGGAAATCTGCAATTTTGTTGCCTTGCCCCGACTCTGGCCGGAGCTCCCTACACTTTCCATGAACACCTCCAATCCACTCCTGACACCCATTGGGGTAGTCGACAGAATCACGGCATTGACCGCATAGAAAAATGCCGGAAACCTGTTGCCCCACAACTTTGGCGGGTCTAAACAGCGTGCCAATAAGTCCTCAATTTCATTCATATACAGGCAGAATAAAATGGACACCATCGCACAACCCTGGTGGAACCCCCAGCAGTACTTTAAAGGGATCTGTTCGGTCCCCCCATTCCCCTCTGGCCCACAGATGCAAGTTATCAGTACATATGGACTGTATGCTAGCCAAAAGATATCCTGGTATGCCCTTGTTGGCCAGAATTTCCCATAACTTTTGCCTCGAGACACAGTCAAATGCTGGACTTAGCTCTACAAAAACAGCATATACCTTGACATGAAGTATAGACACATTTTGCTAGTAGTAGGCCCAGCCTAATGCATTGATCAATCTTACTTCGCCCCCCTGAAAACCGTCCTGGAAATGGTTAATCCTCATACCCTCAATGTCCCACTGTAGAGCCGTGCCAGAAGCACCTTGGCAAAAACCCTTACTGGCATAATCCAACAAGGAGATGGGACGGTAATTCCCTGGGAGCTTATTATCGCCCTTTTTATAGATGGGCAAAATAACAGTCTCCCTCCAAGATTTGGGGACATTTCAGATCGAATTATGGCGTTAAATACACGTGCCAGGAGGGGTGTCCAAATGTCAACAAACCGATGGGGATTTTCCCAGGGCCCGGTGTCTTCCTCGCCCGCAACCCACCATTCGCCCGTTCAACCTCCTCAATGGTTATAAGGGGGAAATCTACAAGCGGGTATGGATGTTCCACATTCCTAATGGCCCCGGTTCCTCCCCCAAATCAGGCCTGTATAGCCCACTAAAGTGACCATTGGTATCTGGCCAGACACCTGTCCCTTAGCATCCCAATCACTAGTTCCTATCAACTTGATTTGCACTCTCAGAGGCGCGGATGCTACTCAACCCACCCCACTGGCCTCGCAGTACACAGCTAACTGGATTGTGGTCACTTTAACACTGGTTGAGCACCTCCGTGCTGCTCACACAGCCTCAACTGCTCAAACGTATCAGGATGTAATCTATCCTAGAACTCCCCCGATGACCAACATATGTAACTTGAGGCTACTGCATGGAAATTGCTTGAGGATGGATAAAACAAAGATTGTTGGGAGACGCAATCCTTGAACTCAGGATTATCAACAAAAGACATCAAACAAAAAGGCATTCAGAAAGTTCCAGACAAAGTCTCCCGTTTAGGTCACTCTAGATTTCAATCTATCACTTCCTTCTGTGGACCACAATGCCTCTGCGTCGCTCTCCAGATTTCAGACTTCAACCCTGTGCCAAAAGTCCTCTCCTCCTTTACAGGGACTCTCCGTCTCACTGTTATTTATTCCCCTCCCCTGATCACTCTCACTCTTTTCACTGTAGCACACCCATCATCTGGATTCCAAAGGCGCCCCTCTTCTGGGCATGCTCTTTCCGACTGCCTCCCATAATTCCTTTATCTTGGCCCAGGGGTCTCTTTCTTGTGGTCTCAAGAGGCTCTCCTTCCCCTCACTGGAGACCACTGCTCTTCGGCTGTTTCAGAAGCTCGCCTTTTACCCTGTGCTTGGATTCAGGGGGCTCCTCTTCAACTCACTGGAGCAGAGCACACTTAGGGTTCAGGAGTCTCTTCTCCCCTTCACTGGAGCAGAGCCCACTTTTGCAGTTCAAGGGGCTTGTCTCCCCCTCACTGTACCACACTCCTCCTCTGGGTTGAAGGGGCTCTCCTGCTCTAGTGCCCCCCTGCTTCCTAAGCAAACTCGTCCCCTCAGCACCAAGCCCAAAAAGACACTGTTTCGTAGCCTCAGTTATAAAGGCCTAACCATTCTCCCATTGGCTGAAGCAAACTCTTGAATGGCTTGATTAATTACCTTCCTATTCCAAGCCAGCGGAAGAAAATCTATTAAAGGCTGGCTACATTGGATTTATTTCAGTTGGTTTCCAAGAGCCCCAGGTGGTGTTTGTCTGCTGCTGCCATTCCTCATGGTTGTCCCCCTGCATGGATGTTTAATTTGTTTGTTTCTGGTGATTAAAATGCCATCCCAAGAGGCAGGAACACCCCTTGTAATCTCCTTCTTGTCATCCCTTTGGGATAGGGAAGGAAGTATTTTTCTTCATAAATGCTGCATCTCCAGGGGCCGGAAGAAAAACATTCTCCTTCACAAGCACTGTGAGAGGGTTGGCCATAAGTTATGTTCTTCCCTTTGAGGATCTGCACCTGTTGGTTAAGGGGTCTCTCTCTGGATGTGCTAGTATCTGCCCCATAGTGTATGCTCCCCTGAATCCATTTAAGACTCTGGAATGACTCTGGGTTTTGGATCTCTAAACTGGATGCATCTTGGCAGCTGCAGTTCTGGATACCCTGTTTCTCTTTGGGATCTCATAGTTTCTAACTAGTTGCTCTCCCACGGGGTTTGTAAATAATGCAGGCCTGGTCCAGCCAGTCCTATTCACAGACAGACCGGGGCCTGGATGCAATACTGCCACTCTGATTTGGTCACAAAGTAGAATTCAGGAAGTATACAATACCCGGCAGTGTATTATCAGCAACTACTTACCTCTTTTGCTAAACATTATGACTACAACAGCAGAAAAGCTTATGATTCACTCACAGCACATTGGTCTGAAAGCAAGCATAACATTGGTCTGAAAGCAAGCATAACAATCAGTCTTTACTTTCATTTCTGTGGACACGAATACTGCCCTGTGTCTGGAATTTGATTCAACATGAACCCCGCTCTTGGAGCATGTGAATAAGAGAACTCTAACAAAGCAAACTAAGTGGTTAACTTTCTGCCTGGAAAATAGCAGACCAATACTGACATTTGGCAGGTACAGCTACACATCCAAGTATTGTGAACAAGGACTGGTGATGCACAGCAACCCCTTCCCACTACAAGGGTAGATTGACCTCTTGAGGAAGATGCAGATTCCTTGCCAACAGTAGGAAGTCTAAGAATAAATAATGCCTTTTCCACAAGGACGAACATAATCTGCAAATCATGATGCGCTTTACCAGTGCTTGTTGGTTCACTTATGACAGTGAGATAGGCAGGGGCTGTTCATACAGCAGGGACCTGTAGTTATTTCTCAGGAAACCTGTAAATTTGACATCCTGAAGATATCTCTCTTTTTATCATGAGCTTTTTTCGACTCAACATAATCATCAAAAAGGGGGTACTTATAGCCACACCAGGCAGCAAGATGGATGGTCTAATTGCAAGTACACACATTTTTCAGCTAGTGGTGTTTTTTGTTTAGGCCAGCATTACCTCCCCTTGGAAGAGCAGCAAAAACTACTTCAAAACCAGAACTGTCTTCAGCTACAGGACCTATATTTGGTGCTACTCAAAGCCTTCCAAGAAAACAAACGTGGTAATAAATTCTACTTGTGTTAATGCAAGGTCTTTAGAAACTCATATTATAGATCTAGGATTGCTTGTGCTTAAATGAATGGTTTCTGTTTGCTATCTCTGAAGAACAGTTAAAGAATCAGACCCGGCCTAGTCTATGCCACAACACTCACAGATCATATGCTGACCAACAAGGCAGGATAGGGGGGTAGGCTAACCATTTAAGAATACAGACTGCCAGTCCGATTTTGGGTTCAATTACTTTTCTGACAAAGAAGTAACAAGGTGATGAAAGCCATTAAATGTATCTTGGGCAACGCGCTCTTGAAACAACTCAAAATAAACGCCTCGTACCAGAATGACTGGTTTAACCTAAAATTGAACCACTGAATATTAACATCAAATCGATTCTAAAGGAAATTAAGTAGTTAAATAATATTTTAGTCAGTGAAGCTTGCTTAAATTATAATGACTTAACCCAAAGACTTAAACACAACCAAGTCTTATCTCATTTAGTGGCAAAATACAGAACAAATGAAGACAAGAAATGGTTTACATTTGTAGCATAGAGCTACAAATAGACTTCAAAGATCTTGGAGATAAATTTGATCCTGTTCAAATGCAGCAAAAGAGGGTCACAAAGAGGTAATACATTATTTATGCCAGCACTAAGGTAAAGAAAAGCGGACCTCACAAAATAGGCTTTCTATCAAAAAGAAGTTCCCAACAAAATCAAGGCTAACTTGAAGATTACAAAAGGGCAGTTTCTGGCTAAATTTGAGTACATTGGTAATTATTTATCCCACATGGCTAGGCTCTTTAAATATGAAGAACCACGCACAGAGATTCAAGCAGCTCCAAGATAGCAATCCTAGGGTCCGATATCTAGGACAACCTACAAATGACAAACGATTAAAGGCCAGAAATCTGACATTAAAACACCAACTTATTTGTGCATCTAGGCACTAGTTACAATTACATATGCAATGGCCCAGCTCACAAAGTGTAGGAAAAAGCATGAGGTTATAGGCATAAGATAACATTGATGAGGTAACATAATTCGGGAAATCCTCACCCAGGTGTGGGAGGGAGTTGGGGGGGTGGGCTACATCGGATAAGCAGGTAGGCATTTTGTATTTATGCTGTGCTTTATAACACAGTGATTGTAGAAAATAAACAAAAATGTTGTTGCGAATACTGTTGAGCCTAGCAGAGTATTAGAGAAGCTGTTTAAATTTCAAAAATAAAATTTAAAAAAGCCTTTCCAATAACATCCACATAGTTGCCGGATGTACATCCTTATTTCAGGAGTCCAGACTCATTTTCTGTCAAAAGAGCTGATGTTTATTGAGCCAAAACACAAACATCAATTCAAGAATTGGGCAACCATTTAAAATGTTTGCAAACTCAGAATTAGATTAAGAATACAAGTGAATCCATGTTAAGTATCTTTAAATAATAACATATTAGTTCCTTTTCATTTTTTAGATCACCACCTGTGTTCTACTCACATGAAATTCGAAAACCCACTGGCACTGTGCCCTTTGCGGACGTCCTTCTCTGTAGCTAGCTTCTTTGCCCTGAGCTGTGCTCCCAGTCAGATTTCTCATACACCACCTCCTTCTGCACTATTCCTCTTAAAATCAAGCCATTGCTCTGCAAACCCTCCACAACAAAAGCTTCAACTGTTTCCCCCTCCCTCTGATCTTTTACAAAGGCCGCCAAGTAACGTATTCCCTGACTGCTGCTTCCTCCGAGGTTTCTCTTCCTCTCTAATCTTCTTGTCACTGTAGTTGCAGGGCTGTGCACAATGCCCACGTAACAGTCTGAGTCAGCCTGCAGAGTAGTCCGGGAATACCGGCCACATCGCTAACTTATTTCTGTTACAGACCTGGAGGCTACATCACTGCATGGATGTCAAACAAGCCAGGTGCATTGGTTACCCCTCAGTGGCAATGGCCTGGAGTGCTACCTGAATCTCAGCACAGAGAGGGCCGGTGAGGGTGTGCACCATATTCTGAACACAGACATGGTCCTGGTCCAAAGACATAAAAAGGCACCTAATGTCCTTGAATCAGGAAGCCACAACAACTGACAACCCTCCCTAAAGATCAAACAGTGGCAGATACAGTGAAGCACTATAGTGGCAGAGTGGTGGGTGGTGAGAGGACTGCCACTTGGGTGTTAGTGACTACTAAACATGAAGGACTGCATTTTTCTTAATGCATTTTTAAGTGTTAAGAGTGTTACTCTAGAGGACTAAATGTCACAGATGGCCTCAAAAACACCAACTCCCAGATGAGTTTCTGAGCTTTTGAATTCAGCAAAGGGCCGAATGGCCATCCCTCTCTCTCTCTCTCTTGCGCACGCGCTATCTAACCAAGGAATTGGTAGTTCCACCCTACCCCAGTAGTCCCGCGACCGCGGACTGTTGCTAGTGATCGGTAAACCCTAACAGGTGACGCATATCGGGTACCCCGGTTGGATAGTGCCTATTATCCACCCTGTGCACTTGCCTTATTTCCACGCCATTGTATTCCTCTCCGCCTATTCCATCTATCGTTTCATCTCTCCCTGATATCTTTTGTCCGTCCAATGTTCCCCTCTCTGTCTACCTCCTACCTACTCTTTTCTACTATCAATCCACATTCCAAACTCACACTACTCCTTTCTCCACATAACTACTCTCACATCTACACCATTACACCTCCACCACAACGCTACTCCGACCTCCAACCACTACTACCCCCATCGCTACACTACCACTCCACCTTCTCTTCAGTCACCCTCCCACTCACTCTCTTATACCACCCTTTCACTCTTACACCAGACATATTGCACTCACACCGCAGTAACATTTTCTCTCTGCAACTAACACATCACTTTTTCTATAAACAGCCTCCATGCTTCTCTAAACCATCCGCCTCCTGGTCTTTTGGTTTACCTCCACCTCCTCTGACCTCAACCGAACAAACCACACCTTCCTGTAGCCCCTACTTTTCTAGCCCTGGGTGCGCGCACACTTTCAACACCCTGGGCCAGCAGTGAGCCACACTGGAACCACCAGACAAGTTGGTGAGTTGAGGTGCTGAGCAACCTGCAATTAAAGATGTTAATACAGTAGATATGTCACAAACCTGGGTTCTTGATATCAAATAAGGGACAGTACACCGGAGGGGAGTTTTTAGCCCTTGCAGGTGATTAGATTATAAAACAAAAAAAAGACTATGTAGTACATTGTTCTCGGCACAGGTTGTCCGCTACGTTATTCCAATTGCAATTTGACCCTGGAGTCATAATGGTGAAGGATACCCTTCACATGCAAACCCAGCTCCCCATGAACGTTAGGCAGGTTTTTAAATACAACCGTCCCATAGGCTTCCCCTATCCGTGCCATACTTCCTTTTCTGCTCCTCGTCTTCGCTCACATTCTTTTATCCTAATAACAATGACAGCTGCAGTCAAAGTACAGTACCTTTCAATGTGATACATTTTGTCTGTCTCTGCTCTTCTGCAATCTGGACACCCCCTACTGTGCAGTGGGGAGCCGCCTCAGAGCAGCTGAAGTGCCCTTCTGGGGCCATGCTGGGCAATCCTAATGGCGTTTATTTCCTCTGTGGTGGCGATGCTGGTAATAATGCCCTCTCCGTCTCTATCTGCCGCGTCTCTGTTCTCCGTTGGGTTGTGAAGTTGTTCAAGGCTAATGAAGCCCACACGTTATCCTGTGGCAGAGCCTTAATAACTTTCCTCCGCAGCTGTGCTTTTTTTTGGTATTTGAAAATATTTTATTCATAGTGCCATGTGAAACAAACAGTTCTACTGTATCAACATTACAAAGTCTCATTGTACATCATTCTCAACTGGTATCAACATCCACAGCCTGAGTCCAGACAGCGTATTAGCCCAATATGGAACCCACAATGTCCACTGCACCACAATTTAAACATCCTCGGTACAGCTTGCCACTCAGCCAAGTCCTCAGGGCCTGCTTTCCGCCCGTCCAACCATCCACCCATCCACCCATCCATCCACCCATCCACCCATCCATCCATCCATCCATCGGGTTAGCCGCAGGGTGCACCATGTCACGATATATTTCCTCACATTCATTTGCCTTGGCTAGTACAATTACACATTGCTGCTTGGATGGTGTGCTCTAATCCATCCACTTCAGAGCTATACATTTGCATTGCAAAAAAAGTGCCAGAGCCTTAAATCAACTCAACAGTGTGGGTAATCGAGGAGAGGGGTTGGGCAATAGGCATATCAAAGGGCATTTTATAGCTTATGTGTCCGTCATAACGTCCATCGCTTTCGGTAACCTCCCTCCAGAATTCTGCAATTTTCAGGCATACCAAGGTCATATGAATAAAGTCGGTGCCTGCCTGTTGTGAGAAACCTGAAGGTGTCTCACCCACTAGTCCCCGAGGATCAATCATCCAGGTGGCCAGGAGACAGCCAACGCTGTTGGATCCAATTCCTTGGGGTGGACCACTGCGGGAGGCTAACCTGGATGAGGGGTACTCTCGGAGTGGAAGTGGGACACCGGAGGGGGAGACACGGTATCCCTGTCCCAATAACACCTTTTTCCAATCCTACCAGGTAGGATACCTAGAAATTCAATGCCCCCCGCCCCTTTCCTGACACAAACACTTTCTCACGGACAGGTCACCGTGAGCAACAGACTAACATCAGAGCCGTATAGCCGACATGTCCCAACACCATGGACAGGCAAGGTCAGGCAATTATGGATTATTACACACACCTGACTTCCATCACACTTCCCCACATGGATAAAAGGCGGAGCACGAAAGCACACTTTGAGCGAGGCAAACCACACGAGGAAACAGCAGTTCCAAGATGGCAGTTCCAAGATGGCAGTTTAATACAAGGAGAACAACGGTGAGACCAGTCTCTCGCAAGGAGGAAGATACCCGTGATCTCCAAAGAGTGTTACTTTCGTGAGCATTGGAAAGTAAGAAACCGAAGACCGGGAACTAAGGCTGATTAAACCTGCACACTGTGTCGGAGGTACCCGAGGCTCTACCGCATTGATAACTAAGGTGGGGAGGAGCGATTGCCGCCGTGGTACTGTCCTTGGCTCCTACAACAAAGCGGCATAAGAAAAGACAGCACAGCCGGTGAGTTGGAGAAGCTGATGCAAACGGGTGTGTGTTTTGAAGCTAGGTTGCAAGCACAATTTTGTATAAATAGAACAGTGTGTGAGGCATTGGCTATGAGCGACTCAAGTATAATTGGAACCAAAGAAGTAATTGAACTTTGTGATTCAACTTTGTTAGGCGACCCAAGATTCCATACGCAGAGTGGTCTGGCACCACACGAGCGCTCATTTAAAGGTCTGTTAGGTATCCAACTGATGGAGAGTGTAGAAAATGGAATACTGAAATGAAAGTGGTCATGCAACGGTTCTTGCTAAATCCTCTGCACATTTGAAAGTCTTTGATGGTTTAAAGTACATTGCAATTGGTCCAAGCCCGACTGAGGAAGACTAATTGACCGAAAGAAAGGGATCCGAGCCCGGCTGAGGAGGATCCAGGGTGAACCGTGAGTCTCTCGAGAAAGAATTATCTGAAATAGTTTGAAAGGGATCTGAGCCCGGATAAGGGGGATCCAGGTTGAACACCCAAAATGCGTGCTCAAAAAGTTTTTGTGTTGTTTTTGTATACCACGCCCTCAGAGTCAAGAGGCTTGGATACAGAAAGTCTTGAACTGTGAAAGTGGAACTGTATCCTTGTGCTGCAGAGGCCAGAGTGTGCGCTTTGTTATGTTATGAGACTTCTATAGCGAAAAAGCCCTAAGGCATCCAGGCGCTAACTTACAGAAAACAAGAAGGTAAACTTATAATCAGGTACTTAAGATGAACAGTGTGGTTTTTAGAGATTTTCTAAAAAACAAGTGATCTTTTTTTCTCTCTCAGTACTTGGGCAACTCGTTCCAGGTGTATGCCACCAAGATTGGAAACGAACAACCCTTTCCATGCGCTCTCTTGGCCCGATCCACTCTCAAGAGATGGGTGGTAGTGGATCGAAGGCCTCTTTTTGGCTTGTATATAAAGACCTTTGCCTTAAGAGCGCTAGGAGTGCTCGAGTGAACTGCCTTGTCCCGTGCTGAAAACATTGGGAAGGGAGACAAACACCCTGACTTATCATTTTATGAACACTTCTTTCTTTTTCATGAACATCACCCTACCTTATTTTGTAAGTTAGTGGTAAGGATTGGCAATACGTTTTTTGGTAAAGGCCTCTTTTAATTTGACAAGACTCCACTAGGACTGCATTAATATTTTTTGATGGTCGTAGCTTGCTCCCATCTGTAGACTTAGGGTTAGATAGGCGTTTATCTCACCTTGAATTGTGGTCACTTATGTCTGTCTTACTGTTGATACCATGTCTTCTTTACATATGGTGTCAGAAATGGTATGTGATTCAATTGATAAAAATTGAGAATCCATGCTAATAATTGTCGTACCACCAGAAGGGGAAAATAAAATCATTGCACTCCTAGACTCTGATCGTCTATCCACTCTTAGAGGTTTTGCTATGTTAACTACATATCCCAACTAGTGAACAAGACCTGTTTTTTTTTTTTTTTAAACTTTATTTTTGGTTGCATGTCACAGTACACTCGCTGTAATTCTCATATACATGATACAAATATACTATGCACTTCATAATCACACAATCCCTTTCGGACTAATGCTATACATCAGGCGCGTGCAGTTATGCAAAATGTAGAAATAGTGCAGATAAAAGGTGGCAAAAGTCCATCTGGATAACAGTATAGTGTTACACTTCATTCACACTGTCATTGTCAGAGTTTTCTGTGTCGGAAGAGGTTTCAGTTAAATATGTCCTAAATGGTGCCCAAATGTCCTTCGGTTTACATGGAGAGGGTACCATTCCCACATAGCTTTCTTCGCATTCATTCACATATAGCAATGCTGAAAGGAACTGATCCACAGTCGGAGCCTATGTGCTCTTCCATTTCTGGAGGATACATTTCTTTGCGATTGCGCATGCGACATTGAACAGTCTCCTGATTTTTTCCGGGACCTTTCCAAGGTCCCCGAACAGGTATTTCGTACATATAATGGATGGCAAGTCTGTTGGGCGGACTGAATGTCGCTCAATAGGTATGTGTGGTGCATTATCCGAAGGGTCTTGCCAAAATTTTGCATAGTGTGCCTGTGCTACATAATAGTATAGTTCGAAGTCGGGGGCCGCAAACCCTCCCTTTTCATAGGGTTCGACCAGCTTGGCCCAACTAATTCTGCTTGCCCCCCCGTTCCAAACGAAAGTGGTAGCCATGGATCGAAGGTGATCGAAGAAGGGTCTGCCCGGCCGTATGGGGACGTTGCAAAAGATATAAAGGAGCTTGGGGAGTACTGTCATCTTGAGTACCGCTATACGGCCAGCCAGAGATATGGGGAGTTTGGCCCAGATTTGAAGTTTCGAGTATATGGTTTGTAGAGTGGCCTCGTAGTTGTCTATATACAGGGAGGTGCTATCACGAGAGACTAGGATTCCTAAATATCTGATGTAATCAGGAGCCCATGCGTGTTTGTGGGGTAAGTGGTGGCACAAGTCAATGGGAAGATTTCGGACTTGGCCGTGTTGATCTTGTAGCCTGAATGTAAAGTGAAGTCGCTTATCACGGCCAGTATGGGGGGGAATGTTCTTCTCTGGTTCACGAACATATAACAGTGCATCGTCAGCGTATAATGAGATGGCTTGGTATGCCCCTGACATATATATGCCTCTCAGCTCTTGCTCGACCCTGACTGCAGCCGCCACTGGTTCAATTGTTAGAGCGAAAAGTATGGGAGAAAAGGGGCACCCCTGTCTGGTCCCTCTGTGTAAAGTGAATTGGTCAGACAGAGTTTGATTGGTTAGTACCCTGGTTTTGGGTGACGAGTACAACAGCCTGACACATCCCGTCAAATAGGGGCCGAATCCGAATTTGTGGAGGACCTCAAACATATATAGCCATGAAACTGAGTCGAACGCTTTTTCTGCGTCTAATGATATGGCTACAGCTTGTGCCCCTGGTTTGATCTGTGCAAGTTTAGGGCCGTGGATCTAGTGGGTATAAATCCACACTGGTCAGGGTGAATCAGGGTGGTCATTTTAGGGAGCAATCTGGTGCCAAGTACTTTTACATACATTTTGGCATCGGTATTAATCAAGGACAGGGAGCGATATGAAGAGCGTTCGTGTGCTGGGCGTCTAGGTTTCAGAAGCACTGTAATAACCGAGTCTGTCATTGATTCTGGGAGTGAACCTGCATTAATGGCCTCCTCCCATACAAGAGTTAGTATCGGGGCGAGGATTGTGGAGAAAGATTTGTATAGTTCAGCATTCAGACCGTCCAGTCCTGGGGTTTTACCTGACGACAGCGATTTGATTGCCTCAGCTATTTCATCGCTTCTTATGGGTTGCTCGAGGGTCCAGTTGTCCTCCAAGGTCAACTTAGGGAGGTCAATCTTACTCTTGTCTGTCAATCTTGTCTGTATATTATTTTGTGTACAACTGTCATAATTGGTATATAGATCAGTATAGTAATGTGAAAATTCGAGGTTTATTTCATTTTCTCCATTAATGCAGTTCCACCCTCCGTTAGGATGCTCATGATAGGAGTATGGTTGCGTGCGTTACGGAGCATGCGGGCAAGATGGTGACCTACTCTATTGCCCTCCCCGTACCTGCGTGCTCTGATGGGGATGGCCATGTATTGTTGTTCTTTGGTTGCCAGATATTTGAAAGTTTGGAGTTGCGCACTAATATCAGCCAGGATGCGCTTATCATGGGTCATACTGTACTCAGAACCGAGTTGGGTAATACAGAATCACGTCTGCAAACACTCGAAACTAACGTCTTTAAGGAGGCCGGTCGTTTTGGAGATCAAATTACCCCGTACCCATACCTTAAACTTCTCCCATATAGTCGCCCAACTGTCTACGGAGCCTTTATTCAGCTGGAAGAATTATTCCATGTCGGTGTGAAGAGCTTCAATGACACTTGGGTCTTTTAATATGTTGGGGGACATCTTCCATCGTTGTACTGGGCGATTTATGTCGGGGAGCAGTATGTCCAGGGTGACTGGGGAATGGTCCGAGAGCGTGCGAGGGAGGATTTTGCAATGTTCGATACAGTTAACCAGGGGGGACGAGATGAGCCAGTAATCTATTCTGGATTCGGTGTCATGGACTGAGGAGTAAAACGTGTATTTTCTGTCGGTAGGGTTGGTCCCCCTCCAAGCATCAGAAAGGGTAAGTTCCTCTTGGGCATGCCGAATAATGTTCGCCGCTTTGGTGAGATGCCTAGGCCTGCTGGAAGACCTATTCATTGTGGTGTCAAGAATAGTGTTGAGGTCTCCTCCCCAAAGGACCCAGATATTTGTCGTCAAACCTATCACTGCAAGAAGCTGTATATAGACCTCTGGGTCGACCAGGTTTGGACCATATGTATTGACCAATATGAGTTTTACGCCAACCAACGTGCCCCGGACCACAACATATCTGCCCTGCGGGCCTATCTTGCAATTTTCAGTGCAGAACCCCAATGAAGGGTGTATCAGTGTGATGACCCCCCCTGTTCTGAGAGGAATATTCTGTGTAATGTCTGTTGTTACCCCATTGCCGAAGGATATTCTCGTGTGTGGACTACAATGCATGGGTCTCTTGGAGCATCGCAATGTGTGGGTGGTGCCTATTGATGTATGCCCCCACCTTACTGGCTTTCGCTCTATTATTTAACCCCCGAACGTTCCAAGTGATTAGTTTCAGTTGAGCCCCCTGGGTGCTCTAGTGTTTTGCACCATTTTCGTGCATCGTGAGGACATTCGAGAAAGTGGGTATTCTTGCAAAGACCACCGGCGAGTGAACCAGTGAGTGCAATTTTAACAGTGAACAACCAGCAACAAAAAAAGAGAAACTTTGTGCCTTGTGCCCAACCGGGGCATCCTAAGGTCTTAACAGTGTTCTCCAAAATAGAGAAACGTCCCGAATTACCCGAACCCACCCCCTCCCACACCATTGTGCCCAACCTGATGATGATCCCCTTTTTTACCAACTTGTGGGTGAACCCAGAAAAGGGGTCGAGTGCAGCAACTCATCCGGCGACATTCAAGGATAGGGAGCAGAGGTGCATCTCTGCCTGTCCTTGCTTCAAACTTTTCCAGTGGCCCAAAGAGACCACCTACAGCTAAGGCTAATTCCCAAGAGTGATGGTTCAGGCTACACTAGCTGCTGCAGGTCATTCTGGTCGAGTTCCTGCCTCCCTGGTGGGATGGCTTTCGAGGCTTCCATGTAAGTCAAGGCTGCTGCAGGGGATTCAAAGAAATGCGCTCTCCCGCCGTGCTGAATACGAAGTTTAGCCGGATACAAAAGGGCGTAGGGGACCTGTCGCAGTCGGCGTTTAATGGTTTCGTAGGATTGTCTTTGAGTTTGGACCCATGCTGAGAAATCCGGGTAGATATGGATGTGATCATTGCCGATTCTCAGGGGTCCTTTCTCCCTTGCCAGCCTGATGACGGCGTCCCTGTCCCTGTAGTTCAGTAGTTTGGCTATAACCGTACGGGGAGGAGCCCCGGGCCTGGGCGGTGGAGCGAGGGAACGATGAGCCCTCTCAACTAGGAACTGAGGTGAAAAGGCCTCTTCCCCGAGGAGGGATTTCCGAAGATCTTCGATTCGGATGTCCATTGGACCATTGCAAAAAGTCTCCGAAAGGCCGACTATGCGGATGTTGTTTCGCCTGGAGCGAGATTCCAAATCATTGCATTTGCCGCAGAGTTTATCCATTTCCCCTCTCAGGAGAGATATGTCCTGGGTGTTTTGCCGGGTCGAATCCTCATTCGCACCAATCCTGCCTTCAGCCTCTGTGATTCTGGCACTTTCTTTGTCCAGTCGGGTCTTTAGTGAACCAATTGTGGAGACAATCTCATCGAGTTTGACATTGATAGCCAAGAACCCGCTCTGTACCGTGGTGAGTAGGTGGTCGAATTTCGAATCTTCCGATGGCATGGAAGAGGAAGGAAGTTGTATGGCCGGGCTTTCGGGAGGCGACTGTGAACTGGTAAATGAATCCATGGGGCCAGTTCTTTTGTTCTTGCCCACATTCTTGCTAGGCATTATGGAGACAGTAAAGTAGCCTGTGTCAGTTAGGATGGTGAGGTGGTGCCCCAATGCGCCACAGCAGGAGACTCTAGTAGCGCAGGGTTTGCGTGAGGGTCTCGGCGTGTCCGCCCCACCACCCATGCCACAGTGCTGTATTACGTGGGCCAAACAGAGTGATATTCCTCAGAGCTGGGGTGCACAGACGCACACAGTGCAGCAGGGTAGCAGAACGTTTGGGGCTTCTCGGGCGAGGGCCCAGAGTGGATTAGTGGGCGCTAACTATAGCCACCAGGGCCCGTGTTATGATACGCCAGGGTTGTGCCATTGGTGTTGGGATGACTCGGTTGTGTCTTCCCACGTCGATTCTGGCGGAGGCTGTGCTTTGTTTCACAAAGGAGTCTGCTCTCTGTGCGTGCTGCCCAAGCATAGTACATCAGTGTCCCAATTAAGGCTGGTCCTGAGCTCGAGGCAACCCCCCACCCAACGCCACGGGCGGGGTAGCGACCTCCTCACTGAAGGGACTTCCAGGGTCTTGTGGTGGCCCCCCTCGCGCCGAAGTGCCTCACCCGAAGCCGCTGCGTGTACCTGCTGACGAGGAACAGGATCGGTCGTTTTCTCTGGACCCCACCGTTTAGTTGTTGCGCGAGCAGTCCCCAACCCCGCCACGTATCCAGCGGTCTGCCGCACTCTGTGGCGTACTCCTCCCTCCGTCCTCCTTTGTGCGGCTACGGGGCCGTCCCGCCTGGTTCGCCGAGCCACCAGGACTGATGAACTGTGGTCCGCTGGGGGCGCGCTGTTAGGAAATCCCAGCGTTCATACTGGAAGATATGGAAATTACATCATCCTCGCTACCTTCAACAGAAACCAAGATGGCGGCTATTTGGTTCTGTTTTTCCTAATGCTCCGGGCAGGTCTAGCTTATTCCAAAATGGTGACCTCCTCAAGCCAAACGCTATATCAGTCTCGTTGAGACCCAGGTAGGTGCGTCGCTACTCGCTCCACACCCATGCAGCTTCATAGCAGCTCACCCTCCTACCTTTTCGAAATTTTGCCTTTCTGACTACGGTCTTCCATTCCCTTTCTCTTCGCTATTTCCACCTTCCTTTCCCTTCCCGCGGCGGTATTCCTTGCCGGTTCCTCCCCTCTCCTTCCTAATTGTGCTTCAGCTTCGCTGTGCCTCCTTGCTACTTACTCCTTGCTCCGGGTGCCGTCTCGCCCCGCTGAGCATCCCGTTACTTTTCCTTGCCCTCGGATTCCATCAAGAAGATTGTCCTGTTCCGGACCTTCCTTCACGAGACTCGGCTTCAGGGAGCCGGATTCCCTTTCTACTTCAGCTGGACAATTCGGCCAACATTTCAAAGGACTCTGTACTAGAACATCACCAGACCTGCACGTATTTTGGAATCCAAGCACATCGGGTTTTATTCCCCGGAGGTTTTCCCGAGGGTGTCGCCCACGAGGCGCTTAAAGCCCATTTTTCCTGGGTCTCTTCAGCGCCTTCTGGGAGGCATACCACAACTTCGATACTACAGAAACGAACTCAGAAGGGACCAGTTCTATGAGTACTATCTTTGTTTGTATTGAGAGTCTAAGACGCGCAGGCACGGCGTAGTGTCTCCTGATCCTCCCGGGCTCTGCGTCGGCGCCGGCAGCCCCCGCCGCGAGCCACAAGGGTCTGGGTCTGGGAGACAGTGGGGAAGCACACCCAGCACGGCGTCCGCGCACGATGCAGGTCCAAGGCAGGATACTACGGGCACACGCTCCACGGCGCTCCACGCCTGCAGTCTTCCAGTTCTGCTCCACCCACCGTGAGGCCCGTGCGGGTCTGGGAGCATCGGCTCCCTCGTAGGAATCCGTGGAGCGGTGTGGCGGCCCGGGCACGTAGGCTCAGGGCCTGCCCCGTCCGCGGGCTTAGGGTGTCCGATTTCGGTCAGAATTCCTCCTGCAGGAACCGGATTGTAGCGGGAAGCAGCCCAGCTATTTTTGAGGCTTGATGCACCCTGGAACAGGGGGAAAATTTCACACAGGATTCATGACGGAGAGGAGCTCCTCACCTAAGCGGCCATCTATTTGCGCAACAGCGCCCCCTTCAGCAACAAGACCTGTTTTTTTAAAAACTCAAGTGCTATTAGATAGCCTCCCACTCTCTCATTATAATATCCAACAGTGGGATTGAATACTACTGATAAAACATCAAGCATATGCCTGAATTAGAGCTAGTGCTGTAAATCCCTCCCAGACTATTTTTGTTGTACCCAATTACCATTGGTCCCAGGATCATCAGTTTTAGAGACCAACCTACCTAAATAACGCAGTTTGTCGGAATCAGACTACTTCGAAACTTCATCCGAAGGAGTCGAGACATGGTTTTTGTCTAATTCAGAAAGGACCACCAACGGAACCTTTACCCCACCGTAAGAAATGGCCGACCTAGCAGATGTCATTGCCCAGTTAGCGGCCCATCACATGCAGGCCGAAACTAGGCTCGAAGAAAACTTGACAAAAATTGGTTGAGTTGCAAGCCAGACCGCTAGTACCACAGGGGATACTTCAACCATACCTAGAAGGCGAAGATCTAGGGAACTTCTTTCTGAATTTCAAACAATCAGCCGAACAGTAAGGATGGGAAGAAAACCTTAAGAGAGGTTATTTGGGGCCCCTGTTGAAAGGTGAACTACAGACTGCCTACCAACTACTCAATCATGCCCAGGGAGCCACCTTCGTATCCACAAAAGAAGGGCTAGTGAAGAGAGTGGGCCAAACTTGTAACTTCTATTGGCAAACATTCACGGCCATTAGATAAAATCCTGGAGAAACCACTCTTGAAAAGGGTGAACGTATCAAAAATACTGGAGCCCTTTGGATTAATAACAAATCCCTGGAATAACGGATAGAAATTATTATGTTAGCACAGTTCACCAACTCCTTACCCCCTTTTCTGCAAAAGGCCGTATGACAACTAAATCGACCAACACTAGTCATGGCCATTGAAACTGCACAAAACCATTCGGATGCTGCCAAACCCTTCCACTCGTTACATCAAGGTGAGGAACAGAAAGATTACACACCTACCCACCAACCTCAACCTCAGGAAGTAGATAAAACAAGAAGGGTCATATACAATCAAGGAATGCATACCGAAGGAAAGAATAGAAGCCAAAAGATCTGACCCTAAAAGTAGAGAGGACAGTAAAAGGGAGAATCCTGTGAACTTTCCACAAGATATAAAGAACCCTTAAAACCAGAGTCAACCCATAGAGACCAGTTTGTTGGTTATTTTCGAGAGACCAATAAAATCACCTCATCTCTACCTACACAGTCAAAAACAAAATAATCAGTGACATACGCGAGAGTCCTTGGATATATCTCATCCCTGTTCTTTCACAGGTCTTAACAATGAATAACCTGGACAAAGACCAGTCATATCTACCTCGCATAGTGGAAGGGTATGTGAGAAACCTGAAGGTGTCTCATGCACTAGTCCCCTGGGATCTGCCTTCCAGGTGGCAAGGACACGGCCATCGCTTTTGGATCCAGTTCCTGGGAGTGGACCAGTGGGGGAGGATAACCTGGATAAGGGGTCCTCGGGGAGTGTAAATTGGACACCTCAGGGTGAGACAGTATCCCATTCCCAATAACACCTTTTCCCCTTCCTACCAGGTAGGATATCTAGGAATACAACCCCCCCTTCCCCGACACGCTTTCTCACGGATAGTTCACCATGAGCGACAACAGACTAACAACAGAGCCGTATATCTGATATGTCCCAACACCATGGACAGGCAAGGTCAGGCCATTACAGATTATTACACACACCTGACTTCCATCACGCTTCCCCACATTAAAAGGTGGAGCACAAAAGCACACTGTGAGCAAGGCAAACCACACGAGGAAACAGAAGTCCCAAGATGACAGTTTAATACAAGGAGAAAGATGGCGAGACCAGAGAGTCGCAAGGAGGGAGGTACCCGTGACCGCCAAAGACCGTTACTTTCGTGAGCCTTGGAAAGTAAGAAACCGAAGACCAGAAACAAAGGCTGATCAAACCTGCACAGTGTGTTGGAGGAGCCCCGGGCTCTCCCGCATCGATAACCAAGACGGAGAGGAGCGATTGCTGCTGTGGTACTGTGCTTGGCTTCTACAACAAAGCAGTGCCAGAAAAGACAGCACAGCCGGTGAGTCGGAGAGATCGTTACCAATCCAGCTTGTGTTTTGAATCAAGGTTTCAAGCGACAACTTTGTATAAAGAGAACAGTGTGTGAGGTGTTGGCGATGAGGAACATGAGTTTGGAACCAAATAAGTAATTGAACTTTGTGATTGAGCTTTGGGAGGAAACCCAAGATACCATACAAAGAGTGGTCCAGCGCTATTTGGGCGCTCAGTCGAAGGTCTCTGTTAGGTATCCAACTGATGCTGAGTGTGAGAAAAAGAAATACTGAAATCGAAGTGGTCATTCAACGGGTCTTGCTAAATCCCATGCACATTCAAAGGTTTTCGATAGTTTAAAGTACAGAGCAATTGGTCAGAGCCCAGCTGAGGGAGAATATTTGACCAAAAGAAAGGGATCAGAGCCCGTCCCAGGGTGATCCATGGTGAACACCCAAATTGAGTGATGGAAAAGGAAAATACAGTTTTTGTGTTTTTGTATACCAGGCCCTCTGAGTCAAGAGACTTGCAAGAAGTAAAGAGGCCTGGAAACAGGTCTTGAACTGTGAAAGTGGAATTGTATCCTCTTGCTGCACAGGCCAGAATGTGCGCTTTGCTCGAGTAAACCGCCTTGTCCGTTCCGTGCTGAAAACGTGGGGAAGGGAGGAAAACGGCTCAAACAAGTCTGACTTATTTTGTGAACACTAGTGGTAAGGATTGGCAAAAGGTTTTTTAGTATAGGCCCCTTTTAATTTGACAAGACTCCACAAAGACTGCATTATTATTTGATGGTGCAGCTTGCTCCCATCTATAGATTTAGGTTTAGATAGGCGTTTATCTCACCTTTGTTAAAGTTCAATAAACACCCTTTAACTGTGGTCACTTGTGTGTCTTACTGTTGATACCATACCTTCCTTACATAGCTTACATTTAGGACAAGCACCTGTCACTGAGGGGTCAAACATCTGCACCTTAAGAGGGGTGTAGTTAGCCTGGTGCAAGAATCGATGCTGCAGTGCCCGATGCTTATGGTTCCGGGATCCTGCTCCAGTGTTCATCAGAAATGGGGGTACCCAGTGCAAGCTCCCAGCGGGACCTATCCTCTGGAGGCCTCCACTGGGAGGTCAGAAAGGGCTAGCTTATATGATATTGAAATAGATCTTGCGGCTGTGGTGGCAGACAACATATAAGTAAAAAAAGGACTGGCCTTAGGCTCATTGGGCATACACATACAACTCTCCCTCATCCCCCTTTTATAGGATTATACAGTAGTGCAACAGTGAGTGAAGGGGAGAGTAGCTCCTGAAACCTCTGAGTAATAAACATCCAGTCGTGAAAAAAATCCTCAAATGTAACAATTCCCACCCAATGAAGTTCCTGCATGATGCCTTTATCCTGGGTGAAAGGGAGACCAATAATGCTATCCAGACAAGCAGTCAGGGCATAAGGGGAAAAAGGGCGAGATTCTTGTGCAGGAATTGGAAAGCCAACACTTGATTAACCTCCCAGGTCCATAGAGGAGTGGCGGCATGCAGTATTGGAAATCAGGACGTTTTGAAGGGTGTATGTGTTAGGAAAGATTTCATAATTGTAAGTAATTTTCCTTCCATGTGGCAACCCCTAAACTTTTTGCTGTTGTTTTACACCCCGATCTAGACTTTGCCAGAGAAGCGCAGCCTTCCGCCGCACTCCTCTGGGCTTTCGCTCAATTCTTACGGGGAAACTGACATGCCCTTAAGACAGTCAGTACCGGGAGACTTTGTTTCCCTTAGTCCTTTCCTCATGTTGCAGCTCTTGAGCAACATGAAACAAGAGTGCACCGTAACTTACATCACCGCGCTCTTGGGTCTCTAGTCATTCCAATGGCCCTAGAAACTCTCGCTGGATTTATCATGAAATGTGCAAGTGTGTCACGGACGGGACTGTTGGCAGCTATCGTTTCTTTGTGTTTTGAACCCCTTTTTGCCATGTTAACCGCGCTTCCCGCGTTTGGCCCAAATGGGTGGCCTGGCCTCCAAAATGGCCATGCCACAAGGTTCTTTGTCCTGTCCGCAGACCGTCTTGCCCTTCACCTTCCCCGAGGTTGAGCCGACCCGGGGCAGTCCTTATTTGGTCATGCACTTTCCCGCGAAACACAAAGCTTTCGCGGGCTTCTGCATGCCTTGTGTGTGCCTCCAGGATGTGGGCTGGGATGTCTGTTCCCAATACACATCCTGGGTGCCAGAGAGTCTAGAGTGTCCTGAATGCCTGGGACCACCGTGGTCCGTGATAGGTCGACGTATGGTGTGAGTGCTTGTGAGCGGATCCCCCATTGGGCCCTCTCCGTTTTGGCGCGAAGGGAACTTTGGATAAGAGGAGGCTGAAAACCCCACTACCATGTCGATCTCATGAGTTCTCACGAACAAAGGATAAGGTGCTAAGTATCCTGCAACTAAGAAGATGAGTCGAGGAATCGCTGGTGACCCGCTGAAGGTTTGGCACCCTGCACTGCTGTCGTCCTGCGAGACCACTCGGCCTCTGATCGAACGAGAAGGTCTGCAAAGGCGCTTCGACCCTTTAGAATAGTGGGAACAACTATTCTCGGCATCTTCACCAAATCCTGTACGTAAGCCTTTGGAAGCATCCCTGGGCCATCCAGTGAACTGACCAGCCTACACAGGAACCTTGCTCTGTCACTGCCATCTGGCACTGCTAATCCCGTGTCCTCGGCACTCTCGCACGATTCATACACTTGGCGTTCCCAGGTCTGAAGTGAGACGTGTGCTTTGGGACCGGAATACACGCGGTTGCAGAGTTGCCCTGCTGTGGTAACAATCTGCGCGTGTTCGCTGCATTTGGAACACCCTCGACCCTGACTCCTGCTCTCACGGTATCTACATGGCGTCGGTACCGAAACAGAACCGGAGAGGCCTGGGTCTGCCTGCATCGGGGACCAGTGAGTAGTCATTACCCTAACCAGTCGCCCTCCCGATGGCTTTCCATCGCTGTCGTAAACAGCAACCCTTTTCCGCACTCGCGCCCTGCTTCTGCCCACAAGTGGAGGCCGCGCTTGAGTAGCGGGGATCTGTTCATCATCGTTTTGTTCACCTCTCTGAACTGCCTGATTTCACTGAAGAGACTCCCCTTTACCCGTTGGCACCCGCGTGTGCAGGTACTTTTGAGCACAAGGCTCCACTCTTCGTAGGGCTCGGACTTCCTTCTAGTTAGGTGGCCTCTGATGTCGAACTGGGTCTAACGATTACTTGCACTGCCTGTTTTCCTCCCCATCTAGGTGGTCTGCATATTTCGTGCTTCTAATTCCTTAGACCCCTTGGTCTTGTATATATATTGTATTGCTTGTGATGTGTTGGTTTATTGGAGTTTTACCGTGATTCTTTACTATGGTCAATGTTACAAAGGCCTTGTAATAAATGTGTCTATATTTTTAATATAACACCTGTCTGGAGTAATTTGTAAGCGTCCTTGCTTTGTGTGCTCATTGCGGGCTTTCAGTCACCCTCACCCCTCTTGAGACCTAGTCTTGACCGCCGCAATCGCTACCCTGATTGGTCTGGCTTGTCCAGAGGTTACCCTGTTCCATAAAACTAGGCTGGCCTTCTGAACCTCTGCCCCTCAAGGACAGAGTTCAGTAATCCATCTTACCAGTATGGAATGACCAGCATTTTCTCGATTTTAATTCTTTGCGGTTTTGGTACCAATGGGCCGCGTTGTGCGTCAGGCCTACCAACACCTACAATTCCAGGTTTGGAACATTCATCCCCCCCCTAGACTGTACGGGTGCATCAGTGCATCCCACTTAATACGGAGAGATTGCCCACCACAGACAAAACTAGTCAGTGAATGGGTACATTGGCAAATCAGTATAGACATTTGGGAAGTATCACCATTTTGAAAAGTGAGATCCTGGCCATGACGGAGAGAGGAAGTGTCATTCACCTCTTAATTCTTTGCTATGTACCACCCAGGAGTTGAGAAAAATTCAGGACATATAACTGGGTAGCTGAGCATGCTACGTTTATTCGTAAATATCAGATATTCTAGAGACCACCAATGGAAATGCTCACAGAACTTTCCCGGCTTGACCACCTCCGGCAGTGGAAAAAGCTCAGATTTGCTCCAATTAATTTGTAAACCAGAGACCCAAACAAACTTAATTATTCCATCCACAATCGGTTGGAGATTTTTCTCTTTTTTTAATTAAGATCACCAAGTCGTCGGCATACAGTCACAAGACAACCTTCTGATCAAACAGCTGAAGGCCCCTCTCAGCATGGTGTTCCCAGAGTATGGCTGCCATTTGCGCCACAGCCATTGCAAATAACACAGGGGAAAGGGGCCCCCCCTGTCTCATGCCCTGTGAGAGCGTGAACAGTGCCAACTTGATGACAGTGGTGTAGATTCTAGCCGTGGATTTAGGGTATACTAAGGACACCAATGTTCTGTAATAGGACCCCACCCACCCATCCCAGTCAGCACCTCAAGCAAGAACAACCAGTCAAGAGAATCACATTTTTACAGCATCTAAAAAGGTGGCTGCGGCTGTAATCTCAGATTCAATTATCTCCATTATGCTAAACGTTTTCCAAAGGCTATGAGATGTGGCATGCCTGAGCAAGAAGCTGGGCTGATCATCATTAATCATGGTCGGTAGGAGAGGAAGGATCCTGCATGCTAGGATTTAGTAAGATTGCATTGTCAAGATTCAGCATCGACAACGGTTGATAGTGTTAAGTGACTTCAATTCAGCACTCCAACTAAGTCAATGCCTAGTCTGGGATGCTCAAGGGAAGCCCTTATTTATATATTTTTATGACAAGTTCATAGATCTGGATGATAAACCCTTGTATAATGCCCCTCTCTTTGAATACCCCGGACCTCACTGAGCCAAGGAGTAGGTTTGTTTTGCAAATGAAAAGATTTATTTGAAAAATTAAACAATATATATATATATCACACTTTTATGAATAAATTAATATTTGATAACACACTTATGAATATAATGCTGATCAAAATTGGGTAATATTACACTAGCACACTTTTTTTTCACTTAGGAGTTGGTATAGAAAGGATAAGGTAGCTGCGAATATTTTATAGTTTCAAGGAAATGCAATGATGGAAAAGAATGCAGCACAGGGATAAACTGATATGGTTTCAACAAGAGATAATATAATCACTTTTCCCCTTGTGGCAATTCACTCCCCCCTATGCAATATAAAGAGATGGAAGAAGAGCACACAATTTTCAGGAATATAATCAAATGCAATACAAATTCTAGTTCCCCCCCACTAGCAAGCTTAGATCAACCGGTATGCTTTTTAAACATGCAGAAATATTTTTAATGTGATTTTCAATTAAGTGAAAATATGCTAAAAATAATTTTAATTCCCTATAGGAGATTCAGGGTGGGTGACAGCTACTTTGAATTAGTTCAGGTCAACACTAGCAATTAATCAGGAATGATTATCAGATTGAAAACGAATTTCAGCAGTTGCAAGCAAAAGACAGCGATTTTTGACAGGTGGAGAAATTGAGTCAAAATGCAATTTGCAGCACTTTTTCCGAGTGCGCCGATCGCGATTACGGAAAAACTATAAGGATGGGCTTGTTGGAAAGCTGAGTAACAGCTTTAAAATGAAAGTTAAATCTCGCTCCTAATACATGCGGTTCAAAATATACGAACGATTTAGTGGAGGCATATTCTCCGAAATAAAGTAAGATTCAAATGATAAATGACACTTTCACAGGTTTGAAATCACAGAATGGACACACAATTTCTATGCAGTTCTAAATAGGTTGAAAGGGATGGGATGAGATTATTTTAGACTAAGATTGGTTCTGCACAGTTCTGGCTGGATACTCGCACTATAAATTTGAAATAGGCCGTCAAGATCTGGTCAACAGGTTTAGACTGGACTTCTAGCGGGTGGTTCTGAAGTCACAGCTATCTGGATCAGCTCTGCTGGTCTGGATCTCTGGTTCTGGCAAAAGTTCTGGCACTGCACAGCCGTCTGGTCTGGGTCTGGTCTGCAGTTTGGATACAGCTCTGCTTTCTGGGTCTGGTACTGGCACCGCAGTCTGGTCTGGGTCTCTGGTTCCGGCAAAAATTCTAGCCAGAAGCAAACAGCACAGCCTGGCTGTTGAATAGTTTGGTTAGGTGGCTGGATTCTGAGGCCTGCTGAGAGATTCAGCTTGTGGACTAGGTCTCTCTGCTACAAGTTCTGAAGTCTGGATTCTAAGTTCTGGTTCTGGAGTCTTCTGGCAAAGCGCTTCGCAAGAAATCAGTTTGAAGAGGAAAGTGAATGTCCCTACCTGGATCTCAGTGGCTCTTTTTATGTCTTTTGAAAATGGGAGGGAAGGCTGACTTTCTATGCCCAACCCTCTGAGGATCCTGATAGGCTAGAGGATTCTCTGTCGCCTGACTGGGGAACGGAGTTCTGAGTCATCCCGTGTCATGAGACATCATTTTTAGGGCATACAGAAAGAACACTCCCCTTGTCACTTTGCACACAAATCTATTCTTGGCCTAAATGCATATTTATCTATGTACAATTTTTCTAATATTATATGTCCAGTTAACATATTTTCTGTAGCGCCAAACCATCCGATCACTGTCTTTCTAAGATGTTGTGTTTACTTCTGACAGAATTCTGCCCTTTTCATCCAGAACACAACCTCTAAACTTTTCCAAAATTTACACAAATGTGCGCAAGGAATATGGGCATCAGATGATGAAGTGTCAGATTTTTAACATAAAGACATTTGGAGTAATACCCTATTTTCCGCTACTACCCCCAGAACATACCACAGAGTCCTAACACCTCTTAAAATGTGCAAAGAAAAATCACAGGAATAATGATCTTCTTGGTATCATTTTGACAATTTTGTACTATGAATTATACATCTTTCTAAAATGATGCTCAGGCCCAGATTGGCGTGTTTAGGTCCCAAAGCACCTGGGGGAATTTCTGGTTCGTCCCCTTCCTCCAAGCTCAGCTGGCTCACAGAGGCAGTGCTCCTCCCATTTCCTTCCAAAAAGAAGCCATTTATGACCCCCTGATTTAGCAATTGCTTGGAGCAAAGGGAAGTTCATTGTTCTGTTTCCCTGCTCCCAGGTACCCCTCCCCTGATTCAATCAGAGAGGTGTGATCTCCTTTTGGTGGGGCAGCAGGAGGCAGGCCAGGCCTGTGAATACAGTTGCTTGGCAAGTTTCAACTCCTGTCGGGGGTAGTTGCCGGGCAGAATTCAGTCCCTTTAAGCCAGGCTTCAGCCGAGGTTCACGTTTGTTCCCATTTTTCTTCATTCAAATCAAACTTACAATTTTGACACATGCAGCTACAACGCTGATTCTAAGTTCAAAACCATGACATTTAAGCAGTTGCAACCTATGTGACACTCAAAAGTAGGTCACTCATTTATTTTAAACATTTCGATTTTAGTGGCTTTAAATCCCATATCACTTAAGCTGCTGAAATCCACAGCTCAGCCAGTTTTGTTATGAACATTATTTTAGGCTCTTCATCTTTAAATTTGGTATGCATACAAGACTTCATTCTACCAGACGTCTGCTGGTGTTCAGTAAGATTTTTGAATATCTTGCAATGTTTGAAATAGGCATTTTGAGCTTGCATTCAAAGAAACAAAGGTGATTTCAAAGCGCTTTTTGAGCTAACGGGCACTGCTGTTTTTCCTTTGGCACCACGATTCACTCATGGCGCTTCTGGCCCATCACGCTATAATCCGTGCCTCGTCAGCTGTTGGAGGGGGGGGAGAGAGAGAGATCACCTTGGCTAAACGCAGTCTCATATAGCACCAGCAGTTACGGGGCCAGTATATCAGCGTACTCCTTGAAGAATTTGTCAGTTAGGCCATTCGGCCCAGGGGCCTTACTCGACTGCAAATCCCGTATTGCAGCCCCAATTTCTTCTACTATTATGGGAGCGCTCAAGGGGGCTCATCCAGATTAGTGTGGCTTCATCCAGATAGGCGTTCAATTGGTACCTAGTTCTGTCTAGTCTAGAGGCATAAGGTGAAGTGTAGCATTGCAAAAAGGCTGAATTAATTCCTGCAGCACTGGTTATGTGCCCACCCGCCCAATCCGCCAGTGAAGCAATCTCTGTGGTGCCTTGCTCACGCTTAATCAGACGGTCTGGCAACTTAGCTGGCCTATCAGTTCAGCATAGCATATGGCGCACACACAGCTTGGATTCCCTCTCCGCTAGTGCTCAAAATTATATCCGACATTTATGCACTTCTAGCATAAAGGTGGGTTTGAGAGTGGATCTTTTATCATATAGTCATTTTAAGCGTGCCTCACACCTGGTTAGCTCTCTTAGAAACAACTTCAGAACCCCCGATTCCTTAGAGGCACAAATCCTCCGCATTTACGCCTTAAAAACCTCCTAAATATAGGTATCATCTGTGGATGAGCGATTGGTCGCAAAGTACTGTACAATAGCATCTCAGACCTCAGTACAAAACACTAGGTCCAACAAGGAGTCATGCTTGAACCTCCAGGTGGAAGCCCAGGGGGTATTGGTACGTTTATCAACCTCCACAAGCCCCATCCCACGGTCTGAAAGGGTCCTAGGCAAAACTTCAAACCTTGTTGTCCAGTTTAAAATACTTATTGAGCCCAACCTCATATCAATACGTGAATAGGTATCATGTGTTGATGAGTAGAATGTGTAGTCCCGAACACTGGGGTGCCGAGCCTGCCATATGTCTAGCACAACCAGCATGGGGAATGTCTTGTTAATGATCTTCCTCGACAGGGGAGTAATTCTACCACGCTGAGCCAAACAATTAAGTCGATCACAGAGAGCAACATTATAGTACTCACTAATTAGAATCTCATACGCTGAATACATAATGCATTTATCAAACAGATTCTGAAAAAAAACATTGTCCTCCACATTGGGGGCATAAACATTCAGGATGAGCATAGGGTATCCACCCATGCATCCCACTACCCTAAAATACCTTCCCTCTGGATCCGGTACCACTTCACTGAGCTCAAACTCCACTTGTTTGCTTATTAACGTTAACACTTACCTGGCGGAGGTGGAGTGGCCAGCACTCCAGCTCTGCTCACCTCATGCTCTCGTCACCCTAACATGTGTGTTGTTCGTAAGGTGCATTTCTTGCAAAAGTACTGTGCCTGCCAGGGTAGGAGAATATCTTGCGGGTCTTGATAAAATTATTGAGACTACACATTCTAGATAATATACTTTACAACGTTACATGCCCTCATTGAGCCGCCCATGGTTGTCGGCATGTATGCATTGAATGTCGCATAACACTACCCCGACAGCGACACAAGCCATCCGCAGGGTCAAGCTCGGGCAAGTTAATGAGACATGGCATGGCACCTTTATCAGTTTCCCACCTCCCCCACCCCATTCCTCGACAGTTTCCCTCAACTGCTAGTGAAGAACCCAATAACCTTCCAGAACACAAAATAGAACAGGGTAAACAAAGCAGCCTTTGCAACCAAACAGAAAGCTGCCATAAGACTTCATGCGGGTCTCCAGCTCGACCGTGCAAGAGTACAGGATTCCAAATCGGAGATCCACTAGAACAAGTCAGCTATTACTGCCAGATGAACACAAAGTACACAGTCTACTTTAGCAAGGTGCCCGGATGTCTTATGTTGGCAGCACAAAAATCCATGGTGTCTGCTGGGGAGGTAAAACAGTTGAATTTGTTGACATGGATGATCTCTGCAGCAGTGCTGTTAATTACTTTTCTGCACAACTGTGAATTTATTTCAGCCGGGGCTGATGTTGTTGGACCCCGCTGTGACAGGTCAGAAATGGGAGGACACAAGGTTTTAATGTTTTCAACAGTAGACATTTTATTTAAGTAACAGGGCTTGGATAAAGGCCTTTCTGTCCCAATCCTAAAGAGTTTGCCTACCTATGAAACCAAAACTAAAGGTCAGTCTCTTGCATCGTCGAAAGTATACAAACTGTCTTTGTTTCCAAAACCTGTCTGACAATCACACTAAAAATGAAAAACAAAATGTACAATGGAAATGTCTCGATTTTTAAACTCAGTGAAAAGTGTGCAGAAACCAAACACGTAAATTCAACAAAAATAATCGTATCCAAGGGATGGTTCCCTTCCCCTGGACTGTTTCAGGTTGCATATAGAAAGTGTTCGGTGAGACAATAGTTCTATAAGAGTGGTACAAATGTCTTACACATAACACTTTAAGATGATGAAAAATGTCTCTTCCCAACAATGACAATTCTTTTCAAAATGGAAAAAGTATCTCTTAGCAACTTAAGAAAGGATGTTTTAACACTTCCTTCGGGATGATAAAATTGTCTTTTCCAAACAAGGACTCCCCAATTACAGTCTAGATGTCTTCTACACAAAACCTTCTTAGGAATGACAATGAGTATCTTTTCAAAACAGTTGTGGTCTTAATAGTAATGGCGCAAATTTGCTCTTCTATTCAATGATTTATTAAAGAAGGTCTCCTGATACACTCTCCTTCCAGGAACCCTTTTCAAAAATGTCTTTTCTGTTTAAAAACTCTATATGGATTACCTGGTATGCTCCCCTGCCAGGAATCCTCTTCTAGGCCTTGAAGATCCACTGGTATACTCTCTTGCCAGGTATCTCCCCAAAAAGGTCCCGTGAGTTTCAAAGATCCCCTGGTGTACTCTCCCGTCTGGTATCTCCCCTTCCCCAAAGGCTTTTTGCCCGATGCACTCTTTCCACCAGGTCTTCTAACACTCCCCCGGTTCTCTTGGTGAGCCTACTCTTAAAGTATAACACAGTTGTATTCCATCACCATTTATACTCTATGACTCCATGTATCACTTGTTCCAACTTCCCCCATATTGGCATCCCTCAAATGGAGACTTGTTCAAGTTTTCATTGCTATCCTCATTATTAGCATTCATTGGCTTGTGGCAATACTTGCTCCAATCTTCCCCCATATTGACTTTTCATATAAACAGATTTGTACAGATCTTGCCTTTCACTTGTTTCATTAAAGTTCATTTGCTCCTGATTTCATTTACTCCAGCTTTCCCCATATTGACTTTTAAAGTATGGAGACTCATGCAAATTCAGTCTTTTTAATTCACTCGTTCGATGTTTAATGCAAGTTCCCAATTGGTGGTACGCCTGTCGATATGCCCCTGGCACCCCCATGTTCTTGGGCACACTCACCAGTGTTTGCCGGTGTGTCTAACTCTTGGCGTGAGGCTGCAGCAATGTCCATTCTTAAGGAAAGCGGTTCTCACTTTCCAGACCCTCTTGCGGTTTTCCTGTCAGCTTCTCTGTCCTCCGCTGTTGAAACATTTGTCTTTCACCGTGACTGTGTGCCGACAGCCATTCCACTGCCGTCGGTGTGGAAACTGTTCTTCTGCGGCACTCGCTCTGCTTCTCCTGGCCTCTCGTCTTCCCAATGAGAAAAGCCTGCTTTCCTTCACAGAGTTTGCTCGCTTTTGCCGTTCTTCTGTTCTGCATCTCTCCTTCAGCTTCACTGCTCTCAAAAGGCACATCATTTTTAAAACACCCCGCTCAGATGATTGACATTACAACCACTGGTCTGCAAATTGTTGGTGGTTCTGCTCCACATTAACTCCGTTCTCCTCTTCCTCATCCCAGTAAGTACTAAAGGTTTTATGGGAGTTGGATTCCCAAGGTGTTTTGAACCTTTTGGAGTTATTTTGTTTTAGGTTTACATCAAAACTAATATTAAAAGGAGATTTTAAGTGAGCATTATGTGCATATGAGGTTATCCTGCCTGGGGTGTTTAGCAAAAAGGGGCATTAGGGATTTATCACTGGAAGGATACAACGAAAACATGACATTAGGAAGTTAGGTATTATAGAGTCATCTCCAAAGTGAATGGAAGAATACAGCGTCCCTCCCAATGGGTTCACCACATCTCCCCGACAGTCATCTCCTTCCATGTGATCCTTCCTCAGAATACCACCCGCAGGGTCAGGATCAGGTAGCAGCAGCCATCACCTGAACACATGGGAGGGGATTTTAGGATGGGGGACCAGTGATCACTCCATAGGAATCATCACACCGCCCACTGGGCCCGAGCCTATGACAACTGCTGCACTCGTCCGCTCCCGGGCCCATCAGACCCAGCAGAAGTGGCTTGAAGTAAGTCCCATGCTATGCCACCCTCCCCGTTCGGCCCAGTTAGGGTCGAGGAACGTGTGTCACCATGGCAAGTAGAGACTCTGATTTGTGTGTGGGTCAAGTATCTTGATCAGCTTTTTCCTTTGCTTC
This sequence comes from Ambystoma mexicanum, assembly GCF_040938575.1. Taxonomy (NCBI): domain Eukaryota; kingdom Metazoa; phylum Chordata; class Amphibia; order Caudata; family Ambystomatidae; genus Ambystoma; species Ambystoma mexicanum. The sequence continues at coordinate 267,830,347 of NC_090936.1, read as the reverse complement.
GAGGAGTCTGTCTGTTGGGGTACGCTGTTGTGAACAGACAAACGTTCTTCGACCCAGAGGAGCCGCAGCTAGGTCACGAGATGGCTGCATCAATCCACAACAGTGTGCACCATGGACCCCAGAGAATAAAAATCTTTTGAACCTTCTCGTCCTGAAGATGACAAACCATTCACGTCATCGAAACCGGTCAACCCGCTCCTGCCAATGAACGTTACAACACATTTCTGCTTTACGTGTATGCCCGTTCTAGTCTTTTTGTAGTCTTTTTCCTCAAGCCGGCTTTAAGTACAGACTCTGCCCACATTTCGGCACGTTGCAACCTTGCTACCGTTTTCCCTCTTCGTTCGCACGCTAGTGTTTTGCCATCCTTTCTGCCTTCTTTGCATGGTTATTTGTCTCCACCCTCTGCCTCCGGCCCCTTTTGTCTCTCCCGCTTTTATGTCACAGCACTCCCGTGTATTGCCCTCTCGAGTTGTTTTCACAGCTCTACCGTGTTTCCGTTGGCTCACTGATTTCCCACGGCTCCTCCCTCAGAGCTGCGGCGGCTGCTCACTGTTCTGCTGCACTTGTTGTGCTGCACTTGTGCTGCACTTGTTGTGCTTCCCCACAACTCCTTCGCCCTTCGCTTTCCTACATTAGCCTCCTAAACCGCTGCTGGTTTTTCCTTTGCAGTTCCGCCGCGTTCTACATCAGCGGCCAACAGCGTTCCGTCCCGTGGCTGGACTGCAGCCCGTGTGTCTCGGTATTTTCCTGTTCACATCACGTCAGCCACTTATTTCCTGTTACCTTATCACTGGCTGTTTGTTCCAAGAACTGAAGGATGCCATTTTCCATGTGGGGTTTTTGTGCCTCAGGCTTTTTCCCTTTGGCGATTTCGGGAAGGCTGGCCTCTTGACTAGGCTGTTTCTTCAACGTGCATAGTGGCTACTTCCTGGGGTCAGCCTTATCTATTCAAGGAGAGGAAGACTTCGAAGAAGAAGGTGACCAAGACGCCATCAGACGACGAGGAACGGTCACCGGAGGAAGAATCAGGTGAGGAGGGGGAATTAGCCACCAACGGCATGAGGGAGCCAGGAAGGGCAAGTGCAGGATAGGGGGTGGGGCAGGGAGACCGGGGTGCTGGGGTAGACTGGGTGAGGAGGGCCTGGTGGCCTGTAGGACTCAGAAGGGACCAGGCAGCGAGTCAATGCGGCATTGGGCATTAGCAGGGGAGAGAGAAGGAAGAAGAGAAATTGAGGTTCTTGAGAAGCTTCTGGAACTTAAGGAGACCAGACTCAAGCCTGATGGGGGCAGGGAGGCTGCTCCAGAGAGGCTCCTGCCGAGGAGAGAGAGATGCAACCCCCACTTTCTGTTTGGAAAAACATCTAATCTGCAGAGAGTTGGAACTATAAGACCAAAGGGCTCTAGCAGTATGGGTATTTAGGGAGAGATTTGGATGTAGCAGGGTCCCAGGCCTTGTGGATGATGCAGAGGGTCTTAAACTTGATCCTCGCAGCCACTGGGAGCCAGTGGAGAGATTTTAGGGCTGGGGAGATGCGGTCCCTGGGCTTGAGGCCAAGGAGAAATCCTGCAGTCCGATTCTGGATTAGTTGAAGGGGGAGAAGGGAGGATAAAGGCAGATTGAGGAAGAGGTTGTTGCAGTAGTCCAGCTTGGAGAGGACCAAAGCTCTGGAGACATTGAGTTTCTGGGGGAAGGTGAGTAAAGGGAGAATGCCTCTGAAGAGGTGCAACTGAGACAGTGGGCCTCCGTGGCAAGATCCATGATGTGACGAGAGAATGGGAGAGAGAGGAGTTGAAGATGTCAAGTTTTTTTGTCTCACAAGAGGGTGACGAGAGGGGACTAATGACGGGTGGGCAGAGAGTAGGAGCAGGAGTCCAAATGAGAAGGATCTCAGTCTTACTGGCATTAAGGCAGAGATCGTTAGCAGTGCACCATGCCTGCCAACACGCTCCAAGAGAGTGAGCGTAAAAGAGCAGAGAGGCTAACAAAGCGAGAGAGAGGGCAGGACGGAAAGGGAGATTGAGGTGTAGATAGATAGACACAAAGGCATACGATACGCTGGGTACAGCTATTTATAAGTAAAGTGAAAGTAATCAAAGGGCAGCCATTTGCCAGTTTTCACATACATGATTTCATCTGAAAAACATTGAATGGACATTTGATTTTTGGATACCTGGACTTCTCCTAGTCTTTCCAGTTGATCCCGCATTTGGTTTCTTGCAGCCGTTACATCAAACTCTAGCCGGTCATACTCTCGCCAAGCTCTCTCAAGGTCCTAAAGTAACAGGAGAATGTTTTAAAAAAACAATTGTGTATAATGCATTGTATACCTTAAAGTTCCAAGCTAAACCACTTAACAGTGGAGGGCATGAATGTCCATGCCGTGAAGGCATCCAATATTGAGGGCCTCCCACGATTTATTGACAAGCAAAACAGTTAACAGACAGTTGATTAAATGGGGGAGAAAAGCAGAAAATGATTACTTACCTGTGTAGTACTTTATTTCACCTCAGCACATTCTGCTGACAAAACAAAAAACAGTTCCGCTCTATGACCGGTACTAGTGAAAATGGCAAAAGCAAATATAGTGTGATCAAGGAGACAATTTCACCTCCCCGCCGGATCCCAGTTCTGTCACCCACATTTTAATCTAAACTCCAACGCAAGTTTGCACTGATCCTTAGTTTTGTTAAAACTGAGCAAAAGCTGAATAAATATACTCTGAGTGGCTGTGAAGTACATAGAGGTACATCCAACTACCCAGGCAAGTAGCATTTCATTGTTCACTTTAACCGGGTGGCTGCGTGGGATGCTTGAATAGGTTATCAAAAGGATATTTTTCTGCAAAAGAGCATTTATTTTCTGAAACAATAACAAAGCAATTACAAAATCGTTTTTTGGCCTGAAATCAAACGAGGTTTTTTTAAATACTTTCAGCGAAGGGGATCTGACCAACACTGCTTGAATGTTTATTCAATATCCCTTGCCTTTGAATTTGGGGCTGCGGTTTTGGGGGGGGTTCCTAAAACTTGAGTTCGATTTTAGGCCCTCCCCTAGATGGTATACTCAGTGCCTGAGCAAGTTTGAGCAAGTTTGAGGGTCTCCTGCAGACTTTGGAAGCACTGTGTAAGGCAGCCCAGCACCAGCCCACATTCCTAGGCTCTTTGGGAGGGGTCTGCAGTGTTTTCTGTTGGTTGGCCACTTCTCTGCAATAGGGTCCTGGACCCTGTGATGCAACAACAATGATCACATCTAGTGTAAACTCAATAACTCTGGTATGGTTTCACCATTTATTACCAACTCCTTTAGTTTCTGCCTTTGTCTACCGGAACCTCCCTGTTCTCTCTTTCTAGAAGATGAATCTGTCCTTCTACCTTCTCACATTTTCAACAGTTACAGATCCCCCAATAGATTCACTCTATCCGCCACCAGTGTCCATTTTCTTTACCTCGTCCCCCAATTCCATCTGTTGATCGATTTAATGGTATTTCCTCCAATATCCCAACTATTGCTCTTTATAGTTATTAAGTCTCCTCCAACCTTCTCACAACTCTCTTTCACTGATGGGCCGACTCCACCACTAACAACTCCTCTTTTCTTGATGGTACCTCTATTACCCAACTCTCTCTCCTTCTCCGATGGTTGACCTTCTCCACTCCCAAATTCTTCTCCCCCTGATGACATGTCCCTCTTCAAACTCTTCTAGACACTCTCACCATCCTCCAGCTTTCTGCTCAGTACTCCTCTCTCACCAATCCAGGCCAGACTCCTTCCACATTGCCAGACTAAACTGGCTGCTTTTTATAGTAAAGTTGCCCCTGCATCTTTGAATAGTGAACTGAATGACAGTTTGAAGCAACGCTAAACTATGCATATTGAATACCGAATCAACTAAAAACTTGAAATTAAACATAATGAGTTGAAATACAACATTATGGGCAAAGTAAATTGCTAACGAAAGTCAAAATGAAGGTTGCCCATTTAAAAGCAACCTAGGGCAAAAAGAGCAAATGTAAAAGAGTGAAACAAAAAGTGGGCATGAATAAGACCACCACAAAGTGAATCTTATGAATGAATACAGTGCTGCAAGGCCAAAGACTGGCAAAAAGGTATGTGTCACATACTGGCAAAGCCAAGAGGGCGACACAGAAAAGCCAGCAGCACGAGAACCTGTATATAAAGCCAAGAGGCCAACACAGAATCTGTACACAGGGGCAAATGCTGAAGAACCTGGTTGCATGACCTGTGATGGGCGGACCTTGTGGTCCGACAACTGCGCCTAGACCAGTGTGCGCTACACTGTGAAAGCCAAAGACATTGTGGAATTAACCAAGAAGGAGTACTGTAATTGAACTTGTGACGCAAGCCAGAACGAGGGTCAGGCTGACCTAGAATTAAGTTAAACTCTGAAAGACTGAAACAAACATTGGTTGTATATTGAAGTCTTGGGGAAGGGAACCCCAACACTTGATGAACTGCAAAACGCTGTCTTGAAGACAGAACCTCAAGACCCCTTTTCTTATGGGGAAAGGAACCCTGAGGATTGTGTGGAACTGTTGGAACTTGAGCAAGGTCATCTTTAGACTTTTGTGGAACTTTCGTGAAGTGGAGCTGAAGAAGAAGCTAAGAGCTAGACGAAGCTCGGAACTTCATATTGAACACTATTTCTTTGATGGCATCCCTACACGTTGTAAAGCTTTAGTTGTGAGGGCAAACATAGTTTTTGGACACAGACAGACTTAAGTTGAACTCTTTGACTCAGACTTACTTTTAATCAGGTAGGGAAATCCCACCTTAGCATAGTGCAAGTTAGGCATTCTACCATCCTGGCATTTGATTTAATAAACCAGTTTGCTTTGAACTTTGAATCTGTGGTCTGTGTCTTTCTTCATGATGCGTTCAACTAGCCCGAGGTTAAGTCCTTGCTACTATCTTGGATTTTATTGAGGGCATGCACATGTGGGCTTTCTGTCCCTTCCCTTGCATTCTGCTGCCTTTAACTGTGTTACAACAGGGTCACCTAGTATATGTGTGCTTTTGACAACCGTGTCCCCTCTGGTAAGTAGGGGAAGATGCCTGTTACCATTACCATGTCTTTGTTGCATGTACAATTTAATTTTGTTTTCATGCAAGGATTCTGAACACAGGAGAAGTGGTATGTTTCCTAGCTCACATGGTGTGCGCAAACCACGTCTATCTTATTGGAGTGAAGCTCTGCAGCTGTGGAACTTCCAAGAACCACGAGAGTCAGTGTCAAAATATGGAATTTTTCCATCGATCCCCATGCCAAGGAAGAAAATAGATTTCTCATTTTGTCAGGGGCTCTTGAAATGCTGTAGCATTATTCCCTTAAAAAGAGAGGCTCTCATTCCATGCTGCATATGAGAGTCCGGCTTGGGAGCTTGAATGGCTCTGCCAGTGTGTCAGTCTCATAAGAAGTTGTTTCCTTGAGGGTGGCCCCTGGCAAGCTGACGGTGGGTACGTTTATGGTGCCTGTGTGTCTACACACTTGGTGGTCCAGTTCATCTACAGAGATTCTGGGCAGCATTCCTGTGACTGCCCCCTGCCTTGTGGAGGCCCAATAAGTGTGGTCTGGGGATCCCGCTTACATCTCCATACTAGCACCCACTAGTTCTGGGTTGCTCACATGCCCCCTGACCAACCCTACTGAGGTTTTCAAAGGTCAGGAACAGGGCCTTTGTTACATCATACATCCATCTCTCACAAGACCATCATTGGGCAATATTGTCCAGCAGGATGGCCGAGTGGGTGCAAAAACAAATTTAGGTGGGGATATTTGGAAACAGTGCATGACCAAATTGAGCAACACCATGGAGTTCCGTGACTCAGTTTAGGCATACAGAATACATATCGGTTAACACATGGGTATACCTCTTAAAAAAAAAAAAAAAAAAAAAAAAAAAAAAAAAAAACAGGTTTTTATTTTTAAATGTGGGCTTGCATTTCTTTGTTTTCCAAGGCGCCAGCTGGAAACAATGACACTTTTTAGCATGACATTGGGGCACTTGGAAGGAGTAGTATTTTGACATTTTAGAAGATTTTCAGGAAGAAGTGAATGCCACTAATATTCAGGTTGAAGATCTGCTGCCTTTTGTGGAATTTCAGAGCTACTGGTGTCCAAAGTATGTTATACATGACTTACCCTAGAAGCTTGGATTTTCAGGTCTATAAAAGTGTGCAGCTTAAGGTACCTTTGTTGAAAGCTGCCTCCTGACAGAGCATTGCTTTGAAGTAACATGTATGGATATGACAAAACCTCTTTACAGTTAACCTTCATATGTGCTAAGGTGATATAAATAAAATTCTTGTTTCCTTTATGTGAACAGATCAGTAAGTTGACCTTGTTAAGAGGGGAAGGGCACTCCTGTCAGCCTTGGGTGGGAGGCCTATTGGGATGAAATCCAGAGCCAGTCCTACTCCAGATTGGAGAATACATGTTGCAGTTGGTAGGGCCCCACAACGTCACTTTCTGTAGTGCTAATTTGCTTGCATACAGTGCCACTGGCAATCACCCAATGTATTTCTCGCAGGATGCTGGCAAGTCTTTCTTCTTTTGAGAAAAACAACATCTTTCAGCATTCTTTGTGAGAAAAAAACCCATCACCAGATGAACTGTAGTTAACCATAGTAATCGTGAGCCTGTAAACTGTAACTGGCAAAGTTGGGAAGAGACCCCGTTCTGCAACCCAATGAACCACATCCAGAAACATAGTAAAGAGGTGGCATTGCACGAACCACAGACAGACTAGGAACCTGCGTACACACACAGTGATCCATAGAGCTTGCGCTTAACCCAGGGGGGGAGGGAGCCCCAGAATGGCTCCTCAATCAAATGAGCGGACTGACAGGCTGACAAGACATTCAAACAAACTGGGACTTAATCACTAAAAATCACCAGCATGGGCTGTTATTGCAGAAACTCAGTGGCCTCACACACAAAAAAAGCGTGGGGCTGTGGAGATCCCCTTTTGTACATTTTGAACTTTGTACCATTTCCCGGGAGTGGAGTACAGAGAAATATCCACTGGAGGAATCAGTGGGGAGGGGTAGCCAATATGATGGAGGGCACTATAAAGGGAGATAGGAAGTGGTGTGGAGAGTAGCAGTAGTGGTGTGGAGAGGGGACGGTAGTAAGGGTGTGGCTAGGAGAGAGTACTAGGGATGCGGCAAGGGGAGAGTAGTAGGGATGAGGGGAGAGTAGTAAAGATAAAGGGAGGGTAATAGGGATGCGGCAAGGGGAGAGTAGTAGGGGTGTTGATAGTAGTGGTCAGAATAAATATCGACGGGTGGAGGGAAGAACCAAGGAGGAAGAGGAGGGAGGACCATCACAGGGACAGTGGAGGAGAATCAGTGAGAATGAGGAGCCATTGGGTGGAGTAGGAGGAAGGCGAGCAGAAGGGGAAGTGGTAGAGATTTGGGGAGAGGAATATCAGGGTGTGGAAGGTAGAGTGAGGGTGAATACCTCAGTATCTGAAAAGCACAACCCTTAAGTCGTTCCTCTGGGGAAAGCCATCGGATAGGAACCCATAGATCTTTACCTGAGGAAGCATAGATACACAAGGCTTTAGACTTTAGGCCATCATCAACAGGTAGATAGTCCTTTAGAAAATAGGGGTTAGTTACCGAGTATGGGGTCGAGGGGCGCCTGTGTTTGGGTTGCACTGCCCGTGCCGACATTACACAAAGAGGCAAGGCCATTAGGCCCACTGCTGAAATAGAAACCCTTTAAACATATCTAGGAGTTGGTGTGCTATTGAGGCCATTTGTGATATTTTGTCACTTTTAACTCAGATGGGTGCAACTGTTTTATACTGTACTTTTATCAATGTGACCAAATACAATGAAAAGTGAAATGGCACTGGAGTGAGGTTCCTTTTGAAAGTTAAACAAATGCAAGGACAGAGTTCAATTTCATGCACGCACTGTTGAAAAAGATGCTCGATGGGTGTTTCAACTGCTGCCACAGAGCGCTGGCAGGTTTCCACCTGAATATATATCTCATCAAAATAACATTCAAAAGATGATCCCTCCACTCAGGAGAGGAGGCGAAAAATCATGTCAACAGCCAAATGGAAAAAACAAAGCAATGTGTTATCTAGTCACATGATAGCCTCTAAAATCGGCAGAATGTGCTCAGTATTGTTAATTTCTTAGACACCCTAGTCAGAAACTAAGCTTCAAGTTGAGCAACTGAGGGATGGCTGAGAAGCGTTCAAGTCCTACACGCAAGGCCACCCTCACCCTAAGGAAACTACATGGAGCTGCTCTGTTCCCAAAAGAGGAAGTGCGAGGAACACCTTTGCGTGGCTCTGTGGTGAGCATTTTTCACACAATGCTCACTTGCAACAGCTTCATCACTTGGACGTTCTTACAGTCAAAAGGACAAAGGTTTCTTTGAATAAACGAAACGTGGCAAACGAAAGTATGGACCATATCATGTTTATTGAACAACACATGTGGCTACCCTGATTTCTTGCGATACACAGAGCACCGTAAACGCTGTGCGTCAAGTCCTGCTTGATTTACAAACGCAATCTGGATGTTGTGTGTGGTTGCTTAGCGTTGGGTGGAGTTAACGAGGCGTATGCAAGGCTGGTAGGACAGATGGCGGGGCACACAGTGGCCTGGATATTCCGATGCTGTATACGAGACCGTACATCAATTGCCCATTGTAAATGTGTCCTGGGAATGGTTGGGGGAGGGCAGAGGCAGGGCAGTGTGTCGGCGAAATCAAATGCTGGGAGAAAAACACTCTGTGATTACACAGCATGCTCTCTCGCATTAATTTCTTGTTCCACGTACTGCACATTTCATTTAAATTCCACTCTCAAACAACTTTACCGAGATAGCCCTAATGCTAACGGTATATTCACAGACAGTATTGCAAACTATGCTGAAACTTGTTTCGGACCGATACTGTTTTTCTAGTGGGTCTTTTGACTGTGCAACGCAGTATGCATTTGCAAAGAATCAGATTCACTGCGAATGAAAAACTGCTGCTGCTCTTGATCCCCTTGCAGAGTGAGTCATTGCGAGCGCCACTGACACCGAGTGCTGTGCAGTGGCGGCCAAAGAAGCCAGACCTGCAGAGGCCGTGAGAGAGACAGAGCGCCACTGACACCGAGTGCTGTGCAGTGTACAAAATCACTGCAAAGAAGTCAGACCTGCAGATGGCGTCACTGAGACACGAGCTCCATTGACACAGAGTGCTGTGCAGAGGCCAAAGTCACTGTAAAGAATCCAGACCTGCAGAGGCCTTCAGAGACCCGAGCGCCAGTGACGCCGAGTGCTGTGCAGCGGCGGCCAAAGAAGCCAGACCTAGAGAGGCCGTGAGAGTGACAGAGCGCCACTGACACAGAGTGCTGTGCAGCGGCCAAAGTCACTGCAAAGAAGCCAGACCTGCAGAGGCCTTCAGAGAGACCCGAGCAATATTGACACCGAGTGCTGTGCAGCGGCCAAAGTCACTGCAAAGAAGCCAACCTGTAGAGGCCTTCAGAGACCAGAGCGCCACTGACGCCGAGTGCTGTGCAGCGGCGGCCAAAGAAGCCAGACCTAGAGAGGCCGTGAGAGAGACAGAGCGCCACTGACACAGAGTGCTGTGCAGCGGCCAAAGTCACTGCAAAGAAGCCAGACCTGCAGAGGCCTTCAGAGAGACCCGAGCAATACTGACGCCGAGTGCTGTACAGAGGCCAAAATCACTGCAAAGAAGACAGACCTGCAGAGGCCATGAGAGAGACAGAGCGCCACTGACACCGAGTGCTGTTCAGCGGCCAAAGTCACTGCAAAGAAGCCAGACCTGCAGAGGCCGTCATTGAGACCCGAGCTCCATTGACACCGAGTGCTGTGCAGTGGCCAAATTCACTGCAAAGAAGCCAGACCTGTAGAGGCCGCCACTGAGACCCGAGCTCCACTGACACCGAGTGCTGTGCAGCTGCCAAAATCATGGCAAAGAAGCCGGACCTGCAGAGGCCTTCAGAGAGACCTGAGCGCCACTGTAACTGCTGAACCCATATGCATGCATTAGTATTGGCCGACCCCCAAACCCTCACCTGTAATAATAGGCTAACAACTTATGTCAAGTGTTGGCAATAAAAGGCCGTAGGATTTTATTGTACAGTTGTGGTTATGGCAATAACAACAATCACTTATAATAATAGTATCACACTTTTGGGCACCGGGTCCTGAGGTTACCCCCCTCTGGCCCGTGCCCGCCTTCTTGTGTCCCACGACTTGTTGTGGGCACCGTACAGTGCCTTGTACTTCTTTCCCTTTTGTTCTTCTCCCCTCTTTTGTAGGGTGAGAGGGTTCTGTGGTAAAGAAGCAAAAAGGTTGGAAGACACAGAGTAAACAGTGAACCTGCTGTTTGTTTGGGTCCCCGTTCAGGGTCCACAAACAGATTGTGTTTACTCAGAGCATGCTGCTCTTCTAAGACCCAGGGAAGCCCTGAGTCTTTGTTATGTAAGTGGTGGGGGGCTGCTGTTGTCACAGCCGGCCGGATAGCCGACTGTCTGGCCCCCTGATGAGGACAGGTCTTTGAACCTAGGCCCTGCCGGACTGTTGGTTTCCTTTTGGTGCTTAGCACCTTGCTGTTTGGAGGAAGGGTGAGGTGACTGTTCACACCTCAACCTTCGTTGGCTTTGTGCTGCTGAGACTGCATGTCTCTGCAGCTCGGGGGAGGAGAGGAGCATGGCTGAGAAAAGGTTGGGGCTGCCCCTCTCCCAGGCTGCTAATGGTAACAGCAGTTACCCTGCCTCGCTTTGGGAGGCCCTGCAGCATTGCCCAACACGGAGTGCTGTGCAGTGGCCAAAGTTACTGCAAAGAAGCCAGACCTGCAGAGGCCTTCAGAGAGACCCGAGCGCCACTGACACGGAGTGCTGTGCAGGGGCGGCCAAAGAAGCCAGACCTGCAGAGGCCATGAGAGAGACAGAGCACCACTGACGCAGAGTGCTGTACAGAAGCCAAAGTCACTGCAAAGAAGCCAGACCTGCAGAGGCCTTCAGAGAGACCAGAGCTCCACTGACGCCGAGTGCTGTACAGAAGCCAAAGTCACTGCAAAGAAGCCAGACCTGCAGAGGCCTTCAGAGAGACCTGAGCGCAACTGACACCGAGTGCTGTACAGAAGCCAAAGTCACTGCAAAGAAGCCAGACCTGCAGAGGCCTTCAGAGAGACCTGAGCGCAACTGACACCGAGTGCTGTACAGAAGCCAAAGTCACTGCAAAGAAGCCAGACCTGCAGAGGCCTTCAGAGAGACCCGAGCTCCACTGACGCCGAGTGCTGTACAGAAGCCAAAGTCACTGCAAAGAAGCCAGACCTGCAGAGGCCTTCAGAGAGACCTGAGCGCAACTGACACCGAGTGCTGTACAGAAGCCAAAGTCACTGCAAAGAAGCCAGACCTGCAGAGGCCGTCACTGAGACCCGAGCACCACTGACACGGAGTGCTGTGCAGTGGTGGCCAAAGAAGCCAGGCCTGCAGAGAGATCTGAGCGCCACTGACACAGAGTGCTGTACAGAAGCCAAAGTCACTGCAAAGAAGCCAGGCCTGCAGAGGCCTTCAGAGAGACCTGAGCGCCACTGACACCGAGTGCTGTGCAGCGGCCAAAGTCACTGCAAAGAAGCCAGGCCTGCAGAGGCCTTCAGAGAGACCTGAGTGCCACTGACAATGAGTGCTGTGGAGCGGCCAAAGTCACTGTAAATTGCAGGCCTACAGAGGCCTTCGGAGAGACATGAGCGCCACTGATATGGATGTCCCTGCCTTCCGTTTGCGGCACTGTGAGACAACATGAAAGTCGTTCACCTCGACTTTTCCTCCTTGCCTGAGGCTGGAGTCAAAATACTGGACCCACACCTGAGGGGATGAAGGAAGGCACTATGCCACCTTCTTCACCATTAAAAAAAACTGCATACAAGAGTGAGGATAGAAGGCAAAGAAAAGTGCAATAACAAAAACAAATTTGCGTGCCAGAGCAACCAGAGGTCCAAAGATCAGGTGTGAGTGAGTTCATAGGAATGCAACGATTCCTCACAAATCGAAATAGGACCCGGCAAACGCTTTATGAAGCAGCCAGAATGAAGAGCACCATGGCTTTGAAGCTACATGGATGCCCAATATTTCAGTTGTGTTGAGGTTGAACTTTAAAGAATTTGCACCATCAGAGTCTTTATCGTCACATCTGGATGGGGAAAATGGATGCTTCTGCGGAAGGATGCCAGATCCTTTGCACATCTTGTAGCGGTCGGGCCAATTGAGAGCATCTGAAAATTCCAGTTCATCTCCACGCTCTGTGGATGTCACACTGGCTGCCATTACCAGCCCAGATCATCTTTAAAATAGCTGGTTTTGCATTCAAGGCTGCTCCCAATAAAAGGAAGTGTTTGTGTGGTAAATGTACACCGATTTATACATGTACGATCTATTACTCCAATATATAATCCTTTCATTTATTATTCCAGGTCCCAAATTCCCATTTTCATAAGTATTTGACATGTGGCTGATTCCCAGAGTAGCAGATAACAATAACTTGTGTTTTATGTAGCGCTTTTATCCATGAGCGCTTTACATAGGACATCTTTACCTACATTATTAGTATTACCCAATCGAAATTGGTAACTCGTATGATTCAGATAATACAACATTGTGCTGTATCAACGCAAGCACCACATTACACAGTAAACACGGGGCATCACAATTCTAAAAAGGTAAAGAAAATCAAGGGACTGAAGCAAAAATTACCAGGAAGAACAGGTCTTCATTTTATGCATCAGCTCTTTGGAGCTTCAAACCAACGTGCAACCGAAAGGCACTATTACGCCAGCGGTTCAGCAAAGAACTAAAGGCCATGCTGTTCAAGACATTCCCGAATCTTGCTTCTATAGTCCTATCTGTTCTCTTAAATCGCAGTCTCGCTTTCTTCTTACATTTCCTAGTCCTCCATGTGCCCAGTCTAGTTTTCTCTCTCTCTTTTAGATCTAAGAATGGAAAGAACATACTATTCTCTCTTTTGTCCATCTTCTTTCTCTCTTTTCACTCCCAATTACAAGAGCTTCTCCTATCATTCTTCTTAATTTTGGGTTAACATTATCAATGTATTCCATGTTACCCCTCGCATATCTTTAACAATCAGAACCAGAACAAGCGGTGGCACAGCATCAGTGCCTCAAAATAATGATATATGATATGATATGGCATTTATAACGCATCTATACACAAGTGTTTCAAGGTGCGGCAAGGCAGGGGACACAGAGGGAGTACAAAAAACGATCTTACTAGACCTAGTGACATTCCGATCATGCAAGTGTAGGGGAGTGGAGAAGTGCCAAGGGGTGCGCGGGGAGGGAGGGGAAGAGGATGTACAAGTGCAGGACAAGGAATCAGGAAACAAGTAGTGCAGCCAACGGGTAGAAAGTGCTAGTATTAGAAGTGTAGACAACTAGTGTCAATAAGTGTACGAGAGGCGACTGTAGGGTTACAGACACACACCACAAGTGCAGGGGGTGCCAAGAGGCAGTGCAGGTTTGTAGCTGGACAGGCAGGGACCAGAGCCCGAATTCAGAGGTTTGCCAGGTGACCAGTGCATGTATCAGACAGGAGATCAGCAGGTGGAGAGGAAGAGAGAAGGCAGAAACAAAGGTGGTCTTGAGGTGCTTCCGGAACCAGAGAGAGTTCTGCTCAAGTTTCAGAGATGCAGGGAGGCTTTTCCAGAGGGAGGCCCCAGCCGAAGAAAGAGATCTGCCCCCAACCTGTTGCTTGGAGAAGCAACTGACACTCAAGGAGTTGGAGGAGCAAAGAGCTTGGGAAGTAATATATTTAGGTAGTGAGAGTTGGAGGTATTGCGGTCCCAGGCCCCAGAAAGCCCTGTGGACGATGCAGAGGGTCTTGAACTTGATCCTTGCCACCATTGGGAGCCAATGAAGAGATTTCAGTGCTGGAGAGACACGATCCATGGGCTTGAGGCCAAGCCAAGTCTTGCAGTCCTGTTCTGGATGAGTTCATTGATTATTTATTACACGCTTATATACAAGTGTTTCAAAGCGCAACTATGCATGGGAGGGGAAGACAAGACAAACTATATTACTAGGCATGTGTAATGCTTGAGCTAAAATATGGCGCTGGTGTGCAGTGCATTCTGGGGCACTCAGAGTCATAACGGATATTTGCTCCATGCCTCAGTGAAAGCTGCACTTGCCGTGAACTGTACACAGATTTTTAGCATTGTTAGCATTATTTTACTGGAGAAACATGTTTTCAACAGTATTTGTAGCTTATGTTGGTTTGCATGGCACGGTGCTCGCAAAGACTGGGATCCGCACGTGCTGGCTGGAACCTGATGAGGTTGCCATGGGCACTGCCAAAGTTGAGGCTGAGTTAGAGTTGTTTTCTCTGTGGTTTTGAGAAAGGGAAGACCTCTGCTCCTTGGGGTTGCCGTAGGTCAGTCCAGCCGGGGACAAGCGGTTGACCACTGTGATGCTGGAAATGCATTGGAGGGACAGGGCCTCCATGTCCTTGTCCTATAGTCCTCTTATCATGTGTGTTCTGTGTTACTTTCTGCACAGGAGTGTATGTGGGACTCCTGGCAGTGCAGCTCTTCCTCTTTTTGGTTTGGTGTGCAGACCCTTGGGATACCATTATGGCACCCTGTAACACTAGTGTATGTTTTTGGGCACCTATGTGTGGCCCACAGAGTAGGGTATAGACTCGTGGCAGCTCCATGCTGAATTTGATAGGTGCTCTCAGTATCCTCCATTTTGGGATACCCAGGCCCTGCCATTGGAATGATTCCTGATAGGAGACAAGATGGCCCCTGTGGCCTCTTGCTTTCTATTGACTGTTACCTTGTTTTCCCAAAGTTCTGGGAAGCCCGGACTCTGTCCCTTCCCCTGACTGGATGTTGGGTGGAAGTTCCATACATGGCATTGTGAGGAAGTCCAGGCTAGACTGGCTGGAGCCTTCCCAGTGACTGTATGTTGTGGGTACACCCTTGGGGTGGGACCTGGGTGAATGGAGTGTGTGACCAATATGCACTTCTTGTTATGGGCATCTGGTTTCTGGTATGTGACACAGACAGAGACAGCCCTGCCCAGAACTGGTATAAATACAGAGTGCAGTGCTGAATGGCTGGGTTCTTGTCCCAACACACATTACTTGTAGTGAGTGACTGGAGGTAGAAGAATGGCCGGAATGCACTTTGAGCCCGATTGGCTGCCTGCCTGCATAAATGCTCTTCTGAGTGATTGGTTGCCCGATTGTGACCCAGCAGAGTAAATGAGAGACCAAACAGGACATCTGGGGACCTCTCACTGATGGAAACTTTTCAGAAGCTGAAGTCCATACTTGATGCTTACTCTCGAAGCCGAGCCGGAAGAAGAAGTTGAACCGCTGTTCCCGTCAACGTAATCTGAAAGCTGCTGTGCCTTCAAGAAACTGATCCAAGAGAGGACCTGGTTAGGAGACCTCTTCCCATGCTGCGAGGGACGAGGGACCATTGTGTACCAGCTGATCTTTGCCAAAGCTCCCTGGAAGCCAGACCCTCAAAAGGCTGCCGACCGGAGAAGGAGACCACTGTGGAATCCGAAGTGAAGCACCCGTACATCCATCCATCGTCGTTGACCAGGGTTTGCAGCTTTGCTAGAACCACTGGAAGCCCGTCGAAGGGTCTTGCCCAGAAGCGGGGACAACTTTACATCATGCTGCTCAACGACCGGAGCTGCTACGCTCCACCTTTGCCTAAGACTTTTAATCCAAGGACTCCCTTGTTCATCCTCGTCGACCAATTTGTCCGGCTGTAGAAAGCCAAGGTAGTCGACGTCCAAGGAGAATCCGCCAGTGGGTTTCCTGCCACCCGAAGACCTCAAAGACACTGATGAAGAGCCGAGAGCCAGCCGTGGTCGCGTCCCGATCTCCAAAGCCAGAAGCCCCGACGACCTTACTGGGCCAAAGTTATTTATGGACTCTGTGCGGCAACAAACTATCAGCGTCGAGGTATACTGCACACCTTATCTTTACAGGATGTTCACAAGCTTTTGTTGACGAGCACAGTGAGGATCGAAGCTGCTTCCCCGACGACAGCATTGCTAAGACAGATTTCTGAACTATGACCTGGTGGGTAGAAGTTCAGAAGGCCAGTCTAGTTTCTTGGAACAGGGTAACCTCTGGACAATCCAGACAAATCAAGATAGCTATGGTCTGCGGTAAAGACTAAGTCTCAGGAGGGGTGAGGGTGACTGAAGGACCTCAATGAGCACACAGACCAAGGACACTTAGAAATTACTCCCAGACAGGGGTATATATCAAAAATATAAACACATTTATTACAAGGCCTTTGTAACTCAACACACAGTAAAAGAATCACAGCAATACTATCAAACCAACACAACACAATCAATACAAGCCCATTGGGGTCTAAAGGATTAGAGGCATGAAATATGTTCACAACCTAGAGGGGAAGGAAAATAGGCAGTGCAGATAGTCTTTAGCCCCCTTCAACATCAAACACACACCTAACTAAGAGGCAGTCCAAACCCTAAGAAGAGAGGAGCCTTATGCTCAATAGTACACGCAGTGCAGGCGCACACAGTTGTTCCAATGGGCAAAACAGGGTTTCTTCAGGGGTCTCTAGCAGCTCAGGAAGGTGGGTGAGGTGAAGAATAGATTCCCACGATTCGAGGAGGGCCTCCACTCGAAGGCAGAGGGGATTCCAAGGTTTGGAAATAATTCTCTATTTCGCAATAGCAATAGAAAGGAAAGGAGAGGGGCCCCCGGGGGCCACCACTTAGGGTTATGATTACTCACTGGCCCCAGGCACACTCCGGACCAACCTTTGCCAGTCAAGTCCACTCTGGTTGCAGGTTCGAATGCGACAAAAAGGACATTGGCTTTCAGTTCTGAAGATACAGCAATGATTCCCAAATGGGGCAGTGGCGATTTCTCTGCTCCTGATGGATGGATCAGGCCAGTTTCACTGCAGCAGGCTTCAGGGGCAAGAGGGTCACAAATGCAGCGCACCTGCAAAGATCGTTGCAGTGGCGGGGCAACACGGTAACTGAGTTTACTCTGGTCCTGGCGCACTCGTCTCACTTCAGACCTGGAAACACCAAGTGTACGAAATTCAGTTTGAGGGCGCCGTGGACACAGAGCTAGCAGTATACCAAGTTTTTAGGGCCTCCTCGAAACGGCGGCGGAGACAGAGCAAAGGTCCTGCGTAAGCTGGTCAGCCCACTTGTTGGCTCATGGACACTTCCGAAAAGTCTTACTTGCAGGTTTTGATGAAGGTGCCAAGAATAGTTGGTCCCACTATTCTAATGGGTCAAAGCGTCTTCACAGACCTTCTAGGAAGACCAGATGCAGAGGGGTCCCACATGACAACAGCGTGCTCAGGGTGCCAAACCTTCCAGCGGGTCACCAGCAGTTCCTCGACTCAGCTTCGTAGTTTCAGGATACTTGGATCCTATCCTTCGTTCAGTGAGAGCTCCAGAGATCGACATGGTATGGGTGTTTGAGGCCTCCTCTTATCCAGAGTTTCCTTCGCGCCAAAACGAAGAAGACCGAATGGGAGATCTGCTCACAAACACACACTCCATACGTGGACCAATCATAACCACTGTGGTCCCAGGCATTCACAGCACTCCAGACTCTCTGGCACCCAGGATGTGTATTGGGGACAGGCACCCCAGCCCACATCCTGGAGGCACACACACAAGGCATACAGAAGCCTGCGAAAGCTTGGAGTTTCACAGGAAACTGCATGACCAAATAAGGACTGACCCGGGTCTGCTCGACCAGGGGAAGGAAAAGGGGCAAGATGGCCAAAGGACAGGACAAAGAACTTTGTGGCATGGCCATTTTGGAGCCAGGCCACCTATTCGTGCCAAACGCGGTTACCGTGGTTTAAATGGCAGGAAAGCATTACAATTATATGAAAAGATAAGCTGCCACCAGTCCTGTCCCTGACACATCTTCACATCTCCTAAAAAGTCCTATGAGAGTATCTAGGATCTTTGGAAATTACTATGGGACCCAAGTGCACTGTACTGTAAGGTACATTGTGCACTTGTTATATGTTGCAGAAAAGTTGCAACATTGGAAAAGGACTACGGGAAACAAAGTCTCCCAGTACTGACTGTCTTAAGGGCATGTCAGTTTCCCCATAAAAAGTGAGCGAAAGCCCAGAGGAATGCAGCTGAAAGATGTGCTTCTCTAGCAAAGTCAGATCAATGTGTTTAAACAGCAGCAAAAAGCTTGGGGGGTGTACAACTGGAGGGAAAATTACATATAAAATGAAATCTTACCTAACAAGAATTCACCCTTTCTTCATTTGGAAGCTCGATGACCCGTGGCTCCTGCCTTAAAGGGAGTTAACTCAAGAAGGGCCCGTCGCCGAATCATCGAAGAAATCTACGAAACCAGGCACATTGGGGTCATAGAACCTTTTAGAAGGGATCGAGACTATATTAAGCATATCTGGACTGGGCTTGTCAATACACTTTATTTACAGGTTGCCCAGGAGGGGGGAATCCTTACACAACGGTCTCTAGGTAATGGGAGTCCATACTCTGCCATTGCTGGATTTAACTTGCTTTCTTTCTGTGGTCTAGTGTTGATTCATTTTACCATCTGATTCATATGTTATTGGGGCTGTTAGCCGTGAACGCATTTTAAATGAATTGATAGTTAAAAGTGATACCATGTAGACAGAGTACAAAGGGGGTTATTGTGATTGTGAATAGAACGTGAACCTTATTTATATAAAGAACTGTGTTTTCACAAACAGTGTGTGAACATTCCTATGTGGGTGCTTGGGGACTACACTGTACTTAAGAACCAGTCCGCATCACCCCCTGAGAGCTAAGCCTTGACTGCTCATCCATTGCTACCAACAGAGAATCTTGGCTGGGGTAGTCTGTGTTTCTACTCTTCCATATAGAGGGCAGGAGTACAGAACCCCTCTCCCCCCTCCAGTCTTTACAACCACTAATGCGCAGATACTCGGGCTAGAAGTTTTGAGAAAATGCCACCCCACCTTTGTGGAAGTGCTAATAATGCAGAACTCTGGAAAGGTCAGCCAGAAAGCAAAGGCCTCAGTCGGAGGGGGGACGCTTCGCTCTGAGCTTGTTGGTTGCTGTGCTCTGTGCCTGGCTGTGTTCCGGGGCTTTTCAGCCGCTTCTGGCAAGATGCGGAATGAAATAGCACCAACAGTGAACTTAAGGAGATCCAGCTCAAGATGGAAAGAGGCAGGGAAGCTGTTCCAGAGAAAGGCACCTGCGGTGGATAAAGATATCCCCCCCCTCAAATACCCCCCTCCACCCCCAAGTCTCTGCTTGGAGAAGTGGATCACCTGCAGAAAGTTGGCGGGAGACGAGCAGAGAGCTTGGGAAGAAGAGTATTTAAGAAGAGAGCGTTGCAGATAGAGTGGGCCCAGGCCCCAGTAAGCCTTGTGGACAATGCATTGGGTCTTGAACTTAATCCTTGCCGCCACAGAGAGCCAAGAAAGGGATGTCAGTGCCAGAGTGAGGCGGCCCCTGGGCTTGAGGCCGAGGATAAGTCTTGCGGTTCTGTTCTGGATGAGTTGAAGATGACAGAGTGTAGAAGAGAGCAGGTTGAGAAAGAGGCTCTTGCAGTAGTGCAGCCTAGAGAGGACCAGGTCTCTGGAGACGGTGAGCCTCTGAGGGAAAGTGAGAAAAGGTAGAATACCTCTGAGAAGGTGCAGTTGGTAGTGGGACTTTGGAGATTTCCGCCATGTGGGACTATAAGGAGACAGTGGAGTCGAAGATAACCCCCAGATTTTTGCCTCGTTGGTAGGTGGAGGCGCAGGGCCAAGGGAGGCCGGTCAGGAAGAAAGAGGGAAGGCAGGAGCAGGGGTCTCGATGAGGACGGAGAGTAGAGGCTGGTAGGTTTAGAAAGAGTCTGTTGCAGTATTCCAGCCTAGAGAGAACCAGAACTCTGTAGACAGTGAGTTTCTGGGGGAAAGTGAGGAAAGGAAGAATAACTCCGAGGAGGTGCAGCTGGTAGTTTGACTTCTTAGATATGTCAGAGATTTGAGGAGAGAAGGAGAGTTTGGAGTCGAAGATAACCCTGAGGTTCTTAGCCTCACAGGTAGGAGCAGAAAGAGGGCCCAGAGTGGTCGGCCAGAGAGAGAGAGATAGAGGAAAGGAAGGTACTTGTGAGCTGATGAGGAGGATCCCTGTCTTACTGGCATTAAGGCAGAGATCACTGTAGGCACTCCACTCCTGTATTGTGGACAGACAATCCGGGATGAGAGAGGGAGAAGAGGCTGCTGATGGGAGCCTGAAAGCGAGCCGAGTGTCATCTGGATAGCACAAAGTTAAGAGCACAGAGCAGCTATGTGGTGGACGAGAGGTGACAGGTATTTGTTGAACAGCCAAGATGAAAGATGAGACCCTTGAGGAGCAGAAGTCGGCCAAGGCTGGAGCAAGGGTGTCAATATGGCCCTTGATGGTTTTGGATTAACAGAGAAGAACCGGTTTTGATGAGACTTTCATTGATCAGACTTGTCTAGAAATATTGCAGGAGTGAACAAAGGAAAGGAAGAGACGGGGGAGGAGAGGCGGCCACAGGAAGACTGGAAGTAGAGGAAAAATTAGAGGAAGGAGGAGGAAATTAAGAGAAGGTGGACAGGGTGCCCTGAGGTTTTAGAGATGAAATGTGAAGCCAAGGAAGTGGAGAGGAAACAAACGCAATTATCCGTAGGTAAGTGCACACCCTCCTATTGTTAATCTACACAATTCATGCGTAAAAAAATGCTGCATAATTCCTTCCAGAGCAACAACCCTATTTAAGAGGTGTATATTTTAAACACAAGGCCGCATATCGGAGTTCATTTATTTAATCATATTTTAGTCATGGAACACATTTACAAAAGAGCATATCAAATACATTAATAACACATCTATTAAAAACCAATTTTCAAAACACCCATTATTGTCACACCAACAAGAAAAGACTCACATCTCACACATCATTCCTCACATACTCTTTCATCCCCATATATACAAAAAAACACCACTCGTACTTGTGCAATAAACTCAATCCTGATAGTTCTGTGACTCATCCCATCTATTTGGGTTGATATCTTAGTTGCTCAAAAGTACCTATTTAACAGTTTAAAAAATTAAACGCTGGGTAGATGTTCCAACATGGTTACTCATGAACACATATCATTTCCCACATTTTGTCTATGTAAGGAGGGGGAGGAGTAGGCTCTATGGTGTTGTTGACTCGAGTTTCGGGCAGCCAGATCGGTCTGTACAATGTCCGTCTGGTGCCCCTCATCAGGACATATACATTACAAACAAAGAGCAATTTAAAAGAGAATTCAAGTTGGTGTACAGTTGATTGCTGTCCAGTTTTCAAAAGCTTAGTTTCTTTCGCTTTACAAGCTTTGAAGTTGCAGTAAACCAAGCACGTTTTGCAGAAAGCCACTTCCAAAAGTACAGTGGCTTCAAAACCAATCTCCTCGTGCAATGTTGGCAGGGCCAAGCCAGAGGAAAAAGTTCCTTCTTGGGTTGCAATGTTGTTGTATGGTTGTTTTCCCCTTGTCCACCAAGATGTTGTTTTTACCCCGGCAGGTATGCTACAGGCCAATTAGTTCAGGGGGGGTGGGGCCATCGACACGTGATCCCTGTGTTCTCTGCCAAAGGGACACTGGATGTGGACAGTGTTTTGCACTCAAGATCTCTGCAAACACTCATATACTTGCTTGTGTGTTCGCAAGCCGAATGGAATACAAATTCCTCTATGGTTCGCCACTGAAAAAAAGGCAGTGGAGAGGGCCTGGGAGTGAACAGGAGAGGTAGACACTGCAGAAGTATTGCCCAACCTCACCATGAGCCAAGATAAACTTGTATTACTTATTTTTATTTTGGGTATTGATTTAGCGTAGACCTAGTTTCATGAAGCACCTAAGGACCGTGAGTTAGAGGTTTATAGGATTGCATGTTAGGGGGGCAATGTTACATCAGCATGTGTTACATTAGATTTAAACAGGCGCAGTAACTATGGGTGTGCTGGGTGCCGGCTACCGTGGGAACAGGGGTGTCGCAGTTCATGAAGCAGGTGCCAGGGAGTAGGGGGAGGTTGTCACTCTATACATTCAGAAGCCACCTCAGAGACGACATTCTGTGAGGCTGAATTGCAGGAGGCCTGGCCAGGATTTCTTTTCTTGCCCTAGACAATGATTTATGCCCCACAGCCATAAGAGTATAAATAACCAGGGAGATGGAGGACCATTCACACCTCTAACTGAGGTAGAACACGTATTCAAGCAGGCAGCCTACAACTATTTTCTCAAACCTAAAATCACAATTTTGGTTTCTGTAATTTAAAGTATGTTTATTGTTTGTGGTAATATAGTGGTTTTTCACATCATGCTTAATAAAATGGTTAACTATATCAAACAATAAATGACAGGTAAAGTTGCTTGAACACAGATTTCTGCAGAAGGTGCGTCAACTGACTGGGGGCCCTTATAAATTACATTCAAAGTATATATTCTGCTGCATTAACTACTGGAGTATAAGTGAAAAGATAAGGTTGGTAGTAACAAAAATGTAATTCTGAAGGGGAGAGTGTAGTAAAATCAAAAAAAGTGATAAATGCACTACCGTTGCTCTTCGTAACATTCCATGCCATCATTCTGTAGTTTGTCTGACTAGAGAAGGGGACAAGCCATTAGCAAATGACTTTTGGTGAGCCACAGTTCAATCTCAGTTGCTAGGCCGTGTTCCATCTGCACTGGAACACAAGCAACCATATGAATGTTTAGGCCCTGTGGTCTAGCGGTTTGGGAAGGGCTTCTGGCATTAGTGACAGGGCCAAGACTGATATGAAAACAATGGTATGGAAGGCTGGCCAAAGCAATGACAGTAGTTCTAATTGATTCAGAGACATTTTAGCTATTTGGTACAACCAGAACACATGCTGTGGAACACCGATAGGATGTCAATAAAATGTGAGGAGAAACACATCCTATGGGTGTGTCTGGCCATTTATCCACCTAATGCCTAGCCATGGCTATGGCTATGTCAATGCCTCACCACCAAAACCTAACCTTTCTATAACTCTGAGAAAGCTCTATCACAAAGTAACACCAAACATGTTGCTGTATAGGGCCTACCAGTGTTAGTTATAAATAAGCATTCTTTTGAGTGTTTAATTATTACTTAATTGACTCTGTAAATGAGCTCCTGCTGTAGTACAATTGTCTTTATTTGTGTCTTCAGCCAGTTGATTTTATAAGCAATATATTTGTCAATGCCTCTATGACTTGCACTGAAGTCCTGTCTTAAACAAGCAATCACAAATCCAGAAGTTCTGGCTTGTGTATAGGTATTAGCAGACATTTGCCAGGCAATGCCATCATATGTCAAGTTACTGGCACCATTTTCCAGCTCTTCTCATCTTATGGCCAGGCGGTACCCTTATGGCAGTGCCTGGCGCCTGTCTATGCCTAATCAAAAGTCCAAGCTGTTGGCTTTGCCAATGCATGTTGGCTTCAGTTTGTCTCCCTAAATCCATCAAGGCCCTACCTGAAAATTATAAGGCTAGGTTGGCAAGTATTGACCAGTTGTGAATACAAACAGAATGTCATGTGTGTTGTGGGATTTGTTTGGAAAGTATGATGTAAATCCTGGGTGCTGTGTGTTCAGGCAGTGCCGGAAATTAAACACGAACACCCGTAAAATAACAAAAAAGAAGAGCGTTTTCTATAATGTTGCAGGCAAAGTATAAAAGGTGTACATCTTTTATAACTAAAAAGCAGTATTTAAATATTTTCTACAGAGTGCAATCAAAGGTGGATTTAACATTTGGACAAGGGACAAATGCCAATTTCCCCCAAACCCCTCTGCTCTACTCTCTCCCCTAAAATACAAACAGCAGGGCAGATCAGGCCCTACCATTGAGATCTTATCTTTTTAACGTACCTCAGAGGAAGTGATTAGAGATGAGAAAAGGTAAAAAGGAAGTGCCCATTGCTGTGGCACTTTAAAAAAAAATGAACAAGTTACTCTTTTACCTGGTAACGTTCTTTCGATGGGATGGTCCGACGACGTATTCCATATCTATGACACTAATCACCACAGCTGTGCTCCTTTGGAAAATCTTTCGGCGTCTGCGTCCTACGTCGATGACATCGATACGCCGTCCTCGAGGACCTCCTCCTATGGCCGACGTCACCAGATGTTATAAGTAGGACGCACGACGCCCGTAGCCTCAGTTGTAGTTTTGTCCCAGAACATGTGGTTCCAATCCTCTGCCAGTCTGACCACAGAAGCCTTGCGGAAACGTAAGCTGCAATCGCATAAGAAATTCTGTAGCGGGGAAGGCAGGGAGGGAGCAATATGGAATACGTTGTCGGACCATCCCATCGAAAGAACGTTACCAGGCAAGAGAGTAACTTGTTCTACGAGGGAATGGGTCCTCTGACGTATTCCATATATATGACAGACACCCAAAGCAGTACCAACATAAGGAGGTGGGAAAATAATTTAGAATATAGAAATTTAGAATGCCCAATCAAATTGCAGAGTAAAGAACCATCTTGCCAAAGGATAGATCCTGCCCACGGATAGAATCGAGGGAGTAGTGACGTACAAAAGTATGGACCGAAGCCCAGGTGGCAGCATCACAGATGTTACGAATAGGAACACCCCTCTGCAGGGCAGTAGAGGCAGCCATACCCCTGGTAGAATGGGCCCGCAAGCCTACCATAGGGTCCTTACCCGCCAAGCGGTAACATTCAGAAATTGCCAAGATAATCCATGGAGACAAAGTCTGCTTAGTAACAGCTTGTCCCAAACGCCTTCCAGCGTAACCAATAAAGAGTTGATCGTCC
Organism: Ambystoma mexicanum; assembly: GCF_040938575.1. Classification (NCBI taxonomy): domain Eukaryota; kingdom Metazoa; phylum Chordata; class Amphibia; order Caudata; family Ambystomatidae; genus Ambystoma; species Ambystoma mexicanum. The sequence continues at coordinate 267,805,479 of NC_090936.1, read as the reverse complement.
ACTCTGACCCGGGACATGCGTGAAATGTAGAAACTTAAAGCTCGCCTAGGATCAAACCTATGGAGCCTCTCCTCGTCCTTACCAGGATGCGGAGGAGGATAAAATGCCGGAAGAATAACCTTCTGGCCTAAATGAAATTTCGACACACCTTCGGAAGAAATGAAGAACAAACTCTAAGGACAACCCTGTCCTTATGAAACACAGTGAAGGGTGGCTTAACTGAAAGTGCCTGTAACTCAAGTGACCGCAACTAAAAATACAGTTTTAAGAGTTAACAGTCTCAAAGGGCAAGAATGTAAAGGCTCAAACGGGGCACCCATCAGAAACTTGAGAACAAGGTTCAAATCCCAACCGGGCACCTAGAAAGGTGACGGAGGGAACACATTAGTGAGCCCTTTTAGAAACTGAGAAATTAAGGAATTTTAAAATAAGAACACTCCTCAGACGAGCGCTTAAATATGGATAGCGCTGCCACGTAACCTTTAACGGTACCCACTTGCAAGCCCCTGTGGGCTAAAGAAAGCAAAAAAGACAGAACCACAGGGATGTCGCATGAAAAAGAATCCACATTCTTAACCCTGCACCAGTTGCAGAACTTTCTCCAACGGCAACGGTACAGGGACTTTGTCGCCGGCAGTCTGGCTGAAAGCAACACCTCCATCACGTCTTCAGGGAGGTCCCAATCCTTATACCTCAACCGTTCAAAAGCCAAGCGTGAAGGTTGAGGGATCTGACCTCTGGATGGAGAACCTAACCCTCCTCCCGTTAGAGCAGATCGTCTCGGTAGGGAAGACGACGTGGAGGGCAGATGGACAAGTCGAGAAGGTCTGGGTACCACGTCCTCCTGTCCCATGCCGGAGCAATGAGGATCATCCGGGAACCGAACCTCTGTAACCTCTGCGGCACTTGCAGGATGACGGGGACTGGAGGAAACGCGTACAAGAGTGTGAATGACCACTCCACTACGAACACGTCTCCTAAGGCTCCTCTTGAAGGAAATTCCCGCGAGCAGAACCTTTTGCACTTCCGGTTGACACTGGAGGCGAAGAGATCCACTTGAGGGGTCCCCCAAAGGGCGAAGATCTCCAGGAGAATCTCCTGAGCCAACTCCCACTCGTGAGAGATCGTGCTCTGCCTGTTCGGAGCGTTCGCCGTCTCATTTTCGTCTCCAGCCAGATGAACTGCCGAGATCGAAATTTCCTGCTGGATTGCCCAGAACCAGAGCTGCATCGCCTCCCTGCACAGAGGAAGTGACCCTCCCCCCCCTTTTTGTTGAGGTAGTGCATGGCCACTGTGTTGTCTGTCAGAATCAGGACATTCTTTCCTCGCACAGTCAGCAGAAAAGCCTTCAGGGCAAGCCTGACGGCCCTCAGCTCCAACAGATTGATATGGAGTCTGGACTCCGACGGAGACCAACGACTGCTGACTGTCAGTTCGTTGACATGACTCCCCATCCCGTGAGGGACATGTCCGTCACGATCGTCACCTCCGGTCAGGGCAGCCAAAATGGAGCCCCCTTCATCAGATTGCTTTCGACGGCCCACCACAGAAGGTCCTGAGCGACCGAGGGCAGCACCTGAACAGGGTCTGACATCCTGCCGGAGAACAGACCACTGGAGCTTGCGTGCCCATTGCAAAGATCTCATCCGCAACCTGGCCTCTGGCACCAGAAGAAGGACCAGGATGCCATGAGGCCGAGCAATCTCAAGACCTCGAACGCAGGGAGACACTGGGCATGTTGGAACTTTTGCAGCATCTGCTGAATGTGATGAGCCCTCACCTGGGGAGGAAAACACTGCCCCAGGGACGTGTCGAGCACTGCTCCGATGTACTGGAGCCTCTGAGTTGGCGTCAAGTAGGACTTCTTTAAGTTGAGGGAGAAGCCCAGTTTGTGGAGGGAGTGGAAGGTGACGGACAGATGATCCAGGACTTGCTCAGGAGAGCGTGCCCTGATCAATCGTCCAGGTAGGGGTAGACGTGAATCCCCCCCCTTTCCTGAATGTGCTGCCACCACTACCATGAGCTTGGTGAAGACCCTCGGGGCGGAGGTCAATCCGAACGGCAGGGCCCGAAACTGAAAGTGCGAGTCACCAACCGCAAACCTCAGGTACTTCTTGTCCTTTGGTAAGATCGGCACATGAAAATAAGCATCCTTGAGGTCGAGAGACACCAACCAGTCCTGAAGTTGAAGGGCCTGGTGGACTTGAGAAAGAGTAACCATCTTGAACGTGTCCTTCCTGAAGAGTTTGTTCAAACCGCGCAAGTCCATGATGGGTCTCAATCCCCAGTCTTTCTTTGAAATCAAAAAATAAGGGGAATACCATCCCTTGTCCCTCTCTGCTACAGGCACCAGCTCTATGGCGCCTTTCTCCAGCAGGGCTTGAATTTCCTGCACAAGGAGCGGATCCGTACTCTTCAAAGAGAGATTCCCTGGTGGATTGTCGTGAGGCCTCTGCCGAAAGGCGAAGACAGTAACCGTGGGCTATGATCTCCAGAACCCACACATCTGAAGTAATGGCATGCCAATCTACAAGATGCTGTGCCAGCCTTCCCCCAACCGGCGAACCATGGCACCTGGCCTCATGACTGAGCTGAAGCGGCTGCAGCGTTGCCCGAGGGCAAAGAGGCAACTGCCCGAGCGGTCTTGGCACCTCGAGTACCTTGTTTTCCACCTCTGGCACTCCTACGGTGGCCACTTTGACTAGCAGCTCCTCTTGCTTTTCTAAAGGATGAGTAATAACGAAAGGAACCTCCTCTCCATTGCTGTCCCCTAGAACGAAAAGGCAGAGGTTGTCTAACTGCAGAGCTCAACGACTTCGCTGCAGCTTTTGAGGTCTACAACCTCTCAAGGCTCTCGTCAGCCTTGCTGCCAAAAAGATGTACACCATCAAAGGGCATGTTGAGGAGCCGGGCTTGCACATCAGGAGCAAACCCCGACTTCCGCAACCACGCAAACCTGCGTATTACGGTGCTCGCCGCTATGGACCGGCTGACGCAATCTGCCATGTCCAGACCCGACTGAACGGCCTCACACATGGCATCCTTGCGATCCTGTATCATAGCAAGAAAACCATCCCGTTCGTCCCCTTCGGGAATATGTTCAGCCGCTAAGGAAACACAGTTCCACAGAGTGTGCGTGAAACGTGACAAGGCACATACGGAGTTGGCTGCCTGAAGAGCCATACCCCCTGAAGAAAACACTTTCTTCGCCCAACCATCAAAACGCTTGTCATCCCTATCAGGAGGGATGGTAGGATACGACGCCTGCTTTGCTGGGGCCGTAGCCGCCTGCACCACCAAACTCTCCAAAGTGGGATGCATGGTCAAGTAGCAAGGGTCGGTACTGGCTGGGCGGTATTTTCGCGGCAAAGACTTGCCCACTGCCGGGAGACTCTCCGGAGCAGTCCAAGCCACCGCCACCCTCCTTTTCAGAGCCATATGGAACAGCAGTACCGGGTCAGTTGGTGGACCTTGGTCGAGGATATCCGTCAGGTCATCCTGCAGAAAATCCCCTGGTGGAGCAGACCACCCCAAGTACTCGGTGACCCTCGACATAAGGCGCCGGTACGAGGACTCGGCATGGGTGCCAGGCTCAGGCCTACAGAACTCCACCTCCGGAGAGGTGTCCAGACCACTGGCATTGTGCAGCAACTGACACAGGTCCTCCATCTGGCTATGTCCAGAGATAATCTCGTCTGGTACCGTATCAGGAACCATCCCATCTTCAGAACCCTCGTCCACCTCAGAAATATTATCAAGATGGTGGAAAGTGGGCACAGAATGGGGGACAAAGACATGTTTGGCCTTGACGAGAGCCTTTCTAGGGGGTTCCACTGTGCCATGGGGTACCTCCGACAAAACCGCCTCGAAAGGTGTCGAGGGCGTCTAGTGAAGCGGCATCGACATTGAGCGCGGCGCCAACAGTATCGACAGCTTCGACACAGGACTCGAGGGCGGAGCCCCGAGCGTGTCCTTCGACAGCCTGGGCGCCGATGGCGTCCACGACTTCCTCAGAGGCGGAGCCTCGAGAGAGTCCCTTGACGACCTCGGTGCCACAGGCGTCGACATCTTCTTCCAAGACTTCACAGGTGCACACGGTTTCGAGGGCGTCGAGGACCGGGACCTGGAACGGGCATGACTAAAACGATTCCCCTTGTCCGAGCTGGACCTTTCCCGCGAATCATGCCGCCCACCCTGGCCCGAAGGCCTAGGAGCTGTGTCTCTAGTACGGTCATGACCGACCCCACTCGGAGGCACGGACGGACCGGTGCCCTGCGATTCAAGAATCACCAACATTTTCTTATCGAAGGAAGCCCATTCCTCCGGAGTCACATGCTTGTTGGGATTAGCAACCCGCCGACGGGCGGAGTCCTCGGACGAGGAAGGCGACTGTTGACGGTGCTTCGGGAGTGCCTTGAAGAGGCAGAGGAGTGGCGGGACCCACTCCGGGACCGAGACCCCTGACACCTACGATGACGATGCGGTGAGTCGCCCCTCGAGTCGTCCGTCAAAAGCCCAGTGGACATCGACTTCCGGGGCTTGGACACCTTACCGACCGACAGCTTCTTCTTACGCTCCCGCAAGGCCTTGGATGTAAGCGACTGGCAGTCGACACAATAATCCGTGTCGTGGGCCTCCCCGAGGCACCAGAGGCAGGCGTTGTGCGAGTCCGTCACTGACATCTTGGACCCGCAGTCCCCACACTTCTTGAAGCCCGGACGCGGGGTGGAAGAAGAGGAAGACATCCCGATAAACTTCACAACAAACAGGTTCGAAGAACCGAAAGAACAGAAACTCCAAAGAGTCGAGGCGCGCCAAGATCTCTGAAGAGAACACGTTCGCGGAAAAAGCGGAACTGAGGTTACGGACGTCGTGCATCCTACTTATAACATCTGGTGACATCGGCCGTCGGAGGAGGTCCTCGAGGACGGCGTATCGACGTAGGACGCTGAAAGATTTTCTGAAGCAGCACAGCTGTGGTGATTGCTGTCATAGATATGGAATACGTGGGAGGACCCAATCCCCTCGAAATATAGGGTTTTAAGAAGCTATTAAGTTTGATTGTTGGATGATTAGTAAGTAAGGGGGTACAGAAAAAGTTGTGTGAAACAATAACCTTGGCGTGCATTTCATTTCACTTTGTGTCTGTATGAGATTGTTTATAAGTTCTAATTAATTGCTATGCTGGAGCTTGTAGGGTTCCATTCAGGATCCGGAAAATAAAGCTGCAGTCATAGGGGAACATTTTCCAGGTCAAGTGAAGTGGAAGAAATGGCGCTAAATGCATGTAGCTCCATTTCTTTATGAGCTGCAGGGTTTTGTATGATTTGACAGGTGAAGTTTGAGAGCAGATCAGACTTAACCAGGTCCCCCTGCCAAATCCGATTGGTATTCCACCAGCATGTATTTTCTACGCTGGTGGAAAACCAATAGATTCCTATGGGACCGGTCTGACTTTTACGCTTGGCTCCTACAATTGTTAATTAACGAAGTGATTCACACTTTTCCAGACACGTAGTGTAAAGTAAAGAGCAAAGGCGATTTTCGCCTGTATTTTACTTTTTACTTTTCCAGCACTTGGTAAAAATAATTAAAATTAATATATGGCCCCTTTTGCAAAAAAAGGGGAAACTGGAGAGTTCTGATCTGCGCAATTTAGGATTCAAAACAAAATGCCCCCCATTAAATGTTTTCATCAACATGTTTCTACAATGATGAATACATTGTCAGGTTGGTTTATCATGTGACTTGTGCATTTTTTAAAGTAATCTGTATACAATTTAGTATTATTTTAGGTATTCAAAGACAAACTTCAACACATATGTATCAACTTCAGCTTGGAATATGCGTGGTCAAGTATCTACATTTCAGGCTAGGCTCAAATTATGGCTTTACCACTTGACCAAAGTGTGTAATCCTGGGCATATTTTTTAATTTCACTATGCCCAACCTGTTAAAATTAGGTGCCCCTAGAAGTGATTCAGTTCACATTATAAGCTATTCCAAAAAGCCTCACTCATGGTTTAATGGATGGGCAGAACAGGGATTAGGACACACACATATAACTTTGAAAATATCCGGGTCACATTCATTGAACACAATTTTGTCATTCAATAGCAAATCAGAGTAAACAACATCAAACAAATAAACCTCATGGACAATTGCATATTATAACCAGTATGTACCAGTCAATGATATATAGGGGCATGCCCACCAGGAGCGATACCAGGAGACTGCAAACCCCTCAACCCGCATTGTCTGCCTCCTGATGCAGCCCTTGCAGCCCTAGCACTCCCTTGCATTCTCAACTCAATTAAAATGTGCATTAAAAATGCAACAAAAATAACATTTTGTGCTTACATTTCTTTGGACATGAACCATTGATGGGAGGCATTCAGAATGGGACTACTGTAGGGGTTCAGTTGGAAAGGAGGGGGAGGAGGTTGTGTAATGGGTGGGTGAAGGGATTTGTATTGATTGGGCATGGTATGTTCTGTTCTTGAAATTTAAGAACTTTGAAAAAAATGTAATTTTGTGGGAAACAAAATCTATTCCTTGCTTCAGTGTTCAGGGGGGGGTCTATCTTTCACACCAACAAGATGGATGGACCACAAGCATCTCTTCCGGGGCCTGCTGGGTATATCCACAGTGCTCAGGAAGGTGTGGTCCTTGCATCTCTTTTGCTAGCTACAGTTTTTTTTATAGAGGGGTGCAAATGTTTTTTTGCAGATCTGGGAACACATTTTTTTGCTGGATCACAGATCTGTGAAATCCGGATCAACACCAGCACTTTGTTTAGGCTACTCCTAGACCCACCCCCAAAGGAATGTGGGCCTTCCTGATTACAACCCTAGCCCACCCACATGAACATTCCTGGAGCCGGAAGCCTGGAAGGTGCTCTGGGTCTTGAGCTCCTTTCTGAATTGTTTGAGGATGGGCGCAAATCTAATGTTGACCAATAGGAGGTTCCACAGCCTGGAGTCATATATATGGAACATTAGTGGGTGAAATGACTAAAGCTCTGCAGGAACCCTGAGATGACTGCTGGAAAAAACTCAGCTCACACTACTACTAAACCAGCAGTGACGCCCATCATAAAGGTGAAAAAAGTACTGCTCGACATGTAGATCTCCTTTGCCTCCTGGGGTAACATGGGCTGAGGGCATTCTATACTCTTCAGTGGGGGTTGGGGGGCTGAGCTTGCAAAGTAGCCTTCAACAATTCAACAAAAATAGTACTGTGGTCCCACAATAAAAAAAAGGGCCAAACAAGGTTCTATACAAATTAGGAGACAATACATTTAAAAAGGCAACTAATTAAAAATACTATAACCCCTCCCTGTAGGGAAGGACACAGAATATGCAGACTAAATTGAAAAAAGGCACTCTGGCTCTGAAGACAGTGGCCATTAATACTTTCAGCAGCAATGTTCAAGTTCAATGAAGAGGTCTTTAAAAAGTATGGAATGGGGTCTTAAATGTCACTGGGGCTCTTTAAGGCGCAGCACTGGGGCTGAACACTGTACATACCTTTTAATGCTTGTTATTGAGGCACAACAGTGTCACAAAAGGCTTTGCAGTGCTTTAAAATTGGTCAAGCCTGCATTTAGACGGTTGAGTCAGTGTTTCCCAATGGATTGAGGCCTTCAGACAATTGGCTCTAGACGGTCCAGCAATTCAATGTGGACCTGTAGTTTTGATTGGCTCGAATTAAGTGAACAGGCAGGCAATTATCTAGACCGCATCTCTAATTGGTCGGGTCTGTTCAACAAGGTGTAACAATGTGATGCAGTTCTTTACTGTCGGTCGGCTCAAGAAAGCTTGAGTCAGCAACTCAAATTGGATCAAAAAACAGTGAACCTCAGCTCTAGGGAGTCTGCTGTGTCTTTGAAACGACTCAAAGGAGGATATGTGAGCTCAAAACCAGATTGAGTGGGACAATATTACCTAAAGCTATTCCTGGACTCTGGGGGTTGCTGGGGCAGGGTGTCCAGGGATACATGGAGCCCTTGTGCTGCACTTCCCAGCCAGGATGGTTGCCAGCGAGCACTTGCAGGGGCTGTCACCTCCAGTGAACAGGGTCTTGGTTCCAGTGTTCAGGCAGCAGGAAGCCCTTGTCCATGCTGCAGACTATACCCCACAACATCTTTCTTAAGAAATCAAAAGATGATACAATTATAGAGGGTCTCACTCCATTATATATTGAATGTGTCACAATGGATTGATCCATATCAAGCCTTCATTTCTTTATTATATTATGGTTACAAAATAAACTTTAACAAATATTTCAATACATCCAGAGTTTAAAATAACATATCAACTTACAAACAAGTTATCTAATCATAAAAGAGTATGCATATTTCATTAATATTTCCCATTACACAACATCGACAAAATTGCTTCTGAAAAGTTACAAGACTTTGAGCAAAATTGATAATATCATACAAAAAAGAATTTTTTAAATGAAGAATGAAAAAACAAGGACGACATCTGATTCCAATTTGAATAATGTTAAAAAATCCCATAACCGCCAAAACCAGTGAGGTAGTTTGGGTGGGAAAAACATTCACAGCGTGTTACATGTGCGTCTTGGGTGCTGTAGAGAGTCGGTAGATAGCTTGTAGTTTGCATCGTTTTTGATTTTGTGGCGAAGGGGTGTCTTGTTTCTTCAGTGGTGGGTACAGAGTATTATAAAGTTTTTCATAGGGTTAGCAGGGGGTTGTCTGAGTCTTTCTGTGCTTTGGGCGGATCCATTGGGTTAATGATATTCTGGCAGTTTTCTCTTTTTAGCTTGGTGAGTTTAATAGCCATGATTTCAACAATTTTCTGAATTTTAGGTGATCTTCTGTATTTCCTATGGAAGCGAGCCCAAAGTCTCACTGCTATGCAGGAGAATGCTGATCACCAAATGTTCTTTTTTGCATATTGCTTCAGTTCGAGGCGAATGTCATTGCTGGACCTTAATGATCATGATTGGTATGTAGCTAGAGATTTTTTCCCTGTATGAATTATGCTCCTTAGCCGTGGATTGCTCTGTGTGTTATGCAGCATGTTTTGAAGGAGATTTGTTTGTTGACTGGTAGACAAAGTAGTGTTCTCAGTGCTGGTGTGTTGTGTTCTCTCAGTGAGTCCGAGGAGCAGCCTTGCTGCTGCGTTATGGTTTCATTGTAGTTTCCACATAAGGTATTATGGCATTCCGAGGTACATGCTGTTGGCGTGGTCTACTCTTGACATGAGAGCGATGACTGCGAGTGTTCTGTGTGGGAAGGTGAAGGAGGTGGAGTATCCTCATGATTGTGTGCAAGTGGAAGAAGCATTTCTTAACTACTGTGTTTACTTCTGGCTCTAGTGTTAGTTTGTTGTCCATTAGTGTTGTGACATTTTTTGCCATTTTGAACTGTGACCAACACATGATGAAACCGACATAACCGGCACATTGGAAACGCTGCACAAGCTCAGTTTCTGAGTTTGACCCATTTTCCTCCTCCAGCATAGATACAAATGTTAGTAGTAATCTCAGAACAGATGGGCTGCTGGAAGGCTTGATTTGGAATATTTGGGAATATAGCCATAGGAAAGAACATCACTGAAGGAAAGAATATGCTCTTAAATTAAACTGGCATCCTCTTCGGCCAATGAATCCAGGCAGTAATGATCAGTGAAAGTATTCAGTAAGGACCAGGTGGCCACCTGTCAAATATGCAACAAAGAACTAAAATGATCCCATGCAATACAGATGTGCTCATCTGAACTCCCGCACCATGCGCATTGATGCTTGACAACGCATTTGTGGTCAACTGATAGCAGATGTTGGCGAACTGGACACATTTTTAGCAGGTTTGCTTTGTGATCCTGAGGGGGCTGTATTGACAAAGGGATGAACACACAACTCAGGGCTCCATTCCATTAGTTCCTCCTTCACTTTCCTGGGTATTATCCACCTATAGGCAATCAAACAAAACCTACTCGCAGTCAGTGGCAGTTGTGTGTCCACTGTACTTGTTTATTGGCTTGGATGGATTGTCTCGTCGTCGCAGGAGCAAGATTCTGAGATGTTACTAGGTAGTCCTCCCAACTGCCCAAATATTTGGAACCAAGCTCGCCTCCGGTTTTGCAACACCTTATTCTTTTCCAGATGTCTCTGGGTACAGAGAGCTTTGGATATGTGCTGCAGAGGACTGGCTGTCGACTTTACCCGCAGTTGCCAGCTCATTATAATGATAATGATTTGCTATTTATATAGCGCCTTTATCAAAAGCGCTTTACAGAGCACATATTTACATATAATATCACACAACCGAAATTGGTACTCATTTATCGACCTTGGAAGGATAAAAGGCTGAGTTGGCCTTGCCGGGATTCGAACCTGCGACCCGCAGATCACGGACCCTGGTATAATGCAGTTGTGATCCAACTTCCAGGCATCTTCTCCCTCCTCTACATCCTGCAAAGACCAGATTCTTCTCACCTCCCCTCCTAACTTCTCTTCTCCTCCCCTGGCTGATTGTTTTTCTACCATTCTTTAAGCTTCCAGTTTCTGGTCTGATTCTCACCCTTCCTTAGTTGGCTCTCAATGTTTGTATCGGTCTTCCCCTTTCAGGGTCTCTGTTCTTTAACAGCAAATCCACTCTGTATTCTTCCTTTCTCTTTCACATGCTCTCACTACTTGCTTTGTTTTGCTTTCCTCGATTGTTCCTCTTCAGCTTTATCTGTTCCATTTCAACTGCTACTCTCCCTTCGAGTTATATTCCTTTCCTCCCTAGACATTTCTCCTGCAGCTTTACTTTCCTACCTAAACTCACTATTCTCCCCCAGCGCTTCTCTGCCCAATCCTCTTTCTCGCACACACTCTCCCATGCTTGCTTTCACAGCTTTACCCGCTGCCTCCAGCAGGCCCACATTGTCTCCTGCTTGCTTGCAGTGCTTCACCCGCTGACTCCAGCTCGCTCAGCCTCCTGCCTTTAATTCATCAATCTGCCTCCCTAAGCACTGCTAATGCCCTATGTTCCTTCCATCACCCACACCTTGCTTGATCTGCAGATGTTTGTTATTCTTGTGCTTACCACCCTCTGGGACTTTGAAGATCTAATTTTAAACAGCTGTTGTCTGTGGTTCGTGACACTCATGGAATAGGGGCTATGACCTAAAATGAGTTCTCTGGAAACGGCAATGGGTTCTGTCCTTGACAGCATGGCTCTGCAGAGGAAGCTTTCCATATCACGTTGAGCATAGGCAATGATTGTGTTCTGCATGACATGCCACCAAATAGTGCAATGTCTTCCAGTTTCTAGCGGAAAACTTCATATCCGCCTGCCACTACTCAAAGGAAAGTAAGCTGTGGTCTTTCTAATGTGGCTCCACGATTAATTTTTGTTATGCCTGGCATTCTCTCGTGGGTCTCCTTGGCATGGGCTGGTGGTCTAATGAACAAGCCAGGCAGCTGCCATCTAGATAGGTTTGCTGTATATAAACATCTTTAAATACCAACACACATACATACTTTTACTTCACTTTATTACATTTATATAGCGCACCAAGTGGCCCGGAGGCACATGAGAGCAGAACGAACAGACAAAGACAAACAGGTAATCCAAGAAACGTCACAACTGAAAACATCTGGCAGGCACGGTCAACCAGTTAGAGGTGGACAGCTATATATGGGATGACGAAAACAGATCTATAGTTACCAAAGGTAGATATGGCTAGCTGGATCGGTTCAATACAGATGTAAAGCTACACAAAGATTTCCAAGGAGGAAACAGTGAGCCAAGTAAAGTTGTTCCATGTAATCGGGTGTTCTGGATGATGAATTGAAGCTGGTAGAGTAATGCAAAATACCTCTGGGGAGGGTAGCTCAGGGGCAACACGATCGCCTTGGAAGCAAGACGACGCGGAGCAACACAGGTTTGATCCTCGGGTCTGCGCTTAGAATCCTCTTATAAATAACCAATTACAATTACAAACTACTCTAATTTACGTGAACCAAACTACTGAGACTGATTAAGAGCAAGGTGACAAGCATTTATATTATTGGTCCTTTCATAAAAGATGTTCTGAGAAAGATGGGAGGAGTTTAGCCATTTTGCTGCTGCAGTAATTGTTACACAGAGGCAGGCACGTTTATCGATACATTTGAAAAGGGCTGCTATGTCCTGTCCTTGACACTGGAAACGTGACAAACACCCTTAATACTTCAAATGTTAAACAGTGTTTAAGGGTCATGAAGTTGCTTTGTAAAGGAGACATCATCCTTTTGTTGACCAAACAAATAAGATTCAGTAAGGCCGTCATCGGCACAGTAAATTGAAGGACCCACTTAAAACAAATGGTCTGCGACTCGGGTACTTTAATTGTAGATTAGTTCAATCGAATACCATTTAAGTGAAGCAAAAAGGTGAATTTATTAAAAGTGTCACAAAAAATAGATTCGTAGCAGTCTGCTTAACAAAGATTTACTTGCCTATCTGTGGGATCTGGCATAAAGTGGGGCACTTGCTTATTACGTTCAAACCCTAACGAGTATTACTTGGTTTCCGTGCCGTTTTCAAATTAAGGATTCAGATTGAATTTGCTGTACACAATGACATTTTTTTTATCACGTTCTAAAGAAATGGCAGTTTCAAAATTTCGTAATTTTTGCTCAAGGAAGGAAGAGTCTCAAACCGTAAAAAATCTTATGGTCGATTGTCCTTGTTTACAAAACCTTACCATAAGATTATTTAGGTGTTTTGTTGAACAGGTGGATTGGCTGACCACAGAGGAGTTTTGGCATAGATTAAATACTGGCAATGAAACATTGCTGACCTGATTTGATTTTTTACTTATAATGCGCCAGAGCACGCAGGCATCAGTGCGAAGAAAAGAAGAGGGAGGATATGGCAGACATAATAAGACCGCAGTCATCAGACATTAATTACTCAAAATGTATAGTCTTCAGCTCTTTTCTAAATCTCAAACTATTTTCCATAAGCAGGGCTTTCGGAAGATTATTCCATGACATAGGGGCTTGGACGGTAAACGACCTGCCCATACCTCTGTCTCACTTAACTCCTAGACACAAGTAGGCAAATGCCATCACTTGATCTTGTAGATTTTACAGGGTGATGGGCCTTAATCTTTTAGATAACCCGGGGCTTGGCCATATATGCATTTGTGTACTATTGTTATGGTCTTGAAACGAATACGTGCTTCCACCAGGAGCCAATGAAACTCCTTCGGTGGGCAGAGATGGGTTTGTGCCTGAATACTTTGACGATGCGTACTGCATTGTTTTGCAGTACCTGCGTGCGCTTCAAGCTGATTTACCTAGTCCCAATCATCAAAGCACTACAACAGTCAATCCTAGGCATTTTCAGTACCCTGACAAGTGTAGTACAATTAGCCTCTGAGGCGTATGGTTTAACAAGTCTCAGGAGCCTGATAAAATGCTTTGTTTACAACATTTTCACCATGAGCACCTGAGCACAAGGATGATTCAAAGTAACACCCAGTGTTTTGACCTTGCCAAAGACTTTAATTAGATGTTTATCAATGTTAAACCCGAAATATTGACCATCAGGTTTAGCTCTAGCTTGAGATGAGCCAAATGACATGAAGCTCAGTCTTAGAGGCGTTCAGGCACATCCCATTATTGGTCATCCAGCTCTGTATTGTATCATAGATTTTGTTAATCCACTCTGCATCCTCTGTATACTTGACGCACAGCTCAAAAACGAGATGGGCGTCATCTGCATAATTAGTAAAATGCATTTAAAAGAGGGTGGGAAGGATAAGCAGGCACTCTGTCGAACACCAGATTTCAACAGTTTGTCAGATGAGCGTGCTGTACCCCACACAATCGTAGGTATCCGACCAGTCAGAACAGATTCAATCCAAGCTATGGCCTCAGCAGAGTAGCTGCCAGCCTGTCAGATCACATAACAGTTTGTCATAAATCATGATCGACAAGGTCAAAGGCTGATGACAGATGCAACGGCATCAGCAGCCCCGCCCGCCTTGTCATTATCGATAATCTGCAGCAAATTTCGGTTTGCATGTTCAGTAAGGCATTCTATGTGGCATAACACGCTCTAAAACCTGACTGTCTCAGGTGCAAAGCTCTGGATGCTTTTAGGTAGTCCTGGAATTGGGTGGTAGCTACCTTGTTCAAAACGTTTAACAAGAAAGGAGCATTGGAGATGGGTCGAAAGTTAGAATAAACCTTTTGATTTTAACCTGTTTCTTTTAGCAAGGGGGTCACAAAGACCTTCAGAGGCATGGGGATGCAACCATCCCTAAAGCTTGCATTCGTGAGGCTAACAAGGAAAGGGAAGAATAATTTCTTATTAGCAAGGATGATTCTGGAAGGTAGAACTTACTCCAGGTGGTAGGTCTAATTTTTCTCATGATGTTGGCCTGAGTCTCTTCCAAGATACTATGAAAGCTGAAAATTGGTTTATATCGCTGACCCAGCACGTTATCCTTTCGATAAGTAAATTATGAAGTTCTTTAATTTTAAAACATCTCCACCAGTTGGAAATACTAGGGATTTGACATGCTAATTTTAAATAACTGTACTAGACCATTGTTCCTAGGGGGCTGGATTGTATGATGTTATGCTGGGGGAAATACTTGAAGTCTCTCTTCTTTTGTATAATGTGTTTTTTTATTTAAGAAAGTTTGGGTTTCATGGTAATATGTGGTGATATGTGGTTTTATCTTGTTTTGTTTTAGATTGTACTGATTTTGCTCTTTGCATACTTTATATGTGAAAGGATAATGCATATAACCATGTCCCAATAAAAAAAAAAGAAAAATGCACATAAAAGGAAAATAAGCTGTTTGACTCACTGTCACAAGGAGGCACCTGGCCAACGCTTCCACAAGGCTGTTCATGATACTAGGAATAGCTGATTCTTCTTTGAGTGGACGTAGAAAGACACCCATTTTGAGTGCAAGGCATCCTTTGATGAATGTGCAGTCAGTATGAGGGATACACGTACATTAATGACACTGTGCACATTTTGCAGCTTACAATTCGGACACACAATTGCAACAAAGCATCTTATAGAATCGACTTTCAAAGTTATATGCAAATCCGGTAATAGGAACAGAAATGCAACAGTTCTATATGATATACGACGACGTCGCAGTAATGCTTCATGTTTATCAAGTATTCAGCACAAAGCCTTACCATTCAAACATTATGTATAATCAAAGAATGATGTTACAGTCTAAGCAATTGAGAAAGCTGATCCTTTGCTCAACTGCGCCTGTCCACACATGCTACCATCAAAGGAGCAGGAATTTTAGACCATTTTTCGGCCCTCATGGGTGAAAAAACAACTCCAAAGGTTATGAGCTCTACTCTCCCAGGCAGGGACAGGAACAGGCAAATTAAGTCATTTTTCTACAATCTCTAGGTTACTGCAATTGTTCTGCACCCTTTGAGTGGGTAGTTGGCAGTGTTGAATTTCAGTCAACACTGCATATAACATTCAAGACTTTTTTTAAAACCTAATTTTTCCAAAGTCTTTCGAGCTATCAAGCCAGCTGCTAATAGGCCTAACTAACCTTTGATCCAGTTACACTCCAATGAAAACAAATAGATCAGGGACTCCTCCCGACACCACAGAGTTCCCCCAGATTATTCCCAAGGAACTTTCTCATCAGTACACACTACTGCATGCCATTTAGTCAAATCCCAACCATGCTTGAAACGCAACGCATCACACAGCTACTACGTAGGCTGTAGAGAAGTGACCAAGAGAACACAAGGCAAAAGTACAGTTCAGCATGCACAACAGTGTAATTAGGTCGGGCTTGTGGTTGAACCGATAACTCAAAGTAAAATAACTATACCTTTCATCAAGTTAATAAACCTGGAAGCCCTATTATCCTTTTATTTGGTTTAATAAAAATATAACTATAAATAACAGGACTATCTTTCAAAAAAGCCTGGATTCACAAAGGTGTTAAGTTTATCAATCAAATAATCATGAGAGGTGATATCCTTACAATAGAATAATTTAAAATCAAACTTTCACTTCTAAGATTTCCTCTAAATCAATATCTCAATTTAATTAATGCTGGTCTTGATGTCTCGCGCCATGAAACACTTGTGTATAGGCGCGTTATAAATGCCATATCATATATCATGGTAGAAGTAGAAATTATTTGAATTAATTGGTTGCTGATCCTACTAGACTACGTTTCATGGAAACTCCTAATACTGTCAAAGCCTCTTTGTCTTTACAAACGATTAAGAGGAGAAAGATCCCCAATACCAAGTGGACATCTGAACTGCAACGGGAAGACGACTGTGGTATACCTTTTAATGATGAACTGTGTTCTAAGATTTGGACTAAAATTAAGTATGTATCTGTTTCTGCAAACCTAAACCAAACGTTGTACATGTTCACTCGGAGACTTTATTACACACAAAACACTATCAAAGATATCTAACGACAATTTATGCTGGTCCTGTAGGTCAGCCACTGGATCATTTAGTTATATGTTTTTTGATTGTTCGCTCATAAATTCCCTTTGGAACCAAGTTTCGGGCTTTCTACAATGCATTTTTAAAATGTCTATCTCTATGATTTTAACTAATATTCTTTTGGGAAGTTGAGCAGTTTATGCTGGGTAAATAAAACATCTTATTTTTCACCTATTCATAACCCTTGCTATCTGCTTAATTACATCTAATTGGAAAACAAATTCAAAGTGCTCTATCAAAAGGTGGTGGACTAACATATGTGATGTTCATAGAATTGAGAAATGGAATGCCAACTCACCTTCACTCTCTTTTAAACATGATAAGAAATGGCAATACTTTGTTAACCATTTAAGTTATATGAATGTTTAATCTAGTTACTTATCACATCAGCGTTTTCTATGTTAATCAATGTGAATTTGTTTTTTCTTACCGCTTCACTTCATAAATATCTTTTTTTTTCTTTTCTCTTTTTTCTTTCATTATCAATCTCAATTGACCTATTCTTTCACCATTTAATACTTTTGATGATCACAGTCTGATTTATATTTTCTAGCCACAGTATTTATTTGCCTTTTGTCATTGAGATTGTTGATTTGTAATTTGTGCTTTGAATATAATAAATCTTATAAACTAAAGAAAATCACTATACCAACATCGAAATGAATAATAGAGGTTTTGTAAGCACTCAACTCAATGACAGGGGGCTCCCCCTTATTTTCCATGTCCTCAGGATAGTTTGCCAAAGAAAAACAATATACTAGTAAAATGGATGATGGACAACTAAGAAAAGATTAGTACCTTTATATAGGGACAGCAGGAGCCTTCAGGAGTTCCTAAACCAATAACAGTCTACGGGATACAATACTCATTTGGCCCTTCGACCAAAAGTCAGTGTCAGGTTTATAGCACCCTTCTTGCTTCTAAGTCGTCTCAGCCCTAGGGTTATAGCACCCAGCTCGCTCTGTGATCAATCACTTTGGTCAGGTCTCCACTGCATGCAATATAGAATACAAGAAGGCTGCTAGGTTTCTCCTGAGGAATCAGTCCGTACCCCTACCACGGTCTCCCTCTAAATTCTTTTAGGATTATGGGAGCCTAATATATGCAGTATCTCTCGTCTCACAGCTATACAGCTCCCATCTGCAGGCCTACTTGTTTTCCCCCAGACTCAGGAAACAGAGCCTTTTACACTGCTCGGGCCGGGGTTGTAGTCCACAAACTGGAGATGAGGTGGTTTTCTGCAGTGAACATATTGGTAATGGGGCATCCTAGGACCAAAGTAAAGGGGAAGGGCTTTGCAAAGGTTGAGAGGCATATTGAGTCAATGCCATGTGCTCTCGTTGCTTGTTTGGCGAGCAGCCTGTTTCTCTCCATCTCCCTGGTTTGCTGCCTACTATGTACTGATAATGGGCCGGCCCTTTTGTATGAAGTGCAAAGTTTGTAGGTCACTAAAATAAGTACTTTTAGAAAATATTCTGTCTGGATTTGTACAACTTGTGATAATATATTACATCTGTAGTTGTACAGATGGCCGTCTAACCTAAAATCGTATACCAATAGTTAGGCAGTCCCATAAGCGACATGGGGAGATATAGACAGGGCAGATTGCAAGACAAATTCCACCCCAATTATGAGGTGCAGTGCCCCATCTGCTCCATCTTACGTCTCCAATTGAAACACCATTCCTAAGACTTGGCTTCACCCTCCCAATTCTGCTCTCTATTTAACCGCACCATAGAGCCATTACTCACTGCTGCAAGAGGTGCATTTTATTTCTCTCCCTGTCATTGGAGCTACACTTGTAAATATATTTGGTATTTTTTCCCCCATATTTTTCGGCAGCACTAGTTAAGGCTATTTTTTTGGAGTCCACTGACTTGTATAAAGGTAGCAGTTTGTATAAACGGGCAGAGGGGTTTAAGGCTGGAGTATGTTGCATTGCTGGGGCTTGCTTGCTTTTTTTTTCTCTTGGGAATTTTGAGTTTGTGTTCTGGGTGCGGTTTTACAACAAGAAAAGGGTTTGGTATGTATAGGTTTTCCACTCTGCTGGTCTGGCAGAGTGAGGGTGAGCACCTATACATGTGTAAGGAAAGTGTCAGGCTGTGTTTTCCTTCTCCTTTAGCTAGTGTTTGGCGCATCTCCCCTCTTGCATCTGGGGAGTAAGGCCAGCAGTGCTTTTTAAATGAAAAGAGCCCCTGCTGGATATTAGAGTTAGGGGCCGAGTCCTGCAGACTGCATCAATCTAGGAGTGTCTGGAAGGACTCTGGGGGATACCCCCATACCACCTTATGTCTAACATGTCTGCATAACAGTCCCCCAGAGTTGTGCTCAATCCCATAGAAGGCGGCCCATCCTAAGTGACTATCAAACATTTAATTTACTCTATGTGCATAAAGGTGTAGAAGACTGCATAAAGCGCAAGCAAATCCTATACATCCAGCTTGAAGTTTACATTGATAAACCATGCCGCAGCTCAATGATTAGATTTTCAGACATCCAGTTGTTTCAAATAATATTGATGTTGATCATTTTAACAGTTTCACAGCACTTAAATAAAGCGTTTTTACCAATCTTACTCATCAGTTATTCGAGCACAATCCCCACCAACAAAAGCAATGTTTGTCATATTCTAATTGCATTGATCTTATGGAATTGGGCTATGTTTGTTGCAGTTCTATTTTACAGAAAGGTTTGGGCAATTGGAAAAGCCAGACTGATTTTGCACATTCTTTAACGTATCCCATCAGACCTAGATGAGATGTGCAAGTTACATTTTGCAAGCCACACCAGGCCTCTTGTTTTTGTAAATGGACTCCTTTCATCCCGTTTTCATTTTTTCTTATGTAGCTCTGCCGCCACACACAATCTACTCTTTTCATATCTACTGAAGAAAATCACTGATCGAATTATTCATGTTTTTTTCCTGGTCCTCTACACTTTCCTACATCAATACTCACAATACCAGATATAAAGTTTTTACTTTAACATACAGAATGTGTTTTGTCATAAAATGTATTTGTTAGTGCATTTTGTCTCTATTGAGGTACAGAGGCAGCTGCATGGGGTGGTTCTTGTTGCTCTCCTCCCCCATTTTCCTGCTCCGTTCTAATGCTATTTACTGTAAGTGGGTGTCCTCATAAAAAACAGGGGAAAAAAACTAATGGTAGTCATAAATTTCGGCCGTTTTGAACAGCTGAACATTCTGAAAAAATGTACCATTCCGGGCCATTATAGTGAAGAAGGGGAGCGGGAATTGCCTCCGCACCCTTGTTCGCTATAATGCCATTGTAGGCGTCCGCCGCATCTAATACTATAAGATCACTCCACCCAATGCCCAAAGTGATACCCCTCTCTTCCACTTCCAACCTGTAAGAACCTCCACCCACAGCAAGACTATTGGTGGCCTCAAACCTTCACGTTGCAAAGGAGACATCTGCCAAGCTTCATTGGTGAAGGAGTTTGTTGAACCTTTACTGCTCCTCATTGCAGCCATCATTAACAAATCTCTCGCCACAAGCAGTGTCCCCTCCACCTTGAAAGAATCTTCGATCTCTCCCCTCTTGAAGAAACCAGCACTTGACCCTGCTGTCCCAACTACCGATCCATAACAACCGTCCCTTTTTCTGCTGAAGATCATGGACAGAGTAGTCTACCTGCAAATACAGACATTTTTGGAGCTCCACCACATACCAGGCTCACAGCAATCCAGCTTCTGCCCCAAGTATGGTACTGAAACAGCCCTTGTAGACCTTAACAATCAGCTCAATGATGCTAACGACTGGGACAAGCTCTCACTTCTACTACTGCTTGACCTCTCTACAACATTTGACCTTGTTGACCACAAGATCCTATGCAGACCCTTACCACCTCAGCCCATTTCTCAGCAGAAGCGGCCAACTGGATTGTCTCCTTCTTGGCTAATAGCCGTATGCGTGTCTTCTCTGGCGACACCACCATCTGCCCCACCCCACTCCTACTCCATGCAGTGTGCCCCAAGGCTTGTGTGTCTATCCCACTCTGTACAATGAGTACACCAGGCCGCTCTTCGGCTACCTCAGCTCCCTCGGCAGATCTTACATTAACTATGCAGACGACAAACAAATCCTTATTCCCCTTACGGGAGTTCACCATGCTGACTCGCTCAAAATCTCTTCTATTTACGCAACCATCCAAGCGTGGATGTCTGAGCACAGCCTTTGTCTTAACAACGGAAAACTGAACTCCTCATCGGTCTGCCTGTCCACCTTGCAAAAATGGACCAAGCTTACAAAGCATTCATCATTGCCGGCCACACTATCCCAGTAGTCGCTGTTGTAAAGACATTGGGTGTTTACCTGGATTTTGTGCCAACAATGACCCACCATGTCAACCACATTGCAGCATCATCAGGCTATGTCACCAAGTTCATTAACACAAGCAAACCGTTACTCTTACCCAAGAACCGTCTCGAAGTTGCACGTGCCCTTAAAGGCTCCAAACTTGGCTACTGCAACTCGCTCCTTTGTGGCACCACAGAATAAAATGTACATAAATTACAAGTCACACAAAACAACGCCCTCTGGGCGGCCAACGACATTGGGCGACAGGAGCATATCTTGCAAGCAAGAAAAGCCACCCACTGGTTTCAGTTGAGGACAGAATTCATTTCAAGTTTGTTTTTTTCTCCCTCAGCCATATCTCATTCGATTATTTCATGGACAGACCTATAAGTTGCCCTTGTATGCTAATGACTGACTTGCTGTGTGTGCCTCTGCAAGAAAAAAGGTAGGTGGGTTCATTAGTGGAAAAGGCAGATGCGAAACGTAGTGTTGATGCGTGCAGTTCGGAAGCACACGGTTCATGAGTGCCAAACTTCTTTCTATGCGTTTGGCGGAAGAAACTGGGAGTATGTTATCCATACGGAAGAGCCCAAGATCTGATACACTACAGCGCTGTGGGCATGGTTAGCAGCTGATGTTGGAGATCGTAACATGGCAAAAGAATAAGTTACTCACCGTAGTGACTAACATACTCTTAGGCCATAGTCCCCTTTCCTCCATATTGCATGGGCGTCCCTCGCGGGGCATGGGAGACGGAATCTTTTTCACCAGAAAAATCTTCTTCCCCTTTAAATTTAGAGGCACGGCCCTGGGAGCATGCGCAACCCTGACTCCGTCCTCCGGCGCCACACCTCAGTCCCCAAAGACGCGTCGAAAATAGATATACCATTGCCTAATGACACCAGATTATTAGGGTGGAGGATGCTGGGACGTATGGAGGAAAGGGGACTATGGACTAAGATTACGTTAGTCACTACAGTGAGTAACTTATAATTACTCTTATGTCCGTTACCTTTCCTCCATACTGCATGGGCGATTACAACTAAAGCAGTCCCAGAGTGGAGAGGAGACCCTCCTTAAGAAAACAGGTTCTAGAGAACCGCCTGTCTGAAAGCCGCATCCAAACAATGCTTGCAGAAAGCCGATGGGGTGGCCCATGTGGCCACCCTGCTTATGACCTGCCAGGGGACATGGGGCTGAAAGGCGATGGCCGCTGCCTTGGCCCGACCGCGTGGGCATGCATATTCACTGGAAGGGGTCTATGCTGGCCCTCGTACGCTTCCTTGATGGCTGAGACCATCCATCGGGAAATGGAGGCTTTGGAGGCCCGATAGCCGGGCCTGGTGCCTCCAAAAGTGATGAATAGGGCCATATGACTTGCGGAAGCCCTTGGTCCTGTCCAGATAGAATTTCAGGGCCTGCCTGACATCTAGGCAGTGCAGAACTCTGAGGCTCGTCCTTCGGGCCAGGAAAGAATGTATGAAGGACGATCTCCTCGTTTAAGTGAAAGGCTGTTGGCACCTTAGGTAGAAAT
The DNA here is from genome assembly GCF_040938575.1 of Ambystoma mexicanum. Lineage (NCBI taxonomy): Eukaryota > Metazoa > Chordata > Amphibia > Caudata > Ambystomatidae > Ambystoma > Ambystoma mexicanum. Next base: position 267,783,150 of record NC_090936.1, on the reverse strand, counting down.
GATGGATGGGTCCGCAGGACCACCTTGTCCTTGTGAAAGGTAGTGTACGGTGACTAGGGCCTGGATCTCGCTGATCCTGCGTGCCAATGTGAGGCCGACTAGCAGAGCCGTCTTGATGGTGACCAGCCGAATGTCCGGACGACATAGGCGCAAACGGCTTGTGTGCAAGGGCACCCAAGACTAGGTTCAAATCCCACACGGGTTGTGGCTTCCTGATGGGTGGGTAAAGTCTAGCGAGTCCAGCCAAATGTCTCCTGACAATCGGGTTGGAGGAGGAGAAGACCCCTTCCTCCGAATTCCTATAGGCCCCAATGGCTGAGAGGTATGTGCGGCAGGTGTCCACCTGCACACCAGAGTTGGTGAGGTGCGCCGAGAATGAAAGCAGATTGTCCAATGAACAAGCCAGTGGATCGATATCCTCGGAGTGCGCCCAGTGGCAGAACCTTGCCCATTTACTTTTATACTGGGCTCTGGTAGCCTTGCTCCTGGCTCCCTGTAGGATTTCCAGATTGGCTTGCGATAGGTTGAGGTAGCTGAGCGTCACCTGCTCAGGAACCACGTTGTGAGGGCCAGCTTTTGAGGAGCGGGGTGGACGATCCTGCCCCCCTGCTGTGTCAGATGATGTGCTGGGCCCATCGGGAGGTGGATTGGAGGGACCTCCGAGAGGGTGAGCAGCTCCGAGAACCATGGCCTGGCTTGCTATCAGAATGATGTTGAGATGGTGAAAATCCTTGAACTTGCAAAGCACTCTGTGAATCAGTGGAGTGGGTGGGTAAGGCGTATGCTGACATGCCGTTCCACTGTATCCATAAGGAGTCGCCCAGGGAGCCTAGGCCCTGTCCCTTGCAGGAGGCAAACTGAGGGCATTTCTTGTTGTGCCTGATGGCAAAGAGATCCACCTGGGGGAGGCCCCATCTGTGGAAGATATCCTGTGCAATGAGGTTGTTCAGCTGCCACTCAGTTGTCTGCTCTCAACCTGCTGAGCCTGTCCGCTTCCAGATTGGATTCCCCCGGAAGAAGGACTTGCCCGTCCACAGGTTGCAGTCCTTGGCCCACCCTGTGAGGTCTGGGGGAGAGAAATGGGGATCTTGATGATTTCGGCCTGCGATCCCCTCTCCTGGTTCCACAACGCTGCGAAGTGGAGCTGAATCCTCCTCATCATGAGTCTTGTGTGGGGGACAGCGAACAGTACCGCTGCAAAAAGTCCCAGTAGATGCTGGTACCACCAAGCCGAGGTAGCGCCTCGGCTGCGAAAGTGTGACGTGGCCCTCCTGATGGCCGAAATCTTGTCCTCTGAGGGGAAGACCCTCTCTGAGCACGTGTCCCAGATGAGGCCCAGGAAGGTCAAAGACTGCGTCGGTTGTAGCTGTGACTTCCTGAGATTGAGCAAAAAGCCAGCGTCCTGTAGCGTGTTCATCAGTGCCTGGGAGGAGTGGTGAACTGCTTCTTGAGATGTACCCCTGACAAGCCAGTTGTCTAGTTAGGGGTATATATGGAGGCCCGGAGGAGGACTGCCACCGCATTCATGAGTTTGGTAAAGACCCTGGGGGCCGAGTTGAGGCCAAAAGGGAGGACTTTGTACTGAAAATGGCATCCCATGATCCTGAACCTGAGGAAAGACCGATGGGGTTGCCAGATCGGGACGTGTAGATATGCGTCTTTCAGATCCAGGGAGCACATCCAGTCTCCCTTGCATAATGTCTCAGCAATAAAAGCAGGCATCACCATCTTGAACCTCTGGAGAGGTAAGGAGAGGTTGAGGGTGGAAAGGTCCAGTAGAACTCTCAGGCCAGCCTGGTTCTTTTTCTGAATGGCAAAGATCCTGGAGTAGAAGCCCGATCCCCGCTCGGAGGCTGGGACTTCCTCTACGGCTTGGCTCAGGACGAGCGACCTCATCTCCGCCAAATGAATTGCTGTCCCAACTTGCGGAAGAGTGGGAGAGGAGGTAGGAGAGGCAGGAATACATAGGCGGTACCCGAGGATACTAATGACAGGATCCAGGGGTCCATGAAGTTCTGTCACCAGAAGTGTGCATGAAGAGCAAGCCTGACCCCCACTGTCAACACGTGGACCCGAGTGGGTATGTCATGACTTTTTACCCTCAGAGGCGAAGGAGGGGACTGGAAAAAGCCCTTGCCCCCCACCCCTTTTTGATGCTTGCGCTGAATAGGGGTCGGCGAGTAATCCGGCTGCTTAGACATCAGTTCCTGGAAGCCACGGAAGCCTCCAGATGAGCAACCCTTATCCGAGCGTAGCTGAGACTGGGAGTACGCTTTGGGCGTGGCCTTTGTCAGAATGGATAAAGACTTACCCATCTGAGAACTATTCTTCTTCTTGTCCAGCTCTTCGTCTGTGCTGGAGTGGAAGAGGTCACTGCCCTCGAAGGGCAGATCTAGAATACGTTCCTGGACTTCCGGGTTGATCTTGGTTGCCCAGAGCCAGGCCATCCTTCTCATGTCCGTGGCAATACAGATGGCATGTCCAGAGGTATCGACGTGTCCTGCGCCACAAGCTTGGTCTCAGCTAACCCCGCCTTGAAACGTGATTGGCTTTGGGTGGGGAGTTCTGTGAGGAAGTCAGCAATTTCCCACCATAATATCTGGTTAGCGGCTGCCAGCATGGTGTCTGTGTTGGCTTGTCACAGGTGCAAGGAAGCATTGGAATACAGTCTCTTACCGTATGCCTCCAGGGTTTTCTCCTCCTTGCCTAACAGTGCTGTCGATGAAGAAGACGAGGACGACTGAGGTTTGGAGTGCAGTGATGCTGCGGCAATCACTGAGGAGTGTGGCTGAGGATGGGAGAATAGCAAGAGTGTATCCCCCTCCATCTGCCTGTACTTGGCTTCCAGGCGGCCGTTGACTGGCTGGATAGAGTGTGGTTTGAGCCAACCCTTCTTGGCGAGGGAGACTACATCGGTTTGCAGTTGAATTCCCGTTCTGGCAGAAGGGCGCCGACCCTGTACATACAGACGCAAAGGAAAACAGCCTTGCACATAAGAAGGGTAGGCCATAGGCCACGTACCTGGTTGATGCCAATCCCACCTTGATACTCGTTCTTTGCTGAAGTCATGCAGAGGCGTCGAACGGGTGTCCTTATTTGGCACGTCAGCCATTTTGTTGAACTGCCTACCACGTGGCTGCGATGTGTTGCTCGGCTCGTTTGGGCAAGTCTCTTAAGTGTGAGCCGCGTGACTTGCCCTGCTCCTCGAGCACGTGCCCGGTAGGTGTACCAACCTCGACCCGTGGGTCGTCAGAGCTGCGTTCAGGCGCCCCCTTGGATATACTGCCGGTAACAGGGCGTAGCCCCTCGGCCATGATGCCGGTACAAAGGCGGAGCCCCTGGGGCACAAGTCCAGTAATAGAGCCTAGCGGCCCCTCAACCCTGGCACCGGGAGGATCTGAGGACCCCTCAGCCCGAAGGCCGGTAGCTGTGACAGCCTCGGTGCGCGAGTTGGTAAAAGGACCTGACCTGTCCCTCCCGCGTAGGAGAGTGCCTGGGAAGGAGTCTCCCTTGCAAGGTGCAAATGAAAATATAGGCCCTACATCTGGCCTGGAAAGTCTCAGGAAACTCTTGAGGTCCTCAGAAGGAGACCATTGAAAGAGCTCCCTCCACTTGGCTAGTCTGTTCTTCAGCGCTTTCGAGGACAGCAAGCCGCACGCCGAACAGGCTTGGCAACCGTGGTCGGGGCCAAGGCAACATAGGCAGAGGGTGTGGGGGTCTGAAGTTGGAAAAGGCCCGTTGCAGGATGGGCACCTGCTGAACCCTGTCTAAGTCGACATGCGCGGGGAAGGAGCTGTGACGTCTGAGGACCGAGTACCTATTGAACAAAAAGACAAAAGAAGATAGAGGAAGAATCTGCGCATGGAATTACATGGCCGAAGCCACACCCAGGAACGGTGATGAATTCGACCAGTTCTAGTCGGCACGTAAAAGGGGACTGAGGTATGGCCCTGGAGTACGGAGTCAGGGCAGTGCATGCTCCCAGGCCCGTGCCTCCGCGTGCCTCTAAATTTAAAGGGGAAGAAGATTTTTCTGGTGAAAAAGGTTCAGTCTCCTGTCTCTCGCGAGGGACGCCCATGGAGTATGGAGGAAAGGGGACAGGACGTAAGAGTAGGAGAACTTAGTCGTGCCTTCATAAGTGCTGATGTGCTAATGGCTAGGTCTGTTGGTCCTTCTGTTGAGGGTTTGTGTGTGTAGTGTAAGGTGGTTGGTGATCTTAGAGGGGAGTCGGTTAGTCAGGGAAGGTAGCAGTAGGCCTTATGAGGCAAAGCAAATTGCAACCCTGCACTCCTACCCCTTGCAGACCAGTCCCATTTCTCAAGCTCCCAATGACACTCATTCTCAAACAGATACATTGCACCTATGAGGAAAGAAATCAAGCATCTTCGAGTTGGCAGATGAGGGAAAGGGGAGGTGTGGAAATCCAGACATAATTATAACCTGCTGGGGCATATGGGAGGAAATAACTAAAGTTTCAGTGGAAGGCCAGCTTAAAATTTGAAGATCGCAATCACCCATTTCACCTTCCTTAGTATGTTGGTTGCTATATAAGGCATGTGATGGAGAGAGGAGAGGCAAGGAGTTTGAGGCCAATGACACTAACGAAATCTAACAAAGCACTTAGTGCGCCAGTCGTTTGTACACAATGCACCAATGCTAGGGCGGATCACAGGGGGGGCTGACCAGAGTGGTATGGGTGGGTGGCGCGGGCTCAGAAGTCCAGCCTTGCTGAGCCCTTCCTATATTTCATGGGTGTATGTGGTAACACTGCTGTAGCTAACGGGGAAAAGAGCTGCAGTGATAGATCGGAGAGCGTGACAAAGACTTCAGACTGAGGCTCTCCAATTTAACAGGAAGGCCTATCCAGCTTACTAGTTTAACTGTACAGGGACATGACTATTTTTAGTTATACTCGTTTCTCGGACATTTTCAACATGCAACTCATACTTGTGCATTTCCTCCAAAAGCTTGAAGCTCAAACAGACAACTATTGGAAAGATGTCCGGAGAAGGAAAATCATCTAGTGCATAATCCTGCTCTGAAGGACAAAGAGTACTGGTCTAAACCTCATATTGACTGCTAGTGTCTAAGGGATAGAGGGCCCACTTGTTTTTTTAATGATTGACAGTCTCCAGGATACAGCTTCAGCTTCACTACCTTTTGCTCATTTATTACAGGGAAACCGATCCGTCCTTCAGACTATCGGTACTGGGAGACTAGGTTTGCCTTTATCTTTTACATTTTTGTAACTTTTTATCCTTGCACACAGAAATCTACATTGCAGAACAATGGGACTACTTTTGTAATTAGCCTAGCCCTTTACACTTGGGATAGGAATTCTGCAGGAGCAGCAGAATGCGACTGTGGTGCCTTTGTTGCCTTCTTTAGTGTGACATATATATTACAAATATTAAATACCTGTAATCATCTTTCTAATGCTTGTATCTACTTAGATTCACATGCACCCGGGAGGTTTGCTCAGCGGCAACATGCTTGCCTTGGAAACAAGACGACACAGAGCACCACAGGTTCGATCCCCAGGTCCGCGCTTAGTCATATCATATTATTCATACCCACCCTTCCTCGCCTCTTGGAGGTGAAGGTACATAGACATCTTAGACTTTTTTCACCTTACTGTACTTGCACAGACTTCATGCTCCCTCGTGTCAGAAACAAAACAATCTGAGGACCTTAACATGTGAAGGACCATGGGTACAGTACACATCACTTGAGGGATAGTATTACAAACACAGCCTGTCGATGTCCCTTTTCAAATTTTTAAAACAAGTCATGCAATACTCTGCACATTCCACTAGATGTCGGCCCGTGCAAAGCATGCGACTCCAAGCAGATACAGGCATCAGAAAGACGATTACAGGTATATCATATTTGTTATATATATATATATATATATATATATATGATACATTACTTATCGTAATCATATTTCTGATGCCTATATCTGCTTAAATTCACATGCTATGCATAGGCTGACATCTAGTGGTAGCCATTGAGTATTACATTTTTTGTTTTTTAATTACAAAAAAGGATGTTGACAGGTGTGCCACTAACACTATCCCTAGTGTGACGTTGCCTGTACTCATGGTCTTTCACGCGTTGTGGTCAGTCAGATTGTTTTATTTCTGACATGAGGTAGCATGAAGTGCAGCTTGAGTACAGATGTAATAAAGCAGATAAGAGAAGATAAAGCCAGAAAACATCTATGCACCTTCTACTCCACAGGGGAGGAAGGGTGGGGGCATGTGAATCTAGCAGGTACAAGCATCAGAAATAAGATTACATTGAGTAATGTATCCCTTCTGAGGCTTGTGGGTTGGCTTAAATCACATGCTATGCATAGACTAGCGAGTAGTGTCTGCAGAAGGTGGTGGGTTGTGAGAAGTTACAGTAGAAAATAGATATTTTAGCACTGTTTGTCCCATCTGTGAATCTGCTCTAGAATGCGTGTCAATGCAGTAATGCTAAGTAAAAGTATGTATGGAACTCCATGTAGCTGCTTTGCAAATGGCATCCAGAGGGAAGTTTGCAAAAAAGGCCAAAGAAGCTCCTGTACCCTGTCCTGTAGAGTGAGCTCTTGGTGCGAAAGGCAGAGTTTTGTTTGATAGGGAGTAGCAGAGCCGTATGTATTTCACTATCCATCTGGAGATGGTGATTTTTTTAATGTGATCACCTTCCCTGGCAGTTGCTATCAAGACAACAGTTCGTCTGTTTTTCTTAGTGGTTTTGTCTTATTTACATAGTAAATAACCACCCTCCTTACATCTACTGAATGGAGCTTCTTGTCAGCTGAGTTTAGTTTTAAGGTATTTTGAAAAAAGCAGGTATTTCAATGGATTGGTTAACATGGAACTTGGATATGAACTTAGGTAAAAACCTAAGGTGTGTTCTTAGTACGAACTTGTCTTTGTGGATAACAAAGAAAGGGTCTTGCACTGATAAAGCTGGTCTCTCACTGACTTCTTATGGAGGTGATGTCCACCAGAAAAGCTGTTTTGTATGTTAGGTGTTTAAGGCTGGATTTGTGCATAGACTCAAAAGGAGGACCTATGAGCTTTGAGAGTACCACAATGAGATTCCACCCTGGAGGAAGCTTGGAAATGGGGTTGCGGTAGGGGGATAAAGTCTCTTTACTCCCTCCATGAAAGCCTTCACTACAGGGAATTTCCACCAGGAGACCTTGTTTTGTGAAGTGGTGTACGCGGATAGAGCCGATAGATGAACCTTGATGGAGTTGAATACTAGGCTAAAGTCTAGTAAGTGGAGCATGTAGTGAAGAATGTGTGATGGGGTACATTACATTTTTGACTGGCACCAGGTTACAAATAGTTTTCCATTTGTTTAAGTAACAGTGTCTGGTGTTAGGTTTACTTGCCTCCTTGAGGATTTCCATACACCTTTAAAGTAGTTTTAAATGCCCAAACTCTATGATTTAAGGAGCCAAGCTACCAAGTTCATAGTTTGAGGATTTGGGTTTAATGTTGTCCCCCTGTGTTGGCTGAGCATGTTGAAGGGCCACGGGAGCTCCATTGGGTTGCACATCACCAGTTTGAGCAGATGCAGAAACCAAGGTTGTCTCGCCCACATTGGAGCAACCAGAGTTAGAGTTGCTTGTTGCTGGTGCATTTTGTGCACTATTCGGCTGAGGAGCGGTACCGGTGGAAAAGCGTAAGCAAATTTCCCTGACCAGCTCACCCATAGGGCAATCCCCTTGGATCTGGGTTGGGGAAACCTGGATGCAATGTCTGGGCATTGTGTGTTTTGGTTTGTGGCAAACAAGTCTAAAAGAGGATAGCCCCAGAGGGAAAATATATCATCTAAAATTCCTATGATGAGTTGCCACTTGCATTGTTCGGGTAGGGGATCTCTGCTTAGAGAGTCTGCTAGAGAATTCAGTTCACCTGGAACGTGTTGTGAGGCATCTGTCTTAACCATCGCTTGCGCTGGAGGATTGTGAAAGGGTTTTCCATTTAACAGATTTTCTTTTGTTTACCATTGTAGCGCTTAAACTAGGGTTAGCAAAACAGCCACTAGATCGTTCCACTGACCACTTGCCTAAGACCACTGTTTCGCTAACCACTCTTGCACTGGGTGCATGAGCAACCGTGCGTGCGGAACCAGGTAAATGCATGAAGCCATCATCCCGAGCAAGTGCATTGGTTTGCGTACGGTTATTTAGCGAGTGGCTAGATACTGAGGTATTTGCAGCAGTATTTGTACTCGTTTGAGGGGAATACTAGCCGCGCTTTTGTTTTTATGATGGCTCCTAGGACCCGTTTGGTTTTGCTTGGAACGAGACTTGATTTTTTCTCGCTGAGTGAGAATCCCAATTGGAATAGAAGATTGATTGTCCTTTGGGTATTTTGCTTGCAAATGTGAGGGTGTTCCCCTGTTATCAGCCAGTTGTCCAGATAAGGGTGCACTGGGATTCATTCTCTGCTTAAGTGTGCCATCGCTACCTGCAATACCTTGGTGAATACTGTTGGAGTGGAGGTTATGCCGAAGGGTAGCACCTTGAATTGGTAATGTTGATTTGCTATTTTGAAGCGCAGGAATTTTCTGTGCGCTGGGAACATTGAAATATGAAGTATGCATCTTCCATGTTCAAAGTTGCCATGTAGTCCCTCTGTTTTAGCAGTGGGATTACTTCCTGTCATGTCTAGGACAGGGCACATTGTATGGTCTTTCTTTAGCACAAGGAAGTACATTGAATAGATACCCCCGTTTACCCGGTTTGCTGGGACGATTTCTATGGCGTCCGTTAGTAGCAGTGCTTTGACCTCTTCTAGCAGAATGCACTGTTCCTCCTGTGTTGGTTTTCTTTGTCTTTGAGGGTGGTTGGGTGGTGTTTGTATGAGTTCTATGCAACAGCCTCCCGCCATGGTTTAAAGTACCCTCTTGTCTGACGTGATCCCCACCCATGCGTGGGTAAAATGAGAAATGCAACCTCCTACTGGAGAGGCACGGATGAGGACCAGGATCGCGTGGTCATTGCTTTGGTGGGGTGGAGCCACTGGAGGATGACGATCTGCCTCTACTTCTCAACCTTATGTGGCCCCTTTGAACATTCTGTTGGGAGGACTGCCCCTGCGAGGAACCCCAAGGTGAAGTCTACCCACCTTGGCTGTAGTTGTAGAACCGGTGGGAGTTTTCTCCTCTAAAATGGTGTGTAATAAATGTGCCTCTCTGCACAAAGGGGTTGGTTTGTGAGCTGTCCCAGGGATTTGAGGGTGTCATACTCCTCCTTAGCACTTTTCAGTGCGGCCTCGACCGCTTTTCCCAATGAGGCGTTCGGCTCAATTGGCATATTTAAAAACCTGATTGGCGTAGCCATGCATGGCATATAATGAGGGTACCCTCAGCTACTATCAGTCTTGCATCATCTACTGCATCCAGATTCTTTTTCAGGATGCAGCTTGCCACCTGTTAACCTTCAGCTACTGTTTTTAAAAGCTGTGTTTTCAGGGGCTCTGGGGCAGAGTCTAATTGTTGTGAGATCTCATCCCACTCGTGGCAATTCTAACTCGCCAGGAGCATAGTGCAGTTGGCTATCCTTACCTGGTAAGTAGCCGAGGAAGCTACTTTCCTGGCCAGTGTTTCCATTTTATTTCTCTCCTTGTCAGGAGGGGCTTTGACGAGGCTAGAGGTGTGCCCGCTCCTTTCCTTGTGGTGGTAACCACAAGAGAGTCAGGCTTTAGCTGCCCCCTGATGTACAATGGGTCTGACGGGGCTGGTCTAAACATCGTCTCAATGCAACGGGTGACTGCCCTTGTCAGGTTGGGATCAGAAGGCTAAATGAACCTTTGGATAGATTGGAGCAGTGGAATTAACTGTCTCTTATCAGAGGATGTCCTCTACAAAGTATTTATCGACTTGTGCCTCATACAGCAGCTGGTTATCCACAGGGGAATCAGTCACAGGTAGTCAATACGGCCTGGAGACCGAATGATGTATACATCATCATCATAATATTGGTGTGTGTCTCCTTGGTCTGCTATTGAGCCAGGGTCCTGTGAACCTGAAGTGTCAAAATAGTATAGGTCGTCAGATATGTTTTCAGAGGTTGAGGTACAGGCTGTGCTGTGTGTAGGCGGGGTCTTTTGGCATTGGGCTGCTTATTAGCTACTGTGCCTTGAGGGGGCCATATGATGTTAGTAAGTCAATCAGTGTGTTGATCAAAAAAGTGAACAAAGCTAGACATTCTCCTCATTACTCTACCAAATTGTCCATTTAGTGGAGCTTGGTAAAACTGTGGGGAAGGGGTAGGGAAAGGATATGGTGTAGAAAACGCTTTGTGGTACATTGTCCCAGTGAGGGTGTCACTAGGGGCAGAGTGTTCTTTATCCTTTGTAACCAGTGTTTTTGGGGATAAGGGTGCAGATTTGGAGTCAAAGTTTTGGATTTGAGGAGAGTTGTCTGGGACGTGTTTTTTAATGGGTTCTCTCATTTTTGAATTATTAGCAAGGGCCGCCGACACGTCTTTCGAGGCACGGATGCCGGTACCCAAGGACTTGTCTGAATTGATTGTGGTGTCGGAAACCGACTTCGGCATCTGATTTAGGGGTGTGTCATGGGGCGACTGCGAAGGTCCACAAGACAGGGAGTTTTCAGACCTTCCCTTCGACACTGCGTGTGACTTATCGGTCGACGACACATTCGACTGTCAGCCATGGGGGTTTGTTTAGTGTGGTGTGCAGTGTGGGTGCTTGAGCTGCCGGGTGTCGTCTCCGTAGAAGAACCACATGCCTGCCTGTTGGAGTCGAGGGCTCGCACGCGGGAAACCATCGGGTCCCAATCACCCTCAGTCGCCTAGGACAGCGATGTTGCCATCGCTGGAGGCTCCCTCAACGTCCATGGCAGCCTCAGCCTGCATGGCGTGGTGGCCCTAGCATTTATTCTTCCGGTCCTTTAGTGTCTTGGGCCGTAACAGTTTGCAGGACTTGCACTGTTTTTCTGAATGATCCCTAGGGAGGCAGAGATTACACACCCTGTGTGAGTCCTACCAGGGAAATTCCAAAAGGGACATCGACAGGGTGTGCCATTAATACTATCCCTAGTGTGACGTCCACTGTACCCATGGTCCTTCACGCATCGAGGTCCCTCAGATTGTTTTGTTTCTGACATGAGGTAGCATGAAGTGTAGCGTGAGTACAGGTGTATCCAAGCATAGATTAGACAGCAGTGTTCGGAGAAGGTGGTGGGTTGTTAGAAGGTTCATTAGCAAACAGATGTTTTAGAACCGCTTGTCCCATCTGTGTATCTGTCTTGGAATGTGTGCCAATGCACTAGTGCTGAGTGAAGGTGTGTACTGAGCTCCATGTAACTGCTTTGCAAATGCTGTCTAGGGGGACATTTGCAATGAAAGCCAGAGTGGCTCCTGTACTTCTTGTGGAGGGAGCTCTTGGCGTGAAAGGCAGTGTCTTGTTTAATAGAGAATAGCACAGTTATATATATCCGACTATCCATCGGGAGATGGCATTTTTGGAAATGCGGTCTCCTTCTCTGTCTGGTGCTACGGAGACAAACAGTTAATCTGTTTTCCTCAGCGGTCTGGTCTTGTTTACATAGTAAAGGACCGCCCTCCTCACATCTAGTGTGTGGAGTTTAACCTCAGCTGAGCTGATGGGATTCTGGAACAAGGATGGTAGCTCAATGGACTGGTTTACGTGAAATTTAGAGATGAATTTAGGTGAAAACCTAGGACGAGTGCGTAAAACCAGTTTGTCCTTGTGTATGGTAAAGAAAGGATCCTGCACTGACAATGCTTGTAATTCACTAACTCTTCTTATGGAAGTAATAGCCACGAAAAAGGCAGTCTTGTAGGTCAGGTGCTTAAGACTTGACTTGTGCATCAGCTCGAAGGGTTTCCCCATGAGCTTAGCGAGTACTACAATGTACTACGATCTGGGTCGATGCCAGCCAAGATAGGCTGCAGGTGTGGAGCACACCGAAGCAGGAGCTTAAAACTAGTCTCAGAGACATGAGAGGATGGAGAACCAAGAACGTTGGCAGTCGGCCAAGTCTGTTCCTCAGCAGGCCCGCAGGAGCGGACCAATGCACTGAAGAAGGGTGAGTTCAAACAAGCTTTTGGTGGGAACAAGACACTGGAGAAGCCATGCAGACTACCCGTTGTCCCAGGAAGTCTCTGTGATGCCCCGAAACCCTGATCGAGATTAGGAATGGCATGGGAGACCCAGAGGGGACACAGCACCATACAACATGCAGGCCCAGGCAACTGACCCTCAGCCAGATTATTGTAAGGAAGCCATCCCAAACCCAGAAATGCAGCAGGCCTCCTCCTCTTCATCACAGTGGCAGAGATAAGACCACTGACCCCCAGGAAAGTGTTGATGACCATGAGCAGAGAAGCCAGAAAGGGCACATTCCTCACTAAAGTGGCAGAGATAAGACGACTGACCACAAGGGAAGGGTTGAGGACCCCTACCACGAGCAGAGAAGCCCGAGAGGGAACAGCCCTCACCACAGTGGAAAACGTAAGAGCATTGACCAACAAGGAAGGGTTGAGGACCCCAAACAAAACAAGGGAAAACGGAGAGGTGATGTCCCTCACTTCAGTTGCAGAGATAAGCCCACAAGAGAAGGGTCTGGGACACTGAGGAAAGTATTATGAACTATACAGGAAGTCTTCCTCATCAGCCTGGCAGAGGCCAGTCCACCAGGACCCTGGGGCTCAGTGGATACTTGGAGAAAGTCACAGAATAAGCCCCAGGACATTTGTGTGGAACAATATCTACAACCTAAGGATTGGATGCTAGGGGGAGGGAGTCAGTCCCATGGTGCTGTGAACTACGTTGGGACATGCCTACAGATACCAGGAGAAGGGAGTCATTCTCCTGGTTATAAGACTTGTTGGAATTGTAAGCCAGGGGAAGGGACCCATTTCCCCTGGTTACATTTTGCCAACAAATACTGCTTGAGACTATTCCTGTACACCTGGAGAGGGGTGTCATTCTCCTGGCGAAGGAGCATTCTGTTGAGTTGCATTATCTCTTTAGTTATAGTGTGAGGGATAGAAGTACATTTCAGACACAGTATGCTGGACATTATTTTTGACAGACTTTCTGACAGCCACATTATTATTAGTTTTGAGGGAGGGAAACCCCTCAGAGGTAGGGATATAGTGAGATCTTTCTTTCCTTTCAGGACTTTAATAAAAGCCTATAACTAAAACCATGCCCCCTTTGTGTAAGCCTCCTCCTTTGACACCGTTACACTAGACAATATCCCACTGAGCTCCGTTATATCTTTCTAATAGAGTAGTGTTGTTAGCAATCCTGACTTGGTATGCTGCAGATGTTGACACTTTTTTACCAAAGGCTGTATAGATTTTTGCTTACTTTTCGTGGAGGAGCTTCTGCTAATGCAAACAGTTACCAGCCCTCTTCTACATGGTTAGCACCAGAGAATAGGATTCAGGGGGCCCCTTATATACATTGGGTCAGTAGGAGCAGGTCTAAAGTTTTTTCGATATGTGGATTCACTGTTCTAGTTAGTGAGGGGGTTACTAACAAATGCTGGATGCATTTGGTTACAGACTAACAAATAAATAAAGTGACCAACAGACCTTTTTTTATTAAGGATATCATCGACAAAATCTGTGACCTCTACAGCCTCATGAGTTTGTATGTTAAAATGTTCTGTGGAATTTTCAAACCAAATATAGAGGATTTGTTCATCTATAGGCGAATTTGTGACTGGTTCATCTTGCACATCAAGTGACGGAAACAAGTAATTGTGTCATCATCAGGATCGTCAGTGTGATCCCCATATGAAGTCCCATGATCGTCAAAAAATTCCCCATCTTCCTCAGCAATATAAATAATATTTTCAGACTAAAGAAGGTTCCCTATCTAATCTGGAAGATTTAGCCAGAGGTTCTCCCTCAGCATGTAAATGTATTTTAGTTTGATAGGGCACAGTTCCAAAAAATCTACAAAAGAAGAAACCATTGTTTCTTCAAAATGATCTTTAGTCCATGTACCTGAGCTTGGTGTATGTTTTAATGGAAAAAACGATTGCCTATGGATCATAATAAGGGGACTCCATATGTAAAGGGGGACGGTGCTGGAGTGTACTTTGCTTCTTTTGAAAAAGTGTTTTATTGTAGTTTATGTTTAAGAGGCAGTAGTTTGTCAGTAGCTGTACCAGCACACTGCCTCAATGGTACGGACAGTTGTATCGGTTCGTGCTTGGCAATATGCATTATTGAAACTGAAATCATTGATGTTTTATGCACGGTAGTGGGATCGCTCGGCATCGGTTTTCTTTGCATGTCTTGTGGCTAATGTATTAACGTAGGCGCAGTGGATTTAAGACGCTTTGAGCTAGAAGCACTGGAAGGGTCTCTTGATATCGCGCTGTAGGGAAGGCATGGTATCACAAGTGGGACACTGACACAATGGATACAATTTGCAATACCTTTATTGAAAATGTTGGGGTCAGAGAAACTCCTAATTTTCTCTATAACTAAGATGGGACCATCAAACAATGAAAAAAACAGTCCTAGTGGCATCAGTCAAATCAGAAAATGGCCTATGCTAACAAAACCTAATGCCCGCCCTATATGTTATACAAAAGTGTAAAAAGGAGAAATGTATGCAAAAGAATAAAGGTGGTTGAACCCGCTCTCCTCCTCATGTTACGCCTCACGGAGTAAGACTGTTCCAGTAGGTAGGATGACACACTCTGGCTCGGTTTATAACACTCTAAGCAATTCCAAAAGTTGGATTGAGGCCTGCTTGGCCTTCCACGTTAAAGTCTTTTTCTTGACTTTCCAAAATTGTATTTCCAGCGTAAAGTTCACAAAGGTCCCTCTCTGCCTCTGCAGGGGTCAGACCTTATAGCACACAGTTCATAAAAGTCCCCTCTGCCGGGCTCAGACCTCTCACATCACAGTTCAACACAAACCTGCAAGGGGGCTCCCTTCCCCAAGTTTATTGTACTTCATGTCTCCCTCAATCAGGCTCCTACCCCTTTCGAAGACTTTCGAATGTGCGTGGCACTTCAGACCACCGCAGGACCACTTTGACTCAAAGTTCAGTTATTTTTACATAATTTGCTTTTCGCTGTCTGTTTGCTTTATAACTTCAAACAATGTACCTTTCACAGAGACTTTTGATTGGGCTACTTCCTTTTGCTGGATCACTCTGTTACTTCGTATCGTTAATCTCACAGCTGCTTTTACTTCAAAGTTCATTCACAGGTCTGCCTTTCTTCACATGTCATCGACACGCATGCAGCCTTCACTTATCAACACATTTTGGAACTTCCTTTGCCTCAACACACCGTTCTCTAAAGTTGCCTGCCAACTCACCGGCTGTGTACGCTTCTTTGTTGTTTTTCTATTTTGAATTCAAGAGTCAAGGTTAGTACCACAGGCTTAGCCTTGCCTCCCCAACTCTGCCGCTCATCCGCAAGGGTCTCTGGAGTCCTTGAAACACAATGCAATCTTCACTTATGGGATCTGGCCATTTCCACGTGTCTTTCCCAGTCTGTCGGAGTCAACGACCTCCAGTAGGGAACCTTTGGGGATTTTGGCCTGCTGCTCTCGTCTCTTGGTCCGTTGCTCTGCTCCAGTAGGTGTGCCCTAGTCCCAGAAGTTCTGCTCGTGCTTGTGTTCTGCCTTGCTCAGAAATGTGTCTTTCGGTGTTGCCGTTTATTCGTGTGAGGAGAACTAACTGGTATCAGGTGTATGCACTTAGAGTAAAGTGCCTGACCTGGCCCACCCATTTAACGGACCTGTCCAGTACGATGTGAGAGAGTTAGTCTGGTTGCTCTCAATCATCCTCTTCCTTGGCCCAGTGTTTGTGAAAAGGGGGAGGAAGGAGTTGGGACTTCAGAAACTCCTATCAAGTAGGATGGGGTAGATGCACAAAAAGGGTGGGAATACAGAGTCTTGCCATTGGCTGCCTCACCCCTACTCCCCCAAGAACACTCCCCCAAGAACCCACACCATGGTGATCCTCCCGCACTGGTCCACCCCAGGGTCTGGATCCAAAGGTGATGGACGTGCCCTGGCCACCTGAGAGAGAGCTCTCCGGGGACAAGCAGGTGAGACACCCTCTGGTTTCTCACAGCGTGGCCATGTTTTGACAGGTTCGTCAAAGTATGGCTGGGGTTCTGCGTTTAGAATCTTTGTGACCTCCCCCATGCTTATGTTTGTGTGTGCCTTTGTCGCCTGGTGTCTCCACAGCAGGACTGATGGCTTGCCCTTTGGAGCAATGCACTGGCACAAGGGAATCCGCTGATCTCATTATGTGATCGGCATCACTTTGACATAGCTAACATGCTCATTCTCTGACTCCTCTGCGTTAGTGGGGCTGTCTGATAAGGCCTCAGCTTGCATGGCTTAGGCCGCCCACCATTTAGTGTGCATCTTTCAAAGTCTTAAAATGAAAGAGCTTGAACGCTGAGCATTATTTTTCACTATGATCCCTGGGAAGACAGTGGTTGCACATGCCAAGTGTGTCCATCCACGGTTATTTCCGATTACAAAAAGGGCAAAATTTAAAAGGTGTATTTTCCAGAATTTAAAAAAAAAGGGTAGCTAGACAGAGTGTGTCAAAGGGGAATAGAAATATAGACATTCACTGAAGCAAAGTAAGTTGTGAATTCCTCTCAATCTCACTACTGCACAGGGCGAAGCCAGGGAGGAGTTGAAAGTTGTTGACAACGATAGCCGAGCTGCTTTGAATTTTGCTTCAAATATCGCTGAGTTCCACTGCATGCGTCGAATGATTAATGATGATGAATAAGCGGGGAGTGATATAAAATTATAAGTAAAGACAAGTAAGCCGGGAATTCCACATAGAGCGACCAACCACGATAGTTGGCGGGGGGGCAAAAAAACAATGAGGACCTCAACACGTGAAGGATTATGGTACAGTACACGTCACACTTGGGATAGTATTACAAACACGCCCTGCCGACGTCCCTTTTTTGAATTTCGAAAACAATTCATGTAATACTCTGCACCTACCATTAGTTCTCGGCCTATACAAAGCATGCGATTCTAAGCAGATCTACTAACATCAAAAACTATATATATATTTCAGTTGGCTTGTACCGTATTGGCCAAGGGTTGAACAGACTGTTGATCCGGAAGAAAACAACGAGTCGATACCATAATTAGGTTAACAATGTCATTTATTTTTCATGTTTGCGATGTTTCGTGGAATGTCTCCACTTTATTTTATTGTATTTTTCATTTATAACGCGAGTGCTTTCTAAGCGCAGGATCGAGATTCGAACCTGTGTTGCACCGTGTTGTCTTGCTTCCAAGACAAACGCTTTTCTCCTGAGCTATCCTTCTTATCCTTCCTTCCTCAGAGAGACATGAAATGAAGCATTTGAAAAACAGCATAGAATTGCAGCTTCAATAGTCCCTCCTCCAGATACCATTATCTGTGCTAGGTCAGAACCCGATTTGTAGTTTTGCTCAGAAAGGCATGCATTGGATTTTCAACTCCCTCACACATTGCGATCTTCAAAGTCTAAATGGCACACTGTGTTATGGGGCAGGGGGTCAGTGAAACTGTAAAGCTGGGACAAGAAACCAAAAACCGCCTATCCCGTTATTGTGCTCTCAGGAAGGCAGGAGGGCTTGGTTAGGTGTCAGTCGTTGTATGCACAGTCCAGTTGAAGCTCAGTATGTCAGGCCAGTCCCTCTACAAGATCAGTGGTAGCATACCCATCAATACTTCAGGCTTGTGCTTAGTCTGAAAGAGGGGGCTATACAGCCAGTTTATATATCAGGCCTGTGACCAGTTGTAACCAGTGTGGTAACTTTGTGTCAAATAATATATCAGGATTGTGTTAAATCACAACCAAGAGGAAAGAGGGGGTTTGACTGGGGATAGGGGCCCTGACACGTGTCTGGGAAACTTTTCAGCTAGGGCATTTTGAGGGCAGATGGGGCTGGGTTGGGGGGGGGGGGGGAGTCTGGCAAAAATGCTTTGCCTTAGAGAGGTTAGTGGGGCTGGAGCAATGCCAGTGGAAGGTCTGAACGGTTTTGGAAAAAATGAAGGAAAGTGTCAGGTCTGGATGTTGTGATCCCTGTATCTTTGAGTGGAAAAAGTGAAAGTCTGTTAGTTGGAATAGTGACTGATGAAACCGCAATCTCTGCTCAAGCCCCCCTGCCAGTGTATTGAAAATGTTCATGTATTTGAATTCATAAGTCTTTCTGGCTTTGTCAGACCTTGAAGATCGCAATGTGTGGGGGGGGGAGTTAAACATCCAATACATGCCTTTCTGAGCAAAACTATGTAAGCTGTAATGCTGTGCTGTTTTTCAAATGCTTCATTTCATCACTGCCTGAAGAGTGGAGACATTCCATGAAATCTCAAAAATGTGCAAAATAAATGACTTTGTTAGCCCAATTAAGGTACCGACTCATCGTTTTCTTCTGGATCAACAAGCTCATTCAGTCTCTCACAGTTCAGATGTGTTCTCCTTCAAGTGTTTTTGTGCCTAGTACACTCATCAGGGAGGCATTCAGTTCAGGTGTTGCTGGTTAGTCAGGGTTTGTAGCCCCAGGGAATTCTGGTAGTTGTAGTGCATGAAGGAAGCCAGGAATCAACTCTCCCTCCCATTACACAATGTAAATCCCACTGAGGGGCAAGGTGGAAAACCAATAGCGTGGCTGTGCACAGTGGGGCGATGTGTCATACCGGAGCTGCCCCATTGGAGTCTGGAGCTCCCAAATATTTATTGCAAACAAAGGGGGGCGAGGGGCACACTCCAGTTCCCAGCTCATTCAGCCTTTTACAGTGCAAATTGACAGACACACATAAATATCTCCTATTTTATCAGATCTTGCCCTTCTCATTGTAGTAGTTTCCATGTGATTTTTGCAGCCCCTTTTTTGGGGTTAGGGGGGCAAGCCCCCTATTCCCCTCGACAGTCCACACGTCTCCAACACCACACCTGCCACCCTGAAAAATGGTCTTTTCCCCTGAGCCTGTCCACCATAAAATGCTGTAAGAATCGCAGTATAGGGCCTTACTTGCACCTACAAACCCTACAAACTGTTGGACTGCATGGCCACCTCGGAAACCATACCTAGTACAATGAGCTGAAAGCATCTCTGGATCACTCATGGTATACATCTAAGTGGTAATACCATGACCATATAGGGCACCTCTGGAGTAAACCTGCAGTTAGTAATTCATATTAACAGTGCTGGTCTAACCATAGTATTGTATAGGAGAATCAGAATTAGGTAGTGCGTCCTATATTATAATTTTAAAAGAGCTGGAAATCACAAGTCAGGTTACCATCTGGCACACAGTACATCTCGACAAGCCCTTCCCCAAATTGGACAAAGTACTGCCCAGAAATAAATGAATCGGCCAGAGAAGAAGCCCTCAAGAACAAGTGGTCTCCTTGCATCCTGCTTAATGCCCTGTCAATGAATAAGTTCTACCTTCGGGTCTCTATTAGAAAATCAATAATATTACACATATTCATTAGGTGACCCGAGCAGAAACTGGAGACGGATCAAGGGTGTTCGCTCAAAGTTCTTGTGATCGCTAGACTAGTTCAACTGATCTAGTCTTTGAGGACTATTCACTTATGACATGGACCCTAGTGGGACTTTCAATGCTAAAAGGCAGCACTGGCAGTCTTGACAGAATAGATGATCTCAGATGTGTTGCACAATGAAGTTTAAAGTAATTCTATGACCTACCAAGGACTCCTTGGAAAGTTCACATGGCCGCTTCTCTTTTTTATTTGCGAGGTGACGTGGAGGGAGGGGCAGTAGGGCACCTCTAGACAAAGTTTGCATCCCTTTGAGTGCTTCTGCTGTTGGCAATTGCTCATCTGATCATCTCTGATATTATGGCGGTTACCTTTTGTTTTCAACTTGGTTATCTGCTTTTTGTTTAGTTTGAAAATGATTAACACATTAAAAAAAGGTTAGATCACTACAAAATTGGGTAAATCGAGTTAACTAATGATCAAATCGCAAGAATGTACTTGTGCCTTGAGCCAAAATGTTATTTCTCACTAACATCCTCCTATAAAGTGTAAACGATGTTCAGGTTTTGAATTCTGTGCTGATTCAGTATGATAAAATGGCCAAGCTTCAACAGCTCCACAAGGACTTCCTAGCTGCTCTCACACAAAATGCAATTTGCTTCCCCCATAATGGAGAAATAACCTGTAGACAGTCCAATTAAAATGAACAAGAAGAGAAATCACTTTACGCCTCATTGGGTTTTATTGGGCAGGATCTATTACTTACTGCAGTGGCTCGAGACACTTCTCGACACGTGCTAAGCAGGCCATTCTGAAAACCATCTCTCTGCAGGACTGCATTCTGTATGGCTGTCGGATTGTCTGCATTCATCTCCATCTCTTGACTGGCAGAAAGCAATGCCTGCTCAAGCGTGTACTATTATCAGAAAAAGAATGAATGTTTTAATGTTCTGCTTCATTAGCTTGATTTTCTTTGCAAATGCAGTCATCAGGAGTATGATAATGACCACACAAAATAAAACAATTTTCAGGTAATAAACATAATTGTCCTACTTTCTCTTTGTGCAGCAGCTGAAGTTTTGCTTCCAGGGCTTGCACTACTTTATCTTGTTCACACAATCGGCTTAGCTTGGTCTATTCACAAAAAAGAGAGTAGTGTAATTAGTATTACTAGTCTATGTGTCCCATAGTTAAGTATGAAAGGCGTGCATCAACATTACCACCGACCTCAAAGAAATAAGAATGATTTACACCTGTCCTTTTGTCATATGCATGTTGCAGTTGGAACACATGTTTTTTAAAAGCAACTGTGAGGAAGTTGGTATAAAATACCAGCATTTGAATTAACGTAAAACACTTGAAAGTGAGGCTTTTTTGTTCCCCCTACTGCTTTAAGGAAAGGTAATCAATTCCCTCTCCCAACCAATATATGTTACTGTATGGTGTTCTGTACATCATTACAGCAAAGCATAGCTTACATATACTAGAAATATGTCGTTCTTCAATTACAAATTGGTAAACTGCTTTACTGCAGTGCTCCATCCGCTGAGTAATTGAACATCACAGCCCAAACCATCTCAAAGCGCTGATCCGAATGCCAGGACTCAGACACCAGTGAAAAATTGACTTGTTTTTCTGCCCAAGTGCAATATATCCCTGAATCTCCTGTCCAGTTAAGACATCACAATGCGTCTTCTATAGGACACTCACAAGGAAAGGGGCCCGGAAACTAACAGAGTGCCACCCATCCTCTTTACCTCATTCACACTCCACTATTATCCACCCCATCTTCACCCCCACTCCTATTGTTTTTGCTTTTTGTTTCTACTTTGATTTGAAGACGGGAGAGGCATTTCTACCTGGGGGTTTCCAAGTGCAGGCCTCAGCAAATCTGTCATAGAAATAAAGGGAGAAAAGAGCAGATTTTCACTTTTTTGATCAGAGGTCTGACAGTTTACTCATACTATAAATATTTTCAGGAAGGAAATTCCAGAGTTTGGCAGCCAGGGCCACACTGGATCTGCCAAAATCTCCAGACCGTCTGTAATGATACGTGTACATTGTACTGAGTGGTAGATCGCTGGGGGCTGAGAAGATAGGTGGCATTTGAAGCAATGTTTGAGATAGAACAGAGCTAAACTAATAAAGGACCTTATGACCTAGTGCAGACAACTTAGACGAGATTATCCTCTTTATTGGGAGACTGACATTTTCTCAAAACAGAATACATATGAGTATTACTAAGAGTGCTGGTAACAACCCTTGCCTTGGTGTTCTGTAACACCTGAAGTTGATTGATCGTGAATGCAAGCACTGTGCATTCAGAGTTGCAATAATCCATTCTCGAGTCAATAAAGCCACTGGCAATAATGTCACCATGATATTCAGGAAGTAAAGGACTGAGCTGCCGTAGTAACATTAGGTGACCATACTTACTCAGTCCCAGACAGTTTTGTGCCATCCACTTTTCCACATGGCTGAAGATGGTTTTGAATCTGGGTATAGTTAGTATGGTAATCTCTATCAAGATTGAAAACGATTTGGGTGCCATAAGCATGGTTCTGGAATACCGCTCTCAGGTTCTCTGAAAGATCAGTTAGTGGATTTAAATATATATTAAAAAAGAATAGGGGAAATACTGGAACCCTGCAGTGCACCAAAAACTATGACTTCAATATTTGAAACATATCCATCAACTTTTACTTGCAAGGTGCTTTTTCTGAAAAAAGGTGATAACCAATTATCAGAATTCTTAGATATCACTGACAAGTGGATAACCATATCAAATGCAGCTGAAAGGTCAGTATCATCCAAAGACCTAAAAGCCCCTAAATCCATAATTTGAAGAAGAGAGTCCTTTACATCTAACAATGCTATTTCATTAGTTCTGCCTGGGCGAAAGCCACATTGACAATCAACAAAGAGTTAATGCAATTCAAGATGAACCCGTAGTTGTTCAGTAGCTCCTGAACCAAAATATTCAGTAGAAAACTGTATATGATGGGACGATAAATGGCACAGTCCTCAGGGTCAAGAGGACCCCTGCTTAGTTTAAGCACATCTGGGACCAGGCAGTTTTTGAAAGGGGTTCTGATACTTTTGCTGATGAATAGACACACAAGATCACCATATTTCTTAATAACCTGAGCTGGACAAGCATCTAAGGTGTAAAAAGGGCAGAAATTACCAAAGCTTCATTAACAGAAACGGGTTGGAAGTCGAACAACTTTAGGTCGGTTAAAGAATCTGAGCCTCATGAAGGAATCGTACGAGTTCAAGGAAGTTTATTGCCTGGATGATGAATCGGAATATAGAGAGCAAAATTAATGCAAGCTCTAACCTTTGCAATTTTATCCCTAAAAAGTTGTATTACATCACAGTGAGGAGCCAGTCACAGATGAAGTTGTTGCACGCAGATATTTAAGATTACTGAGAATCCTGAAAACGTCCTGTAGGAATTAGAAATGAATTTGAGTTTAATGTCCCTGCTTCAACAATACTCAATTTATATAGTAACTCCTGCTGTGGACACAGGGCAATGAGGAATGCAGGTTTCTCGACCCTCTCGCGCCCCACTCTGGCCTCAGCGTCGCTTTCACCCTCCTGCTCAGCACGGTGCCCTCCCAGACCGATTCTCTTAAACCCACTTCGCTTCTGAAATTAACACGTTCTCTCCAGGATGGTTTCTTTGCCATTTTCCCTGTTGGTCTCATTTTATGCACCTGGGGCTTATTTAATAGTTGCAGGAGCAAGTCCTTCACTTCAGTTGCCTGACCTTGGTTAAGCCCATTAGCTGGATATGCCTGGCTATTAAAATGGTACTCCTCCGCAGCCCTCTACCTCATCTCAATACCAAAATGGTGTGAAGGAATGGAAGTGTGCATAACTCCCAGCCATTTTTCTTCCTTGTTTTGGTGATTTGATATTTCTCCGCATTAACAAGTGAAGGCCCTCCTAGTTGATCCCTTACTCATCCCAGTATAACAAGAAATTGCTGTGGGTGACAATAGCCTACGAAGGGAAGGGTTGACAGTAATCTACGAAGGCTGCTGCGACTGAAGGTTCATTGTGAAAAGGGAAATGGGGGATACTCTGTCTTACCCAAGGACATCCTCTCCCCACTCCCCAAGTCTCCTCCACCCAGGTGATCCTCCCTCGCATCTCCACCCCCAGGGTCAGGATCCAAGAGCAATGGCCCTTCCCTGGCCACCTAAGCAGAGGATATTGGGGGTGCGGGGGGAGTAAGGATGCCTTCAGGTTCCTCACAGTTCAAATTCGTGAGGGCTTTTTTTTAAAAACATTTGTGACCATTTCAGAAACAATGGCTACTTTGTTCCAATTCTTGCAGGCTACTTCTGTTAAAGCCGGAGTGCCATTTTGGTTTGATTTACTCATGAGACCATTTTCTAAAGCAGGACCAGATTACCAGAGCAGAATTCTGGAGCAGGTAAGCTGACTGAAGGGTGAACTTATCTGGCGGGGATCCAGTCGGTGTCCCTACCTATCTTGGACCTTTGAAAAATGAACAAAATGAGTAACTATGACCCAAGATTAGACTTTTTTCCAAGGCATGAATTAAATCCCAGGTATCGCTGAAAAGAATTTTGTAAGCCGTGTTTAAAAGTATTCTACTGAAAGAATATAGTGCAAGATGTAGGTGTCTTATGATTTAGAATTAACATTGAAACCCCAGGATGCATCAGTGTAGTATGGCTAAACCCCTGCAATTTGGGATATCTGGACGCTTTAGTCATCTCAAAATGAAATGTGTAATAACAAGTCCTTTCATTGTGTCTGCTATAGTCAAACAAATTGAAATATATTCCTTAATGAACACATTAAACTAGGGTGTAGCAAGGGTAATCCTGGTTCCTTGATAATAGGGAGTGAGGCAGGCCCAAAACATTCCCAGTATTACAAAAGCAACTGCAATTCTGAGGAACACAAGCCTTCAAAATGATTTGCAAAAAGTTGGACATCATAGAAGAGATAGTCCAGTAGTATCTATGCCGACACTAAAATACAGTAGTTTGTCACAGATGATGTACAATATTTTACATTTAAAATCATCCTAGGTATTTTATGCAAGTTGTACCTGCAATACATTATTTTGTTTGAACTTTATTTTGAGAACTGCTTCACTTTTTGTTTTCAGGGTTTATGTGGATTTAAAAGCATAATTCTCTACTGTAAATTGTTTGTGTAACCATTAATGTCAAGTTGCGTGTCTACTTATAATGTGAACTGATATCTTAACCTTGGTTTAGATCAAGATGCAGGTGCAATTCCATTACATTTTAAGTGGGGGTAATTCACCCGTCACATTATTTTGATGTTATTATATTTAATACAATTGTTTTTTTTAACCACCTTGTTTCTTGTCTCCAAGTGTAAGGGTGCGATTGTTACACACCCAAATATTAAACTGAAGGTTATCCAAGACTAGAAAGTTAAACACAGATAGACAATTGTGCACATCTTTTTTAGGGCGGGGTCTTGAGCTTCCATTGGTGGGGTGTCACTGAGTTGAGATTATATATATGGGATTCATTACTCACCGTAATCGTATTTCTGATGCTTGTATCTGCTTAGATTCACATGCTGTGCATAGGCCGACATCTAGTGGAAGCTGCGGAGTATTACAGTTTGTTTTTCGAAGCTCGAAAATGGGCGTCGACACAGGGCGTGCCAGTAATACTATCCCTAGTGTGACGTCCACTGTACCCATGATCCCTCACGCTTCCAGGACCCTCAGATTGTATTTTTTCTGACATGAGGTAGCATGAGGAGTAGCGCGAGTACAGATAATCCAAGCAGATAGATAAGACTACAAGCATCCATGCGCCTTCTCCCAGAGGGGAGGAAGGGTGGGTCGCATGTGAATCTAAGCAGAAACAAGCATCAGAAATACGATTACGGAGAGAAATGTATCCCTTCTGAGGCTTGTGGAATCTGCTTAGATCACATGCTGTGCATATAGATTAGCGAGCAGTGTTAGAAGGAGGTGGGATGTGAGATGGGTCATGAGCAAATAAATGTCTTAGAACCGCTTGTCCCACTTGAGTATCTGTCTTGGAATGGGTATCAATGCAGTAGTGCTGAGTAAAAGTGTGACTAGAGCTCCAAGTAGCTGCCTTGCAAATGGTGCCAAGGGGTACATTTGCAATGGAAGCCAGAGTGGCCCCAATGCCTCTTGTAGAGTGGGCTCTTGGCGTGAAAGGAAAAGTTTTTTCAGAAAGGGAGTAACACAGCTGGATACAGTTAACAATCCACTTAGAGATGGCACCTTTAGAGACGCGATCTCCCTCTTTGCCTGTAGCTATGTAGACAAACATAGTATATGACCGCCCTACGCATGTCTAGGGTGTGTAGTTTCACCTCAACCGAGCTTTGTGGGTCTTGGAAGAAAGCCGGAAGCTCGAAGGACTGGTTGACGTGGAATTTAGAAATAAACTTAGGTGAAAACCTAGGGTGTGTTCGTAAAACCAGTTTATCTTTATGAACCGTAAAGAAAGGATCCTGCACTGACAGAGCCTGAATTTCACTGATCCTTCTTATAGATGTAATTGCTACTAAGAAGGGCGTCTTATAAGTCAGGTGTTTGAGACTACTTTTATGCATGGGCTCGAATGGGGGCCCATGAGTTTCGATAGCACCACGTTAAGGTCCCATCCTGGTGGTGGGTTTGAAATTGGAGGGTGAAGTGTCTTTACTCCTTCCATGAAGGCTTTAACCACTGGTACTTTCCACCACGACACCTTGTTATGGGAGGTGGTGTATGCTGACAGAGCTGCCAGGTGTACCTTTAGTGAGTTAAAAACCAACCCTGCGTCCAGCAGGTGAAGCATGTATGTGACAATTGTGGAAGGAGTGCAATCAACGGGGTTGATTTGCTTATTCTGGCACCAGATAACAAATCTTTTCCATTTGTAGCAGTGCCTCGTGTTGGCTTCCTAGATTCTTTTAGGATGTCCATACATCTCTGAGGCAAATTGAGATGTCCAAACTCTATGGCCCTCATTAGGACCCCGGCGTTAACCAATGCCGCTATTAGCGCCATGGTTAACGCCGGTAGCTTACCGACTCCGCCATGGTTAAATGGGGAATTACCACCCCATTGCAAGGTTGGCGGGGCGGTAATTCCCCATTCACAACTGGCCCTTCCCCATTCCCATTTTTGCCCCATAGGGGCAAACATCTTGTCCACCAGTGAAGGCTTTGTACAAGTGTTGGCGAAATGACCACTAGATCGTCCCACTGACCACTTGCCTGAGACCACTGTTTCGCCAACCATTCTTGCATGGGACGCATGTGCAGGCGCGCGTGGGGGACCAGGTAAATAAATGATGCCATCATGCCCAGCAAACGCATTGCTTTGCGTACCGTTATTTGGCGACCGGCCTGATATTGCAGAATTTGCAGCAGTATATTCCGAATTCTTTCCTCTGATGAAAAGGCCAACCCCTCTTGTGTGTTTAGGACAGCTCCTAGGAACTGTTTGGAGGTGCTTGGCAACAGACTTTACTTTTTCTCGTTTATGGAGAAACCTAATTCGAAGAGGAGGTCGATCGTTCTTTGAATGTTTGTTCTGCAAATTACTGGGGTCTCCCCCGTGATGAGCCAGTCGTCTAGATAAGGGTACACTGGGATTGCCTCCCTGCGTAGGTGTGCCGCCGCCACCGCCAGTACCTTGGTGAATACCCTTGGAGCCGATGCTATCCCGAAGGGCAGTACCTTGAACTGGTAGTGCTGACTGTCCACCTTGAAGCGCAGGTATCGTCTGTGCGCTGGGAACATGGAAATATGAAAATAGACAATTTCATGTCCAATGTTGCCATGTAATCCCCCTTTTTTAGGAGGGGGATTACCTCTTGGAGAGTAGTCATGCAAAATTTTTGGGGCTTGACATACTTGTTTGCAGGCCGTAAGTCCAATACTGGGCGCATTGTCAAATTTTTCTTGGCACAAGGAAGTAAGTTGAATAAATACCCTTGTTTACCTGGTGTCCCGGGACGAGTTCTATCGCGTCCTTTGCTAGAAGATTGGTGATCTCTTCGAGGACGATCTTCTGGCGGTTTAATGAGTGTACTTTTTGTCATGGAGGGTGGTTTCGGGGACGCTCTAACAGTTCTATGCAGTATCCTGCGGACACTGTGGACAGCACCCATCTGTCTGATGTGATCCCTTCCCAAGCTTGGGTGAAGTTGGAAATGCGTCCCCCCTACTGGGGATGCGTGAGAAGGGAACCTGAATGGAACGTCACTGTTTTGGGGGAGGCGTGCCGCCGCCTCTACTGGGGCTGCCTCTACCCTTACCAAGTCCTCTTTTGTTACCCCTGCCATAACCCTGGGTAGACTGCTGGTTGTTGTTGTTCCATGGTGTACCCAGCCCCTGGGAATAGTTGGAGCCTTTCTGGGAATTTTGGCCGCGTGGGCGACGAAAATTGCCATTCCCTCTTTGATTCGGGGGTTTGTTGGTTAATTGGCCCAAGGGTAC
Source organism: Ambystoma mexicanum (assembly GCF_040938575.1). Taxonomy (NCBI): domain Eukaryota; kingdom Metazoa; phylum Chordata; class Amphibia; order Caudata; family Ambystomatidae; genus Ambystoma; species Ambystoma mexicanum. Next base: position 267,755,136 of record NC_090936.1, on the reverse strand, counting down.
TCATCCTTGGCATTTTTTAGCGCGTCCTCTACCGCCTTGCCAAACAGTAGATCCGGCTCCACCGGTTTGTCTATTAATGATGCTTGGGTCTCGGGTTTGAACCCAGATTGCCGTAACCAAGCATGTCTTTTGATAACAGTGCTCTCTGCTATCAATCTGCCAGCGTTATACGCGGCATCAAAGGTTGCTTTTAAGATGCAACCGGACACGGCTCTTCCCTCCGACGCAACCCGTGCCAACTGGCTTTTTAAGGGTTCTAGGGTGGAGTCGATGAGTGCCGTGACTTCTTCCCACTGGTGGCAGTTGTAACTCGCCGGTAGGGTGGTGGAGTTGGCAATCCTTGCCTGGTAGGCGGAAGTGGATGCTACTTTCCTACCCAACCCATAAATCTTCTTGCTCTCCTTGTCGGGAGGAGCTTCAGGCGATGATAGGGGCGTTCCCGCCCTCTTTCGGGTGTTCGTAACTACTAGGGAGTCCGGTTTCAGATGCCCCCTTATGTACAGCGGATCTGATTGGGCTGCCCTGAATAGTTTTTCTATCCTGGGGTTTACCGCCCTGGTGAGGTTAGGATTTACAAGGGAAGGGTCTATTCTTCTTTGTATAGATTTGAGGATAGTGATGGCCTGGGCAACCGGTCTCCTTTCTCCCACTAATTCCTCAACAAAGTCCCTCTCTTCCTGTGCTCCCTTGGTGTCAATGTGGAAGTGTTCTGCCGCTCTGGACAAAACTTCATTCAGGAGAGGTTGGTTGTCGACAGGGGAGTCGGTAACCGGGGCTTCTTTGTCTACTGGGGAATCTACCCTGTAGGTTTCTGGGTCGTCCTCGTCCTCCTCTTGGTCCTCGTCATCCCCATAGTAGCCCGTCCCAATTTGGTCTCCCAACGTGCCCAAATCTATATCCTCAATAAAAGGTGGATCCTCATTATATTGAGAGTAGGGCTGTATACAGAAGGGGTCCGAAGACCGTGTTGGTGCTTCAACCCGGGACTTCTTACTTGGGGGTATCAGGTCCCTAGAGCCTGAGGGTGTAGCCCCGTCAGGGGTATATGAGAGGAAGTGCTCAGGATTCTTGGCATAGAAGTCTGCCAAGGATGACATCCTAGACATAACTCTGTCTATGTCATCACTAGACCATTCCTTAGAGCTTGGAATTACTCTTTCCTGGGAGAGTTCCCTGTTTTATTTTGACTGGACCTATGGCTTTGTGCAGGGGTCTTGGTTAAAATGACAGAAGACAGACTTGTCCGTCTGTTTCTTGGAGTAGAAGACTGTGACCTGTCTGACTGCTTCTGTGGTGTAGAAGGTAGAGAATGCTTCTGTTGTTGTTTTTCCCCCTCCCCGTGAGTGGAAGAGTGTTTCCCCGGTGTTTTCGCGTCTTCTGAGCTTTTCGACGATCGAGGTTCGGGGTTAGTGTCCCTATCTCTAGAGTGTGGAGGTCGGGACTCGGGAACAGCCGTCACGTGGTCTGCCGACTCCTTGAGTGCGGCCTGGGGATAGAGGTTGGCTTCGTCTTCCGACGATCGAACCTCCGTTACCTTAGGGAACGAGGCACTTTTGGCAACAGTGGATGGCTGCCTGAGTCATTTGGCGATCTAGATCGAGAACGCCCAGAGGTCCACTGATTCGGTGGACCGTTCTCTGTGTGCCTCTTTCCGAGAACTCAACGCATCTCAGTGGGACTTCGCGTGTTCGGTGGAAGTGGTGTGGGTAGCGCTCGTGTCACCGGGGGTCTTCCCCATAACTGCCCTGCCGGACAACCTTCCGAGGTCGGCGACTTGCGCTTGGCTGTCTCTCGACGCCACGTTGCCCTCGCCGTTGAAAGCACGGCGTCGCTGCCATCATTGAAGGCGCCCTCCGCCGCCATGGCCTCTTGTTGCCTGGCGTTGTGGGCCCAACGTTTGGTCGAACGGTCCTTAAGGGTTTTCGGTTTAAACCGACTACACACTCTGCAGTTGGTCTCAGGGTGGTCCCTCGGCAAGTAGAGGTTACACTTGGCGTGTCTGTCAACCCAAGGATACTTGCGGTTGCACTTGGGGCAGAATTGGAGAGGGGTACCCTCCAAACACACCCTGTGGCAGCGGGCTAGTGTGTGTAGGAATATATAAGAAAAAGCCTATATATATTTAGAGTGTAGAGTATGTACCACCCCCACTCTCCCTACTTGCAGGGCCGAGGCCAGAGGCCTTCCAAGGCCCGGGCCGAGGCCAGAGGCCTTCCAAGGCCCGGGCCGAGGCCAGAGGCCTTCCAAGGGCCAATTCCATCATGCAGCTCTCGACGGTTCTTTTTCTTCTCCGACGGCGTCGAGTGTCGAAGGTCAGTGACTCGACGTTGGGGTGGAGAAAATGGTGAAATATAACGATATCTAGCAAAATTATGGCTAAGGCTAGGGAACTCCGCGGGATGCTTCCGACCAGTATGGCAGAAAAAACAATCTCAGGGTGCTGGACGCGTGAGGGATCATGGGTACAGTGGACGTCACACTAGGGATAGTATTACTGGCACGCCCTATGTCGACGCCCATTTTCGAGTTTCGAAAAACAAACTGTAATACTCTGCAGCTTCCACTAGATGTCGGCCTATACACATGGAAGCTCTGGAATAGTCTTGCAACACTGGCCTTGGTTAGCCCAATCTGCTCCAACAGGGGCACCTTAATATCAACCATGTCCCTCTGCTGCAACATTCAACCTGGACTAAACCCTCCAACCCATGGTATACGCACACAAGAACTGAATAACACACATGCCATCCAGCAAATTAAAAATAAGGGTGTAAACTGTAAACACATAACTGGATGACTTCTTCAACTTAAAAACCCTCTGCAGCACACACAATGCACTAATCACTAAAATACACAGCTGGACATTACTCTGCCAGCATCACAGCAGCATCAAACAGGAACAATACTCTTTTTGCAGCAGTCGAACACTGTACAACCTTCTTCCAAACCAGTAATCTCTGGGACTACCAAAAATGTTAAGTCAGAATGAAGATCCACCTGCCAACATCATAAAACCGATGAATGACAGTGCCCTCACCAACATCTGCTCAAAATAGTGAATGTCTCGCTCAAATCATGGCATCTTTCAAAGCCAGTTAAAAAATTGACTAATACGATCACTCCTTAAAAACCCCACACTCGACCCTCATGACATAACAAACTAGCCTTCGATTCAGCAGCAAAATCCTTTAGACGGCAGTATCCAACCAACTCCATTACTGGATCAACCAACAAGGTCTATTGCATGCCTACACAATGAATTCAAACCTAGATACAGCATGCAACCGCCACCTTCCAAGACAAACTATATTCTTCCGATCAGGAACAAAGGAGATGCCATTCTCCTGGTACTCCTTCATTTCTATGCTGCAGTTCACACAGTCGACCATACAAGATTAAGAAGTCTTCTCACTAACAGAATGGGGTTTAGAGGCACAGTCATCAACTGTTTGACTCTAACCTCTCTGATAGACACCAAGCGGTTCTGATGTGTAACTTAAGTCAGACCATTATCCAGTCATCTGCAGAGTCCCACAAGGCTTCATTCTCTCCTACTGACCTTCAATCTCAATTTGTAGCTGCTGGGATGACTTCTCACTAACCCAACATCACACCTAACCAACAAGTGGATAATACAGTTATACCTCCAAGTAATTTGTCCTCAATAAATCTCATGCCACAGAGTGCCTTGCTTCCACCCAAGAATGGATAAAAGGCACCTCCATGAAGCTCAAATGCACAAAAACAGAATATGTTCTTCTTGGCCAATCAGCTAAACAGGAGACAATTGTAGGGCAATTAAATGACATGCACCTTGATAGATCTCACTCCTCTGCTGAACCAAACCATCCAAACACTAAAGTATCAACAGTGATCTGTACTTCCATCAACACATTACCAAAAACAACCCCAAAAAACCGTTCCCCTGGTATCAAGTACACTTCTCCAACAGATAAATCTCTTCCTCCTACAAGAGGACTTCAGAACCACAGTCCAATCCCTCGTAATTCGACACCCTGACACAGGCAACACAACCCACCTTAGCCAGCATCTCTGCCACACACCCTGAGCAGCATTCAATATGATGTTGCACGCCTGAACACAGGTACAACGGAATTTGACCAAATCTCCCCCACACTAAGAACTACAATGGTTACCTATCCCAGACTGAATACCCTTTCAAGAGGTATCAACTACAAGGCAACTACCACTGGAATGCCTGCCTTCCACATACAAAACTCACTCAGGAGACATGTGCACCTCCATGAGTAAAATCATCGTAAGGCTTGGGGAAAACTTTCCCACAGCGAATACAAAAGTCAGGAAACATGCCTTTTCTTGCTACGACTCTAGCTACTGCAACACTACACTGGGTGCAATTAGGACAGCTCCAATGCTCTTTCAGTTAAGGAAGGACCACAGCACTGTTCTCTCAAGGGAATATCTATCCAATGCTTGGACACTTGGCTACATTTCCCCAGAGAAAACCACCTCTGTGTCCAGGACCTCTCAGATACAACATTACATCTTCTGGGGCCAGCTTAGATGTTCTGCTGTAATTCTCAACCAACAATGTACAGCCCTCTGTTGCTCCCCAACTCGGTTTAGAAGTACGACTGGATGCAACCGGATAAAAAGTACTGCAACCAGCTTGTGATCAGAGTGAACATCATTAATTCTAGCAGGTAGGGCAAAGGAATGACATGCATCATGCAGACTGTAAGGTGTTCGCCTTTTTAGGCCATTTCTGGGGCTTGCCATTAATAAAAAAAACATTATTTTGATTTAATCAGAATGTCAGCATCATCCTTAATTTGTTTTGACGAATATTAACCTGAGAGTTTTTGCTAGGGTTAAGATAAAACATTGACTAATTATACTAAATAATACTAATGATTTTGGCCAAAAGATATTCGAACTGCAAAAATTGAGTTATCATATGAGACCACCAGATTAGACTGCATGGTCAATGGTGCAATCGAGACACACCCCAAGGGGCAACCCGCCTTTCCTCTGGTGTCCAAAGTGCTAAAGGTTTTATAGCCCTCCATCAATAGCAGTTTGGACAACATTGTTTCTTGCAGCATAATGATGCCTTCATTAAAAATATGGGCATTGGTAAATAATTTCATATTATTAAAACCACAACAGTTCCAAGAAATGTTTAAAGTGGCAGTGCTAAAGATGAGCTGTAGGGCGAATTAGGCCCAGTTATGCTACCAAAGTATTAGCTAACCACAAAGAGTCCTCCTGGTTAGTCGTTGGTGTAGAATTACAATTGCTCACGACAGTGGTAGACTGCATTGTAGGATTTACCCTCCCAAGCTCTGAAGTCATTACAGGAGGTTTACATGCATCATCGGCAGGAAGAGGGGGAGATCAATGACTTCAATTGCTGGGAGATAGAAACATAAGGTCTAAACCCATTGTCCTGAATTCATCCAAATTGTCCCAAAGTATGTGCAAAATTCTTTTAGAGTAAATGTGTGCCACAATTCTATCACTGCCCTGGTCAGGAATGTCGACCCAAACAATATGATCAGAGGGAATTAGTCTATGGGCTGGAACTGTAGCAAATGTCTGCAATATAGCTGACATATTAAAATTAATTGGGTCTTTCATGGCTCTCAAAATTTCAAAACCAATAACTCTCTCATTAAATGAAGACCTTTCTTGGTCAGGTATTTTAACGGATGAAGCAAAAACAATCATTATTGACAGCAGGATTCGTCATTGTGTTAGGCTCGTTGTAGCCGGTCATCACTCCATTTCTAGCTGAAGTGAAGGGAGGGTTAACAGCGGAGTGAACGGATTCCACAGAGCCATAGTGTATGATCACCACTGACGTGGTGCACTGGGTCCGATTCTGCAGATTATCATTGTTCAATGGTTCTTCCATCTGGATAACTTTCTCCTTGGCGCTTCTATTTTTGCGTTTTGCAAAAAAAAGGTACTCATTTTACCTTGGATCAATTTTGCTGCTTTTTCCTGTTTAGATGTTTTGTTCCTTCCATTAGCATCTCAGGTGTTATCCTTATTTTGCTTTTCGAAATGGCTGGCACTGCTGATGTATTGACTTGCTGCCTCGAGATTAAGATCAACCACCTCCTGCTCAAGTGGTAAGGATCTCATGAATGTTCTTGATGACTTCTGCCCGTTTTGCTTAGCATTAGGTATATTTTGTGATTTTTTTGGCAAGTTTTGGCTTTCTTGTTTTTTTGCCCTCTGGAAGGAGAATGGGAGCATAGAATAAAGGCATTTATAGAATTGTTCACAGAGTAGTGATCAAGCGTTAGCGTGTCTATTACAATAACTGGATCTATTGAGATAAATAATTGTTGCAAAGCACAACCTGCCTTGGATCGAAGTCTGATTCCCCATCGAAGAATTTGTGACAACCTAACCGCTGTCATCGTTACAGTGGTCCGGGTCTTTTAAATTGAAGGTTGAAACCACTGTATCATTAATATAAACTATTTTATGTGGTTTAGTTTCTTGATTTAGTTTGTTCGTAATAAGCAACAGCTGCCTGGCCTTCCTGTATATAACCTAAATGTTACTTTAGTCTTCAACAATGTAGACATCACGCCTCGCAGGCTACAAAGTCACCTCCGCTCCATGCCTTGGTTAAAACCAAAGCCTTCAGGACCACGTGTTTTCAGGACTATGGAATATCCCAAGTAAACTATAACTTGCATATTTAGGTCAGATATCCCTTAGATAAACGGAGGCTACAACGCATGTTTTTAAAACATATTCTTGTTTTACATCAAACTTTCACCATTAAGGATTACTGACATAACCACATAAAGAGCAAAGCTTATTCAAAATGAATCATCATAGTGCTTCACAATGCAACACAGGTGATTGAAGAAAACACAATGATAGCACTTATTTAACTTTACTTCTGCAATTAATTATAGTAATTTAGGCTGTGATCCATTTCACTTCGGTATTCTCCTTCTGAAGAAGATTTTTTGAACTTTTCTTCTGGGCACCATTAATTTACTACCATTTCTTCTCATAGCATAAGCATGCTCATGTCACTTGGAGTATGGAAATAATTCTTCAGGGTTCTTAACACTTTTTGTTTAAGTCTTGGTGGACTTTGTGCTTTTAAGATTTCCCTCTCATTGACTATCGCAGAAATGTTTATACACCATTTACCCCAATGCCCTCGCTAAGCATTCAAAATGTACACTTCAAAATGTAATTTTATGCACTTTTAAAAACATGTTTAATTAGTACAAATGACATTGCCCCTTCGCAACCCTGAATGGTCGTGAAGTAGGACAAGAAATGTTCCCTTAATGTAAGATGCACCAATAAGTCTTAGTGAACGAATACCACTTTTTCCAAAGGTGTGACATTTCTGGTGAGAACATTCAATCAATCTAAATCGATTCACGGATTCTTCTTACAAACAACAAAATTAAACCTTCGTCAAATTGCATGGCAGCTTTGTGCTCGTTACTCACAATTTGGTCAAGTAATATATGCTTTTTAAGAGGAATCTATGAATACGTTGAATAGGACAGTATTTTATGAACGCAACCCTTATAAGCTGCAAAAAAAATACCATCTCTTTTAGATTCTTTGGTCCAGTTACTGTTTTCAGTGGTTCCTTCTCAGAGCAAGCTCATCAAGAACAACAAGCTAAATGAAGAATAAACACAAACTAAACCATTTACTCTGCAGCGACAAAATAAAAGGTGCCAATAGAAATGAGGCAAAAAAATAACAAAATAATGCTGGCCAATCACATCGATGTATCAAGCCTTAAACTGTTCACTTGCCACTTACCACTGGGTAGCAATTGATTTTTGCCACACAGGAAATTGTGTGTTGTGCGTATGTGAAGATGTGAGGGGACAAGTGACTTGATGCCAAGCTAGTAGTTTGCAACCTTTTATTTTTATCCCTGATCTTTGTTCAACAACATGGATTGAAGCCACAATTGTTTGCACACATGCATTTGTTGTTTAGGGCAGGATTCTGAAAGCAGTAGGATAATGGTTAACGTTTGGAGGGTTTTATACAGAATATCAAGACAGAATCGGCAATTGTGACAGGGTCATGACCCTGTCAGAGGGGAAAGAACGTTGGCACGATCCCAGTCTCTGAGAACCCCGTCATGCCAGGCATGCCGTAAATGGTGCCACTATCACAAATTGCCTCCCAGCAATTGTTCTGGCCTATATTCTGTTTCTCCTTTTTTAGAACTGCGACTCCCAGGGCGCACCTCGGAGCAACCAAATTAAATTGCACCAGAACCAAACAAAGGGGGAAACGAACACTGCAGTGAATAAGAACTATCACCACATTCAACAGCATCCAGGACCTCAGAAAAGGACAGAACTTATCACAACAACAGAAAAACAAACGTCCAGACACACAGCACATCAGAGAAAGATCAGAGCAACCCCCCGAAACTGCCAACAAAACCATGCTATAAAAGGGAGAGCGGCAGAGAGGGTTGTCTGTAGCTTTTAAGACGTGAAACACAGTCCCTGGTGAAACACAGGCACAGATGGCCATTGGAGCCATGTGAATGCAGGAACAATGAAGGGGGACAGGTTAGAAGTAGTAAAGCCACAGTATAAAAAGTGGAAAGAATGAAAGGTGGAGTGTGAGCTTCAGGGGAAAAGTCAGGAGGTGTAGCGGTAGACCACGATACCAGGCACAGGACAGACAGTGGAGAGGAGTGGGTGGCAGAAATAAAGCAATGGAGAGGTATTTACGAGGGGGGGTGCTACCAGTTTTCGAGAGTGAAGCAGTGACCAACAGGGTTTGCGTAGGTGAGGGCATTAGTGAGGGAAGAGGAAGATACCATTTGGAGGTGATGGTAGTAGGTAGAGGGAGTGGGTGTTGGGCGAGTGTAAGAATAGTAGAGGGTGTGGGAGTAGGGTGCAGGGGAGAAGAGGTGTATGAGTAGTAGAGAGAAGAGGGGTGCAGTAAGAGTTGGGAATAGGGATATGGTGAGAAGAGGAGCATAGTGCAAGTTGAGTAGAGGGATGCCAGTGAGATGAGGAAGAGTGTGGCAGAGGAAGGTAAGCAGATGGGTAGGTAAAAAGAGTGTGAAACGTTGGAGGAACAGGCGTGAGGGAGAGATACAGAGGAGAAGGGACGTTGGAGTAGCACAGGAGAGGGAAGGAAGAGGAGTATTAAGATGAGACAAAGAAACCATCACCTCTGTTGTACACAATGAGGATAGGTAGGGTAGGTACACCCATAAGAACGCAGAGAGTAGATAGATACAGCATTTGCCTTTAGGCCCTCATCTAAGTTAAGATTAGATATTAGTTGTTACTGATCTCTAGTGTGGAAAATCTGGGATTTAGGGAAATCTAGGTTATGGAGGGGAAAGCCCACATGAGACAAGAGAGGGATGTTAATGTAATTACCTTCCCCCTGCCCCCTTTTTCCAGTTTGGTGCAAATTATATGTACAACAATCTATGTGTTGAACAATCTGCTCATATTCGGACTAAACAATTTACATACATCTAATGGTTTAAGAAACAGACACCCTTTAACTGTTCACCTAGTTCTGTGAATTAAGGTCATCAGTGACCCAATGCACATTCTCAGACTGTCATCTACATGGCTGTGACCGGCAAGGTACAGTACAGATCTTCATACAGAGCACTATTCGTTCAGACACAACGTCAATACACAAATCATACATTAACGAAGCCAATTAATCACAACTTTGACAATGCCTTACTTTATGTAGTCTTAGGGAAGTCTACATTTCCCTCAATAGATCTTGCATTGCATTGCACTGATGCAATTCGGTACGTTGGTTTATATGTACGACTTATGTTTGTATACCTGTTGAGAAGGGTGGTGAATTCTCATAGTAATCTCCTCAAACGAGTTAGGTATGCAATGACCAAACTCTCCTTTTTACATCATCCAAAGCACACATTTCCCAGGCTTCAAATACTAACATTGTAACCCTTCTGGAAGTAATACAAAGCCGCAGGTCCCACAGTTCACAAGGAGGAACAAAGCCTAAATGTATCACGAGTTAGAAACAAATGTAATACATACATCAATATCAGCTTCTTCGGTTCGGTACTTGTAGAGCGTGCCTCTGCCATCATCTTTTGAGAGCTAAAAGAATGAAAAGAAAAATCACAATAAATAACTTTAACAGACATCTGTAAACAAGTGTGATGGCATGGTTTCTAAAGCACCGACTTGCTTGTTTCAGCCCTTTTAAGCCATAAGACTAAGTCAAAAGCTGAACACTTAGTACATAGCTATGCAAAGAAATCACCATAGTAACTACTTTCTCAGCCACGTTCAATCTATCGTGCATGGCCACAGCGTACAATGTTGAATAATATGATGCAAAGTCGATTTGCAAATTTGGCTTAAAGCATAATTCTTCTCCATCGCTTGACGTTTCCCACTGAAAAAAGAGAATAGTAGAACCATGCTGAGATCCCATCCAAGATGCAGAGCTTGAGTTTTCAAACTGTGCTTATTCTTCTGTTTTCTGCAAATGTGGCTGGTGGGAGAAAGACCTGTGAACAGAAGGGAAGTCAAGAAGAATTGCATAGTGTGTGAACACGGACACGAGAAGGTGAAGAGGTTTTCATGCATCATGGGCCAGTTCAGCCACCACACTTTTGCAAATTCCTTCAGCAAAATTAAAGTTCAAGAGGATCGAAGTTTGAAGTGACCAATGGACAATGCATCATTAATTAACAGAACAATAACGCAAAAGATAAAGTACTCTAGGATTCTGCTTATATGTCAATATGCTTTTATACTGTGCCAAATCACCACCGTAGTAGTTTTAGACCGCATAGGTTTGTTCGTGCAGCAGGTTATTGTGCCCCTGCCAGGGGTATCCAGACCTTAATCTTCTGGGGGGGAAAAATGAGCGAGGGGAAGATAAAAGGATGGGGAAATGAGGACTGGCTGCTACAAACACAGGGAAGGACAGAAGCAGTGGAAAAAGAATGTTTGTGATGGCATGGGTGCGGGTCGGTCCTGTTAGGTGGACCACGGTTCTGCAAAGGTGAGGTGGCAGATATGTGCTGGAATGGTGTGATAACTGGCTTGTGTTTCCAAGGCAGATTTGGAGAATTCTAAACCGGTACACAATGCTCACACAATCCAATTAGAATATACAATTGACATTTAACATGTGAAGAACTGTTTTGCTTCTCAGTTCCTTCTACTTAAATTGGCCAGTGTCGGACCCAGAAAACCATCTAAAGTCATGTTTGCAGTCCAAGTGAGCAGTGCGAGGGATCCAATCATATTCCATGAGAAAGTAGTAGCTCTTTCATGTTATCCTTTTACTATCCAAGACGTCTATGCTGACTGAGTGAAAAAGGTAAAACATTGAGCACACAATAGCGATCCATGCATGTCTATTCAAAACGAACACTGTGTTTTCATTGGTTGGTGATCGCACAGATCTGTGGGAGGCATGGGGTTCATGATACACGTTTAGTTTTTGTAGTATTTATTTACTGAATGGGATCTGTTGTAGGTAATCCAAGCATTATAGCATGGCAAAGTTACATTGCGTATTTGTACTTTGTATCCAAGAGCAGTGTGTCATTACAAACAGAAATGACTTACAAAGTATTCAATAACAGAGCAGAAGTAGTACTGAGGCAAGGTGCCGTTACCCAAGAGCATTGTGGGACTGCATGACTTATACCGGGTGAAGAGATAAGATTAGGAAAATACACCAGAGCAGGGACTAGAGGACATAACATATTAATTAAATATTGGGCACCTGAGGCCAGTCATTACATCTTTACAAATTACAAATAGTCAGCCTGAGGGCAAAATGCAAGAGAGGTGGGGTGGGCAGATATATTTGGATAGGGAGGCGTTGGAAAGAAATTAGGGGACTACTTCCATTGCTCGCAGGTGGAGTTTGAAGACTTCCACGGAAGAGATCGCTTTTATGGCCAGGAGAAGTGCAATCCAGAAGGGTAGATCAATCCAGTGGAGTGCAGCAAGTAGGGACAATAGGCAAAAGGAGGCACAGTGGAAGGAGACTGATGAGGAGTGAAGAGACGAGGAGAGTGAGAGGGAGAGTGCACAGCGAGAGAGATTTATAGACGTGGTTGGGGCAAGACCATGGACACATTTATAGAGAAGCAGCAGGAATTTAAAGGGGATTTTGCATGGAGAGCCATCCAGCCTGGTGCCAGAACCACCTGGGCAGGTTGAAAAAGTTGCAAAGTTGAGGACTTTGTCAAGGGGAGAGAAAGACTAGAGGGGTAGACCAAGAAGTAGGAATGCATTGTAGTCCAGTTCGCTGAGCACAAGAGTAGAGTTAAGCCTTTTTTTGTAAGAGAGGTGTAGGTGGATTTTTTCTAATGTTAGGAAGTTGAGTCTGGCGGCAGTGGCTGGTAGAGTTTCACGTCACTGTTATATGAAACCCCATGGTCACAAGTCATGGTTGAGGGGGTGAGGAGGTCGGGAAGAAAGAAATGGGAGAGTGGGGCTGGTTCTGGAGAAAGGGAGAAAGATGATTTCAGTCTTTGTAGAGTTTTGTGTGAAGCAGAGTAGAGTCATCCAGTGGAGGATGGTGATTGGGAAGTTATATGTCTTCATAGATTACAAGAGTGAAGGCGGGGAAGCGAAGACTATCAGAGTATTGAAAGAGGAAATTACTTTGCTGAAGGAGGAGGGATAAAGAGCAGCGGGCATGAGACTCATCCTTGAGGAGCACCCACTTGAGGGAGTGACAGGGAGGAGGTGCTTGAGTTCTATGAGATGGAGAAGGAGAGGTCAGAGAGATGGGAGGACACCTAGAGTGTCTTCAAAGTCAAGGACAGAAAGTATTTCAAGAAGGGAGAGCGAATCCCAGGGTGTCAAAAGGCACTGGATGTTAATATTCATTTCTAGGACCCACACACACACATCCCAGAGGCATCTTGAATTAAATAATAGAGTTTCCAAGTCGAATAGGATACAAATGAAGGAAGCAGACCGATTTTTATATCGTTACAGCAAAGAAATATTCTTCAATGTTCCCAAATGCCAATGGGAGGACAATACACAGAGTGGCAATCCAAGTGCAAAATGCTCAGCTGCTCCGGGGTAGAAGTGTGTTTTTGGAACTTGGAGTAGGGGCGTTGCCTGAAGAAAGAGTGCTTTTTGGTGGATACTGACTCCTGAGGAACTTGGGGGAGTGTGCATAAACCCACTGCATACATTTCAGAAGACGTGTCAATGTGTGAAAGCCAAGGGTGAAACAGCAACTGGGAGCTGCAGAACCCACTCACTACAATTTAAAGTAGTGTATATAACTGAGAGCCAATAATGTATGGGGAGTCTCGACACATTTTACAAGTCTCTCCACATAGAAAACCTACAGACAAATGTGTAAACTGATATTTCAAAAGGAAAAGGGTGCATGGTTTCTTAAAGTATTTGGACTGATACATAGGCTATTGAAGCATCCAGGTGAACACAAAGGTTCATATTTCCAGGCATAGCATTCAGTGTTTATGACCCAAATTATTTTACACTATAGAGATCAAATATCATGAAATATTCCTCGTCAAGCATTAGTCTTTTACATTATCACATCTACGGAAAAGGAAACACAGTTAAACATACCCCAATGAGCTATACGAAGATTTACCAGGCTTAAACATGTATTCATTGTCGAAAAGAAATCGCATAATTCCCAACCCCCACACCCCCATTTCCTCAATGTACATTTGGCACACATATTTTGCTAAGAAAAGGTTGCCCCCCCCCCCCTGTTTACACATAGTAACACGTAAACACAGTGGCAACGGCCATTGCAATTTTCAAAGTGTGCGTGCACAAACTTCATGCAAATGCATTATGTGGTACAATAAGTGCAGTCAGACACAGAAACGACATTAGCACAAGCGACACAAAAATGAAACATGGATTTGGGCGATGGAAAAATCACAGCACCGATCTGCAAATTCGAACTCTGATTATAAGGTATATATAATTGTTGCTATATATTCAAAGAAGCAGTGCAGAAAAGCAGAACTTATCTACACAAAGTTTACTTTTCACAACACCCAGTTTCATTGCATTGCAAATAAAAAGACTTGGGCTTAGTTATCAAAGCAGGTCATAAACACGAGTGACAATATTCCGTAGAAGCCGCTGATTTCCAATTAATTCCAAACCCATATTAAAAGCAAACCATCCAGCTTAGAAAACACCAACCTCTACCCTGAATAAAGAGGGCGTTATGTCCCGTAACCGCCATGTTTACCCCGTCCACTCGCGCGGGGCAGAGCTACAAAGGGGAGCTCAAGAACACACTGGTAAAAGAGGTCTTGACGCATGCTACACTTTAACTTGGATCCGCAAGCTACATTCTTGCTAAAATGGCAAGCACGTTGTCCCTGGATTGTTCCCTTAAAATGATCCAGGCACCCAATGTTCTCCTATAAGCATCCCACTAAAATAATGCACCCACCGGATAATATAAACACTCAAAAGAAAGCTCAAAAAACCCAAATGAGCACACAGTAAACAATGGCGAACACGATGACCAGGACGCAGATAAGGAACCAAAGATCCGGCACAGTAAGTGTGCCAAAGGAGACAAGCGTTAAAAACCTACATTTCTAAAAACAACCAAATGGCCACTTAAGAAATAGAATGTTTCAGAATCAATCTATACGTACATAGGTCAGGCGTACTAGTGGAGTTTTGATGGGTGTAGAGGTCGAGGGTTTACAGTAATGATGCTGGCCAGTGTTGGGACCAGTGCTGGAATTGGGCTGCCTTTTCCCGGATTTGGAATCCAGCAAAAGATATATCTCTTTGGATCCCAAGCAGCCAGCCCATGCCCTTGATGAGCCACTTCAATACACTGCACCCGCAGTGATTAGCTGCCGACAGCAGCTGGGGACATTCAGAGTTCAAAAGAGCTGGTTTTAAACATAAGCACAAACAAGTGAAGCAATGGTTATATGGCTGCAGGCACAGGCAGAAGTGAATGACTAAGAACCGCTCTTCCGTCTTAATAGGTGCAAATGGTGGGCAATGAAAAATGGGGGGGGGGCGGAGTGCTGCATAAGATGCATGCCGTACGACACCCTGACATTTGCTTTTTCTTGCACTATGTTTCTTCCTAGATTGAGAGGCATTTTTCTCGGTTTATATTAATCTGCATGCTTGTAATTGTAGGCTTCCACTCAGGATGTGTGACATAAAGAACCATGCACCCACGTCCCATGGAAACCCAGATTAGTGTTCCCCATTTCCAGTACTGGGCGGGACTAAGGCTGGAGTAAAATGACATCATTGAAAGCACGTGTCCTCAGATGGATTTGCAATAGACACATGCACATCCGAACACACTGCTGGAACAGAGATACTATTAGCAACGCAATCCATTTGGTAGCTTCAGTACCAACATGCCCTTTAGCAGTAGTTCAGAGATGGCGTGGGACCATTCCCCCCTTGATATCAGAATGGGTGGGTAGGGAGGCTGCCATTATGGAAGAGTGGCTAGTGGTGGGAGCCAGTCACCCACCCGAGAGTTTTGACAGAGAGGAGACTAAAGATTTCAGTTGGATCCAGTTATTACAGTCTACATAGATGTGGCTGGCTTATTCTCTGATCTGTTAAGTTGAGTTCATAGATGCTTATTGAACAAGGAGGGTCTGACGGGCTATGCATCTTTCCAGACACGACAATACACAATACGTAGAGGATCAAACTCTTGCCCGGTAACTTTCTTAGTCATCTGATGCAAAATTGAATGCAATTCAAAATGCTGCATTTTAAGTATGCAGCCACAAAGGTAGTGTCAAAGATGCATGTATTATAAGGATGTTAAGGCCTTCAGATAACCAATTATACTTTCCTTAATACTATGTTTAGATTTCCCTGGGTCTTTTACGCAACACAATCTCCTTCCTGCAAACCAGACAGGACTATTTTTCCCATTCAAAAACGCACGACAAATACATATCGTAAAAATAAAAAAAAAAAGTTACTTTAAACAATACATTTAATACTGTGGTCATGCTCACGTGCTGCACAATACCTGAATAAGAGGAAAGAATTATGGAGGACGACGCAATAAACACTTGCTCTAGCCTGTGAAAGATGTATGCGAAGTGGTGCTGGGAAAACTTCACAAGCCATCAAATGTAAAATAGTATTGCACATGCACACGGATTCAGAGTGTACACAATACTTCACAACAGCAAACTGCTCAGCTAAGCCATGCTGACGGATTAACAGCCTGCAATAAAGCGTGGGTGATTTGTGGTTATTACCAAAAACAAAGAAATGCGTTCATGTTATGGGCAAATCTGAGAAACAAACAAAAAAATGCTGGCACTTGGGAAGCATGTGGCGTGTGATCAAAGCAACGTCATTCTCTCTTCTAGACCTTACTTGCTGGAACAGTTGGGGTCTTAGCGCGGAGTTCTCGATCATTGCGTGAACCATGGTGATTAGAGGCTCATTCTCTTTCATCTATTTCAAATCAGGAGGAGCATACAGCAAACATCAGTTTACAGCACGGCTAGACTTGCAAGACGACACTGCAAACATAGTCTCTACTTTAATAGACGCCTACTCATTCCGTCCCAGGTGTTTAGCAAAGCAAGAAATCAAAACACAACACACATAAATCACATTCTCAATGCCAATGATCATAGTGGGGCTGGATTCAGTCAAAAAATAGAAACACGTAACGCGCAGAGACTCCTCAGCCACAGGAGGCAATATAAGTGGTAGGAATGAGAGGATGCCCCTAATGAGTCCCCTGGTGGGCTCGATCAGACACAAAACCCTTTCTCGGGCTCTAGATGGGGCAGTTCCAAGCAATCCTCAATTATTCGGGAAGACTAGTTGAGCACTGAGGGCATATATTTTCTGTGAACCATAGAAGGATAAAGGTCCCAAAATGTGGACTCCAGAAGTGATTTTATGTAAGTAAGTAAAGTCCCTACTAGCTTTGAACTGCCTCTCCTAGGCACTACAATTGTCTTTTTCGCCTTTCACAACATTTTAGAAGAATTTTGATAATTGCCCGACTATGGCTTTGCAAATGGTCATGAGGCGTCTTGTGTTGCTATGTGGAGCCCTGACCTTCACGCACCGGTGCGGGCGATGAATGCCAGAAACACCACATAACCTAAACCCATAATCTCATGACATCAGCAGATCAGCATCTTCATCTCCATCTCCATGGATGTTTCACTAACACTTTGACAGATGCACATTGGTACTGGAATGTCACACTCCACATAGAATTCATGCAGCCATACATTGCATAGCCCTAAACAACACCTTTTAAAGTACTATTATAAAAATCAAGCGAGTGGAGACAGATGAACAGCAATGGATTGCAGGTCAAACAGGAAATGTCATAATTATTGCCTTTTAACGCTTAAATATTATCTACGTTTGGCACAGCACTTTTAGAATGGCAAGTAAGTGAAGTATGAGATGGGACTCTAAGCACACCTACACATTCATTTTTTATTTTTTATAATGAGTCTTGCGCGCACTGCTTGGCAATGCCAATGCGCCTCATCTCGTATTTATGTCAGATTTCTAAAACAAGTAATGAACAACCGATTGATAATATTAGGGTCGAATATGCTTAGTTCACTTACAAAAGTGGAGTGTGTGTTCTATGCAACAATTTAACAAACATGTTATTACACATTCTAACTTAATTTATCATGCATTTGCCATTAAGAAATCAGGCTGATAAAATGTGCCCTCAAAGTTTCTCGGAACGACATAGTCGGACACGTTATACCCTTTACACTGCATAAGCCCTATCACCATGCACGTCACATTTTATACTGGTCTACGCATGCCTTACATTTGGGAGGTTTTAGAGGTCTAGGAATTTCAGACCGGGCCCACCTACTGCTGAGACGCCGCCCAAAACCTTTTACTAATGCATCTCTTTGGTAACATTCTTCAATTAAGATATGGCTATGGCTAGTTCCATAGACTTATTAAGGCCCTTGGTCACGAATGCAAATCATATTTCTGTGAAAGGTTTACAGTCTCTCAGCCAGTTTTCTAGGCTTTTTTGCTGGGTGCTTTTCCTGCAGATGATTCAATGTCGATACGTTCGAGTAGATTCAGTCCCAGTGGCAGGTCTGCGTCCAATTGGTTTGAACGAGTAGGTTCCTGTTGGGTCGTGTTGGCAGTCAAGATGATGGCTTCCATGGTTCTGCAACAATCGTGTTGGATGTGAGACGATGGCTCTGCTGTATGTAATCAGTGCTCGAGACGGGCAAGTCGGTGGCTTTCATCAGGTCGACTCAGCACTCTAATAAGTTGCTTCCATGAGGTGGAGCCACAGATCGGGCTAGGACAATGTGGTCTGCTTCAATGGATCAAGCCAGCGTCTGAATGGCAAGCGGCCCGAAAATGCATGGCGTCGCAAAAGCAGCACTGCGGATCCTGTAGCAGCTCAAGGTGCATCAAGCAGATGTATCAAGAGGATGAAATGGGATCCAAGCTTGTCCTAGACATCCGAGTCCTTCAGTTCTGTACTTCGAATCTTGAAAGGCGGCTGGCATCTACAGGGTGTCCTTCACCTACAGTGATCAGGGTCCTGGTTCCAATGAAGCCAGGAGAGTGCCCTTACTCCACACTAGTTCACCCCCACTGTTTCCAGTGAAAGGTTCGAGAGCAGCATTTGCCTCTGCGTGGAAGCATTCGGTCTTCACCTCTCTAGCAGCACATTATGCACTGTATTCCCAAGAGAGATCCGGTGAATCCTCCTTGCCTGGAGAATCTAAAGATGAATGAACTAAGGCAGGGGTTGCCCTTTGAATAAAGCCAAAATCTTACAGGGGACTGGTCTAAAGCAAGCCTGTTGCAAGGGGGGCAATCCCAGCGTTTTTAACAAGTGACACTTGCCTCCTTATGTCATAATCATAGCGCCTTGTCATGCATTAAATGGGGTGGCAGGAAGGTGTACAGAGTCCTAGCAGATACCAAGATGGTGAAACCCCTCTCCTGGCCCACCCTTCTCTCTGGGCTATTCTAACTCCACCTCTTAATTTGTCTGCTGACTTCAACGGAATTCCAATGGCCAACATCTTGATGTGAGAGTGGCTTTATGTCATGCCAGGGCTACCTTTGAAACATTGATTCATAGGAGATCTCCTAGGGAGGGTTCCTGTGCCCTCAGTGTTTGCCTTCCTCTGGGGGATCAAAGAGGCATCTTACTGGCTATAAGTCCCACATTGCAGCTCTGGAGACATCAAGATCATATGGAGAATACATAGTGCCATGCACACCAAGTTGACACTAGAATGAAATCAAATTGCTGTGGCTGGATAATTGTGAGACCCTACCAGCCATCATGCCACAACCATGCACTACTTATATTCACAGTTTAACGTGCCACAAGGTTGACTATGTTAATATTATTATCATTTTAATCAGATGTGCAGACTTCTGCATGTTGGAAGTTTGTGCTCCAACAGCTGTCAGAAATGCACATGTCACATTTGAAACTCTCCTGTGCCACTGCAGGGCTGGTGTGGAGGTTGTCAAAAGACTCTCTCAGCAAGGGTGCATGTCGGCACTATAGTTCTGGCATAGTGCTTTATGGAAGGAGGTCTGATTAGCGGAACTCCCATTCAGAAACTAAATTACCCACATCGTTTTAATTACTAAACAAAAAAAAGCTAGGACAGTTGCATCTGCAGTCACAATTCCATCATAATCTACCTCAACCTGCAAGCCACATTTAGGAAACAACCCATCTGCTCCAATTCTGCAGACGGCAGGGGTGGCGGTAGAACAGGGCGCGCACACACCCCCCTCAAAAGCAACTGGTGAACAAAACACAATCCTTCAAGGGAAAAGGGCAGAAAGGAAATCCCAACAATCTTAAATCCATCAGCATTTAACAGGCTGCCTTCTAAACAAACAGTAAAAGCACAGTGTGGATTCAAAGTCGCCACCCACACTTTTTAAGACTTACTCACCCAGACCTGAACTGAAAAGCTTCATTAACAATAAGGAGGCTGTAGTGAAGGAACGGATGCCCCGCCAAACCAGAGTAACTGCCCAGCTTACTGGTTATACCCCTGTGGCTGTATAATGCATTAGAGAATGCAAGTGAGACCATTGACGTTAATATATTAGGAATTATTAAAGCCAATGGATACACCGACAACTCAAGACTGGAGACGTAAAGTTTAAAGAGGTTTACTGTGCAACACAAATAGACCAAGAATTTGGGGTGGACGGTTGAGAACTGAAAATGAGCAACTTCACCTTACTTGAAGACTGTACTTGAAGTCCATTCCTCATGTCCCTGGGTCCCTGCCTCGGACGGTCAAACTAAGGTCACTCACATTCACTAGGGTTTTAAGTGTACATGCCACTTCCTTCCTAATATGGCTGGATCCTTCAGCGGCCTACACCGTAGTCAGGATGCTGAGGGCTCTCTAGGTATTCCTCCTCACCTGCCAGACACACCAAGTCTTGTCATGCTTGGAGCACGTTCCTCACAATCTCACTGGGCCCAGGGAGCTTTAGGTATGTGCCCCAGTCTACTAGCAAGAGTTGCTGCCACAGTGGTTGCCAGCACAGTATCCACAGACATCGACTCCCCTTCCCAACTTTCTGTGCGTACTCCCCATCATTTCTGTCTTTCTCTTTTGATGCCCTGCCATGAGCAGGCCCCTTCAACGTCCCTCCTTGCTTTTCAACGCCCCAGTGATACCGACTTTTCACCCCTCTGGATTCTCTCGATCTATTCCTTTCTCATTCATCTTCTTTGTTCTCAGGTCTTTCTTAGGATCATTTTGCCCTGCCTATGCATGTTGCTTTACTCTCCGGTTCTGGCCAAACTTCACTCATCTCCTGCACTTCAATTTCTTTGCCTCCCTAAGCACTTTCAAAACAGTCACATCTATTATTGCCTCACTTTTCTCCCCCAGAGCGATTGGTGCTGTTCCTCTTCTTCCGACACTCTCTAGTAGCCTTTTGCTCCCTGCTTTTGCAGTTCTCTCTCCTGAACGGTCACTTTTCTCTCAACAGTATGGTCTTGGCACTGGTCGTTTCATCCGAGGTCTCCCTTGCTATTGGGGCTACTAATGTTTTGGTCTTGGGGACCCCCGAACATTTGATTCCAGCATCTATTTCCTTGGTAGCTGGGAAACCTGGGGTGCCACCCTTTTCCTCATCCAGAGCCTTTATAACATGGTGGGTGGTGGCACCTGTGCCACAAGGTTGCTGCAACACAATCAGCCCAAATCACAGAACTGCCTCTCAAAACCCTGAAACCGTATACATGCATCTGTTCAGACAACATTTGTTCAGATTGTTCTGAGAAAAAAGATTCCCTTTGTTTGCAGATAAACCCCTAGTGCCCAGAGGAGCTTTTCCCAACCCCATCCTATTAGTATTGACCTGTGGATGGAAGTCCACTGGCAGTCAGACGAAATGGCTTAGGCACCCAGATACTGTCCTCTTTCCAAGCACCAAATAGTAGTATTGGTATGGGGATGGGCTAGATATCACATCCTCCATATTCCTTTCACATTAAGCAAAGTCCATGTATTCAGGCGAGATTGGTTTAATGAAAATCACATCTGATAATGTATCAGAAGAGAAAGTCTGAAGTAAAAGTATGCAACTGAGGCAGCCTTTGCAGGCTAATTTCCATTCAAATACCAGGATCAGAAAACTGCTGCATCTCACTAGTCAAAGCCTGGCTTCTGAAGCATGAAGAGGCTGCCAATGCAATTGACCTAGTTAGCGAAGTGCGACACCCAGAAACCCACAGCGTACTGCAAACTAGCAAGCTGGGCATGCAATTGCACATAACCAATAAAATAGGACAGTGACACAATTCCAGCCTGCACAAGATAGGGCAGGGAGTGCACAACATCAAGGTAATCAGAGCAAGTGGAGCTAATACACCAGTTTCTGATTACATGCAGTTTTTTCACATGTTCCATTTCTAGTCATTACAGGGCACACTTTTCACACGTTGACATGGAGTAACACGTTGAAATGGAGGAAGCTGAAAGGGATCAACAAGAGCCAGTTTCTAGAAGTAATGTTATAACAATGGTAGTCAACAAATCATCGTATTTTGCGGATTATTGGATGAATCAAAACATTTGTGGGTGCAAATAATTGACTTTAGACTTGAGTGTGACAAATCCCCATTCCAACATGATTTACAAAATATTCACAAAATATGTGTGCATGCAGAGTATGCCAGGCACAACATGTGCGTAGGTTATCTGGAATTTGTAAATGGTTGTTATGCAGAAATCTCGGGGAAATAATTTTCATTATCTCAATGAAGAACTAGAAATCTATGCAGCATCCAGTTCCAAACAAATTGTAAATCTGTTACAAACTAAGCAACCAGATCAGATCAAGTGTAGAGAAATGACATCCTGGGACTAGATCTTTGAATAATCATTGTGCCCCTGTGGCTAACCAAGGCTCGGTGAAATCCAGTGATAATAGAGAATACACTTACGGAGAATGCTATAACAGAGAAACAAAAACAGAGAAAAAAACATTGAACTTTTAAAAAAATAGATATGGGGTGCGGTAAGGGGGTAAAACCGGCAGGGAATGGGGTTGGTTAGGGTTTAGGGGTGACCCCCGAAAAAAATTATATTTATATTTTCTCACTGTTATTGTTTTCGCTGAAAAAGCATTCTCTGTTATCTGTAATCACATAGAAACGTGTCGGGTTCCAGGTGCTTGAAAGGGCAGTCCTTGTGGGTCAGTCAGAACACCTCAAAGCAAATGTGTTACTTTAAAGGGCAGTAGCCCAATAAATATCCAATTCATTTACAAGTACTCAGAATTCCTCACCTGATAGTAAGGAGCAAAATCTTGAGCCAGACTTGGGATGGAGGAGACCATTAGATCCTAACTGTCTGCGTGTGTGTTTGAAGCAGCCGAAGATGTAGCTTAAGGGAAGGGCTCTACAAAGATGGCAGTATCATGGCAAGGTGTGTAAGGGCTGACCCATACTGCCTCTAACCACATTGGTCGGAGTCTTGCAAAAAGGCTTAGGAGGGAACTGCATCACAGCTTCATAAAATACCTCTACTCTAAAATACCAGTGGCAGAGTGGGGGACTTAAAAGGTGGGTATGTCATTTGTTTTCAGTATCTGAGCACCCAATCGCAGGATTGCGGTTAGGATGGCCTACGATGACCACTTACCACTTGGGACCAACATTGAGGGGTTAGGCAATAGTTTTCTTTCTCTCCACCCCCCTCTGTACCGTGCAGGTGGTGGTTATGCACAAATAAATATGAAAATAACGGGCCTGAACATATCAAACTTTAACAAAATGTCAAAGGAAAATCAACTTAAATTTAAAGTTAATTAAAAAACAATAACAAAATGACAATTTGTTGACACTACCAGATGACTTTTTGGGGTCGTAGGTGCACCACAACATGGTATGATTTTATATTAGACATATGTGCTAGTCAACATATACCTATTACTGGGGTGTCTTGCTGTGGGCAGCACTGGTAAACTTCGATAATGTCTTTAAGGAAAAGAGAATAAAAACAGTTGTGCAATGCCAAACTCATACATGCATACAAAGGTCTAGGGGAAAATTGGTACTTCATCTGGTCAAAGATCTCTTTGGGCCAGCGTAGATGCTCTGCCCATCTCCAGCCATTTGCATAGGTTGACTCACTGAATACCCTGTTGCAAAAAAACTGGGAAATTATGGAGGACAGTGTGCAGAAAATGTCTGACCGCTGTGTGAATCTGCAGTCAAATGAACGAGTAAAATATAAACTGCATGTGGACTGGTACAGGTGTCTCCTGCCATGTGCGTGCCAGTGGGGGCGGGGAAGGGGTGAAAATCAGATATGAGCAGAGGCCTCTCCCTCCTGTTGCTGGTACGAGAATTATAGCTCAGGACTGCAGCCTTCATAAAGCATGGTGGGGGAGAGAGAGAAGAATTGGTAATGATGTTTTATAAAAAAAATGCAGCCAGGTCCACTTCATAGGGAAAGGAACAGAGGAAATGCTTGGCCACATGTTAAAACGGGGAGAGTCAACTAAGGGCGAGAGAAAAGAAGTGAGCAGTGAAAAGGAATGCAGCTTAGAAGGAATGAGGAGGTAGAAAATACAAACATGTAATGGGCGTAGCGTAGGAAAAGGATTGTACGAAAACATATGAGAAAAAAAGGACACAATAAGAAAAAATGTATGAAACAAATTGAGTCTGGAAAAAGGAATAAATGTGAGGCATCAATAACCCATTGGTTAGGGCAATTAATATGGAAAAAAGGCAAAAGGTCTGATAAAAACCTGAACACTTTCAACAGCACACACTCTCACCCTTATTTTGATTATAAATAATGCTCTCCCACACAGAGTAGGGGAGTCCTGGGGAAAGGTTACCAAATTGTAAAAAGGAACACACATAATTCCAGCATTTGACTTTTCTGATATTTCAGATGTTGATCTTGTATCATAAGTCATTCAATATTTACATGGCAGTGTTGGGGATACTACAGAGCTGCTCAACTTTACTGTATATCAAATATAACCAACTATGCCTAAGAATATCATCCACTCGAGATATATTTATTCTAGATAAGACTTATTCACAAAAAGAATGTCTAGCAAGAGTATTTAGAGTGACAATGGCCAATGCACCCACAAGTTATTTGTTAACTTTGTACCGATATGGTACACTGAAAGATTCTCAGCCAAGTCCAGCTGAAGTGAGCGGGTTCGCCCAAAGTCTTCTCAACTGAGAACGGTTGCTCGATGAAAAGACTTACTGGGTACCATTCCCAATCAGACATATTAAAGGATATGTAGTCAATAAGCGTGACCGCTTCTAATGATTGACATATCCTAAGTAAGATGAAGTATCTTCTGACCACACTGCAGTTACAAAAACTCTGCAGTCAACATGGAGATGTTTTTGAAGCACATCCAGAAGAAACTACCAGCTGCCTGGCAGCCGGGGGAGAGGAAACATCACTGCTGCATTCAAGGTAAGCCCTGAAAGGCGTGTGGCTCATTCTCACATTTAGATCGTGTGAGGAGGCAAGCGCTGTATTTCTTTTTTCTTGCCCTGCTGGGCTTTGCTTTTGGGAGGCTGTGCTCCACTCCAAGATAGAGTGTCTGCTGTGAACCGTGTTTTGAGCAGTTGGGCCATGCAGTGCTTTTACCAATCTGCACTTCCATCATGGCCGCCGCCTCCCCTTGAGCACCGAGTGTCGGATGCCTGCCCTGCCGTTAATCTGAGTGGCCACCCAGCACCTTTCCCTGCAGCTAATCTGCAACTCTCTCATGGACTCACACTGACTTGGTCCCCTGCACGCTCTAATCTCGAGGAAAATTTGAACTTCAATTGCCCAGGTAAGCAATATGGATCGTATTGGTCCACCTACCTTCCTTGGACACTAGGACTGCTCAAATGTTGCCTGTTCCTTTTCGTATCTGCCTGATCTATAACCTCTAATCTCTACACCAACTGTACCATGCATGGTGAAAGTCACCTCATATTGATTGCTTCTTCACCTCATTCTTAATTCCCTGTTTCAAAATGAAAAAGAAAACCAATTATTTAAAACTCTTTCTCACTGGTGTGCTTTCAACTGTGCACCCACCACTTTGTAATATTTTTTAGTGCATTCTGTTAAAATTTGATTCTAGGTGTGCTTCCAACTGTTTATCCGCCATTTTGTACTGCTTTTGAGTGCTTTCTGTAAAAATTCGAACCTGTTATTGATCTGTTAACCTGGCCATTTCCAGCATGCTCACTGATTTGTGTGTACTTGGCCACCTGGTGAGATTCTATTGTTGCATAGTGCTTCTGATACTCTCCACCTTGCTATACTCCGATTTCTACCCCCCATCTGGTCTCTGCCCCCATGGTGCTCACCGTCTCCCCTAGCTTTTCTAACTGCTTCTCCATCTCATATCCTTCCGCTCTTATCAAGTCTGGAAGGAAGAAACTTGTGAGAGACCTGAAGGTGTCTCACCCGCTAGTGCCTGGAGATCTGTCATCCAGGTGGCCAGGACACGGCCATCACTTTTGGATCCAGTTCCTGGGGGTGGAACAGTGCGGGAGGATCGCCTGAATGAGGAGTCTTCAGGGATACTTAGGAACTCAACCCCTCCCTTTCCCACTTTCTCATGGACAGCTCACCGTGAGCAAAAACGGACTAACACCAGAGCCATATACCTGACATGTTCGAATACAATTGTCAGGCAATTACCGATCATTACGGACACCTGACTTCCATCACACTTCCCCCACACGGATAAAAGGCGGAGCACGAAAGCATATTCTGAGCAAGGCAAAGTACATTAGGAAACAGCAGGTCCAAGAGGGCAGTTTAATACAAAGACGGCAAGACCAGAGAGGGTTGCAAGGAGGGAAGTGCCTTTGACCTTTTCAGACCGTTACTTTAGCAAACCTTGGAAAATAAGAAAACCTAAGACCGGGGACTAAAGCTGAAAACCTGCATTGTGTGTCGGAGATACCCGGACCCTCCTGCATCAACCCAGGTGGAGAGGAATGGTTGCCGCTGCGGTACTGTCCTTGGCTCCTACAACAAAGCAGCACCAATAAAGACAGCACAGGCAGTGAGTCGGAGAGACTGATACCAGATCAGCTTGTGTTAGAACCAAGGTTGTATGAAGAAATCTAAAGAACTGTGTGTGAAAATTATGTGACACGATTCTAGAATTGAAAACCAGAGGGGTGACTGTACCTCTGGAAGCCAAAAAAGATATCGCAGACAGAGTGGTCCGGCTCCATGTGGGTGCTCATTCGAAGGTCTCCGTTAGGTATTCAACAGGTTGCCAACTGTGAAAAGAGAAATTGGAGATCGGAGTGGTCCTGCAACGGTTCAAGCGAAACCCTGTGCCATTCAAAAAGTCTTTGATAGTTTAATGTGAACTGAAATTGGTCCGAGCCCGGCTGAGGGAGACTAATTGTGTAATTAGAAGGATCTGAGCCTGTCTAAGGGGGATCCGGGGTGACCCGTGAGTCACCCGAGAAAGCATATTCTCTGAACATTGTAAAAACAGGGGTCTGAGCCTGGCTGAGGGGGATCCATAGTGAATTACAAGAATTGAGTACGTATAAGAGGAAAGGAACTTTGTGTTTTGTTGTGGTACATCAAGCCCTCTAAATCAAGAGACTTTGAAGTAAAGAGACCTGGGTATAGAAGGCCCTGATGCTGGTAATAGAACTGTATTCTTGTGCCGAAGAAGCCAGAGTGTGTGCTTTGCTCGAGTGAACCGCCTTGTCCCGTGGTGAAAACGTGGGGAAGGGAGGCAACGGCCTGAACATCCTGACACAGGATTTTGTGAACACTTCTTTCTTTTTCATGAACACTATCCCACAGTATTTATATTTAGTGGTAAGGTTTGGAAAGAATTTTTTTAGTATAGGCCTTTTTACTTTGACTAGACTCCACTCAGACTGCATTATTTGATGGTCGTAGCTTGCTCCCATCTGTAGATTTAGGGTTAGATAGGCATTTATCACACCATTGTTGAAGTTCAATGAATACTGTTGAACTGTGGTCACTTATGTCCGTCTTACTGTTGATACCGTGCCTTCCTTACAAACTTAACAAGGCACTCCCAAGATCCATCCCTGGTCTTCCCATCGCAGACATCTACATCAATGCCTCCTCCAGACAGATCATCACTGACATTTCTGTTCGCTTCTCCTGCTAATATATGCACCCCCATATGATCTCTGTCCTCTACCATTTCTCCTCCTCACCCATTACTGGTGACACCAGATGGGAAGTGCTGTTGGCTCACTTCGTATCTTCCAAATGCACCATTAATGTCTATCATAATGGCACTATCATGGGCCAGGGCTCTCAGCCCAACATCATCCTCCTTGACAGGCGTCTTCTATCTCTCTTCAACTTCCCCCCCTCGTCTTCCACTCATCCTTCCATCATCTCCTTCTCCCCTCCCCCCTCCCCACCAGTGGTGGCACCCCTCCCATGTGCCCCCGCTCACACATTGTTTAAAGGGGGCAACCAGCTTCACTTAGCTACTCTCAATTCTCGCTCTATCAAATACTCCTCCGACATCTTTCACCTCCTTGAAGACCTTGACGTCCTTGCTCTCACCGAGACGTGGTTCAAGGCCAGCTCCATCACTGCTTTTGACACTCCTCTCTCTGAGGGCTACAAGATCCTGTCCAATACCAGGCCCCCCCCCAACCTGGCGGGGGAATGGCTCTGATCTTCCCAGAGTGTGTGCCTGTGTCTATCATCCCCACTCAAACCTACTCAGTAAGCTTTTGGTCTTGCCTACCTTCTCTCTTACTCTCGCTACATTCTACAGGCCTCCTGGACCGACCTCACTCTTCCTCTCAGAATGGGCTGACCTGTCTTCCTCTCTTCATGCCTCTCACCCAGAACTTATTTACCATGGGGACTTTAACATCCATGTTGACTCTCCTGATGTGGCCACTGTTCTCTTTCCCCTCACCATCCTTCCCTCTGGCCCCAGCCACTCTGCCGGGCCACACCTTGGATGATCTCAACAGACATCCCTCTCTCTCCAACCCTCTTACTACCCTCTCTCTTCTGGTCTGACCACCCTCTTCTCTTCCCACCTTCACCTCCCTTGTCCTCCGATAATGCCTCTGCCCGCACTGCGAGTCTCCTTCTCCATCATTTGACACATGCTTCTTCAGTCAGTCACTGCATTTGCCTCTTCCTTCATCCCCCCTCCTCCCCTTTCATTTGACTTTCCTTCTGACTCTATTCTAGCTAACCTCCATCTTTCTATCTCTAACACCCTGGACATCCTTGCCCCAGTCATGAGGCTCCGCATGAAGCCTGTCACCAAGTGCAACTCTTGGTATGACTCCGACTTGGCCGCTTTGTAACGCAAGTGCAAAGCGGAAGTGGCAGGCATCTAGCTCATCCTCTGACAAACTGGCCTGCTGCCTTCCCCAAAGGCAATATCATCTCTCCATCTGCTCTAAGAAGAGGGCTCATGTCCAAGCCCGCATCTCTGGAGCCACCAACAACACGGCAGAAATCCCCCAACTGACCCTCCACACTGAAGTGGCAGGCTTCCTCCATGACCACCAGCGCAGTTTCAGGGCAGCCAGAGGCATGGAAACTGCTCTCCTGAACACCTGTGAAGACCTACCCTCTAACCTGGACTCTAACACTCCTTCTGTTCTGACCCCCCCTCTATCTTTCATCTGCCTTTGAAACAGTCAACCACTCCATCCTAATAAACTGTCTCCATGAGGCTTACCTCCTTCCTTTTTGAACAGTGTAAATGGGTCCTTTTTTCTCCTCCAAATCACTCCCTACCTATGGCATCCCTCAGGGTTCTACCCTTTCGGCATGGCTCTTCAACATCTATCTGGCCGACCAGATCTCCACTTTATCCCCTCATTTCCATTGTTATGCTGACGACACACAGCTGTCTTTCAAACAGCCAACCTCTACCTCCTCCGCCTCCTCCCTCATACCAAACTATTCTGTGTCTGCTATTCAGGCATGGTGCTCTGCAAATGATCTCTGCCTCAATGCCAGTAAAAGAGAGATCCTTCTCATTGGGAGGCCTGCTCCTTGTCCCCTCTGTCCCCCCTCTCTGGCCCGACTTCATGGGTCCCCTCCCCTCACCCACCCGTGAGGCAAAAAACCTTGGAATCATCTTTGACTCTTCTCTCTTTCTCTCTCCACACATCACGGACCTTGTCAAGAAGTCCAACTTTCAGCTGCATCTCCTCAGGGGCATTCTACCTTTTCTCACCTTCCCCCAGAAGCGCAACATCTCCAGAGCCCTGGTTCCCTTTAGGCTAGACTACTGCAACAACCTCTTCCTCAATCTGCCTCTTCCACCCTTAAACTAATCCAGAATAGGATTCCAAGACGTATCCTTGGCCTCAAGCCCATGGACAGCATCTCTCCAGCCCTAAAATCTCTCAACCGGCTCCCGGTGACCGCAAGGATAAAATTCAAGACTCTTTGCATCATCCACAAGGCTGTCTGTGGCCCGGGACCTCTTTACATCCAGCTTTCCCTACCTAAATACCTCTCCAGAATCCTTCGATCCTCTGGCTCCAAATCTCTGTAGGTTAAACGTTTCTCCAAGCAGAGAGTGGGAGGTAGATCCCTTTCCTAAGCTGGCTCCTCCCTCTGGAAGGGCCTCCCTCCGCCTCAGACTTGAGCCGGATCTTAAGTTTCTGAAACTTCGAGACTCTCCTTTTCTCCTCTTCTTCCCTCTTCCTTCCCACTCCAGTGCTAATGTATCCCTCTGCCACTGGAGCCTGGTCCCTTCAGAGTCATACAGTGGCCAGACAACCCCCTACCAGTCCCCCCAGCATCCTTTCCAAGACTAGCCCGACTTGGTCCTCTATGTCCACCGCACTCATCCCCCCTCTTCCCCTGTCACTTGCCGCCATTGGCCTGTCCAGCACTTGCCCGCCCCCACCCCGCTCCTGCACTTCTTCTACCTCCTCCCCCGTGCACTTACCACCTTGTCATGCACTTGCATGGTAGGATTGTCACATGGCCAATATAACCGTTTTTGTTCTACTTTTGTGATTCCCATGCCTCCCCCCACCCCCCGCTCCCCACCATCTTGTCTTGTGGCGCCGGGAAACACTTGTGTATAGGTGCAATACAAGAGTCTGATAAATAAAATAAAAATACACAATCTTTATACATATATTGTTAATCATCTGTGTTAATGTAGTTTTTCCTATATATCAATTCCTAAGTGTTTATGCTCATCTTCTGACATCACGCATCCACTTATTTAAGGCATTACAGCAATGTTTCATCACTCATCCACTTATTTAAGGCATTACAGCAATGTTTCATCACTTATCCACTTATTTAAGGCATTACAGCAATGTTTCATCACTTATCCACTTATTTAAGGCATTACAGCAATGTTTCATCACTCATCCACTTATTTAAGGCATTACAGCAATGTTTCATCGCTCATCCACTTATTTAAGGCATTACAGCAATGTTTCATCACTCATCCACTTATTTAAGGCATTACAGCAATGTTTTTTTTTTTATTTAGTATGGTTTCAAGATCATACTTCAACATATTCTCTAATGCATTTTACTATCAAGGAGCTATTTCAAAACGAATACAAGTTTATTGCCTAGTTAAGTGGTTACCCCGAATACTTGCACTTCCAAAGCACAACCTTTCTTGTTTGTTTTCTTTGCGGGAACACAAGTGACGTACAACCATCACTGAATTGTTCAGTTTGGGGCCAAGGTATCTTGGAGACTGCAAAATAACAAGGAACAAAAAGCCACCCAGCTGCAGAAGTGTAAACGGTATTAGGTCAAAAGACCTTTTTTTGAAATCCGAAAAAAAGATCGATTTAAAAAGACTGCTCTGTGACCACACAGAGCCATCTTTCTAAATTGGCCGGTCATGCAGGCAGGGGCAGACAGGCTCTATGAGCCCCCGTGGAGTCATTGCGGGAGTGAGAAGAGAGTTTTAGAATGTGTGTTTATGTGTGTATATGTGTGTATATGTCTGTGTGGGGAGGATGTGTGATTTGAGGCAGAAAGGGGGTGGTGGGTGGGCAAATGGGTGATTGAGGGAGGAGGGGTGCCCCCTGAGAAAAGAGAATAAGCGGGAGAGGGTGGGGATACGGAAGGAGGAGGCCAGTATGTCATATTTCCACTTTTTAAAGCCAACACAAAAACGGCCAAAATAAATCGGTCTTTTTTGTGTCCAGGCTTTAAAAAGCGGAAATATGACATATAACCGAAACATCTATGTAGTCTTCTTGTAGTCCAGCTTTAGGCTGTGAATCAATGGTGTTAGCAATTCCTGGAAATGTTACGCTAGGATTTACATAGGTTCTTCCATGGGTGTGCCCCTTATAGGGCAAACCATATGTTCCGAGGACCTACACTCTCTGGACACCAGTCAAAATATTTTCATCTTATTTTAGACCCTGTGCACCTGAACCAAGGTTCGGCCTGGTGGTAGGACCTTTCTATCCCAACTAACCCTGAAAAGACCTGAACACCATCTTCCTCGCCTAACTTGTCATTCTTAGATTAAGCTAAATTTCTACAAACTACTGGCATTGCACTATTATGTGACTAGGTTTGTAATCTACAGTATGAAAAACACAGATATAAGGTGACACAATGAATTTATATCAAGGATAGGCACAGAACCATTTCTGTCACTCTTAATAGCATTCAATAGAAGCCTATTCCATGCTTGATGGCTGGGGTGAGAATCGGTCTCCTTTATGAAAGAACTAGTGTACAGGCCTGTGTACTCGGACCAAAGTTCAGGTTTACATTAAAACAGTAGGACCACTATAAATCCTAACTCTACAGCTCCCTCTAGCGGTGACAACAGCGGTGCAAATTGGACCACTGTATATCCTAAGGCAACAGCTCCTGCTAGCAGAGCAGTCTTTGCGTACAGGCAGCCTCTACTGTGCATGATGGCATCAGACAAACATCTGGCCTTTTATTATATTAAAAGATTACTATGTAACAAAAGTGGATTTTTAGGGACATGGAAATTCACCTCTAATATAACTAATATCAGTCGGGAAAGGAAGCAACTCAGTTTCCTGTCATAAACAGAACACCTTTTCCACACTATATAGCTAGTGGTGGGCGTGGCCAACTAGTAGGCTGAACTTTCCACAGTATAATACTAATCTAATTATGTGTGCAGGAAAAACTGCAAGGTATTTGAGGCGTATGGGTAAGCATGAAAAAAATAGTCTCTCACACTAAAGTGCAGAATTGTATCCTTCGACCTGGAATTCCCTTACTAGGGAACATGTTTTAAGAAATTTAACAGTACCATAAAGTGTCAACAAACTTGGGATCATAGGTGCGGCCGTTCTCGCCCAACTGATAAATCATTTTCTACAAACCCATCTCAGTGGAACTTATGAATAGGTCACCAGGAAGTGTTATCAGGACCATCAAAGGAGAGCGAGTAAATGAGAGACCAGTTGACAGTGCCCAATCCTGAGACATCTACCCTCTCCAGGTTAGGGTGGGTGACCATACTAGATGGCCTATCTTGCCAAGGAACCTGCAACCAGAAAGCAGGGTGGGAGCATGTTTTTTACGACTAAAGAGCACTGTGCTGAATTTTTAAGGTGAAAGCATTCTGATTTGCCTCACAAATGTACACCAGAATCTGCTCTAACATGACATGGGTCTGATCAGAGCTACACAAACATCTTGCATTAATATGGACAGGAGCAGCCTGCATAATGTAGGGATACTATGAGACATTGTGATTCCGCCTCACTCTCAGTGTGTACTGGAAAAGGCCATGAAATTGAGCTACTCTATGGTCATTTACTCCTCTCTTGTGAAGGCCCAAAATGATGAGCTGGCTGATTTTCTAGAGATGGACACCCGAGATAGGTCTCCTATCTTGAAAGGGGCAAAGGATACAGCTATACAGTAATGAGTCAAGAGGCAAGCACAGTAAGGGCAACACTCGAGTGAAACTTTCCCCCAAATGTAGAAATACACCTGTGCTACTAAAAAGAGATCAAATGATCAAGGAACACACTCAGAGAAAACACGATTTTAGGGGATCAAAACACAGGAGAAAAACAGCTAAAGAGCAGGTACTATTTGCAAATGTAAAGGACAAACTTAAGAGGTTGCAATTCCCTGCGCTATGTCAAGGGTGCTCACGTTATAGAGTTGGTTTAGGTTTATGCTTCTATTTAAAAGCACCCAAGATCTACAACTAGAGGGTGGGCATTTCAACGAGCGTGGGAGAAACAATAAAAAATATAGGTTTTAAGGCACTTAGCCATAGTAAAGTCACAAAGTAGGTGCAGCAAAGGCGATGTTGCGGTAGGCTGACAATTATGCATTGCATTTAGTTATTAATGAAATGTAATACAAATTCTTAAACAAAAATAATTTACATTTTAATATTCCATTTCGTGCACATCACACTGCTGATCTGAAACTTTCAAAATCAATATAGGACGAGAATGCATATTTCTTTTAAACAGGTCTTTACTTTTCATTGTGTTGGTCAATACATGCAAGAAAATGTACTTTAAGAATCTTATTAGGCCGATATTAATCCAAGTTAATTATGAAAGCAAGATTCGGCCAAGAGTTATGTATGTAGTCAATATGTACCTAGGTAATAACTCTTTACACTTAATCTGAACAGGGAATTGGGGGGGGAGACTGAAATCAACTAGCCAAGGCACACTATGGATCACATTAAATACCTCAAAATAAGCCTTTTAAGTAAGTATTTTTACAGAGTTCACCACATGTTGAAATTGTGTTAAAAAAAAGCACAAATCTTAGCAAATCCCACCTGATGGTCCACATATATGAGTGTCCTTTGAAGACGGTGTGAATGAATCTCGTTCTGGTAGGCAGCAGGAGGGAAGAAAGAGAAAGAACAGACGGTACAGAATCCATGAAAGAGAGCAGCAGAAAAGTAAGAGTGCAAAGAGCCTTACCAAGCCAAGTTTAAAGAATGCTCTCCTATGAAGTGAAATTCATCAACTGAGATTAAAAGCATAACTGCAAACCCAATACCAGTGCACTGCCAACAATCGACAAGTTAGATCCAAAACTCAACCACCAGCACAACACAACATTGAACATTACATTTGGGGGTAGAGGCGGTTACACTTTGTAAAAACAAGATAAGCACATAAAAACAAAATGCAGATGTTACAGAACACATACAAAACTAAAAACCCTTTGAGAAAGTTTTGTGAAGTTTTCATTTTCAGTTACAATGGTAGGGACCTTGAAAAGTAAAACTAGAAACCGCTAGATCAGGCGTCTGCTACCTTTGGATCACCAGATGTTTTGGACTACAATTCCCATCATCCCTAATCAGCACAGTCAATAGCCAGATATAATGGGAATTGTAGTCTGAAAACTCTAGAGCCAAATGTTGCAGATCCCTGTGCTAGATGAGTATCAATCCAACAATTGTTTGAATACTGGAACCGGTTTTAATTATGTAAAAGTATCAAGTCTATTCCAGTCTGGGAGCAGGACATAGAAGCTTAAAGATCAGAGGATTTATAGTGAGTTGTAGCTAACCTGAATGTTGGGAATGTACCCTTTTCGAGAAGCCATCTTCAGGTACTTCCGAACGTATGAAAAATTTTTCAATTACAAATAAACCAACACACGTTGCAACTACTATTAGTGTGGGTACAGAATAAGGAGAATAATGAACCATGAGGTGCTCAGTTTAATTGCATTGGTTTATTAAGTGAATACAGTATTTTTAAATATGTACTGCACGTGTTCAGATATACGCATCTAAATACCTAAATGCATATTGAGAACCATAAAGAAACTATCTGCCATTGTCAGTGTAGCTGTACACAGAAGTTCAGCAGAGAAAATCTTTTACATCTGGGCCTTACCTAAGAGGGAGTTCCTACATTCCCCCCCAATGATTAATAGCAACCAACCATATCATGCATCCGTTCATTCGCACAAAAGAACCAAGGGGCAATGACTAAACTAGCTTTGTCAGGATTGAGAGAGCAATTGCAATATCTTACGAAGATACATTTGTGCAATTCAGAAAGGTCATTTTAATTTTGCTGTGTATGTTTTACAGCATCTCTTCTAATGATTTCCAAAAGTCTAACCGTAAATGTTGACTTTTTTTAAAATTTCAGACATCTGCAAACCTTTCCAATGAAACATGAATCTGTTACGACAGCAATTTCATATTTAGCTGTGTTCAGTATGATGCACAGCATTTAACTATTTGTTCTTTTTGACAAAACAATTTTAAAAATAACACTTTGGCTAGCTAACTTCTTTTGGGGGACTGAGCGGTCACATTTTATGTGAGGCAGGTATGTGTCATGTTGGGACCAACCTCAGAATTATACAAACTAATGGTTAATGCATTTTCAAAAGCGCACATGCTTTTACAACACAAGAAGTGTGCGATTAAAAAAGAAATTCTCCAGACATATTTGACCCGATTAAACTTATGAGAAGCCATAAGTGAGTACAATAAATCTGTCCGATACACGTGTAATGGAAAAGGCAACTGGGGAGACTCTCCTCGATCCCTGTCCTCTGAATGGAATTACAATTAATTATTTATGCACTGTTATGTATTGCTACAGGTTTATTCTTCCGTTTTTATTTTACATAGGGCTTTTAAATACTATAGAGCGCATAAAAGCATGAAGAGCTTTACTATCAGCAGGACCTGCTTTTTGGGAGTCCCAAAGCACCTCTCACTGTAACCCTAATTTTTAATAATTCCTCTGTGACGCCTGTTACTTAAAAGCGTGGCTGGCAGGTGGACCTCCTCAGCATCATTACCCCCAATGGAACGACAGGCAACAATGACAAACTAAAGTGCATTATGCAACCTTCCCTATCACTTCCTGTTACCTGGACAGGGAAATTGTTGCTAACTAGCTTTTAAATCTGGTGTTTTCAGCAAACAACAATACCCGGCCTCAATGCCTCTCCGGAAATATTTTTTG
Organism: Ambystoma mexicanum; assembly: GCF_040938575.1. Taxonomy (NCBI): domain Eukaryota; kingdom Metazoa; phylum Chordata; class Amphibia; order Caudata; family Ambystomatidae; genus Ambystoma; species Ambystoma mexicanum. Next base: position 267,718,632 of record NC_090936.1, on the reverse strand, counting down.
GAGAAAATGTGGTAGTTAACGTCAACATGTTTGCAGAACATCTTTGAGACTTTCTTGGGGGTGGGCACTTTGTCTTTTCAAACTTTGGAATTGAACCCCCCCCACCCCCAATGGCATCCCATTCCCAAGTCTGCTCGACTTTCCTATTTTCGTTTCTTTTCATTGATATCTGAAATTCTTTTCACAACTCTTTTTGCATTACACACTTTTTAATAACCCTTTCCTTGTATTTCAGGAGAAGGATTCATATATTTTGCTCCCCCCCCATCCATCAACAGTGTTTTATGCAAGGAATCCTTGTTCTTGGAGAAAACAGCACCGCTATAAATGTAAAATCTTGTCCATCTGTGTCGAAAATGAACAACCAACAGGACCTTCCTTGTAGTTCTTTCCAAAGATATTGCCTAGTGAGATTCAGTTTTACTTCTAGCATCCACTTCAAACTGCAGTGCATCATATTTTGGTGCATGTGGAGGCACTGCGCATAGCAACCTTTTCTTTTACCACATCACTGCAATCCCGTTCTGGAACTACTCAGTTGTCTGGAAAACACAAGCATCTGTAATGATGCTTGTCAATAAAATAAGTTCTTGGGACACAGTTATGTATAGGTTTGCTATATGGGATACTACTAGGAATGGTTACCCGTACACCTTCCTTTCATGTCCTACAATATCCAATTTACAGTAGGAAGGGTACTCGCTATGACCAAAGGAAGTAGTGTAATCTGGACGATATTTAAATTACTCTGGTTCTCTTCATTAGCAACACTTCCAACTCTGGATTGCCTTCCTCAGATTTCAGCAGCAGCTTTAACTTCGCTCCAACTAGTAATCACTGTACTTCACAGGCAAATTCCTGCAAAGATGCAACACGGTCATCTACTTGTTTCTTAAGAGATATAAAAAGTGGTGAAAGAAACAAGCATAAGACCCAAGTAATCTGGAATGAGAGTGTTGCAAATAACACCTACCGAGGCTGGAGCAGTCAAAGTGTATGGAATGGCATACAGCCCATGTAAAGATAGTGAAGGAAACACAAACACTATCTATGAAGGCTGGTGAAGCTGTGTTCAGTATCAGAAAGTGATGAATTATATGGACACGTCCTGTGGACCAGAGAGTCCAAACGTTAATTGAGAGGTATCAATCCAACCAAAGTGCCACCAAACTTTGGGGACTCCCAGCGCCACACAAGAGGTGGGATAAAGGAAACTACATGTCAAAGTAATCCTGGAGGGATTTTACTATTGGTAAAAGCTGAAATCGATCATCACGTGATTTAAACAGTGGTAAACAATGAAGAATACAACGCAAGAAGAATTGTCTTTTGTTTCCCAGAGAGGGGGGGAAAAGCAATAACTGTATATAAGATACCAGCATTTTTATCGACAAACTATACAATACGACTGGATCCTATCTGGAGAAATCCTAACAGAACTTTGAGAGTGAGAGAAGTCCTCCAAGAGCCGGGCCAGGCAGACCCCATGCTGAGGCTGTTGTGCAAGTCTCCTTTTCTTTTTAGATAGTTTTTTTTTTCTAAAGTGGTAGGGCCAGTTAGAGGTTAGTTATTAGAGCTATTTTCCATTGCGACAAGCGTCTTTAGTTTTATTTTAGAAGGCAGGGAATTTCCCTCATAGTGATGGGGCCAGTTAGGCATTTTTCCTTCTATTTGAATGTTCATATACCATGACCCATTGTAGTCCGAGTCCTTCTGGTTCTTCACAGCTTGCGCAGCTGATGCATATTTATTCTAAATTGTACTAATTGTAAATACAACTTAATGTGAAGGGAAGTAGCATTACAGGTAAGTAGAATTCGGAATCACAAGAAAATGTGATTGGTCAAGTTTTAAGTTTACCCAAACTATATTTTGCATACATTTATATCAAGGGTTTGTGGTGACTGTGTCTTCAGGGAAAGGTTTAAAGACCTGCATAGGAGAGCAGGACAGTGCACTTTGTACATAGTTTTTTTTTTTAGACTTCCCAAGCACAATATAGAGAAAGAAGGGCTACTTTCGCTTATGCCTATAACATAATGATACAATACCAGCAGAAAGTATAACGTATTCTTTGTCAACATACAAGAATAACTACCTTGCAAGACCTTTCCAAAACAGACGTATCATGAGGAAGTACTCGTCCTATGGTCAGTGTGCAAGTTCGAGCCCAAGCAGTGGAAAACCAAGCAAGTCGAAGTGGTCTCCGCTACATCTCTAACATACACTATTCAATGCATGCAAACATAGGACAAACAATGGCCTTTGCTGCATATACGCTAGTTGTATGGCCAATGAAGTCTTCCTAATATGTCAATATCGTAGGTCTGAGTAATTTGTTATTTAAAAATGCAAGCCATCCTGCTTTGCTGAAGTCTGCCCTGACTAGGGGCTTTCGGAAATGATAAAAACCTCTTATTTGGAGGGCAATGGGACTAAAGAAGCACCTAGCAAGTTTGTGGTGCGGTTACGGAGGATTAAGAAATGCACAAATATTAGCGAGTCACCTTGAATGTCAAGGAGAGATGATATGTTCCAGTTCTTGCGAGGGTCACCCAGACCTACTCAAACTAATAAGATTGAACATGCACACACATCACCTTCTGTGGCAGTACAACTACCCACATTAAACCTACATACACCCTACCGCGTATCCAATTGCGCAGTTTTTCATCCACATTTTGTGATCTGCCTCTTACAATAGGCATATCTTCAGCAGAACTCGCTTTGTCACTGTGTTCCTAAGTGTGCATGTATAAACGAGAGAAGGAACACTAGGCAAGTGGAGGCTCTGGGAAAGACTAATAGTTTAGGAAACATCAGCCCACTCTTTCTACACTCGTTCCACTTCACTTTTCTTTTTAAGAGTTCTGAAAAAAAGGTGCTTTAAACAGGCAGGAGACCTAAAGTGGGGCTTGCTTCTAATTTGATGCAAGGAAGTTCGACAGGTAAAAACATTTGCGACGCATTATTCGGTTAAGTAAAAAAGAAACTGCATGTCTTTCCGTTTGATAGCATGAATGTAAATATCGAATCAGCTGGGTTTTTGTTTTTAAGAGGGACGATCCTTCAAATTTGCTGAACATAGGGATAGTAGTCATGTGCAACTTTTGTTACTACCTCAAAGGGTTAATAGCAGTTAAATCACAGATGCCAAGCCAAAATGATATTCTTATCTACATATCAAAACACAAACAGCAACCAGAAACACACGTCACGGATGGTGGCACAAGACAGACAGACTAATTAATGGTTCAGAATTAGCGAAGATGGCACATGACAACACCTTGATAGCTGACCTTTGGGCTGCAGGGCTCATGCTTAAGTTGCATGAGCTGTGCTAATGTGTGCTCCCGGACGCTACTCAGTTCAGCCTGCTGCCGTCTCAGCTTGATGAGCAGCAGCGTTAGCTCCTCTGGCTGAGGGGGGTGCAGTGTGGGGGGGGAAGTCAAAGAGTGGAACATTGATTAATTGCGTTTCCAAACAAGGGCACTTGCCACCTCCTCAAGATAGAAAATGTGGAAAAAAAACATTATCCCACTTCCTGCCTCACAGAGAACACATTTCATCAAAGGGATTATGAACAGAGAAAAGAGCACCCTGAGCAAAAATGTGCAATGACACCAGGTCTTTTTTGGACACACCATAAGGGATTGAATCTTTTGGGTTTGGTAGGTAGGTGTTTTAAACAAATAGTAAAGAACAATCCTGAGAAAAAGAGACAAGTTACAAAGGACATGACACGTTTGGTTTATTTTACTACAATAGTAACGAAGAACTAAATGAAATGCCATAAAAATATAACTATAAAAAACAAAATGCAAAGAAAATGTTCTCAAAATCTTGACATTATGCACATTTGAATACTCGATACAGGGTTTTTCATTGAACAGTAGCTAGCCTCAGCGCTTTTAATGCTGCAGATAAAAGATCCGCGCTAAGAGAGGAATTGATTTACTGAAAATCCATTTTCGCAAGTGTGTGAAGTAGAGGTGGAACACAGATTTCCTGGCCGCAGAGGTGACACCATGCCCAGCCTGATGCAGATAAAGTGTCAGCCAACACATAAGGAAATATCCCCATATGGCCACATCATTTCAGTGATAGAAAATGAATGTATTAAATTGTTATCAAGCACTCTCTGTACATCATCCAAGCCTAGGTGTAAAGCCTCTGCCTGAAGCTCGACCAGACAAAGACCAAGCTCAATTGCCTAGGAAAGTTCTCTAAGCATTCCCAAGTCCAGACTTTTGCTGATTGACATGCAAAACCTCCCTGCTTTACCATCAACTGGGACAGCACACTCAAAACACAGCACCAAGAAAACACAATCAGCATACCACCAGCTTGTATTCCTCTGCAAAATCAAGCCCTTTAAACCTGCCCAGTTTTGGAACAGTTTCCGGTGCACTGGTGGTCTTCCACCTGGACAGTGGCAAAGCCCTAGTGACAGGAGCAGCAGATGCCATTCTACTACATCACCTCTGTCCTTTAGGAGCTGCACAGGCTACCCTTTAACCCCCTAAGTGCCAAGGACGAGTATGCTTATCTTTTTGCATAGACTTGCATAATAGCCTGGCACTTTAAGCATGCATCATGTTCAAGACAGCCTGCACCACCTACAAACCAAAACACCATTCTACCAGGCTGAGAAACTAACCATCTCCTGAGGCGAGAACATACAAAAAAAAGGCACAATATTGCCAGGATGGAAAAAAAGAATTGCCATAGGGAAAAACAGGGAGCAGATCATGTTCCTGCTACATAGTATCTCTGGAATAAGATACCAAAGCAGATAAGACTGTCCCATCCTCCATGCTACACTTAAGTAAGGCCCGGAAGACCCTACTCTTCACAGACACCAGACCAATCTCACACCTAGACCATATATCCCCCAGCCACTCCCACAGAACTCCTCCTAACCATCCCAGCTCCTTTGCTTTTTTAAATTTTTTTTTACATGAGCATTAATGCTTTAATTCATGATAATGATTTGCTATTTATATAGCGCTTTTGCCAAAGCGATATGCGTAGCACATGTTTACATACAATTATCCAAACCTTACATACAATTATCCAAAGTTGGTCCACATTTAGCCATCCCAGCTCCTTTGCTACCCTTGCACCCTTACTTGTAACCCTTTGGCAGATAAGGGGTGTATCTGCCACTTTTACTTCCTAAAAATAGGCAAAAACTCCCAAAAAATAAAACTAGGGGTAACAATACTCCCAATAAATAAATGGCAAATGAACACTGAGCTTGTCCCCCTGCTTTCACCCAAACAGGTCCATGGACATGTTTGGAACAGTAGTGCGCGTACTAACAGAAATAAACTACTAGAATTAAGGAATACATCCAATGAATCTTTTAATGTGCATGAATAACTTGGTCCAAATAAGTATTTCTCACAGAAAATGTCTGTTTTACAGTAAAAAAATGATGTTTATTTGCTTATAAAACACTCTCATTGGGAACAAGACTTTTTTACTCTGTAAAAAATAAATTTTACTTGCAACTTTCAAAAATAGGGAGTAAAACACTCCCACTTCAAAATCTAATCTGGGGAACTGACTACATCAATTGACAGCATCAAGAATCCTACATATAGAAGTAGTAGAAATCTGAAAGCAAACACTAATTGCATAATTAAATACAATAGAACGTGATGAGTTATGTTGGGCCACCTAGAGTACTCGACTCATTTTGACACATCACATTTTTTATCACCCAAAAGGGCAATTTCATCAACATACCCACTGACTGTTTCTACAAAATATACCCAGACAAACGGCTTAAGTAGCATTGTTTATGGTTTCAACACTAGGTGTCTCCTAGTCATTCAACAGTGGTAGAAGAGACATCAGTTTATGCCCCATCTTCAAAGTACATGTGCATGGGGCCCGCAGCCATATAAGCCGTGCAACATGCGTCACTGCCAGAGCACTGGTGATTCAAAGGCTAGAAAACATGTCCTGGAGCAAGCTGGCAGCCAAGAGTGCTTGGTGTTTAAGCCTCTTCACTGATGCTCTATTTTAAATTTGTATTTTAACCATTTAACATTAACCTTCCTTTTTTTACACAGACTTATTGAACTCTTGCAACCTTATCACACCAAACCCTGTCACTAATTGTGTAGCTAGCTTCTTACATGAAATAAGGTCTCTATTTCAGTAAATGCGGACACAGTAGGTATTCAAAACCTGAACTGAGTGAGGCTGGGTGTCCTTAGTCGAGGACCGAGGCGGATGGACTGGTCTGGCATTCGGTTGAATCAGATGAGCCAATTTTGTGGGCTGGTTTTATTTTACTGTCTGAGTCGGTATTGTGAAATCCATATTAAATGCTGAAAGACATCGTAGATTTCAGTTTTGTTAATATTAAATTAGTGTTAAGTAGCTTGCAATTAAATTTCATATGTTCATGTTGACTTCGCTCATTAATAACTATGTTTTCCAGACGTCCTCGGAGTGGAGGTGTACGCCAAAAAGACGTTTGACATCATAGGTGCATATCCGCGGCATTACATGCCGACGTTGCCTCTTGCATGTGATGTACGGCCTTGCAGATATTTTGAAAAAGTGTGATGTGCGCGCACCCGGCCGCCCGCTGTTTGAGTCTGACCAGGGGTTATGAGCAGGGCAGCCCAGCAAAGCACATTGAAGATTGGGGTATCTCAATATGTTGGACAAAATGCCAGAGGAGGAACAGAGTGTCCAGGCAGACACACATGCGTGAGCTCAGCCTCTGGGAAGAAACAGCTGCAGGTCACGTTCAGGCAGTGGGAGTATTTTAAGGTACCATCACCATGATGTTTTTAAGGTTTTTTTTTTTTTTTTACTTACCCACAAAAAAAAACTGTAAAAAAGAAAACGTTGAAAGGAATATGTTCCCCCTCACCCCCCAATCAGAGGAGTAATAAACATTGTGTTATGCAGAGCAGTCCTTGGGTTACATGTTATAGGAATGCTTGGCGATGGCATTCCTCTTTGCAAATCTGGACAACGGAGGGCCTCAGCTGCAAGGAGGCTGTGTGCTCCATTTAACCTACTTAAAGTCTTCGCGAGTGCACACATTAATACGTTATGGATAATAAGAAGGTAATGTGCAGTGTGCTTGCACACGCTGGTGTGTGGTGGAGGGTCAAGAATGTGCGACTTCGCAGTACGGTCCGTTTGAAATAAAATGAATAGCTTTTATGCAGAGTCTGATTTTTTCCTTTTACAGCTAGTGACACTGTGTACACAAGCCCACATTTAAAAACACCAATCCCACCAAATGGGTTATCACAGAAGGCTTGTGTTATGCAGGCTTCAGAGACTATAACCAATGGGACTCTCCTTGAATCAGTCAGTTGCCCAGCCTTCACAAGAAAAAACTCCATAAGCAGGAATTAAAGGTGTGCACCTTGTATTCTGGCCTGTCAACATTACATTCCGACTGTTGCCCCTTACGATTAAGCTGTACTAAGGACCATACATTTTGTTGAGCACACTTTTGTCTAAAAAATGCACCTGGGGTAAGCAGGCAACACTGTGTAAAATGTAGGTAGAAGCAAGGCCACTAAATATTTTGTATTGAGTTTGACGCACACGTGAAAGGAGAATCAGTTTACTTGTTTCAGTACATGGGAATTAATAGAGAAAACTTCAGGTCAAATTTTATATATTAGAAACATCAGTTCACCTGGAGCTGAATTTATGGCGCCATGGCGCAAGGAGGGTGCATACAAGGTGGCATACAATACGATGCCGAACGTCATCTTAATAGGTGATGTGATTTGCTAGCAGAAGGTCCTTATTTTTTTACATTTTGGTGTTTAATTATGTTTATTATATATGTGTTTTGGAAATATTACTGAACAACTATGTTCTCTCAAACACCAATAGATTGCTCACCCAAAAAAGGCCAATCTTTTTCTGAAGTTGATCGGTTTGATTTGTATGAATTGGGTGCATGCCTCTTTTCATCAGTGAGCAACAACCAATAGTGTGTTTATTGCCCCCTCCACCATCTTTCCAAACCGTGTACTGCAAAAGGTCCTGAATCACTGGAATTTGCAGATGTGGACCGCTTGTATTTTGTTGTGGGCCAATTTATGGCTGTTGGGGCTTTTTCCTTGTCCCAGCACGACCCTGGTCGAGGGCAAATGCTGGCATAATTTGTACATTTACCCACTACCCAGTTCGATACTTTCAAATTAACAAGTGCTTGCTATGGAACTGATTAAATTGGACAATGTAGTCCTCGGAAATCAAACCATTCCTCCGCTTGTCGACATGCCCAATATGTTCGGCTGCCTATAGATGAACAATACGCTTCTTTTTATTTTGTGACAGTCTGTGTCAATGTTCATTATTAATAATAATTTGCTTATGGAGAATGTTTATTCACTTGACTGCTGTGAAGTAACTCAGCCAATCTTAGCATTTTCTTTAATTGACCCCACCTCCTACTATGTTTGGGACATTCATTATGATGTGAATTGATTTGTAAAACTGTTCATATTCATATGTTATTTTCATGGTAAACCATTGTAAACCATGTTCGGTCATACACATTCATACTATTACTTTTTTTTTACATTGAACGGCATTTTGGGTAGTTACAGTATAAACAGCATTAACTCCACCTAACCAATTGATTCTATCTTTGATGGTTGCTGTAGAGGAAGGGCAGAAGAGCAGTAACCGGACCGACTATTGCCGCAGAACACCGTAGAGACAACCAGTGCTCTTTCAGCTGATGTTCATGTTTGGAGATGTGAGAAACCTCCCCTAAACTGTGTTACCTGTGGTTGCAAGTGAGAGCTTATTTGCAACAAAAACATGTTTACACCACTAACTCCAGCAGAAGTTGACTGAGTTTAATGGGTCACTCTCTTTTCTCAGGTGTAAACCAACAGTCTCCCTAACAGCGTGGCTGATTGTTGATTATTCGTGCCCACCCCCAGACTGTGTTCCTTGCATGTGCAAGTGGCAGAATGTGTTCATAAGCAGCCTCAAATCCCCCAGTAAAAATTCACAGTGTCTATTGGATTGGTATATGCAGGCGAGGGTAGGGGCATTTTACCAGTTTCCACAGTGCTGGCCAAAAAGTCATTTGGAACAGTATTTCACTGTGGTCACACGGACATTGGGGAAGCGCCTGCGTGGGTCTGCCCACACTTCCGATAATTAAGAAGAAGAAGAAGACATTAAGGTGCACTCAACTCTTGCTAATTTCCTAGATAAACGTAGGACTAAACCACTGTTCATCTGTTCTATCACCACACTGTCACCAGACTCCTGTTTGTCCCTAAACGTTATTAAAAAAACTTTTGTTGGACCCCAGTGATGGCATCAAACTGATCGTATTAATTGGCGTCCCATAATTTGTCCACTGCTAAATGTAGAATGTTTTTATACCATGTCTATTTTTTGAGATTTCCTCATGTGGTGAATGCACTTTTCTTTTATATTACATTTAGGTTAAACACTTGCTGGAATGCATGAACTGCTATCCCTATGTCAACTGAGCACATGTAAAGGTTTATAACCCTGAAATATGCATACATACATTTTACAGTTTTCATTAATCCGGCATGGCTAACTATCCTTTCTAAGCCTTTTTAAGTTTATTTGGGGCCCATAGATACTTTCCTCTTCTCCAGTTTTGAAAAACAGTTACTGGGTTTTTACAATGGATGGCGAGCGAGCAAGCAAAGAACTTGCATGTTAAATAGTCAACTCCAGTGAAGTGCGTGAACCCAAGAAAATTGTTGAGCTGTGTTCAGAACTCTGATGGAATAATTGCCATACATCCATCCCAGTCGCTCATATTTTACACTGATGTTGGTGGGAGGGGGCGAAAAATTTGTAGGGCTTGTCCCCTCTGACAGTACTGTCATAAGAACATAGATCATAGCTGCTTTGGCCTAGTCAGATGGACAACCAAGCGCCAATTCCCTCATTCTGAGCTGAAGTGAACTATAGTTATTTTTTTAATGCAATACACTGCTATCCTTCCATGGGAGGTGTCTTGCTCCAAAAAGGTTGCCTGATAAATATGTAGAATAGTCAGCACTTACTGCCTATCCAAGTAGTTCATTAGCTGGAGAACAGCACAGCTGTTTCATAATTGAGGGCTGCTTCATCATATGTTCAAAGCTTAGAGGATTTTGCGACGGCAAACCTCCATTACAGGAATTTCATCCGTTAAAGGGGCTCCTCGGTTAAAAAAAAATTATCTGTGCAATTTCCATCTTGCTTTTGCACTTAGATCTATTGATGTATTGCTTTTGTCTGGTAATTTGCGATTGTGCAGAAAATTATAGGCACTCTTTCTATTAAGACCGTATCATCACCGGTTCAGAAGGAGGGATCCGAGTTCACACCACTTTTTGGGTGTATTCTCAACGTATACCAAATCACACTCCCCCCTCTTGTATTATCATGCAATTATTTGATCATACTTAATAATTTAGCTGGGACTTCTAGGTCCACATCAAGTGTCAAAAACCTTAACCAATAAATCATATCTGAGAAAGAGTCTGGCTCTTAAAAAGCATATAACCTGAAGTTCCAGCTGATAAATATTTTGCTACTAGGAGATACAAGTTAACCTCTTATTCTTCAGAGTTTATTCCTGCTCTAAAACCATCTTGGGCTACTCCAAGAGTATTATTCGACAAATCCCTCGGAGCCAGTCTGCTGTGAAGCACTTTAATTAATAATTAGGTTGTGGCGTCAAGTAACAGGATTGGACAATATGACTTTGGCAGGCTTTTATCTCACTTCTTAGAAGACAGGACAATCACGGTCTTGAGCAATGAAGGTGGAATAAAGACAGTGGATCAGCTACAATTAAACAAATGTTTGAAAAACGGAACCAAATAAAATCTGACTTGCTCTTAAATAGATACATTGAAATAGAATGTGGTCCGGGGTTGTAATTTACAGCTAAAGAGAATCAGGCAATCTTTACCTCTTCCATTTCAAATATGAGACCAGGTCCACGGGAGATGCTCGACAGATCCCTGCCATACAGTCAAGGATTGAATTTTAGATGGCTGAAAAGTGATCAATCCATTGCGAGGGAAGCACATAAGTTTCCTGGTTCTAGTTAATCCTTGGCTTTTTACCATGAGCCAATAACTTCCAAAATGTGTTATCGTTGGCTTTGGCAGCTTCCTCTACAGGGCTTAAAAGCACAGACTTAATTTGTTCCTCAACACGTGGTCTTATAACACAGCCTCCGGACCACAACACAGCCTTTTTTTTTTATCCAAACCTTAAAGGGAATCCAAAAGAGCCCTCCTCACTACATTACATTATTGGTTAAACCAACATATCCAGTTCTTTATCATAAGGTACCTCAAGGGTTACTCAGACGTGAAAAGGAGCTTCATTGTAGTAGTGAGTGTGCAAAAGGCTCCCCTCAATGTCCACTAGTAAGGTGTTTGCATCAATACATGTACATTCCGATTCAGATTATAGGGTCAACATACCTGTGGGTGACTATATTGTGGAGGGGCAGATGATCACTCACACCCAACTATCATAACTGTATCTCTCACCAAAGGAAAATCTTACTGTCTAATTATAATTATCAATGGTCGATGAAAACCTTTAACATTGAAGGGATACATGGCCTGGATAATCCAGACTTGCCGTGACATCCACAGCCCTCAGTCTATAGCTAATAAAGGTGTTGCTTTAGGCTATCGGCATTACACCTAGCATTCTTCACACATGTTTCTGTCAGTGACCAACCTTCCTGTTGACAGTCAAAGATCCTACTGATCCATTTCTCAGTCTAGCATTGAAGTCCTCAATGATCCATATAGTAACACTACTTATTAATGATTCCCAAGAAAATAATACTGCAAATAAGATGCTCCTTAAACATGAGGAAAGAAGGATGTGTAGATGTCTTTACTAACATGTAGAATATGCTGCACACCAGTTTAAAATTACCATATGTAGCGCACAGACATCACCCGGCCTGAAGTGTGAACAAAGCATCATTAAAAATGGACTCTGCTTGTTTTCTCAACTGATGCACTCAATTTAGAGGGTAGGAACACTCATCTTCGATTAATATTCAAAGGCTCGTCAATCGAAATGCTGTATTTATTATCAACTTTATCTAAATATCATTTGATTAATGTAAATGATCACATCACACATGTTCAGAAAAAATATCCCTTTATTAGGTGAACATTCTGAATAGGCTGGTACCTCCTCCATTTCACTTTCACTGGTCAGCTCCCCAACTAAAGCAGATGGTTAATGTGAAAGGGTAGGCACTAACTAAAAATTGCCAGATGGGAATGGGAATCTCCTATGTTGGAAATCCTTGGATATTGCTAATGCATACCACCCTGGGAGCCTGGATGGCAGAAGGTGTATGCAGAATGCAATGTAATAGAAGAACTAAAGCAGATGTGATTATTTCCCTTGACTGCCGGCATGTGATTGACTCAAGGAGAAGAGCCCCATCACCTCTGGTGTGAGGTGGTTCCTACGGCATGTATCGCAAAGTTAACCTGGTCCCACCGACCATGCACAAATGGGATGCAGCAGACCATCACATTGGTTTCCATTAGTCTTTAAAGATGGACCTTTCAAATAATACAAGTTATACTTGGAACATTGTAGCTCAAGGAATTCTCACAGCGTTAGTTAACAGCCGCGGAGAAACCCTGCTGGCTCTGCTCTGCACATCAGGGTGCATGACCAGAGATGCGTAAACTTAGTTGGTGCACCAGCCTAATGAAGGCTTGGTCCGCAGCTTACAGTAAAGTGAAAGAATTTGGTCTTTCACAGTTGAATCCCTTTACTTTCTCAGCATCCAATCTGCCGCAAAGCTTATTATTCTCCTCAGGTGTTACTCATTGACTTTGACTAGGGCATAAACTACTATTTAAATGAGGGGAGAGAAAGGCTGGTGGTGAGGAGTTGGAACAGTAAAGGAGGTGGAGGTGCAAAGAGCTTAAGGTGCAGGTGAGGTAATATAGAGCTAAAATGCAGGAGATGTGAAGGGACAGAAATAGTTAACGTAAGAGAAGGAGGTGGAGAAGTAGTGAATATCAATGAGGGGGGAGAGGCGAACAATAAGGAGGTGGTTCGGAGTAAGTTTAGACCAAGGAGGAGGTGGAGAGAGCAGAAGACAGTGAAGGAGGAAGAGGTTGCAAGAGAGTTTGGAGAAAGTGAAGAGATGGAGAACATAAGGAGAAATGAAAAAGGAACTGTAATGTTAAAAAGAGCCTTAGGGAATAGATAGCCAGAGAGTAAGACAACATAAGTGTATGAGTTGTCTGGAGGGGCTGGGAAGATCAATGAGCCTGTGGCAGAGCGACAAGGTGAATAGTTTGACAGGTTGAGAGAAAGCGCTGAGGTGAATTGTCAGGCCCCATAGCATAGGAGCAACAGCCAATCGGCGAGAAAGAAAGTGAGACTGGGTTGGGGGGCAACAGGATGAGGGCCATGGGTAGGGAGGTTAGCCAACACTCAAGCAGGCATCTAGAGACTCTCCTAAACTCTGATATGCCGTAGAACTTGCTGCAATAGACCATGAAGGTGCAACTCGTATACCTACAACTTCGGAGTGTCACTACCCTACATACAGCATTTCCAGACCAAAACCAACTAGCAAGCAGGACATTGCTTGCCAGGGAAAACTCTTTTCTAAAGAATGAGATGATTTCAAGGAGTAACTTGGAGAAACATCAGAGGACACTTTATAAGGAAACACATTTTCTGCTTCCCACTCAGACTACTTCATTCATATGCCTAGCTTTGCATATAGTCTTCAATAAACCCGTTTTAACCGAACCTACAAGTCATGTCCTCTATGAAATCATCTTGGCTTCTTGAAACATAGTACAATTAACACCTGAAAAAAGTACTTCAAGAACAGACACAAAACCAATAAGCAGTAAATAGCAAAATTAAATCCTAAAGTAGTTACACAAAAGAAATAAATCTAATAGCAAAACAATTTATTCAGAAAGAAGAAACGATTGGAAAAGATTTGAAAATAATTCAAGTTCAAATGGAATCAACAAAAGGACATTTCCCATTGACATTATTGCTGATGGCAACATTGCTGCCATGCGGTCAAATTGAAAAACATGTTTACAACCTCAAGTAGGCAAACCTGCAAAATCACTCAAGCAAACACTAATACACTGCAAATACGTTATCTATATCATTTTGATGGGGGCAGTCCCCCCGGCTCCGGGGTCTCACAATTCTGCAGAATGGGTGCTTTTCAAAGGGAAACAAAATGTAAAAGTCACAATGCATCCAAGAAAAAGAATAGCTGCCCCTTGCTCAAGAGTGCACGTCTGAAAAACTATTAAGAATTGATAGTGTGTTAATGGCACTGCATATTTCACACCACACAGGGCACACATGTTCGTTAATCACACATCAAGAGTTGCATCGAAGCACACCTTCCATGTTTCAAAATGTCCATGTTAACACTAACAATGGGTACTAGATTAACCTATGAGGGCTACACAGAGAACCACAGGCCCATCTGTCTTGTAGTTCAAAACAGAACTGTACTCCCTCAAAACAGATATGAAGTACACATGTGCATACCAAGTGGAAATTCATGTTTGGAAGGCCTAGAAAACCTTGCTAGGTTAGTCCCATAGAAAGATTATAAGGAGACAGAAGGAGACATTCTATTCATGCGGTAAAGACTCACTAAAACCATATACATCCACAATTATATCTAAGGGAATTTGGAGCTACTGGTTAAAACTCAGTACCTCTTAAGCAGGATTGCCAAGGGTGAGACCACGACCTTTGTTTATGGTGGCATCACATGTCACAATAAAATAAATAAACGACACAATATAACAATAATCAAAGATGAAGAACTTAATGTCCAGAGAACATTGTTCAAAAATAAACTGTCTATTCAGTTAATGCTGAATAAGGCAACACAATAAAGTAACAGCAGAACTGATCACTTTGCTTCTGCACAATAAAAACAGGTGTTCGGAAAAACATAGGAAAGGAGCAAGGGATAGCTGGTTTTAAAAATAGTTTCAAAAGTATTTAGAATGGAATTCCCTGGTGAAACTCCTGGTCCAAACAACCTAGATAGTTACCTTTTCACCAGGATGGGTCATGATTTTCTTGCTCAACAGAGATACTTTGAGAATTAAAAGTTTGAAAAAGTAGAAATATCTTCTGGTTACTTACCACCTTTTTCTTTAGATGGCTTGCACTGAGATCCTGAATGTGACATTTGTCTGCAAGTTGTTGAAGAGTGAAACTACTGCAAATGGCGACGGTGATAGCTAGATATTGATTGCCAGATCTTGGGGGAATTGTAAGGCCCCAGGGTTTGTGAGCTGGATAGATAATATGAATATGTGCGAACAAAGGGAAACCGGATATGTGCAGACTCTCCCGACCAACAGCAGGCCAGTCGACTACTGGCCCCCCTGCCGCCAATACTACTCTGAGTGGAAACAAGAGACTACATGGAGAAGAACCTCCAGACGAGGGCACCATAACTTGAGAAAATATAGCCCCTATAAACAATGCAAATCGATGAGGCGGTATGTGGCATGAAAACGAGATATGACCCTCCTGTGAGTAGACAACACCCACACACCATGGACTTTGGTACACCAAGGTCACTGGTGTGAAATCACTTGGAGGCTGCCGATGCACAACGCAACGTAGCTGTATAAATTGAAGAATGGGACATATATACAATACGTGCAATGCCAATGAGGTCGACAAGAGGGAGTGGGTTGGAGTAGTTGTTGAGAAGTTAATAGTGTTAATGTGGTTCATTTGTTGTGAAAAAACAAAGTTAATTTAAAAAAACTTGACATTACATGCCTTGTGTGACACCACATTGTAAACTGTACAAAGCACATTGGTTCTTTGTGTTGTGAGGAGACAGGAATGAAACTCGGACACAAGTGAGCCATATTTCTGGTTAAAGACTATTATTGATAATAAAACGGGTTGGGAAAATGCCTCTCTGACCCTGCTTGAAGAAGAATTTCTGTACCGAAAGCAAACGCTAAGGATCTGTCTGTATCATAATGTTGAAAACAAAACTGTCTTGTTGCCAAAGTTCTATTCTGGCCCTCACACTGTAAACTACATTCTAAGGTGAAGAGGGTAATGTCTTTAGACTTGGGTGGTTTAGAAAAGTGTTAAAAAAGGAATAATAATAGTTCCAACACAAAAGTTCTTCAAGGATAAAGATCCTTGCTCCAGGGGGTAGCTTTCTTCCCCTGCCTGGAATCCTCTTTACTTTCTGATATTTTCACAAGTTACAGTTCCTTGTGTCTTTCTTGACCAGGAACAACAATGACGCACAAAACTGCCTGTTTTTGTACTTTTGTCTCTTTCAGGATACCTGGTATACTCTCTTGCCAGAGTTTTGCTCCTTCTCTCCTGGTTAACACAATCCAGTTCTAGTCCCGATATTCCTTCTCTAACTTTTGTACATTGCTTGTAACTGCCTGGTATACTCTTCTGCCAGGGCTTCGTGTATTCACAGACTTGCAATTGCCAGGGGAGGAAGGCTAGCTTAGAGGCAACACATTTCTCTTGGAAGCAAGACAATGCAGAGCAACACAAGTTTGAATCCCGATCCCACGCTTAATAACCACTTGCTGGTAAGAGCATTACAAAATAACAATTATATTGATACTCTCATGCCAGGGCTTCTGTTCATATGAACTATCTGCCCTCTCCCAGACTTGCACGTTTACTATGTTTGATAATTGATAAACTATTCTGTCTGGGTTGCTCATATACTTGCACTGTATATATTCAAATACTTGTAAGGTTTGCACATGCAGTTAATTTCCCCTTCCAACGATAAGCTCTCGCTTTCTCAGTTTCTTTATTTTCAATTGCTTGCATTCAGCGTGGCTGCCAATACGCCCCAGTGTCCATGGTGTCGCTGGGTGGACTCTCAGGTTCTTGTTGGCTTTTCCTGGTTTCTTCCATGGCCAGCCGATGATAGTCCTTCGGTTCTTTCCTTCTCGTGACCGATTCCTCTAGTCTTTCCCGTCCCTTGCGGCTTCCGCTGGGCTTATCTGCTTTGTTCCCAGCTCCAGTGAGTTAGATGCTGCTTCCCAACACCTAGAAACACCCAGGAGTCTATGGTCGGCTCCTGGCGTTAATGCAGCTTGTCCTCTTTGTGTGGCAACTTCTCTCTTCTTGATGCTTGAGCCAGCCGACTACACCACACTGGTCTCAGACTTTCAGTCTATCGATCTGCACAGTGTGAGAGTGTGTGTGAGTGTGTGAGAGAAAGAGAGAGAGATAACTAGAGCGCTCCTTGTGCTTGGGTAAACATTCTTAATGGTTTTCAAGGGCAAGTCAGTCCTGGATGATTGGTAGGTGGAACTGGAGAAGGCGTTTTCATAAATTTCACAAGGCAAATCAGAGTTGAAGTTTGGCCTAGGGTATTGGGAAGGTATTGGGAAAAGGTTTTCACTACCCTTCATAGGAGGATGAGGTGAAGTACGACAATAGGTCATAAGGGTATTGGGTATGGAAATGTTATCTTGAAGGGAAAATGGGGGATACCATATCTCATCCGATCTCCCCAGAGGTTGTGATCCTCCCCATGTGATCCTCCCTCATATATTTGGCCCAAGGGTCAGGACTAGGTAACGGCTGCCGTCCCTTGACCACATGGGAGGAAGTCGCCACTGGGAAAACAGTGATAGCTCCATCGGATTCATCACAGTACGTTTGTACAGTCTCTGTTTGCCACTATTAAGTGTTTTTATCCTGGTTCCAATCACAGTAAATCATATTTATACCCTAGAGGTTTCAAAAAGGTTTTCTTTTATATTTTCTGATTGATTGAAAGATAAACCATGCAATAATCATATTATGATATTGAGAACTAAAGATGCATGGCAGGATACATGGTCTACTAGGTAAATTGGACTTAAGTGAAACTGGTAATCTGGGCACAAAGCCCAGGTTCTGCACTTGACCAACTTGCATGTTTCTTGGAAAATCACCTCCAGTCTTCCTTAACACTCAAAATGAGATTACCGAGAAGTGATTTGGTTCAGTTTGCACTACAAAAAAAAAAAAAAAAATTCGAATCATTTGTGTAGCTTTACTTGCCGTAAGATACAAGTACTTATGGGATTCTGGCTGCACTTCGCAAATGATCAGAGCATGTGGGCTTATGAGGATGAATTTAGCATATTATAGGAGGGTCTGGCACGTTTAGTAGTATTTGGCATATTGCAATTATACCGGTAATGTGAGACTTTATTTAACAGATAGAAGATGGCAGATGACAAACGAGGCAGTATTGGCATAAGACAGTAGTGCTTCTAGCATATGATGGCTCTGCTAGGTGTGCCCGTAGAAAATCCTGACTGCAGCTATTGTATATGGAGTGTGGGGGGTTAGAAATGAGAGGCAGACACAAAGTTGTAATATTCTCATTGGCAGACATTTTTATGAAACAGAAATGGGTTGGATAAACACCTCTCTAACCCTAACCTAAATAAGTCTAATCTGATCCTCACACTAGAAACAAACACCCAAGGGATACAAGGAAATGTTTCAGACTTCTGTATAGTAAATAATGTTTATAACCAAAATATAAAACCAACAGAAAGTGTTTTCCAAGGAGAAAGCCTTAGACCTAGTGGGTGTTTCCTTTCCACTGGATATTCAGATGAGATGGCAAAATTGTCTCCTTCGGACAACAGTTTCTTGAACCACAAAGTGTCTCTTTGTCAACAGCTCCTTTGGCTCTTTATGCTAGAGTCAGGAAGTTCTTGTACAAACAACAAAACATTCCATGATATCCAACACTTCCTTGGTTTCTTTGGACTGGATTCACAAAGTTCTTATTCATTTAATAATTTCTACAATAAGCCTTCTTTAACTTCTTTTGTACTTTAGCGGATTGCCTGGTGTATTCCTTTACCAGGAATCCTCTTGTGAGCTCTTCAGATCTCCTGGTATACTCCCCTGCCAGGTATCTCGACATAGTGTTAAAAGTCTTTGAGCATCTCCAATTGTCTGGTGTATCTGCCTACCAGGGCTTCCTTCATGTGCTTCTAAATTTTTCTGGTATACTTCCCTGCCAGGAATCCTTTTATGGGGTCTTCAGATCCCCTGGTGTACTTCTCTGCCAGGTATCTTGCCACAACGTTAGAGACTCTATGCAACTTTGATTGATTGCCTGGTATACACCCCTGCCAGCAATCCTTCTCTGCCATCTTGCCGCTCCCTTGGTATACTTCCCTGCCAGGTATCTTTACCCAAATGCCAACTGCCTGGTGTATTCCTTTCACCAGGACTTCTTATTGGTTTCACTTTCCTTTTCACTATGCCACAGCAGAATCAGCTTAGTTGTGTTTCAATATGCTTACCTAGGGTAACACTTGCTCCAGCTTTCCCCCACATTGACATCTCAGGCATAGATATTTGTTCAGGTTTTGTTGCTGATCTTTATCTTGTTATTCAAATTTTATTCCTTTTGTGCATTGCCTTAACATTGGATTTTGTCTATATTTAAAATGTCTTTGGGTAATGTCCATAATAGCAGTCTCACATAATTAATTCACTTGATTGCATGCGTGTCGGTACGCCCCGGGGTTCCCAATGGCTCTGGGCAGACTCGCCACTAGTTTGCAGCGTCTCCGACTTATGAGGTGTCTCTGCGGTGAAGCTTCCTTTCTGGGATGGCTTCTCCTACAATGTGGACGTTTATCCAGCATTTCCTGCAGCTCTGCGTTCACCTGCCGTCTTCAGTCTGTGGCTTGGACTGGAGAATGCTGCTTCCCGGCACAACCGTACCCAGGAGCTCTGCTGCGGCCCCTAGCACTTACACGGTCCTCCAGGTGTGCCTACTGCATCTCTCTTTCCTTCACACCATGCCGTTATGTGAAACTCGCCTTCATGAGCCGTTGCATGGATGTGCCCTTTTTGTAATCTCTTCTCTCCTGTTCTGCTGCGTTGAGTTCAAGTGGCATTTTTAAATGTCCTGCGCACTTTAGGTTCAGCCAAACAACTAGTCTGCACATTAGGTTTCAGGTTTCCCGTAATCTGCATCAACTCCTCCCTCCTCTTCTTCGTCGTCTCAGTATTTGAGGCTTTATGAGAGCTGAAGTCCATGAATGTTATGGGATTTCTAAAATGTTGTTCAAATGTTTTATACAGAGAAATATCAGAAATAGGTGACGTTATATGTGTGTGATGTTTATGTTTGAGGTATGAACGGAATGTTGTCTAGTGTGACAAAGAAAGGGGTTTCTGGTTTTTGCAATAAGGTGGATTTGTGGGATGACAACAAGCCATCAAGAACTTGGGTATTATAAGGTCTTCTACAGAACGAAGGGGAGAATACTGCATCTCGTCTGATAGCATAACGATAGCGGGGCTTGAGTGTTTACTGGTTTTCTGAGATTAGGGAGACTAATCGACATACAACACATCTT
This sequence comes from Ambystoma mexicanum, assembly GCF_040938575.1. Lineage (NCBI taxonomy): Eukaryota > Metazoa > Chordata > Amphibia > Caudata > Ambystomatidae > Ambystoma > Ambystoma mexicanum. The sequence goes on along the minus strand of NC_090936.1, from coordinate 267,698,176 downwards.
TAGTAACCTAGACAACTCTTGATTTTATGGCTGATGGGTGGCATACCGTGCAATCCAAAAATACTATGTTATGCCACTCAGTTCATTTGTACAGTTGCATTCTTTTTTTTTACAGTACTAAGCTTACTTCCAAAAAATGCACCATTTGCCACATTGTTTACTAAGCACAATTTTAGCTCAAAGTCTATGTCACACCTAAATAACACTGGTTAACCTCTGCGCACAAAGAGGATTTTATCTTTACGGAGAAAACATGTTTTCAGAAATGTATAAGCGGTTTTAAAGGTTTCAAGATTTCAAAAGGAAAATCATGATTTAATTAAATATTTCATGCCTGGAAAAAAACACTACTCTTGATTGATTGCTAAGAGGCTGCTTGAGCACATCCTATTGGTATCTGCACTTAGCAGGAGGAAGCATTATTTAAATTACTTCCATCTAACCCTCTTCTGGCTCACACTCGCCAAGTGCCAGGTGTACAGGTTTAATGTTACTCTTATTTAGTTGCGAAATGACATTGAACTTCATAATGTGACTTCTGCACAACATTTAAATGTCAGGAAAGAAAATAATAGTTTGCAAGCCTGGTGAGAGTTTTGATTTGGCGAGAGAGGATGGGGAGATTGAGGTGGTTTCTGTGCAAAATAAAATTCAGACGTCACGAATTGGGTTGAGGTAACAGGTTAAGAACGTTATCATCAAGAGTAGGTTTATTGCAGTCAGGGGAAATTGGAGCAGCATCAATAGTTGTCAACCCCAGGAGATTAGTTGAGGCTACGCCGCTATTGATTCTTCCACTAGTTCTGCCACCAACTAAATGTGACAGAATGCCATCTGTAGGGGATATTCTCTCTGGGTTTTCTTAATTGTAGAACAAATTAAAGGTGGATTGTGCAGTAAAGTGTTATTTGCCAAACAATTTTCACGTAAGCAGTCTTGAAAAACAGGCTCATCTCCCCCCATACTTAAGGGGTGCCCATCCAAAGAGGACAGGTCCGGAGCCATCTGCCTTGCAAAAAAAGCCTTTTTCCATTACATTTGTTAACCAATAGTGTGGCACATGTTTTACTGACTGCCCCCCCCCTCCTTCAACACCCATCAGTCCCCTCCATCTTCCCATCAGATACAATTGAGGTGGAGCAAATGGAGGAAATGGGAATATGTTTTTAAGATACCAGAAATCATTACAGTGAATACATTTTCTTATTCCATGGCAAATTTCTTTGAAAAGCTACAGCCATAGCATTGGCCTTTATGGAATGAGCAGGCAAACCCTTTTGTGAAGTGGGGAGTCCTTCAGTGTTCTGGGATGCATGCCATGATCCACCTGGCAACAGCCTGATCACCTGCATTCTGACCACCAAACATAACAAAAGACTGTCTGATTGACCGAAGAGTCTCGTTCTATCAAGAGAATCTTGGAGCACCCCTTCCCCCTTCCCCCCTCCCCAACATCCAGGCAGTGCCTGGAATGCTCTCCCACTGTAGGAAGGAGACTAAAAAAAGGTAGGAAGGAGCACCTCCTGTTTAATGATGTGAAATGCCAAAACTACCTCAAGCAGAAGGGAACGGTTACTACTCAACACAAGCTTATGGTTGTGGGGGGGGGGGGAAAGTGTACCGTTCCAAGACTCAGAAAGCCTGTACATCACTAATCCCTCTGGCCGAATTAACCATCAAGATGAAGACTCTTCCATGTAACAAATCTGATAACCATGTATAAACCAAAGGCTCAAAAGGTTTGTGTGCCAGGGCCACCTAAATCCTGTTGAGGGGTGAGGATTCTTCACTTAAGGCCATCAAGCTTTCTCATCCCTGTTTTAGGAGGTGGAGAATAGAAGCTGCTAGAAATTGCTATAGGCTCTTATAGTAGACAAATATATCCCAAAATATTCCAGCTTGGTGCCAGATGCAGCCAAACTAGATAAAAAGTAAATAATCTAGAGAGCAGTGCAGATGGTCGGAGACCTATTTTAGCATCCAATGGCAGAAATCGATCCATTTTCTCTCATACTGATGGCCAGTTCATTATTTCCTTGCAACCGGCAGTAGAGAAAAAAGCTTGTCAGAAAGCCCTAACTTCCTGCAAGCTATCCTTTGTGGAACCAGGCTTGTGAGTTCATTGATGAGGCTCCACAAAACTACAGATGGTGGAGGACTGAGCTCAGATGAATTCCACGTAAGCACAACAGCAATCCTAGGCCTAACTCATGGTTTCCGCCCAAACAAAGGAATGACGCACAACAAAAAGGCTGAGAGTAGGACTTTAAAAAAATACATTACTAGCCAAAAGATTACCATAAAGCAATATTGGGCTACTAATGTGGTAAAGAGGGTTGCACCACTGGTGAAGCCAAAACTAAACCATGTGTCATGGCCGCTCACAAGTGCAGGTTTCAAATGAATTAATGCGTTTATGGTGCGTTACATTTCCCGGTGTTCCAACTCATGGAGCTAGCTGGAAATGCATTTACTTTCCTCTAATGTGACAGATCCAGTTGAACTTGTGGCATACAAAAACACTGTTGGTACCAAGATGCAAGTTTGGTCGAACAACATACTACCCAAGTAAAGTATAACTCAGGAAAAGGAACCAAATAAAAGAAACCAACAAAAGGAAAATCCGGATAAGCATAGTGATTGTAGACACCCCTCTCCCCACCCATAAAGCATACGGCATGGCTGAGAAGTGAGTGGCCCAATAGTTAATCTGCCCAAAATTCCTGTATAATTAATTGTAATCAGCATATCTGGGCAGTAATATTATTGGCAGCATCTGGGGAGTAATATTATTGGCAGCACATATGCAGGCAGAATTATAAAAATCTAATTGCACGAAATTATTGAAAGCAACAGCAGGAACACTAAACAGACACCAGCAATGGAAATCTCGAATATCAAAAGGTAGTGAATGAGTACATTGTAAAAGTAGTAAGGATACAGACATCTCAAGCAAAGGAGCAGCAAAACGAGAAGATAAAGGAAAACCGGAAGGAAGATTCATATATGGGCGGTCACTGGTAGTTTGTTTTTCCCCTGGCACGAGGAAACGACGACAGTGATACGGTTTACGAGACCAATGGCAGAGTAGACGTCGCTTCTAGTGTCAGATTCTTCTTTGATGCTCTTTGAAGGACACTAAGAATTAGGGGGCAGTCGTGATCTGGTTGTTATTGGAAGTTCAGGAAACTTCCGACTGAAATCCATTAACAGCACATCGAAAGTTCATCCAGGAGGCGGTTATATTAAATGTGCTCTGTGAAGACATCCAACACATGGGACTGCCTGAGCATTGCTGCACTTGTGCATACTTTTCGAACCATTTCGGAATTTCAATTAAGGGCTCCAGAAAAAGCCATGCTTAGTCCAAATCCCTTGACTTTGGTGCCCTTTCAAGAATCAAATTGGCTTAACCTGTTACTAGTGTTTCATCTGGACAAAAACGTTTTCCTCTTTTAAAGTATGCAATGTTCAAGGTACACTGAATAAAAACGTATTGAAATATTTTAATTGCATAGAGGAACTGGGCATTCAGGCATTGTTTCACTCTTCTCTGAAACACAAACTCCTCTCCCCAATGAAAATTCACCATAAATTAAGTGGGTGGGTGTTGGGAGCAAAGCGATTACAGCAATATTATAATTTGAAAAAATAAATAATACTATACCCTTTACGGCGTCATAAAATAGAATCCCCACCTGCCTGGCTAGCGAGTTCAACCTTCACCTATTCGAATAACCATCTTGGACTGTTCTACTAATAGCAGACAACAGCACTGAGACATAACTGCTCTTTAGAGCTGCCCTTTTTGATATGGTCTCCAAAACATATATGCTCATCCTGCGGATACCTGATTAAATTGTTACACCAAATCAGACCCTACCTAACCACTTAATACAGATCCCTACTGGCTTCTGCCCTAGTAAACTCACCGCTTGACTACTGCCATAGCCTGCTTACACATACGCCACAAGTGAACTTGTACCGCCTACGGGCAACTCAGAACGGCAATTAGGGCAATTTACGGACTATCCAGACGAGATCATGTCTGATGTCTCATATAGAAAAACTTACACTGGTTGCCCATCAAACAAAGAATCACTCATAAGATTGGGTCTCTCACCTACAAATGTCAAAATATCATGGCCCCCCGAGTATCTGATCAGCCGGCTGATCATTAAGCAACCCTTACGGTCACTACGCTCAAATGACAACCACACACTGATGCAACCGTGTTTTAAACTAAAAGAATTGGGCGGAACAAGTTTCGAAACACATGTGCCACGGTAATGGAAGGCCCTCCCTCTTCCCTTAAGAACATCTCCATCGCTGGCCGCATTCAAGGAAGCCATTAGAACCTGCCTCTTCAATTCAGCAGACTAAGTGTCGCCTCCTTCTCTTGAACCCTCCAATGCTGAGCCCGACCTTGTTTAGGAGTCCCACGGGTATGTAGTGCGTTATAAGAATGACATAATAAACCTTGGGAGCTGTTAGTTTGTAATAGTTGTAAACCCTGCCCTGCTCTAAAACACATTTTGGTGAGCCAAATAGAAGTTTGAACTGGAATATAAACAATAGATGTGTTATTCTTAACTACTGCAACTTCCTCTTCCACACAAAGGTTTCAGGCCTCATATCTAGAAATAGTGGCATCATGTAAACAGAGCCGATCTTAATAGCAGATGCCTGGGAAGAAAAACACCCTCCACCAAAGAGTCGTAGACCACATTACTGTGCTTTCTAGTCGATTTATAAAGGAGGAAGATACAATAGATGGAGTGCTTTGAGGTAGCCCAATAGAGAGGGGAAAACACGTCCAAATAGACGGGTTAAAAGCTGATGATACTTCACAACTCTTTCTACACTCGGATCAGTACGAGGGAGAGGGGACGTGCTGGTTAAGGAATAAATAAGTTTTAATAAAAAATACAGACCCCCCGCCCCCACAATGGTAACGTCGAGGTAGAGGAGCTTCTTTGAGAAAAGGGGTAGATCAAACACGCATAAGCACGTATTGGTTACGAAAAAGCACTACATGCACCCTAGAACATATGAGTCTGTGGCCCAGCAAGTAGGGGTTGCAAGTGCGGCAGAAACACAAAGTTCATCACACGTTGATGATGGTTATTGGGTTTGAGAAATATTCTGAAAACTCTGTGGGTCGTGCGATGCAGAATCGCCTCCGTCGTGTACAGATGATCTGTCATCCAGTTTTCAAATTAGTCTCACTCTGTAATACCGCTCCCCTAGAGTTGCATCAGTTGGACCCTATTTTCACATTATGAAAGTGATTTTCAAGCTTCTTTGATTTTATCTTGAGGGTTGATTCCGCTGCACGGTGCCTGAAATTCTCACATTCATTAGGCATTCCCCCATTGTAGCCAACCTCTTTCCAATGTATGCAGGTTACCATCCATCTCAACAAGCAGTTTGGTACTTGATATCAAGTTGGTTTTAATTGACACCATTTTGTTAAACAGGGCATCACTTTCCTCGAGGAGATTATTAATTGGCACCATTTTAGCACTTCACCTTCTGGTAAGATCATCCATGCCCTGGAACAAGTGACCAATGTAAATAAGACTGGCACCTCGATCGACACTTCAGGAAGGACCTAAAGGAGGAGCATGTCAATAAACACATTATAGCTCCACTGAACTATTTCTACCCGTCTAGAGTGCTCTTCCTGCTCATCCTACCAATCCCAGCTTCTTTGCTACCTTTGTTCCCTACTTGGAACCACTGGGTGCATCCCCTTTCTACCATGCACTGTTACGTCCTAGACAGGTTAGTGCTTTATAAATCCCAAACATACATACATACAGTACGGACATTAAAACAAACCTGAGAAAGCCTGAACTTTCCCACTGTCTCCAGGCATTTTGAACCAGAGGCAACATTCTTCATTCACAGCGGTACCCTCACCAGGCTTGCATTTCTAACAGACTGGAAAGCCCTCACACAAACTGGGATATTGTACACTGCCGGCTGCCAATTGCCTGAAACATAAGTGTTATTATGTAGCTAGACTGGAATTTTAATGGAGCCAGTCTAGCCCTTTCTTATTGTGGTATGACATTTTGTAATAGTCAGCTTTGATAAAGCAAGCATGATCCGTGGTATTATTCTTACTGTGGCGTGAAGTTTTATATTGGGCATCTTTTATAAAGCAAGCATAAGTGTTATGATGTAGCTAGACTGCCATTCCAATGCAGCCAGTCTAGCCATCGCTTAATGCGGTATGACATTTTGTATGTGGCATCTTTGGTAAAGCAAGCATGATAATTGTTTCATGTAGCTAGACTGGCATTTTGGTGCAGCCAGTTTGGACATGTTTTCATACTGTGGCATGTATTTTTTAATGGTAAAGCCAAGTGGTGTATATTCATACGTGGGGATACTGCTATATATTGGCAAAACAAACATGGACATGTTTGCTTATAGCATCATTACTGGAATTATGCACAAAGCAAACATAAGCATGGTCTTATATGTGAAAACTAGGGTATAATGGTGCAGTCAGCATGGAAATGTATGGGCACAGCCAGTGTGAAAATGTTTCATACTGGCACATATTGTGGCCAAAGGCATAATGAAAATGTGTTGTTGAAATGGTCCTGTGCAAGGTTGGTGACTTGTATCTATTTGATTTTTTCATGAGTTACTCTACAAAGCCAATTGCAAACGGTTTGGCTTTTTTTTTTTTTTTTTTTTAAAGGTAGTACTAAACTAGACTATTTTAACCAATTATTGCAAAGAATTTCTCAGTCAGAAATCCCCCAAGCCCACCTCCATTGGTTCGGGAACCCTCGCTACGCTCGGACGCTATGGCATATCGGGGACAAATATTTACACCCCTCCACTTCAAAAATTCACCAGTTGCCACTGCTAGATTGACTCGGTTAGGTCACTCCTTTAATTACACATGCCGCTCCTCTTATAAAGCTTTATTAGCTGGGGGGCGCTTTTGCGCACAAGAGAAAACGGCAGCTCCAGTGTAAGCTCCGGCTGTATCCAGAGCCGCAAAGCCAAAATAGACCATTTGCTAACTCCGGTTTCACATGATGTTTTGCAGAGAACGTGTAGCAACATCATCAGATTGCCCACACGAAATTTGGGACAAAATGGCGAAGCGATTCTCGAGATGTGGAGCCAGAGGATGCCTGAGTGCGGAGGCAGCAAACCGCTTGATACACCCGCCCAGCGAGGGAGAGTCACGGGTGCTCCGAACTTCGTTGAGCGCCTGCAGACCCCCTCCACCCTCATCACAGCGGCGACTCGCGAGAAGGGAAAGCCCGCCCCCCGACCAGGCCCGCCGCAGTGAAGGTAAGCGGGCCCGCTCCCCGCGCATGTTTCCTCGCCCTCCCCTCAGCCTGCAGGCGGCACCGCAGCTCCCTGGGGATCACAAGAGAGGCGGGCGGGCGGATTGTCTGCCTAAATAAACAAAAGACTTTCTTCGCCATAGGAAGATTGGCATACACGAACGGGCGCGGGGTGAGAACATCACCGCCCCGTCCCCCACCCCTCAACTCCCTCGCAGAGAAAGGAGCATACGGCCCACAACCCCGCAAGAAGGCCCGACACTTCCATCTAAGCAGCACACATTCGAGCCCCCCCTTGGACTCTGATGCCCAGGAGCGGACAGCAAGCCCATATGCACTGGCAAGAGGAACTGATATCTCATGATCCCCTATAAACGAGTCCATAGGGAACATCAGAAGCAACCAATAAAGCACTGGCAAGTACACCAGTACTGTCGCCACTACCCACGGGGGGACCAGGACACTTGAGCAATAAAGTTGAATCCCCTCTGACACGTAGAAGGGGCAACGGACCACTGCACAACTGCCCCTGGGTGCTGTGAATAACGGGGCGAAGAGAAAAACTAGCGAGTTACCCTATGGTCCGGGTGCTATGCGGTGGGGATTTTAATACAATTCTAGATGTGCAACTTGATTGCACAATAACACAAACTAGAACACTAACCAAAGCAGCACAGACAATACTTACACATATGTCAGACCTACATCTAAGGGATGCTAGGAGAACATTTAATCCCACCAGGAGAGAATAAACGTACTACTCGACTGTCCAAGACATGCACTCCAGAATAGACTTATGGCTAATAGATCTAGACAGCATGGCATGGGTAAGACTCCCACATACACCCTAGGACTTACTCAGATCATTCCCCCGATACAAATGACACTGCAAATCCCCAACAGGGTTAACGACAGACCACCATGGAGATTTAAACCTGCAGCCTTAAGAGACCTGGTTTATAAAAATGAAATGGCGCAATATATACAAGAATACTTCGATATCAATGAACACTCGGTCTATGGCAGGCATTTAAAGTACTACAGAATTACGGTTTGGCCCAAAATTCATAAAATGGATTCAAATATTATATACACGACCCCATGCAAAGATTAGAATTAATGGATACCTTACAGACATACTGGAATTACTAGGAGGCACCAGACATGGGCTGCCCATTATCCCCACTACTCTACGTTCTGGTTATAGAACCCATAGCAGACATTCTCAGATCACGATATAGCACATTCGGGATATGGCTTGAGGGCAAACTACAAATCATAACGTTATATGCGGATGACATTCTATTATATCTAAAGAATCCTGACCGCACACTGGGCAGGGTGCTGGCAGAAGTAGAAAATTTTGGTGAATACTCAGGTCTACGCCTTAGCCCCAATAAGTCAGAGATATTCCCGCTCACAGACAACACCACGCAACCCCAAAACCTACATGGTCTTATATCGAGTCTGGTACACATTGTTTATCTAGGCGCTCGTATTGCTAGAAATGCCCAATTATCCCGCACATTGAACTACAGTGTATTGGCAGAAGCACTGTGCCAAAATGAAGCGCTAGACTGCTCTGCCCATATCATTGATGGGGAGGATAGCCCTTATCAAAATGGTAATATTGCCAAAGCTTTTTTATCTTTTTAGTACAGTGCCAGTATGGCCCAGCGGGGCTCTGTTTTCCAAAATTAATAGCGCCTGCATAGCATTTGTTTGGGGCGGACACCCTAGACTGAGCTGGAGGGTATTGACAGACATGTATCCCAGGGGCGGGCTGATGGCATCTGACATGGAACTGTACTACCTAGCAGCGCAGGCACACCATGCGGCTGGTTGGACCACATGCTTCCTCAACCCTGGCCTCACACCCCCCTCATCAAGGGAGCGTGAAGCGATGTTCGCTCTACAAAGGTTAACTAGACCCACCGCTAAACAATACAACACGATAAACCCATCCAAGATTACTATCACGGCATGGTCCAAAATCACCGACATATTTGGCGCCAGTGAGTTATATCACCCGAGTACGCCAATATGGGGCGACCCCCATACACCCTTCTCCATAGAGAGTGAAGCGGCGATACATTGGAGTGCTAGAGGCATTACACAATGGGGACAGCTATTCTTGGATCAGCGCTTTGTCCAGTGGGAGGACATTAAAGATACAGTGGGAAACACAAATGCGCATAAACAATACCACAGGGTAGCAGCCATTACACAGCATATATACCCAACATTCCCAGAAGAACCTGAAATAAACATGGCATTAGGATACATATACACAGGGGGGATTCAGAAAATTACGGCCTCCGCTCTCTACAAAGCTATAATACAGACACACCCGACGGTAACTCACACGGCTAAGGGCAGATGGGAGCACGATCTGGGGCAACCGATAGTAGACCAAGAATGGTCCCATATCTATGCATTGACCAAACTGATATCATGCAATTCAAGATTCAAACTGATTCACTACAAAATAGTTCATAGAACACACTATACGCCATCAAAACTCAAGCGAATATACCCTACTTTATCTGGCACCTGTCCGAGATGTAACTCTGAAAATGCTAATATATTTAATATGCTATGGGACTCTACGGAACTGAGACATTACTGGTCAGAGGTCTGTGGAGCTCTGGATAAGATGGCAGACCAAACGGTGGAATGGACACCGAGGATGTGCATGTTGGGGGCAGTGGGGAAAATGAACCCAACGTGGCGAAAACATTTGAACCCAAGCCTATTAATAGCTAAAAGGGTCATATTAATGAGATTGAAGAATGTACAACCACCAGCAATGGAAGACTGGAACAGGGATATGATGTGGGTTAACGATACCGAAGAACTGTACATAGTCTCAGTAATGCCCCCCTCTAAACCCAAAAAATGTATGGTCACGGTATAAACAATATCTGGCAGACTTAACTGACCTTGAGAACCTGAGCACAGAAGAAAGCTAACCTGTATATGTTGTATGTTTGCAAAAATGTGTGTTACAAATGTATGTGCATAAACTGTGTGCAAAGATAAAAAAAAAAAAGATAAAGCTTTATTAGCTACTTGGGAGCCCTTTTTTAGGCCATGCCACCCAATATTGAATCACAATGCATTAGAGCCCTTCCCCACTCCCCAATGTCTTATCCCGCTTAAAGCACAGAGAGAGAGAGAGAGAGAGAGAGAGAGAGAGAGAGAGAGAGAGAAAGAGAGAGAAAGAGAGAGAAAGAGAGAGAAAGAGAGAGAGAGAGAGAGAGAAAGAAAGAGAGAGAAAGGGAGAGAAAGGGAGAGAAAGAGAGAGAAAGAGAGAGAGAGAGAGAAACCATAATGTGGAATAATAAACCAAGTATAGCCAGGCTGTCTGGAACCTTATTGCATTGGGGGTTTTTGATCAGGGAACAACTAAATGGTTTCCAGAGGGACTTTTAGAAGATAAGGTGAATGCCTTTATGCTATCCCTTTAGTTGGGCAGCTCTCAAGTTAGGTGGGGTTACCAATCTATGTGACAATTCCTGGATTGAGGGGCTTTTGGTTAGGGAGGGAAAGAGATACACTAGCAAGATAGAGAGGGACGGCCCTTAGCAAGCCCTCTTAGAATGACAATACACTCTCTGGTGCCCAATGCCAAATGTTTGTCAGGCACTAGGCTGTGGACTGACTCCAAACACTCTTGAAAAATAGACCAATAAAACAAAACCATACAATCCGGAATCATTTCTGCAATGCCCGTTGGGGGCAGGAGGTCCATCTCAACCCATGGGGAAGGCGCCCCAGACGTTTTATAGAGAACCCATTAGTACTGAGACAGTTCGGCATCCCTTATCAGAGTTATTGATCTCTTCAGCCGCCGGCACCACCACCAACCCTTCTTCTGACCGGAATCTTTATCCCCTTCATCTTCCACCATTCACTAAACTAAAAAATTGCATAGTCTGTTAATGAGTTAGTAACGAGATTTGCTGTAGGGCTTGTTCTTATGATTAGTACCTTGCACTTTTTAAAGAGACACCGAGTATTGTAAACGTCTACTTCTTAAATGTACTACGAAATATTTTGTACTGTCGAGGAGTGGAATTTTAATATCGGAATGTATATTGTGAACAATGAATGTGTGTGTTGTAGCTTTAAATTCTGAAACAAAGCAAAGACTTGACTTCACTTTCTCCCCTTAGATTTTCAAATCCTGTTAGCATCAGTCATGCTTTTGTCCAGTCACTTGTCCCTCAATAAGGTTCCTCGTACCACACTGTGGTGATGGCCTATGTGAGAAACCTGAAGATGTCTCCCTAGCTATTCCCTGGGATCTGGCATCCAGGTGACCAGGACATGGCCATCGCTATTGTATCTAGTTCCTGGGGGTGGACCAGTGAGGGAGCATCACCTGGATGGTGAAGAAAGCCAAGCAGTTCATCACAGCCAGTAAGTTGAGGGAAGAGCCAATAAGAAACTTAACTGTGTTGAACGATAAATAGCCAACATCTATGTAAGAGCCACACGTGTGGGGGAAAACAACAGACCACTATTCACCAGAAGGCGAGTGGTGGGGCTGTTTTAGTTCACGGGACTACCGCAGGGGTGTGAGTCTGGAAGACGCAGCAGTGCCATTATGGACTGAATCTAGGGAAGCCCCAGTATCTACGTGGGAAACAGCAACGTCGCAGGTATGGGAAGCACCAGAACGGAAAGCGGCCGCAGCGTCAAAACAAGACAAGTTCAGGAGGGGTAGAACTGTACATTACTCCACCCGGGGTGCGACAGGACATGAACGCAGTGGGACATGCGGAAATAGGCTGGGAACAACCCATTTCGGTAGACTAGGGCTAACTACCGAAGGGAATCAATGCCCACTCACGCGGCTCCCGTGAATTAAGTCACACAAGTAGTGATACATTCATGTTCTGTGCAAAACAAAAGCCATAACACCATACCTGAGGGACGAAGTTACCCTGGTTCCCTAACAACGAGGCCGTGAGGCAAGGCACGGCGGGGGCTGAGTCAAGGAAAGGAAGGGGCGGGGCTTGGGGGAACATTTATAGATTTTCTGGTATACTTGACCCTGATTGGAGGATCACTCACCAGCCCCTATATAACCCTGAAATTAAGAAGGGACTAATGTGTTCTTATCCATACTCTTTCAGAGATGAGGAGATTCTGAAGGGAGAGCACCTGAACCCTGCTGGGCCTATGAGGACTAGGAAGGAAAGACCAGAGAGGTCATCCTTATACTCGAAGATACCAGACAAGACTCGGAGTTCTTTAATTTTTTTTATTTCTCAGAAGAGAAAAAATAACTTTATTTGTGTATTTAATTTCCTTTGATTGAAACCTCTGAAACTTTCAATTACAAAATAAACTAGAATTCAGTGCAGACACTGTGGTCCAGCTCATCATTACAATCTAATTTGAACTTTGAAAAGGTTTAAAAGAAACTACTGATGAAAGAGGGAGAAACCCGGCAACAGAGGAGTCCGGCACCACATGTGTGCTCAGGCAGGAAACTCTGGGCGATTACCCGATGGTAGAAACTATCGTAACCAGAATCCCTTTGGAAAAGGCGAAAAGAGGTCAAAGTGGTCATACTGGTGTCTTGTAAAATCCTATCTACCGTCAAAAGTCTGAACGACAGATGATTGCGAAGCTAAGGGAAATTAATCCTGCTTGGTGAAATGAGCAGATGATCACTGTGTTGTAAACGTTGGCCACAGTGAACCCGGCAGAGGGAAGCCGACAAAAAGGAGCAAAGCCTGAAGAATTGTTTGAAAAGCCATTAAGACTTGTTAAAGTAAGAAAAGCCACAGTAAACCCGAAGGAGGTAGGCTGACGTCTGAAAGGGATCAGAGCCCGAAAGAGGGAGATCCTGGGGTGGAAAGTTATCACCCAAAGTTCATTGGAAAAGGAACTGTTTAGTTTATTTGTTGAATATGATTTGTAAAGGGTCATTGCCCAGAAGAGGGGGACCGCGGGGTGAAGCCATCACCCAAAGTATATGTGAAGCAGAACTTTGTGTTTAATTGTTGGATACACCAGGCCTCGAAGGCAAGAGACTTTTTATGGGAAAAAAGACTTGTCCATTGAAGAACCTGATAGCTGATACGTAACTGTCGGCTCGTGCTAGGAAAACTCGAGAATGTGTTGTGCTCAGGAGATCCACTTTGTCCTGTGCTCAAAACGTGGGGAAGGGAGACCCCTGGCAATCACATCCTGATTTATGATTTGTGTATTGAAAACCCTATCTCACACTCTTTCTGTAATTAGTTGTAAGGAATTGGCAATAGTTTTTTTTAGCATAGGTCTTTTTATTTTGACAGGACACCACAAGTACTGCCTTATTTTTCATTTGATTGTCAAATTTGACAGGACGCCACAAGTACTGCCTTATTTTTCATTTGATTGTCAAAGCTTGCTCCCATCTTAGATTTAGGTTAGGCTTTTTTCCACCCTGCTTTTAGAGTTCAATAAACACCCTTGAACTGTGATCACTTGTGTGTCTTTACTGTTGCCACCATGAGTTCCTTACACCTCCCACTCTGACAGGAATACCAATGGAATGTAATAACAGCTGAAACCAGGAAGATTGGTACCCAATGCTCAGCAGCAACAGCTCCTAGGAGAAGCCTATGTAAACAAGCACAGGACACACATCATACATTCTGCTAACCCCACATTAGAGCAACGGGTTAGATTTGCTCCTGCAGGTGATGTATCACTGAGGTAATTAAGAGCACAGTTTCAAGAGATGAATCTGCAAACATCCAACATTTCACAATCAATGCATTCGGCATAAAGCACCACAACCCCAATGGCCTTGTTATAGTAGTCTGTAAACGGTTTAGTCCAGCACAGTCGGTTCACTGCTCATTTCACTCATTGTTACTGCATGCGGACATCTCAAGCAGGCCACAAACCGTCATTTCTTAGGTCCCAGAGGTTTCAGAGTAGATGGATCGGGTTCTGGGGCTCGACTACAAAACCAAAGTGTGCAGCTCTCTCACTATCACCACCTGCCCGACAGCTGGCTGATATCAGAAATTGGTGGCACTGTGATTTGTGCTCAACAGGTGTGTAAAATACTGTACAGAAGCATAGAATTATGTCTAGAAATGACTACCTTAAACACTCCTCGTAGGAAACTAAAACACTTAAGTATAACCATGAACTACACATATACAATACATTAATGGGTTATCAAAAGTCCAACACGGGTACAAAGAAATCCGCAATAAGTATGCTTTATTGTCTGCTGCATTGTAGTGCATTAATAAATGGGACCTGCAAAAGAGGACTGGATACTGTGTCTTAATGGAAGGGTCGGGTGGGGGGACTGTCGTGTGTAGCAGCAATCGTAAAACATAGTTTTGCGACAGTGTTGCTTAAACAATAAAGTTTTTAAAAAAATGTATGTTCACGTTCAACACTGGGCAAGCGTTCCAAAAATGTGAAAGACAACACTCAAACAAATCCATTGGCTTGGGGGTTATCCATTATTGTACGAACCACTCTGCTTTATATGTGCTAGGTCACTCTTGGCATAACTCCAACGGTTCAAGACACTTACCTGCAAGGGTCATCAATTAAGTGGGCACAGCATCGGCCTTCCCAAAATATTCCTAGCAGGCGTACACTTGTTCGCTTAGATTTCCAGCAAGCAGCCAACAACACATTTTGCAGTGCAGCATTTGCTCTCTGCCAATCGTTCTTAGGAAATAAAAATGCCACTCACAGTTTTGCCTTGGAGACTCTGGGGAGTAATGGGCTGTAAAGGCAGTCCTGCCGGCATTGACCTTCTGTCAGGCACAAAAACGTGCTATGGAGAAAACAAGATTTAACATTAGAACTCCATGCTGTGTTGTCAATCTCTGTCACTACGTGTCAAATATAAACGCCTGAAACACACTAAAGGGGTTTAAAAGCCCTCATGAATAATGTCTAGTTTGATTTAAGAAAGGGAAACAGGCAGCGACCCAGTGCACCATGTGGATCACAGCACAAGTCAGAGGTCTGTGTTGGGTTGGAAAGCACACTGCTGGGACTAGCAGAGCAGAGATACAGGAACACTGCTTGTATATCTTGTTGTGTGTGCAGAATTAAAATGGCTGTCCTCACAAGAATCTTTCCATAATCGACCTCGACCCACAACAGGTATAAAACAAAGCCTTCAAGGCACACAGTACCCACATTTCAAAGAGTATCGTCAAATCTATAACGAAGGATACACTCGTGCTAACTCCATCTTGGAATAATCCCATTTTAACTAAGTACAGTATGCATCATGTGATCTGCAAAATTATTAAATTAGTGAAATTAAAGGGATGGTCTAGTAAAAATTTTTATTTAAAAAATAGATAGGCCACATAAAAAAAAAATATACTAGCATCCTCCGTTTTAAAACTTCCTATGTAAAATTTTGAGCTATTCAAGCTCAAAATTCGAAAAAGCAAGCACAGGGGCGCCGCCATTTTGTGAAATGGAGGCCCTCCTGTGCTGGCTTTTGTTTTTGCGGCACTAATGAAGGAAAAGCCAGCCAGCTGTAGTAAACAAAGTCTACCGCTGGGTGGCTTTCCCTTCATTAGTGCCGGGACTCGGAGGATGCGGACCGGAGACCAGGGCAGGAAAGCTGCAGCTGAATCTCGGTAAGTGCTATTTATTTTTTTACAAAAAATAAGCACTAGCTGCGTTTTTTTTTCTAAGTTTTCCGGGCTGGAGGAGCACGGAAAACTTAGAAATAAAACCGCAGCTTTAAAAACGTTGTATTTAAGTTTGCGGTCGCTTTTGAGGCGACCAAAACATAAATACAACGTTATTGTGTTGGAAAACGCTGTGGTTTTTCGTTCCAAGTTTCTCAGGCTCCTCCGGCTCGGAGGAGCCTGAGAAACTTGGAAAGAAAAACTGCAGCGTTTTCCAACACAACCGCGTGTGTTTCTGCCTGCTGTGGCTATCACTTTGGGTCTCCGGTGCTCCAAAGGGAGCACCGGAGACCCAAAGTGATAGCCACAGCAGGCAGAAACACACGCGGTTATGTTTACATGCCGCGTAGTGTTTCTACCTGCAGCTGATTTCCCATTTGGGGCTCTCGGGCTCCCCGTGGGGAGCCCCAAATGGGAAATGCTAAATGCTGCGTTGTCTGCCTAAATCTGCTTTCCCATTTGGGGCTCTCGGGCTCCCCTCCCCATGGGGAGCCCGAGAGCCCTAAATGGAAAAGCAGATTCAGGCAGACAACGCGGTTGTTTTCCGCAATGCCGCATTGTGTCCGCCTGAATCTGCTTTTCCATTTGGGGCTCTCGGGCTCCCCGTGGGGAGCCCGAGAGCCCCAAATGGTAAAGCAGATTCAGGCAGACAACGCGGTTGTGTTGGAAAACACTGCGGTTTTAAAACCGCAGCGTTTTCCAACACAATAACGTTGTATTTATGTTTGCGGTCGCTTCAAAAGCGACCGCAAACATAAATACAACGTTTTTAAAGCTGCAGTTTTATTTCTAAGTTTTCCGGGCTCCTCCAGCCCGGAAAACTTAGAAAAAAAAACGCAGCTAGTGCTTATTTTTTGTAAAAAAAATAAATAGCACTTACCGAGATTCAGCTGCAGCTTTCCTGCTCTGGTCTCCGGTCCGCGTCCTCCGAGTCCTGGCACTAATGAAGGGAAAGCCACCCAGCGGTAGACTTTGTTTACTACAGCTGGCTGGCTTTTCCTTCATTAGTGCCGCAAAAGCAAAAGCCAGCAAAAGAGGGCCTCCATTTCACAAAATGGCGGCGCCCCTGTGCTTGCTTTTTCGAATTTTGAGCTTGAATAGCTCAAAATTTTACATAGGAAGTTTTAAAACGGAGGATGCTAGTATTTTTTTTTATGTGGCCCATCTATTTTTTAAATAAAAATTTTTACTAGACCATCCCTTTAAGTGCCCTGGTCAATATTTTGAAAGGACGGTAATGTTATGAGATGACCATCTGTGATTAAAACCGCCCAACCCATCCTCATACTTGAAAACCAACAAGGTCGCTTGCCATTACGTTGATAATCATTGATGGATCAA
This sequence comes from Ambystoma mexicanum, assembly GCF_040938575.1. NCBI lineage: Eukaryota > Metazoa > Chordata > Amphibia > Caudata > Ambystomatidae > Ambystoma > Ambystoma mexicanum. The sequence continues at coordinate 267,680,823 of NC_090936.1, read as the reverse complement.
AAGGTACAGCCGTGGGACCACCTTAGATATGCCAATCACCCGTTATATGCAAAATGCCACCCCACAGGAAATGTAGGGAGGGGGTAAATCAGAAGGCTTTGGTCAAAACAATGTTCCCAAGGAAAACACACTAGTTAAGAAGCGCTACCAAAGCTATCATCCATAAATATGAAATACTTGTAAAAATAAATCTTGTTTATTTGTGTGTGTTAAAAAAATAAATGCAACAAAGACCTTCAACTAGAAGTGGATATTATGATTGGGTCCTATGGTGGGCAAAGGGATCAATAAATCACGAGACGAGGTTGGAGTTCTCAAGTCACTTTGTTTTTGTAAGATAAAAGGATTGACTGAACCAACAGTGATTTAATAGCTGTGGAACAACCAGATGCTTAACTTCCTTTAGGTTCCGAGTGCTATTCACTCTCCTTTAGTTCTAGGCTGCCTCCTTGGTTGGGTCGAATCGCCACTCACAGGCTCAGGATTTTACAGTGTCTTAAATAAGTCTTTTTCTGCTCTTAGTATTTCAAGGCTGGACAAAGTGGCCAGGTTCTTGCTTTCGCCATCTTGGGACTCTGCTAAAAGGCACCACCGCCCATGTAGCTGTAGGTCACCTGGCGGTGGTCCGCCATCAGACACTACATGAAAAATACAATGAGTACTTTCGCCTTCACCATCAAGTTTGATAAGATATGAAGTCCCCTGCCTAGTTTTCGGAGTAGAAGTTGTGGTGGGGTTGGAAGCCACTGCCAGCGTAGAGATGTTTGAGTGGAGACAATGTGGAAAGGATCCTCTGGTCCACCCCACCATGCTCTCGCCATTCGGCAGGGGCTCGTCACATTGGTGTGCCACCTCCCCAAATTTCTTTAAAAAGATCAAAATCTTAACCATGTTCACCCCTCCAAATATTAACTTGTGCCCTCACAGTCTGCCCTTTGAAGTGTAGAAACCACCACATCCTGTAAGATTTGAGGACAGTGGAGGACCGGACATTAAGGGTGCACTATTAGATATCCAAAGTCAGGATGGATAAGCCTTTTCAAGTTGTGTTGAAAATATATACATGCTAGAATGGGTACACAGGAACTGGGGAAAACATTGCTACACATTTGAGAACACCAAAATCTGGCAGGCTGTCAGAGGGCTATGAGAAACAAAAATGTCTCTGCTGTTGTACTGTCCATTGGATAAAGGGGTGGGGGATGGGGGGGGGGGGAGTAAAGGTGTTGTTTGCAATTCCCTCTTACAAGATCGCCAAAGCATCCTCCAGTGAGCTTGGCCCCTAACCCTGTTGGGAGGTAAAAAGGGAACATTGTTTTTTGTTATGTGATGCAAACAGAACTCCCTCAGTGATAGAACAACAAAGACACTACCTCTAAGGGGGCTGCCCTTTGTGGTTGGCCCATGCCAGATGGCTCAGAAAGCCTACTTCCTTGTTTGAGGTGCCTGATAGGCATGGAGCCTAAAGCGAGATGTGAGAAGAGAACCATTCCCTGATTTCCACAGCCAAGGCGGCGAGAGGTTGACAAGTTTGTTCTACCTTTTTGTCGTCTACAGACACCTTTTATATCACTAACTTCCACATATGAGAAATATCCATCTGCATAGCAGTCTGGGCCAACCAAAAAAAGCTTTCCAGCACCAAAATGGTAGGAGTTCTCTGAATAAGAGAACCATCACCCACTACGGTCACGTTTCACCATTATTAGACATCAGTAAACTGAAGCTGAGCCTCTCTAAAGCACAGTGAACAAGGAGTCCGTCCCACCTTTTGTATTAAACACATTTTAGGCTCAAACACAAAGTTTTACAAAATGTACAAAAACGTGTTAGCCCCTCTACTGAGCTCAAATAACCTGTTCTATGGGACATATCCCACTCAGCATGGCCTACAACCACATTTTTCCTTATGTTGTGGAGGGAGACTCCGAATACCCTAAACTTTGGATCGATAATCTGAGGCCTGCAAGATAAGGGGCACCAGAAAAAGCATGATAACAGACGTGCCAAGGCGACTGCCAAAACAAAGGATGCCTGGAGCCCCAGTCGTCTTTGAAACCACCATGCAGACATCAATGGATGTGTCAAATGTGTCAAGTACGCCTGTAAGCCTGTTTGTCATGATATGATGAGTCATTTATAACGCACCTGCACACAAGTGTTTCTAGGCGCGACAAGATATGGGGGGGAAGACAGAGGGAAGACAAGACAAACTATCTTACTAGTCCTTATGTCATTTAGATTGTGCAAGTACGAGAACGAGAAGTGCAAGGGGACGGTGATGGGGGGCTGTGGAGTGCCAAGGAGAGGGAGGGTGGACAACAGGGCAGCAATGCTGTCAATAAGTGCAGCACAGGGCAGTGCGGCTCTGGGTAAATGCAAAAAAGGCAAGGGGCTTTGGGGTTACAGTTACAGCCCCAAAGTGCATGGAAGGCCCGGAGGCAGTGAAGGGAAGACCGGTCAAGAGAGAGCCTGGTAGCCAGTGGGACTCTGATGGTAGCCAAGCAATCGGTCAGTATGGAAGACGGGTAGGTCAGTAGGGGAGGGCGAGAGAGAAAGAGAAGAGGAATGTTTTGCACTGCTTCCGGAACATCATGTGGTCACGCTCAAGTTTGAGAGGGGCAGGGAGGCCACTCCAGAGGGAGACACTTGCAGAGGATACAGATCTACCACTCTCTGCATGGAGAAGCGGCTGACCCTAGGAGAGTTGGATGTAGCTGAGCAAAGGGCTCGAGAAGGTAGGTATTTAGGAAAAGAGCGTTGGATGTAGTGCGGGCCCCGGTCCCAGAAAGCCACGTGGACAATGCAAGGGGTCTTGAACTTGATCCTTGCAGCCATCGGGAGATTTCAGGGCTGGAGAGATTCAATGTCCAAGAGGAAGGAGGTCAACCATTCCAGGGTCTGATCCATGATACCCAGGTTCTCACCAAGTCGATTGATCAGGATGGCGTGGTTGACCATGTCAAAGGCAGAGGAAAGATCCAGGAGGATTAGGATAGAAGAATGCTGGAATCAAGGTTAGAAAGTAGACGTTCACAGGTGTTCAGGAGAGCAGTTTCCATGCCTCTGGCTGCTCTGAAGCCAGACTCATTGCCCTGGAGACAGCCAACAGATTCAGTGTGGAGAGTAAGTTGGGAGATGGCCAGTTCTTTCAGGAGTTTGCCCAGGCAGGGGTTTGAAAGACCCAGGCCAGGATTGCTATCCAATGGAAGCCATTGAAGGTTAGGTCTTCAGAGATGGCCAGGTCAATTTAGCAAGGTTCACTGATACACTAAGATCCAGGAATTCCTGGACTCTTTAGGAAAACTGAGCTTGAACCAACCAGTCATCCAGGTATGGACGTACGTGAACACCTTGTAGGAGAGAATGATTTGCCCCCACTGCCATCATTTTGGTAAACATTCATGACGCAGAACTCATACATAAGAGTAGGACCTTCTATTGAAAATAATAGTTGCCAACTGAGAACCTAACTGCTGCTGATACGGCGAAATGGGAATGTAAAAATATGCATACTTCAGACCTACTGTACAAATCTAATCTTTGCCATTGCGCACAGGCCATATCTGAGCCAGTGAGAGCTTGGATTTTTCTGTGGGAGGTGCAGATTGAATCTCAAAAGTTTGAGCATGTACTCAGGCGAGCACGGAAAAAGATTAAAGTAATAATGCAAGCCCTCTCCATAGGCGAAATAGGTCATATTGCTGCCATCAAGAGGTTCTACGTCTCGCTTGAGTGTGGGGAACCCACCTACACCAGCTTTTTGAAGGAAGAGCAGGCATGAGAAGTCCCAACTCTTGACCTGCAACTGAAAAGACACAAGGGTTGGTAGTTATGGTCCGCAAGGCCCCAACGTAGAGAGTGAATCAGCATCCACAAGGGGGTGGCATGGGACTCGACCCAGAAGTTTCTTCAACTTCTCAGTGGATTGCAAGTGTGTTGTAGGACTTTTTGGGCTTGTCTATGCACAGAATGGGATTACCATAATAAACAGTCTTTGACCCAAATGACTGGACAGACTCAAAGATTATGGCAAAGTACTACTTTATTACCAGTTAAATAAAGTAAGGCAATCTGGCGAACAACAAATTGTAGTCCGCACACTGACAATGCAGATTGGTTTCACAAAGGCCTTATATCTCAATGTGTGTCAGGTATGACGTCATCCTACGTGGCAAATAAAACCTATTGGGTTTAGGGATTGGTTAGGGGAACATATCTACTTTTAGAATCTATAAGGCATTCCCTGGTAGGCCAGCCTCGAACTTCCCTATAACTACACATAATATAGATTGTAACAGTATAACAGTAGCAGATTAGCTCATGCAACATTGTATGCTCATCGTTGCATAGGCCCTCATGATAGGTTGGTATCCTCTCCCCACTTTGGACACTCAGCTCACTAGCAGCACGTAAGCAAAATGAAATCTGGGTGCAGAGAACAACATCAGACTACTGCCCACTTAGTGTGCCATCTCCCATCAGCCAAGCCTTCAGCCAAGGCCTCTCCTTTGTACTTGTCCTTGCTGGATGTTCTCTTCTCTGGAACTTTAAAGGGGGTTAAGGTACATCCTTATCTTCAGCCAGGGCTTATGAATAGGCCTCATGTTCTGGTCCTGCATCACATTTGGAGAGACCACGATTTTGACCATTTCGCCTTTTATTTAGTGCTATTTGATTCAATTATCTCTGTGTCATTAACCACTTCGGCCTCTAGAGACTTGGTTGTTCCATCTCACATGGGCTTTTCTGCACCTTTTATTGACAAAACTTGGCACTCTTAAATGTTCGTTCATTTACTTGATCCAAGAGAAATATGTCATGCATATGTTGCTTATCCTTGTTACCTCCACTTGTACCTTCAGTAGCTTTCCGCTGCGGCATCCTTGATCTCTGGCATTCTTTGTTCATGCATGAATTTGTATCTCCAGTCTCTGTCAGCTCTGGTCTCTCTCCTCCGAGCTCTTCCCTTACTATCATTTAGAGCCTCTGTCCATCTTTTCAAATGGCCGCTTCACCCGTGTTATGTTGTCTAATGCAGAAAGCTTCTATATGGCTAATCTACCATGCGTTTCTGCGTATATACATTCACAACTTATCTGGTTAATTATCTTCTTTGTATATATGGTTTCTTGTAACGTATATGTATTTTTACTCTTGTTTCTTCAGTTACATCTTCATTCTTTAAATATTCTTATATCATTTCAGTGTGTCATTGTATCTTCTCCTTATGACATCACTTTGCAGTTGTCAGATCTTCTTTACAACTCCTCGATATTAAGTGGTGCTCGCAAATGTCCTACTACCACCTCGGTACAAGGGGACATTCAATACAGTTGTCTGAGCGCATAGCGTCTCTCATACACTCGATGCAGCATTGGGATGATACCTGGTGTCATGCACAGTGTCTTCCGGTTATTCATCCAGCATGATGGGGGCGGAGTCTATCAGTGATCTACACGTCTGCTCCTCTACATTAGCCCCTCTGGTCGAGTCCTCAACCACCTCCTCTTCCTCAATTCTTCCAAAGAATGATTTCTTTGGGATCAAGATCTTAGTCACCCACCTTCAAGTCACCTGCATTCTTGATGTGTTGATCCACGCTGCAGGTCATATGACAGCATTCTCCAGTTGGTTGACAGAACACCCAACGCCCTACATAGGTCTTATGATCTTTAAGGTAACAGAACTTTGTTCCTGGGGGTGCTAGAGGACTTTCTTTCAGATGCTAATGGGTAATGTTTTCGGTCTGTGTGTGCTCATCAGTCACAGCATTCACATCAATCATTATCTTCATCCCAATTGCTTCTTTTGCGGTCTTCTTGCATTGTCCAATGAATATTCTTGTAAGGCAGATCCTACTAACACTAGTATTGTTCCAAGTAGTTTGAAGGCCAGCCAAGTTGGAACCCATGAGAAGAGGGACAAAAACAATCTTCATCCTCGGTCTAGTCTACTTCATCCACCATTTTTATATGCAGGGTTGACAACAGTTATTACTTCTGTCAGGGTTTCATTTTCTCCTTTATGGGCAGATAGGAAGGTACAGCAAGTAGGCCTGATCTTGGTGCACACGCCTCCTTCCATCGCTATAATTAAGTCCAGAACATGCCTGTTCTGGAGGGTCATGAGCCCGATTGTCCTCAGTTCTACTTTGATCGCATTAAATACTTTTATTGTTGTGTTGATCGTTTGTAACAGCTCCCACCTAGTGATCTGTAACCACTGGGTTGTTTACTGCAGTCTGGATCCTGGCATGAATATAGCTGTATCTATCACTGCCCTTTTACTGAACAGTTTATGTTCATCAGGAATGTCATGACAAGCTTCTATTGATTTTGCTGAGAAATAGTGCTCCCTCTTCCGTTGTGTGAGGTTAAGTGAATAATTCTTTCTCAGGTGTGTATGAATTTCCGGGAAACTGTCAATATGGAGGTCCCTTTGGGGAATCACCAATGCAGGAACGTGCATGATCACCAGCGAACATGTACATTTTTAGGCAGCTGCATATAAGCCTTGGATCCACAGGCCCAATAGAGATCCATTAGCACAGCAGTTCCTCCATTCATTCCTGGTACTTATAGCGTCTGCTTGCAGCCTTTATTTTCTCCAACTAGAACCAGGCCTTTGTTCCTGAAGCATAGTCTTGCATTTTGTATTGGTCTTATGGTCACCGGTCCTGCTTCATTTTCAACCCATATTAGTAATTTGGGAAACTTGGCCCATGACTTTAGGCATCTGTCGTTTACAATTTGCGCTATTGATAGTGATCATTTCATTAAAAAATGTGCACTGCATTCGAACATTCCTTCTTCCCATCCTGTACTGGTGGCAACACGTTCATGTACCAATGGCTGAGGTCTTTTCCAACATCCTGGCAATCCTGGTGTTTCCTGTACATCTGCACATCACAACCTCTTATGTTCGGCAACCCTTATTTGTTCTCCAGTCAGGGATGAATATATGAGCTTTCTGCTCAACCAACCTATGTCTTTTTCCATCTTCTGCATTTTTACGTAGTCATTATCATATGGAAATTATTTCTTTGATCACCATCATAGAGTTGTCATCTTGTGCACGCTGCTAGATGGCTGAGGCACTCTGCATGGTGTGTAGATATTTCTCTTGCACTGAATGTTCTGGCTGCGTTCCTGACATAAGGGATGACGGGGCATATGTAGCAGCTTTCACCTGACGTTCTCTTCCCCACCTCTCTCACGTGTTGATACCACATGTTATTTCTCAAAAGGGCCGAATTGTCAAAATAGGAATTTATACCTTCATAATCTTCCCCAACATCTCTTTTAGTTCAGGCAATTTGTTCGGAACTCTCAGAAAAAATATCACTTGTGCCTTTGTCAGGGATAGAAAGTTTTAATTCTCAGGTATTTCACTTGAATAATAAAATAATATCTCACGAAATGTAATGAGCATAGGAAAATACAAACAACACACAAAGCAGAGTGTCTTTCCGTTATTCATCCAGTATGTTGGAGGTTAGGGGACGGAGTCACAACTGCTTCTCTACACAACGGCAAATCTGGATTTACTCTGTGGGTTACAAAATCTTTCTGGTTGCCCGATCTTCTGGTTCCTGGAAAGCACAAAACTCAGAGAAAGATTGTGAATTACACTGTTGGCAGGGACCACCCCCAAATGACTGATAGAGGCTTAATCAGAATGGATAAAGACTTTGATATCAATGTGCAGGCTTGTTTTTTTTTTTTGCTCTGTTCCTAACCCGCAGAATTGTGAAACAAGTTCCCCATTTCAAAAGGCAAGTTCGAACACCTTCTCCTGTACTTTTGTAGTAAAGTTATTGGCATGGAGCTCGACTTGTATACACACATCGACTCCAAGGCCACGCCCCACAGCTGCTGCATTTACGTGGCGAGCCACAGATTCCAAAGTAATTTGGCAATCATTTTTGCTTCTGCCAGTCCTGCTCTGAACTGATCAGCCCATCACTAGGTAGTGTGGTGGGTCGGGAGAAGGATATACATTAAAGACATTCTGAGTTGCTTTTAATAAACCTATAAGAATGCGGCCTCTCTTTCCCTACTAATAGAGGCATTTCCAAGCCTATCTAAAGGAACTAATGGTGCTCGTCTGTCATCAGGTAGTCCCAAAGAAAACAATGTTCTCTGTTCAAATCTAATTCTAACTGACCCTGCCACTTATACAACCAATTTAGACAAGGCCAGGAGAATGGCTTAATTCTCCTGGTATTCTACTACCCTCTGGTAATCTTTTTATGCCAAAGTCTCTCTTTCTTGTGTTGGTTTCCTAAAACGATGTTCTAGAATAGTCTCTGGATATCTCCTTGGTTAATTCTTGTCACTCTTCCACCATATTATTGGGTCTTGTACTCTCTTTAGTGTTGTGTCTGTGACCATTTTCCTTGTGATACTTACTCACACTCTTGTCTAAACTTGTAGACCTCTCACAGTCTGTTAATGCAGGCCTTCTCAGCTTGTATGTGGTTTGATCCAATTTGATTTCCCTCCTCTCCTGGTTCTCTCTCGTTAGCTATCTTGTTCTCTTGATTTTCTTATCTCCTCTTGTTTACTACAGGATTTTATGCCATACTTTCTCCATTCTTCACCTTTGGGCTCACTTCTTTCACTGTTCTTTGCTCCCAGCCTTTACTTCCCACACAAGGTTATTTGCTCTTTTCTTTATATGCTTTGTACAGTTCCAGTTCAACACTTCTCTATTAAGTATCTCACAGTTATTACTGGGACAAGTTTCTCTTCTCGTTTAACTTAGCCCCAGCAGCCTCCAGCTTCTCCCCAATACCTCTCTGTATGCAGGGGAACATTCCAGGGCATGGCATTCACTCGGTGTTCCTCTTTGATGTTTACTTTCAAGTCCCTCACTTTCGCCGGTCTCCTGTTGTCGGCTTCAATTCTGGCATATACAGGTTTTGACGTTAAGCTGCTGTTCATGCTCCCATTTGCCTTCTCGTTCATTCACTTTCGCCGGACTCATGTCCTCGGCTTCTCCTCTGGCTGCTGCAGTGCACAAGGCACTGGCTTTAGGAAGCTGTTCGCGCTCCCGCCTCTGATGTTCTCAGCATTATTCATTGGGGGTCCTGCCCACCACAATATGGAGGTGGTCCCGCTACCAGCTGGTACAGGATTTCACTCTGCTAATTCACAATGGTTTCTCTGCTGTGGGATGCGCCAGCCTCTGGCATATCAGACTGGCATTCTTTTACTTCTTTAAAGTTGCATGCACCGTGGCTTGTCTCAGATCCTCCTCTCCATGGCGTGATAACATGTACAGTACTCTCTGCTTCACCTAGGTAGTTCACTCGTCGCAGTTCAGTTTCCTTTTTCAGGCTGGTTTGTTTCAGCAATGCCTTCAGCCAAATATGCAGAGCTCACAGTATTCTTCATAGCAGACAGTCCCATATATGCTACTATGGTGTGTGGCTTAGGGAGTTTCTCATAGGAACTGAAGTCCTTGTCCCCTAAAGGGCGTCTCTCCCAGTAAGATTCCCCTTAAGGAGGGAATTGCGTATCGGCCTCACCTCCCTAGCCTCAAAGGGAGACACTCCCCTCTGGACAAATATCTGTGATTCACCACAGTAGGCATTCTTCGAACTCAGCAAGTTCCCTCTAAAGTTTTTGATTTGTGGCTCCCAAAAATAGTTCCCCATTGCCCTCCCATAAATGTAGCCCAGAATCGGCATAAACATTTTTACAAATTGCTTCGAGGATTCAACCAAGGTCAGACACTGACAAATATGATTATAAGAGTTTAGAATAAAAGGTGGCAGCAGCCACCACAGAAATGGGAAGCTAGGGACAAGAAGCCAGAGCAAATGTTCAGCAATCATCCTATATTCTATTTTTAGTGGGGTGGATTGAGTGAGATTTGAGGCACAACTTTAGGGCCACTGATTAAACATATGTTTGGAGGCCAATGCCACTTCTTTCTGCAGCCCTGAGGCACAGTGCTCTGCAGGACTAACTCTTCCTGAAATAGCGCAAGCAAAAATTGAATATGCAGAAAGTGCATGTTAGGCAGAATCTTGTGCAGTTCCCTTGGGGAACACTGCAAAAAGATGCAGACTACAGGAGTAAGCAGTAAACCCAATTGGTAGCAGTCTGCACCACCCAGATTTACCTGGTAGCTGTGGCTGAGCTGTCAGACTTCTCTCAAGAAGAGTAAGGCAGTATATAGAGTATACACAATAGGGCTAAAAACACAGTGGAACAAGCAAACACTGACCAGAGCTTTGTATCAAAAGTATATAATTATTTATTTAAAACACACTTTAGAAAACACACTAGCACTATAAGTCAAAGCAAGTTCAAAACACGATCAGAAAAGTATTTACACCTCCCATAGCAATTACTAGACAAGTCCAAGTTAAAACACCACTTTTTGTCAAAACAGAGGCGAGCGCGTAACTTAGATGGCACTCCAATAATTAGGTTAAAGGGGGGAGCAAAAGGCAGAGCATAAAAATAAAACAGTTCCCAACACTTTTCTAAGTCCAAAGCAAGTCAGTGAAGGCAGCATACACTGTAGAGCCAAAGTTCATAGGCCAGGCCCACTTTAAATGGAGCAAAGCGAAATGTGCCCAGGATCACACGGTTTAAAATGCACTAAAAGTCTTTGGAGAGTGTTCAAAAGAGGGTGGGGTGATTCGAGAAGTAAAGTTAGAAGTTCTGGAGCCAACCCAGTTGGAAAGCCAAGGATTTAAGGGTCACCTTTAGCAATCCGAAGAAAGGGAGGCCAGGTGGAACACAGTACCTTAAAGGGAGAGGAAGCTCCAGCGGCGGCAGTTGTTCCTGGCAGTGGATGCAAGTCATGGATTCGACCAGGGGAAGAGAAGATCTCGTCGAGGAGGAACCTTGTAGTCGTTGCACTGTCCAGGGAAGAGACCAGCCGCGGAGTTCATCGGTAAAAGGTGCATTCCTTTTATTCGCGGTCAAAGTGGTGAAGCTTGGCTATCCGGTCGCCGGGGTGCTTCGCACGGGCGAGTCAACCAAGAGACTTCTTTGGAAGGCGAACTGGTTGATGCCACCAGCTCAGAGGGAGAAGACTCTTCCAGCAGAAGATCTACTTTTGTGGTCGGGCAAGTGGTGAGGTTGTTGCAGCAGAGCTCCACCGGTGGTGTCGTCATTGCAGATGGCTCAGCTTCTTCCCTCTTCAGATTCTTAGGTCCTGTGGCGACTTCTGGTAGTTCCAGTCCCAAAAGCCCCGCTTTTATGCAGAAAAACACCCATTCAACAGCCTAGCTGTCCCTCACACATGCTAAGTGGTGAGCCAGGCGGCTCACCACTAGGCCAATCAGAATAGAGTGCGACTTGAGTTGCTAAGGCAACGCAGTCTAGGGTGCCAATTCCCCTCCCCACACATCCTGTGGAACCCAGACTGAGTGGCACCATTTAGAGGGCTCGACCTTGGTCAGAGTTACAGAAACGGACACGAACACCATTTTAGAAAAGAGTTCTGGCAAAAAGACCCAACCGTGGATTTAATATTAAATAAATAAACCAGCGGTATCTTTAACATTGCACCAAAAAGTGGTGCGTTTAAAATCAATGGGAAAATCCCATAGGAAATATTCCGGTGGAATATTTTGCGTGGTAACCACTCGACAAGGGGGGACAGGACAGTGCCCTCTTGAAAACAGGCCCAGGGGCAATCAATTTAACCCCTTCCAGTACTTCCACAATATGATGGTTTGTACTGGTTCTGTTCATAATTTTGGACTAGTAAAGTCAATGGTGACTTTACATGCCCTGGGAGACAGTAGTAAGTCCCAGGGTATGGAGTCTTAATGTGTGGTCACTATGACACCCAGTGTTACTTCACTGAGGGTACTGTGTAACACACATGAAAAACAGATGATACCCTATGGAGTAAAAGACCCCATAGCCAATAAGCACATACAAAGTCAAAGACATACCTCAAATCATGCCTAAGAGTGCGAGGAAAAGAGTCTCGCTCTTAGCAGGAGAAAAAAACAAACCCCAAAAATCCAGCAAAGCTGCTGGGGGACTCATTAGGTTTGGGAAATTAGCCTTATAAGAGAATTCTCCGTAACAGTGCATTAGCCACCAAGTACTATCTTATTCTAGCTGAATAAAGTAGGTTGTTATCCCTGTTGCCCTGGCTGTTATCACAATCCACTGATCTCAATTAAGATCCCCTTGAGGGGCATTGGAAGGTGCATCTACAGCTGGTGAGCATTGAGTTGGTGGGGTGGTACGATTGGTGCTGCCAGAGCACTCAGACTCACACCAGGAATAGAACCAGAAATGTCTCCTTAAGAAACTCCTTCAATAAAGCATTCATGAATGCATACAATTTTGGAAAAATAATTGTCCTCTGCTGCAGATTGAGGGGCTGAAGATTGGACAGGCTGCATCAGCCTTAGCCCTGGAACCACATATTGCAATGCAATGACTTCGGTGAAAGGCACAGAGTAGGAGAGGCAGCAACACCCTTGTTTATGCCCAACACTCCACCCATGGGGAAAAACATATTTCCCAAAGATGTCTCTGGAAGGGAGAACCAAAGCCTCACTGAACATGGATCCGAGGGCCTAACAACAGTAAGAAAAGGATGAGCAGTGTGTCAACAAATTTGGCCATTTTATCTGCCATTTTGTGACAAAGAAATTTGACCTATGTCATTCAGCCTGAATTTGGGAACCTATTCCAGCTTTCGGATCAACTTTCTGCTCCTGCTTTAGCACAAGCACTCTGGGTCTGTCCCTGATGTTAGCCCTGCTTAGGAGAATCTTGACTGAATTAACCAATTTTAGCTCCCTTTTTAGACACAGCCTCAGGGATAATCCTGGTGCCAGGATTAGTCGTGTGAAGTAAAAGTCAGTGGATGATTTTGCACCGCAATATCAATTCTTGGGCTGGTGTTTGCCCCTATGTGGGAATATTTGGGGCTGCCCCTCATAGGGGACAGTCTGGGTTTCTCACTGCATAGTCATAAGCCATGAAGGGGAGATGGCAGTTCCCCAGATAGCACTATGGCAGAGAGTGTGTCTCTTCCCCCCTCCCCCCGATACTGACAAACCCCATAAAGCAGTATTAAGCCCAGGATAAACATCTTTCATCTTATTTCATTGTCGATAAATTCCTGCAAGTGAGCGGAAGCCCAAATATGACTTCCCGCCACAAGACTTTCTGCTGTGTGTACTAACCAACAGATGTAATAGTAGAGACGCAACACCCACTAAAGATCCTGCTTGAGACACTAAGCAGAGAGTGAGGGATTCTTAGGCCACAAAGTGGTGGTTGTAGGAATCGGGGGAAGACAACCCCCATTGGCACCAACAGTGGCTGAAGACCAAACACCAACACCTGTTGAGACAAATGAAATGTACAAAAAGAACACAATTTCACAAAGAACAAAAAAAGAGCAGAACAACTAAGTAGTGTTGTACGTGTCCAATTTCAAATGGACAGATAAAAGGACCGCAGGGCAAAGTCTGGGGTGAGACTTCCGCAGGTGGGCTGTGGCAATGCATGCGCCTGGGATAGAATTAAGGAACTTATTGCTGCAAAAAATGCTCTGGCACTTTCCCTGTAGGATTGAATTTCCCAAAAGCATGGATAAAAGGGGATAGGATGTGCGAGTAACATGCACCCTGCAATGATGTCCTAACTATGATGAACAGCACATGAAGAAACTCACATTTCATTACACTGTGAAATCCTGGTACAGACAGAGCTGAACTGTGGTGCTCTGGCGAACGGATCCCACCCCAAAGGGCTGACAAATGTAGATTCAAGTTGGTGACCAGCCACGATAAAGGCTTGTGCGCATATCATGGGCCAGGAGAGAGACAAAGTGAGGAGCAGAAAGCCTTCCCATGTGAACAAGACAACCAATCAGTTTCAATACCATTATCACCTACACCTAAGTACAGTTAGATGGGGGAATGGCTAAGTCCCTATGGACGGGAAAGGTGTGAATGATTGTGGAGAGAGATTAAGCAGTGGAGAAAATTGTTGAAGGACAGAGAAAAAGGAGGTATTCGAGCAGAATGGTGGAGACGGCCAAGAGTTGGGCTGGAGGAGAGAGATGAGGCTACAGGTGGAGATTGAGGAGTTGTGAAACAGAAATATCAGAAAGAGAGATACGAACCATAAACCGAAGGAGGAAGGGTGTAGAGGAGAAGTATATTGCAGGATCGGTCCATCCTATCTGCACATTACAGATGACATATTACAGCGGGATCTAAGAACCAATAATGAGGACATTTTCCCTGTGAACAAGCACCCTAAGAGGCGATTGAAGGTAACATCAGGAGGAAGGGAGTTGGTCGTATAAGAATATACTCAGAGGTAGAAAAGAACAGAACTCATGGAGATTACAGGAAAGCAAAGAGGTGGGAAAGTGGAGAGGAGTGAGAGTAGAGAGAAGGTGAGGAAATTAGGAACAAGTAGGCTCCTTGCCTTAAAAGACTGTTACGGTACGGTGAAGGTACAACTATACTTCAAGGCATCGAGGGGGCCCTGGAAGAGGTTATGGAAACTAACATTGGATGAAAGACGGCACAAAGCATAGAAATGATCCCTTAAAAAATAGAAGATAAAGACTTGTCGAGGAGATAGATAAGAACAGGGTGCTGGGGATTATAGCCAGGAGTCGAGGTCAGGCGAGAAGTCAACAAGTCTCTATCTCTAGGTAGGTTTATCTGGCCACCCTACTGTGATCATGGAAATGAGAGTTTCACCAGGTCTGGCCACGCCCCCACCTGCTCCCGGGCATCAACGAAAGTACAAGCTGAGAAACATTCAGTAAAACACCAATGTCACACAGCCGCCATGAAGGAATAATGAACAGGTTGCGCGACGCAAGCAGGGCAGCAAGTTGTTTGCATTCACATAAGTAGGACAGGTTGCAGAGTACCCAGACAGGTGTGAAAAACCTGAAGGTGTTTCACGACTCAGTCCCCGGTGATCCTTTATTCAGGTGGCCAGGGACAGGCCATCGCTATTGGATCCCAACCTTGTGGGTGGACAAGCGAGGGAGGATCACCTGGGTAGGAGGTACTGGAGGAGCGGGGGGAGACACCGAAAGGTGAGACATGGTATCCCAAATTTCCTGACAGTTATTTACCCCGTATTCCCTATACCTTTATGGGATACTAAAACTCCCATAACACCCCTCCTTGCCTTATGATATGATATATATATATATATATATATATATGATATGATATGGCAGCTCAACTACTGAGACCAGGAAGATTACCACTAGTAACATGCACTGGCCTTGTCCCACTAATAAGGTCAGGCACTCAGTCTCAATCACACACACCTGAAACTCATGGACTGTTTTCCAAACTATAAAAGGTAGCGCAAAGAAAGACATGGAAAGCGAGACAGGGGCCAAGAAGGAAGGCAAGTTAGATGGTGGGACGGAGGAGCAGCTGAGAGAGAACTGCCGAGAACCTGGCCAGGGATAACGGGACGCCGAGAGTTGAGGCAGGAGAAAGCATGGCAAGGGAGCTGTGTCGCGACGAAGCCAAGAGAATTCAGAGAAGGGAGCAGAGGGGCTGGCTAATCCCTTTCCTCCATGTGCCAGCAAACTGCTTGTTTCCTCCCCGGTGCCGCAAGACCACCCTGGAGTGTATGAGGGGCAGGTGGGCAAGACCCTGACCTCGACGAGCTGAAAACCAAAGGACGCGTGAAAGCAATCACAGCCGGTGAGTTCAAAGATAGGGAGAGCCCAGTTTGTGATACGCGCGATTGTGGCAAGCTACAGTATTATATGCAAGGCTACGTGTCAAAGGATAAAGACATTGAAATGAAAGCTTGAATGTATTTAGCCAGCAAGGGCGTCACTGAGAAAAAGTAACGGAGCAGTGCTGTGTGAAGGCACATTGTTAAATGCTTCTGGAAAGATAACAGAACAGAGATTAATGGAAGCAAAATGAGTTGAAAGCCATTGAAGGAAAGGGCACAAGGAAAAAAAGAGCATGCAGAAATCCAGAAAGGATAAAGTGAACTGATATTTTTATTAAACAAGGAACTGTGTGACCGTGGGCCCATCCTAATGAACTACATGATTTTGTGAAATAAGGAACAGAGTGGCCGAGGGACCGTTCTGCGAAAACAAGTGCAAGAGGCACGGACATTGAGAAGTCAACCCTATTCTTAGAGTGGCCAGGCATAGTGGTGAGAATACTGTCCAGTTGTGAAAGTTTCCGGCGAGGCGATAATGATAAGGACCTTGCTGTTGGAGAGGTCACGCATGCGGATGATAATACTATGTGGTTGCAAAGGTCTCTGACAGGTAAACATTGTGAAAGAGGTACAAAGGTTGAGGAAGGTAGTTCTCCCCGAACTCGGTGAAGCAGAGCTGTTTAGCTGGAAAGTGTTTCAGCCATGTTTAAGTGTTTTGAAGACAGGCAAGGGCAGCCTGTGAAAGTAACTAAGAAGGAACTTTGTGAATATCTGTTTGTTTGAGAATTGTGAAGCCGGGTGAAGGAAGCCCGAAAGAATCAATTGAAGAGAACTGTGATGCATACTGAACTGACATTGGAACAGGCGAGGAAAGCCTAACAGATTTATGTGCGTACTATCCACCTTGAGGGAACTTTGTAAGAACCTCAGTGGACTAAACTTTGGGAAGGGAGTGGTGAGCCACTTTCATTGCCATTCTGACATTCTTTTGACAAACTCTTTATTTTCATCCATTTTCCCACACTTAGTATTGTGAAACAAGAGGGTAAGTATAGGTTTCTGAAACTGACTGTTCCCTTGTTTGACTGACTGACTTAGACCATTTTATTTTACTTTGATGGTAGAGACTACTCCCATTAGAGAATTAGGACCAGCTGGGAAGTTTCCAACCCCAGTCAAACTTAACAAAGGTGCTGAAACTCTTACCTTTTGTGTCTGTGTCCTTACTTGTGATACCATGCCTGCCTCACATAGTGTTATACAAGTAATATAGAGATGGGCAGGCAGGGAGAGGTTGCAGCAGGGGAAAGGGAATAATGAATGGCGGCATGCAAATGACACCAAGAACACTAACATGGTGGAGAAAGATCCAAAGTACCGCCATTTCTCGGACCAAACCCTGCAAGGTCCCAATTCTGAAATACTGCATCTAGTGATAAAATTACTTAACACAAAATTCTAGGTCCCACAAGGCTCAGACAGCAGCCCCAAGCACCAAGGCCAGTGCGCAGAGAGGAGTTTGGCTTAGAAGCTTAAACCAGGACAAATTATTAATGTTAATTAGTTTCAATTGGTAGTAGTAAGAAATAGATATATCCTTGAATGCCAGGTCTAAGTAGCTACTGTGCCAATTGTTTCCTCACCGAATGAATATACAGCGCCACAAGTGGCTGCCGAAGGAAAGCACGCGCACATTATAAGAGCATAAAATCTAATAAATAGATGAAATTGAGCTCTGAACAGTGGTCCCCTATCACGTGATCGAAAACAATGGTCATTTATTGCAGGTCCAATTAGACAGTGCACCTACCACTTTCTTAGCACACCCAGACAGACATGCCAAGGCCAGACTGGCCTCAGAACGAGAAGGGAGTAACTTCTTTAAACTGGATCCTAGCGGTTCACCCACCTCTACCTTCCCCACCACGTACATTGGCACAGCATAAAAGTGCTTGAGGTCAGAGGAGCAAGCGACCAAGCAATCTAATTGCGTTCCTCTTATCGACTATTATAGTAGAGTGCCAACCAATGGCATGGTAGATTGAAATGTATTATTTGTAGAAGGATGTATCTAGTAGGAGTTATTAGTTGTGAAAGAACCAATAGTAAAAGGATCATCTATAAGTAACTATATGTTCTATTTTCCACTAACCAATTGAGCAAGAGAGCAGATGTTTTTTAATGATGTTTACTATGACATCAGCTATGACTAGTATCGAGCTCAAAACGGTGTTGTTCCAAACACCATTTTGAGATTGTCAATTTTACGCTCTCCCGGCAGCCGTTTGTATCGGAATAAAGTATTGTTTTCTTGTGCACTTGGAGTTACTCTGTTATTGAGCATTTTCCCTTGGACCTCCTGAAGGGAGTAGTTTGAGTGCGCACTTAAGAGAAGGTTGGCAGGAGCCCAGTTCCCGCAGGTCCTGCCCGGTCTCGCAGACGGCACACGCTGGGCGCAGAGGGCAGAGCAGGCAGATCGGGAAGATTCAACACCAACGGACCTCAGGGATTTGAGCATATTGCGCATAATACTACCTGCAGGGAGGGTATAGTTTGTTGTTGTTTAAGTTGAAAAAGAGTATGGCAGAGAGAACAAGAGATACTTCTGACAGAAGTTTGGAAACGCTGCATGGTTGGACGTGAAGCCCAGCCTCATTCAGGGGCAGTAAACGAGATAAATAAGGAGATACCTTGCATAAAGGAAAGACAGCTGTGTAGAATAGATTTTATTTGATGTTGAGTGTTGTTGATATTGTTTTGGTATATAATAGGACGATAGAGGTGTTTTTTATGTGGTGGTAGAGTAGTAGTTAGGATTGTTTGGAGATAAGTATGGAATAGATTGAGATGGTGTATTGTTGGTCTGAGTTAGGGATGCCATTGTGTTGACATTTGAAAGAATTATGAGGGAGGCAGGTGAGAAAAGGAAAAAGGACAGTGAGTGTCGAAATGAGAATTGTTGAATTTTATTGGCTAGTTGAGTTTTTATATTATAATGAGACACCCCCCATTGCTCATTTGTGTAGGTTGTTGCCACAATATAAGGAAAAGATCCTTAAATATGTACAATGGGTCAAAAACACAGCTGACAAAATGATCCAGCCATGTCCTCAAGAAGGAACATATTCAAAGCACCTGCGCCAACACATGCACACATACTTACCCACCACACAAGATAAAGAAATGACAGAGCAGACCAAGCATACTTGATTTATGGAAGATGCTTGAGGAGGAGCCACAGATTGAAAAAGAAAGTATAAATGTGAGAGAACGAAGGGCATGTGCAGCCCAAGGCACGGCCTCCTCCCCCTCAACCAGGCACTCTATACTCGACAGTGCCAGGATTATATCCATTGCAAGCAACTCTGGCATGGTACAGTAATTCTCCATTTGTGCCCCCAGAGGGAAAAGATAATATTGGGGACAAAGAAACAAAAGATGGTACCAAAGGCACATTAGCAACACAAGTAGAACAGGATGAACGGCACAGTTTAGAAGCACAGCTAAAGGAAGTAAAATATTAGTTGCAATAGGTGAAAAGCATCAAAAGAGGGAAACAAGGAGCAGCAGTCAGACTAGACAAATGGGTGTGAGAACAGATATTTAAAATAGACAGACAAAGTACTGACAATGACAAGGAGAAGGAATTTGAAAGAGGATGATCAGGAGAGAAGAATATAGGATGTAAGGTTAATGCTACCATCAGTAGAACAGTGACAGAGGACAGAGAAGGAGAAGAGAGCATGAGGGAGGTTGCTCACATCGTCGGCAGAAACATAATAGAGATAGAAAGAGGAGTGTATGATGCCAGGGAAGGTCTTGGAGAAATCAGCAAAGGAATGATGGAAGAGGAAGGATGAGAGGAAGAAGAGTGTGAAGATGAAGGGGAGGAAGAGGAGGTGACAAGCTCCTCAAACAAGTTCGCCCAAAACACTAGAATATCATCTAATAGATTTATGGGATGACACGCTACTATGGAGAGGGGGCCCATCGCTCCTGGAGCTTCACCCAATATATTCAGTAAAGAAAACACCATATCTGAACAGATGAAGGAATTTTCAAGGCGGTCGAACAAGCTGCATGGCAATAATGTACAAAGGGTGCGGTTGTGCCTCTACGCAAGGCAGGGATGATGCAGTTGCCCTTGCTCCAAAAAGGGAGAGGATGGCTCACTATATACCTCAAACAGACGAAAACTATTTGATGGCTAACTTACCATCATTAACCGCAGGGACAGGAAAGTGTATTTAGAAACTGGAAAAACAATGGCACATGGCATTGGCGGTAGGGAAGTGAAGCATTTACTTGCTCCCATAGTGGGAGAACAATCAGATGATGTATTGAAAAGGGCAGGTGATCCCGATGTGGCAGTACAAAATAACGCACATGATGGTTCGCCTTTTAATAATTGTGTATGTGGAATACCCAGACACGTCCGACATGAGTGAGATTATGAAATGAAAGATGGGGACAGAGGGGGATCCAGTGGCATATATACAGGAAATACAAGAGAGGTGGCATTTAGAAACAAGGGAGTTGGGACAACAATATACATGTGTGGTTTATGCCAGGGTCTTCCTGAAGGGGTACGACGTTCTTTCATCAACAGGCATTACAAAGCCTGCAGTTTAAACGTCTTTGACAGTTCATGGAATTTTTTAGGGGGGGGTGGGAAAGGGCAGATAAGTGGTTGGGGTTTGGGTATAGGTATAAATAGGTGCAGGAGGGGGGGTTGGGGCCCCCACCTCCAAAAAAAAAACGAACTCTCAAACACGTTTAAATTGCAGGCTTTGAAATGCCTGATGGTGAATGACATAGAACCCCTGAAGGAGAGTAGAAACAGCTAAAGGAAATTGTAGAAATTGAGATGAAGTAATAGAGATTCAGTTGAATATTGTCCATTATTGTCAAATGAGACAAGAAAATGAACGAAACAAAGTAGAGGACAGGTAAAGAGAGGACGCGAAGTAGGTGCAAAAGAAATTGTCAAAGATAACAGTAGAGGAAGCAATGATAAACTTTGCAGGAGAACATTATGAGCAGGAATATCAACAGGGGAGAGCGTATATTTGGGAGGAAGAGGAGACGGTAATCATCTTGTTGGTTTACAGGCCTCCAGGGCCGGCAACAACATTATTAGAGGGTTCTGATGACTTTCTTGGAACTATAAGTATCAAATATAAGGAATTACTATGTATAGGTGATTTGAATGTCTGGCTGGAGGATCACACTAAGTCAGACTCTAAACAACTCTGGGAAATAATCAATACGAGTTGTTAGCATTAAACCAAACTGGCTCACATAATTCTGGCCACGGCTAACAGTGCTAAATCAGCCCATAAGAAAAACGAGCTGGATGGTATACCTGGTAATGAGGTAGGAGAGGCACTGAGTTTTTGTGCATCATCTCAAGGATGTAATGATTTCTTGGAACAGGGGGCCCAAATAATGAACACCATTTGTGCTAAATATATCCCTTTGAGAACAAGTATTCCCAGGAGACCTTCTACAGCCTGGTATACTACAGAGCTCTGTCAGCTCAAAACAGAATATAAACATGAGGCGAACAGATGGTACTCCTCAAAACTGCACGAACACACCCTGCTAGGAAAAATAGCGCTGACTAATTATAAAAAAGCTATTTTCAGAGCAAAATCCAACTTCCTAACTAGAAGAATTACAGCTGCAGCAAACCACCCTCAAGAGCTATTTAAAGTAATTGCACACTTTGTCTATCCTTAGACCACGTAAATGGCCTGAATACTTTCTTCGTGGACAAAATCTCAAATATCCAGGACACTATTGGGTCCCAAAGGGTGTCAGAAAGTATGACCGCCCCAATCCCCCTCGACCCTTATGAATGAGACTATTGCCCCGCTGGAAGATGTAACCACTAGGACTTCCCCATTTACTTTTAAACAGGTATCAGAGGAGGACATTTGCAACCTTCTTCTAAAACTTAAACATACCAATAGTACACTTCTTTCTATCCCTGCATTTGTGGGCAAGCAAATTTTGATGGAGTTAACTCCCTTTCATTACGAAGTTCATCAATGCATCTTTCACGCAGGGGGTGGTTCCAGACCTCTTGAAATGATCAGTCATTTCCCCGATGCTGAAGAAGGCCAATCTTGATCCTGAGGATTATCAGAATGACCGCCGGGAAAAGTTCTGGAAAAGGTGGCCACATGTCAGTTCTAGAACTCTAAATGTAACAAACAATAGGGGAGCCCCTGTGTGCAAGTGAGAGTGGGGGCAAAGTATGTAGTATTTACAAAAACCGACAAAAGAGTACTCACACTCGAGACAGTCCTAGATTCTGTCCAACATTCAAGTTAAATCTCCATAGTAGTTTAAAGGCTAGTGTTTGCGAGGCAAATCACTAAGGATACACCAAGGAAGCAGTCTGAGAAATGCTAACCATAAATTTATTGTTAAAAGCACAGTTTTTTGAGATTTTACACAATTTCTAAAACAAAAGATAAGTAGAATAGAGGAATTGAACAAATAAAGAAAAACAGAACATTCATCACAAATACATCAAGTGCAAAAGAAGGGATAACATATTAATCACATCAAGATAAAACAATTATTACAGGCTACCCGTAGTTCCTGCAACATAAGGCCTTCCAGGGTGTATAAAAAATTACCCTGGTAGGTATGCAAAAAGAATATTATTTTAGCTGAGTTTGTATATAACGTGTAGGAAAGAATCAAAAGTTCGTTCCTAAAGGGAACAACATATATATAAATCACGTTTCGACATGCCAAACTGGCATCAGTAGTCAGAGCCTTCCTCAGGGCAGGATGGAGGTGAGTTGATAGTGTCACCCCAGTATAGATTAAAGAACGGAGTGCAGTCCGTAGAGGCTACTTTTCCAGACCTATTGAACTTCATACGCTGTGTAACAATGCAGCCAAGTAGAAAGAAAAAGGCAGAGCACACCTGGGTCACGCTTCTGAAAATGCTTGGTAGTGAAATACTCCGGGTAAAACTTGTCCGAAGGGCTGGGTGGAGAGGAAAACACGTCCGTCTTAGGTAAATAAAGATGGAGTCAGTAGTCACCAAGGGTGCTATAATGAGCAAGCACACCCATCCAGTATATGAAAGTAGAAAACAGCAGAGGTTGGATTTGTCTGTTCAAAATCCCCGTGGAAAGGAAGCCACGTTCTGCTAACTCGGTTCACTGAGTTGAAGCCAGAGGACAGAATGCCTCGTCATGCTGGGGTGAAATGGCTGACCGAAGGTCCTGTTCGAGACTGGCAGCTGTGATAGATTAGCGCCGGCTTGTTGGATACGAGGGGGTTGTCACGGTAACTCCGGTCCTCATCAAGTTCTAGAACTCTGTCTAAGTCAAGGGTCTTCTTCACCCTCTACAATCTGGTTTCCGACCCAGATTTGGTACGGAGACCGCATTGGTGGAGATATGGGACAAGTTGTTACAGCCAGGAGATGAAGGTAAACCATCCCTGCTTGTGATACTCGACCTACCCGCAGCATTTGATACAGTGGACCATGGCATTCTGTTCGATCGCCTAAAAAATATAGGGAATGTGAACACATGTGCCATTAACTGGTTTGTTTTATTCCTGGCAGGCTGCGAACAGCGGGTACAGGTGGGAGGTTTAATTTCTGAAATTCTTGCACAATGTTCTGGTGTACAGGTGTACCACTTTCTCCCCTCTTATTTAACATCTATCTTTGCCCACTAATGGACATGTTTGAAAAACATCGTCTCAAGTTCCACTCATATGCTGATACACAGCTGTACATCAGACTTGATGATGTAGAAGATGCCCTCGTCAGAGTGGGCAGGTGTCTAGAAGAAATAGGGGTATGGATGGCACAAAATTGGCTACAGCTCAATCATAAGAAACCAGAGGACGTTCTTTTTAAACCCCTACTGGATGGGAGCAATAGACCGCCACCACCCCAGTTTCTGGGTTCCACACTTAATTATGCATTGAGGGTCAAAAACCTGGGATGTATCTGGCAGAGCGATTTGAGCTGTGCTGGTCAAGTGTCAGCTAAAGTGCAGTCAGTCTTTTATAATATTTGGTTGTTGCGACAGATGCTTCCTTATGTACCTGAGACTGACTGTGCAGTGTTTGTTGGAGCTTTAGTCAATTCCAAATTGGATTATTGTAATGGGCTCCTTGCTGGTGTCCCGGCCAAAAAGATCTATCACCTACAAAAGGCACAAAATGCAGGCGTCAGACTAGTGTTTGGGGCTCGTAAAAACAACATAACTTCAGGCCTCAGCCGCTCCCTGCATTGGCTAGCGGTAGAGGATTGTGTACATTTAAAGATCAGCTGTCTGGTGTTTAAATGCATTAATGGCCTTGCACCAAGCTATTTAGGGGTTAGCTTAATCTATACTGTGCTTACCGGGCCCTAAGGTCGGAAACAGACTGCTGCTCATCTCATTATACAAAGGACAAAATGTGTCAAGAGGCGATTGCATAGTCTCAGTTGCTGGACCCTGACTGTGGAATAGCGTCCCTTTGAACTTAAAGGGGGTCAACTCCTTTCTGGCATTCCAAGCAGGCCTTAAGACCTATCTTTTTAAATAACTGCTTCTCTTCCTCATCATCGCTATACTACTATTGGGTGACTGATTTCTGCACTCTGTTATATTTCCATCTGCGTCAGGATTCGATTTAGTTTGTGGTGTGCGCATTACCAATAACTCAAATCAAATCACTATTACCCCAGGGGGAAGGGGTGCGCACCAAGGGGAAGAGGGTATGGAGGTGCATATGGAAGAGGTTTTGGTGGGACGGCACCATGATTTGGAAGTTTTGGAGCAGTGTTGGTCATGAGGGAAGATCAGGCATTATGCATGGGAGTGTAGGAGTAGAGGGGCAATGACCGAAGGATGGCAGCAACCCAGCCTAAAAGGGGGGCCTGTATTTCTCCCACAAAATTCTGCACAGACAAGGCAAGAGCAGGGCACATTTCAATACACGCAACAGCAACCATTTCCACACGCAACCGCAGATGCACCAAACCACAGCAGCAGACAACCGAGATGCAGAAGCCACAAGCACAACAACAATCTTTGAATCCATTACAATGCAAATACAATAGTCTGGACAGTGGGACAGGAATATATTTCCACAAACTCCAGTACCCATGACGGGGAGTAAAAAAAACCTTCAGAGCAACAGGGTGGAGCCCACAGAGAAGCTTGATATGTCCAGTGCTATCATTAACTCCCGACCTGGAAGAGGAACCCTGGGTGGAGGTGACAATAGGGGATAGGATGTTTTCTTTTTTGGCTGACAACGGAGCGACAGATCTTGTGTCAGGGAAGGAGGGGTTCCACTGTCACAAATAACGATCGATTTACAAGGGTTTGATGGGGATATGACAACGGTTCCATTCACAGAAGAGCTACGTATAACAGTAAGAGAGGATACAATGGCTGAGCCACTGCTGTATTCTCAAAAGACATCGTTCAACATATCGGGAAGAGACCTGATGAGGAAATTACACATGACAATTTCATTCACTGAGGAAGGGATTATATGTTCAACACCAGTTATTTATGATGCAAATGCAAGCATGTTACGGATATAAAGCATTACAAGGGATGCCCTTAAATTCGGAAGTATTCCTTTATGTGATACAGGTATTGTTAGGATATTCTTCCACGACTACGGAATAAATTGTTACGAATACCCACAGAGTTTTTGTTTAGAGGAGAGTAGCCATGGATGTGGCAGAAGGGAAAGTCATAACAATACATTTAGATGCAGCAGTGGTGCGAGAGGTGTGAGAAACCAAAGGGTGTCTCAACCGGTAGTCCTCTAGAACTTGTCATTCAGATGGCCAGGATACAGCCATCGCTTTTGAATCCAGTTCCTGGGGGTGGACCAGTGCAGGTGGATCACCTGGGTGGCAGGTCTTCGGGGAGTAGGGATGAAGCAGCTGATGGCGAGCCACGGTATTGCCCCCTTTTTTGTTCATCTACCCCATCCTATTTTAAAGGATTTTCCGAAGTACCAACTCCTCATCCCCCCTTTTTACACAAACACTGGGCTGAGGAAGAGGGTGACAGAGTAACCAAACTAACTCTCTCGCATCGTACTGGACATGTCCCGTTAATCAGGTCAGGCAAAGTCAGGCACTTTACACTAAGTGTATACACCTGATACCAGTTGGCTCTCCTCAGACAAATAAAAGGCAACACCTAAAGACACACACTGAGCAAAGAGGAACACAAGTACGAGAAGAACTTCTGGGACAAAGGCACACCCGCTGGAGCAGAGCAACATATCAAGGGAAGAGAGCAGTGGGCTGAAAACCCCAAAGCTTCCCTATTGGAGGACGTTACCTCCGACAGACCGCGAAAGACACATGGAGAAGGCCACATCCCACAAGTGAAGATTGCATTGTGTTTCAAGGATGCCAGTGACCCTCACAAGTAAACGGCAGAGCTGGGGAGCCGAGGCCAAGCCTGTGGTACTAACCTTGACTCGTGAATTGGAAATAACAAACCAAGAAAGAAGCACACACAGCCGGTGATTTGGCAAGTGACCAGCAAGTTTTAAAGAGAATGAAGTAGCAACATTATATCACAAGCGAAGGCTGCACTCGTGTGGATAAGAAGTTAAACTTTGAAGTAAAAGGCAGCTGTGAGATCAGCGATACCAATTAACTGAGCGGTCGGGCAAAAGGCACTTCCTAATTCGAAAGTCTTTGTGAAAGGTGCATTGTTTGAAGTTATAAAGCTAACAAACAGCAAAGGCGAAATAAGTAAGAGTAAATGTGAACTTTGAGTCGAAGCGGTCCTGCAGTGGTTTGTAAAGAGAGCCATGCACATTCGAAAGTCTTCGTCATACGAAAGGGGTCTGAGCCCGATTGAGGGAGACCCAAATTACAATGAGCTTGGGGAAGGGAGCCCCCCCTTGCAAGTTTGTGTTGAACTGTGACGTGGGAGGTCTCAGCCTGACAGAGGGGGACATTTTTTGAACTTTACATTTGAAAATAATTTTGAAAGTCAAGAAAGAGACTTAAGCGTGGAAGGCCAAGTGGGCCTCAATCCACAGTTTGGAACTGCTTAGAGTGTTAGAAACGGAGCCAGAGTGTGTCATCCTGCTACAAGGACAACCTTACTTTGTTAGGTTTAACGTGAGGAGGAGAGCTGGTTCAACCACCTTTATTCTTTGGAACACTGATTGCTCCCTTGCATACATTTACACTTTTTGTACAAGAGATGGGGCAGGCATTATGTTTGTGTTAGCATAGGCCATTTTGATTTGATTGACTCCACTAGGAATGTTTATCGTTTGATGGTCGAGACTACTCGCATCTTAGTTAGAAGGCAAAATAGGAGTTTCTCCAACACAACATTTTCAATAAAGGTTTTACAAATTGTATCCATTGTGTCAGTGTCATACTTATGATACTTACAGAAGACAGTAGTGTTACACGGAACATAGGAGGAAGGTGTTAACTTGTGCACAGCCATAGCACTGGAGTCAGCAGAGCGATTGTGCAACATGACAGATGAGCTATTCAAAGAAAGTGATACAGATGAAGTGATTTTTGAAATTTCTATTCCATACGAATTGTAAATACAGTACATGGAAATACCTCAGATAATACAGTTAGATAGAAAGGTACCATCTTTCTTGCAAAGCTATCTGGCAAATGCACCAAGGATTCTATGCTCTAGCGGGCCCATTCGAGGTAGGTCTGCTGAAAAGGAATTGGAGCAGTACGAATAAAATTGAAGGAGGGAGCAAGTTTACCCTGAGTGAAGGCAGACAAAGGCATTTATGAAACGATTGCTGCATTGATGCAAGAGGGTATTATTGTGCCACCTGAAACCCAAAGTAACACAGTAATGTACCCAGCAAAAAAAGGAGGGTCTCAGAGAATTATAAGATATACAGGCCTTAAACAATATTGTGGAAGCAGAATTCACAGTTGTACTCAACCCAGCTACAATTCTGTGTACCATATCGCCTAATGCCACACATTTTACAGTGATTGACCTAAAAAAAAGGGTTTCTTTTCCGTTCCATTGCACATACTCAAAATCTTACAGCGTTTACGGATCGCAGGATCAGACTCCAACACACAAGGCTCCCAATGCGAGTCCCCCCAGTCTCTTCAATAGAGTGCTACAGATAGACTTAATGAATGTACAAACACTGAGTACGATTATACAGTACGTTGAGGATTTGCTAGTGTGCAGCAACACAGAGGAATAGTGCAGGACAGATTCTGTTAACGTTATTAACAGTATTATCTGAGAGAGGATACAAAGTGGACAAAGAGAAACTGCAGTACTGCCAGGAAGAAGTATTATATTTGGGCCAGATAATATTAAAGGAAGGGAGGAGGGTGATGCCTGACAGAGCAGAAGCAATTGCAAAAACACTCCGCACAGAGACAGTGAAAGAATTACAACAATTTCTGGGTCTTTGACTACTGCACACATGTTCAGGTCCCTTTTAGAAGGTGTGAAGGAAGCACAGAAAGAAAAGAGCCTGATAATGTGGAAAGAGAAGATCAATGTATTTGAGGCCCTGAAACAAGCAATAAGTCCAGCCCATGTGATAGGCATACCAGATTACAAGGACGATTTTTACTTATTCTCACATTCAAATGAAGGGCACAAACCCATGACATATTACAGTGAGATCTTCGATACAGTGATGAGAGGATATGTTCCATGTGAACAAGCACTGGCTGCAGCAGCCTTTTCAATTGAGAAATCTGCAATAACGATGGGCTGTGTATTAACATTGTATGTGGAACATGCCCGGTTTGCTGTTCTTGAAAAACCAATGTCCATGCTCACTACACAGCCATAATATCCAATCCATCAATACACATTGCTAGATGTTGCACGATGAATCCTGGAGATTCATTGCTGAACCAGTAGAAGGAGGAGAATGGGTTCATGACTTTTCTACATACACAGACACACATGATGACGTACCCCCAGTAAAGGAAACAAAGCTAGAGGGGGAGAGGTGGTGTTTTGTTGACCGTTAATCGATGATGGATCAGAGTACTGGATTGTGGCATTTGGGAGCAGCGGTGTAAAGGAGAAAGGGCGATGATTTGGACATTGTGACAAGCATCAAATTACCAGCACAATTTTCTGCGCACGCAGTCGAGTTTGTGGCTATATTAGCATTCGAAGAGCATGAGGACAAGAGAGTGTTGATATATTCTGACTCGGCCTATTTGACATCTACAGAACACTCAGGACTGTCACAGTGGAGAAGGAACAAGTTACTTACCTGTAACTGTTGTTCTCCAGCATGGGTCTGGCATGGATTCACATGCTCATGAATATTCCCCGTCGTCAGGCCGGGAATCCTCGGTACAGAAAAAAATCAGTATCAGTTTTGTTTCTGATCTGTCTTTCTTAGTAGTAACCCATCACTGGTCTCTGGGTCATACTGCCCCCAGCCAATGACTGCCCTCTCCCTAAGCCCCGCCTCCGGCAGCCATCCTCAGATTTGGTAGCACGTAAAGTGGCAGTATCACCAAGTGAAGAGCCACAGAGGGGTAGGCAGGAGGCTTCGCATGTGAATCCATGCCAGACCCATGCTGGAGAACAACAGTTACAGGTAAGTAACTTGTTCCTTCTCCAGCATGGGGTCTGGCATGGATTCACAAGCTCATGAATAAGAGAATACATAGCAGTACACACATGCACAACCACGGGAGGTGGCAACAGGGTCAACATTAAGCAATACAACAACTCAACATTAAGCAACTCTTACCTCCTCCCCAGGCTCACTTAAGGCGAACAGGTTGCGCAGCACTGCTTGGCCGACCCTGGACTCCTCCCTGGAGTCCCGATCAACGCAGTAGAATCTTGTGAAGGTGTGCGCCGACCTCCATGTCGCAGCCCTGCAGATGTCCAGCAGGGGCACACCAGACAGGAACGCCGTGGTAGCAGCGATCGCTCTGGTCGAATAGGCTCTCGGACGGCCGGGCAGCTGTCGGTTTGCCAACCGGTGACAGTGCATGATGCAGCCGGAGAGTCACCTGGAAATGGAAGTCTTCGAGAGAGCCTTCCCTTGATTCACAGTCCCAAATTTCACAAACAGCTGTGACGTCTTCCGACAACTCTTTGTGCGGTCCACGTAGAACTTCAGCGCTCTAACTACATCCAGCGAGTGCAAAGTCCTCTCGGCCGGCGACGAAGGCGACGGGAAGAAAACTGGCAACGCCAAGGGCTTGTTGAGGTGGAAGTCTGACGGCACCTTGGGCATAAAGGATGGGTGTGTCCTCAGCACCACCCTCGTGTCATGAAAAGTCAAGTATGGAGGCTTGCAAGATAGGGCCTGGATCTCTCCCACTCGTCGTGCGGAGGTGATGGCCACGAGGAAAGCTGTCTTCCATGACAGGAACTTCAAAGGCGCCGAATGCATAGGCTTGAATGGGGCCCCCCATGAGCTTGGTCAGCACCACATTAAGCTCCCACGCCGGGGCAGGAGCCTTCACCGGCGGGAATGATCAGAATAGTCCCTTCATGAATTCTTTCACCAGGCGATGAGACCACAAGGACGCCAGACCCATCGTCCTTGTATATCGGGAGATTGCAGCCAGATGTATTTTGATGGAAGCGTGAGCCAGTCCAGCTTTGGCCAGCGACAGTAGGTACGGCAGTACTTGAGGGGCCGTAATCCACAGAGGGTTAATCTTCTGTGCACGGCACCAGACAGAGAACCTCTTCCATTTATGTCCGTAGCACTTGAGAGTTGAGGACGCCCTGGCCTTTGCAAGAACCTCTCTGCAGTCGGCCGGGATGTCGTACCCTCCATACGCTAGTGCTGCAGGAGCCAGGCCTGCAAGTTCAGCGACTCCGGGTTGTGGTGAAGAATGGCGCCTCCTTCTCTGGAGAGAAGGTCTGTGTCCGTCAGCAGCTTGACTGGTGGGGACGTTGACAAGTCCAGAAGGTCCGGGAACCAGATCTGTCTCGGCAACGCCGGTGCGACGAGGATCATCCTGCACTGGGACCTCTTGAGCTGGTTGATGAGCCGGAGCAGCAACGGCAGCAGAGGGAACGCATAAAGAAATAGGCCGTCCCAGGGGAACAAGAAAGCATCGCCCATGCTCCTCGGCGGGGGGAAACCTGCTGGCGAACCTCCGGCACTTGGAATTCGTCGCTGTCGTGAAGAGATCGATTTGGGGTTCGCCCCATCGTCAGAAGAGTCGATCCACTTGATCCTGGCGTAGTTCCCACTCGTGGCACGAGCGCAGCTCCCTGCTGAGTGAGTCGGCAATCGCGTTTTTTATTCTCGCCAGATGAAGAGGCACCAGAAACATCCCTTGGGCGACGGCCCAATGCCACAGATCCTGGGCTTCCTTGGATAGGGCCGGGGACCTGGTTCCGCCCTGCTTCCGGATGTAGAACATCGTGGTGGTGTTGTCGGTGAAGATCCTCACCACCTTGCCCTTGAGGGACAGAAGAAAGGACCTGAGGGCTCAGTACACCGCACGGAGCTCCAAGATGTTGATGTGGAGAGATTCCTCCTCCGGGAGCCAAAGGCCTCTCGTGTGAAGATCTCCGGAGTGTGCTCTCCAACCTTCCAGGGAGGCGTCCGTCGTCACCGTCACCTGGTGAGCTGGGGTCTGAAAGTCCGTGCCCACCGACCGATGGGAGCGGGTACCCCACTACCGGATCGCCTGACGGAACATCTCGTTGAGAGGCATCCTGTCCTCGAAGCTGCCCGTCGACTGGATGCAGCGGGCGTCGAGGAACTCCTGTAAGGGTCTCATCCGAAGCCTGCAAAGGCGCACCAGATAAATGCAGGAGGACATCATCCCAAAGAAGGACTTGATAGATCTTACCCTGGCCATGTCCGTGGCCAGCAGACGCTGCACCTTGCCCAGAATGGTCCTGGTCCTTTCCTCCGACGGCGAGGCCAGCCGCGCCACTGTGTCGAGCTTGGCTCCCAGAAACAGGGCGACTTGCGACGGAACCAGGTGGGATTTTGGAAAGTTGATGGAGAATCCCAGGCCCGTGAGCAGTTCGACGGTCTTCGCAGAGTGCTCCACGGCGAGCTCCCTTGTCCTTCCCCGGATGAGCCAGTCGTCCAGGTAGGGGTAGACGTGGATCCCCCTGTAGGCGCAGCCGCGCCGCCACCGGTGCGAGGCACTTGGTGAACACCCTGGTGCCGACTTCAATCCGAACTGGAGGGCCTTGAACTGGTAGTGCCGCCCTTGGACCACGAACCTGAGGAACTTTCGGTGTCTTTTTAGAATGGGGATGTGGAAGTACGCATCCTCCAAGTCCAACGACGACAGGAAATCGCCCTCCGCCAGCTGTCCCAGCACATGCTGGAGGGTGACCATACAGAACTTCTGTGCCTTGATGTACTTGTTCAGTCATCGTAGGTCCAGGATGGGGCGCCATCCTCCTGTCTTCATTTTTACAAGGAAGTACCTTGAGTAAACTCCGGAGCCCCGAAGCCTCTTTGGGACGAGCTTGATGGCACCCTTCTTGAGCATCGCCCTTACTTCCAACAGTAGTTGAGGGACGTGATTTTCCTTTCTGGCCACGGGTGCAACGCAAGGGCAGTTCTTCTGAAGCTCGAGGGCGTGCCCTTGGGCCAGGGCGTCCAGCACCCAACGGTCGGTGGAGATGGACTCCCACACGCTGACGAACCTCGCCAGCCGGCCTCCCACCGGGGTGCTTCGGCGGGGGCCCGACCCCACGGTCGGTTCAATCTTGTTTGGAGGCCGCCTTGCCTCCTTGACCTCCTGGTCGACGACGACGGGCACCACCTGACTTGCCGCGTCCCCTGTAGGCTTCCTGGGATGAAGATCTTGCCGCCTGGTGGTAAGTGGAGGAGCTACTGACGGATCCCTTGGAGGCACCTTGTCTGCCTCCGGAGCTCCGAAAGGACGGCCGTCGTTGTTGGAGCACTCCCAGTGCCCGGGCAGTCTCTGTGTCTGCCTTGATGGCCTGAAGGGACTCATCAACCGCCTTCCCAAACAGGTTGTTCCCGTCGAAGGGCATGTCCAAAACCTTGGTTTGTACGTCCTGGCGGAAATCCGTGGCCTTGAGCCATCCTCGTGGTCTCAAGCAAACACTGTTGCCCAACTGACGGAAACCGGTGTCGGCGATGTCCGTTGACACCGTGATGGCGTGGTCCGAAGCAATCTCCCCCTCCTGTAGGATTTCAAGGGCCTCAGCCCTTTTGGCATCCGGAAGGAAGTCTAACAGAGGGGCGATCTTGAACCACAACTCCCTGTCGTAGCGGGCTACGATAGCCAGGGCGTTGGCCGCCTTGATAGTCGTCGCTGCGGATGAGATGATCCGTCGTCCCATCGTGCCCAACTTCCTGCCCTCGCCGTCCGGCGGGGAAGTTGATGTCGAGGCCAATGCCCCCCCAGCTTTCTTCTTTGCCGCCACCGAGACGACCAAATCCGGGGTAGGTTGTGCCCGAAGGCACAAGGGGGCAGCGTCGGGGACCCGGTACTTCTTCTCGTACTGGTCCCTCTTTGCCGGCGCCGTGGCAGGGTTCTTGAGGAGGGCAAGCCCCTCATCCCAGATGTCATCAAGAAGCGGTACGACGAGTACCGTCTTCCTTTTAGCCCCGCGCCGTTGGTAAAGGAACCCTTCTTTCTTCTTTTCTTCTGGGCAGAGCTGAAAAAGCTTGGATGCCCTGGAAATCATGGCATGAAAGGATCCAATCTCGTCGGGCGGGGACGCCCGAGCAGGGGGCGACGGGGGACACGTCCCGTCGTCGCCTCCATCGTCATCTGGTACCTGTCGTAGCCGTGTCCATGCCTGCATCATCCCCGTGGGTAGTAGACCGGGGGGAAGGCAGAGCAGGCCGCAGAGGTGGCCTATGATGCGTCCTCCTCCTCTTATGCGGTGGACTCTCCGAAGGTCCTGGTTCCGGTTCCCCCGTCGGGTCTGGCTCAGGTACCTCCGTCGGGGGAAGGGGCAACCTTGTCCTTATCTCCGAGCATAAGGACTGAATCGCTGACAAAATGGCCGCCGAGGTGTCCTGCGGTGCCAGAAACGACAGGCGCGAGGGCTCTTGAGGAGCCTTGTCGGCGATACCGTTGCTCTCGTCGTCGCCCTCGTCGGGATCCCTCCCGATGGGCTGGGCCTCTTCCACGACTTTGATGAACTCTTCTTCAGAGGTCGTGTCTGTATCCACGATGGCCACCAGCCCCTCCCCCACCTTTTCCAATGAGGACTTCGTGGGGGTCTTCTCAAAGGGCCTGAAAGACGACTCCCTCCGCGGTGGCAGGGAGACTCTGGGTCCTGAGGGCGCCTCCACTGGTGTAGCCTCCACAAGCTAAGCCAGGGCGGCGGCGACGTCCTCAATCGAGGTCTTAGCAGGGTGAATTAAGGCCATCGTCACCTTCTGGACGCCTGGGGCCTTCACCTTGGGGGGAGGGTCCGAGCCTCGCTCCCCCTCTGCCGGAATCTTCGAGATCGACCGGGGCCTCTCCAGAAGCTTCGCCGGGTTCTCGGACTTCCTCTTACCCGAGCCAGAGCGTTGGCTCGTGGTTGATGGCGCCGGGGAGGGTGGGCCCTGCCTGGCAGCCAAGGAGCCCGACCGTTCGACGCTCCCGGTGCCCGCGGACTTGCGGTGCTTAGCCTTTTGTTGGGCCCCCGTCGCCGGGGCACCCTCACAGGACTTAGAAGACGGCTCGGACTTCTTCTTCTTCTTCTTCTCGCCTGACGGGCTCTTCCCTTCCAGCCAGTTAGCGAGACGGAGGTGGCGATCCGCCATGGTCCGCTCCGACATGTTCCCACAAAAAGCACAGTCCTTCTCCTTGTGCGTCTTGTCCTCATGGAGACAGTAGAGGCATAACGAATGCTCGTCCTCCTTGAAAACATTCTGAAGCTGGCATCCAGGGCAGGTCCTGAACAGCTTCCCGGGCGTCGAGCTTCCTTTCTCCTGGGCCATGTCCGGGGTAGGCCTCGGAACTTCTGGAATCCTCCAAAAGCGTAACTCGATGAAATCTTCACCCTTGAGGGGCGTAGAAAACTCTGAAACGGATCCCCGTTGATCGGATGTAGAAACGGTGGAGCTTGAGGCTCTATTTAACCGAAAAATGAGAAAAAATCTCCTGAAAAAGCACGAAAACGGAGCAAAAGCTCGAGAGCTACAGCACGAGGACTCCCAACACTTGAGCGTGCAGTAAAAATCTGAGGATGGCTGTCGGAGGCGGGGCTTAGGGAGAGGGCAGTCATTGGCTGGGGGCAGTACGACGCAGAGATCAGCGATTGGTTACTAAGAAAGACAGATCAGAAACAAAACTGATACTGATTTTTTTCTATACCGAGGATTCCCGGCCTGACGACGGGGAATATTCATGAGCATGTGAATCCATGCCACACCCCATGCTGGAGAAGTAGGGGATTCCAGTGTGCAGACAGCACACCAGTACAGCATGCCCCATTATTAGGAAGATTACTAGATGCACTGGCATATCTCATGGTGGCTGCTGTGGTGAAGTGCACAGCCCACACTAGGGGCACAGATTTAATTTCCTGTGATAACAAAGCAGCAGATACAGAAACAAATAGGGCAGCTTATTTCCCACAAGTAGCGGAGATAACAATTGCCCCACACAAAATGATGCTCAACACGAAGATGGAAAAAAGGCTATAATGCATTATCATTGAAAAAAAAGATCTGGAAATTAGGCCTTTCTGGCCCACATTGGAGCTACTAAGATAACAGAGGATACAGCTTTCTTGTGTTTCCATAATTTCACATTGAACATCACAATGGTAGGAAAAGTAGTTAAACATCATGAAATAATTTATCAACAATGCATTTCCCAGAGACCTTCAGTATAGTAGCCCAGATGTGCAAGACTGGCATTTTTATGTAGTTCTATGGTGAACTTTCTACATACACAAGAAAAACTTCAAGAGATAGAATAACACTTTTCATGTAAATGTATGAATGCTCAAATGCTTTACGGGGGGCTACTGAAAGCATCTAGAACACATCTGGCATCAAAGATTTGAAGGCTCTCGGGGGGTGGGGGGGTCAAGAACCTGGTGCTTACATGCTTCTTAATGGATTCACATTGTGTTGCATTCTATAAGACTCATCTTTTCCTGAAGGTTTGTTAGAAATGATTGAAGGGCCAGATGTATTTCTCTGAATTCCATGTAATTAACTAAGTAGTTTCCAAAAGTGTAAGAGACCCTTAATGAGAACAAGCAAGGGTAAATAGCCTGTTGTATATGTTTTGCCAACTCATACATGACAACAGTAATGCCAGATGCACGTATCTGCCTTGTTGTGCCATAGATGAGAAGACATATCGACTTTGATGCCTTCTGAGCGGGCACCATGCCATTGAACAGGTTGTATGCTCTTTTTGGCTCCCACTAGAGGGGCACACATTCCTTTGGGCATATTTTTGGCAAATGTCAAGACAATCGCAGCTACACACAAAAGTATTATGCGTAATCCAGACATGGGTATCACATCAGCCACACCTCAGTGATGTCTGACGAGTACTAATGTTACTGGGGTTGCTCTTGATACTGTTGTTCAGAGGAGAACAGACTACAATCTTAGCACTCGGCTGCATTTGTAGGCAGACTGGTATGAAAACAGAAAGCTAAAACACCATTAGTGAAATTGCTTGATGGCTTCGGTGAAACTAAAGGCTCTTGCAATAGTTACTAATTTAGAATACTTGAAAGTCCTACAAGAACTACGGATAGGTTTAAGAACTCTGACGCTTGGATGGAATTAACATCACAAAGTGCATGCATGCATATAGATTAACTCTGCATAGCGCACACGGTTTCTTTTTAGATTAACTGTATGGCTGTTTCATTAAGATGAGATGTGTGATGAATGAGTGCTGCTTTATATTTTCTCTTTTTATGTGAAGGATATACGGTTTGTGACTGGCCATGTACAATTGTTATTTTAGTACATACCCTCCTTTACTCAGGCATTGACTGCTCTATATATGCTCCATTTAAAAAGAATACATGCTGTGTTAATAGAAAGAACTTCTTTAACACATTTTGGTGTTGCA
Organism: Ambystoma mexicanum; assembly: GCF_040938575.1. Classification (NCBI taxonomy): domain Eukaryota; kingdom Metazoa; phylum Chordata; class Amphibia; order Caudata; family Ambystomatidae; genus Ambystoma; species Ambystoma mexicanum. The sequence goes on along the minus strand of NC_090936.1, from coordinate 267,644,124 downwards.
TTATGTAACCAAGAGAGAGCGTAAACTTACTTCATAGTAGCATATCTTATACATATAATCTAGGGAGTTTCTCTGTTCATTAGATACCTGCATGATCCCCATTAGGTCTAGATTTAAATCTCTGGGGCATCCACCTTAATTCTTTGCATATCTGTAGCACTCATGCAGCTGTGTCATTTGCAATCCGGTATGGGTTGTCAGGGAAATGTAATTGGGCATCAAGCCTAAGAGGGAGTCCACTATTAATTCTGAAGCATGCTCCTGACTAAAACATGAATGTGTTCTTCAGGAATGTCTCTTCAGATTGGAAACCCCATCAACAACTTGTCTAACATTACAATCAAATAGTACTGAACTCAGGGGTTTTGGACTTAATCTTAATTCAAGCAGAGCCCCAATTTAAAGGTTATTGATGTTAGCCTAAAGAAATATGCTCACCTTGTTGAAAGAAGGGAATGTTTAACAGCCAGACATCACTGGTGCAAGTAGACTACCACCACTAAGAGGTGTTTTGAGAACACCCAGATGAATAAGACATGATGCTGATTTGGTCATACAGAATTAAAAGACCTATCCAAACCAAGGTTGTAGAGCCTTGCCCATCATTGGGATCTAGTCCTTTAAATAGGTCTTTGTAGATCATACTGGTCCACATTATTAAAACTCCAACATGACCTGCATCAAAGGAGTAGCAATATGGTTTCTGTGGATATTATTGTAGGGTATGAATCACTTAAAAATCAACTGTCCATGTGGCCCCCGATCTACACAGTTTTACAGAAGTGTGATATCTGCAAGTGTATTGCAATTATAGATTGTTCACACAATCTCCCAAAAACCCAAGCACAATCAATTTTCCAGATAGCTAATAATATAGCTATCACAGAATAATACCTCACACCCAGCCAATCACAATCATTTAAGGACTGGTAAAGCAAAAACGTTTACTCCTTGCGAGCCACTTTGTTAAGAAATTTTCCTAACAAATCAATAATAATAAAGTTGAAATGTCCAGATTACATTACAAAAGTGAAACACGCAGTAAAGGAAGGAAACACTATTCTGACACTGAAGCTTAACCACCCAATAGGTCGAAAAATCAAGCAAAGGTTCAGCGATTCCATAAATGATTAAACGGCTTGGACTGAGTTAACTTAAAATGAAAATGCACAGCTAAGGTAAGGGCCTAATCTCTCAAGTCCCTACCTTAATACAGCAGTTCCTTTATTGTTGGTCCAAGGTTTGGAACATAAAGCAATGGTATTTTTTAAGTTATCACATGAGGGCACTCACATAGAAGTGTTATTTTATCAAAGTTGCGAAATTAACTCAATGTTTCTAACATGGAAGGCCTAACCAAATATTAGAAAATTTAGTATTTATTTTTTCATTCCATTATTTGTGGACATTTATGTTATTTTCACTGAAAGTGGACCTCATTATCTATAAAACAGTTTTCCTTTCACTCGGTTTGACTTTTAGGCCCATCAGTATACTGTATTCTCTGCAGAAATACATAATATACAGTTATAGCACACAAAACGGGAGCATTGCAGCCATACACACCACCTCACTAATGATACCTAGTAATGCAGAAACACATGTCTGGGGTTGTTGATGGGACTCTTGTTCAAAGGAGAATTGCTACGATTTTTGTTGCTGGACAGTGCTTGTGGTGTGACCAACTGATATGCAAATGGTTATATCTCCTCTAGAAAAGATACAGTGAGCTAAAACATGGCTGGAGCACGAACCATAGAACAGGTCACTTAGGCGTATTTGTTCTCAGTTGAGGCGCTCCTACATTTTTGCCAAACAGAATATTATCAAGATTAACCACTTACTATTCACCATCTCTCATGACAAAAGGCATCCTTCCTGAGAGCAAACAGCACTAAAATGTTTCTCTCTAGTGACAACTAGAGTACTTACTTTGGCAAGATGAGTCCTATGTCTTCGGTCAAGGGTCACATCTGCCCTCTGCAGTGCTGATGTAACATCCGATCTGTAGGGCCGATGAGGTGAAAACGTCTGATAAGCAGCAATGGAACCATGTGAAGGAGATGTAGGAATAGACTGGAAAGCCTGGTCAGAAATATTAATCATCGTTTTTGGGCTGTTTAGAGAGCTATGCCTTTTCAGGGTGGTTTGCTTTTGGTAAAACTGACGCTGCTGCCACTCGTAGAGCTGCCACATTGTGTCGTCTCTGATTGACCTCCGTTTTTCATCACCTGCACCAGTCATTGGTCCCATTGTCCGATCATACGCTGAGCCAGTCATGCTGCAAATGCTCTCAGGCCTGTTTTTGAGGTTTCTTGGCAAAGTTCTGTAGCCTTCTGGGTAACGAGGCATGACCTGAGCTCTGTGGCTTGGCATATTTCTTGGCAGCGTCTGATAGGAAGTTACACTGCAAAAAGAAAGTTTGTTTTAACCATGCTATATACTGTATAGAAAGTGCTTTAAGCAAACAGTATTGGTTATTATATAAGCCATTACAATTAAAATGAAGACTGTTGCCAAAAATAATGAATGTGTACAAAACACAATATGCTGCTTAACCTCGAGCCAAGCAGAGTTTTAATATAATTTCTAAATAATACATTTAAGATGAGTAATAAATCATGTTAACACTAAATATTCTAGTTAACTTGACACAGTTGGAAAGGAGTACTATGAACGGGTAGAATCCGGCAAAAACAATCTCAAACATTTAAATAATACATGTAGCTACCAAGAAAACATTTTAGAAAGGTGATCAGGCAAGCTTCAAATTCCCATTCATCTACATCCATATCAAAACCTTTATTTAAATACTTAATAAGGGGCATTTGCATAAAGACATTGAAGGGCCACTTCAAAGTATATTTTATTCTATGACATAGAAGGAATCGGCAACAGTAACTTGCAGAACAGCAACATACGTGTAAATGTACCTTGATGGGGGTGCTCACGAGCTTGCGACCAAGATGGACGCAAAGCTCCGAGCTCTGTGTTTGGGTGATAAGGAGAGGAGGCTGTGAGCTGCTATGGTCAACCTTCATGTGTGCTACTTGGTTGGGACGGTTGTGCGTCGCAGAGGAGACTGTGGCGTTGCAATCCTGAACAATTCCTGAGCTGGCATCGGCCAGCACTGGCACCCTGTGTGGCGGCTGGAGGACCTGTGTGAGAGCCGCAATGGTGAAGAGTCCACAGCTGAGTGATCGCTGCTGGCGACTGGGTACGGGAGGCCCATTGACAATTTGGAGGGGCTGACTGGAGGGGAGTGCGGACCGCCTGTAACAGGGTGCACAGGTGCCGTAATGACCTGTGGTGGGTCTGCCAGTGGTGTCTTTGTGAGTGCCAGCACATCGATACCAGATGCAGGGACTAGAGCTGTGTTTTTTTCCTGCTGATGCAGGATTCTGGTCTATTGTCACTGGCTGTGATCCCCATTGACCGCTCACTCCTGTCTGTGGTCCTTGTGCTGACTGTACACATCTACTCCTGTTATTGCATATGCACTCCGTTCCTACGTCATTGGTGGGGGCGTAATGCTGCTTGGCCTGCTAACTGTGCTGACTGTGAGCGCTGCTATTCTTAGCCATCACCAACATATAGCTTTGGATGAGACCCCAAGCTGCTGTTTGTTACACTGCAGACTATTGCAGGAAGTGGGTTGAGGCAGAGTCTTGTGGTTTCACATGACAAAGGGGAACAAGCGCCAATCTTGGCTCCCGTTTATACAAAAAGATAGTTTATGCATAAGAATCAAGCTGCAGCCAATGAACCAGAAGTTGTCACATCAGAGGCAGCGGGAATGGAGAGGGGGGGAGCTGCGGAACGATCCAACCTTGGTCACAGCGCCAGCTGGCCCCTCTCCTGACCGGGCCATTGTACTGGGCCAGATGGCGCAGGAGCGGATTGATAAAGAGAGTGGCCGTATCTCTGAGGCAGAACATAGGATTGGGACCCTTAAAGATGCCAGTGCGGAGGTATGTCAGGCGGTGTGTACGCTGCATCGAGAGGTGAAAGTCATTAAGGACAAGAATGAGAATTTGGAGACAAGATCACGTAGGAATTACATTTGTGTGGTGGGGATCCCAGAGTCAGTTCCCCCGCAAAATATGTAAGTCTTTATGGAGGAGTTTATCAAGGCGGTGCTATGGACCCTCTGCTATCGTCTCAGTTTTTGATAGAGAGAGCACACTGAGTTTCTGCGCATGTGCCTAAAATGGGTCAGAACGCCCACCCTGTCATCGTGCAACAGAGATCCTGTTCTTCACAGAGCAGGTGAACTGGGGCGACCATCAGTATATAGACACCAGGGTCTCCTATCTGGATTTCACCCGGGTTGTTCAGAAAGCAAGAATATCCTTCATGGCGGCGAAGCGTTTCCTTCGAAGGCGTGGCCTTCAATATTTGATGCTATATCCGTTTAGACTCAGTTGCGCATAATAGTAAAACTCTTTTTTTGCAGATCCAACAGAGGTCCCCAAATACCTGGCACCCTCCCCCAAGGCTGACTATTTGGGGGGCGGTGGGTGCCGACTCATTTGTTGTTGGGTGGCCCTGTGGGCATTTTTCTGTCTTGAAGAGGTAGATTGTTGGGGCACATGACCCTGCCGGAGGTCTGCTTTGCCTACTGCACATGATGATCTTAAGATGTGTTGACCGGTCTCCCCGTGATTTGCAATCTCTGGTCGTCTATACCAATTACAAGAATGTAACAGACCAGTCCATAAGTTGATCGATTTCTGTGCTGTTAGAGGCCTCCTCTTCTTTGAGCCCTTCATTGGTCTGGTTGCCAAGTACGACGCCCCTGGGAGGAAGGATAGCTCAGGGGCAACGTGTTTGTCCTGGCAGCAAGACAAAGCAGCGCAACACAGGTTGGAATCCCGATCCCACACCTGGAAACCACTCGCTGGTATTAAGTGCATTATAGAAAGAACAATTATAGGGTTCCATGTGTTAATAGCCCCGCAAAAATATTACGATACAAAAATATTGCCATATTTTTGCAGTGATATGGAGCCATGGACCCTGCGGGGGACCCCCCACCAACCCCTGCATTATTTTTAAATGTGCGGGGGACACCCCACAACCCCCGCTCCCACAAATTATCCCCCCAAAAAATATCACCTATGGCGAGACAAACAACCATATGTACGGCAATATTTTTGGTGGGGATAATATGTAGGGATACCAATTATAGTTACCCAGTTGTCGTGGAGGGTATTTTGTTGTTGGGTACGTTATTTCGCTGTGAGTTGGGTTTTGGCAGTGTGGGTGGGGGGAAAATTGAGTTTTGTGGGAAGTTGGGGTTATTATTGAAATAGCTCACGGTCTGAAAAAGTATGTATAAAGCTGCTGAGTATGAATGAGTCTGGGCTCAATGCGAGTGGCGGGTGTGATCAATTAGAGATGATCATCCCAAAGAACCTCGTCTGGACCCCTTCTCTTTTGGCTAGGGAAAGGCATTCGCTAGCTGATCCTGGCCTTGGGGGTGGTGTTCTGTGGGAGGATCACATGGGAGGGGATTTGGGTCAGAAGGAATGAGGGTACCCTTTGAATAATGTCCCTAATGATCACGCATTATTAATGGCTTATTATAACATTATTATGAAGATTTTGAGGTAAAAACAACAAAGAATGGCTCTTAGTACTGAGACGAGGAAGAGGAGTACAGAGTTACTAAACAATCATGAACCGTCTAGTGGTTGTATTGACCCACACCTGAGCAGGACCTTTAAAAATGTAAAGACTGGTCATTGGAGAGCAGGAGAAGCAGCAGAAGCAGCACAGGGATGCAGACACCGGTGCCACCGCTTTGCTGAGAGCGGGACATCATACTGAAACTAGGGCAGAGGTTGACGAACCCAGCTGACTTGCGGGAGAGAGAAGCACTCCATGTCCTGTATATCGCACCGGTGTACTCCTTTCACATGAGCGTGTGTGGACAGCTGGAAGCTGACTGAAGCTGTCAAACAAAAATCAAGTCCTGATGAGTCTCGAAGCACCCAAAGCACAAGCAGTGAGTCAGAAAGAGATACCAGTGAGTTTGCCAATCCAGGTGACCCCCGAAGTAGATCGCTGTGTTAGAAGTACATTTTGAAGACCAAACTTTTAAACAAATGGGCACAACTCTCCAGGTGAGAAAAGTTGAAAAAGAGAATATTTCAACCCACATTGCCCAAGCCAAAAGGGGGCAATAATTAAACAAAGTGAATGTTATTTCCCCAATGAGAAATGTCCAAGAGGAGAATATTGTAACCCACATTACCAAAGCCAACAAAGGGGATACAAGTTTCCTAAAGAAGGTTGGGGACATTATAATCTGCATTGTCAAAGCCAAAGACTATGAAGGCTATTTGAAAGTAGCAATCCCAACATAATACAAAACATGGGAGAAAGCCGTAAACCATTGCCACCAGCCAAAAGGTTTTGTAAAATGTAATCAGAGATGGCAGGAGAAAAGCCCTCTTTGTAAAAAGGATCAAGGGGTGAAAAGTATAACCTGCATTGGCGGTGGTAAACTAATCAATGTGAGAATCATTGTAATTGTGGCAAATTAGAATTGTGAACGAAGTTGTAAACCCAAGGTATTGATAATTGTGGAAGAAGGTGTAACCCCATGGTATTGCAAGTCAAAACACATGATCAAGAAGTAGTTGTTGGTTCAACTTTCCTCATTAACGATTTAATTTGCGAAAGTGTGGAACAAACCTCACAAAGTACAGTTTTTCATAGTAGGAGTTTTTATCCTGGCAGGTGAGTAAACCAGGAAAGGGACATATAGTGGTTAGTCCTAGCAGGCAAGTGGACCATGAAGATGATGATGATTTGAAGTACTGTAAATGTGGAAGAAGGTCATGGTGGAAAAGAAGCGACAATTCCAATACTGTCTATTGATGAACTGTTGCATAACCATCCTGACTAAAATATATATTTGTGAATGAAAGAGCCTGACTAATGTGTTACTTATGAAGAAGAAAAGTGATCTGGGTATCAGAGAAATAATAATTATCTTGACTATAATCTTGTGGTGTGAAGACGACTTTTTGGTTTATCAAGCAGAAGGTTGTGGAAACTTTAACAATTACCTTAAAAATTGAGAAATTCTTTTAGAAACTAAAACAGAAACTTTGCCAAGTGAAGTACATATGGAATGAAAATAACTATGCTATACCTGAAGTGGAACTTGGCTATTGAACAGAAACGTCTATACCTTCAACACTGGTTTGAAATATCCTGAATTTATTCAGGGGAAGGGGATTCAACCCTGGTTACAAGGATTTATGTTTAGGATTCTTATGTTTGAATATATATGTTATTTTCTGAAGTTTTAATAACCAAATAATTCTGTATCATTCTGTGTATATATGAATGTGAGGGACAGATAATTTTAGTCATTAGGTCATTTTCCTTTAGTCTTAGTTTAATAGTAGGGAAATCCTTGATAGGTTAGGAAAAGATCGCCTTTATTATTTACCTAGCTGTTGCCTGCGGCTTTGCTCGCATGAATTTTGGGATTTGGTACAATAGTGGTTCTCTCTTCAGGTGCTAGGATTACCAGAGAGTTAGGCGATCTCACTCTGGAACAGGCCACATAAAACTGCCCATGTGAGAAATAGTCTTCCCTTAGGTCAATCCCTGCTACCTTTATAAAGTCTGCCCCTGAGATTTGATGATGATCATGGCGAAACAAATCTTTAAGGGGAACTGAAGTCTCTTAAATTCAAACAGATAAACTGATGGTACAAGAATTATTCATGGTATGAACACGGACCCCCCCCCCTGGCCAGTTCCCTCATCACTGTAGCCTCACATCTCAGTGGAGACCTTTCACTCGCAATCTAGTGCCATTACAGAGTTAGGTGGGTTGGGGTTCCGCAATATCATCACAGGTAATCCCACTTTGAGAAGAGGTTTGTGTTTGGGAAGAACAGGAGGATTTAAAGTGTTCAAGAACTCAACAGGGTTGTGGAATGTGCCATACCTTTGAACCACTGAGTTTTCAGATTTATACTCCACTTGAACTCCTCCGAAAGAATAAATAAGTATTTTATTGATTAAGACAGCCATGCTTTTCGTTGGCGTTAAAATGGCACGCTCACATAACCATTCTGTAGATTTATCCATTACATTTTTTATGTCCGGGTACAATTTGGATTTGAGGTCTGCTAAGGAATTGACAACTGTGCCTAGGGCAGAAGGGATTACAATTTTGCTCTCAAATACGGGATACTCTTACCAATTTTAACAAGCAGTTTGGAAACTTACTTTGTTATGAAGATTTTAAATGTGAATTTTTACTTTTCTAACACCTTCGGTTTTTGAGATATGGGTATCCTTCAAATCCCCCCCCCACCTCTCTTTTCCACCTCCCTTAACTGGATTTTCGGAAAATGGTAAAACATGCGTTTCTCTATTTTTGAAGAAGAATTAATGATATATGATCTGGCAGAGGGGGAACAGAGGGAAGACCGACAACGATCCTACTAGGCCAGGTGTCATTCAAGATCGCGCAAGTGGATGGGAGGGGGAAGGGACAGTGCAGTACGTGGGATAATAGAATAAATAACAAGTCAAAGTACAGCCAGCAAGGGTAAGTGCAGTACATACCAATTCTCATGATTCTACCATCTTTGGTTATTGACATATAGTTATCCTCATAAACGGCCCGTCCCCCTTTTCACCCTCTTAGGGACAGAATTTCCTAAATTCCTTCTGTAGTGGGTGCCTATCTCATGAAAACAATGCACCATCCAAAGTTCACATTCCTAGGTTAAACGGTTTGAGCTGGGCATTGATGAGTCAGTCAGGACGACTACTTTTATATATAAAGATAAAATGTCTATTTGTAAGAAAGCTCAACCTACTTGTCTGCCTCACATTTCCAACCTCTCAGATATGGAGAGCTCGCCTTGTGTATCCTGTTTTTTCGCAACTCTGGAAATGATTGATATTTTGAGTTGCAATGTCAGGGGATTGAACTACCCGTGTAAGGAGCACCAGGTGTGAGCTACTGTGAAAGGCATGGTGCTAAAATAATTTTGCTGCAAGAAACCCACTTAGTAGAAGACTCCAATGAAGCAAGGCCTGGGGCAGTAATAGGGTTTACACTTCATTCTTTATTTGTTCCAGAGGTGAGGAGACACTGATCTACAAGTCATTACGGTTCAGGCTCCTGGAGCAGGCCGCCGACCCGGAGGGCAGATTTGTCCTGGTCTCAGGTCTTTTGGCCTGTAGGCCTGTTACAATTTCAATATATACGGAATCAATATAGATGATCCAGATTGTTACTTACTCCTTCTGCATAGAAGTTATAAATATGTTGATTTTAACCTTATTTGGGTGGGTGACGAATACAATTCTGGACATTGAGAGGGAGGTGTGCCGGTGATTCCAGGCCTCTTTCCCAGGCAGCCCGTGCGGTTGCGCAGTGTATGACTGATCTGGGTTTGCCTGATGTCCGGCGGACGTTGCACCCTGAAGATCGAGAGTACTAATCGTCTGAGCATGACAGGATCTCCCGAATCGATTACGTCCCTGCGGTACCGTTGCTGGTTAGGAGGACTAAATATAGCGAGATTTTCCCTAGGATGCTCTTGTATCACTCCCCAATGAAGTGGTTGATTCTTTTGGACCAGAGCATGCTCCCACAGCCGTTTTGGAGGTTTAAGGTGTCAGCTCTGCACAACGTAGTATTCCGCTGTGAGATCTCTGAAATTCTGTTGACTTTTGCCTGGGGTTATCTGGTGACTATGCATTAGGCATGAAGGGGGTGGTGGTCTGCAATTCGGACGCGGGATGTGAAGGTGGTGTCCGACCCAGACCAGATTCTCATAACTTTTCAGGCATTTTACGAACAGCTGTATGCTGCTCGTGAGCAGGCTAGCCCGGAATTCAGAGCTTAGTATCTGCATGATACATCAATGCCCAGGCTGGGTTGGGACGCTCTCGATTCACTAGCTTCCCCTATTTCTGGCCACAAAATGGCTGTGGTAAAAGCACTACCTTCCTCGAAAGCCCTAGGCACAGATGGCATAACTAACAAGTTCTATAAGGAATATGGACCCATCATTGTTATTCACATGGTGAGAATGCGATTCTGTCGGGACCGCTCCCTCCAACATTACAGGAAGCAATTGTGTCTTTAAACTTAAAGCCTGGTTAAGATCCACTGGATTGTGCATCGTACAGGCCGATCTCGCTGCTGAATTTAGATATGAAAATATGTGCGAAAATGCTGGCTGATAGTCTCCTTCTGCATCTTCCCACCATTATTCACCCAGACCAGTCCAGTTTCATGCCAGAAAGATACACTTAACCTACACCATCTCTTTGTTATATTGGCCAGATTGATCCAGATGTTCAGGCAGCGTGCACCCTTTTGGACGTGGAAAAGGCATTTGATTCCGTAGCTTGGGGTTATTCTTGGAGGAGGTGGGGTTACTCATTACTTTTTGAGAGCGGTTAAATTGTATGCAAGAGCCAATCCTCGCATTGGTTTATTTTGGCAACTGGTCCGCTCCCTTTGTGTTAGGTTGTGGCACACGTCAGGGCTGTCCCCATCGCTCCTGCTTTTTGTGATAGCCATATAACCCCCGGCTATACGTCAGTGTAGATTCCATCGTGATAAAGGACTTGCTCTAGGGGGAGTGCATGAGCTTGTCTCACTTAATGCCAATGATATCCTGTTACACTTCAAGGACCCGATACTAATTTGATCTCCTTGACGCGGGAAGCAGAGGGTTTCCGTGATCGCTCGGGTCTCCAAATTAACTGGGCTTAATCAATCTCGTTTCCCCTAAACAATAATATGAGGTTGTCCAAGAGATATGGGAGCGTTGTGAGAAACCTGAGGTCGTCCTCACATCTACTCCCCTTGGGTGCTCTTCTCAGGTTGCCAGGGAAAGGCCATCACTTTTGGATCCTGACCCTGGGGGTGGAGAAGCAAGGGAGGATCACCGGGTGGAGGGTCCTTGCTGACTGGGGAGAGCAGGTCCTTAGGCGAGACATGGTATTCCCTCTTTTTATTCCATGAGGAACCCGTAATCCCAGGCGTATTTATGGGCTACTGTTATCCCTTTCCCTCTAGCCAGGGTAATAGCAGATGCTATTATCAATCTAGAAATTACAGAAAGAGCATGAAAGGGAGGAGGGTTAATAGCGATACATGGTATACCCCTTTCCCGTATGAAACCAACCCAACCCTTCAACGGCATTTATAGACTATTGTAGAACATCTCCCCACATTTTCCAGCATAAAACCCACTATGGTACTGAGGCGAGGAGGAAGCCTGCAGAGTATTTTAAAAGTCAGGCATGTCCCTTTAACTATGGTCAGGCAATTGGACTAAATGACCACCTGTGGTCACTTAGTAAGCCTAATGGATACAGAAAAGGCAGGCGGTTCACAAGGAAGGGGGACGCACAGCAGACCAGAAGCTGGAGCTGGAAGCTGGCGAACCGGAGAGAGAGGGGTGGGAGCCAAGTGCAGGTAGCCGTGTCATGCAAGGACCAGAGACGCCGGGGATGAGGCAGGCCCAGAGAAGGTTGTGAAGTCTTATGCCCCCTCTGTGTTGGGCGCAAGCAGGAGCTGTGGGGCGCTCCCTCTGTGTTGGGCGCAAGCAGGAGCTGTGGGGCGCCGAAGCACTGCGGTCGTTGCAGACCTGCGGGAGAGCGAGCTCCACTGTCCCCGATTCTGTGAGAGAAGAGAGGGGACAGTGGAAGCTGGAAAGGCACATCAAGGAAAGGAACAAAGCAGACTTGGGCTGCTGCCTGAAGTCGATGCATTCATATGGGAAACACTCATACTGGGGCGCTCTGAAAATAATCAATAAGCTTTTCTTGAATGTTGAACATTGGGGAAGACGTAAAAAACACTTTTATATACTGAAGCGAGTGCTTTCAATTGTGAATGTAACAGTTTCAAGAGTGAAACGGATGAACTTTGAATACCAAAGAAACTGACAACATTATTGACTACTGTACAGAATTAAAGCAACATGAAAGTATGATTGAATAAGCATTTCTAAATGCTGCACAGAGATAAAGTAAATAATTAGCATGTTTTGAGTGGAACAAAAGCAATGTTGTGCAGGTGGCAAACACCACAGTGAATTGATTGAAATACAAGTGTTGGCAAAGCAAGTAAAATCCCAAGAGGTGTGTGAGAAGAGAAGCAAGAATTGACAGAAGTCAAGTGTTCAAGGAACTACAGGTTAAGAGGAAGCCTGGACTGGCAAGAGCCAGAGAAGTATCAAGAGTGTAACCAAGTGAATGGTGATCAAGCTAGCCACGATAAAGTGCTGGCGGGAAATATTCCTAATACAAGACATACCTTTCTGTGTCAAGGGAAAACAGTGGACAATTTCTGATAAAGTAGATGGGAAAGGGGTATCGGTTGCGTAACCTTGATGGGTGGACCGTGTGGTCAGACGACAGTCCCTAGACCGAGTTACCTGCGTGAAAAGCAAGTGAAAGGAGGAGTCAAGAGTGTGAATCTGAAAAAGGATCAAGTCAATTAAAATATACATGGAAAGACCGTTGTAACAGACGAGTGTTAGTGAACATTAGTAATGGCAAGAGGGTTGTACAGGATCCCAATCCTTTGAGAACTGTTTTGTTTTGAACTTTGAACCTTCTATCTTAACTTGGCGAATGTAACCCCGAGACTTTGTAGAACTGTCTTGAACTCGGGGAAGGGAGCCCCAAGAGTTTAGTGGAACGGCTTTGAACTTGGGAAGGGGAGTTGAAAGGCAAGCCAGGAGCTGGAAGAAGCTCAGAACCTTATTTGGAACACTATTTCTTTTATTGCTGACATCCATACACACTGTTTAGCTTTAGTTTTAAGGGCATGTATAGGTTTTGGAAAGGCAGACTTAAGTTGAACTCTTTGACTCAGACTTTCCTTCGTTTTGTTAGGTAGGTAAATCCCTCCTTAGCTTAGGGCAAGTTAGGCCTTCATCCATCCTGACATTTAAGTTAAATAAAACACTTTTGTTTGAACTTTGAATCTGTTTGTCTGTGTCTTGTTTCATGATGCCTTCTCAGGGTATAGTTAGGAGCAACTTTCTGTGAAGTATCTTGGGGTTCGCAGAAACCACAACACTCTTTTGCTGGATAACCACGTAGCTTATCGGGCATACTCTGGAATAAGATTGATAAGTGGTGCTCGCTACGACTCTCCACTATTGCACGCACTGCTATCGCCAAGATGGTGGTTGTTCCCAAATTTGTAAACTATTTCCTGAATATTCCGGTATGGCCCGGCACGTCGTCATTTTGCAGACCTGAAATCCCTGCTGATAGAACTTGCATGGCACCCCAAAACGCCCCAAATTAAGTGGGAGACACTGATTCTACCTTATGATCAGGATGGCCTGGGAGCTCCGGATATGGAGCTTTACTTCTTGGCATCTCAACTGCATTTTGTTACCTACTGGAGGACAGGCTTACCTATTGGGTGTCGGGCTTCCGTTCCCATCCACATGTGCCCTTCTAGCGATGCTCAGTTCATCTCTTCAGGGCACTCTTGTGTCACGGAGGGTAGCAGATAAACACCACTTTTACCCTGTCGCTTGTACCAGTCACGCATGGTGGTGGCTTCTGGGAAGCCTACAAATCACAAAGGGAAGTTTGTCTCCAGTGAGCAGTTCATAGCTAGAGTTGGGCCAGGGTTTCGCCTTGTGTTTCAATATGTTATACTGAGTTCGGCATTCCGGGTTTGAATCCCCAGAATTCTAGCTCAAGCCACAGACTACATCAATACCGCATTTCTTGATTCATTCAGCCAACGCTCGTAACTTGGTTTCTTCGATCTATCTCATGGTGCAGTAGGCAACTCTGAGGGGTTCCCTAGTCTCTGGGGTGAAATGGGAGGAGGGCACCGGTATCAGCGATAAGCAATGGGCCAAGCTATGTGAATCCGCAAGGACCTGTGCTATAAATACTCGCTATAAGATGATCCAATTTAAAACTCTGCACAGGGCCTAGGTAGCTCCTTTTAACCACTTGCAGTTTCACCCTACCACGTCCGAAGAATGTCCTAGGTATCATGGAACAGCAGCAACCCTTCTACATATGATGTGGTCTTGATCACTGTATCTTCGTTCTCGAGTCAGGTCTCCTTTGCACTTGCACGCATGTTGGAACACGAGATACCACGTGCATTGCTTCCTTGTAGGTTTGGATGGCTACCTGGCTCCCCAAAGGTCTTCGGGGGATTGGTATGATTCTTGAACGCTGCTGTATCCTTTCAAAGTGGTGCAATAGGGCACGGCCAATGTTCTCTTGACTGCGGGACATGACATGGCTTACTATTCCATGGTCAATGCCACAGCTAAATCTCATATTTGGGCTTCTTTTTTGGCCTTTCTCAGCGTGCAACATCCTGAGAATAAACCAACAGCAGAGGAGCCTTTGGACCCACCATAGTTGTGGTACATATTTTTGCTGCTGGTAATCATTGGGGGTTTTGTACCTGCTGTTGGGCGTAGACCGCTGTTTGTATGTGAGATTTATTACTACTTGTATTTCTACTGTATTGTCTTCGACCCATGCAAATACACCCTCGTATTTTCTATGTTCTACTGTTTTTCTTCTTTTTTTGTTTTCCAGACTCCACAGATGATTGCTGTAATACTCTGGCCTGATGCATAAGTATGCCTTTGTGTGCTGGCACTAGCCTCTATATGTGTGTCACAAACCGCCAACACCCATTCCATTATGACAAAAAGCCAACCTGGACTATCAACATTTCAGGGCTAAAATCTGTGGGAGGCATTTTGCTTAATACAGGTATGACTACATTCTGTGTATTACAAGTCAGGTCGAATATACCTCAAACGCATTGTTTTAAACACCCCCAAGTCAGGTAATTATTATTTCTTTATAACTATCTAGATATGAAACCAATCATAGAGAAATTCCTACAATCCAGAACAATAACACACAATTACCACAAATTGATTTGGAGCACTTCAATAAGAAATTGAGGGGCTCGTTGCAGAATAGAGTGGCCACTGAAGACAGTAAAATAACTTTAAATTACCAAGGTAAAACTTTAAAACAGCCAACTTAACATGCAACCTTCTTCGAAACCACTGTACTCCTCCAAAAATCTACATAACCAGAGACTTGCATCATCATCCGCATGCAATACATTTAAATCTCCAAACGCAAACCTGACAAATTTTGTACTTGTAAATTCCCAGTTAAATATTGGACAATTTTCAAAAATATGGGCTGATTTAGAACAAAAACATTGACAACACATTCAATTATAAGTGAAGGAGAAAATGTTGATCACTCATGTATTTTAATTTTTTTCATAGGTTTGTATTGATTTTAACTCACACAAACAATATGCATTCAATTGATACAATCATGTAAATTTTCCACAGTAAACAAACCTTGGAATATTTACCCCAACAGACACACCCATCTCTCCCTGGTTCCCACCCCCCGATTTGCCTCCCGTACCAGCCCGTAACCTGTGTTCGACAACCTTAATTGAGCGCAGGCCGCCAAAAATATCCATCATGTGCATGGTGTTTATGGGTTATAACCTCCTGGACTGCTTCCATGGCAACCAGAGCATATAGACTTTGCACAGGGCGTCCATCTCACCACCAATCCTGTATGTTAGGACCCATCAGAGCTTTCCCTTACATCGCAATTCTACGTTTGGCTAGTATATACCCCAAATCTTTCATCTTATGAATATGCTTCTCTCTTTTGGGACGTGAGAAATGGCCCAGTAAACATGCCCTGGGGGAAAGAACATCCAACACCAACCCTGCCCAATGTATTCTGGCTGCTACCTCTTCCCAATATTTCTGCACCTTGGCGCATGCCCAAAACATATGTAGCATATCCACGTTCTCAGAATTGCACCAAGGGCAGTGTTGTGTTCCTCCACCAGGGAAATGTCAAATCCTCATGGGAGTCATAAACCTGATGTGCCACAAACGGCTGAATCAGCTGTATTCTAACGTTCTGGGGCACTCTTATGGAATCCCAGGATTTCCTTTCAAAGTGTGTCTGTGAAAGGGGCACCAAGATCTTCCTCCCACTTGCGCCTCACTACTAATTTTGCAAGGGGACCTCCCGTTAGCAGTAAGTCATATATCCGGGATATGGTGTGCCCTCCCACCGAGATGTTGTATAGGATGTCTACTATTTAGTGCTTTTCTATTGACTCACCAAATGTAGGCCAACGGCCTGTGATCTACCTCCTAATAGTGCAATGTAGCAAATATTGGCTGCGGTTCAGACTGGTGTGCAACTAATTCACTAAAGGGTATGAAAGATGTGTCCTGTAGTAGATCCCCTATCGTGATAACCCCACTGGGCTCCCAAATCGCACATATCCGCAGTCGCGTTTGTGTAGAGGTCGATACAACCGATATCAAAGGAATTGGTGCTGAGTTCGGGTCCGTAAGTCCTATCTGTTTGAGTGCCCTATCCCACACTTGAACCCCCTAAGACACTAGGTGTGACCCAAGACGGGCATGAGGCCTCTTGGCCAATAGCAATTCCTTTAAGTAGAAGTATAACTCTGTACGCAAGAGCATCCGTGTGTCTGGGGAGGGGTCTTCCGCCAGCCAGTTTACTACAAATTGCAGTTGTCCCGCTAAGTAATACAACTCGAAGTGTGGAACCTGATTCTGCCTTCCTCATGAGATCTACATAGGGAGGACAACGCTATCCATTTACAAAATAATGCAGTAGCCTCGGCAAGACCACCATTTTCAACAGAGCTGCCCTGCCCATTTCCGATGGGGGCAATTTATTTCAGAACCTTAGAGTTCTTAATACCTGCCAGGGTGCTCCAGGTGTTGTTGATGTGTTCTGTCTCCGGGTCGCAGTATATATGGACTCCCAGGTATCTAAACGTGTTAATTGTCCACTGCAGTGCCAAGACCATGGGGGAGTTCACCCCCCCTTTTTGGACAAGCTTGCTAACGGGAACAGGGAAGACTTATCCATGCTGATCGTCATCATCGATAACACCTCAAACAGCGACAGGGCTTCCATAATCAGCTCTAATATTGTCCTCTAGGTTCTGAATATATAATAAGGTCTCATCAGCATACATCAATTATTAGGTGGCTTACGCCCTCTATAACTATGACCACCTCAATATATTCTGTCCTCAAATATTGAGCCATCGGTTCCATGGCCATGATGTAAAGCAGTGGGGCCAGCGGACAGCCCTGCCAGGTACCTTTTTTAAGTTCCCACGAGTCCGAAATGTGCCTACCAGTCTTTACTCTGTGTGACTGGTTGGGTATAAATCAGCCACACCCATCTTGATCACTCATCTATATTGCACTAAATACAGACAAAGATGGCAATCACATATTTGTTACCTGCTAGATTGAATATGGATTGTGAAAGACCATTATATTTTATCTGAATTATAACACAACCCTAACATAATTGAACACTGTAATGTATGAATCTAGTTAGCCTTCAGTTTGATTCCTACCCTTAACAATTAACTTTAAAACTCATCTCTGTGGTTTGTATTATCTCACTGTATAGCATATTCATTTTTGTTGTCGAAACAATAAAAACACAGACATTCACCCCCTCGACTATTTAGTTGCTTTTTCTCTAACGAAGATAATTCAGTGCTTGCTTCAGAGATGGATGCACATACTACAGTTAAATCACAGGTTCATGCTTCCGTAGGGATGTCCTCTATAGGTGGATAAAATGTGTATTTATTGCAATAAAAATACATATTATTGCAGAGCTTATGAGGGAGGAATCCTTTAGACAGAGCTATATATTATTTCGACTATCTTTTCCCTTACAGTAAATAACATTGATTTGTTACCAGTAGATCATTACCATCCTATCATCAACTTGTCAATCTTTAAAACAAAATGTTTTAAATGTTTAAAAAAAAGTAAAGTATACCAATTACTCTGCTCTGTAGCACCACTTAGCAAAAGAGGACCTATTTCATCCAATCCAACCTCAGTTCATACCTAGAGATGACTTAGAAAAGGCCCAGTCAAGTGTTTCAGATGATTTTCTATGAATCAAAGGCAAATGGAAACTTTCCATGTCCCTACTCCTTTAAACACAGGCGATCATACATTATAGAAGGATGCTGAAAGTAATATATAAGGGTCTACACCTCTGCTAAAGGATCAGGCAATGTGAAGGCCAGTCCAATTTGAAAGAAAGATGTTTGACTGTGCGACAACTTGAAAGCAGAGAAAACTGAATGAAAGAGTTTTGTGAATCTCAAACTGTGACCAAGATGAAATTGATAAGGCAAAGAAAGTGCTGGGGAAACTGAAGTCTTGAAATTGTGAAAACGCCCGTGAGGAGGGTGCAATTTCCCAGCAAGGACAGTAATCTGGGAATTTGATGGCAATTTATGCAATGTGCTAGAATGGAATGAAATTAAACCTTTTGTTTAGAATACCGAACTGAAATGTGTGCTTGAATACCACTTGGACTGAAAGCAGTTGATATTCCCTGATAAAATAGGGAACTCTGAATTGTGTAAACTAAAGAAAACAAGTATTGGCAAGTACCATTTGAATAAACTGAAAGAATAAGTAGTTGCAAAAGCTTTGAGAATATTTGAAAGTAGAAGAAGTGAATTGTGGCAAGACAAGTATTGAGAAAGCTCCAAGAGGATACATTCAATACCACTGTGAAGCTGAAACAGTGGCAGTGCAATTGTGAAAAAGAAGCAAGTAAGGTCCGTCGGTTGCGTGACCTGTGATGGGTGGAACGTGTGGTCCGATAATTGCACCTAGACTGAATACACCTACCTAAAGGAAAAGACACTTAACTCACCCATAAGGTTGTGTGTGACTGTCGAGGAGAAGTTGGGTGATCTGATATAAAGGAATTGAACTTTTGTGATATTGGTGAAAGTGGTGAAAGGCAACTCTGCCAGAAAAGATGGGAAGTAGCCAAAGGAATTGTGCTGTTTTTGGAACATTGAGAGACTTGAAATCGTGGGGCAGGGAAACCCTCTTTTTGACAAAGTGAACCATCCTGAATATTGGGGAAGGGAAAGCTGGAAGAATCTCTGAACTTTTATTTGAACACTTCTCGTTTTGATGCCGACATCCCTACAAATTATATTCAGGTATTTGTGAGGGTTAAGGACACAGACAGATATTTGCTTTGCACTTCCTGACAAAGACTATCATTAGTTTCAGTGAGGTAGGGAAATCCCACCTTGGCAAAAGCCAAGTTGTGATTCAACCCTACTTAATTTTGGGTTCCTATAAAAAAAGATTGGTGGCTAATCACTAGGGCAAGGTTCGACTGTCTCCGTTTGCGGGGAAACACAGTGAACGGGAAAAGATATCTAGACACTACTGTTTTTCCGGTGTGTGGGTATATTACTGAAAATTTGGTGCATTTGTACATAGGGATACGGAGAGCGACAATAATTCCAGTCCTTTGGGAAACAAAGATTTGCCATTACAGAGAGGCCATTTGATTTCTGTTAAGCGCAGACTCTGTTTTGGTTGCATGGGCTTTACTTACCTTTTTGAACAGAGCAATGTATTTTAGAAAAGGGTTATTGGGGTTGCAGGCTGAGGGGTGTTGTTGACTCCTCCGATTAGCTACATTGGGAAGGGTATTCAAATTGTAGGTTTGATATTGTTGCAGTAACAGCAGTTTATATTGTATTTTATTTGGTATTTTATTATGCAACTGTTTTTGCAGATGTATAATGTAGTTTTTGTGAATGTGCTTAAGGGAAGGGTTTTATTAATTGTATGTATTGCTTGGATTTATGTGTTTTATGGATTTTGAATCCGAAAAATAAACTTTTCTGACTGACAAGCCAAGTTAGGCCCTTTCCACTCTTATTTTTATTTTAATAAAAACTTGTGACCCAAGCTTTACTCAGTTGTCTGCGTCTACTTCCTGATGCCTTACCAAGAGTCAAAGGACTCTTGTAAACTGCCTGGAAGGAACTGGATACAAAGTATAAAGAGCAACAAAGGTCAATCAGAGAATGCAAGCACGGCCACAAAGTCAAGCGCAGCCGTGAAAGGATACAGGTGCAGGCAATCTCCAGCGGGGGAGAATCAAATCCTGATGGTGGTCCAGCAGGAGAGGGACATGAAGAACGCTGGTGAACAGCTGTGGGAATTCTCTGTGGGGTCTGTTTGTGCAGACCCAAGCTCACAACCAAGAGAAGGAAGAAAGCGGAGCTGTACAGGGAGACACCAGGTTGCGGATACCGACACGGAGACAAGCCAGAAGAGTCGACTAAGTCGATTCCGGTCTCAGGAAGCCTCAGTGACTCACGTACCTAGAGCCCTGAGGAGGTAAGGGAGACCCAAAGGGACGCTCAAACAGTTTTAGTTGGACCAGTAACCCTGAAGCAGTTATTAGGCCTAGCTAGTGTCAGTCCCTCCAGCACAATCTTCCTCGTATCAGTGGAAGACAGAAACCCACTGACTACCAGTGAAGGGTCTGGGATCCTAC
Organism: Ambystoma mexicanum; assembly: GCF_040938575.1. NCBI lineage: Eukaryota > Metazoa > Chordata > Amphibia > Caudata > Ambystomatidae > Ambystoma > Ambystoma mexicanum. Next base: position 267,623,652 of record NC_090936.1, on the reverse strand, counting down.
CACAAATCAGACAAGGGTATGGGACCCAAGAGTAGGAACTGAAGGCGTCAGAGGAAATCTTCCTCATCACAGTAGGAAGGAGAAAAGCACTGACCACCAGAGAAGGGGCTGGGACCCCAACATGACTTGGGACTTTGCTAATAATAGATTGACAAAGTATGCCTCAAAACGGAAAACAATGAGAAAGAACAATACCAGGAGAAGGGAGTCATTCTCCTGGTACCAAATCAGAATTTTGATAAAGACGCGAGGGGAAGGAAGTCATTACTCCTAGTCTTGTGTCGAACTGTATCAAGCCATACCAGGAGAAGGGAGTCATTCTCCTATTATGAAACCAGGAGTGGTATTGAAGATACCAGAGAAAGGGAGTCATCCCCCCTGGCCTTGCTGTGAATTCTGCAAAGACATACAAAGAGAATGGAAGCATTCTCCTGGCCCTTAACAGAATTGAGCTAGAGACACCATGGAAAGGGAATCATTTCCCCATGGTTTTACTGGAAGTTGTACAGATCCATACTAGGAGAAGGGAGTCATTCTCTTGGATGTGACATTGTGTAAAGACTGGCTAAAATCTGCAGGCCAGGGGAAGGGAGTAATTCCCCTTGGTATTTTTGTTGACAGAACATTTTTTCTGAACACTATCAAAGAAGCAAGAAAAGTGAGCCATTCACCTTAAAGAAAGACATTTCTGTTAGTTTACCTTTAAGTTGTAGTGTGAGGGACAGAAGTAGGTTGTGACACAGGACCGTGGAAATTACTTTGATGGACATTTTGACAGGACCCTTTTGTGTTAGTTTGAAGACAGGGAAACCTCACTTAGAAGTTAAGGATAGTGAGGATCTTTTCTTCTTATATAAAATAAAAGTCTATAACCAAATCCATTACATCTTTGTGTCAGCTTCCTTCTTAGACACCCTTACAGTACCCCAAAATAGGATGTCAAAATTACATCCATTCAAATCTCGCTCTTTGCTATATAATACAACACCTTGGATTGGGCAAACCACTTTGAAAAAGAAACTAGCACAGTCTTTGTACTTTCCTCATCCTCCTTCTCCTACTCCTCCTCCTCCTCCTCCTCCTTCTCCTCCTCCTCCTCCTCAGTGACCTTTGAATAAGAAATCAATAACTTCAAAGAGCAACATTGCAGGCCAAGAAAAGGGAAATTGAAAACTTGCCTATGGAAGAAGAAAAGGAGGACAAGTTTAAAACACTGTTCATGCTCACCAGTTCCTGCACATCCTTACAGAGTGACTGAATACATGATTCAAAAGAAGAGTGAAAACCATCAAACAGGCTGTACCTTTGGATTGTATATACAAAACATAGGTAGGGCTGTGGTTTTGATTCAGAGCTCCCTAGGACAGGGTTGTATTGTTCTTTTTGTTCCCGCAATGTCACTCACAGATCATGGAGCCAAAAGACCCTTCTGTGATGGTCTGTGCCAAACTTCGGGTCTCCCTGGCATCACAACTCGGGATCCAGATGACAGTCACATTTAACCCTGTCTATCATGTGGGGATTTTCAGGGTGCAGTCTCCAATGTCACACGACCGACACACCACCCACCAGCAAAGGGCAATATTCATAGCTACTTCTCCTTTTCCATATGGACGAGGCCCCACAATAAGGATTGCTTCGCTTTTCACTTCTCAACTACAACTTTTGACTAAGTCAGGATCTGTGACAGGACATCTGTAAGTTGTGGGCAAGGGTCCTCCATGGAATACCAAGGGTTGGGACTGTCTCGTTCCCTGGCTCCATCTCTTTGTGGAGGTCCCTTTTTTCTCATTTCTCTCTCAACATCAATATACTCCTCACTCACTTTTCCTCATCTTCCTTGATCTCTCCTTCATCCAATACCAGCATCTCCCCTTGCTCTCCTTTATTCTGCCTTGATATTTCCCTCCTCTAGTAACACCCTCTGTTGTCCTCTACTTCCGTCTGGTTTTACTATTTCCATCGACAACTCTGGCTACAGCTCTGGCCTGTGAGGGAATTGGGGCATTCATGATTTCCTCATGGAGACCTATGCCTCGTCAGTGGTGTGAGCATTTTATAAACTCACAGGGCTGGCCCCTGCATGGACAGACAAATGAGGAAGCTGCATCTTTTTTTTTTTATCAGGCTTCTGGACTATGCCATGGCTTCTACAGGTTTGTTCCTCGTTTCCCCTGGTACCTTTGCTTCTGATTTCTCTGCTTCCAAGCCGCTTCCTCCTTTAACCTCCCTGCGAAGAACTGTTCTGATCACTATTACATCGGGTAGTTTCAGTGCAGACCGCACACACACACACACACACACACACACACACACACACACACACACTTGAGATTGTTTTCCACAGGTGTATGTGGCGCTTGCAGTCTGGGGTTTGCGGACTGCTCGTTGTCAACAATTTGCTGATTTTGAGTCTCCTGCATTGAATAACTCTGGGCGAGCTGGCTGCGCATGGGGAACATCTTTGCAAGTTTGTGTAGACCACAGGTCATCTTATTTACAGAAAGGATCAATTGTGTGTTGCTTGAATTTGTATTCGTACCAATGGATAGCTATCCCTCCATGGCCCCACCCACCAGTGTAATCCAGATGTCGACCCCTGGCTCACTGTACCTCTAGAGAGAGACAGCTTCACATCACTGAGGCCCATCAATGACAATATTTGCATCTTGGTTTCCTGATGGAACTCATGCTCAGAGGAGAATTGCATAGCGTGCTGGACTACTCTTGTGGGTGGGACTAGGCAGATGCACAAATTGATATGTTTCCTCTGTGGAGGCTATAGCGAGTTAAAACATGGTTATAGACCCTCCTGAGTCGGATACATCCCATAGAACAGGTTATTTGAACCAAGCCCTTTCTAAGTAGAAGAGCTCTTACACTATTGTACACTATGAACAATCGGACTACCATCAATTTCAAAACATATCTCCAACAGAATCCATACTATGAGCAACCCTGAGGAGGGCTACAAAGACAGGAGGTTGAGACACTACCACAGGGTTTCACTGTTCAATGCAGCAACAAGATTCTGATCTGGGCCCAAACTAGAATAACTGGCATTGTGTAATTAAATGCGCAGCGCAGGCTTAAATAAAGGTTGGAGGTTTCGTGTGCAACATCAACAAAAAAAAAAAACACAATTAAGATTTGCAATACTCTGCTTAAGAATTAAGGACAGAATGTTAAAATTCGAATTCTGGTAGTAGGCTGTTATCCACATGCATGTAAGAATGGTCTGTGGATGGCACAGCGATGACTGCTATGAACATTTCATTTGAAGCAAAGTACACTAGGTGTGATCAGAATTTCAACTACGTTAGGCACACTCTTTCAGAAAACGTAACCTACTCAGTACATTAACTTTACAAAATCTAATTACAGCAATTAAAGCATACTTAATGAGAACGAGTTGTTAAGCAACCCATTCCCCATGGTAATAAACCTAAAGTAAGTTAATCAAACTTTGAGAAGAAGCCAGAAATTCAAGTACACCAGGCAATTCTGCTTGACCCCATTTTTAATAATTGGGACTGGAAATAGATATTCTGCTGAAAGCGAACAGACCAAGGTTTACAGCATAATAAAACAAAGCACCATAGCAAGATCTGTCCTATCTTAACTGAAAATAAACGCGGTTTCACATTTTCACTCCATAAGATACTTAACTAATCATATGAGGGGCCCCTGTAAGATATTCTATGGAACGGTAATGACTTAACAGAACGTGTCCTATGTATGACTGATTCACTCTGCAGAAACAGCACCTGCTTTTCAATCGCAGTTTAAGCTTTCATTACAGTTTAGCAAATTACAAACCTTTTTCCGGCAAGTTTCTGGTTCTAGGATTGGGAAATTGGTATACATTTTTAAGGGTTCCAGTGACAGAAAAAAACTTTGTTGGGTGTTATCTGAGACACAAACAATGTGGCAAGGCACATACAGCATTTAATTATCAAATCAATCCTATCAACATGTGCTCACTCCGTCGGAGTACAACTGAACATCTTTCAAAGTATTTTGAACTTACTCTGCACAGAGATCCAAAGCCAGAGAATACATTTTAAAGTTGAATACCATCATTTGATTAAAAAAAATATAATCTTAGCATTCACTGAGATACCACTGCAAAAAAGAATGCAATTAGGATAATTGCTAGTTCAACAGCTGGGAGAGTTCCAGAATTGCCTGTTGTGCATTGCACCAGAATAGAGGGGACAGCTAAAGAGAACATGTGAGGGAGCCGACATTTTCTGATCTTGATTTGGGGCATCTTTAGCCATAATATCTTGCGTTTGGATAGATTAGTTGCTCACCCTGGTGGGCCGGGAGTAGTTTTAATCAATGAATCCTATTTTATGTGTACTATCTTATCCTACAGTCACCATATAAAAATGGAAGCTCTTCTTATGCGGATCGCTATTTTTTCTTCCAGGGCTATTCATTTATTGTTGGTGTATCGTCCTACCGCTAAGCTGCTACAAAAAACATAACAAATAAACAGCCCTACCACGGATCTTAAAATTCGGTTAGCTGATCTGATTGTGCTTGCCGACTTGAACATGCATCCCAACGATCTTTCAGAGTCACAAACCACTTGCCTGATCTCTGCCCTATTTGATCTAAATTTGCCACAATGGGTCACTGGCCCCACTCATGTCATTGGTAATACTTTGGACCTTATCTTTGCTTACCTGCACTGGTCTCTCTCTCTCTGCCCATTTTTCCTGTTCCTTTCATCAGATCATTTTATCATTCTGTTTATTATTAAACTCTGCTCCTCTCCTACCTTGCTGGCCTCCTCTCAGCCTCTCTACTGGAGTTGGTGGTCTATTCAAGCTGCGGATATCACGGCTAGTGCTAACGTAGCTTGTGCCTCTATTCCTTTAAAATATCTCTTTCTCCTTTGATCAGTCTTCTTATCTACTGCCAATTCACTTGCCCCCCCCCCAAGAAAAGCTAAACCCAGCAAGTTCCCCTCTGAGCCATGGTTTTCCTTTGAACTGGCAAATCTCCATCTTTTGTGCAAGTGGAGTATACCTTATAGCCCTTCTGCTCGACTGTCTTTGCGCAAGGTCACTGCTATTTATAAAGTTTCTATTGTTGAAGCTCAGCAGATGCATTTTACCTCTCATCTTGAATATGCAGTTAATCAACCGAAGGAGTTGTTTAAGCTGGTTTACTCTTTATTTAAATTCAGAGCGCACCAAAAACAGAGACAAAGGGGTCATACAGGACTCGTAGAAAGGAGAGGAGAGTGATTAGTTTGCCGAGTTAAAGAGGAGGGTTTTGATAGTCCTCTTAAACACCACCAGTGAAGGTGGGGATCTTACAGTGAGTGGGAGAGCATTCCCTTCCTGTGGCGCATGGGTTTCAAAACCTTTTTCTGCCACATTTTTTTCAGATGGTAATGTGGTTGGTTCAGGGAGTGGTTCTCATTAGAGCACAACACCCATGCGGGTTGTTTCAAAGTAAGCCTGATGATTAGCTATTGGGACGGCCAAGTTCTGGCATTTGTAAGTAAGAGATGAGATCTTGTGCCCGATCTTTGTTTGATTGGTAATCAGTGTAATGTCTTTCTGAAAGAGAAGACGTGATTTTGTTTGGAAAGTCCATAGATGGCCCTAACGATGCAGGTTTGTCTGTGATGTACTAGTAAGCAAGCAAGCTGTTCTAGTAATCCAACCGAGAGCAGACTAATGCAGTGGCCAGCAGGGATCTATTTTTTATGGTGAGGTAAGGTCTGATTTGGTGGAGTAATTTAATCACATAACATGAGGATCGAATGTATCTTTATCTTCTGATCCTTCTTCCTCTTCTATTATCCCTTTGCAATCGCTCTGACTCCGTTTCTTCGTTCTTTCAGGAAATAATTGCTGCCATTCGCCACAAAATTGCTGTTTCTGGCGCACACAGTCCTATTCCTCAGTGATCTCTGCTGTTTCTGCCAGTAATACTCACTATTGGTCTACATTCCCCTTTTTTGATATTCCTGACATTATTGGGCCACGAATGGCCTGAAATCAGTTTCACCTTCGGACCCCATCCCGCTGGGCATTCTCTAGGAGATCATGCTTCTATTGCTTTGGTGGTGTCATCCGCAGTTAATATTTTGTTTTCTACTGGCTTCATTCCTCCATCCCTCAAACACATTTTGGTGATTGCTCTATTAAAAAAACTCACTGGATCCACTTCTTTCTAACTTCCATCCTATCTCGCTTCTTTCTCTTTTTATGAAGCTATTGGAATCTTTGGTTACACCTCTGTTTTGCTCTTTTCTTGAGGATACCCAATTTCTTGACCATTTTCAGTCTGGTTTCTGCCACGGTCCAGGCACCAAGGCGGTTTTGGTGTCTACCATGGATGACCTGACCCAGTTGATTGACAAGGGTGGTGTCGGAGCACTGATTTTGTTAGATCTTTCTGATGCTTTCGACACCATCAATCATTTCATCTTGATCAACAGGCTATCCATGGAAGGTATCTCCGGCTTGGTCCTTGCATGGTTCCCCTCTTTTTTTAGTTGATCAGTCTCAGACTCTGTTTCTCTCTCCTTATTTCTCAGCCTCTGCTCCAGTCACCTGTGGTGTCCCTCAGGGATCTGCACTCTCACCATTGCTTAATGTTCATATGAAATCTCTGGTTAAGCTTGTGCACTCTTTCGGTTTTCGTTGTTTTTCTTATGCAGATGACACCCAGATTTTGGGTCACCTTGATTTCCCACCCCCTGACATGACTGAGTCTCCTGCCTTCCTTCCTTCAGTCAACACCTGGATAAGTGACAATTGGTTTCACCTTAATGGTGATAAAACAGAGGTTCTGGTGGTGGGCCCTCCCTCTGGTGCCACGCTCTGCACCTCTGCATTTTGGCGCTCTGTGCTCAGCCCTCTTCAGAAGCCTGTTTCTGTTGAAAAAAAAGCTGGGCATTAAGTCGTCTTCCTCTCTTTCAATACCTCCACAGAAGAGCTCAGTGTGTCAGAATGTACATTTTAAGCTTCGGGTTATCCGCAAAGTCCTTCTTTGCGGATAACCCTAAGCCTTTTCTGTATTTGTACACCCCCTTGTGGTATCTTCTATTGTATTTGGGTCTCTTGACTATTGTAATTCACTGTACTTTGCACAGCCAGCTTAGAATACGGCGGCTATCGTGGCCACAGGCACTCGTTTCATGCATCCAGTTCTCTGTTTCCTCTCTGCACTGGCTTCCCGTTGCCAAGCTGGTTAAATTCAAAGCCATTTGTATTGTTCATCGTGCCTTCTATGGCACATGGCCTGAATATTTACAAGCCAAATTCTCTCCCTATGTCTGGTCTTGTGCACAGCGTTCTGCTGGCGTATTGCGTATTTCAGTTCCACGCTTTCAGCTATCGTGTTTGGGCAGCTGCGCCTTTTCTATTGAGCTGCCCAACTATGGAATATAATCCCACTGTCTCTTCGTGCGCTTCAGGATCATCTGGCCTTTTGTCATTCTTTGAAAAATGTGCTATTCTTGCTTTTTCTCCTTGGCTACTTTTTCATTCCAGTTTTTAGCATCATGATGCCCCATGCTGTGCTGCCGACGGTTACACGGAAGAGAAGTCTGATTTTTGGCTACCATGAGGTGACCTGAAACATAAAATTTCACTTCTGAATGCCTGACATTCTAGCAGTTAAGATCAAAACTTATGGCTTATTCTTATTTCAAGGTGAAGACAAGAAGACAGATATTCCTCAAATGAGATACAACAAAGCTAGCACACCGTTGGGTCCAAACCAAAGATCACAAGACAACCCACTACCCGAAAAGGGCTAGGGGCGGTGAGGGGGTTCAGTAGGCTGCATAAGCAAGTGCCCAATATAGGCTATTCTTCAGAAATACAATTTCTGCAAACAACAAAACAGCATCCTGTGTAGAAAAGTGGCAGTTAGAATTGATAGTGAGATTTTTATAGTGTCAGGTCTTCTGTAAGGATTGGAGAAGTACTCACTATTCCCCTTTTGTTGGATTGTAAAGAGGGATCTACGGACCATCCTATCCTGAGGACTCGGAGGGGTTGTTTCTTTCTCCCACCCCTAATGACTGAGTATGGTTCATTTCTCCTTCTCTGGGGGATTGTGCAAAGGATTAACTGATCCAATTGTTCTCACTGGAAGCATGTATGAGTCACTGGTCCCTCCGATCCAAGCGATATCGGGTTGACACGATGGTCCTCTTATCTAAGCAACTGACTTTACCTTGACCCATATTATTTTGGAAAGATAATCTAAGGGAGGACAGCTCCACGAGTTTGAAGTGGATGGCTAGTGCTGAGATGGGCTCCATAATTCATAAATAAGTTTGAACTTTTTACATTTCCTCTGAGCACATTTTAAGAACTGCTGAATGGCACACTACATATTTCTGAGATATAGTGAGAAGCCCTGAATTATTCTTCCATGCCCAAGGTTAATGGGCAAAGTAGATACCTGGATAGACCAATATAGTGGGAAGAGGTCACTGTAGTAATACAGTTCTTTGAAGGTTAATAAAACCCCTGGATCAGAAAGCTGTGGGATTTTATAAGTTACCAGTGTTATTCATGCACATGGTATCACTATTTAACTGTACATGAGAACTGGGTCGCACTTTGCCGTTAATGGAAAAAAAACGCGTAAAGAAACATTATAGTATTCAACATATTGTCCAATTGCACTTAGAAATGTAAATGCAAACATATACATAAGAATCTTGGCACATCGGTTAGCGCAAGTGTTGGGTTGTTCAGTGGGGTAAGGAGGGATTTGTCCCGGGTAAAAATGCGGCAGACAATACAAGAATAGTTATCCATATAAATGGTAAAGTGCAGAGGACAAAACAAAAATCACTACTTATTGCACTAGATGCTGAAAATGGATTTAACAGAGTGGATGGGGGCTTTATTACTAAGATACTGCATGAAAACGAATTTGGAGAACTGCTAATCAAAATGATTCTAGCCAAATACAGAGTACCACAAGCTAGAGTTGGAATTAACAGGCCTTTCACAAGACCTTTGTATTTGCGCTAGGTATTGAAGCCGAGTTGTCGTTGTTTGCTTGCTCCAATAATGGAGACCTTTGAGCTTCACATTAGACAAGGATATGAGGTCCAAGGTATAAGGCGAGGAGAGAATGCGCACAAAACGTTCATCTGCGATGTGCTGTTGACAATAGGAAACCCCGAGACAACATGGACTTCTGAAATAAATGCCTTTGTAAAGGCCTTGGATTTTAAGGTGTATAATGTGCACACCAAGGTCTCTCTCAATGGGCTATGAAGTCTCAAATACCTTGCTACAACATAACCTGCAGGATTTCAGATTTATATAAAGCCACCTGCCAATAGGCAACTGAGCACATTTGTCAGGATATGGTAAGATGGAAAACATGTGGATAGGATGCATTGCTATTGCTATATCTCTTCCAGACACTGTAAGAATATTTACATAAGTCAATATTGTTGGGCTGGCAGAATGAGTTCCATAGGTTAATTTGGAACGACAAAAAAAAAAGATTAACAGAAGAATTGTGTGTGGAGAGGGCAGGGATTAAGTTTCCCAGATATCATAACGTACTTTAGAGGGTTGCAAATTCATGTATTGGGGGAATGATTTCAAACTGAATCAGATAAGCACTGGCTCCTTATGGAGCAAGCTGTAGCAGGGAAAGACATATGGAAGCCACTTTGGCTGTCAAAACACGACTGACCTAAAAGTTATGTAAACACAAATACAAGAACCATACAAACTGTTTAGGATGAGGTAAGACAACTGAAAAGGAGCACAACATTTCCACCAGAATTTAGACATTTTTCAGTAATTCTGCATTTACTCCTGGGCTAGACAAGCCTAGATTCAGAGAATGGATTGGGCAGGGGATGTCTTATGGTATGGGATTTGTTCAAAGATGGGACAATTGAGGGCTTTCAAGAATGCAAAGTGTTCGGCCGGGAGATTATAGAAAACACACTCCATTAGAGAAAGCTATAAGACAAACATGTGGCATGAAGGGTTTTATCTCCAATATATATTTCATTTTAGAGGCACTGAGCAAAGCCAAACCAGAGAAATATACTTTACCATGGCACAAGTATTTATAGAGATAATTCTCACTGAACGATTGGCTATTTATCAGGTTATGGGTATGTGATGTCAACCTGAGAAGAAGCTCTAGATGTTCAATATAAGCAAATGCTTAGAAGATATTGTGGACCCCCAAATGTTGCATAAGCAAAACGCTCACAGGAGGCTGGAGGAAACGTGGAAAGGTTGCTACCTTTTACACATATGGTGAGAATGGCTGGTGCAAGGTCATGTATAAAAGCGTTAATAGGAAGACATATTCCGAATGATCTGGGCTTTATCATATTAGGGAACTGGTCAAGAGGAAACTAGGAGGGAGAAACTAAGGAGTACAAGATGATTTCCAGACTTCTGCTAGCCGCCAAATTGTGTATTTCTAGACTTTGATAGCTCCAACAAAGCAGATGTGGTTCAATAAAATTTGGGACATGATCATGGAAAAAATAAGACACTATTCACAACACCTTGAGCGGCTTCTATTTAATGCAGACCCCCTTTCTAAAGCCACCCAACCAAGGACTGCTTTTGTTTACATTGCACAGCAAGATGAAGGGGCTCATTAGGAGTTCCCTGGTCCAGACCAAATGCTGGTTCCGGCACCAGCATTTATTTTGGGACCGGAGAAACACAAGTTTGCTACTGGGGGCAGTGATCTATAGGAAGGGTCTCCGGTTTGGAATGGGAAGGCGTTGGTATGCCAATGAGTTTCCTGTTTTGGCACTAGATGAATATACTCTTTCTGTCACTTGGTTGCAACCTTTTTATGGCTGGTTGGTTGTACACTTCTTCATAACAGTGCTATATTTTTAATTCAAATTAAATTCTCTCTGAAATTCTGTTCTTCAGACCTATGTTGGGTGGGGAAAAGCTTAGGAATTCAAGTTATAAATGTTACTTTTATTGGCCAGCTGCAAACAGGCTTATTTCATAGTGTCCCCAGGAAAACCGAGGAGATGCAGCGTGGCAGCAGATAGGTCAATATTTTGAGCTGGTTTCTTTACTCAACCAGAAGTGTACAGGGATGAAAAGCAGGTTCCCTACATCTGGTCACGCTGAAAGAAAGGAAGCTTGCAAATGGTAGGATAGGCACAGGGTGTTGACAGAAGGCAGAGACCAAGTCATTTCTCCAAGTTCTGTGAGAGGAAAAGACAGGGACCCACCATACCAGATTGATTGGGCGTGTTCTGTGGGTGGTCACAGTCCTCAACGTGAGGGCAAGAGCCTAGCAACTAGTATAACAAGAATCTCCATGCAGCCACCAGTCCAAGGACCGGGCAAGGGCATGGGCTGCGATAAAATTGAGGGGCTTGCACATAAGCGCTATATAAACTAATACATACAAAAATAAATAGGGGCATGCATCAAAGTAGTAGATTAGGGGCTGAAAAAGTCAGAGTCTTTAGGAGTCCTAGTTACATGGGAGCAGGTGTGCCTCCGATGCCAACAGCGCCAGGACTGGCTCCAAGGAATCCGGGGGGGGGGGGGAATGGATTCTTTAGAGACCTGTTGCCATACGGTGGGGATAAGGTCGTGACAGCACTCCCCACTAAGGCCCCTCTCAAGGCGGTTCTCCGGCCTCGCCCTGGTTTGGACGGGAATTCTCGATGGAAACGCTGAAGCAAGCGTGGGGCATGGATGTGCTCGCTGGGCTCCCATGTCCTGTCCTGTGGTCCATACCCTTTCCAATCCACTAGGTAGTAGAGTTTAGTTCTCACATACTTGGAGTCCAGAATGTCCTTTACCTCATATTCAGGTTCCTCCCGAAAGATGACAAGCTCAGGTGGGTTAGTTATTCGGGTACCTGGCTTGACTGGTTTCAAGAGAGATACATGGAATACTGGGTGTATTCACATGTGGACTGGTATTGTCAGCTTTACAGCCGCTGGATTAATTATGGCTTCCGCTGGGTATGGTCCTAGGAACTGTGAGCGAAACGTTTGCGTTCCTTTTATTGGTATATGCTTGGAAGCTAGCCACACCATATCCCCCACCTGGTAGACAGGGGCCTTGGTGCTAAGCTGGTCCGCATACCTTTTCTGGCGCGCCTTAGCTTGTTGCAAGTGTTCTTGAGCTCTTGTGAAAGCCTGAGCGATGGTCATGTGCAGGGTCTTGACGGCCGGCATTTCCAGGGTTGTGGGGACGTCTAATTCAGAAGTGCGTGGGTGTCTTCCATACACCGTAAAAAGCGTGTTTGCCCAGTACTGCTATGCAGAGAGTTATTATAGGCCTACTCGGCAATCCAGAGAAGTTCTTTCCAATCCCCTTCTACCTGGTGAAGCAGACAGCACAAGTACTGCTCGAGAGTCTGATTCATTATCTCCGTTTGACCGTTGATCCGCGGGTGATGTCTGGTGGACAGGCGGATGTCTATCTGGGCCAATGAGCAGCATTTCTTCCAGAAGTTGGATACGAATTGGGTTCCTCGGGCTGATATTAGGACTGAAGGGAATCCATGCAGGCGCACTACGTGTTCTAGGAAGGTTTTGGCGAGGCCGGATGCAGTCGGCAGACCCTTGAACGGGAAGAAATTAGCCATTTTAGAAAATAGGTCCACGATTACTAGGATGGTGTTGTATCCTTGACATGGAGGAAGATCAGTAATAAAGTCTAACGATAACGTGTGCCATGGAGCCGGTGGAATGTCCAAAGGCTGTAGGAGCCCAGCTGGTCTTTGTTTGGAGGACTTATTTTCGGCACAGACTCCACAAGAGGAAATTAACTCAATCACATCCTTATGCCATGTTGTCCAGCAGTAGCTTCTTTTTACCTTAGCCAAGGTTTTGGCAATTCCCGGGTGGCCTTCGATGAGGGAGTCATGGTATTCGGAGATAACCTGTTCTTGCAGTTCCTTCACCGGCACAAACAGCCGGTTCCTGTAATACGGCAGTTGGTTCCTAATACAGTAGTGCTCCCCTCTGGAACCCCACTCTTGTAGTTGCTCCTGGGTTAAAACCTGCCGGATTTTGTATAAGAGTTCGCCATTTCATCGGTGCCCATGCGGGAGAGTGCGCCTGTCTTGCCGTTTTTGAACTCCGGATCGATACGTAATTACAAAGGGAGGTCTGGCCGCGGGTGTCGCAAGATAGGAGCGGTGGTAACCCTTGTCTTGAGTTCCTGGAAGGCCTTCTCAGCTTCCTCAGTCCAATTAAATGCCTGGTTGCATTTCCTTAGCAATGAAGTAATCAGGTGCACTATTTGGAAGAATCTGGGAATAAACCGGCGGTAGAAATTCACAAAACCCAACATACTCTGGACCCCTTTGATTGAATTTGGCACTGGCCAATTGAGGACGGCATCCACCGTGTGAGCGTCCATTCGTATGCCCTTGGGTGAGAGGATAAAACCCAGGAATTCCACCTACGCAACATGGATCAAACACTTTTCCAGCTTGGCATAAAGGTTGTGTTCTCAGAGTTTTGTCAGAACCCCCCCGGTACATGCCTAATGTGTTCTTGCTCGGATGTTGAATACACCAGGATGTCATCGATGTATACAAGAGCACAGACATCAATGAGTTCTCTAAGGACATCGTTCATGAAATACTGGAACACAGTGGGGGCGTTGCATAGGCCGAACGGCATCACTTGATATTCAAACAGGCCATACTTGGTACGGAATGCCGTATTCCACTCGTCCCCTTCTTTAATGCCACGAGATGGTAGGCAACTCTCAGATCCAGCTTGGTATAAATCTGGGCTTCCTTGACCTGGTCCAATAACTCCGGAATCAAAGGTAGCGAATAGCGATTTTTGATGGTCACTTGGTTCAATGCACGATAGTCAATACACGTTCTCAAGTCATCTTTTTTGGCACGAAGAATAACGGCGCCGTTAATAGCGGCAGATGACTTGGACGGGCAGGTGAAACCATTGGCCAGGTACTGCTTCAGGTACGCCTTCAGGTGTTGGATTTCCGGCTCAGTGAGTGTGTAAATGCGCCCACATGGAATCCGGGCTCAAGGTAGCAGATCGATTTGGCAATCGTAGGGCCTGTGGGGTGGCAACATATTTACGTGCTCCTTTTGGAAAACATCTTGGAAGTCTTGGTAATGAATCGGCAGAGTAGCGACCCCTCCCATGACATTGGCCATTCCCTCCCGAAAAGGAGAGCTTGCGCGTTTTGCTTTCCGACCTTTTGGGTAACAGGTGTGCGTGCAGCTGTGGGCATAAACCAATTTGCGAGCTCGCCAGTTGATCTGTGGATTATGTGCAACCAGCCATGGCATCCCCAAGATCAGCCGAAACTGCGGCGCTTTAATCAGATCGAAGGTGATGATTTCGCGGTGTCCATCTATGCACAGGAGGGTGAGTTCAGTGGTGCATTCAGACACAGGGCCCGATGCAATCTCAGTGCCATCAACGGTGGTCACAGTCTCAGGGGTTGGCTTAGGGCAGAGAGCTAGCCCCATCTTTGCTGCAAGGTCTTGATCTATGTAATTCCCCACCGCTCCGCTGTCGATATAGGCTTCCAAAGAGTGCATGTTAGACGTCTGCTGATGGGTGATTAAGACCACAGGTAGCGCAAAATGGGAGGTCTGTAGCTGGATTTCTTCGCTCGACAATTGGACCCCTACAATTGCCAGGCTTGGTCGTTTCCCGACTCCTCATCAGGGGTTTCCTTCTCTGTGGCTCCCACTGCCCTTCTGAGTGGCTTGACCAGACACTCCTTTAGGAAATAACCGGCTCTTCCACAATACAGGCACAACTGCAACTCCCTCCTTTTTTCTCGTTCGGCTTTGGTCAGAGGAGGTCTGACTCCTCCTATCTGCATGGGTTCACTGGTTCCGTCGGGTCCCCGCGGGGTTTGATCTTTGGATCGCAGGAATAAAGGGCATGAATCTGACTTACTACAGTCGTTCTTTCTATCTTGCAGACGGCGATCCAACTGTACCACCAAACTGATGAACTCGGCGCAGTCCCGGGGTGGGTCCACTTTATGGGACAAAACATCTATTAGCTCCCCTCGAAGACCCCGGGGAAATATGGTAGTCCATTTGTCTTCTGGCCAATCTGCCTCGACCACCAGTCTATTGAAAGTGGCGATGTACGCCAGCAGATCCTGGCTCCTGCGACAAAGGGACAAGAGCTCTTTATATAAAGCCTGTCCATGGTGGCGTCGAGCGAAGAGTTTTTCCAGCTCCTGCTGAAACCTGTCGAAGTTCTGCAACAGAGGATCATTTTCGACTAATAAACGGTACTGACCAGTCTGCCACACTCCCACTCAGGTAGGATAGCACGAAGGCCACACGCGATTGGTCGGTGGGGAACACCCCAGGCCTGCTAAAAAAATGGAGGCGACACTGGTTCATGAAGGTAGCATATCGTCGGGGGTCTCCCGAGAATCGCTCCGGAGGAGCCAGAGGTACTGCCCAAGGGAGATTAATCTGGACCGGATTGCTTGCTGGAGCTGGTGTAGACTGACAGATTCCTGGCAACGGTGCTTGTACTGCTTGTGACTGAAGGAGCTGCCTCCCGAGGTTGTCCGTCGTTTCCTTGGCCATAATTAGTTCTCGCTGCAAAGCAAGTTTCCTGACGCGCAGAGTGGACCTCAGCGCGCAACTGCCCCAACAACTGGGCCAACTGGTCTGTTTCCAAAGTTTCCATACTAGGCGCCCGGGTGGATTATTTAGTTTAGGGCTTTGCATTCTGTAACGCTCACCTTGTAACCATGGGGACGGCCCTCGACTGGCCGGAACGCTCTCTTGAACACCGCGCCTTCACTGGAGTTCGTGCTGTCGAGGATCAGTTCTAGAAGACAGGAGGTGAAGTTTAGCTGCTATTCCTTCCCTTACGACACACCTCCCAGGTTCCCCTTGCGGTTCTTCTGGGGACGTCTCTCAGCTTGATTTCTATAAAGATGCGCTCTCCATCCTGCCGCGCTGGGCAGGAGCGCGTTGTCAATGGCACCGTTCCGCCGAGTTTCTTCAATGGCGTGGGCGACTGTCCAGACCGGCTGCGACTCCACTTTTCAGGTAAGTCTTTAAAATTAGAGCAATGTCTATATTGGTTAAGGCAACAAATAACCTTCTCCCCTTTTCTTGCAGATGTTGAAGGCTGAGAACGAATGCTGGAGCTGTGTTTGAGGAGGTAGGATGGATGCACCAAGCGGCACTGCAAGCGTCCTTACAATTGGCTTACCTGTGCTACTGTATGTCTTGCAGGCCATGAAAGAATCCAGGAAGGATGGGACCACCGGATCCAATGGCGACGGACGATGACCTGGAGATGATGGCCTTTCAGGCGTACTTGTAAGTAGCTTACTCGATGTCTTGTTCACCCTTTGCTTTCCAAAGATGATGGCGGAGGAAGATAATGGATGTGGGACGATTTCGGTTGATGGAGGAAGCCGCTGGGCAGGTAAGGATGACGGTGGTTCTTGTCTTCTCTCACCCATGCAGGCCAGGATGCTGAGCAGGACCCGGTGAACGTCACGCTGCAAGAGCAGAATAACGCGAAGCACGTGCCTCAAATCGGGCATGGTTTAAATAGCCAGCAGGTATCCTAGGTGCTTTTGGGGCGGGCCCTTCCCTGGATGCTAGACCGCTAGTTGCGGTTCCCCATTAGTCCTCAAGGGGGCGGCCATGCTTGTCCATTGAAACCCCGTCCTAGCGTGTGCCTCCGATGCCAACAGCGCCAGGAGTGGCTCCAAGGAATCTGGGGTGGGGGCAAATGGAGTCTTTAGGGACCCGTTGCCATACGTTGGGATAAGGTTGTGACATAGGTATAATAAAAATTTGAAGACATTTTTTTGGAAGATTTCACCTTTAGGTGAAGTGGATTTGGTGAAATCACAGACATCCCCTCCTCCCCCACCTTGCCCTTGTGAACGGCTACAAAAGGCTTGTGGATTGACAAGGCTTGTACTTCAATTAGCCTTGTTACTTTTGTAACTACTACTAATCAAGACAGATTGGGCTTCATTCTGAGTTTGGTGGCAAATCGAACAAATTTACTGTTACCGCCACTTGGTCTGGCAGAACTACCGCCAGATTACAAGTGGCGGTATGGTGGTTTTAGTCCCTGTTTATGGATTCCATGGGGATTTTGGCAGAATTACCGTTAGCAGTAATTCTGCTCGTAGTAATTCTACCAAAATGACTGGTTTTTGGCAGTTAGGTGGCAGAATTACATCCAGTATTTTGCTGGAGGTTTTTCCACCACCTTACCTCCAAAACGTTCATGGTGCAGTGATGAGACGGTAGGTAATGCAGTGGTAACCAATTGCCACGGCAGATGCAAGTAAAACTCGGAATTACATTATCACTGTAAAGCAAATTTAAAAGATCTGTAAAACCTAGCGTGATGGGCTTCTTTGCAAGGTTACTTGACAGTTTTGGGAAGTCGGCTGCTGCCTAAATTCAAGAAATCAGTACCTTTTGGTTAGGTCTAGAAGGTCAGACTTTTGCCACATGGATGAATTATTTAATCTGATGAATCAAACTGGGTTAGCATTTAGGTCCACATTCCTTGCAACAAAATCAAGAATTGGTTATAAACATATCAACGAAGTACATGAGGACACTCGCTTCTCTTATTCATTCTAAAACTACTTCAACTTATAGAAAGGAAATACTGCATGTGAATAATTAACATAGAGATTCAAATTTAGAGTGTTAGCTATAAGCAATACAGGGTGAATTGAGTAATCTTGTACAGAGCGCAAGTGAGATTTAAAGTCTACATGCGTTAGTTAAATTTAACATGTTTAGAAAATAAAGGTTTCAGAGATAGCCTGAAAAAAGTATGTCATGCGTTTTCAAATAGAACTCTATTTTTACAAGCCTGTTTAGTACAGAAACAGCATACTTGGTAAATACTTTCCAATAAATTAAGGTTTTCAAAAACGCTTAGCTTGAAGCTATGGTAAGCAATCCTTTATCGAGAAGTGATATTTTAGTGTGAGGCTCTGGGCAAAGTCAACTTTGGGCACATTGGGAAAACAGAACGGATTTGAGATGTTTTTCTTTAGACTCTAGCCAGTAGAAAGAAATTCCACACCGTCAAAGCTGCATTTGTGTGATCTTTAAACCAATGTAATAAATGGGAAGGATTGATTGAGACACTTGTGTGTATATTGATCATTTGCGATTCTGTAAAATAGACATATGCTTTTAATAAATATTTTATATATAAATAAAGAGATGATTTTTAAGCCTTTAAATGCCAGTTGTCAATTTAATGTGAAAATTGGTGTCAACGTTTGTATATGCCATGCAACAAGTACGTACAGAAGCAAAATTGATGTGTCAATTGCATAAACATCGCTAAGTGGATGCCATGATGAAACATGAATGCATATTTCTGAGTTAATAGTAATAATCAACCCTTTCTTAAATACTTGCCATGAAGTTAGATTTGTTATTGCCCAGATTTGAGATGGTTTAAGGAAATAGGACCTTTAACCCGTACCCAATAAGAGATTTGAGCACACTGGATATACCCTGTGCTTAACCAGACACATTCTAGTACCTAGTGGGGAGTATTCCCCCAGGACAGGACTGTGACGGTTGCAAGGAGAATCGTGTCAATCTGCTGCTGCTGTTGTGATGTTAGTAGATTTTGTGGTGAAGTTTGTTTTGATGTTACACAAGCATATGGAGCTGCTGTGGCAACGACATCGGTCATGCTCTTGTTGGTTCACTCAATTTTAGAGTTGGGTGTTCCTGTGACATTTTCCACACCACCCTTTATAACAATGGTTTTCGGGAGAAAAAAGCACATGCAAACATCCTTGACAATTTCATGCACACTTCATTGCCTAGGCAACCTTATTTTTACTTGGAAACAAGTATATATATATATATATATGTAATTTAAGAAAGGCATGGCATCATGAGCAAGAAATACACGTGACCGCAGTTAAAGGGTGTTTATTGAACTTCAACAAGGGTATGATAAACGCCTATCTAATCCTAAATCTACAGATGTGAGCAAGCTACGACCATCAAAAAATAACGCCGTCCTAGTGGTGTCTTGCCAAATAAAAGGGCCTATACAAAAAAAAAAAAACACTATTGCCAATCCTACCTCTAAATACAAACAGAGTGGATGACAATGTTCCATAAAGAAGTTTTCAAAATGATATGTCAGAGTGTTCAGGCCGTTGGCCTCCCTTCCCCACGTTTTTAGCACTGGACAAGATGGTTCACTCGAGCATAGCAGTCTCTGGCTTCTTTAGCACGAGGATACAGTTCAATCATAACATCGGGACCTTCTGTATGCAAGTCTCTTTACTCCTCAATAGTATCTTCATTCAGAGGGCCTGATGAAACCTACCAAACAAAAATAAAAGCTATTTTCCTCTTTGGATTTCTACAAGTATTCAATTTAGGCGATTGACTATTTGCCCAGATCCCCCTCAGTCAGGCTCAGATCTCTTTAGTACAATGTTCGCAGGATATTCTTTCGGGCGACTCATGTTTCAGATCACAATTGTTTAAACAGAATTAGTCTTCCTCGGCCGAGCTCGGACCAATTTCAATCAAGTATCTAAGACTTTCGAATGTGCACAGGGTTTAGCTTGACCCGTTGCAGGATCACTTTGATTTTACAATTCCTTCTCTTTACATTTGTCCCCTTTGGGTTTGGATACCTAACAGACTTTCAAATAGGCACACACGTGGTGCTGACCGCTCTGTTTATGGTATGTACCTTCGCTTCAAAGTTCAGTCACTCATTTAGTGCATTAATTATGTTTGCATTACTTGCCATATACTCTTCATGCACGGTCTTCTTCAAATTCCTTCTTACAATGTTGCCGCTTGCAACCTTGGGTTCTAGACAGCACGGGTTGGTATCAGTCTACCCAACTCACAGGCAGTGCTGTCTTCACTAGCTTTTCTTTGTCGTAGGAGCCAAGGACAAGTACCACAGCGGCAAGCGCTTCTCCCCTCCTTGAATATTGATGTGGGAGAGCCCTGGGTACCTCCAACACCTCCAACAATGCAGGAGTCTTCAGCTTTCATTCCAGGTCTTACGTTTTGCATTCTCGAAGGCTCATAAAAGTTACAGTCTTTTGGTGAAAAGGTCAAGGGCCATTCCTTTTCAGTCTCGCCTTCTTTTGCCCTTGTATTAAACCACCATCTTGGAACTGCTGCTTCCTCGTGTGCTTTGCCTCACTCAGAGTGTGCTCTTGTGCTCTGCCTTTTATCCATGTGGGGAAGTGTGATGGAAGTCGGATGTGTGTGATGATCAGTAATTGCCTTACCCTGCCGCACCATCGTGTTCGGAAATGTCAGGTATACGGCTTGGGTATTAGTCTGTTTTCCCTCACAATGAGTTGTCTGTGAGAAAGTGTTTGTGTTGGAAAAAGGGGGCTGGGTTGAATCTCTAAGTATCCTACCTGGTAGGATGAGGTAAAGATGTTTATAGGGAAGTGGATACCGCGCCTCGCCGTCCGGTGTCCCACTTCACTCCCCAAAAACCCCACATCCAGGTGATCTTCCCTCACTGGTCCACCCCCAGGAACTGGATCTAGAAGCGATGGCCGTGTCCTGGCCACCTAGATGACAGATCCCTGGGGACTAGCGGGTGAGATCCCTTCAGGTTTCTCACATAAACCATCTCTTGAAAAGGCATTTGAGTGCTCCTGTTTTCATTTCCTACTCCGGTTCCTGCTGAGCAAGACTGCCGAGGTGGCCTGGCACACAATTGTACACTCTTGGGATGCGACTCAGAAGCCAAAATCATTGGTTTATGCACCAATGGAATATTGGCTTTGCCACCTTGAATGTCCAGCGTTTGTTTAGATAAAACCTTCCTCTGGTATTGATAATCATTGATCAGCATTTGGGAGCTCAGAAGTAAATTGCCATTCGTTCTTGAAGGTTACTGAAGTAATGGGGTTTGCCTACTCACACACCAGACTGGATTCAGGAGGTAAATTGTTGGGTAAATTTATTTCCGGACTGTGAACACAGGTAAGATAGATGGAGTACTGGAACATCCATCCCAGCCAGCACAGCAACTCTGTCACTGTAAGCAACCAGTCACTCGCCAACCCTCCAGACTCCATGTGACATCACACCATTCTGCACCCCCACACAGATGCCCATTACAACAGTTACCATGTTAATGTTAAAGGACATTTGTACCGCGCACTATCACTACCGAGTGGTCCCCTGGCGGCTTTGAAAGAAGAGGGAGCAGGAAAAGTGCAAGAGAGCAGTGATGTGCTGTTGACGGCCTCAGCCCGGTGGGTCCGTTGGCTGGGCCTAGGGTGTTTGCGGCCGGTAGTAGTCGTGTGCTGTTGTGCAAGACTGTGTGCTTTTGTTTTGTTGTTGCAATGTAGTGAAGTTTGTGCGGTTTGTTGTGCTGTAGGTTTTGGTTGTGCTTGGTTTGGAGTTTGAGAGGTGTATGCAGAAAGGGAAATTGTTAGTAGGGTTGGTTAGTTTGCGTCTCTATCCTGAATTGAGGCGCTCGGCTTGCATAGTCTCCCCTGATGCGTCTCTGTCCTGCTCTGGGTCCGACTGGCATACAAGGTTCCTTACTCCTCTGGCCCCCACCTCTAACAAGCTCTCTCATAGCTCCCCTTATCCTCCCTTTGTACTCCTGTGGCCAGTGCACCTGCCAATGTCAACATCTCAGGTATTGGGGTGATAGCCAATATCTCGACAATTCCACACTATTGTGGTACCTGGCGGTAACTAAGGGGCGGGCGAAAGTGTTGGTGGGATTGTCTGGGTTGGTTGACTCAGTCTGTGTGTGTTCCACGCACTGTGTTCCAGTCTATCCGGTGTCATCCGTCCAGGTGCCGTGGGAGTTACCCTCTCAGGTCGGGGATGTCCGTGTCCTTTCCCGTTTAGTCATCCTTTTTCCGGTTTTGGTTTCCAGATTTAGTCTGTGGTGTTGAAGAGCCAGGTTTTTAGTGATTTCCTGAATTTTAGGTGATCTTCAGTGTGTCTAATTTCTTTTGGGATGTTGTTCCAGGTTTTTGCAGCTAAGTGGTAGAAGGAGGTGCCTCCAAGTTTTTTCTTAATGTATGGTTTGAGTTCCAGGCGGATTTCGTTGCTTGATCGGAGGAGTCTCGTTGGTTTGTAGACTGTTATTTTCTTTTGTAGGAATTCTGCTTCTTGTCCGCTGATTGCCCTGTGCATTTATACTTGTGAAATCCACTTCCCTAGCAACTTGAGAGTGCAGAGAGGTGTTCCCAAACCTTTTAGGAATGCATCTGTCATATGGTAATTTGCAGTGGGGGTGGGGGTAGGGAGAAAAAGGCAGTCATGTCCATCTGTTTGTTGCATTCCAACATTGCATAGTCTGTACCACTTATTTTGTTATTACCACTAGATCCTCAGAGATCCCTGTAGCTTGTGACCAACTTGCGCTAATCCAATGTTGCAGTGCTCTGTATTAATAAGATGTAGGAGGCTATCATAATGAACAGTTGTTTCAGTTTTCTCAGGGTGCACTTGATGTTTGGTTGATAAAGAGGGACACTTTTCTGAAAGTTTCAAGAGTTTTATTGGATGGGTATACCATTTCAATGTGCATGTTGATTTCTCCTACCAGCAAAGTTCTTCACTTGTGAGAGTATGAGATTTGATTTTGACGCATTTATTGAGAATCCCAATTGATGGAGTAATACTATGGCCTACTCTTTCTGCTAACTTCTTGTTATGGATCAGTTGTCCAGCTAAGGGTAGATGGGTATGCCCTTCCACCACAAATGCATGTCCACCAAAGCAAGTACCTTTGTGAATAAATGTGGTGCCAATGTTATCCCAAAAGGAATAACTTTGATATGTAAAGCGCTTTGGATTAAAGCGCTCTATAAATGTAATAAATACAAATAAATACAAATAATGGCTACTCCGAACCTTGAACCTTACATATTTGCAATGTTTGTGGGACATGGAAACGGTATGCACCCTTATGTCCAAAGTAGGCAAGTAATCTTCATTGACTAGTAATGGAATTATCTCTTGTGTCGTCATCCAAAATATATGTACTCTGATAAACTTGTTGCTTGGCCAGAAGTCGGGGACTGGCCACATTGGGATGTCATTTTTGTAGACATGTGGAGGGCCCTCAGATGCCCCTCCTTTGAAACAGTGCTACTACTGCTGCATCTATAGTTGACCATGTTTTGTTAATGTTTTTGACTTTCTTGGAATGTGTGGCATTGTGTGAAATTCCACACAATACACTTGTTAAATGGTGTCTAAGACCGACTTGTTGGTGGTTTTGCACTCCTGTGGTGGGCAAAGAGGATATTCTCCACATACTGTGGTAACATGGGAGAGAACCTGGTGTAGGTGGTCATAGTTTAAGTGCTGCTGCACATTTGATGAAGGTACCTCTGGATCTCAGCCCATCCAAGCCTGTGCTATGCATGTACTGGACTTGCTGGAAAGGATGGTGCTGTCCCCATGATTCCAATACTAAATAATGCCCAGCTAGGGCTGTTGCCATTCTTGAAACTGTGGTGTTCTATAACTTCTCATTTCCAGTATTGGAGAAGAACTGCACCAAGGAAAATGTCCCAAAACCTTACTGTGTCTTGCTCCTTTATATCCTTTGAGGGTTTCCTCCATCTCCATGCCAAAAATGTCACTCAGCCTCATCGATGGGCTTCTTGATGATGTTAGTCCACCTTTTAGGTTTGAACCCAGATGAAATGCTGCTCGAGTGCCATAGCATATGGTGGCCTGCGGTTTCTGCTCCATCTAAGGCACTCTTGATGACCGCACTGGAGGGGAGTTACTATTCTGTAGTTATTTGTGCTTTTCCCAGATCAATCCACAATCCTTTATTACTGTAAAGTCATCAGGACACAATTTACATAAAACATAATGGAATACATAAAATTATTTGGTCCATTAATCGAATATGAAACACAAAAGTAAAAAAGAAAAATCATCATTGTCCTCGTCTCCATAGTAGTCAAATGTTGGCTAAATAGTATTAAAAAGCATTAAAATTCACAGGCTCTTACCAAACTATAATGAGAGCATTACAAGATTGGAACTTTAATTACATAAGAAAAAGAAAACCAGAATCAAGTAAACACAATTGAATCTAAAATGCTCCCAAGAGGCCTTTTCTCAACCATACTCCATGTATGTACTTAGCCACACAATGAACTACGTCCATAGCGAGAGAATTTTTGACAAGGTGGTTGGCTTCTTTGAAAGTGCAGACTTCGTGCAATGGTTTAAGATATTTGATCTTTCAGCCCATCCCAAACATATAATGTGTCATATTTTCTCTTATAGCACCACACAGTAAGCAGTTACTACCGGACGAATTTGTCCACTTGCCGAATCTTCAAATATTCAGATCTTAACTTGATAAAAAAAAGCTTGGGCATAGTTTGGAGCAATCATAGCAGATAAGGTTGTTTAGTAATCCGATAGTCCATGCCCTGGGATAAGACAAGACATGCTCTTTCCAGGCTATTGGCTCTTAGATTTACCAAAGCCCTTTTCACGTCAAGTGATGCAGTTTTAGTAATCAGACTTTGGGTCAGCCAGTAACATGAAAGTTCCAATGCTGCCAAACATTTCTTTGCATGTGCAAATAACAGGACTGTTCGTGCTCCTTTCATGTTCATTAGCTGGATTAGAGGTTCCCGAAATTTGCCTAGAGCAGAATTCCCCCATATACTGATCCAATAAAGGGCCAGTCTCATGGTAGCCTCCTCATCTATTGGACAAAGGTCACATTCCATATGAACAAGCGTGGTCAGGGCACCTTGGGGAAGTAATAGGATACTTTTTAGAAATGTGTTTTCCCAGATGTTTCAGCCATGTTTTGGGAGGGGATCATGCATGGCGCCCCACTGGGATCGTTCATACCTACCCATAAGTGCTGCCGCATTCAAAATGCAATAATAGCTGGCTGGAGTCACCATACTCTTAGCCATATGAAATTATCTTTTGCTCTACTTGTCTGTAGCTGTGTTCATAATTGAAGTAGAAGTTCCACAACATTTTGAAGCAGTGGTTATGACAAGAGAGTCTGTGATAAGCTGCCCTTTACCTGAAAGTGAGTGGTTAGGCGATGGCTAGAATTTCTTTTACATTCTCTTATTTACAGGCTTAAACATAGCTGGCACCTCCAAGAAAGCCTCAACGGTCTTTGCACCGACTGCATAGGAGATATATATTAGGCAAAGCGGCATGCCTCCTCAAGTGTTTCTTTAATAAAACCCCTTTCTTCATGGCCCTGCTGGATGTTTATTTTACTATTGGGAAGCTGCTCTCTTGATGCAACACTGATTCTCTGTGGGAGAGCCAGAGGCTGGCAGTTCCTATAGATATATCTACTGTAGAGGTTTTTGCAGGCTGTTTGGGACTGTCCTAATGGAGGGGTTGGGTTTTCCTTCTCTAGCCATGTTCTCTTTCTATCTGAAGCCAATTGACCTCAGCAATAGTTTGGTGGAATACACCCTCCTGCCATCTAGCTATATCCAAGTCGAAGATGTTATAAATGCCCTCCTTCTTAATGTACCCACAAATGTCCTCTTTCTCTCATAAAAAGGGTATGGGGGTTGTGACTGGTGGGCCTGAAGTACGCACGAAAGAGCAGCGTCTCCTAGTGTATAACCAGTGGATGTTGGTTTCACAACAGGGGATGTTGACTTTAGTATGGATTTGAAAATGTCCAGAAACTGTTTTTTTGGGAAATTAAGGCAACAAACCCTCCGCAAACCCCATCTCCATTAAACTATACTTTAAGATGTTTGCACAATTTGAGATGGTCATCCAAAATGGCAATATCATAGAAGACTTTTCCAGACACTTTGTAAAAAATAAAAAATCGGTCATTTATTGCAGGTGTGCAAAGATGCACCACAGGCATGTGGATATACAAATGTGCCGCGGACGAAAGGAAGAAAAAGGCCACACAAATTGATGTGGAAATTGTGAAATGCGAAAACCAGCACAAGCTCCTCCGGTGAGGGATGACTGTCCCTTCTCCCAACCTTTTGGAGAAGCCTTAAATACATATCATTAGTCACCATTGTCTTAAAAAGGCTAGGTATCAATAATCACTCGCAAAAAAAAGGGCAAAAGTAGAATAACCCATTAATGTGGAACAAATGAAAGAACATTGATCACATCCGTCTCACCTCCTGGAGAACTACAAAACAATACACAGGATAAAACCAAAGTGTTCCACCCATTAATTCAAATCACACAACTGCTATTTGGCTTGAAATCAAACAAAAGTGCTGATTAGTGCTTTCAGAAGTTGAAGTAAAATGGATCCAGCAAAATATTCTGTTAACAATAAACAAACACCATCAGCTAGAGCACATTCGCCAGGGAGTTTTGCTGTTTGCAATTTAAAAAAAGCAACTATGACTATTAGGCAGACTAACATTAGACTTAATTGAAAATGGGCCCGTGCTCATTAAGTGTAAATGTATTTTCAGCAATAAGCATGTTCATTATACACTGGAGTATGATTTTGATTATAATGATATCGAAAAATACACAGCACTATGAAATAAAAATGCAACTAATGTGCAATTCTTTTTTTTAACTTTATTTTATTAATCTGGACATTGCAACAGAGAGAACGGGCATCATACAAATGGTCGATAAGTTTACATTCCATGTACATAGTCTGTGGGAAATCATACAGAACAATAAACACGAGTTGGGGTACAATATCAAGAAGGACAGGTAAGACAATGACATTTGAGATAAATAGGTTAAACAAGATTGGGAGCTGGGGAAATCCGGTCTCTGTTATAAGAGTCAACGGATAGGGAGGAAATATAAGAGCGGAAAGAGGTCCAAATGTTCCTGGGTCTAGTGACTATTGGTTGCAGGCTTGCCCAGCACTCCTCGGTGTCAGAGACCCAGGTGACAGCCCAAAGCCACTGAGCATGTGTGGGGGCCCCAGGGCAGAGCCATTGCAGTAGAATACACTGGGACGGTAGTAGCATACATAGACCAGCCAGTCTCCCGGAGTCACGCCCAAGCCAGGGAAATTCATGAAAGAGACAAGTTAATGGAGATTGGGTAATAGTGCACTCTAATATGTCAGATACAGTAGTGCATACCTCCTCCCAGAACAGGAAGAGGCGCGGGCAGGACCACATCATGTGAATGTAATTTGCCTCGTCTGATCCACATCTTGGGCAAATAGGGGGCGGGGTCATATCCTTCAATATTTAATGCAGTCTGATCGGTGTGTAGTGAAATCTATGGAGTATATTAAATTGGATCTGTTTAAATCGGGAGGTGAATGAGATGTCATGAATACGGGCACACATGTGGTCCCAGCGTTGGTCCGTCATTTCAATACCTACGTCCCTACCCCAGGAATCTGAGTTTGGTGAATGGGGCGGTGACCCTACTCTAAAGGGGGCTGTACAATCTAGAGACTTTCCCCCTGAAGGTTGTGGTGTTCCATGCTGAATACAGACAGTGGGAAGGCATACCTCGCAGGGGTTCTGGTAGGTCTGGCCATTCAAGAAAGATACCCTGGTCGAAGACATTGCGTACCATACCAAGATCTGCATCAGCCCAGAGACGTGTTGTTGTGGGGTCCACGCGGGGAGATTACGGGTGAAAGTTCCAGATGGGGAGGTCATCATGGAAAGGTTATGCAATATTAGCCTGTTTCCACAACTTATTCAAGGCCAGTGCTGTGGAACCAGCAGGATCAACGAGTTCAAATGTATTTCAGTGGGAGGGGAGAACTAATGAGCGAATATCGCGGCCATCTATGGCCAGGTGTTCCAAGTTTAACATGGAGGGGGGGGGTAGGTGGATAGGAACCAGTGTGACGCGTAGTGGGTCTGAGCAGCCACGCAATACCTCTCAAAGTCGGGGGCGCCAAAGCCGCCTCTTGCCATTGGGATAGCCAGTGTTTCAAGTTTCAGGTGGACCACACTGGAATGCCATACGAAGGTATTGATGGTCCGAGTCAGTGCTTTAAAGAATTTATGGCCTAGCAATAGGGGAACATTTAGGAATCTGTATAAGAGTCGGGGCAGCACTATCATTTTAAGGATGGTGATCCTACCCACCAGGGAGATTGGCAGTTTGGCCCAACCTGTGAATTTTCGAGTGAGAATGACCCGGGATTGTGACCACATGAATCCTAGAGAGTCCTGGGGGGTGGAGGGGAGGTGGTGGCTTCGTTAAGTGGAAATAATACAGATTTAGAGCAGTTAACTGAGACCCGAAAGCTCACCGAAGAGCATAACATCTTCAAGTTCTGGGGCTAGAGTAAGGTCGGAGGAACGAATGAACAGGACAGCGTGGTCCGTTTAGAGGGAGATGCTCTCCGGGCGGGCCAGAGAGTCTTATGCCTCTATGTGCGTGTTGTTGGCGTATCCTGTCGGCCAAGGGCTCAATGGCTATGGCGAAGATCAGCGGTGAGAAGGGACAGCCTGTCTCGTGCCTCTGAATATTTGAAATTGGGCCAAGCAACGGTGCTCGTTGCGAACCCTGGCAACGGTGGTTGAGTAAAATAGTTTAACCCAAGACCGAAAACGGGGACCAAAGTTACATTTTTCAAGGACCTGCCATAGATAACTCCAGGAAACAGAGTCGAATGCTTTCTGCATATCGAGTGTGGCTGCGACCGCCTGCGTGCCTGGGTACACAAGCAAGTATGTTGAATAGGCGGCGTAAGTTAAGAGAAGTGGAGCGCTCCTTGTTAAACCCCCGACTGATCTGGGTGAATAATGAATGACATATGGAGCTAATCTCAAGGCTAACACCTTAGCATAGATTTTGACATCGCAGTTGATAAAGGAGAGGGGGCAGTATGGGCCACATTGTGTGGGAGGTTTGCCTGGTTTAAGTAGTAGTGAGATGATTCCCTCCCGTATAGAGGAGGGGGGGGCCTGTGCCGGTCTTGCAGGCCTCCTCCCATAAGGATCCTAATTGGGGAACCAGGCGTGTCTTCTAGAACTCGGCGGGGAGTCCGTCGGATCCAGGGGCATTTCCCGAGGCTAGGCCGTCTATAGAATTGGATATTTCTTCGGGTGTTGTCGGGGTGTCTAGAGCATCTCTGGTCTCAGAAGAGAGGATGGAAAGCGGGAGGCGGTCTAGCTGTCTAAGAATGTGCCAATGTTGGCTGAGGGGACATTGTCCATGTTGGAGCAGAGCGTTTCGTAGAAGGAGCGGAATTCAGTATTTATATTATGCGATGACAGGGCCATCAGCCCTCTCGATAGCCGGGATGTGGGGCACTCCATTCTCTTGATGGAGCAATCTAGCTAGGACACGCCCCGAGCGCTCACCCTCTCTATCTGCAAGCGGACCGGGGATCATCAAGGAACTTGCGTTCACGCTCCGCTTGGGCACGGAACGCGTCAAGTTCCATGCCTAGATCAGTGAGAATGACTGGCAACTGAGAGGAAGCGTATTGGGCTTCAAGAGTGAGGAGACGGGATACACACTCAGCGATATTCCTGCGGATCACTCCGAGAATCCCTGCCTCTTTGGTGATTGCAATACCCCTGATATAAATTTTGAATGTCTCCCAAAGGGGGGCTTGTGATTCAACAGACCCAGTGTTTAGTGTGAAAAAGTCATCAATGGAGGACCCCAGTTCAGTTTCGAAAGCAATATTAAGTAGAGTCTGTGGTTTCAACCTCCATGAGCGAGTCCCCAGGTTGTTTGCACTCCACCTAAAGGAGACAGTCACCAGGGAATGGTCTTAGAATGTTCTGGGAAGGATGGACATATGGGTAATGGTCCTGACAAGTATATCCGAGAGGAGCCATCTGTCAATACAAATAGTAATTTCGGGAGTTGGGATGAATCAGCCTCCAAGCATCAGTAACTTCTAACTGGGTATGTACCTCCAAGATGGATTTGGCTGCCCTGGAGAGTTGGCGGGGTCTGGAGCCTGATCCATCGAGATCTACGTCTAAGATAGTATTGCAATCGCCACCCCAGAGGATAGGGACCAGAGGAAATCCAGCTAGCAGGGAGGATAGGTGTGAATAGAAGTCAGGGTCATCGGTGTTGGGACCATATATGTTAAGAGAGAGGGGCGCCTGCTACCTTTTTTGTATTTTTGGAAGGAACTTGGGGTTGGTCACCCTGAGTTACCTGGGGGCAACCAGACGTGGACTCCCTGCTCACTGTGCTCAGAGAGGCACATCTTCACCTCATTGATGAGGCCCAACAAGGCTGAAATACGTGTATGGGGTTGCTGTTGGTACTCTTGTTCAGATGGGAATTGCCATAGCATTTCGGTGCTGGACTGCCCATGTGGGCGGGACCAAGACTGATATGCAAATGATAATTCCCATTTGTGAGAGGTACAGTGTGCAAAAAGCAGATGGCTGCGAACCCTAAAAGTGGTTAAAAACCACTGAACAGGTTATCATGCCATGTTCTTTCGAGAGAGGGGCGCCTGCTACCTTTTTTGTACATATATGTTAAGTAGTACGACCTCTCTGCCCAGCAGGGGCCAAAATAGTAGTATAGCGTTCCAAGGGGTCTATCGGAGTCGCTTTATGCTGGACTTTGAGGGTTTTATGGATTAAGATCATGACCCCCGGTTCTGGGTGGAATAATCGGTGTAATAGCATTGGGGGCCCCAGATCTTGCGAACCTTTCACAACCGCTAGACAGGACATGCGTTTCTTGCAAAAACAGAAGTTTAACTTTGTGTCGCTCAATATATAACTGCATTTTATG
This sequence comes from Ambystoma mexicanum, assembly GCF_040938575.1. Taxonomy (NCBI): domain Eukaryota; kingdom Metazoa; phylum Chordata; class Amphibia; order Caudata; family Ambystomatidae; genus Ambystoma; species Ambystoma mexicanum. Next base: position 267,592,950 of record NC_090936.1, on the reverse strand, counting down.
CATTTTGGTCTGATTACCCTGAAATTCCATCTCATACATACAATCAGCTATTAGAACCAGAGAACAGAAATATTAGGCAATCGCCCCTACCAGAGAATGATCTACAGCGTCTGAACCAGACGCACAGGAGCTTCGATCCGGTAATACTAAAGTGGATACATTTAAGTGCTCGGGTTATCAGTCGCGTGGCAACCATTTTATCAACTTTATACCCCACTCATCGCACCCCCTCCCCTCCCCTCCCCTCCCTTCCCTCAGCCCACCCCAATCAGAGGGGTGACATCCCAAAAAACCTTTAACTGAACCACAAGCAGCAGCAGCAGCACCTCCTGGGGGGCCATGCGTTGGCCATGAGCGGCTATGCCTCCGAAATGGGGTGTTAACTAGGCATTATGTGGTGCACAATGTTAAAGCAATACATAAGAGCTAAGAGGCAGAACTTGTGGGTCGGAGCTGGATGACAGTCGATCTAATGAGCTTAGTAGTATGCGAATGCAACAGTGATCCAGGTCTAGAGCTGCACTTGGTACCATTAAACGTTAACAAAACACAAGGGCTAAAGAACAAGACTTGTGAGCCAGAACTGGATGACAGTCAATCTGATGAGTTTAGTGATGTGTAAACACACCAGTCACCCAGGCCTAGATCCGCACATGGTACTATTAAACGTTGGTCAAAAGACAGACTGGAATGAACACAGAAGTGAGGTCAAATGTGGTTATCTAGGAAAATGCTCGGCAATGAATTTGGAAGCCTCCTCAGGGATGGTGAAAAAGACGACACGATTCGAGTGTTCAATCCTGAGTTTAGCAGGGTAAAGCATTGAATAATTGACACCCAGGTCTCGCAGCCTTTTCTTGGTGGCCTGGAAGGTTTGCTGCTCTTGTTGGACAGCCACCGAGAAGTCTGGGTAAAGGTGAACTCTGGAGGAGCCGAGGAAGAGGTTGTCTTTGGCTCTCGCCGCCCAAAGAAGGGAGTCTCTATCGTGGTAATTCAAGACTCTTGCTATGATGGGACAGGGAGGAGCACCGGCCTGGGCTTCGCCACCAGGGGTTGTTTGGCCCTCTCAATTGCAAACTGCGGGGAGAGTTTCGGGGAATACAGAAGTGAGAGGAGAATGTGCTCAACAAAGTCTTCCATGGAGCCATCGATCTTATCCTCCGGGACCCCAATGATACGTAGGTCATTGCGCCTGGAGTGTGATTCCAGGTCGTCTTTCTTCTTCCCGACACCTTGAACCTGCCTGGACAGGGCATTCACTTCAGCCCGAAAGGAACAATATTGTCCTCAGCCGCCCCGACCCTAGTCTCCACTTCCGTTACCAGAGTGTCTGTCTTTTCCATATGAGCTTTGATCGAGCATATGGATCCACTCATGTCTTCCAGTTTTAAATGCAGAGCTGTGAAACCCTCCCACATGTATTCCATACTTTTTTGTGATTCAGTGGCTTCGGGGGGTATGACATGTATGCCCCAGGCTTCGATTGGGTTTCACTCGGTTTCGGTGTTGCTTTGGCACACATATTGATGGAGCTCTGCTTTTTGTTAGCTCCTTTGGTCATGATCCTGTCCAACCGTGTGGGAAGTAGAGTTGTACAGCACCCAAGAGATCTGCAGAGCAAGAGCTGGGACCGGAAACTCTGCCAAGCGAGTATTGATGAATGACAAGGACGTTCAATTTATTCCTTAGCTGAGTGATAGGTCGCAGGGTCATGCGTCGCAGAGCGCTGCGAGGCTAGGTAGGTCTGATGTAGAGGCACTGCAACTGCAGACCAGCGTGCCCATAGGCTGATACGGTGGGCACTTAGCACCACAGGGGGGGAGGCCACTGTCCTAAGCGCCAAATCTCAGGATATGGCAGAGGCAAGGCCTGTTTTTCAAGGCTGCGCAGGGCCACACAGATCGTCAGGGCTGACTGTTATAGCCAATACGATCGTCCCGGTCCACATCAGAGCGAATTGTGGCCTTCCACATATGATAGGATTTTAGGTAGAGGTGCTGGTAATCAAAATAGTCACCAGGTGGTAGTGGTTGGATGCAGGGTTAGCCCATAACTATATGGGAAACAGCATTCCCACCTCAGGTGAGTAGTGCGCTTCAGGACGGTGGCGGTTCAGTTAATGCGGAGCGGGTTCATGCAGTGTAAGTTCCCAGACGGGGACTGCATACAGGATTCCCCCAATACCAACATGCCAAAGAGATCTGAGGTGTCAGCCTCAGGATCTGATGCTCTAGCAAGCTGTATGCAGTGAGTATGCGGGGCCGCAATTACCAGACAAATGCTGCATTGGCAATATCCAGGCTGTTCAGATAATGCGCGGGTCAGCGGGGGCCAGTCCAGCACTACCCAGTTATGCTGATTCTAAATGACACTCTGTGCTCTCCAGATGTTAGCAGCACAGAAGTACGGGAAGAGTGATATATGCGGCAGCACAGCATGTCGCGTTACAAGTGGGGGCCCCCGTACCTTTGATCCAGATGAAGAGAGTGGTGCCACCCTCTGCGTATCGTCCCGCCGCTGGCCAGCAAGACCGGAGCTCCAGCTCTCAGGACGGTAGCAGGGCTGGTAGAGAAGAACACTGAGTCGTGGGGCTCACCGTGATCGTAGGTGCAGAGCCGGGGGGGGTCAGGAAGATGCGTACCGCACCATCCGTAGGATCAGGGCCGCAGCTCCTGAGCGGAGAATTGCAGGCAGGGGCTCGGAGTATGCCGGCAAGGGGGAGGAGTCGCTGCTGGGCGTCCGCACAAACGTCTGCTTTGCAGGGGTTCGAGGGGGCCGAGTACGAGACCGCAGCTATGGCTGTTCGGAGCAGTTCAGTTCAGGGTGCAGGGCGCTGAGCAACGGTCGCCCCTCCGCCAGTCAGGCCTGAAGTCCTTGGCACTGAGGTGTGGAGAAGTTCGCTCCATCGAGGAAGCAGGAAGTGCAGCGTGATATCCCGCCTGTCAGGTAGCAAAACAGGAATGTCTGAGGTGTTAGCTGGGAGACCTGAAACAGTAGAAGAGCCATGAGCAGTGGGCTGGCCAGAGTCACAGCGTTCAGCTGGTTGCCACTTGCAGGGATGTCTGAGCTCTTCAAGTAATGCGCGGTGCAGCAGGATCGCCCCAATATTGCCCTTTAGCGTAGGAGTGGAATCTCAGCCCCGTGCCTCCCCAACGCCAATAGAACAGCAGTGGGGCTGGAATGTCTGGTGCGCAGCACAGCTTGTGGTATTGTAAGCAGGGGGCCCCGTACCTTGTATCCTGGTGAAGGGATGGTGAAGCGTCTCTCTGCGTCGTCTCGTCTTGCAGTACGTAGCTAGGCCGTCATTATATTCCACAGGGTGCCCACATAGCCAATCAAGGGGGGGCACCACTCGGGTTGTGGGGCCTCCAGTGGTCATTAGTGCAGAGCCGGACCAGCGGAACGCATCATCAGCGACAGCCAGGAGCTCAGCCCCAAGCGGCCGGTTGCCTGCTGGACCCCGGTGAAGGTTGAACTCGGGCAGGGGCACCCCAGAGTGTCCATACATAAGCCCACGTTGCAGAGGGCTGGGGAGACCACGAGCCGAACCGCCGCAGTACGGGATGGTCTCAGGCAAGGTCGCGCAGCTCCATGAAGCGGCTGCCCCTCCCCCAGCTGGGCCCAGAAGACCTGTCACACTCGTGTTGTGGAGTCCACACCCTGTGGAAGCGCAGTGTGGGGCACCCTGAGGAGGCCAGACAGCGATTCAAAAAACAGTTTCCTCTGTAATGGTCCTTTTCTGGAACACGCCGGCCCGGCAGCACCCTCAGCAGACCGTCAAGCATCAATCCGTAAATGTTCAAGTAGAGACGTGGCACCAGTAAGGAAGGATCAGCCAGAAGGATTTTCCCCAACACAGAGCTACACGCTCAGGCGGCCATTCCGTATGAGCGCAACGGATCCCCCGCACTAATGTGCAATATTAAAAGAGGTTGCAACAGAAACCTCGGAGCACAAGCATAACATGTCAATAAGAACAAGGACAAATCAGCCCTGGCCCCACACCAAACGCAATACATTGTTGCACCTCTGCACTTAAATGATTTGGTGAAACGCCTCCAAGAGCAATCCTTTTTGAGTGGGAGGAAGTCCACCTTCTTTTTCCCTTTAATGATCCACATGTAGAATGTACAGGTATAGGACTCCCAGGCAGTACAGACTGAACCACTAGGCTACAAACTAACGGCATGAGAGCACTAATAAACACAGGCATGTTTTTCTTCACTGGACATATGCAGTGCGGTGTCCTGTCAATTGGTCGACTGCAATTTGGTCGACTGCAATTTGGTCGACACCATTTGGTCGAATGCCAAATGGTCGAATTTTTTTTTTTTATTTATATATGTGTTTTGTGGGTTTTCGTGTGGGGAAAAAAAATAAAAAAGAAAAAAAAGGGGGTTGGGGGGGGACCCCCCAAAAAAAACCAAAAAATGGGTAAAAAAAAAAAAAAAAGAAATTCGACCATTTGGCATTCGACCAAATGGTGTCGACCAAATTGTCTGTCGACCAAATGTTTTCGACCATTTGACTGGTAACCATGCAGTGCAGCTAAGGAAGGAGGGCCTAGGCCCAAGCGTGCCAGTGCCATTGGACTACCTTTAAAACACACAAAGGAGTGGATGGAAAGCTTTGAACCCATCAGAGCTACTGCTAAAAGGTCTATTCAACCCATCATTTCTTTGCATTACAGAAATAGAAAATAATCAGGCTAAGACCCAAGACAACACTACCTGGCCTCATCTCTTCTTCACAGCAACACCACAAGCAACCTAGACATGTTGTGGCCCCATTGGTGAGATGTGGCTTGGAAGCCTAAGCAAAGGGTCACTATTGGCCCAACATATAACGGATGTGACCCATCAGCATGGCCTAGTGTGGATCGGTTCGGACCAAGACTGGGCCAATTCCATAATGGAAAGCTCTCCAGAGAAATGTCTAGTATTTATGAGCCATTCAGAGATTCCTATCCTGAAAATGTAGGTCACGATATATTATGGCTCCATTCCAAAATAATATTAAATGTGGAGAACTGGGAAAATAAGCATTTCAGGTATCTCTTTACATTAAAAGGTAAAAGTTAGGAAAGCAAACATGGCACCCTTTCCAGTTCTATCCAAGAAGACATCAGGAGCCCAGGCACAAAGAAAAGCGCACATGGCAAAACCATCAAAGATCCCAAAAATCACAGGGTGGATCTATCATCTTACAGCAGGAGCTTGACCACCACTTGAGATGTCTCCATCTTTGGCCACATGACTTGGCGTCCTTGGCTCTGTAGAAGCCAAATCAATGAAGGAAAGCCCCCCCCTTGACACAGAGGTGACTATGATTAATTCTATCACTATACAAGGCTACTCCAGGTCACTCAGCTGTAAACTACATTAAGGTGGACTTCATTACATAATCTCTGTCCGTTAAAAGACATCAACATTTTACTGTTTAAATTGAAACAGAACATGCAATGTTTAGTATAAAAATCAAGTTTAAAAACCTGAAACAAAATATGCAATGCATCTTCATAATAATAAATGGAAACTGCAAAAAAAGGGGAAAAGCGACCATAGCATGTTGTGCCTGTTCACTGAAGCAACGGATGAATTCATAACAAAAGCCAGCCTCGATGGATCTTTTCAACACTTTTCTTTAATTTCACAGCATTTTAGTGGCCAGCAAAGATATAAGCCCTTTCACAAGGCATCACAGCCCTCCCTTAAAGAGATGGAATATGAAGCAGTGATCCAACTAATTCTCCTGAGTTTTGAAGGTTGCCATTCGTACTCCTCAATTATTCATAACTCTCCAGTAAGGAACACACTGGGTAGGATGTATATAAATCTGGGGAGGCGGCCAATCATGGAGAGTCACTGTTACAAGAACATGCCTATTACCCAGGATTGATTCTATCCACTTTTATGTGGCGTTGGAATCTAATTTCAAATCACCATTATTCCAATGATGGTGGTGGTAAATGCCATTTTGTTATGTGAAACAATTGCACAAGGAGTCTTTCCTCGCCTGCACATCTACCTAAGGATCCAGGTCACTTCATTAACTTCTGCAGAAAGTAAGACTATAGCTCCAAGAGCTTCAGCTAATGATACTCCTGTACGTGCATGAAAACGAGTTCCTGCTAGTGTAGGACTTTGATAACATAGCAAGCTATAAATGGAGTTATCAGCATGTAAAATGACTGCTTGCAGTTGGTTTGCCTCACAACGGTCTTAAAGAATCTGCAGCCTGTGCCTTTGCAGATGTTTTGGAATATGGTTCCAATGACTCCTAACTACGGACTATGCTGGCTAGGGGCTCATGAGAGATGCAGTCCCAAACATCGGGAGAGCCTAAGGTTACAGACCCTTGGTTTAGAACATGGAATGGGTGGCTGGTTGGTTGCCCATATTGATTTAATTCCATCAAGCTAAAAACAGTACCTTTTTTTGGCTGACGTTTTCCATCAAAAAGAAAATAGGAAAGTCTATAACTTGCTGTATATGAAAATCGGACCCTACCTTGGGATGGAACAGACTATCTGGCCTTCTCATTACCTTTGTTGGATAACATACTGTAAACAGTTTAATCGAAAAAGCTTGAATCTCACTAACTATGCAAGCAAAGTGAACCACCAGAAAAAAAATATATATATATATATATTGTCTTTATGTTACAATTATGCAAATATTCAAACTGATCAGACAAGCCTTTCTAGGGCAGCATTACATTCCCAGATCACAGGTGTTAATCCACAGAGATTGTATAGAATGACCAAAGTCTTTTTAAGGAAAGGAGAGGATGGAAGTATTGCAAGCACATTCTGCATGAATATTAATAGGAAAAATAGTCAAAATTCCAATCCAATAAAGATCACAGGGTTATTTTTGGCTTGTCATTCTGGCAAGGTTTATGAATGGTGTCAATTAGCATCACTGATTTCTTCCTACTCTTGGAACTTGTAAAACACACTCTTTCATCATTATTTGCACTGTTCGTCAATCGTTCTCTAGGGCAACAAGTCTGTTGGTGTTTTTGTTGAGCATTTTCAAATAAACAGAATGAAGGCGTTTTTCATCTAAGAATGTCTTGTAGGCATAACATCCCTATTTGATGAATAATTAAGGACCACCCTTGACACCTCATGCACAATCTCTGAAAGACTGGGGGCCCTTACCATAAGGTTTTGCTGGACAGCAGTCTGGAATCAAAGGTAGGCTGTCCTTCAATGATGTGGACAATGGCACAAATGCAGTTGACCAAGCTGGAGTGTTTCATTGTGTGCTCACCGCTATCTAGCTTGTATATTTTTCTACTCACTGAAATAAACATGAGAAGGACATGCATACATTTCCTGCACCAACATAATAGGAGTATTAATTAATATTTGCACCCAGGGAAGGGAGCTTAGCCAATCAGGTGGCTGGAACTTCAGGCGAATACACAGTGTACCACCTGCTATTTCCTGCCACCGAGGCCCTTCCCCAGGTGGCACCATATTTAATTTTATTTGGGGAGGAAACAGGGGGCCTCTTCCCTGTTGCCTCCCCACCCCCAAACAAAACATACCATTTCTCCACCCCATCCATCCATTCCCACTAACCTGTTGGATCAGAGCTTTGTGATCCGGTCCCGGTGCTCCTCTCGCCTTCCACCACCGCAATAAAACTCAGGGACTAAGTCCCTTTTCCAATGGCTTGAAGGAGGGATGAAGATTCAGTAATACATATAAATTCACATTTATTATATAATATAAATGTTCAAGCCCTTGTGAAGGCATCAAGAGGTAAGAGACAGACAACAGATCCACTTTTCTAAAATACAATTGTTTATTCCTGTATGTCAGGATGGAGTAAGGCCTAACTTGCACTATGCTAAGGTGGGATTTGCCAACCTAAAAAAACGAAGGATAGTCTGTGTCGTTAAGTTCCACTCAAATGTCTGTCCAAAACCTGTACTTGCCCTCATAACTAAAAGATACACAATGTGTAGGGATGTCAGCAACACAAAGAAGACATGTTCTAAAAGGTTCTGAGCTTCTTCCAGCTCCTGGCTTGCTTTTCAGCTTCCCCTTTCCCAGGTTCTAAACAGTTCCAAAAAAAGGCCTTGGGGTTTCCATCCCCAAGTTCAAAACAGTTCCAAAAGGTCTTGGGATTCCCTTCCCTAAGTCCACAAAGTCTTGGGGTTCCCTTCCACAAGAAGGCAACTCTTCCAGCTTCACAGCCAGTCAGTTCAAATCTCTCAGCTTTCAATAATGGTTCCAAATCAACTTTATTACCTTTCAGGCTTTTCAACAGTTCACGTAGAGTTCTCCTTTCTTTAATCACTTCAACACTTGTTAGGCAAAACAGCATCAGTATCTTAACTTTCCTTGCTTCTTTCCAAGTAGGGGTTACTCAGCCTAGGTGCAGTTGTAGAGCGACACGGTACACCCATTACAGGTCACACAACTGATAAGCCTTGGCACCTTGTTATAGTCACATGTTCTCATTCGTCTTTGTTGCCAACACAAGCTTTCTCTCTGAACATGTATCATTATTTCACTTTCAATTCAGTTTCTCCTTGGCAGTCTCTTGACTCTGCCACAACGTGACTTTAACACAACTTGCCTTGTGATGGTTATTCCTTTTCACCACCTTGCTTTCATATTGTCTTTAAGTGCTCATCACTTGCTTTTCACTTATTCCATAAGTGCTCATTACAGGGTTTCAATGTATTCATACTTTCACATTGTAAATCAATGTATATCTTGCTGTCACTTATAAGTGCTCATCACTGGTTTTTCACTTGGTTCATAATTATACGGTGTTTTCACTCGTGCAGTGTTTTCATATACTTTGCATATCTTTCTTCTAGTTCGGTATTCAATAATACTGTTTTTAACTCAAAGTACTTTGCAGTTTGTTCAGTATTCAAAATTCTTCCATTCGGTCTCCAGACCCATTCATTTTAAGTTTTAATTCGATATGCATTTTCCTCTGCACAAATCCAATCACTGGAGTGCCCCGGCCTGTGTGCTCCCTCTCCGTCACTCACCGGTGTACGGCTGCTCCTCCGGATGCCTTCGGTTTCTTCTCCGGTTTTCTCTCGCTTCCCCCTTTCACTTGCCGGGAGCTTCGGCGAGCAGTGCTCACCTCTTTCGTACCTTGCTGAGGTTAGCGGTACACTGCATTCTTCTAAGCTCTGGCTGTGAACAAACGGCACAGGGGACTGCAGGGCTCTACTGTTGCATGGTCCGTTCAGGCCTCAGCGTCTTCCTCACCCCTCTGCAGCGTTCGGCATCCTTTCTACTGGGCCCTATGCAGCCTTCTCCATGTCGGCTTGCCGCTACCAACTCCCCAGGCAGGATTTTTGCTTTGCTATTACCCATTTCTCTTTTTATGCACCTGTAGCCTCTCAATTGGCTGTATGTGCAAGTCCTTTGCCTGGGCATACTTAACTTTACCAGTGGGACTGACTGACTTTTGTAGTCGTGCTCCATAGTCCCCTTCCTCGTCTCAGTACCAAAGAGGTGTGCATGAATGGAAGTGGATATAACTCCCAGTTGCCTCTTCTTTGCCCCATTCTTAAAGGAATATGAATGGGGGACCCTGTGAAAGAAGGAAAGACTGAATGGAACGGAACATAATTCCTAGTTTCTTATGGCTCTGACATTTTTCTGTATTAACAAAAGGAGGTTGACGTGGGAATAACCTGTCCATAGAAGGTGGTGTCCTCCTAGTTGACCTCTTTCTTGCCCCTCTATAATGATGGTATTTCCGAGTGTCATTTTGAAAGGAAACAAAAAGCAGGGGTTTTGACAGTACACTCTAAAAGGCTTCAGGGACTAAAAAGTTCATTCTGCAATGGGAAGGGGGAATAACGTATCTCACCTTCTCTCCCCAAGTCGTCTCCACCCAAGTACTTTCTCGCATATCCACCCCCAGTGTCAGGATCTAGTAGCAATGGCCTTTCCCTGGGGACCTGAGAAGAATCTATTAAGAGGAAAGAAGCAAGGATGCCCTCAGATTCCTCAAACCATCTGTGCTGGCTCATAGATTAGCAGCAAACCATTTTTTCCACAATATAAAAACACATGCATACATAAAACAGTACATTGTATCACATCATAATCGAACACTGGATTTAAAAATCGACGCAATAAAGTGCAAGGTGAAATTCATCATAATGTCCCTGCATACAAACAGACCAACAGAATGTGCAAATGCAACAGATATCCCCTAATCACTCTAGAGCATAACTCAATCTGATCTGTGTCCAATCCATCAGAATGACAGACATTTGTGGGAACACAAAAACACAGCCAAAAACCACAGTGTACTAGGTGAGACAATTCTATATCTTGTCTTCATTTAACTGAGCTCTTATAAGGGCCTTCTATCATTTTCCCCTTTTCCTAGTTTCAACATCACTCGAAAATACATTTGGAAGTCTTTTCATCAGGACGGACCGCCCATATCTAAAAATAAAAAAGGATATAACGATGTCAACAAATCATGAAACCAATGGCTGCCAAAATTCTAATTAGCATTTTCCTAAACAACAGCAACACTTACTGATTTGCATAAGCACGCCTACATCGTGTTGGCTTCAAATCGCTCAAACCGACCTCACAAACAAAAAATAGAAGTGCCATTACTCATCTCCCTCCTTTTTACTAATGCACCTGACTAAAAAAGGTGAAAGAAACTCACTATCTCTAGCCTCATCCTAAATGGCTCCAAACTACTGCCGTTTTTTGGGGGGTAGGGTTCATAAATATCCTGGGCAACTGCTCTGTAAGTGAGCAAAATGACACAAACAGAAAACGCTAATGAAATTGGTGCCCTTTTGGAATAGTGACATGTCTAGATTTCCGTGTAATAACATACCTTAAATGTGTACACAAAGACCCGAAATCAGTCGCATCTTCTTCAGCTGCAGATGCCTGCATCAATTATGGTTTATTTTTTAATGGCTGCATATATCATCCTTATGTTCAAGTCGTCCTAAACACACTGGGCTTAGCCAGATGTGAAATATAACTCTACGGGCTTTAGTAAGAACGTAACCTTGCGTTCAGTCACGTAGCTTCCGGTTCCACTCTCCTTCAAGGATAAATACTAGCGCGGTACGTTTGATACTAAGAGCCCATCTAGTGGCTCCAAGTACGCATATGTTTGAACTGATATCTGGGCGAGGTGGTCATTTTTATGACCAAGAGACACCAGTGTGGGCCGGGGTCTGAAGCCAGCCACCATTCTTTTGTTGTGCAAGCACCTTAATTGTAACTGTATTCAATTCCCGTTTTGGCTTTTCCTTTACTGGTATGGACATAATCAGGGTAGCATAGGTTTCTGGGTGTAGGACTTTTTCCTTGTTTGTAAGACATGCTGACATGCACCCTTTTAAACTTCGTTTCTTGTTAAGGTAGGGCAAAGAAACGTAGGGCCTAATTCACAGAGCGTTTTCCAGTGGGGTTTTGCCATTATAAAAACCTTCTGTGAATTAGGCCCTTGGTTTCAGGGATAGCTTATGCCTTGCATGTTCTAATAATGGAAAATTTCACGAAAATGATACTTGGTCTCCTGATTCTGGTCTACCACAAGTGGCATAGGTATATCAGTCATAAGACTATTTTTCTCAGGAGCAGAAGAATCTAACATAGAAAGGGTTCATGGCCTCTTGGTAGTCCCATTGGCATGTGCTTGTTTCCTCATGAAGTGCAGCAGACTAGGATGAAGAGGCTTTTACAATTTGCGACAAAAAGGTGGCATGGCTTCCATGATTATCTGCGTCACTGACCTAGTGCGTTCACCAAGAAACCTGCAGCTCTGGAAGACCCATAACCTTGAAAAGCAGAGCAAAGGAAAATCTGAGATTATCATTCAGGAAGAAAATCCTCATGTTACACATGTGACGGAGCGTCACCATAAGTAACTGACTGCCACTTTAAGATGCTTCAAGGGTGTTTATTCTCCAATTTTTCATGAACAGTAGGCTTGGTTGATGTCACTGCAAGGCTTTAGTTATTTAAGGGGCTTTGGGTAATAGGTGCTAGGGGTGTCCCTCTCTTCTCCCTTGGGTTACCCCCCACCCTACCCCACGCGTCCACAAACCATGGTTAGTAATATGGCTTGGTACCCCTACTGTTTGGCTCTTGCTCTTCTCTACTTGTGTTCTCCCTACGATGAAGGCTATTCTCATCTCCCTCAGGGATTTTCTAGTATTCCAACTCTAACCCCGCTTAGTTTTGTAGGGTGACATTGGGATTAGTGCGGCCAGTAACTCGGATAAATTTGCTCCCAGCAGTCTCGCTCACTCTCCTGTTATCCTGTTCTCTCTGCCCGACTCCCCCACTCCGCTCCTTCCTCTCCATCGTTTCATTCCGCCTTCCTACCTCCACCTTAAAATATTAGTTTCTCTTCTGCCCCTCCAATGCATCTCTCCTCTCCCCAACACTGGTCTTTGCACTCCCTATTCCTGTCCTCACTGCTCCTCAATATTACTATTCCTCTCACTAGTATTGCTCCTTTCACAACTACTACTGCTCCTCTTACCAATACTACTACCACCACCACCCTCCTTTCACTTTTACTGTTAACACCTCTCCACTTCTACTACTACCGCCCCTCCACCCACGATCTCTCTCCACTACCACACTACTCCACTCTCTCTTCACCCCACCACTGCTCACATGCACATGCATGCCTTAGTACATCGCTCTCCCGCTTTCGAACTCGACTCAATCCTCCTGTTGGTCTCTGTGTCCTACGCCTTCCACTTCTGACCTCACCCTAACCAACACTCAGCTCTTTCCTGTTCATCTTTAAAAATCTTTCTGCTCAAATGATTGGCTGCCTCATTAGCCAATCTCACTTACCTACATCTCAGGGGCGTGTGGGAGGGCAAGGAAAAGACTTTAAAAAGGGCTTAAGGCCACACCCCCTTTTCTTAGCTTGGGTCGGCAGCATTCAAAGCAAATATAGAGCACTGTCTTCACAGCTGTTGCAGTATTCCTGGTGCTGCTGTTTAATATTACCAATCCCTGGTTGGTTAGTGCTGTCCTCCCCAAGCCGTGTCTGCTGTCCGTCAGAGCCACACTCCTTTCCCCGAGACCAGGTATGCCCGCAGGTTTCCCCAGACATCCTCTGTGCCACCTACTCTCTCTGGAGTCCGCTACCATTGCCCCGGCTCCCTTCACTGTGGCTGCCTTCTGCAGCTTCACAGTCTTCTTGGGAACCCGCACATTAAATGCGGCATATGACCTACCGCCATCCCAGCGGTAAGTTTGGGACCCCTTTAGGGTACTGCCTGCATTTGTGCCAGCACAAGAGGGAAAAGGCAGGTCTTGGGCCTGGTCCAGCGGGACCAGTTAACTCTGGACAACTCCCCCATCCCTCCTCCTTTCTGACAATGCCAAAAGACTGACCTGGTCACCCACACACCTGTACCTCAGAACAAAAGAAAACACAAAATATAGTTTCCTGCGAAAGTTCTGGAACATTAACATAAAACTTGCATTAAAAAAAACAAGTGGGAAAAGAAAATCGTGCATGAAATGAACAATACATTGAATCAGTTTGTGTCCTGCATTTAGAACCATTCTTCAAACGAGTGCTCTGTAGGGCGCTGAAAAATAAAGTTCCTATTTGAGATGTGGCAATCTAGTAATGCTCATACAGATTATACTTTGGGTTTATCAAAGTAAAAGGGTTGGCTCAAGCAGAAGTATACTAGCTGCATACAAATCTGACTGAGGAAATTTCCAAACAGTAAAGACACTGCTACTTTCTAAACTATTATGTTAACAAAATGTACGTGAGCGTATATGGAGTCATGTGTTTCAGCAGATGTGGCCGCAGCTGGAGATCCTCCCCTCACATCGAGCCGCAAATCCCGGGTTCATGGATTGAGAGGCCCATGCTTCCAAAAACTCGCAACCGTGCATTCCCATAGAACGTGCTTAAACACAAGAATATGCACAATCATGTTTCACAACCCAGCAAAACTATTTTCAGATTATTAATATAAAGCTGGAAGGCACACATTTACTACCAATTGAACATAGCTCAAGTAGGTTGTCGTTTTAACTACATAATTTTCTTCAGATTTCTTCAGGGTTTAGCACTTGACAGGTTTTCAAGCTGAAACTTCGGACAAGAATATACTATTTAAGTTAACACTGTGATTTCTAACAATATCAGCAATGCACATGGTCGTCGTTCTCTTTTTTTATGATTCCAATATAGACTTGCCGCCTGTCGCAAAACAACCTGGCGTCTGAGGGACGCGCGACGTGGTGACCTGGATACAGGGGCGGCAGAAATTTGGGATACTACATTACATAACTTATGATAACAAGGAATTTGCACTTGTGTGATTTTAGGAAATAATTACATAAACCAAAGACTGCTGCTATTGGCATATCATTCTACAGGTATCATTTAATTGCTAAACACTTACACAAGAGACTGGCTTTTTCTTAGCTGGACCATCATAATATGGTCAAGTAAAGTTACAGTGCACTTGACATTTTACTCAAATTGCCATTTATATATTTAAATACTCCAAGACCTGCCGGGAATTACATACAAGTTTTCAAAATACTATCTTTTAATGTAATTCAGCCGGTCGTTTTGGGATATTTACCATCTTTTCTAAATGTCACATTCGTTTTACGGTGTTCATCACGTGTATTTAATCCATTAAATGAATCACTGTGTAGTCCAATTACCGTGGATGACATTTTATGGTTGGATAACTGGCCTAAACGCAATCATCTAAACTCAATTATATGCAAATGAGCCCTAATTAATGAGTTAATAAAACCTCATTATGACAATATTTGTATGCTAACCCAGGTATGAAAATGAGACGTGTGTGATGGTAAACAATGTGGAGTTATTGGTTACATTAATATCAACATACCAACTAATTAAATAATAGTCTGATATATAATTTAATTTACACAAATGTTGCTTATGACATTTAGACACTATCTCAGAATATTCTAAAACATATTTACTCAATATACTTCGGGCTCAGGGAACCGAGTTACTCTTTTCAAATATGAAAAACAAAATCATGCATGCTTAGTGTTAAGGCCTCAAACCTGTTCTGCACTTGCTCCTAATGTCAATCTTCATTTGGAAATGATGTGGTGGCTAACACATGGGACTGTTCAGGTGCAGTTTAAGTTGTGGACACTGATTCAGCCAAGAGTTCCTTTGCTGCATCTGCCAGAGTACATACGTGTATTTTGTATTTGTGTCACACATTCAGTTTTGTTGGGCGCCGGACTGATGTCTGTCGGTCTCTTGCCTGGAGCACCCATAGGTGCACCAAAAAGCCCATACTTCTCCATGATATGAGGCTCAAGAAAATAGTACCCTTTTGCCCTCATATTTAATATGCTCCTTCTGTCTTTCTGTGTGCAGCTTTAAACAGGGTTTACCGCTGAATGGACTCTCCCAACTTTTGCCTACTGGCGACCTTTGCCTGGCTGAAAAAGCGGGAGAAAGAAATCATTTGCAGTGTGACCACTGGGGTTGGCTGGTCACCCAGGGGACCCAACATAGGTTGCTCAACTCCGTTCTCTCCATTTCATACTTTTGTCGGAAGATGCAGGAGGCACACTACTAGAGACTTTGTGCCTCACACACCTTTTGCAGTGTGCCTACTGTATTCTCTACCACAGCCACCCCTTACCCAAACTTCAGATACACTCTTCGTAGGCTCTCTATTGTTATGAATGAAGTATATGGATTCTGTTTTTGTGGCGGTACTGAAGGTAGATATTTTGGTATCATTCTCGCACTTCTAAGCTATTCAAGATCATCACCGCGCAAGGCAAGATATTTTGGTTTGAAAAGATCTGCTCCTTGTGGGTGTGTTTTCTTTGTGTCACATGATAGGATTCTATGTCTAGCTACTGAAGTCCAACAATGTTAACAACCAAAGAATGAGGCAGCACCAATAGGTTATTACAGTCCAGTAGGGCGCAACAACTGTAAAATCACAAATACACCTCTCTGTCAAAACCATTTGGGGTATGTACATTCATAACCTCCTACATATCCACTGGCTCCTGATTTCTGACACCAAGTCTGATGCTTTCAGCCCTTTAAGTTGCATGGCACTGCCGCAAGAGTGAGCTATGGCACTGGTGGCAACATTGGATCGTGTCTGGCCCTCTCCTGGTACATACAGGAGGCTCCAAACAGTTTCTTGGGTGCAATGCAAAGCAAATTCTAATCCATCAAGTGATCGTAAAACTTTTTCTTTGCCACCTGATATGCTTTTTCACCACTTCCCCCATTTCCCCTGTGACAGACCTTTTAGGGGAAGTATACATTTTCATGCGTAGCATGTGACACGAATCCAGGTAATTCATATCCTCTCCCCAAGGAGGAGCCACCCTCTTTGGGACTAAGGAGGTGAGCCCACTAGCCTAACACCCTCTAGGGGACAGTGCAGGCAGGATCCCACTAGGGGTGACCGTTGTAGAGGAGAGGCAATCCCTGAACAGGGATCTGTTACCTGCCCTGGTCTCATGCAGCCAATATCTTTGATCGAAGTATGCAAATTGCAAGAGACGGTGTAAATATCCCTAGAGAAGTGGCTGGTGTTGATTCTGGCCCTTTACTGTTGCCATCCTTGCATGATGCGCAGGGCCAATGGATTGACCCATCTTGTTGCAGGTAGGAAAATTAAGGTACTGTGAGAGATTGGGGGGGGAGAGGAGGATAAGAGAAGAGTGGGAGGGCGGAGGGGCATGGGGAGGCAGCAAAAGGTAGACTCAAGCCTTTGAAGTAACAGAGGAGGGAACCTCCCTTTCAAGGAGGATCCAGGACGCAGTACCACGTTCAGAGGAGTCAGAAATCCTGTGGAGCGCTGCTGCCTTCTACAAGGCCCAGTGCGACGTTGGCATTTGGCTACTGGGACCACCTTCTCCTGGTAGAATCTACTAAAAATAGGCAGATACAAGACTGCTGGGATCACCTAGGCATCTCAAAAAAACTTTTTAATAAGGATGCATGATAGATACGTTTATGCACCAGATACCTTGAATCTGGGCATTTTCTAAGAACACAAGTGGTTGACAGATGTACAATGTGTGTTAATTCGCATGCACATTTGGAATATCCATGTGCTTTGTTTATGTTTTATGCTGTGTTTTTGATTTCTGACGAAACATTCATGTTTAAGCTTTATGCTGTGTTTTTGACCTTTTTTTCAAACCACACCAATTCAAGCATTATAATATGTTCAATGTTGTTTTGTTTAAAGACACCATTATATGTTTTGGTTTGAAATTTTGAATTTTGTTCATACATGTAAGTGTTTACAAGAAAACTATTTTTTGTTTCAATACAATCAATTTATATTCACAGCCCCTTATGCGTACGTGGGTTTTCTTCCTGGACAATTTCATGGGCTACCAACTTTGGGATACATTCCATAGAATTGATAGAGGTTCCCTGATACAATTAATACGTTTTGTTTCATTTAATGACAAAATTGGGTTGAGCCCTCTCCCGTAGCAGCACTACCCCTTCTGGGTTGAGCCAGAGCAACACAGGCCTATTGAATGAAGAAGAGACGTGACCGCCAAGAAGCGCTCGACCGGCCCCTGCTGGAATCTACAACGAAGTCCTGTTGAGCCCCGACAGGAGGAACCAATGCAAGTGAACCGGCAAAGGAGAGTGAAGGGAAACCGGAGTCGTGGTTCAGCACTGGCTGAATAAACTACCATGAGGAACGCCGCCAGAGAGAATAAGTTACGTGGTGCATGCAGTAACCAGGAGGAAGGGGTAGAGGCCCGGCCATATCCCAAGACGGGAAGAGAAACCAGCTACCCCAAGAAGGGGTGGGAAACCAGATACCACAAGAAGGGGAAATAAACTAGATAGAGTAAGATGGGATGGGAGACCAGATAACTCAGATAACTCAAGAAGGGGTGATTAACCAGATAATCTAAGAAGGGACGAGAAACCAGATGACCCAAGATGGGGTGGAAAAACAAGAGAAGCTGTGAGAAGTCAGATGGGCCAAAACCGGGCAGGAAACCGGATACCCCAAGAAGGGGTGAGAAATCAGACCATTCATGTAGGGTTGAGAAACCTGATAAACCAAGACTGGGCAAGACACAAGCTATCCCAAGACAGTGTCAAAGGCAAGACAGCCCACGGAGGGTTAGAGACAGAAAATCCAGAGGGGGGCTAAGAGACCCGAGCTCCCAAGAGGAAAGCAGAAAGCAGGACCCCAAGAAAAAGTGTGAGCAGCAAACATCATAGGTGGGCAGAAAAGTAGGAATAGCCCATGCAAGGTGAGACAATATTTTAAGACTGAGTACTTATGAGTGACCCAAAAATACAGACTGTTACCTCAGGAGAAGATAAGTAATAAAGACACTGGGAACACTTAAACCTTCTCATTGGACAAGTGACCTAGGAGAAACTACAGAGACATTTGGGTGGAGGTCAGAAGCCAACCAACACTTCCTAAGGTGAGGAACAAGGAATGAGATGCAGACACAGAGGACTCGTAGTGATTGCTTCAAACCTTTATTGAATTAATAAAGGGTTGCAAATGCCTCACTATACCTACTGTAGGAGGTACTTCCCTACCTCATCCAAAACTAAGGGTCTGTTGTGCATCAAGATGTCCAAAGCAAAATGTCCTGTGTCCAAAATCCTATCCTAGCCCTCACACTCGAAAAAACTAACTATAAGGTGCTAAGGGTATTGTGTCTCTGGCCTTTAAAGTGAAGTTCAAAGGAAAAGGTTAACTCCAACAAAAAGGCTTCCACTTAGATGGTATTCACAGTTCCTGGGAATGTCTCCCTTCACCAGGTTTCTTTGTAGCAAAACAAAAGTTCCAAAAATATAACCAGGTTCTTTCTTGCTCAAGAGGATGGCTCCCTCTTCAGGATATTTGCAATTTTACTTCACAGACTTTGGCTCTGCCTGGTATAATCTTGTTCCAGGACTTTTTTACACAGTTGATTCAATTCACAATCCCAAGGGTATGGACCTTCATTAAGATTTGTTTCACACAATTGGCTTTGCCTGGTATACTCTCTCCTGCCAGGGATTTCTCATGTGGTTCACTCCATACACTTGCAGACTTGACTTTGCCTGGTATACTCTCTCCAGCCAGGGCTTTCTCATCCAATACAACTCTTTCGCATTAGAGTCTGGGTTCCAGGTTCATAACCCTTTTCTCATTACTTCACTCTTCC
Source organism: Ambystoma mexicanum (assembly GCF_040938575.1). Lineage (NCBI taxonomy): Eukaryota > Metazoa > Chordata > Amphibia > Caudata > Ambystomatidae > Ambystoma > Ambystoma mexicanum. Next base: position 267,573,737 of record NC_090936.1, on the reverse strand, counting down.
AATTGGTTTTTCTTTTCCCCTGATTTTGGATCCGTGACCCGTTCTCACATTCATCAGTTCTACAGCTTCGCCGCAGCATCTCATATCCCTGCTGTGGGCTTGCTTCCACTTGCTTAGTGCTTTGCTTTCCAACGCGATGCTCCGAGAGAAGCACCCCGTGTCCGAGTTCCCTTGCAAATGCTCACCATCTTTGTTCGGCTGATCCGGAGCTCCTCACAGTCTTTGCTGCTTCCTCTCTCTGGTTGTCGCAGGCGGCTGGAGTTTCTCCTGCTATACAGTTTCTGTGATGTCACAAGGGCTTCTCTTCTTCCCTCTCTCGCAACACTCTCGCTTCTTTCCCAGCAGGATTTCCACAAGTACCGTGTAAGAGGATTCAATTCAACACTACAGCTAAGTCAATGCCTAGTCTGGGATACTGAATGAAAACCCTTATTGATATATCTTTATGTCCAGTTCATGCGTTCTGGATGACTACCCCTATATAACACCCCTCTCTTGGAATCCTCCTGACCCCACTGAGCCAAGAAGTAGTTCTGTTTTGCAAGTTAAAAGGTTTAATTGATAATTTAAACAATAGATATATATCACACTTTATAATAAATTAATAATTGAATATCACACTTAATCTGATATGATAAAGATTAACAACGGAGAATCTGGCACTAGCACACCTCTTTATAATCACTAAGGAGTTGACATGAAATGGATAAGGTAGCAACAATACTTTTATGGTTTCAAATGGATGCAATGTGGAATGAAATGCAGTACAGAAAATAACTTGATAGGATTTCAGCAAAAGACAATGTAATCACTTTCTTGGACAATTCACCCCCCTCCCTTTTATGCAATGCAAGGAAATGGAAGGAAGGCACACAGTTCTCAGAAATGCAATCAAATGTGATTCAGTTCACCCCAGCAAGTTTAGACTACAGAAGTTGGAAACACAGGCCCAAAATGCTTTTATATGTGCTGGCAATGAAGTGAAAAATATACTAAAATGCTTTTAATTCCCTCTAGGAGGTTCAGGGTGAGTGAAATCAAGTCAATATTAGTCCAGGCTCACTTTAGCAAGGATCTAGGGATGATTGGCAGGTTAAACACATTTTTTCTTTAACGGAAAGCAAGCAGCAGCAGATTTTTACACGTGGAGAAACTTGCAAATCGCAGCAAAATTCGCGAGTGCGTTTTTCACGATTGCGGCAAAATTATAAAGGATAGGAATGCGGTTCTGGGTTCGTTTAAAAGCTGAGATTCTAAGCTTTCAGAGGAAAGTTACTGCAAGTCTCTAGCACAAACGGTCACGGAGATATGAGCGATTAGCAACTGGAAAATGACAAGTGACAGCTTTACAAATGACAGGTGACAGTTAGGAGACAGTTCTACTTAGATTAAAATAGATTGAATTATATTATTTTAATAAGAGATTGGTTCTGCACGGTTCTGCTATGTACTCACACTATATTCTTGAATTAAATGGGCCTCGCCACGGATCTGGTCAGGTTTTAGACTGGACTCTGGTCTCTGCACTTCACAGTGATCTGGGTCAGCTCTCTCTGGTTCTGCTAACAGTGGTCTGGGTCTCAGGTTCTGGATATTTGATAGATTTGAAGTCTCTATGTCTGCTCTCTGAAGGTTGAGGGAGGTAAAGTATGGATTTTCCGGCAGAGCTTCCAGCTGCAAATGGATTTGAAGGTCCCTATCTGTCCTGTCTGTCTGCTTTTATCTGTTTTTAAAATGGGTGTGTGTGCAGCATCACTAGCCAGCCCCTCTCTCAACTGCCCATTGGCCCAATTCTCCCCTCCCATGATTGGGGAAGGAACTGTGAGTCAGAGTGATGCTGTAGGTTTTATGGGTCAGAGGATCCTCCCCTGTCAAATTGCACACAATCTATATTTGATAAAAAAAAACATATTTGCAGAGGTACATATTGTTTTAAAATTACACGCACCCCTCACATATCACAGGCGGTATCCCCTGTTCAAACTCTGCTCTTCATGGGGGCTTGCATTCAGAAATGGCACATATTTCACTTTTTAGCTGATTTTGCAATATCGGACATTAACCCAAATTTACACACATGTGCGCAAGGAGTATGGACATTAGTTGATGAAGTGTCAGATTTTTCACATGCACACATTTTGAGTAATATCCTCTTTTCTGCTAAAACCCCCCTGAACATGCCACCGGTTCTAAAAACCTCTTAAAATGTGGGCAGAAAAATCACAAGAATTATGGTATCATTTATAAAATGTTCACATGTCCGCTCTATGAATGATCCATCTTTTTAGAGTTATGTTCTGGCCCCAAAGTGGTGTGGTTTCCCCCCAGCACAAGGTTGAATTTCTGGTTTTTCCATTTCTGCCAAGCCAGCTTGCTCTCACAGGCAGTGCCCCTCCCCTTCCCTTCCAGGAGGAAGCTACATTTACGACATCTGCAATAAACCATATGCCTGGGTGAAGGGGGTTGCATTGTTCAGAGTTCCTGTATTCTGTGGGGGCTCCCCTTAATTCAATTATCAGAGAGATGGCATATCCTTAGTGTGGCCAGCAAAAGGCAGATAGGCCTGGGAACACAGCTGTGACTCAAGTTTCACTCCTGATGGGGGGTAGTTGCCAGGCAAAATTGGAATCTCTTTAAGCCAGTTTTTAGCTACATGTCATTTCTGTACCCCAGTCTTCTGCATTCAAATAAAACTGAACATTTTTACATATGCAGCTAGAATGCTGATTCTAAGTTTAAAACTATGACATTTAAACAATTGAAACCTATGTGACACACAAAAGTAGGTCACTCAGTCAATTTAAACATTTAGATTTTTAGTGTCTTTCAGTCCAAATTTACTTAAACTGCTGAAATCCACAGCTCAGCCAGTCTTGTTATAAACCTTCAAGTCACTTCAGAATATAACTTTACATTGGATCCACCTCTCAGTAAGTCTTTCTTTGGCCTGCTTTGGGTTCATTTATTCAGTTTTATACAAAAAGTAAAATCTGATGTTTTAAAACGCCGGCTTTTGGATAGTGGTGAGTACTGGTACTGCACCCCTTTTTGGGATTTAAGAAAATGAATTCCCAACAGTTATGGGTTTGCTTTTGGCAATCAGCATTGCCACTCCCAATGGTTTCAGACTACTGTGTGGGTAGTCCAATGGTGGTTTTAGGCAGTGTCCTTCTGTGCCCATAACATCGGCAAAAATGAGTGGCAGCCTATTCTTCATGTATTTCCCTGTGCATTTTCTGGGAAGCTCTGGCCATCATGATGTTTTCCATGTCAGTACTGCACAGTTTTGAGGTAGGGCTTGGATGCGTGGATAAAAACATCCCACAAGCCCCCCTCTTGCGATGGCCATTCTGTTTCACTGATGGGACTCGCAAGACCTGGGATGTAGTTCTCATCTTCTTCCGGTAGATGGCCAGTTCAGCATCTCTTCCTTCATCCGGTGGATCGATCGGTCATCCTCCCCGGTCCTGATGGGAATATTGGGCGGTACCCCGGGCCCATTGGATCTTCGTTCCCGGTCCCTGGGTCATCCTCCTTGGCCCGTCTCCCGGTTTTGTTTCTCCTAGGACGACAAAGGAAGAGCGGCAATACCTATTCATAGACATTTTTCCACCACTGTTGAGATAGTGGGGCAGCATATGCATTTCATCATAACAAAACATTACATTCTTATTTTGAAAAAAAAAACAGTATAACTAAGAGACAGTTTCATGCAAATCACAATATTTTAGAGACTAGATGTGGTATGTTTTATGGTTGGAACTGAATTAGTCTGAGACAGTACCCGCTAGGATTCCAGAGGATTCCTCCAGTTGTTGCAGAGTGTGCCTGGGATGGCAACATTTCAACTGGTTTATGTGGACCCACTTGTCTTCCCCCGCTGCCAAAGGACCTTTGGGGATGTGGATTTTGTAGGCCACAGGGGAGATCTTGTCGATGATCTCAAAGGGTCCCTTCCATGTAGGCAAGAATTTCCGCTGTTTTGCCTGGTTTCTTTGGAAGTTGTATAGATAGACCCGGTCCCCCACCTGATATTCCTTCCTGGAAGTCTTCAGGTCATAGTGGGTCTTCATGCTATCAGCCGATCTTTCTAGATTCCGCTGAGCGTAAGCAAAAGCATGTTGGAGGTGTTTCCTTAAATTCTCCACATACTCATGAGTAGTGGAGGCATTTATCAGTGTCTGCTCTTGGGTCCTGTAGAGCAAATGCTGAGGAAGCACCATCTTGCGCCCAGTCATCAACTCAAATGGTGACATTTTGGTTGCAGATGAAGGGGTAGATCTGATGGCCATTAGGACCAGAGGTAATCGGATATCCCAACTTGGCCCAGATTCTGCCACAAACTTCTTTAATATGCTCACAATTGTCCGGTTATATCTCTCTACTGCCCCAGAAGAAGCTGGTCTATAAGCAATATGCAGCTTTCTCTTGACCCCCAGTATCTCCCACATCTTTGTCATTACTTCACTGGTGAAGTGGCTACCTCTGTCTGACTCAATCCTTTGAGGTAGACCAAAACGGGAAAAGATGTGGTTAATCATCAAGGCAGCTGCCGTTTCTGCCTTGCAATTTGGGGCTGGGAGACATTCCACCCACTTGGTAAACAAGCATGTCACAGTCAACATGTACTTATTCCCCCTAGCAGAGTGAATCACAGGGCCTACAAAGTCGATTTGTAAATCTGACCATGGCAGGGTCATCCCCCGCTTTTGGAGAGGCGCGCGGTGTGTGAGGGACGATGGCTGAAATTGTGCACACACAAGACACCCCTTCAAGTATTGGTCAAGGTCCTGCCCCATGTGTGGCCAGTATGCAACCTCTCTTAAGATTTCCAATGTTGTGTGAAACCCCCTATGACCGGCGGTGGCCGCATCATGGGCGTGACTTAACATCAGGCTTCGGAATGAGGTAGGAACCACCCAATGATCGTGGCCAGCTTTGGATTTCCTTACCAACAAACCGTCTTGGATCCGGAACATTTTTGGACATTTCATCAACACTCTTAGGTCCTCTTTCCCAATGTAATCGGTATCCGTCAGGGGAAAGTTCTCAGGGTCCTCAAGGTGTTGGTAAAATTTACCAATTATTGGATCCCCCTTCTGAGCGGTAATCAAATCAGCATCAGGGGTCTCCTTACTCCATTGTGCAATTGAAAGGTCGTGAGCATTTGTCTGGGACCTAGTGATAGCAGTGACCTGGATTTCCCCCAACAGGGACTCAATCTCAATTAGATCCCCTTGGATGGCCCCGGTTTTGGCCAGCTGATCAGCTAAGTCGTTTCCAGTTTTGTCTGGTCCCTCTACTTTGGAATGACCCTTGATCTTTTTCCAATAGATGGTCATCTCATTCGAGGTGACCAGATCATCAATGTTTTGGATCAACTTCCCATGTTTCAAGGGTTTGTTGTTAGCACATAACATGCCCCTGGTTTTCCAATTAACCAGGTGCTCCACGAACCCGTTCCGTACATAATCCGAATCTGTGATTATGACCAGTTCGTGGAGTTGATGCTGGACAGCAGTGAGGATGGCCTGATGCACAGCCATCAATTCTGCCACCTGACTACTTCGGGGACCAATTTTGTATCCAGCGGAGGGTTCTGGGGACTCATTCACCCATGCATTCCCTACGCCGGCCACCAGTTCTTTCTCCCCGTTGTTGTCAACATGGTAAGAGCATCCATCCACATAGACAGTGGGCATTCCCTCACACTTGTCCTCTTCAAAGACTTTGTGTGGGGAATTAAGGTATGCCTCCATGTTGTCCTTTATTTTTAGACTTTCGTCCTCGAGACAGTTTTCTCTGGCACAATCATGCAAGTCAGCCAGACCTTGCGCGAGGGGACTCTTCTTGTTTTGGCCATATCTGACCTCCACAGGAAAGCCTTGCATTGACAGAATCCAGGAAGTAATTCGGGAATTACTCACATTTCCGGCCCGGATTCTATCACTTTGGAGATATTGCAGAGGCTGGTGTGGAGTCTCCACTATGATGTGTTCCCCCTGGATAAACGGGCGGTAATTCTTCAATGCCCACACCGTTGCCAGGAGTGCCTTCTCACAATCGTTGAATTGTTCCTCCACAGAGGATAAAGTTTTGCTCGCATAGGAGATTACTTTATTGACCTTGTCATGCTTTTGGTATAATACTGCCGTCAAGCACGTATTAGAGAACCCCGTCTCCAGGAAGAACTCCTTGTTTCTGACAGGGTAAGCTAGGCAAGGCGCTTGTGAGAGGCTTCTCTTGAGTTGTCTTACTGCCTCGGCTTGTTCTGGACCCCATTCCCACTTGAACCCCCCCTTCAGGAGATGAATCAGGGGTCTGGTGATCTCTGCGTAGCCCTCAATGAACTTTCTGCTGTAATTAGTCAGTCCAAGGAGGCTCTTTAGTTCCCGCAGAGTTGTGGGGTCTTTCAGTTTCTGAAGTGCTTCCACTTTCTTTTCCTGGGGACAGAGGCCCTGAGCAGTAATCTCATGCCCCAAGAAATTAACACGGGTTCTACACCACTGTGCTTTCTGAAAGGAAAGTTTTGCTCCGGCGGCCCTCAACTGTGTCAGAACATAACGGATCTCCGCTATGTGTTCCTCCACAGTTGAGCTTTTGATGAGGACATCATCTACATAAGCCAGGTTACCCCTCGCACCCAGGTCGGGCATGGCCTTATGTAGGAAAATATTGAACTCATTACCGGAGTTGAGGTATCCGAAGGGAGTCCGGGTCCATGTGTACTGCTGGCCCCCAAAGGTAAAAGCCAGCTTGTATTGGTCCTCCCTGCTGACCGGCACGGTCCAGTATCCATTGGTCAGGTCTATTGCAGTGAATACCTGTGACCCCTGGATCTGGGCCAGCCCTTGGTCAATGTAGGGCAGAGGCCATCGGGAAGTATGGACCAGTTTGTTGAGCTCCCTGAGGTCGGCGCAGAGTCTCCACTGGCCGTTTGGCTTTAATATTCCCAGCACCGGATTATTGAAGGTGCTGTGGACGGGACGGATTATTCCCCTGGACTCAAGGTTCTTAATTATTTCAGTAAGGGACTCCATTGATGCGAGAGGCAAGCGATATTGCTTCACAAACACAGGAGTCATGCCAGGGTCCGTGGGGATTGTTGTTGTGTGGATGTCAGTGCGGCCACAGTCATATGAGTCTACCGCAAAGAGATCTTGGAAATCCAAGAAAACTTGTTTCAACTTTTGCTTTTGTTCCAGAGTCACACAGGCATCAGCTAGGTTGACTCTCTCTTCCACCATCTGCCTGAAGCCTGGAAAGACTTCTGGTTTGGCTATCTCCGCGGCCTCCTCCAGCTGGGTGGAGAAGTCCCTGGTCAGAGTGCTGATTTGGACCGGAGGCTTCAGGTGGGAAAGGCAGCCCTCATGGACCTGGAAAATCACCTCATTCCTCCTGAAGTCACAAGTCACATCTTCCTTTCCATAAGGGCAAGAAGTGTACACCAGGAAGTTCCCCCCATGCCGGGTAAAAATCCTGTCTGGTGTTGTATTGTCATCACTGTCACTGTCAAAACAGTCCTTGGGGATTGGTCCTAACAGTTCATTTCCAAGATCAATGGAGAAATGTCGGTCATCAACCGCCATTCCAATAATGGTGCCTGCGGCTAGAGTAATACTCTTTAAGTCGCTGTTATCCACCTCTATTGGAATGGTGTCATGTTCTATGTTGACTAATGGTGTTGGGTTTACCCCCAACCCTTGCTGTTGGAAAGAAGCGTTTAGATGTATGTAAGCATCAGGGTTTTTCAACTCTTGTCCCCTTTTAACTTTCACTTCCAGGTAGAATTGTCGGGTCCTTTCTGGGATGGTGACTTCCTCTTTGATCTGAATTTCAACTGCATAAGGTAGCAATTGAGCTGACCTAAATGCTTTTTCTGGATCATCAAAGCCCATGGGATTATCCGCTAATCGGGACCAAGCTTTGAAGTTTATTCGGTCCAAACTAATGGCAAAGCGATTGAGAATGTCACTGCCTAAGTAAAAGGCGGCAGGGACGTCTCGCACGACCCAACAATTGTGGACTATGCTCTTGTTGCCAATGGAGATTTTGAGCATACACCTGCTTGGCAGGAGATGTTTGGAATTAGGTGCTTCCAGGTCCATTTCCCATTTATCTATCAGTTTGAATGTGGGAATGGCTGGATCTTTTGGGAGTTGGCGGAACATGGCTTCGCTGATGAAGCTCTTACCGTTGTTCACACACACTCGAGCGAGAACAGAGTCCTTCCCATCATTTAACTGAACAGGGATGAACAACTGCTCTCCAATTTGCTGAATATCAGCCAGGCTCTGAGCTGATTTCACATCTTTCTGGACTATAGGAGTGGGAGTTTCTGATTGTGGATTAGTATAGAATTTCAGAGTGTTTCCTTCCAGCGTGGAGTACCACTTTAGGCTGGAAGGAAGGTTGATTTTCAGAAATAGAGAGGACCCCCCATCACCAGTCTGTTGTCCTACTGCTATTACTGTCACGTCTGGAATTTGGCTATTCTGGAAGTGAAATTCTACTTGGTCAGGTTTTTGTTCAACCATGTGGCAGGTGCCGTTTAAACTAACATGGTTGACACTCTGTTTTAATTTTATTGGTCGGCTAGTCTGGGTCCAGAGGACCTTGTTTACACAATCTATTAGGGGTGACAACCTTCTCAGGAGGTCATTCCCTAGTAAACAAGGGGTGCCCTCTGGGGTCACTATTATGACCGGGTGTTTCAACTTGTGTCGCCCAATTTTAATGTCCAAATCTGCCGTCCCCTCGACGGGAATTTCCTTCCCGTCAAAGTTCTGCAGTTGTCCAGGAAGAGAGGTGAGAGGAATTTGGTAATTCTCTCCCCTTCCTGCATTCAGTTCATCAAAGGCCCTTCTGGACAGAAGGGTAGCTTGAGATCCAGTGTCCACCAGCGCTGAGATTGTACCCTGCCCCTGTACTTGTACCGGGGCATAATATCTTCCCTCCTTCTCCTCAAGGGGGCACAGATAATGTACATTTTTGGACAACTGGTGGGCTAATTTTCTGGTTTTGGACATTGCTAGCGAAGAGATTTGGGCAGAATTCTGTGGAGAGCCTTGGGAATCTGAAAGAAAAAGTTGGCAACTGGAGATCGGAGCCATTGTGGGTTCCCCTGGCTCTGGTTCTGGGCCGCCCTCCCCTTTTTGGAGGCAGTCATCAGGATGGGTTTGAACCAGGGGATTTTCTTGCTGTTGGTTCTGGGATGAGATGGTGGGCGGCGGTAGCTCAGTCTCCACATCTCCCCAGTCTGGATTTGCATCCCTAGGGACCCATTTTTCTTTGGGAGGAGTTCCCCCCTCTCTGAAGGAGAAGATCCTTTTCCCAGGATCCTCTGAGGATCCCTCTCCCTCAAATTGGAAGATCTGTACCTCCTCCTCAAACTGAGTCTGTTTGGGTCTTTTGTTTCTCCTACCCCCCCTCTGCTCCTTAGGAGGCAGACTTTCAGGGGCAAGAGATTTTGTTTCCGGTTCCTGGGTTTCCAGGGGCTGTTTACAAGTGAGGAAGGAAGCTTCCTCCAAGGCTTTACACCCCCCTTCCCCTTGTGCCTCCTCCCTGGGAACCGGTGAGTTATCGGGGTGCTGCCCCCGTCATTGTTCTGGAGCACCAGGTCCAGAGTTTGGGGCATTCTGTGCCGGCACGCCCATCTGAGGGTTCTGCTGAGCCCTCAGTATGTGACCCAGATCCCGCGCCATGTTTTGAACCTGGCGCTCTAACTGGGAAACCCGCTCAGGCTGATACAGGGCCCTGTTTTCTCCCCTGGGCTGATCCCGGGAAGGGTAGCTGTCCCTTCTTTGGTAGTACCCCTGGTTGGGAAGATTTGGGTACCCCTCCACCCTTGGCCTCCCCTCTCCCGGATTAGGTTGTCTGGGCTCAGGGAATTGGGGAAAGAAGGATGGATGATTTTGGGGCTGGAAATTGGGTGGATACCTGGGGAAAAAGTTCTGCCCAGGATTCGGAGAATTTCTGCCCTCCGGTGGGAAGTTAGGAGGGAAGTTCCCTGGGTTAGGTGCTTGGCTGGATCCCCCCCCCCCCTTGGGCTGGAGGAGTCCACACATAACCCAGGATGGGTCGATTTCCCTTGTAACGGGGACTTACATAATCAGGAGAGCGAGGGACCCCATTTGTGGGGCTGCCTCCCTGGCTCCCTGTCTGTGACTGGCCAGAGGACCTTCTGGGCCAAGCATTATTAGGTGCAGGTAGGTTTTTAGGCCCCCCCATCTCCAAATCCAAAACGGGGGTGACCTTTACCTCTGCCACCTTGGCAGCAGCAGGGGTGCTGTTGGCTTTGGGGTTTTTCTGGGCATTACTTTTGCTATCTACCGGTTTCTGTACCTCATAGATCCGGGTAGCCTGTTCAATGACCCAGTCTAAAGATCTTTTCTCGTGAAACTCCCTCACGAGCTGGGTCATTATGTATTTGGGCAAGGCATGAAAAAATGTATTAATGAATTCTCTACTGTCTGTGCGCACCCTTCTGGTGGTCTGCGCAAAAGCACGTTTCAGTTCTTGCACAAATTCTTGTGGGGCCTGATCCTCCCCACATTGCAAATTGTAGGCTGCCTTGCGAGCCTCTTGAGGATTTCTGTGAACAGAAAAATGTTTCAAGATGGCCGCCTTATAGGTGGACCATCTTAAATGATTTTGGTCCTCCAGCCCCGCAAAGAAACTGGAGTATTCCGGGGAGAAGGTCCACTTTACATATTGAATACAGCTTTGGCTGTCCTTCAAATGGAAAGTCTCCATCATTTGCTCAAACAACTCTAAGTGCTCCCAAACAGAATACTTAGCGTTCTTATGGTAAGGCGTGATGACGCTCCTGATCGCCTTAATCTGCTTTAAGGGGTCCTTAAGCAAGGCCCTTTTTGCCTTATTGGCCTTTTTGGTTCGGGTAACCCTTGTCCATTCATCCTCTGACTCAGAGGCACTGCTCCCAGAGGTTCCTGTCTGTTCTTCCAGGTTTTCCCGGATTCTGCGAGCCTGGGAATGGCTGGCAGAATGTGGGGACCTGGTCACCTGTTTCCTGTGGTGCTCAGAGGAGTCCTCAGATCCCTCCTTGCTGCCAGGATTTGCTGGGTACCCCCCCCCCCCCACTGACCTAACTGGGCAGAGGTTTTCAGGATGCCCTTAAGGGGCCTACTCTCCTGGGGTTCCCCACTGAACTGTACTGTACTTGGGTGCCCATACCCGGATGCCCACCCCTCCATTCCTGAGTGGTACTGGCCTATGAGCCCCATACTTTTAGCTGGATAGTAATCTGCCATCCCTGTGGCCCTGTGCTCATGTGCGCCAGGGGACATGGGGGTGGTAGAGTCCAGGGACTGGGAGAGATGAAGGCCCCTGGTGTTAGGGCTCCTGAGGTTATGGTCAGGAGTCTCTCTTTCCCAGCGGACCTCATCTCTATCCGCCCCTGCTCCCTGTTGCAATGCAAGAGCCTGCATTTGTGCTTTCAGTTCCTCAGTTAAGGCCTTATTAGACTCTATCAGTCTCTCCTGCATCGCTACCTGTTGTTGGAGCCTATCATTGTGTTGAAAGAGGGCCTCATTTTCCCTCTGTGTTTCCTGATTGGTCCTGGAGCGCTGGGCCAGTCTTTGCTGCAGGAGGGTTACTTCCTGAGCTGTGTCCCTATTGGCCTGCTCCTTTCTTGCCAGAGCATCTTCCACCCTTCTGGTGTGCTCTACCAAGTTCTGGTTTTCTTTTTGGAGGTCACCCAGCCCCTGGAGGGCCAGGTGATTTTCTTCAATTTCCTTTTTCAAGTGGCAGACTTCCTGGCCTACAGTGTCTCTTTCCTGACTGAGAGCCTGCATCTGTGCTGCCAGGTCGTCCCTCTGTCGTTGAAAGGCACCAGCTTTTTGGCGCTCCTCATCGAACTCTGCCTGGGTATCCAGGTCTTTCAGAATCAGTTTATTGCTCTCCTCTTTCTCTCTATCTAGCTGGCTTTGCAGGGTGACTACCTGCTCCGCGCATGCCCTGTTGAAATTGATCTGTTGCTCCAACTTTTTCTGGTTCTGCAGTAAGGAGTCCAAACTGTCTTGGTGCTCCTTCTGCAGGGCCAGAAATCTGGTATCCTGGTCTGTCTTTTCCTGTTGTAGGATGCCCATATCCTCTTTTATTTTAATGATATATTGCCTACTATCATTTTCTGACTCCTGGCTCCTCTGCAGCCTCTGCTCAGAAGAGGCCAGATCAGATCGAGCCTTCTCTACTGCCATCTGTTGCCTATTTGCCAGATCTTGGCTTTCAGTGCATTTATCCTGCATGTCTCCCATATATAGGTACAGGTATGCTGCTATCCTGGCAATCTTATTGTGTTCATCTTTGGCTTTAGGAGCCATATATAGTTCACTCAGGGCCACATGTAATGGACCCTGATCTCTCCATAGGTCTGACCCTGTTTCAGTGACCTGTCGCGTGATGGCCTGCAACCAGGCATCCTGGCCCTGTTCAGTCCATTCACCTCTCACAAATAACTTATGTAAGAAGTGCTCTCTGGCTATTTTCATGTCTACTAAGGTCGTCATTCTAGAGATTGGTCTCTGTCCTGACTTACAGAAGTTTGTATTTTATTTTTGCAAAACAGACCTTTTTCTTAGAGCGTTCCTTTGAGGAGTGCTTTATAGCGTAACACAGCGTGGTGATCCGACCGGATATGTGTATCTGGTCAGCTGGCACACTGTATTAATCTGCACAAGTGATAGATCTAATCCAAACGTCCGGCACGAGCCCCCAATTTGTAAGAGGATTCAAGTCAACACTACAGCTAAGTCAATGCCTAGTCTGGGATACTGAATGGAAACCCTTATTGATATATCTTTATGTCCAGTTCATGCGTTCTGGATGACTACCCCCATATAACACCCCTCTCTTGGAATCCTCCTGACCCCACTGAGCCAAGAAGTAGTTCTGTTTTGCAAGTTAAAAGGTTTAATTGATAATTTAAACAATAGATATATATCACACTTTATAATAAATTAATAATTGAATATCACACTTAATCTGATATGATAAAGATTAACAACGGAGAATCTGGCACTAGCACACCTCTTTATAATCACTAAGGAGTTGACATGAAATGGATAAGGTAGCAACAATACTTTTATGGTTTCAAATGGATGCAATGTGGAATGAAATGCAGTACAGAAAATAACTTGATAGGATTTCAGCAAAAGACAATGTAATCACTTTCTTGGACAATTCACCCCCCCCCCTTTTATGCAATGCAAGGAAATGGAAGGAAGGCACACAGTTCTCAGAAATGCAATCAAATGTGATTCAGTTCACCCCAGCAAGCTTAGACTACAGAAGTTGGAAACACAGGCCCAAAATGCTTTTATATGTGCTGGCAATGAAGTGAAAAATATACTAAAATGCTTTTAATTCCCTCTAGGAGGTTCAGGGTGAGTGAAATCAAGTCAATATTAGTCCAGGCTCACTTTAGCAAGGATCTAGGGATGATTGGCAGATTAAACAAATTTTTTCTTTAACGGAAAGCAAGCAGCAGCAGATTTTTACACGTGGAGAAACTTGCAAATCGCGGCAAAATTCGCGTTTTGCGTTTTTCACGATTGCGGCAAAACTATAAAGAATAGGAATGCGGTTCTGGGTTAGTTTAAAAGCTGAGATTCTAAGCTTTCAGAGGAAAGTTACTGCAAGTCTCTAGCACAAACGGTCACGGAGATATGAGCGATTAGCAACTGGAAAATGACAAGTGACAGCTTTACAAATGACAGGTGACAGTTAGGAGACAGTTCTACTTAGATTAAAATAGATTGAATTATATTATTTTAACTAAGAGATTGGTTCTGCACGGTTCTGCTATGTACTCACACTATATTCTTGAATTAAATGGGCCTCGCCACGGATCTGGTCAGGTTTTAGACTGGACTCTGGTCTCTGCACTTCACAGTGATCTGGGTCAGCTCTCTCTGGTTCTGCTAACAGTGGTCTGGGTCTCAGGTTCTGGATATTTGATAGATTTGAAGTCTCTATGTCTGCTCTCTGAAGGTTGAGGGAGGTAAAGTATGGATTTTCCGGCAGAGCTTCCAGCTGCAAATGGATTTGAAGGTCCCTATCTGTCCTGTCTGTCTGCTTTTATCTGTTTTTAAAATGGGTGTGTGTGCAGCATCACTAGCCAGCCCCTCTCTCAACTGCCCATTGGCCCAATTTTCCCCTCTCCCATGATTGGGGAAGGAACTGTGAGTCAGAGTGATGCTGTAGGTTTTATGGGTCAGAGGATCCTCCCCTGTCAAATTGCACACAATCTATATTTGATAAAAAAAAACATATTTGCAGAGGTACATATTGTTTTAAAATTACACGCACCCCTCACATATCACAGGAGGTATCCCCTGTTCAAACTCTGCTCTTCCTGGGGGCTTGCATTCAGAAATGGCACATATTTCACTTTTTAACTGATTTTGCAATATCGGACATTAACCCAAATTTACACACATGTGCGCAAGGAGTATGGACATTAGTTGATGACGTGTCAGATTTTTCACATGCACACATTTTGAGTAATATCCTCTTTTCCGCTAAAACCCCCCTGAACATGCCACCGGTTCTAAAAACCTCTTAAAATGTGGGCAGAAAAATCACAAGAATTATGGTATCATTTATAAAATTTTCACATGTCCGCTCTATGAATGATCCATCTTTTTAGAGTTATGTTCTGGCCCCAAAGTGGTGTGGTTTCCCCCCAGCACAAGGTTGAATTTCTGGTTTTTCCATTTCTGCCAAGCCAGCTTGCTCTCACAGGCAGTGCCCCTCCCCTTCCCTTCCAGGAGGAAACTACATTTACGACATCTGCAATAAACCATCTGCCTGGGTGAAGGGGGTTGCATTGTTCAGAGTTCCTGTATTCTGTGGGGGCTCCCCTTAATTAAATTATCAGAGAGATGGCATATCCTTAGTGTGGCCAGCAAAAGGCAGATAGGCCTGGGAACACAGCTGTGACTCAAGTTTCACTCCTGATGGGGGGTAGTTGCCAGGCAAAATTGGAATCTCTTTAAGCCAGTTTTTAGCTACATGTCATTTCTGTACCCCAGTCTTCTGCATTCAAATAAAACTGAACATTTTTACATATGCAGCTAGAATGCTGATTCTAAGTTTAAAACTATGACATTTAAACAATTGAAACCTATGTGATACACAAAAGTAGGTCACTCAGTCAATTTAAACATTTAGATTTTTAGTGTCTTTCAGTCCAAATTTACTTAAACTGCTGAAATCCACAGCTCAGCCAGTCTTGTTATAAACCTTCAAGTCACTTCAGAATATAACTTTACATTGGATCCACCTCTCAGTAAGTCTTTCTTTGGCCTGCTTTGGGTTCATTTATTCAGTTTTATACAAAAAGTAAAATCTGGTGTTTTAAAACGCCGGCTTTTGGATAGTGGTGAGTACTGGTACTGCACCCCTTTTTGGGATTTAAGAAAATGAATTCCCAACAGTTATGGGTTTGCTTTTGGCAATCAGCATTGCCACTCCCAATGGTTTCAGACTACTGTGTGGGTAGTCCAATGGTGGTTTTAGGCAGTGTCCTTCTGTGCCCATAACATCGGCAAAAATGAGTGGCAGCCTATTCTTCATGCATTTCCCTGTGCATTTTCTGGGAAGCTCTGGCCATCATGATGTTTTCCATGTCAGTACTGCACAGTTTTTAGGTAGGGCTTGGATGCGTGGATAAAAACATCCCACAACCGACTGTTCGAGCCACTTCCTTCTGCGTGAAAATCTGCTTCCTCCAGGTTCCTCGACCCGAGACTCTGCCTCCCCTGTGATCTATATCACGTCAGTCATCTTCCTCGTCTCAGTACTCCCATATACGTGGGAATGATGGGCAGTTCTTGACATGTCATTCTGAAAGATGTCATTAGTAAATGTTGTGGATGGTTGGTGAGAACTATCACAATAAGCCATAAAAGCATGAGGCATGGAGGGAATATCCCTAAAAGGGAAAGGGGGATATGCGTTTTCCTCCGATGATGCTGGGTTATGCCCTTGATGGTCGCCTCTCCACCCATGTGGTCCTTCATCATATAGCCTCCCCCAGGATCTGGACCAGGTAGTGCCTGCTGTCCCCTGGTCACATGGGGAGAGGCTACCTCTGGGAAAAAAGTGATGACATCATCGGATTCATCACACTACGTTCAGTACAATGCCCTGACCATACTAGCAATGGTTGAGTTTTCATTCTCATTCTTGATAGTAGTAGAGACAGGATTAGGCTTTGGACAGAAAACCATTTTCTGTTGATCAGACATCCTGACAAGTACCCTTTATTATTCTGTTCATAGAATAGGGTAAAAACCTCATTAGATAAATAAACCTTACTTCCTTTATTGAATAAAGCTTGATGGACAAAATGACCTCTTGTCCACATCCTGAGTGACCCACCACACATGAAAAACTCCTTCACTTGGTTAGCAAGTTTGCTAGGGCATGTAAAAAGTGAAGGCTGACAAAATAACTGCTAATCTCCTGGTTTGTAAACCTTAGCATGTTGCAGATCCCACAGGGATTACGAGGCACTTTTTTTTTTTTTTAAACCAAAAGGGTTCATTTCTAACCTGCGGTGTTAACTCCTATCATATTAATCCAAAATGGTAAGTGCAGGCTTCCTTCTAAGGACGATTTTACATTAAAGGTCTATATTAAAAGAAATTGACTATTATTACAGTATTGATTCATCCAGGTTACCTCTATTCTGCTCAAACCTATAGGTTGGGATAATTCTCAGGTTGCTTGAGTATACTAGTGGGAAATATGGACACATTGTCATAGGTCTGGGAGGATAGCTCAGGGGCAATGTGCGTCTGTCTTGGAAGCAAGAAAACACTGGTTTGAATCCCGAGACTGGTCTCCGCTATTAAGCGCTTGATAAAAGATTAGATAATTGTCGAGTCAAAAGTAACTTTTTACAGTTGAGCATCTGCCAATGTTTTGAGAAGTTTTATTTTATCGGTTTGTGTATGCTGCCTATTTGCACTAATAGCAAGAGGAAGATTAATCCACTACTGATATATAAATCAAGTATGTAATCCATACCTACATCGGGCTACCATGCGATACAATCTACTTCACTTGTCCTTTATACTTGAAACACTGTTTTGAAGAACAGTCTCCGCAAAATAGGGTATAGGACAATACATGTACAGTATCCATGGCACCGTCTCTGCGCTAAATGAGCTAGGGCTTTAATCTGATTGTTTGAAGTGCGGGCCTAGCTCAAGAGCAACAGAGCGCTGTACAGGGTGTGACATTTTCATTGTAAGCATTCTGCCTTTGGATTGCAAAGTTTACATTGGGGCTCAATTTCAGTATATTCCCTGATATAGGGTGTCAAAGATGGCACAGAAACCACTTTGAGTCTCCAAAATAGTACAATGGTTTTTATTCACCATTGTGAACCACGGGGTCGCCCCCTCGCTTTCTCTCACCTCCATTGGTATCCCACCCTAATCTAGGCATTCGTAAACCCAAGTTAGTGCTACTGATCGGTAACCTCTACTAGGCTAATCACTTTTCTTATATTAGTGAGATTTTCCTTGAAAACAGGCTCACTAACTCCCTCACTGACTTTCAAGCTTTCCCTACTCTAGCCATAGGTTAGAGTTCTAATAATGTGATTTGGATGTTTGCAGTGTACGTGCTCAGTTGGACTTAGGATAGTTCACTCAGGCCCACATATGCCTCTCCCGCTGTATTCTTGCTTCCCCATCCCTCCTTTTACTCCTCCCACCAATCCTTTGTCCCTTCAGTGTTTCACTCCTAGTTCTCACCTCCACCTTAGATGTTGCTTCTCCTCCCTCTACACTTATCTATTCCTTCTCCCCACTTTTGCTCTCCTCCTCCCACTACTGCTCGACCTTCCAAACTACACAAACACCTTTCTCTCACTTTGCATCATTCAATACACTTTCAATCCATAAACTACCCTTTATTAACTCACTGCACAACCATGCACACTCACACTGCAGTACCCCATCACTCCTCAACAAATACGTCATCTTCTCCAGGAGTTTCATTCACAAGCAGCCGCTCCTTCCTTCCTCCTGCTGGTCCCTTGGTCCACCTCATTCTCCAATGCTGACCTCTCCTGGACATACCACTCTGTTTCCTGTCCCCTGCTTAAATTCCCCTTCCCTCTTTCTTAACTTGTGCAATCAATCGCTGTTCTCCCAACCCAGGGCATGCATGTGGGACAAGACGTTATAAGAAAGCCCCGTTTTCCTGGTCTCCGTTCCTGGGATTCCTCCAGTAAGAAAGGATGGTTCTGCTTTTGGTGCCGATTAACAGTGGTCTATGGGGCTGGTCATAGGTCTCGCTCTCATGGGTCAGGAGCTCTGCACGGTCTACAGCGATATTGCTGTATAGGAAAACTGACTCCCTCTCTCATTAGGCAGCGCATCTGCCGCATCGCAGGCTTGCCTGCGGCGGTCTCTTTAGTCAGTTGCTCAGTCTAAGTTGTTCGCAGGTTCTCAACTCACGCTCAGTTTCAGCAAAAAATAAAACGAGACTGGAAAGTATCTGCTTGAGGTAAGGTGTGGGCAATATATGGTCGGCACAAAAAAATTTTGGTTTCTCTGTTACTATCAGCTTGTTCAAAGATAGGACTGGCTTTTGACACGTTCCTAGACCAACACCCTCTTTCCTTGACAAGGCCAAGGTATTGTCCTTGTCACAGATGGAATTAAATGTATTTACTCAAAATCGGAAGTGTTTTAAGATAATTTTAAAAAGGTTTACTGTTAATAAATAAAATTCATCCCAAGTTGAATGTTTGGTGGAGAGCCCCATTCGCATTTTTTAACTAATAATTTCAAGATTACTTTTTTTAGATCTTGAAGCTGTTGACCCCTTACTAAAGAAGAGACTTAAATGATGATACTGTAAAGGTGGGCAGGGATCTCCAACAGTCACCCCAATTATCAGAGAACACTCGGGCTCATCAAAAAACTCCCAGCCACAAGAACTGAAGACTTAGCCATGGAGCAAAGTGACTGTCTTTCATTAGCAAACAAAAGGACAGGGATCAACCCAGAAAAAACAAATTTCTCCAGAGCTCTTGTCTTCTAAGCAAGTGTCACCCCAGTTTTATCCTGGTGTGATGTCACAAATTCAGGTTCCAACCCAAAAAACCCATCAGCTGATTACATTGGTCATTGTGAACAGGGAACATATAGGTTTGTCCTACAATTGGACAGCCATGTCTAGGAGACCATTGGCCCTTGTAACAAATTATCCCCACGTGAAAGATGAATCTGGATTGGTCAGAGTGTGTCCTCCCATCCCTGTGATCCTGGATATTTACCAGACAGTGTACCTGGAATGACATGGAGGTGTGAAGTGTTCCCTAATGTTGCCATTCTCTGAACACCTAAGCCTGTGAGAGTGCATTCAGTTGAACTGCAACACTTGTAGCTTCTTCTCCCTTGGTCCGATAGAAACCGCTCTCCCAGTCTACCTTGCTGAATGGGCATTGTCCCGTTCAGATGGGTCACGTGTGTTGAGACCACAAAATGAAGCCCTCTCATCTGTAATTATGAGGATTTTAGCTTGACTTTCTGCAGGTGGCTAATTGTCTTGGTAATTGGAATGTTTCCGTCTCCGCTTGTCCTTGGCTCAGCGACTTGCTTCTGGTCGCCACCAGCTGCGGTGATCGTGTCAACCTTTCCATGTGCTCAAAGCCTGTCTCTCTTTTGCCACCCATTTCAGAGACCTATAGCTTAGATATCACGCCCTATGGCTTATCCATGTTAATATTTTATTTATAGATTTGTATTGCACCGAAAGCCCACAGGCATCGGGGCGCAAACATAAAAACATAGCAACATAAAAGCTGGGACGAGACCCCTACCTAATTGCAGGAGCCAATGAGCTCAAAGTCCTTATTTAAAGAGAAATGATTTCAGTTTTCTTCTGAAGATTGCATAATTAGGGTCAAGTTTAAGCGTTAGGGGCAGTTAGTTCAATTTTTGAGCAGATAGCTCCGGGAAGGCTCTCCCGAGTCCATTTGTCTGTCTGTGGGGTAGCACTGAAATCTGGCCTAGTGCCTCTGATCTAAGAGAACACCTCAGACGTATGAAATGATCCTTTCCTTCAGATATTTCAGTGCCTTTCCCCATGGAGACACCTGTGGACTACGGTCATGGATTTGAAAAGTATCCTGTCCTCAATAGTCAGCCAATGTAACGCTTTTCTGTCAGCGGTGATAGTCACTCTTTGTTTTCTTTCTTCTTATTCTTACTGCTTTGTTTTCAATAATCTGACATTTTGCTATGCAATGTTTGCTGGCGCCTAAAAGTAACGCATTGCCGTAATCTAGTCAGGAGAGAATGGTAACCCTTGCAATGGTTGCAGAATTCTCTTGCTTAAATCGGGTCTTAAGCAGGCGCAGATGATAAAGGCAATTCTTGTTTAGGTTTTCGACTTCAGCACCTGCGCTCAGGGAACCTTCCATGACAAGTCCTAGAGTTTTCACTTTGACTGAGAAAAGGATGGGTGTCTCTTTGATGGTAAATGATTTATTTTTATATTCAGGCCCAGTTTGGCTTGTGCCTGCTGGAATCCGAAAATCATCATCTCAGTTGTATTGCCATTAAGGCACATCCAATTTGATTCCATCAATGCCTCGATAGTGTTGTATTCTGTTTCCACCTTTGTGCTGTCCTCTGAATAGTTGTCGCTTAGCTCCACCACCAACTGGGTGTCATCTGCGTAGTTTGTGAAAAATGCTCCTACATTGTCAAACACTACGCAGAGGCACCCGATATAGAGGTTAAAAAACACGGGCTATAAACTAGCACCCTGCGGAATGCCACAAGTTACGGGTGTTATGCAGTCAAGCATGTGAAAGCTAAATATATGAACTCTTTGCATCTTGCGGGTTCAGCTTTAGCGAAAGATATAAACACAACAATATGTACATGTATCTGTCCTCTTACCTACATGGGGTCATACGCATGTGCTTCGTGCCTATCTGCAATGAACAAGTGCATGGTCATGTAACTTCATGAATGGATGAATATATACTTCATGTTTAATGCGGCTATGTCGTGATGTCAGTGACGATGTCAGTGAGGACGTCATTTATTTCTGGCTTTACAGTCAGTCGAGTTGCTCGATCAATGTCAATTCCATATCGATTAGGTATGGTCTGAACGGTTGTCTGAGAGAATAGTGCTTCTCACACCTGTGATACATTGAAGTTTGTGGTGATGGGCCTAGAAGCGAGGCACATCATTATTTTCTCTGCCCTGGTGCTGAGGATCGTGTGGGGGGCGCGAGAGTTAGATCTGGCTCCCCATCTACAATATCCTGTCTTAATGGTATATGGAAATGTGTCCTTTTGAAGAATTGTTATAGTCACATTTACACATTTCTTATTATGTACAATTACTAATTATAGATTGCTGTCCAAACTTCTATAATGAATATTTTGGGTTTAGCTGTAAGAAACCGTTACATGTGGTCATATCCATGTAGTACTCCAATATTTGGCACATATAATGGAAAGTTCTATTTATATAATGCATACAATGTCTTGTGTGAATTACACTTGGACAAACGCACGAATGTGGTTCAAGTGATATCAATAGAAATAGGCAAGCATAATAAACATTAGTCATAGGATATTTCACTTGTGTATTATCAACATATGAAGGGGGTGGGGGCTCACGCGCCACACCATAGGGCTATGTACAAAACAGGTTTACAAATTCATGCTCAATCTGGTCTTCTTTCTAGTTTAGACATCAGTCAAAGGAAGTGTAGGCTACATAAGTGTTAACACTTTGACCCTCAGCAGGAAACCTCTTACCCATTAGCCACATCGGTATGTGTCCGTTATCTACATCCTGAGCAATGAACCTACAATCACCTAAGGAATACAGTGTTGTGTTCCACTGGCCACAACCTCCAGCTAAAGCGCTGATTTAACAACACATTCTACTTAGCTTTTAAGAAATAGGTTTATAAGTTTCCTTTTTGGAATGTTGCTATTTAAATTCCCTCCCAAATTGTACATGTGGCATCTCTGTGCCAATATAATTTTAAATACCATCTCCGAAATCCCAAAATACAATTTTTGGGGAGACTTTTGCACTAAACTGCCCGGATTATTTTCACTTGGATTCAGATGCCCCAAGACATGGTGTCATTCATTCATTTTGGCGTTGTGTCATTAATTGAAAACGTTTGCGTCACATTTGAAAAGTGCAAATTGGGCATTATGTGTTCCAAGCGCGAAAGCACTGTATGCTGAATGGCATATTGCTTCCAAATCATTCAGTGCCCATGAAACTGCAGCACGTTATTCCAACATAAATATGCGAAGTCAGTCCTATTTTTTGTCAACTGATAATCAAGCACCTAACCAAAAAGAACTATGAAGATAATAATTATAATAATTATATTTCGCCCTGACCCAAAGCGCTTTACATAGTTAAATACATTATTATTACCCAATCGAAATTGCTACTTCTAAAAATATAGAATAGCCGTTAAAATGTTGCACAGGATGTAGAGAAAAGAAATCAATTATGGGTTTCAACTACACGAGGATTATTTATATACAGTGGATGGGTAATGGCGGTTTCTGAATAAAGGATCACAATGCTATCCAACGGATTTGAAGAAAAAAAAACATCTGGATGGAAAATGTGAAATAACGTTAAACACTATTCAAAAGCAATGAGGCCGTAGCATCCCGATAGGTAACTCAATGACTATTGCTTCTGCTGCAAACATTTCACCTAGGATTCCCTTTGCAGAGGAGACATGGTGCTGAGAAACTATCTGCACTGACTGCTGGATTATACATTCTCTCATCATCTCTACAAACAAAAACAATACAATCTAGGTCCAAACTATGAGACTAAAGCACGAGGCATGGATTGAAAAAGGTCATTCTAAATAAGCAGCAAAGGGAGCAGATAATTACGTTTTATTAAAAAAGTGAAAATGCACACAAACATGACAAATTGAAATAAAAAAAACTGGACACCTGCTCAGCTAAATAGCAACCCAAATGTGTTCCTTAAATTGTTTTTAATTGGGGAGACTAAATAACGTTCACCTTTCTAAGAATGTTCTGCCTGGATGTGGGAGCAGATGTAGCAGTGGAGGAGCATCCCAGGTAGACACATGAGGAGGTGGCTCGGTTGCTTGGGGTGAGGAATGAATGAGATGGATGACCGCCGGCTGTCAGAAGTAGGAAGACAGTTTCTCCTAGAGCATGGGTCCCTACATCGACATGAGTTTTTTCGAAATCGTTTTTTTCGAAGAAATGATTTCAAAAATAATTACATCGAAACAACACCTCGGGATGAAACAACGCCATACTAGGGAACGGGTTCTGAAGTACAAAGCATCCTTCAAGTGTGGTTGAATGGCTGCAGGGGATGCTTGATACCTGTAGAGTTGGCTCGTTGTGAGAAAAGGGCAGAGCCCTATCTTTTACCTGCTGTCTGTCATCTATGTTGTGAATCAAATACATGTGCGTAGAATGACATGAGAGGGGATAGGACTTCTTTTTAGAGTCCTCTGAGGTGGTTAGGACCTCTTCAAATCTTCGGAAAATGTACATTGTTTGCAGCAAGGGGCGATTTCTTGTAAATCATCCTCGTGGCAAACGACCTAGCCCCTACTGCGGAGTGCAGGGTGGCTTATAAATTCAGTGACGCACTATATCCAGGAAGGACCTCCCTCTGTGTTGGGGGCACCAGTAGGATCCCATTATAAAAACCCTTTTGGTTTTCCCTTGGTATTAAACTGGGAACATGCTGCCCAGGTGGGGTGCTATGGAAAATTGTACTAAGGGAAAAAGACGCACAAACGTACCATATTAGCTGAGACTTAAATCTGTCAGAAATGCCAGGGGTGGACCTCGCGAACTATCACCAACACGGACGTTCAGTGGAAAGCACCGTAGAAGAAAATGCAGGCGAGAAGTCTGTCACAGAACGTGGGATAGAGAAAGGATATGAGACAGATATAATACAGTTTAAAGTAGGTTTACTATACATAACACTGGGGTGGGATCAAGGCCATAATACAGGTGCGTCTTATACAACAGCAAAGTGGTCTAAGAGACACAAAGGCAAGTAGTTGGGCAGACCAAGATAATGACAGTGGTCCAACTCTTCTCATTGTGATGAGCTAGTGGCTTTCCCTCGCCTCATTTATGAAGGGGGTGAGCCAAAGAGGACTGGGACGGACTGCAGACTTCCTGATTTGCATCCTAGAGTGGGGATGGAGGGTATTTCCCGGTGCTCTTAAACCGCTTCAACACACAATATGCCATGTTACCTTTTAAGATTATCAGCACTTCGAACATCAAAAGGGGACTGCATGTCCAAGTAGCCCCTGGCCCTGACTGGGACAACCGGCAGAATAGTGTTAAAGCCTAAGTGTAGGCAACAATCAGAACCTACATACCTGCGTATTCCAAGCAAAGGCAGAGTTGTTCTTGCCCATACCCTGCACCGTCAGGTGGGGACACCACTCATGTTTACACCACGAAACCAGGCAGTCGCGAAGCAATGCTTAACCGTGAATTCAATTACATGAAGTTATAGGATGTCAAAGATGGCACGGTGCAGATTTATAACTGTGAAGAAGGTAACTGAAGGAACTATACAAAAAGACTAATAATGATAGAACAACCAAATTAAAGAACCGAGGTAGACAAGGCAATCATGGTACCCGAGACAGGTGGAAGGAAATCAGTCCTTGGTCTTATCTAGTGCATAAAAAGGGGCGGGGTGGAGGGGAATGAATTCGTGCTACACTCTACTCCATGAGGAGAACGTGTAACCGCTACCTGGACAGGGGTAGCATAGCTGCTGGAGGAAGCCCAGCAGAAGCTCAGACACAAAACATGATCTGTTCTCACTCCGGGAAGCTGTGGCAAACAGGACGCGCGGACCTGTACGTGGTCACTGCAGTAACACAACATGATCCTTAGTTCAGAGAATCATGAGAGGGAGACCCCTGGCAGAAGGGTTACAACATTGAGTGCCTGTAAAAGACCCAAAGAGTGGAATTAAATACTCTTTGCAGTCACTAAAGGCAACTATTGAGTGGCAAGGGAAAGATGGAGTACACTGGCTTGTGAGAGAAATGTAAGCCTAAAAGAAGAGAAGAACCATGGAAAGGGCTAAGGAAGAAGACCATGCAGGGAGGTCCAAGGAAGCGGAGCATGGAGAGAGGTCCAAGAAAGAGAAGGGGCAAGGGGGAGGTCCAAGGAAGAAAAAAAGCACAGGGAGCTCTGGCTTTGTGCTTCAAGGAAGGAGGGGGGAAGACAGGGAGCTCCATGGAAGAGGATGGCGGTGGGAAGGTCCAAGGAAGAGAAGGAGGGTGGGGAAGTCCCCGGAAGAGAAAGGGTAGAGGGTGGTCCCCGGAAGAGAAAGGGTGCAGGGAGGTCCCCGAAAGACAAGGGGCGCAGGGAGGTCCCCGAAAGACAAGGGGCGCAGGGAGGTCCCCGAAAGACAAGGGCCGCAGGGAGGTCCCCGAAAGACAAGGGCCGCAGGGAGGTCCCCGAAAGACAAGGGCCGCAGGGAGGTCCCCGAAAGACAAGGGCCGCAGGGAGGTCCCTGGAAAACAAGGGACGCAGGGAGGTCTCCGGAAAACAAGGGACGCAGGGAGGTCTCCGGAAGAGAAGGGGCGTGGGGATGGTCCCCAGAAGAGGAAGGGTGCGGGGAGGTCCCCAGAAGAGAAGGGGCACAGGGAGGTCCCCAGAAGAGAAGGGGTGCGGGGAGGCCCACGGAATAGAAGGGGTGCCGGGAGGCACAAGGAAGAAAGGGACACAGGGAGGTCCAAGAAAGAGAAGGGGCACAGGGAGGTCCAAGAGAGAGAAGAGGCACAGGGAGGTCCAAGAAAGAGAAGGGGTGCAGGGAGGTCCAAGAAAGAGAAGCGACAGGGGGAGGGGGTCAAAGGAAGAGATGCGACAGGGGGAGGTGGGGGTCAAAGGAAGAGAAGCAACAGGAGGGGGTCAAAGGAAGAGAAGGGGCATGGGGGTTCCAACAAAGAGAAGGAGTGCAGTAGGGTTCAAGGAAGAGAAGGAGAGCATGATAGTGCAAGGTAGAGAAATAGCACAGGGGTCCAAGGAGGAGCAGAATCATGGAGTGATCAAAGGAAGAGAAGGGCCAAGGAGAGGTCTAGGGAGCCAAAGATACCATGTACAGTACTCCCTAGAGATAATTTGCCATTGTAGCAATTTTGACATTTGTTTGTAGACTTGGGCTGAACATTGGGCCAACAAATTTGTCACTAGGATGATCCTAGAGGGCCACTGAATGGTTAAGACTAGGTTTGAGACACATGTTCATCGGAATCATCCTCTGAAGGTGCTGGAAAGAAGTAAGAGATTAGCACTCTGTTGGCCCAACCAGACGCTCGGTGGGTTTCCATCCGAAACCTGAAACGATTACAATTTAATAAAACCCAGTTAAACTCAAAACCAGGCCTCCTTGTTATCTTTGCTCTGCTTTCCTACACACTTTACAACAGTTTGTGCTCAGAATTGCTTTTTTTCTCACAGGGTGTACACAAAGTTACTCACAGTGCCTGAGGGCTGTAGAACCAGAAACCCCTAAACTGTTGCCTGAAACCACTAGCACTTCTGTGATTCCAGTGCCTGCCCTTCTGAAGGCAGTTGATGTTTTCCATTTCATTCCAGGTTCATTGCCTGGCTGCAGCCATTATACAATACCTCCCAGCCAAGGGCAGTGTGGTGGCTATTATTCAGTAAGCCTTGTTGGCCCCGTTTTTCAGTCAACCCCCTTTGCGATGAGCAAAGGTGGCTTTGCTAATCTCACCACTATACTATCTACAGACCCCAGCTAGCGCGTCGCTTAATCCTTTCTTCTGCTCTACTCTAGTGTCTGTAGGTTTTTTCCACAACAATCCCAATGCCCACAAGGCTATCAACATCACTTGCCAGGCCACGGGCTGCACCCCAGCTCTAGTTCCAGTGTCCACTGACTACCTCTTGCCAGTCTTTGACTGACTTGGGCTTGGCAAAATATGGTTTCTTAATCTGGAATACCCTCACACCACCAACTTCAAGTAGCCAAGGTTGGCCCCTTCCCATTGGTCACCTCGGCCGCAGCATGCAGCAGTAAGGAGACGAGACACCAGACTGATGGCAAACCAAGTTTCTTGTATTAGACAGAAAGTACGCAGCATACAGAGAAGTGATCAGCTGATAAGCAGGAAAATACACAAGGATAAGTGGTAGGGCAGATGGCACTCGGAGCTCTGAAGGGACCACCCTTCGAGCACATGTTATATAGCATATCATAAGCAAATCAGTAATAGATTATAGCATTTTCACAATGGTGGGTGTTACTCAGCTTGACATTGCAGACATTTGGCAATAACTGTCAGCATCTGACTTGTAACCTTATGATGAAGCCTTGCAGGTACATTGTGTTCTAATAAGGATAAGCAGCATTCGGAAGAGAAGGTCTGACGTGTCTCTTAGCCTTGTTATGGGGTCTTGGTCTAATCTGCACTGGGGGTAGGGGGGACGTTTGGGAATGTCAGAGGAGCTGAGTGCAGCGGGAGGCCTCGGGCAAAGGTAAAATGGAGCATCAGAGGCCTAAATGTATGAGAGCAAAATGTAACTTGCCACGGTATGGCATAGCGTAACAATCCTGCCACATCAGTATCTCCTGCTTCAGATGTCTGAATCACTGGCACACACTCCCTTTTCACACCTCCTTTTTGAACTCTTGTACCTCCAACACCTTCCTGTCCCTTCAACTTCCTGTTTTCTCTATCGTGGTCTTTCCCTTCTGAAACTCCTTCCTTTCACTTTTCCTTCATTCTCCTTATGCTCTTTCCCTTCATCTCCCACCTTCCTTTGCTCTCCTCCCCACACACCTTCACGCTATAACCAGTCTCAAAACTCTCACACTGGCCCCGTCCCTCCCTCCTTTTATACTGCTGCTCCTCTTCCAGTTCACCGGACCCAGAGTTTCACAGGGAAAATCTACATATGGCTATTGATCCTGGCTCGGGATTGGAAGGTGGTCAGAGCCGCCGCCGCCTCCTCCTCCTCCTCTTCCTCCTCCTCCTCCAACCCACGTGAAACAATTCATCACCGACTTGCTGGAGATAAGCCTGACCAATAGACATTACAAAGTGGCCTCATCATTTAAAGTGCACCATCTGCACAAACAGCACTATATGCCAGGGCATCGAGGTATTACTGAAGGAGCATCAAGGTGTGACTGTTAAATCTGTAAAAGCGCATTTTGTAGCGTACATGACCTGATTTGCAAGAGGATGCGCCCCATGAAAAGAAGGGAATCCGATTGATTGGCCAAGCGTCAGCTTCATATATTCCAAGCAAGCTTTCGGCCAATCAGGGGAAGTGTCAGGGACCATCAAAGGGGTAGCAATTCCAGATAGAGTCCCACCAGCATAAGGAGAGTCTAGCACCCTTTAAAGAAAGGGGCACCCTGGATTTGATCCCCACTATTGTGGATAGCATGGAATCATGTTTAATGCCTTAGTGAGGAACAAGGCACTCTGCAGTACAGTAAGCATACTGTAACACTCTTGAGTAGCATTCTTATTTGTAAAAAGGCTAAAAAGCCCTGCCTGCACCTGGTGCAGCATGTTTGCCCTGCACCACATGTACCAAGGCCTTCAGTAATCCTTCCCCAGGGGTTCATGGTATCTTTTTATATTTAAAACCAACATTACTATCCACCCTAAGTATTTGTTTCCAAGTGTTTTAGAGAACTAAAAAATGTAGCCTGGTAATGTTCTGTATCACTGAAACTGAAGAGAAGGCATTACTTTAAAAAACATACAATGGGGCTTTTACCTGGGGTCGACTAGAACACATAATAAGACCAAGACCCATATCCATATCCATATGTTTCTAGCATTCCATTGACTATACAAAAGATGTGCCAGGAAGGTAAGTTCACCTATATTTTCTTTTCTTCTTTTTTTTCACATGCTGGACCACATATTATATTTGGCTAAGTCATGTTTTGCTATGGTGCTGTGACGAAACTCAATCTCGTCCCTCTTCTTTCCCGTAGAGACCCTTGTGTTCCTAGGAAAACAGTGCATCATTATGAAGATCACACCTTTTATGTCTGCTCTTATGCAGAGCAGTGAAAGACCAACTGTGACGAGGAGGCCCTGCAGGGAGTTAAATAAACAAAAGAACCATCTGCTGTGGTCTAGTTCTCCAATATCCGGAAGGAGTAGAAGATTGAAAAGGAGAACGAATTAGGAGAAAGGAGATGAAGCAGTAGAAGCAGTAGCTGGAGCAGGAGACACCAGAGCAGCGGAATGACGGAAGGAAAGAATACTAAAAGCAAGACCAAACAGGGCGAGAGTTGCTCAACTATTCGGCAGCCATTGGAAAAGGAGGAAGAGCAAGGAGCGAATCGAAAAGGGGTTCGCCACAAAACGTTCACAGAGTGGTGCCGGCACAAGTGTGAGAAAGTGCAAATAGAAATACAGTCTGCGCAAAGAAACCATTGTAACCAAATAAATACACATTTCAGAAGATGGGCAAATCGCTGCCTTACTGAAGAGCAAGAGGGGCGTTCTAGTCAAATGACAGCAGAGTGAGCGGAACGAAACAGCAACTGGACCAAGAACCAACAGTCATATGAAGAAAGCATTCAATGATATGGTTTGCTTTGCAAAGGTCGGCACAGAGATAAGGAAGCACGACGGAGCTCCAGAACACAGAGTCCTGATAACCCTGAGAGAGCTGATCAGAGAGTCTACTGAATCCCAAGAAAGTTACCCGTAAGGGGAAAGGTGCTCTGGGGACTAAAAGGAGCTCTGGGGACCAAAAGGGGCAGCAGCACGAGTCAAATAAACAAACAGAGAAAAAGAAACTGGTAACTATAAAATGGACTTGAAGTAGTTAATTGGGAAGTGAGTTGTAAAGTAGGCAGAAGAGAAAACCCACGCTACCAAAGAAGTTTAAATAAATAGGCAAATGTATACACATATAAACCATAGTAAAATATAAGAGATGTACTTCCTCACCCAAGTCACTTGGGAGAACAAAGGTACACGTGGCAGGTGAGTACACCATGTGGATAGTTCGCAAAAAAGCGACAGGCTGACGCATTGGAAGTTTATCCTACTCTTCTTTGTCACAGTGGTTTTGGGAGACACAGCTGAAGAAATACTTAGCATGTTAAGAAACCAAGAATTGTGGGCTAATACAAAAATACAGTCCTTGGCAGAAGAGTACACCAAGGCTGGGACTTAAATTAAAGCCCAATAGGAAAATACTCACAAGGAAAGGCAAGCCATCCCTTTGGGTTTATACAGAACTTGAATTGTGGAACTTTTGTTTGTTGCTATACATCTTGGATAAAGAACGGATTAGAAATTTCTTTTTGGAACTTTGTGAATCATAAAGGCTAGTCTACAGGAGACTACCAAAGAGAAACTTTATTTTTCCCTTCTAGTACGCTTTGTAGCATTCAGAGCGTGAAGGTCAAATAAGGTTTTGGACACACGACTGAACTTTAAATTGGACATCCTGACACAGGTTTCATTAGTTTTGTTGAGGGTTAGAAGCCCCTCAGAGTCAGGACTGGGGAGGCATTTTTCCAAACCCCTTTATTATTTAAATAAAAGTATTTGGCCAAACAAACAACACTGGGTCTGCCTCCTAATGTCCGACTCCTCACAGTGCACAAAAGGCTTTTTTAAGACGGAAGTGTTTTTAATAATAATCAAATATCATGCTTGGGGCCACAAGGGAAAACCAACGTTTCCAGTCAACCTCTAGATGGGTTAGTAGATGCTGGGAAACAGATTTAGAAGCTTTTGCTGACCAAACTCTCAGGGTACAGAGTAGTATGACCTACAATGTTTTGTAATAGCACGATCAACTTCCTCGCTCTAGTCCAATCTACAGTAACCTCCATCTTCGACGCACCACCAATATCGTGCCTCCTCCTCATCCCTTGGTACGACTTAGAACCAAACCTGCCTGCCAGAACCTCCCTGGCCTCTCTAACAATGACTTCTGGTTGTTTTATGAATGAGTTCCTTGTAGTAACCTCCAATCATCTAGATGGAATGTAGAAGGCTTTAACAACATCTCACTATCTTCCACAAGATGGTGCCACAAGCGCAGCTTGCCGTGATTCTCTACAACATATCCAGCAGCCACTTCCTGACCACCTCCCTCTGGTTCTCTTTTTCCTTTTAGATACCACACCACCCTTCTCTGCTTGCTGCTTCCAGGTACACATAAAAGAAATAGTGATGTGGGCAGTCCAAGCCAGTTGCAAAGAAACGGTCAGTTCATGAACCCACCATGTGCGAGCTGTCTTGTGCATTGGAGAGAAACACTCATTCTATAGTACATTAGCAAAACTTGCGGCAATTACAAAAGTGCTGGGCAGTCTGTGTGGACCATGTCGGAGATTATGTGCAGCCTGGATTATAGGGCTTTGCTTCTTTAAGGGGCCAATACCGCCAATATTGTTCTCCCCTTGATGGAGTACAATGTTAAAGCCTTTGTGGAACAATGTAGTTAGACTTTTATGGCCTCCCACCCTCCTCAAGCTCAGGGATGTGTTATTTAATGGCCACATTTATTTTTTCATCTATCAGGTATTTATTTCTGTGAACGTCCCCTGCATCAGGGAGGGGACCAAGAGAGGGTTACACAGGGATCCTTCCTATACTTCCTACAGTCCCATCATTCCCTGATTTGTGGCGGTACTCAGTCCCCTTTGCTCAGCCCACTTCATGTCCTCATTGTTAGGCAGGGATCTTTACCTTAGGGCTGAGGCAGGAAATATTAAGCTCCTATTATTGAACAGAAAACACTTATCTCATATTCTTGACACATAGGGAGGTGGCTGGGTGGAGGGGATAGGGGGCCCAGGACACTGCAGTTATGCATTTGGTTCTTACGCTGCAAGTACTATTAATTTCAGCCTCCGAAAGCATAAAAACAGCATGAAATACTAACACAGATTTGTCACTGAAGCCGTAGAGATGTTGTAATCAATTGTATCATGGCTGGTGAGCTATGCAAACCCATCCGCATGTCAGCCCTGAAGAGAGAGGTTCTGACACACTGAGCTACTGCTACAGGCATCAAGAGACTTCTGAAAAAGGCAGTCATTAAAACTCACCAAGCGTAGCTAACAAGTGCTGGCTCCCACTGCAAAGATGCAAACGATCTGAAACCTCTATTGAAAAGTGCGGCACGTCCAAAATAATTGCACAGTTGGAATGTGATCTTATATATAATTAAAAGTGAGTATTTCACCCTGTAAATGGGTGTCCCTAGTACTGAAAGCAGCTGTCCTTCCAGCAGCAAAGCGTGAGAAGGAGTCTGCTGTCGTAACACAGCATATTGGGTCTCTTGGGCATTCATACCCATGAGGTTCAGGAATGTTTGAAGGTAGGCTATGTTAGCTTATGGGGATGGGAGATTCAATGATGCTCTGTGTAAGGGTGACCTTAGCCCATAATGGGAGTTAGTTGGTTTCAGCAAAACAAAATTACCTGTCATCTGAATCTGGGATCTGAAATTGGAAGAAATGTTGCGATGAGCATTGTGCAGGTAGCTGTCCGTTTTGCCACATAATTTAACATCCCCATGAAGGCGCTTCAAAGCGCTATAGTAGAAAAGGGAGAAAGGAGTGGTTCCGAGGGGAAGATTGGCCAGGGACAAGGTGTGGGTGAGATTGGGATTAGGATTTATTAAATTTAAAGAGGTTTAATGAGGTGAAATCAAAGTACCAAGGATAAAGATCTCTCTCTTCTGTGGCAAAAGAAAGGAATTAACTTTTCAACACAAGGGTATTGCTATAAAGAAGACGTGGTACCTAAAAAGGAGGAAAGGGGACAGGAAAAACTGAAAATATTAATAATCTAGAAAACAACATTAGTGTAGCGGATACTCATTGAAAGGCCCCTGTGTATTTTGGACATCAACTGCAATCGCCCCGGCCAGCCTAGTCAGAGGGGAAGGAAGATCACTGGAGGTGCAGTGCAAAACATTTGGAGGGCCACGTTCTGAGTAACTTTTGAACGTGGATTAAGTTCTTTATCAACCACGTTCACCCAGATGACACTCTGCATTTCAGCTTAAATTTCAAACAAGCATTGACAGAACCAATCGATATGTGTTTTGATTAGTGAAATATTTCCCTATTTGCGGGGCATCTAAGGAAGGTGTTGACACAGGGGAGAGAACAGAACAAGCAAGTGGAATGCTACAAGAGAAGGAGGAAAGCCAATGGGGGGTGTACTGGGAAGGAGGGACAGATGCAAGGAGATTCATAAGGGCAAGAAAAACCAGAGAGAATGAGCCCCAAAGAAAAGCAGCCTCATTCCCCCTAAATGTGTCATGATGCCTTGTCCTACCAGCAGGTCCCCAGACAAGCTACAGTACTCACAAAACCATCCCTTGCCATATATGTGAATGTACTACCACATAAGGTTATCCGTATAATCAGGTGAGGCCTGATGGCCATAAACAATCAATCATGCAAATAAGGCCTGATGGCCATAAACAATCAATCATGCAAATAAGGCCTGATGGCCATAAACAATCAATCATGCAAATACACACAGACCTTCCCCACTTACTGAAGATGCTCGCCTACTGCTACATCTTGCTCCAATACAGGCTCAGGGACAGTTGCAAACATGCATAGGGCAACACTCAGCTGGTTAGTGCCTCAGTGCAACAGATCCATAGGGCAGGAGCAGAGCAGCAGCTCAGACATTGGCTGCCCCCTCATTGGTTTGGTCCTGCTTGAAGCTACGCCAATGCATCGTCTATTCCGAGCCACTTCTCAGACAGAACCAGAAGGTGCAAGATCGGGCCTGTGTGCACACAACAAAAAAGGTTGTCTCCTTTCCATGATCTACTAGTTGAAAGGGCCACCACAGCCTATCCATGTTGCTTGGTCGGCAACTTTTGGCTCTCCAGATATTTTGGACTACAACCATGGGTCGTGATTTTAGAGGGTGAGGCGGGCAAGGGTGTTTTTTCACCTCACTCCCAAGCTTTTGTGGCACACCATATTGTCCCACTCATTTGGCATGGGCCCCTTCCTTTAGACTTCATGTCCCCCCTCGCCATTATCAGCAAAGTTACTCCACTGACTACAACTCCTACCATCTCGCCCCACGGACTATGCTGGTTAGGGATTATGCGAGTTGTAGTCCAAACATCTGGAGAGCCAAAGGTTGTAGACCCCTGCTTAATAAGCACAACACACAGTCTGCCACAACTCTCAGCACATCACTGCTCAGCGGCACGATGAAAACAGCAATGCCAAGTCCCCATCCATAAAGTCACACTGCAAAGGCAAGTTGTTTCAACAGCAATTGAACTTTGAGATGCTGGGGGCATTCCATAAACCACCAAAGCATTGCATCGGCCCCATGAACGCTGCTGCAAGAGAAAGCAGGAGGCACATCTCAAATACCCTTCCGCAACATTTCTTTGAAGTATGAAATGTTCTGGCTAGCAGATGGCAGGGCTTTAGCAACCTTTATCAACGCATGTCTCCGTGCACAGCCTGCACGTTGCAAAGTCTCTGTAAAAGAGCTGACCGTCATTTGATCTCATGCCCTTCTCATCTACCTGCATGTGTTTCAGATCTATCACACACTGCAGGCACTCTTGAGAACTGATGGGGTGCTGCTCCGTCAGCTGCTAATTACATGGTGTGATTGCAAGAGAAATCCTGAGCAGCCAGTTAATCACGTGTTGACGTCTTACTCCTTGCGGATTTGTTCGATGTAATCGCCTGATCTGGTAAACGTCCCTTAAAAGTCACTCTTCAAAGAACGCTCATTCAGTCAACAACGTGCATTGCAAAATCGGATTATTGCTCTTCTGGTCACGCGCTGACAATTAAGGAGGCAACTAAAGGTCTCAGCTGATTCCTCAGGACGGGCGAGACTTAGCAGCGCTTTTAGGCAAACGGAAAAAGCATGACCTAGTGTTTCAGATGAAAAAAGCTTGTCTCAAAAGTATGATTACACCCGACACCCCTTTTCTCCCAAAAGCCTGGTACATGCTTGCTGCAGATATCCTAAAAGGCAGAGGCAGAGAAATGCGACCCCAAATTACACTATGAGCTGCTCTCCTAAAAGCGCCTTTACCTTCCCCATAACTTCTGCCCTTTTTAGTTATAGGATAGGTTGTTTATAACGTGCTTAATACCCAGAGGCTTCTAAGCGTGGACCCGGGGTTCGAACCTGTGTTGCTCCTTGTCTTGCTTCCAATGCGAGCACGTTGCCCCTAAGCTATCCTCCCGGGACAAGTTCTTCCTCCTCAGATATTTCATTACCGCAGGCAGATGACACAATACTCCCATTTCTAGGACAAGGCACCAGAGCCATTAACACCAATTCGGTGGCGATTGGTGCAGTATAAAATCTTTATAACATTTTACAAATCGAGTTTTCATGGTAAACAGAAAGGTACTGCTAAAACGCCAAAAGGTTTTACTTTCAGAGTAAACCGATAAGCACAGATTTTACTAACGCAGAAGGGTACAAAACAAAACATTTTTTTTTTTGTATTTACATTTTTATTAGATTTACCATAATCCAATAATAAATCAAAATGTACATGAATACCGGCCGAGACAGGCAAGCACAAGTCCATAAGTTATTAACATCTCCAAGAACCTCCCCCAAATACCTTCATACAGATTCAGTTCCTTCCGTTTGCCCAGATAACCCTTTCCATAAGACATCTTATGTAAATCACCAATCAAGGGAGACCTGCAAGGAACAGTGACATTTTTCCAGTCTCTCAGAATGATCTTTTTTGCTGGGAGCGCTGCCCTAAAAAAACAGCACCTCTTAGGGTAGCTCAAATCCTCTAAGAGGGTATCATCCCCTAAAATTACTGTCTGAAAATCAAAGTCTGACATTAAAAAAAAAAATCTCTATTCATTGTTCTAGTCACATCCAGCCAAAACGACCTGACCTTTGAACCTTCCAAGATCATGTGATCAAAGGAACCCCCACTCTGGCCACAGCCCCAACAAACATCTGTCACCCAAACCTCTTGCAAACATCTTGACTGGAGTCCAATATACACTGTTCAGTATTTTGACCTGACAGACTTTCTCTACCAAGACTCAGTGAGGTCAGTGCAACATTTCCTGCCCATCTCCCAGCCGTGACATCTGTACCTAGGCTCTCAGACCAAGCACTGAGGAGTTCTTCATTTGGGTTCCTTAAACTCCACAACAACTTGTACCTAACAGAAGCACAGTGTCCTTTTGTTTTTAGGGACCTTAGATGTCCTCTAAGAAACATCGTCCTCCGATACATTCAGCTCACATAATGCCAGTCTTCATTTGCGGTATTCCCCATAAGTACATCCTCTGAGGTCTTTTGATGCAGCCAAGGTATTGAAGGGAATCCATTTGTTGTCTTTGATCAGGTCCCTGATCCAATGTACCCCCCTGACCAGTCTGGCCAGAAAAGCGCCTTCCCATCAAATCGTACATTTGTATTCATCCAAACAGGAGACCGCTAGAACTGTGTCTTCCTCCAGAGTCAATTTCTCCAACCTTTGCCAAGTCTTCCTGAGAAAACCCTCTGCGCCTATGCTTTACAGCTATTAATGTTTATGGATTACAAGAGTGCTGTAGGACACAGTGACGTACTCGGAACAGACTACGCCCTTGCCCACTCGTCTGGGGATTCCTCCAGGAACTGTTATAGGTGGACGGCAGAATATGATAAGTGGTATAATGCAAACTCGGAAATCCCCAGACCTTTTTCGCACAGGAGTTGTTTTTTTTTTTAAGTAATCTGCAAAAATTACTGTTTTAAAAAAAATAATACTCAGGGTGACAGGTTCTCAACTTTTTTTTTACACAAGTAATGAAATGCGCTAACACATCTCATCACTTGCGCACCAAAAAAGTGCAGCCCAATTCACAAGGGACACATGAATGGGCACATTCTATATGCGCGCCCATTCAGATGGCCTTTTTCACCTCCTTGATCAAATAAAGTGGCGTTTTTGTCAATTTAAAAGCGCATCCCTCATTTCCAAGCAAGATGCACTTTTAAATGTGCAGAAATTGTAGGCAACCCTACGCGCACGGGATGTGGGGCTGCCACTGCATGGCAGGGTCTTTCCTGACCCTGTCATGCATTTCTTTCAAGGTATGAACCGCTGCTGTGCCGCTTGCATTTCTGTTCCTCAAACAGGGCCTGTCCCTGTGAAAGGCGCTAGGAGCTTGCAGAACACTGTCGGGAGAGCGATTCTATTCAAAGTACTGCCCATTTTGATGACAAAAATCTATCGAATGTTACAATTTGACCTATTTCGTCCAGTACTATTCGATCAATTTTTATAAATACTGAACATGTGTTGCGTGGGTGTCACCCGCTCCCCATGTTCCGCATTTTTGGTCTAGGGTGGTTGCATAAGTGTTTTCCCCTTTTTCCTCAAAATTGGGACAAAAAAAAAAGAAAACAACAAAAAATAACAAAAAAGGGACCCTGCGGAGTCGGATCCGACCCACGTTAGAGGGACGGATCTGGCACCGCAGGGTTTCAGGGGAAGTGGCAGCGACCAAGCAGTTAAGTAGGGGAGGGGATGGGGTGGTGGTGAAAGGTACATTTTGGGTTGTTTGGCAAAAGTGCAAATCAATTCGCAGCGAAATTGACTACGGTCAATTCTGCCGCAAATAATTACACTTCGGTCAAACAACCCATTCAAGGCAGCTGGCCAGCGCACAATTTGCGCTACAGCTCAAGCCTGTGGAAATGCGCCGGTCACCTTTGAGAATAAGGTGACCTGCTCATTTCCAAAAATGGGTGGTCTAAAAATAGCATATCCTCCGTTCTTTTTTTAAATGCCCCACTATTTGAGGAACTGGGTCAAAATCTACATTTTAAAAAAAATAAAAAAATGGTTACACTATGAAAGAGGGAGAGTGATGGGTGAGATGTGAAGTGATAGGCAAGAAAGCAAAGGGAGAGCAGTGGGTCAGAGGAGGAAGCGCAGCACAAGAGAGCAGAGGAAGCAGTGATGCGGTGGGCCAGAAATCTAAGAGCGAGCAGAGGTACAGAAAGTAGAGGGAGCGTGTGGTCAGTGAGCCAGAAAGCAGAGAGGAAGCGGTTGGCCAGAAAGAGGCAGTGAGCTGCAGATTGGGAAAAAGTATGAGGGACGAGTGTGATAGAATGGGAGAAAGGATGCAAGATGCAGAAGCAGCACAAAAGAATGAAACTGTATATTGCGGGAGGAATTGTAGAGTGTAAGGTGTGAGTTGGGAGTATGATTTGGAGTGTGGCAGGGGCTGGGCAGTGCAAATTGTGACTTGACAGTGCGACATAGCACGTGATTATTTGTATGACAGAGTGAGAGGTTAAGGAATGTAAGTTGGGATGGAGAGTTGGTGAGATGTGTGTTGGTGAGAGAGGTGTGTGGGTGTTTGGGGGATTGGAGAACATAGAAGGGGAATATTTTCAGCATTACAATTTATAATGATCAATTTAGTTAATATTATTAAATAGTTCAAAGAAGGTAGCAGGCGCTCCTCTCCAGAAAGAACATGGCATGATAACACGTGCATGGGGTTGCTTTTGGTACTCTTGTTCAGAGAGGAATTGCCATAGCGTTTCGGTGCTGGACTGCCCATGTGGGCGGGACAAAGACTGATATGCAAATGGACATTTCCCATCTGTGAAAGGTACAGTGAGCAAAAAGCATGTGCTGCAAACTCTCATCTCAGAACAGGTAATCATGCCATGTTCTTTTTGGAGAGGAGTGCCTGCTACCTTTTTTGAAATACTATTAAATAGGCTTGAACATTAAACCAGAAATGTAGCCAAATCAAACACTGTTCTGCCAAGCCAGAGACATCTGGGACTCTTCCTATTAAATTAATACAAAAGATACATAATAATGATACCCTGGCTCTCTTGTAGCCTTGCACTCTGCCTATTTCCTGCAATGTGGCAATCTTACACCCTCCAGTTAATACAAAATGTCCCGCAAAAATGCCGCAATAAATAAAGGTTTGTTCCGCAAAATTTGCCATTTCATGCCGCAAAATTTGCCATTTCATGGCGCAAAATCCTGGAAGGTCTGGTTAATGCATGGCGCAGATGGTATTTTGATGGCATTAACCTTCCCCCAAAGCAATAACTTTAATTCTGTCCATCTTGCCAGTTCTAGCTTCAATGTTGATATTAGGTTCTTCATGTTAGTGTGCACCATTCGCCGTACTTGATTTGTTAGTCAGACACCCAGATATTTAATTTTCTCTGGACACCAACGGAATCCAAGCTTTGTGACACACAGATTGAAGTAGACTTGCGAAGCCGGCATTGCCTCGGACTTTGCCGAATTGATTTTATACCCAGAGAATGTATGAAAGTTCTCAATTTATCGCATCAGAGCCCTCAGTGAGGAATCCAGGGTCTGTAGTACCAACAGCATGTTGTCGGCATTTAACCACACCTGGCTTCTGCAACACATCTCCGTACTGAACTCCCTCAATCTCATCACACCTGATCCTCACCGCCAGTGGCTCCTTCGCCAGTACAAACAGCAGAGGCCATAGCGAAAACCCCTACCTTGTTCCACAGCCTAGTTCGAATGTTTGGACGACCATCCATTTGTATTTACTACAGCTGTTGGTTTTGAGTAAAGCAACAAAATCCATTCTATGATATCTGCACCAAATCCATAGCTTCTCAGTAGAGCAAACAAGAAACTCCACTCGATTCGGTCAAATGCCTTCTCGGCATCCAAGGAAAATGTGGCCATGCCGGTGTCCAACTTATTGCATTCCTACAGTGTTCATATGAATTTTTGCAAGTTTGATGAAGTGCTCCTTCCCTTCACAAACCCGGACAGGTTACGGTCAATCAGTTACTCGAAGTTATTCTCAGTTCGAAATTAGATTGCTTTGGCCAGAATCTTTTATCTGTATTGATCAGAATGATAGGCCTGTAACTCCCTACTGAAGTCAGTGGTTTCCCACTCTTTACTAATACAGAGATTGATTGACGCATGTCTAGCTGTTGTAGGTAGTTCACTTTTACGTCTTGATTCAATTACCAACATCAATAGGAGTTTGAAGACCACCCACAGCATTATTTGGAAATATTCTGCAGTGACCCCGTCCAGACCAGGACACTTCCCACTGTTTAAATGGGACACCGCCCCATCAATTCGTCCACTGAAAGGTCCAAGTCTAGTGAAGATCTCATTGTGTCTCAATTTCTTCAAGCTGCATCCATCGAGGTAATTTGTGAGGCTTTCATCAGTTGGGAGGCCATCAGAGGTATATAAAGCAGTGTAGAAGTCTTGGAATTCTTTATCTTTGCAGGGTCAAATGTCAGTCCCCCTGATGCTTGTGTAATAACACAAATCGTTCGATCTGCCTCCTGCACCCTGAAACGATGTGCCAACAGTCTATCACATCTTTCACCCTCTTAATAGTAATTACATGTGGTCTTTTGCTGCCCTTTCAGTTAATAACTTGTTCAGGTGATATTTTGTGTGGGTTACCACCTCCCTGGTGTTTACTGTTGGATTCGACCTATATAACTTCTCTCTAACTCCAGGACTTCAGCCTGTTGAGCATTCAACTCACACTTCAACACTTTATTCTCCTGCTGAATAGGCCTATTAGCAAGCCACACATTTATAACATTTAAAGGCTTCCCAGGTCAATATCACGCACAGATCTGATCACCAATTCACTGATATAAAGAACTCAGCCTCTCTCACAATCTGAACAACTACTTCAGTGTCATTCAACAGAGTAATATTCATCTTCCAGTAAATCGATCTGAGTATTATGTAAGATAATGACATCTCAATCCATACTGGAGCATGATCAGATATTAGTATAGCATCGATATCTGCCTGCATGACACTTTCTGTGCATTGGCCAGCAATAAATAGCATATGAATTCTCGAAAAAACATTGTGGCATCTTGAGTGATAGGAGTAGCCTTTAACAGTAGGATTTGCTAACCACCACACAGCCACAAAACGGAACTCGTCAATCAATGCATGTAAAGATACTTGATTTCCACCCAAACAACTTGCAGTTCCGCCACTTGGGTCCACAAAGTAATCCATTGTCTCATTAAAGGCCCCTGCACAGAATCAAATCAAACTCCTTGAAGAAACTGGTTGAGAGACCTAAACAAAGAGCCCCTCCGCCATTTGGTGCATAGATATTACAGATCCCAATGACTGAATCCTGTATCTTAATTGTTACATAGATAAATCGGACGTCATCCTTTTTAATTGAAAGGACAGCCAAGGCAGACCCTTCCTCAACAAAATACATACCCCTCTTGAATTAGAACAGTAACAGGAGAAAACAGAACCAACCCACCATCTCAATAGGTCCATGTTAGCGTCTACCAAGAAATTCTCTTGCAGAAGGGCTACATCTGCCTTCATTTGGTCCGAACGATCCAGGACTCTTCTTTTATTCAGATCATCAATTCCATTCGCATTCCAAGAAATCAGTTTCAGGCTGTGCTTGCCCCAAAATGACATGATAAAAATCACTACTTCCCCCGCCCGGCTCATAATACTAGATAGACAGACATACAAACACATAAAAAACAACAAAAAAAACAACAAAAGAACACAAACGCGAAGCATAGCGGTAAGGATAGGCAATACGTGATTATTTCGTGACTGGCATTTCGAATTTGTCATTTTCGGATTTGAAAATTTAATCAACGAAATAATCACATGCATCCCCTTAGGACAGCTCATTAGTTTAAAGCTCATCAAGTTTATACAAAATGCAAGAGAGTGTTTGCAAGTGAAATTCTAAGGCAGACATTCACCAACCCCAGAGCTCATGTGGTGCCCGCAAATCTTTGCAATTTAATAAACCTCTTTGTAATGCTCCTACGTAATCCCATCAAACACAAATGCACTGTTCATTTGTTAGACATGACTTGGTCAAGGCCACACAAGAAAACTAGGTCTGGAGTTGCATGCATCACCTTTATTAATTCAAAAAAGTAATTCCTTCCTTTTAACTCACAGAAGTGCAGTGTCAAAGCAAGCCAAGTGCACCTACCACAATTTAATTTCTTCTATGGCCCAACTAAAATATTCAAGCAAACATACAAATTGCCTGCCAGGTCAGATAAGATCTGCTGAGTGGCGAGTGCCCCCATGGCGGCCCAACCCAGTACGCCACCTAAACAACCCAGACATCCACTGCGAAGCACACCTAACCCATATGCGGCTCCCACTGTGGGATGTTTTAACCCACTAGGCTCTGCCCTGCGACATCCCTGTGTGCTGGTGGAACCAGAATCGGCAAAATGGCTGCAAAAGCCCTATGCGCGCCAAAACCTATGAAAATTGCGCTTTGAAACTGGAAAAGATGGCTGCCAGATCTACTTTGCCTGTTGTCAGTGGTGGAAGGAGACCTCGCTGCTGAAACCTGGCACTGGGCTGCCTACCGAGTAAAAATGGAAACTGCTTGAAAGGCAGTGCTTTATTGCAAGAAACCCAGAAATTGCTCTTAAATCCCTTTTTCTTGGTTGCTGAAAATACAGAATACCGATCAAAACACCACAAAACATCCAATATCTTTGCTGGGTGTTACCCGCCACTTCATTTAAGGAATCAATATGAACACACAATGTCAGGAAAAGCGGAAACTATCATGAAAATAGCCACAGTAAA
This sequence comes from Ambystoma mexicanum, assembly GCF_040938575.1. Taxonomy (NCBI): domain Eukaryota; kingdom Metazoa; phylum Chordata; class Amphibia; order Caudata; family Ambystomatidae; genus Ambystoma; species Ambystoma mexicanum. Next base: position 267,531,022 of record NC_090936.1, on the reverse strand, counting down.
GTGTGCTTGCCTGTGAAAACAGTAACAGCGGACACCTGTGACTGTTTCAAAAGCCTGCATTTAAACTGCAAAGTTGCACCATTAAGATCTAGTGTCTTAAATCTAAGTGACCTTTAATTAAGAGGAACATAGGTTGTAACTATTTAATCTCCATGGTTTAGAGACTGGAATCAGAATCTGCTTGATTAAAAATTGGCAGTTTTATTTTAAAGAAAATGTTATAATTGTACAGTCAATTTAGCTGAAACTCAGTCATCAAACCAGTTCCCCCCAGCTTTCCCCAACAAAAGGTATCTCTCCTGCTTCTCACCAAAGGCCAGGAACTCACATTCAGGTGTTGATTAAGAGGGGAGGAGATTTTGGGCTGCTGCTCCTGGAGGAGACAATGAACCTTCCTTTGCTGAAAGGGTATGCAGATTATAAGTGTCAACAGTGGCCTCTGCCAGAAGACGACGGCAGGGATTGCTCTTGAGCTACAAGAAACCTTTGGACGCGGGGATAGACATTTTTGTTGATTCTCAATTGACAGAAAGCATATTTTTGGAAAAGACTGACAAAGGAGTGTGCGAGTTTGTAAACATTATAAAATTACAGTATTGTTAATTATTTGTTTTTGTGCACATTTTAAAGGGACCCAGAACTCTGTGCGATGTTCTGAGAAGGCGTAGTGAAAGTTATGGTTTTGTAGCAATTGTAGTCATGTCAGAAGCATGAAACTTCATACGATTATGCCCAGATATCATTCGCACATATGTACAAAGTTGTGGACAAATCAGATGTGTCCCGGATAAAAAGTGTGAAAAATTGTCAAATCCAGACCCAAGACCTCACAGCTATGGAGTTTGGAAGAATATGTGCTCCAACAAATATGTGATCTATGTATGTCATTGTTATAAAGATTGTACACATGTAAAGATGTATTATATCAAAAATAGATTTTATGTGCAAAAGGCAAAGGGGAGGTATTCCCTGCCTCATAAACCACATCATCATGATGCCACTCTGTTTTCCCTTACAATCAAGGGAGAGAGCAGACTTTAGCCAATGGACTACCTAGGGGGTGCGCCTAGGATAATTCAGCTTACCCACCCCTTTATGAAACACATAAATAGAGACAGTTTAGGACCTAGAAAAACACACTGATCCACCCACCATCTCGAGATTGGTAAAGCTCTTTGAAGGAGATCCATCCATACTCCTTGTTCCAGACTCCAAAAACTTTGCAAGCAGAAAGGCCCATTTCCAGAGCATAGCTGAACCACTTTCAGCTGGGCCTAATTTCCAGAACCCATCCCTAAACTTAAAGGGGAAACCAAAGAGCAGCCAGGCTGTGCTGTAACTGCTTGCCTGCCAAAGAATTATCTTCATAACCAGAAGGGCAGATTAAATCCAAATGTGGCGGTGGCGTGCTGTGCAGACCAGAGAGCCATTGCAGATCCCGTCCAGTCTTGCCGTACAGTCCTGCCGTGCGGTGCGGTGTCCAGAGGGCCTTGCTGATCGCTGACCCGTCCAGTCCGGTGTGCCCAGCAGTCTGTCCCAGAAATCTTTGACCAGAATCAGAATCCCAGACGGTTCCATTCAAACATTGGTAGTGAATATCCATAGCATAGGATTGTCACTAGCCTACGTACTGTCCATAGTCATCCCTATCCAAATCAAATCTATCTCATATCCAGAACTGTATTGCTATAAATCCTTTTTGTCTTGCCTGAACTCTCTCTCGTATCCTATAGTTCTTCTGTAATAATATTGTTAAAATCATCTTTGCGCTGATATATTGCATCTGAAGAAAAACCAGCGTCTCGGCAGGTTAAAACCTGACCGGTGTAGTCCTGATCTGGTGGCTGCGCTGTAGTGTAGTTTGCATCTTACTACTCTATCTCTAGTGTAAAGAACCTTGTTTGTATTTTAAAAAGCGCATCCTTGTTTTACAATTTTGCCTCTTTCTGAAAAATAACAACCTCCATGAAAACGTTCATAACTTCTTCATACTTTATGCTAGAAACACAATTTAAGTGTCTACTTGAAGCTGCCATCCTAAGCTTTTTAATGAACTCGAACCCGCATCTCAACTTATAGTTTGTCTGCAATCGCGCTTACCGCACGCAGAAAAGTTTGCTGCAACTTTTTCGTTTGGCTAAAATCCATAATGTGTGAAATAGCTTTTCCTTGCACCCGACCTCAAAATTAAGTTTTCAACTTGCTTATCACTCTTAATCATTGCTAGTGCGTGTCTAAAAACCATTTAAAGCGGCTCCCATTAGTATTTCAACCATTTCAGTGAATTAAACCATTTTCAGTGTTTTACCCATTCATGCAAAGCCAATTTTAAAAACCATTTTTGACATGCAATCATTCCTGTTTCTCTCTCTGAGTTTGCTGGGGGAAATTGGAATTGATAGATCATATTGATTTCTACATTCCTGAAACCTGCTCTCTCCTTATATCTCTTTATAGTGCATATTGGGGGGATTGAAGAGTGTGCAGGGGGAAAGAGTAACCACATTGCTATTGATTTGAACACACACAAAAGTATTATTTCTGTGCTACATTATTTTTCCCATTCCCTTATGATTAAAGAGATAGTTTAGTGTGACATCACCCCATTGGTGATCATTATATACCCATTAAAAAAAGTGTGATATATATTGTGAAATCCATAAAATAAATATTTTAACTTTGTTAACCAGCTCGATTCCTGGTTCAGTGTGCCCAAGGGGGGAAGGCGAGGGGAGGGGGGTTTAAAAGAGAGGGGCGTGATATAAGTGGTACATCGTTCAGAAATAAAAACTTATAGACACAAATAATTAAGGGTTTCAGCTGTGCATCACATGCTAGGCATTGACTTAGGTGAAGTGCTGGGTTGAAATCACTTACACCACCCACCCAAAATGCAGATGCCACTGGGCGAGAGCCAAACACACACACACAACGAAACAGCACAACGCACCGCGCAACAAACACCAGAGGCGCAACTTCACGGCAAACCAGGCCGGGCCAACAAGACATGCTCGCTGCGCCACCCCACAGCCCAAAGCCACAGTATCTCTACACAATCCACAGTATCTATGACATCAAATGCTCTAGCCACGTTCAGTGCAATTTGAGAAGTTGGTGCGCATGTCCTATGCGAACTATACGTTAAAGATCTTTTCCCCGTATCTGAGGTTCAGAACTAAACCTATGGCGTTCGGACACTTCTGCTCCCAGGTCATCTTGGCTCTGGGTGACAACACGACCACAGTGGGTGCACACCTCTGCAGCTCCCAACCTGGCCCTCACGCACCAAGTACAATGGTTCAAACAACAGTCAACACACCTCCCGTCTGCCCCATAACTCTGTGCATAGCATCCTTTCATTCTCGATTACGGCAACGTGCGCACTAAAGTAAAGGACCTGGGTATTCTATCATCAGGCCCAGGGAGACCGCATTTGCTCGAGCAAGCAAACGTTGAACTTTTTAAATTAAAAAATAAACATCAGCTAACTGCAACCACCATTATCTAAACATGCCAACCTTATAAACAATTCATAAAAGTAAAATACAAGCCAGACTCAACCTCAATCAATATAAAACATGAAACTAAACCCCACATTTATAATGCAAGCATTTTAAAAAGATGCAACATATCAAGGATATTTTATCTAACATTATTCCAAATCAATTCTGGTTGTAGTTTCCTTAAGCCACTGCACTGCCTCACCTGGGGTTCTCTGTGCTTGTGGTCTCATTTTCAAAGAAGATCTTCAATGTAGCTGGTTTGGTTAAAATAACGCAGATATTTTTCTCCATTGCTAGTTATTTTGCTTCCTTGAAGGCTCTTCACTTTTCCACGATCTCTTGAGGGTAGTCAGGATATATGTAAAGGGCTGGCCCCCTCATACAGAATCTCTTTTTCCAAATCTTCTCTGGCACTTGATCTGGTCAAAACCATAATAACATGTCAATCTTCACCAACGACAGGTCTTCCCACACTGTATGTACAATCCAGATCTGTAGCTTCAATCAGACCTTCACCCAAAACTTCCCGTAGAGAAGCCCAAGGACCCTCTCCGTCAGGGTTTTGTCCAAATCCGGAAGGTCAGGCCAGCCCACCAAGCACAAATGAAGCTTCCTAGACAACATCTCTAGTTTCAGGTTTTGGGCTCTCATTGAAGACACCTCTCTTTGCAAGTCCTTGTACGCTCTGAAGCGCCCACTAACTTCAGAAGTTAGACCTTTAGTCCCATTTTCCACTTTCATCATCTTGTCTCCATATGGCCAACTTTAGAAGTCAGTCTAGAAAGGGAAAGGCATCATCTCTCCTACATCACCAGCCACTTTAAGGAGAAGTTTGTAGATTTCACCAACCCCAGGAGCCTCCTCAGAAACCAGGAACTGCTTCGACTTCTTGGGAATTGGGTTTTCAGGAACATCAATCTTCTTCTTATTCATGTTTTAGGGTAAAATCAATGGCAAAATCTACAAAACAGGGAGAGAGCAGAAGCTGCTGAGTTAAGCTGCTACTTGGTCAACCGACATTCTGGAATTCCAACAAAATGATATGTTGAAATATATGTGCCGGGCACAAGGCTCAAGTCTTTGTGTGCGGTGGGCCTAGGAAATTGTTTCACTCCTATATGCTGATAAAGGGCACAGATAATGGACTGCTGCTACTTTGTTACAAAAGGCTGGCACAAGGACAACGTTGAGAGAGACTGACGTGGGATTGCAGAATCTTCATGACCAAGCCAAAGCCTCCCCGAATTAACTAGGTCACATTTGCGTGCACCCTGATAAATATATACTGTGGCAAGCCAGAAGGAGGACTCGGACCAGAGGACGTTATCAAAGCGTTTTATTTAGCTTAAAAGAAAACATCTGTCTAGCCCTATTGCTAAAAGGGAGTTCCCTTCCTAACAAACTACACTAAGGTGCTTGTCAAAAGTAAAAATAACAAACATAGTCCCTCTGTCCAAAACATATCCTCTAAACTGGCCCCAACACTTAGTTGTTCACCCAGATCTCTCTCAGGGCTTCCAGGAATCCCTCCTGGTTTCAAATCCAATGCTTCTCCATAGAAAACAATGCTTCCTGGTTGAACAGTTCTTGACCATCTGTCAAAGTCCCAAAAAAAATTCTCAAGTTTTCAAAATAAAGATTCAAGTTCCTGAAAAGATCAAATGTCCAAGTTGCTTCTGTGCTCCCCTCTAATCGGTTTTACAGTTGTCTTAGTGGGCCCCTATGTCTACCTTGGGTTTTCTCTGTCCCAATATATAACTTATCTCCCAGGGTTATTGGTAACCCCTCTTGCCATAAGCCTCTTTTGGTTCTTTGTTGTTTCTGTGAGCCATTTGGCTGATTACAATATTCCTCTGTCACAATGTGTCTCTTAGCTCTCTGGGGTATGGATAACCCATTTTCCTATGTGACTCTCAACTCAAGGGGGTTTCTGTGATCCGTATGGTAGTCTACAACAATCAAGATTCTTGAATTCTCTTGGTTTTTTCTGTTTTAATGTTCCACTTATTTCGCTCAGATCTAGGCGATCCCTCAAGACCACTTAGGCTTCTTTGTCCCAATGTCTCACTAATCTCCCTGGGGTATTGGTAACCCCTCTGTCCATATGTGTCTCGTGGTTCCTGGATGTTTAGGTGAGCCGTTTGACTGACAGCAACAATTGGGTTTCTCAGGCTCCCATAACGCTTCAGGCTCCCATAACGCTTATTGGGGAGTCACACTGCCTTGCTCAACTATAAGCAACCCAGGTACCTTCTATGTGGCAAGGCATGCTGCAGTGAAGTCTGCTTGATAGCTGTGGTGTCCCCCAAGGCTTTCTGGCATCCCAGTCTGGATACAAGCAGGGTTTGCAGTCCACTCATCTCAGCGTTGCTATGTTCCTCTACTCGTTCTGAGCAGAGGCGTTAGACCTCCCACGTGGTCTGGGTTCAGCTACATTTCTCAGACACCAGGCATTTTGCGGCATCTGCATGGCAACGCTGCCTTCGCACGGCTCTGTGCCGGGTCGGCAGCGTCCCTCTCCTCCCTCCTGCTTCTCTCTGTGCCAGAGCGGCTCCGCTGTGCAGCACAGCTATACCTGTCAGTGATTACTTGCTCACATCGGAAACTTGCCTCTGGGTATGGCTTCTTCTCCATTGAAGGATTGTGCCTTTATTCTCACTCTGTGACCAAAAGGGGTGTGTTGTTAATTTGCAGCTGTCAAACCTACGGAGAGACCAGCACTGCCTTGAGTAAACATCCAAAGTTACTTTCAGTATTACTTTGAGTCCCTCAGCTGGATGTAATATCAGCTTCTCAGATTCCGGTGTATGCAGATGCTGCTTTAGTTATAGGGAGTTCCCCCATGCAAATGTGAATTTGTTTCCCCTTGACGGGAGTCACTCCCCGTGAGGTCCCACTTTCCCAAACCTGTAGGGAGGGTTTTGCTGAGCAGCTCCCCTCCCTAGCATCAAATGGCAAGGCTGGACCCCCAGAAAAAGGGACGATTCATCACAATAAACACAATTAGTTACTTATGCTGCATGTTTTTGTATTGTGAAATTACAGTGTCAATTGTGAGGGGTCATAAATGTCTATACTGGTTGATCTGGTGGTGCTCAGGCATGCACTGCAGGACCCACATGGTGTGTGTCCAGTGGCAGGGGTTTGCCCCCACAGGGTGTTAGGTCTGAGTTCGATGTCCTTATAAGAGTGCACCAGGGATAGACTCACATTTTTTCGTCTTTTTATGGCGAATCTGGGGGGTGTCCAGGCATGAGTCGCCAATGATCAATATAGGCCAAAGTTTTAAAACCTCCTTCTTGATTTTATTAGTCAGAGGAGAAAAACTGAGCACAGCTGTGATTTGTTTGCCTGATTCTTGTTGCTTGGTGTGATGTTCCAGGGCTTGTTCTCTGGGGATGTTCATAGCTCTTTCTCGGGCTTGTCTTACTAGACATTTCGGATAACTCCTCCATCTCAATTTTGTGGCTAGGGCTGCAGATTGACGGTTGTAATCTGTCAGTTGTGAGCAGTTCCTGCGATAGCGGAGGAACTGTCCAAAAGGTAGATTCTTCTTTAGACTGGCTGGATGGTAGCTCTTGTATGAGTAATGAATTTCTGTCTGTGGGTTTGTTAAAGACAGTGCTCATGATGGTCTCATTCCTGATCTCCAATGTTAGGTCAAGGAAATAGGAAATGCACTGTACTTTTGCTATGGGATTCGGAGAATCTCAAAAAGGGATTTTGATTGTTGAGCCATATCATGAAGGAAGAGAGGTCTATTTCATTGCCTGCTAAGATCAGAAGCACATCGTCAATGTATCTTGACCACAGTTTTATTCTGATCAGCCAGGGGTTGTTCGGGTCATAGATCTTTTCTTCCTCGAAATTCGCCACTTATAAATTTGCGAGGCTTGGAGCGAACGTGGCGCCCATTGCTGTGCCAGATACTTGTTCGTAGTACATGTTGTTGTAAATGAAGAAATTCTTAGTTAGTGCAATCTCTGCTAATTGCATCACAAAAGTGACCGGGATCTCCATAGGGGGTTCTTTCTCTTGTAAGATCTTTTCTACAACTCTCAACGTCGCCGTCTGGGGAATTTTTGTATAGAGTGACTCGATGTCTAGAGTCACTAGTAGATCACTGGACGAGTCAAAGGGCAGTTCTTGAATGAGTTCAATGACTGCAGTTGTATCTTTGAGATATGATCTCAATTTGGTCACTTCTGGTTTGAGAAAGAAATCCACATATTGGGACAGTGGTTCCAGAATGGAACCTATTCCAGAGACAATTGGTCTTCCTGGTGGATTAGTGATTCCTTCATGTACTTTAGGGAGTGCATAGAGGGCTGGCTTCCTTGGGGTCTTGGGGTTAAGAAAGTCATATTCTTTGTTTGTGATGAGTTCTTCAGCACTGGCTACTTCCAGAATGGGCAAAATCAGTTGTCTAATAGATTCTGTTGGATCTGAACCAAGTCGTCTATAACTTGATGTGTCCTGCAGGAGACTTTGGACCATCAGGTTGTATGCTGGGGTGTCCATGATGACTGTCGCTCCACCTTTATCTGCAGGTTTTATGGTGATCGATTCATTATTTGCTAATGATTGAAGTGCTATTCTGTTCTTCTTAGAGAAGTTCTTATAGCCAGGGACTAGATCTGCTTCTAGTTGCTCAAGTTTTTTCAGTAGAGCTTTTTCAAATGTGATAGATTCAGGAGAGATACCGTTCGGTGGAGGGTAAAAGGTGGATTTGCCTCGTAGATTAGTGGCTCCCTTTTCTCCTGTGGTAGTAATGGAGCCAAAATATAGTTTTAACCGGATTTTTCTCACCAATTGGGCCACTTCAGTACGAGTCTGAAAAGGATCATTAGAAGGGAAAACTAAGAGAAAAAATTGATTGAAAAATTAATTGAAAAAGCTTTCGAAGAACAGTCCATCACGCTTCGCTTGTTTTTTACACTTTGCACCTGCTTAATAGAGAAAACCCATTAAAAAATGTTGTTTTTCTTTTCATCTAAGAAGCAGCAAACGCATGACCCAGCATGGTCTAATACGTGTTTTATAGCACGACACTGTGCATGAACATTTGCTTGTGAATTAAACTAGAGACATGTCTGCTCCCTTGCAACTCTCTCTTTTAACAAAGAAACTGTGTGTTTCGTAAGTGTGAACACTGAACTGGGTAACTCACAGTAGGAAATCCCAAAATGGTCCTCCTTGTTAAATATATTCAGTTTATTTAATAGCAACAAAAATAATGCATTTGGGCTTTGGCAATGTGAGTTATACCAACTTTTAGGAAACAGTCACAATCAGCAAGCTTCACCTTTTTACAAGCTTGCATACGCCCATTCGATTCCTGCCAACCATAGCATCTCAATGATATGCCTTGTTGTTGGTCTCCCTTGGCTTTAAACAATGTTTGTACAGCACTTTAAGCTTTGGCAATACTTGTACCCCTCTTGGCTTGAGCAATGCTTGTTTCATTCTTGGCTTGGGCAATGCTCATTTCCTAGAACTCACAATTCTCAACGTTCAGTCACTTAACTTCAGTGCTACATTATTTCCAACTGTTCACAATGGACTTCATTTAACCTTTACCTCAGAATCACTTTTAAGCACGCGCAACCAGTATCATCTGTTTTCTGCAGTATTTGTATTCAATTAACTTGATTCAGAGTGTTTTACTCTTACGCGAGTGCTATTAAAGATGTTAATTCATACGTGAGTGCTACTTTTGTGGCTTTCCATTGTCCGACAATCAACGATCGGTTTGAAACTACTTTCACTCACACGCAAGTGATTCTGTTTGGTCACAGGTGCTTGCCTTTGTTCATATGAAGGGATCAGAACGCTCGGTAACACTCACCGGCTTCTGTCTTGCTTCCTTCGTGTGTTATAGGACCTTAAACTGCTTCTGGCTTTGTTTGAACATACACACTTCTCTGGTGAAGGCGTCATCGTTCCCACCATGCAGTTAAGGAGCTTGTCTCGCTCCTGGGACCCTCGACTGTACACCAATATTCAGCCACGGTTGTCGGCACGCTTCTTGCTGAGCAATCTCTGCAATCAGGTTCACATGAAAAAGCAATTTCCCTTCACGCCTTCTGCTGTGCAACCTGTGCACTTCAGATTTAGGGGGACGAAGGCCCTCTCAGGACGGGCAGCTGAAATCTGCTTGGTAAAAAAGTCCTGGCATTCCTTCTTTCCACCCACTTCTGCTTGGACTGCCAACAATGTGCACTCCTCATGCTACAGCAACTACATCTACATTTAATGGTCTGCATGTGAAGGGGCCATTAAGCCTCTGCTTCCCTCACGTGTGAGTCATTATGACTAACAAGCTGACTGCTCCTGCAACATTGATCTTGGGCACTCTTCCTCATTCCAGTAGTTATGGGATTTGTAGTCTTCAAGGACAAAATTATGTTTTCTTGTCAGCTTTCTATTTTTAAATACTGATTTCCTGCTCTTAAATGCATTTAAGGAAGAACCACAAGAGTTTACTTGAAAAGGAGAAAGAAGTTTGTCCAAACCATTGTTTATAAGTTTCCTTTTACTGTACACCACTGGAAGTAAGGGGGATTCTTAACCTCAGAAGTCTCAAACGGTCTTTACTGCCCTATGATGTTTAGAGAGTTCCCACCCGCTTTACCCACATCAAAAGGCTTAATGTGTGGTTCAGATACATCATAACGACAATTAGCCATTACATAACTTGGCACCTGAAAAGGTTTCTTCCCTTTTAAAGACAAATACTGTGTTTCATCCCACGGGATCTCCTTACCACCCTGGGTCTGGTCTCCTCTGAGGTGATCCTCCCACAGTACACCACCCCAAGGTCAAGATCAGTAAGCGTCTGCCTTTCCTTGACCACCAGGGAGGAGACTTTAGGCAGGGTTTTGGTGAGGGGTCCGCAGGATTCATCACACAATACAGCAATCTGAAGTTGCTCTTTTCGAAGCTAAAGTCCTGGATTTCTGGCTCAATTTACCTTGAATTCTGGTACTTGCACACTCATGCAATTATGAATAAAAATAAAAGTAAAAATAATTTACAGGAATACACATTAGTACGAGTTACAAAAGATTGGACCTGTACAACATCACTTAGGACATTTCCTTCGCCATGTTCTGTCATAGGTTTGTGTGAAGAAACAAGTGGTGTAAGAAGAAAGTGTGCAGACTCTCTCAATATGGCTATATTTAAGACTCGCTAAAATGCATTGTCTGCGCAGTTATCGTGCATGCATGGTACTACTGTGAAAGAAGAGAAACATTTGGCAATTTATGTTAAGAGGCCAGGTTCTTTTGTCAGATCGACAGCAATTTGTGGTGATATGCAAAGATCTGGGTTTAAATTGCAGACACATTTCCTAAGTCTAGTAGGGCTGACTTAACTTTTTAGATTCCAGAGATTGGTCAAACGTGTACTGTGGAGTTTAATTAAGGTGATGATGCGTATTAATAGTAACTTTGGGCGTTCCTTGCAGGACTTTGGTAGTACTGGACATTATTAGGTTCTGTTGCTACTGTGTTACCCATCCAAATCATCTTCAGTTCATGTGTCATCTCCTGGTCCCTTGCAGTGTCCACAATATACATTCCCGTGAGTTTGGAAAATGGGTGGCGGCTTGAGAAGAGCTTATCAGTTTTAAGTAAGAATTTCTTTTCTTTTCCTGACAGAATATTACATTCTTTACAGTCATTGCATTTCTTTTAATGAAAAGTCAATTTTGGGAGTGATGGTCTTACTTCACCTTAACAGAACCAGTGGGCCCAATATATGCTTAACAGTAATTTGAAAAAGAAAAAGCAAAGGTAGAAATATGGAGCATCTGTCACAAACTGGCATCTGAGGCCCCTGGTTCTGCATGCTTGGCATCTCTCTAATTCTCCATGTGCCTCTCACACCCTCTACTCCCTCTCTTTCCTGTTGTCACTGTTTCTGTATATCTCTCGGAGGTAGTGCCTCTGTAACTCATGTATTTCGACCACTCTACCCACTTGATATCTTCAGCTCTCCCCGCACTCCTCCATCTTGTGCCTTTCTGTCCCGAATATCGTATTATATTTCGGCAGCAAATCTATAACATTCTATAAAGAGTGTCATATTTCTGCTTTAAACCCTTAAGAGCCATCCACATCCTCTGCATGCCATGTTGCAGAATACATGTCCTTGGGGCACCTGCTATAATTTCACACACCGCACTGCCACCGTTATTGCACCAGGGGCTAAGCTGTTAAAGAAAAGATGCATGGTATAGATGCATCAATAAAATCACATTTTTTTGTGCGCATCAGAAAAACAATGTCAGCAATTTCTTGAGCGGAAAAATACAAAAACATTGCTAAATGCAGTTATTTTTAACAGTGGAAAATCACCATCAAAATTCATAAAGTAAACAACTCTTACCAAACTATTTCCTTAAATAGACAGAAAGCCCCTGTGTACAAGTTACTCACCCTCTTGACGACTCCTCTTGTCCTTTATCTTTCTGCGTTTGTATCCACTGTTCCAACTGCTGCATGGAATTGGTTCGCTGTATAATTCGGACTGGTTCACCATGGGAGGGAATGCCCCGCTGATTATCACCACTGCCAAAGTCCACAAAGCGACCATCCGGGACAGTAGGCTCTGGACCATTTGCTTGCTGGATCCGATAGAGTCCTGCTTGCATGGAATTCTCATAGTCAGAGGGCAAAGACTGCACCCTTACACTGTTAATTTTGGTGAGGGGCCTATCCTGCCCATCTTTCTGAAATCCATACTTTTCAGCTTCTAAGGCTTTCTTTTCTTCAATTTTGGTTACTTCTTTGTTTTTGTGGTTATTCTGTACCTCTGGCTTAATCAGCAACTTGTGATTCAAAATGTTATTTCTTTCTTGAGGTGGTGAATTTTCCGATTTTATCCTGTCCACTCTGAAACAGAATAGACATCATAATTCTTGGTAAACACATGTTTATGTAATAAAGTTAATCAAACATGGGGCATTCGAGTACAGTCTGCCTGATGGAAAAGGTACAGACATTATGTAAGGTTAACCTTGATACACTCTCAAGAGAAATAGAGTATGTTACCTAGCCCAGTCTTTCGGCTACGAACATCAAGTCCTTTGCATTTCTTTTACTCATGAATTAATTAGGTACACAACCTCACACTAATTCACAGAAGAAGAAAGAAAATCACTATTCATTTATTCATTATACAAACTGAGCTAAAGACAATATTCTTCGCAAATCATTTCATTTAAAAACGTATCTCCAAAAGGTGAACAAAAGGTGCATTTAGTGTTAGAGGCAGAAAAGTACAAGTGTTTCAAAGTGCATTGCAAGACCTTATTTTTTCAGAGAAAACGTAGACAACGAAGCCATTATACAGATATGGTACAACCATTATACATTGTCAACCATTCCATCCTCATACAAAGGCTCCACAATACCCTTGGTATATCAGAAACAGGCACTGGACTGGCTGACATCCTTCCTTACTGACTGCTCTTCCCAAGTCATCTTGGGCACCTTCTCATCTCCTACTTCCTCCTCCACCCGTGGTGTCCCCCAGGGTTTTACCCTCTCCCCTTCCCCTTGGCACTTTAACATCTACCTTGCTCTGCTTGCACGCCTCATCTCCTCCTTCAACTTCCAGTGTTACGCGGACGACACACAGCTCTTTTTCAAACTTCCTGCTGACCCTCTTGCACTCACCATCATCTTGGACTTCCTATCTGACACTCCTCCAACGATCTCTGCCTCAATGCCTGTGATACTGAGATCCTTCCCACTGGGAGCATTGCTCCCTCCTCCTTCCCTTCACTCTGGCCGTCCTCCTTGGACTCTCCCCCTGCTGCTGCTGCTTCTTCTGAAGCCAGAAACCTTGGAGTCATCTTCGACTCCTCGCTCTCCTTCCTCCCTCACATGCTGGACATTGCCAAGAAGTCCCACTTTCAGCTCCTTCTCAAAGGAATTCTCTCCTTTCTCACTTTACCCCAGAGGCTCAATGTTACCCGAGTCCTGGTTCTCTCTAGGCTTGACTATTAGAATAGCCTCCGCCTGAATCTACCTTCTTCCACTCTGTGACCTCTCCAGCTAATCCAGAATAGGGCAGTGAGATGTATCCTTGGCCTTAATCCCAGGAATCACATCTCTCCTACCCTAAAAATTCTTCATTGGTTCCAGGTTGCTGCACAGATTAAATTCAGATCCCTCTGTATCATCCACAAGGCTGCCTTGGTCCGGGGACCACACTATCTTCAACCATATCTTCTAAATATTCTCCCTCTAGACCACTTTCTCTGGCACCCCAAAAAGCGTTTTGCTAAACAGAGGGTAGGTGGTTGATTGCTTTCCTCAGCTGGCTCTCTCCTATGGAACAGCCTCCCCCTGCGCCTTGAGCAGGACTTTCTTAAATTCCGGAAGCTCCTCAAGACCTTCCTCTTCACCTTCACTTTCACCTTCCCTTCTTCTCTTCTCTTCTCTGCTAATCCCGCAGTTGCTGTGAGTGGTCTCTGCAGCCCTTATGCATCCTAGGTGCCCCGGTCCTCCCACACCCAATCGGCCCAGCTCCTGTCTTCCGTCAGCACTTGCCCTGGCACACACTGCACCCTGGAGGATCGCACCCCACAGCACTTACTTCCTCTGGCCTTCTACTTGCTGCACCTGCACGTTCCGAACACTCACAAGGCATAGTAGGTTTGTCCTTCACTCCTTTTTCCTCCAATGAACTTATCATTTATTGTGTTATGTAATTTATTTCAGTCCCTTGTCCCCCCCCCCCCTTTCACCCTGTGGGAGCTTGAAACCGGCACTTTACTTGCTGTATAAGCACCTAAAAACCAGACATAAATAAAATGCTTTTTTTTTTTTTTACTTTGGTAGCCAAATGCAACCTGTGACGGCAACAGAGCTTCTGGCAGTTGAGAACACTGGCCCAGCTCGACGAGTGTGCTCATATGAAAATTTACCACAGGGACATCAGAATGTGAGACAGGGAAATATGTGCCTTTTCATGGCAGCTGTGAAGCAGGAGAAGAGGGATGCCGAGCGGGCACAGCAGGAAGCAATTGAGAGGCAAGATCTGTACAAATCCTCATGTATGAAAAGAGACAATGAGGAAGAGCGGAACAAGCATAGCCCCAAGCCAATAAATGGTAACAATGAAGATAGCAATCAAAACTTGAACAAGTCTCCATATAAGGGATGTCAACATGGGGGAAGTTGGAACAAGTGTACCTGGAGTCAGTAAAGTATGACCAGTGAAGGAGTACAACTGTGTTATACTTAAAGAGTACACCAATCGGTCTAGAGTTTGTGACCAGAAAAGACATTTTGAAAAGGGTGCGTGGCAGGAGAGTATACCGTGTCACTAGCATATTGATGCAGCCAGTCTAGTAATTTATTACTGTTGCTTGACATTTCTTTACTGGACTTCTGTAATAAAGTAAATAAGTGTTATTGAGTGTCTAAACTGCAATTTTGGTGCAGCCAGTCTAGCCATTTCTGACTTTGGTGTAGAATTATTTTATTGGGCATCACCTAGGGTAAAAGAAAACCTGATAAGTTACCAAGTGTCTAGACTGGCCTATATTGTGAAGCCAGTTTGGACATGTTTTCGTACTGTGGCATTGCATTTGAAAAGGCATAGCATACCATTAATTAAACCATTAAGTCTCCTGTGCACTGTTGGAGACTTGCATGTACTGCATTTTTTATTAGATTCACCCTCCAATACCCATTTCAAACTGCCTGGCTTTTTATTTTCTGCAGAACATGTGCTTTATAATGCACCATTTTAAACCATTATGCCAACATTTCTGTCACAGTGAGGGCATTCCCAAATCCCCTTTGGCTGGATTGAGCTGCCTCGCTACGTTTGGTCCTTGGTCGTTCTGGCTAATCTGTAGGAAATGTTTATGCCCAGTGGTATCAGAGAAGACCGGACTCAGCTGAGGTAAGCAAAAGACTTTTACTATGGGGTAATAGCAGAAAAGGCTGTTACATCCATTCCCTTCATTACTTGTCCAGGAGTTTTCTTCAGCCTCCACCCAGAAACCAGTAAGGGTAGGTGAAGGTTCTTCTGTACTCTCTTTGATCACTGGTAAAAGGAGCCTTCTCCGTTCCCACCCTCCTCCTGTAACAAAGGAAGTAGTTGTGACACAATATATCCATGTGGTCTGTTCTTACACAGGTAGGGCTTGCAGTGGACCAATCCCTGCCTGCCTTTCCCAGTGATCCTTTCTGTCCTTTAGTGAGACAGACTCGGCTCCCTTTATCTCCCAACCCTGCTACATGGTTGGGCTGCCATGACACCTTCCTCTTTTTACACGCTGCTTCTCCAGGTCCTGCTCTCTTCACCTCCCAATGGGTAAGTCTGGGTGGGTGGCTAGGGGTCCCATGGTGTGTATGTTCCCGTCTGGATTAATTCTTTGGGTTGTAACGCTGATGGCTTGTTTGTGGGTTTTGATGGGGTACTTGGCAGTGCAGAGAGTTTCCCCCGAAGCTCTGCTTTTCCTTTCCTTGACTACAGCTTCTCCGGTCCTTAGGATGGCATCTACGGCGCTGATCCTGCTATCTCCTGCGGTGTCCGTGCAGGGCGCATCTCCTCCAGGTTTGGTCCCAAGAGCGATGTCTTTGCCACCACCTCTGCTGTCTCCTGCAATGTCCATGTAGGACACGGCTCCTCTGGATTTGGGTGCAATGGTGAGGTCTTTGGCGTTGTCTCCATTGTCTGCTGCAGTGTCTGTGTAGGACGCGTCTCCTCTGGGTATTGGGTCTGGCGGCTCTGTTATCAACTCCTCATATGCCCCTCCAATTAAAAAAATAAATAAAATAAATCACCTGCCGCAACTCGGTGAGCGACTGACTGGTGGATGGTACGAATGTGAGTGTGCACGGTTGGGCTCCGGCTAAAGGCCTTACTGACATTATCCCAAAGAGTATCCCTACCTATGAACCAAAACTAAAGATCAGTCTGTGTCTCGTCATCAAACGTAGGCAAACTATCCTTGTGTTCAAAACATATGCGACCCCCACACTAAAAAAGAACAACAAAACGTGCAAGGTAAATGTCTACGTTTTAAATTCAGCAAAAAGCGTCCAACAACCAAATATGTAAATCCAACAAAACAGTCCTTGTATCCAGGGATGGTTCCTTAACCCTGAACTGTTTCAGGTAGAGTATTGAAAGTATTCAGTTCAACCAATAGTTCTTTAAGAGTGGTAGAAATTTCTATTTCACACACTTCCTTGGTATGATGAAGCGTCTTTTCCAAACAACAGTGGTTTAATAATGGCGACGTGTCTCTTGGTAACTTAAGAAACTATATTTTAACACTTTCTTAGAGATGATGACAAAACAGTCTTTTCCAAACATTGGCTCCCAATAGTAGTAGAAATGTCTCTTTTATATAACACCTCCTTAAGAATGGCAAAGAATATCTTTTCAAAGCAGTGGTGGTTTTATAAGAATGGCGCAAAGGGTCTCTTCTACTCAGCAATTTACTAAGGAAGGACTCCTGGTATTCTCTCATGCAAGGAGCCCCCTTCACAATGTCTTTCCTTTCAAACAACTTATAAAGATGGCCTGCTGCTATACTCTCCTCCCAGGAACCCTTTTCAAAATGTATTTTCGGTTCACCAACTCTAGACGGATTACCCGGTGTACTGCCCTGCCAGATATCCCCTTCTGGGTTTGCTAGTTCCTCTGGTATACTCTACTGCCAGGTATCTTTCTCCCAAAGGCTTTTTGCCTGATGCACTTATTTCACCAGGTCTTCTAACAATCTTTTCTCCAAGTATAACACAGTTTTACTCCTTCACAGGACATACTCTATGACTCTGGTATCATTTGTTTCAACCCCCCCCCCCACATTGCCATCCCTAATATGGAGACTTGTTCACGTTTTGATTGCCATCTTCATTGTTAGCATTCATCTGTTAGCATTCATCAGCTTGTGGCAATGTTTGTTCCGATCTTTCCCATCGTGACTTTTCATATATATCACGATTTGTACAGATCTTGCTTCTCAATTGCTTCATTAAAGTGAATTTGCTCATGACAACATTTACTCCGGCTTTCCACATATCGACATCTCATATTTGAGGACTTGTGTAAATACAGTCTTTCTACGTCACTTGTTTGATGTTTAAAGTAAGTTTCCAATTGTGCCTGTCTGTACACCCCAGGGCTCCTAATGCTCTTGGGCAGACTCAATGGTGTTTGGCTGGCGTGTCCAACCAGTGACTTAGAGCTGCAGCGTTGTCCGTGCCTCAGGGAAGCATTCCCCGCTTTTCAGATGCTTTCGCGTTTCTCCCGTCAGCGTCTGTCGTCCACTGGTGAAACTTCTGCCTTTCACCGTGACCGCAACCTCAACAGCCTCTGTATTGCTGCCGGTCTTCAAACGGTCCTTCTGCGCCACCCACTGCTTCTCCTGGTCTCACGCCGCCTAGGAGAGAAGTGCCTGCTTTCCTCCACTAAATTCGCTGGTGTGTATCTGCTTTTGGTTCTGCTTCCTGGTGCACCCGCTCTGCATCTCTCTTCTCGTGCTTCACAGCTGCCATGAAAACAGTTTGTAATTTCCCACACAGCTGATTGGTTTTAGGTTTTTCGTCACATCAAAACCAACATTAACAGAAAAGGTTAAGTGAGCATTATGTACATATGAAAATGTAAATGGCATCCTGCCTAGGGCGTTTGGCAAGAAGGGCTTTTAGGGTTTTACCACTAGAAAGATTGGTATAATGACAACATGCCCTCAGGAAGTTATGTATAATAGGGTCATCCTCAAGATGAATGGAAGAATACTGCGTCCCTCCTGATGGGGTCACCATATCTCCCCAAAAGCCATAATACCAACCCCAGAGTAAGAATCAGGCAACGACTGCCATCCCCAGGCCACATGGGAGGAGATTTTAGGCTGGGGTTTAGTGATTAATCCACAGGATTCATTACACCACATAAGGGGCAAGCCCATTAAGATGTGTTCTTACGTGGCTGGTGGCGGCCTTTGTGCAGTCAAACAAGGAAATGTTTCTTTACTGTAGCATTGCATGTTTTACTGCCATTGAGGGCAAAGTCAACAAGAGTATTCTTACATGGCTGTGTGCGATTTGGGCAAGCATTTGTGCAGCCAACAATAACATGTTTTACTGTGGCAGAAGATCTTTACTGGCATTAAGAGCAAAGCCAAAAAGAGAATGTTTGTACACAGTGACAATGCCATATACTGGCAGAGCCAGCATGAACATGTTTTCTTATGGATGCATTACTGTGTGGAATATTACTGGCCATGTACAGAAATAGCTAGTACATTTGGGTAGCCAGAACCAGGCACAGCCGCCTTGTTTCTACGCTAGGTGAAAGATTTTAACTTTTGTTAAAATGCATATTTATATTTTTCACCTAGTGCATTGTGTGGCGTGCCTCTGCAGCAGCACAATAATGCGTATTGCGCACGCGTGATCGTCCAGGCCGAAACGGAGTGTTGCGCAGCCCATACTTTGTTACCAAGCTTGGGGTGGGGAGGGTTCCCTCAGCATGGCTCTTTGGGTGGGGGGGCAGATGAGGGGGGCACCCCCACATTTTGTGTCACGCCAATGTCCTGAGCAAGAAACCGTTATTTTGTAATGTGCACTCACAAACAAGGATTGCACAATAAGGATAGCATAACTGGAACTCCAGCAATTAACTTTTATCAATGGTCAAAGGAGTTAATTTGAATCCTAGCCAGACAGAGGTCTTCAACCTTTGGCTTGCAAGACGTTTTGGGCAACAAATACCATAAGGCCTAGGCACCGTAACCAAAGGTGAGGGATCATGGGGGCGGTGAGGTCACAGTCCAGAATCTAAAGACTGTCAGATTTCAGACCTCTGTCCTAAAACCTTACACTTGCTGAACTTAAGCAGCAGTTTGGCACGTTCCAGGTATTAACTACCATAAAGCAAAGTCCTGCTTAAAAAGTCCTGTTAATGGGGTACGTGTCACGGGTGCCCGTTGTCGCCCCTCATTCTCTGGTCATTGACCCTTTGGCCAGGGTGGTTCAAAAAAGGCATTAAACCATGTCCCTGCAGATGGGAGGGGAAAGACATTGTATTTCCCTTTAGGCTGACAAAGTGCTTCTCTATGCGAGTGGCCCGGTTATGGCAACGGTTGGCGAGTTTGGGAAACTCTCCGGGTTGGAGGTTATTAACTCCAAATCTGTGATTTATACCTTGCCGTGGGAAGGGAGTTTGTGTAGTATGGGATACAGATTTCTGAGGGGGGGGTTCGATATTTGGGTATAGGAATCAGCGCTGATTGAGACTGGGTGTACTGACAGAATGTTGATAAGGTTGTGGCCGCCTTTGATGGACGAGCAGACTTCTGGGTACGATTTCCACTCTTGCTGTTGGGGCAAGCGGCGCTGGTGAAGATGATTATATTCCCCCTCCCGTATGGTCATACTGGCGCCTGTCTTCCGGCCGTTCATAGGAGTATGTCCAGATAACTGGGGAAAAGGGGTGACCCAAAAATAGCACTTACCACCTTGAAACTACCAGCAGGTAAGGGGGGAATAGGGCACCAGATTTTAGGTCCTATTATTGTATTGCAACACATGGTGGACTGGTATGTCCGCCAAGATAGAGACCGTCTCACCGAATGAATCATGGCCGAGTCAGCAACTTTAAGGGTGATGGAGCTGCTAGAGGAGGCTTGGGCGTCCCTTGACCCCGGACTGCACCATAATACGACTTGGTGGAGAGCCAACACAGTTCTAGGACAAAGGTTTCCCTTCATGGCTGAGCTCCCTCTCTGACTGGTAGCAGACTGGGGCGTGCATCCCAGCGGCTGGATAGGAGCACTGTTGCGCATGCTGGCCCAAGGGGATTTGGTTGGGGATATCTACAAAGTGGATAAGGCCATTACCTTTGTGGAATTTAGGTCTGCTAGCCCGAATGTGTGGCTTAATTTTCTGGAATTTGCAACCCAAATGACATATTGGAGGGTGGGGGTGGGGGATTCCCCAGACATGCCGCACACACACTGGTTGAAAGAGGTGATGGTGCGGGTAGCAGAGGGCATAGAAATGTCTCTGAATTATACACGGTGGATCGAGCCGAACTGGATATTAAGGCAATGGGCCTGACGGAAAAATGGGAGAGGCCGCAGGGGAGCCATTTTCGGATGGTGAATGCAAAAGGGCTCTTGGACATGCAAAGCAGGTTTCAAGGAATGCACACTTTCAGTGGATTCATTAAAAAATTGTGAGGCAGGATAATGTGACTGTGCGAAAGGTGAATAAAAGGGCGCCTAGCACGGACCCATCCGGTTGGAGATACCGAGGTACTAGGGGAACGTTTCTGCACATGTGGTGGGACTGTGATTGGGTAAAGGGGGTTTGTGCAGAGATGTCGGATATAGTTGACATTGCGATCCAACTCAGATGCAGCACTGTATATTGGTGTCGAGTCCCATTCGGAAGGAACTGCGACGCAGGGCTATTTTCTGTGTGGTATCATTGGGTCTTATTTTTGCCGCGAGGGCGGCCCAGGGAGCTAGGTAAATGGGTGCAGGTTGAAATGGATATTGTTTCAAGGATGCATGAAACGGGAGATGAAGAGACACGCTACATGGTGTGGCATGAGGTTTGGGACAAGATAGAAGCACAACCAGATCTGCATCTACCATAGATCAGCTGGAGGCTTGGACTTGAAGCACTAGACACAAGGTGATCACAAGGTTTAGTGGACCATACACACAGCCTCACTTCCTGCTGCCTGCCCCCCAGATGGGAGCAAGATACACCATGCAAGCGAATGTAGTGAGTGCACTCATCCCTTCATGTAGGGTGTCGGGTGCCAGGGGGGGTTACCCACCTTAGCACATTTGGAGTGTGCTCCCCAAAATTGCCCATTTGTCCCTAAACAAGAATTCAAAAGTAAAAAAAAAAAAAAAAAAAACTGACATAAAACATGGATTATGCTGAGCAGTACTACACTGAATAGATTGGAAACAAATGTCCGTGCCACAGGTAGGAGGGCAGGTTGTGTTGAGAGACGAGCAGGGACACAGCGGCTAGCAGCATTCATGTCAACAATATACAGCCCATTTGGGAAACACTAGCCCAATCGTGGTTTTACTTTGCATTCTGGTATTTGCAGTCATGGGTTTATGCGGAGGAAAATCCAGGACTACGAGATCCAGAATGCAAAGTTAAAACAGCCACTAGACTAGCATCTCCCGTATGACAGTGATAATGTTGGCAGCAAGGTATAACGAATCGCAACACCGTGAGACACAGACAAACGTTGTGAATGTTCGCTATCCACGTGCGCTCTTCACCACTGGCATGTTTCTGGTGCTGCTTCACTCGGGCACTACACTGTGCCTAAGAGTGGGCAGGTAAAGCAGACTGTCCTTGCCACCGTGAACTTCATCAGATCAATCAGAACGCGGTCAGTACAGGCAGTTATTGACTGCATTATTCAAGTCTGTAAGCAAGGCCAGCTGAAGGATTGACAGCGCTCATGGGGTCCCATTTCAATGTGAGGTTTGGTGGCCCCTACAATTCGGGAAAACTGTTCGAGGCACGGCACCTCTTGGGTGCTTGCATAATAACCGATGTTAAGTAATGAATGCAGCGAGGATGTCAAACGATTCACTGCAGATCGACGCGGGTCAGCCAGTGGCAGGGAGCTGTGACGCTGGTAATTCCTCTGTCGGCAAGGTGCTAATGCAGATGAAACCGGAGGAAAAGGCAACTAGGCGGTTAGAGAGCCGGTGGAGGCAAATATAATGTCATGAATTTAAAAACGTTGCTGTGCAGAGCAGGAAATGGGACGGAATAAGACGGAGCGGCTCTCTGCTCAATCACAAGAAGAATGGGCAAGGAATTAGGCCCCTTCATGAAAACAAGGGATGACTTAGCAATTAATAGACGTTGTATGCGTGCATTAGCTGCCGTTTGCCTGCGCTCTAATATTTACTGATCTGAATGAACGCCCAGCACAGGGCTAAGAAGTGGACAGTTAAAACAAAAAGAGGGCGCGAGAGGTGGGCGAGTAGACCGTCTCGGGTAGCCGCATTATCGACACCCTGCCAGCGGTGTATTTATTGTTATTCACCAAAAACCCAGTCTAGCGACTGGGCCACTGAGCAAATACTGTCACAGCACGCACAGATATGCAAAGGCAGCAGTTCGCATGCCGACTCATGCTATTCCTTCCGGTGGAGAATTCTTGTGGCAACGCGCATGCCAGGAGAACCCCAAGAGCATACGTGGCTCATGGAAAATCAGGCTTCCTCGCACAGATGCGTTTCTCATCTTCTAAACTGAACGACGCTCTAATGCGTTAAATAAGATACACGTGCGTGTGTATTTAACACCTGGAAGCCAAAGCAGGAGTTTTCACAACACCTACCCTGCACGTTCTAACATCAGTAATTTTAACTTGTCACATTAACTGCTCAACCTGGCAAGGGAGAGAGGCATTAACCTCACGTTCACGGACATCTGTTTTTATCTGGTCTCGTAATATAAAGCACGCAGACATAGGATGGCGAGGAGACGCAATCTATGGCAAGTATTATTTGGGCTATAATTATGTGGCAACTAATGGACGGCTGTTATTTGCTCTATAAAACGCAGCTTTGCAACTTGGCAAATTAATCCGTAATTATGGCTCGTCTTCATAATGCGGTACCCTAGAAGAATGATGGGTTATAAAGAAGGTAATACCACAATGGCAAGGCATTTCCATCAAACGATATACTTTACCCAGCACAGCTGTAATATAAAAATATATCGCATCGATAAAAAGTTATATGGTTTATTTCAAAGGCTCAGCGTAGTCCGGAATAAAATATCGCTTGCACGAGGCTCCAAACTGGCTTGTATGCAGATGGTCTAATTGGTTCCACATGCCGTAGTCTAAGAAAAGAAATACCGACTGCTCGAGTTATCCGTCAAGTTCTGCCTCTCCACCTCACGCACCTTTGCAACTGCCTTCATTGCAAGGGTACAAGACATTTAAAAAGACGAAATGCAAAGGCATTCGTCTACCTCTTGTATATCTGTAAAAGAGACGTCTAGTAAGCAGTTGGACAAGCTTGTGAAGTTACCCATCTAGTTCAAAGTACCCATTCTAAAATAAAGTTAAATTAACCCTCTCTTCCCAAGAGAAACAAACTAATGCAACTGACCATGGTGCCGGATCTGCTGCTTTAATACTTTAATATAGCCTTATCGCCCGAGGCCAAACGCTGGGAAGGGAACACTATCCCAAGCAATAACGACCCTTCCTGAGGTCTTAAAAGGCTATTAGCACATGGTGGTAAGTTAGCAAAGAAAAAAAAAGTGTGAGTAAATTATATAGACAAACTGAGTTAGTATATTAAATGTGGTTTTGTAGCATTTAAATAACATGGTTGTCTTCATAAATTACCCATTTCAATTGCAACTTGGTTGAACTAGAACAGGTTTAGCTTGAGCATGTATTAGGTGACACGTAGAAGTAAATGTTTCTCTAGCAGAAAGAAAAAGCATTTTGCAATCTTTTAGCGTTCTCTTTCGTGTTAAACAGCATGCTTCACCCCAAACAAAACACACCCAAAAAAACACCCCAGAGAGGAAGTGTCTTGCTGCAAAAAAATCTTGCTGCTAAATTGCATTGTTGTTCGATTGTCTACTTCTGAAGACAGAATTTTCACAATGCAGTCAGTCAACATCAGGAGTTATTGACTGAATTAGAAGTATTCCGATTGGCTAAGTGAAGGTCAATAACAATGTCAACGTGCTACTAATATTTTATTTATTTTTTAATTTGTTTGGGTGAACTCTGACCTTTACAAAAACATCCAACAATATTTACAACTTAAAAAATTATTCACATTCCATACAAAAAACAGAAAGATCAATGAGCGAAAAAACCAGTAGCTGTTAAAATGAAAATTTAAGCAGGCAATTACTACACAACAGAACAGAAAACGAAGAAAGAGAAAAAAAAGAAAGAAGAATTAGAAAAAACAAGAGAAAAGAGAAAGAAAGGGAAAAGGAAAGGAGAGGAGACTAGGAGATCGCAAAACATGAAGAGCATGCAAAAAGGGGGGATGGGGGAAAAATAGGGCAAATGAGAATAGCCAAGTTGTAACTACACAGCCAACTACGCCTTAATGACTACAGTTGCAGTCTCTTTGCTATTTCTCTGTCATGATAATCCTATTCATTGTTACCCCCCCCCCCCAATTATTTTGCTGCCAAACCCCCAACCCCCAAGGTTCCTTTACTTCCACTTTCAATTTGAGCCTGCGTTGAGTCCAACTCCTGTTGGAACACTCCAATATTTACTAGGACTTGACTAACTGCTATAGTTATAGCAGTGTTATGTCCTGAAGTCATCAAATTCCAGAAGTTTTCCGATGTCAGCCATTCTATTTTGTCTACAAATTTATGGAGATAGTTGACTCTTGCATCCCATGTCCCTTTACACTCCCGGAGCAGATGAAGTAGGTTTGGCTTAGATGGTTCTGCACAGCTGTCGCATAAAGTGATGGCTTTAGATTGTTGTCCCCGTATACTTAAGATTTCTCCTGTGTGTATTAAATTTAGGCGGGCCCTCAGAAGTTAGTTTCGTTAGTCAATACTTGGGTGTTTTTGTAGATATTTCGGCAGTTGCCCAAACTTTTTGTCCATTGTGAGGAAACTATTTTTGGTTTTATTTGCCTCATATTAACCCCTGTTCTAATACAATCCAGTGTTTGTTTATTTTTTTACTTTCAGGGGGTTGAGAATCAACACTTCTGTCGTGGTGTCCACTGCCAATAGAGTTTCAGAAAGCTTCGCTTCTAGGTATTTAAGTAAGTTCGACTTCTTCGCTTGCATCTGGAGTTTTAATCCTCATATAGGGAGTTGTCTTGTGGATCTTTTATCAGCCTATAGAGTGATAGCAATCTCCAGTTTACTTGTTGTTCCAGGGATTTCAGCATGAGCTCAAACTTTAAGGCTGACATGTGCAAACAATTCAGTAGGCCTAATGCTCTCTTCCATACCTGACCTTCACATTTTTGCCTATCTATCTCCCATAGGATTGGGTTGGCCTCCAAACCATATAGTAACACAGGTGTTATGTTTGCAGTGTAGAACTTTACCAGCGGTATAATAGAACATTTACAGAGCTCCCATAAGATTTTTTTCATTGGTGGTATTGCTCTCTCCATTTTTGTTCTTATTTCAACTTCAATTTTCGTTATTGAGGGAGAAGCGTGTATCACATACCCCAGGTACACTAGCTCTTCCGTTCTCTGGATCACCTCGCTTTCAAAAAACCAGCTTTCGTAGTTTATGCGCTTGTTTGAGTGCTTCATTATCAAGATTTTTGATTTCTTAGGGTTTACTCGAAGACCATTCTCTTTGATGTACTCATTTAGGCCATTCAGGAGATGTTCAAGTCCTACTGCTGCTCTGTTGATCAGGACTATCATCCGCATAGGCGAGCCACAAAACCTTAGTTGCATGTAGTTTTGGGCTCGCCATAGCCCATGATTCCAAAAAGGGCCCTAGATCCGATAGATAGTGATTTAAAAAGAACGGTGCTCCCAAGCAGCCTTGTGTCACTCCTTGCTCGGTTTTTATGGAGCTACTTGAATGTCCAGCCTCGTCCAAGCGTACCATCAATGAGGTGTCCTTGTGTAATTCAGATAGAATGGCCAACAAGCCCTTCAGTGCTCCCCAATATCTCATCTTCTCCAACAAGCGTTCTCTACTCAGTAGGTCAAAGGCCCAGGAGAAATCTATCCATGCTCCATACATGGG
Organism: Ambystoma mexicanum; assembly: GCF_040938575.1. Taxonomy (NCBI): domain Eukaryota; kingdom Metazoa; phylum Chordata; class Amphibia; order Caudata; family Ambystomatidae; genus Ambystoma; species Ambystoma mexicanum. The sequence goes on along the minus strand of NC_090936.1, from coordinate 267,504,753 downwards.
ACCTTCTCCTGAGCCTTTAGAATGTTCTACCAGCAAGGACAATGTTAGCCCATTTAGTGTAGTGGACATTCCCTTTCTGAATCCAGTTTGAAATTTAGAGATTGTTTTTGCACGCTTGGCCCAGTTCTCTAACTCTATCATGATCAATCTCATGAAAAGTTTACTTTCAATATCGAGGAGGGCAATTGGCCTGTAGCTTTCTGGCAGCGACCGATCTCACCCTTTGAAGAATGGAATGATCACTGCTGGTTTCCAGGACGGGGGGGGAACATGCGATTTTCCAATATTTCCATGTATAAGATGTTTAGGAGGTTTGCCCAGGTTTTAGCATTGTTTTTTAATATCTGGCATGTTAACCCATTTGGGCCTGCTGCCTTTGAGGATGAAGATTTTAGAATTAAATCCTCTATTAGTTGTAAGTCAAAGTTAAGCTCCCATTTTGTGTTAACATCTTCTCCTCTTGGGTTCTTAGATGTATTTTTAAAGTTGTTTGTAAGATAGTCCACCTAGTTCTTTTCCAGGACTAAGTTACATTGGGTGGTGTTATCATCTGGTTTCTTGCCCAAGTTATTTATAATGGACCAAAAATTGCGGGAATTATCTTCACAGAGAACTTTAAGCATCTGTTCATTGTCTTGCTGATGTCGCTGGAAGTTTCTTGCACGAGACCACTGTTTATAGTTGCTTGCTAGGTTTTTTAGTTCTCTGTGTAATATTAATGGATTTGTTATAAGCGTTTTCAGACGTCTACTTTCTCTTATTAGAGCCTTTTTGCGCTCCCAAGTTTCTTCATCGAATAAGTGTTGATGGTGAGTTATTCTCCCAGGCCCACTTGTACTTGGACGATGTACAGCCCAAATACATTTCTTAAAGCCTTCGGGATTACAGTTTTCCCTTAGGTCCGTGGCAGTGAGGCATGACAGTGTCATTTAATTTCTTCCCCTCTTTTTTATACTTTACCATCGTTGCTCTCCCTTTTTTCACAGAGAGGTCATGTATGTACATCGCTGGTCGGGTTTTGTTAATATTAGGTATGTTAATTTTTATGCAGGCATGATCACTCCCTTCTCCCCATATAATTTCCATCGAAATATCTTTTGCCTGTAGAACTTCAGATGCAAAGAAGTAGTCTAATGTTGAGAGGGAGTTGCCCCGCGACCAGGTTGGTTTTGCTGGCCTGTCACCTGTAATTGATCCATTTAACATACAGAGGCCCCATGAGCTAAGATATTCTGCCCATTGGGAACCTACCTTTGTTTTTTTAGCCCATTTTGAGTTGTTTTCATTGTACTGTGTTGTTATACATTGGGCATTTAAATCGCCTCCTAGAATCACATTTGCATCACTGTGAGTTAGCAGTATTTTTTCCATTACTGTGGTTAGCAAAGCCTGAAATCTTTGAAGATTCAATCGGGCCGGGTTCCAATATACATTCACTATTATTAGTTGTACCTGCCCCCATCGTGTTGATCCCGACTTTGCATGCAAGGACACCGTCATTATCACTATGTAGTATTGTTACGTCTCTACTCGGTGAATTGTTGATCCCAATCAGCAGCCCGCCCGATGGCCGACCTAGTGCTTTTCGTATTGCTGGCACTGTAATGACCGTGTGGCCTTCTATTTTCAGTGGATGTGTGTGCCAGGTCTCTTGGAGTAGAACTATGTCGATGTTGTGGAAGAGCGTGATTTTCATTTTATTTGTAGTGAAGGTATTAATATTTCATCCAGCTAGTTCTCTTCCTATATGGTTATGTTTTAACTACGCTTAAAGAATGAGCACATCCACGCAAAATTGAAATTCACTGTATTTTGCTCTTTGCGATTAAAATAATTTCGATTTTTTTTAAAATCAATGAAGCTAAAAAGGAGGTCTCACGCAGACAAATGCTTTCCCATGTCTTCCTACCTAGAATATAGTATGAACTTCCTTATATGTCTGTCAGGGATCTGTGTTATGCCTGCTGTCATGTTTAACATACTGTGTTTTGATAAGATGTGGTTAAAACAAACCTTTTATAAATAAAACAATTTAAAACTCATACGTAAATGTTTCACTATGCATCTTAAAAACACTGCTTTGCCATCATTATATTAGTGAGCAGACAGCTAGATCCTAATACCCAGAAGTTGTGCAATAAGATTGCATAAACGCAAACCTGCTAAAATCAAGTTCATAATATTGCCATTCACGAGGTTCGACCATAAACATCCACCGACAGACGAGACAGACCTCTGTCCCTTACTGAATTAAAGAAGAAGCCATTTCACCCTGGACTCGTGGCCTCACACGCCATGCAAAGATGACACAAACTTTCAATTCTGGTCATAGTCCAACAAAGACAGCAAGTGGGGGCCTCATACGAGCTTTTCATAACCTTGTGGGCGCACAGAAAGCTAAAAAACAGACACGTGCACATTCCCTATGCAGCTAGGGAAGGTTTTTCTATTTAAGATGAGTGATTGATCTCCCCCATTTGATTGGATTATGTGGCTTAGGCAGCTTAATCATGCCCAAAGCCCAGTTTTTGTTTGTGCTGAGCATATCTGAAGAAGCCTATTCTTTCAAGGTGACTGTGCCGAGGAACCTTTTTTCGCCTTGTATTAGGATTCATTCGGTTTGGGGAGGAGGGCGCCAGGAAGGGGATTTGCAGGTTTTTCTGTGTGCTGTCTCGAATCTTCATGGTATTCAGTTTGGATTTTATTGTTATGTTACCTGGTATTGCGCCTCCCGCCATTTGTTATTGTGCTGAAGCACTGTATGTAGTATGGCCTTTCCGAAGCCTGTAGTGCGACAAAACAAGAGCAAGGAGCATAGCAGTGCAGTAGTACATGCAGTTCAAGGTACTGTCCAGTTAAGGCAGAGATGTCTAGTGTAGATAGGTTGGAAGATGAAGGCGGATAGTGCTGAAATGGAAGACTAAGTGACAGCTGGACCGAATTCTTTTTGGGACTTAGCTTTATGTTATTTGGTGCCATAGTAAGTATGTACCCCTACGGCAAGTGTCCACAGTTGAGGGCTCTGCTATACTGTACATGCTGTGTACATGCATATGGTAGAGACTATGACAGCTGGACTACATTTTTTGTGGGACTCCCCTGCATTGCTAAGGGTGCAGCGCTGCAGGACGACAGGTAGGGTGTTGCAGTGTATGGAGAAACCGTCTACAGTTGAGAGCTCTGCTATACTTTGCATGTGGCCACACGCATGGTGAATCAGACACATGCACTTCCAAATCTGAAACAGAACGTTAAAAGTAAAAATAATCTTTTCATGTACTAGGTGCATAATAGGATTACAAAAATATAGTTTTAGAATGAAATATATCTTTTGTCACTTAAATATTAGCCCCATTGGGGATATAAATTAACATTTTTACGCCCTAAAAACATTTTTTTTTCCAACACAAAATGTGTAAAATATTCGGGATAACCTGGCTCCATCATTTCATGGCTTAGATTCACAATGTGGCTCACCCTCCCCCAGGTTCGTAAATCAGACAATAGCTCAACCAACACAGAGAACCAGAGGCCCGCTTTCAAGACTATTGTTCAAGGACAGTAACGCCTCACCTAGCAGGTAGACATGCTCTCCATTCCAGTACTCCAAGCGCCACTCTGCCCCCTCACCAACCTTCTGAAGAGCACCCATCATACAGCAGCCTTTCTCAAATGGCAGAGGCAGTACAACCAGATGGTCCCAACCCTAAATCACCTTTACTAGCTGCTCCGCCAGGTATGTATCACCTTAAAGAAAGTCTGCATTACCTATAACTCATCAACTTCCAATGCCACCACTTACCTCGCTGCCAAACCAGGCACATCAGGAGGGCTACCCAATACCAGAAATCTGGGCCATGCTCGGTTGCCAATCTAAACCTGCAAAAAGTTCAACAAGGATTCTTTATCCCCCCCCACTCCCTGATCCCAAGCCATTTTATGGGAACCATGTGAGCATTGCCACAGCAAAAACGCTCCTTATCAATTTACAGAAATTGCTGAACATGCCTTCATTTTCTTAGGAAAAAGTTTTTAATCTGCAATTTGTTAATCACTGGGTGGAAAAGTGTCACTTTTTCTGAAACTTCCTTCAAGTACTACAGATAGTGGCCACAGAGCGTGACTACACAATGTACGAGGAAGGGAATGGTACTTTCAGAGCCACCATAGCTTGTTATAAGCGCTGTTGGTTACCCAAATTCAACCTTTCTTTCGACCAGGGGGCTTGCGATCAGTATCTCCTGCAAAACCGAAATTCTAAGCATTGTGGTGAAGTCCCCTCCCTTGCGCCGAGCATTGCACAAAACCAGTCTGTTTTCATTGGCCAAAGTCATATGATTCGGCCCATGGCATGGAGAGCTAGACAATTATGTCAAAATCAGAGGAAGTGGGAGGTGTCCCGACAGAGCTGCAGGTTTGCAGTAAAACATGCAGTCTGACAAATGGAGAGATGGTGGATGTCGGACACATGTAGGACAAGGCAACCAACACACCCAGAAGGAAGGACAATGGGATGCCGCACGGCAGGATGAGAGTAAGGCGTATGGGTGAAATGTCAGACTCTGGGACAATGCAGATCCTGCAGAGGTTTTCCTGATGGAGGGTCTTACATGAGTGAAGAATGGGATGGAGCATAAGCAGCGAGGGGAGACAACACTGAAGAGAGGTTCGGGCATACACATTAGTGAACCCAGAAGAAGACAACAGGACAGAGATTTCACATGTGAGACACAACATGGTGGAGACCATTGTGAAAGTGATTAAAAGGAGAAACACTGCGTTCTGGAACTTGTAGGCAAAGTTCCTGACAATCAATGAGAAAGAGCACAAGAGGAGGGGGGTGTGGCTAGCCAGCTACGGACTAGGACGTGCCTTGTACTGTGCTCCTGCCGATCTGACATATATCTGAGAAATTACACCTTATAAACTACTGCACGGGACTGGAAACTGAAGGGATAGGCATCGGAACACATGCTCTACAAGATTCCTGCAAAGCAAGTCACTCGCGCCTGCGAATTGAAAGGAAAATGGGTTTGCAAGGAGTGGCTGTGTTGAAACAATGTTGCTAAAGATGGCGGACATCCAAGGAAATGTCGCCGCAGCCTGAACGAGAAGCAAACTTTACTGCCGCAAGCAGAGCGTGAGGACACCGGCAGCCAGTGGCAGAATACTTTTCACATCTGATCGGCGCTCCCGGGCCCGAACAAATGTAACAGCCAGAGACTAACAGTAATAACAAAGTAGACCCGCGAGGCGGCGTGGCTTTTGGCCACACACAGAGGTGGCTGGACTCCGCTGCATTGGTCGAGGCGTGGGGGAGTTGGCAACTATGGACGGCACAGGACATTGAGGCGGTGCTCCCGGGCCAGACCGAAGGTGCTGCTCATGGGTGGCCGCAGTGTTAACAGAGATAATCGTGAGTGAGCGTGACTCCTGGCCGCCCGCGAAGGCAACCGAGCCTGGAGGCTGCACGGAGCAACGAAGATTGAGCAGCGGTGCAGGGGGAAAGCAGGCACCGTGACGAAGCTGCACGGGCCCACGAGCCGCGCAGCCTTGTGCGCGGGGGATAACAGTGTTGCCATTTATATATAATATGCCACACGGGAACTTGATGCTGAAGCGGGCGGTGTGTGAATGTTCAAAATAGCAGCGGACAGACCGGAATTCAGCCGCAGCTCCCAGTCTGTTGCGATTTGAGGCGTAGAACGGGCAGAGGTGGAAGGAGCTCCTCTGCATGATGACAGTGCACGTGGGGCGTTCAGGAGCGCGCTGACTCCGAAACTAGTGCACTAGGGGCCTGGGAATTAACCCCTTCCACTGTTGGTACATCTGTGGAAAACGAAACGAAACGGCTGGTCTGTAAAGTGACACTGTGACTGAGAAATGAGGACAGGCTGAACACAAGCGCAATGAGCATGCGAGATGTGCAGATGGCTGGTCGCCTGCAAATGAATGCAGCATAATTGAGTTCCTGAGGAGGCTGAGGCCTGCATAAAGGACGAGGACCCAGAGGTGAGACGCTACCAGATAGTGGGAATAAGCGGACTGTGAGGCACGCCGCTAAAGGACACTGCTCAAAGGAGACACGTGGGAGGACACGGCCCACTCCGAGATTGACTTTGCGCGCCGCCCAGCAGGGCAGCACATTGAGGTCACCCGAATACTGAGCTGAAGTGGGAAACAACAGTGAGACTGGAGAACTGAAATAAGACACGGTGAGATTGTAGGATGTCGGCGAAGGGGCTGAAGGCCAGGGGCAAGCAGGCCACTATGGACACCTTTGCAAAGGCGCAACGGGCCCCTTCAACCCCGGTACAAAATATGGGGGAGGCATCGGGAGAGGACTCCCCTGAAGGAGAAAACCAACAAGTCCTAGCGGCCATAACGGACTTGAGTGCTAAGTGGGGCACGGCGATGGCGGAACTGCGTACAGCTCTAGAAAATAAAATAGATGCTGTGGGAATCGAGGTTACCTTGCTGCGGCAGGACGTCAGGGCGTTAGCAGAAAGAACCAGCGCACTGGAAAGTGCAGTAAAGACAAACACTGATGTCAGTACAAACAATGCGAAAGAGGTCCATGTGCTCAAACAGCATGTTGCCAACCTTGAAAACAGGGTGGAGGAAGCAGAAGGAGGGGCGAGACGGAACAACATTCGGGTGGTTGGCCTGCCAGAAGGAGAAGGAGGCCAGGACCCTACAAATTACGTGGAGAACATGATCCTACAAGGAGTGGGAGCGGACAAACTCTCGCAGGGGTTCACGGTAGAGCGGGCACATCGAGCCCTTATGAGGAAGCCACGGCCTGGAGCTCCACCACGACCGATAATCGTGAAAATCTTGAATTAAAAGGACAGGGAAAAGATCCTGGAGTATTTTCGCAAGGGCAGAAAGAGCCTCCTCCAGGATTACGGCATACCCCGATTATACTATGTTGGTGCAAAGGCAGCGATATAGTTATGTTGCGGTTAAGAGGAGACTACGTGCGGCAGACATCCGGTACATGCTGTTGTACCCAGCAAAATTGAAAGTATTGCACAAGGGCAGAGAGTTGTTCTTTGACACCCCAGAGGATGCAGCGTCATGGCTGGATCTACAGGGCTGCCCGGAGCAGAACGAGGAACGAGATTCCCAGGAACAAGATAAGTGAAGACACTATGTCATGCATCCTGCGAGGGTGGGAGAGTGGGGAATTCTGGTATAGCGCTTTGAATAATTGGATAGACACGCGCAGCCCTGATCTTTTATGACTCTCTGGGACTGGATTATAGTCTGATAATAAATGCAAATGAATACGGAAGTACTGGGCGAAACAACTCTAAACAAATAGGAGCGACAGGATCGCACTTACTTACCCCCGAGATTAAGTAGAAAGGCGGCCAATAGGGCGGCCTCACCCTGCTGAGCTGCGAGTACGGGCTTTACCAGAAAGGGCTAGATGCGAGGGTGCCCGAGATCCAGGGATGGAGCTGGGCAACAGTTGGGGAGAGTGAAGTTGGGGAAGGGCAGGGAGGGGGTGGGAGAGGGGAGCGGGTGTTGGGGGTGTTTGTAGTTAAGGGGAGTTTGAAGCGGGTAACGAGCCTATATAGATTAAGGCGGAAGTGGGATCTGGACTGCACTGGCGGGAGGGGGAGGGGGATTCGAATCGGTTATGGGAGACCTTAAAATAATTACGTGGAATGTCAGGGGGCTTAATAATTATCTGAAAAGGAACAAGGTCATGTTGTACCTGCGCAGAGAAAAAATAGATATTGCTCTATTGCAGGAGACACACCTGACACGGGAAAAGATGGAGACGGTGGTGAAGAAATGGAAAGGTGTTGTGGTGGGCTCGCCATATTCCACCTATGCTAGGGGAGTACTCATCTGGGTGGCACTGCATGTCCTGTTTCAACAGTTGCAGGTGGTGGTGGAAATGGATGGGAGGATGGTCATACTGAGAGGATTAGTGGAGAATAAAGAGATAAGCATTGTGAATACATACACCCCCAACCAAAATACGGCAGCATATTTCAGAACCTTGTGTCATAACCTCAGCATGTGCATGGCCGGGGCGGTGATCTGGGGAGGGGATTTCAATTGTGTATTAGATCCCAGAGTAGATAGTTCGGATGGGAAGATGGATAGACCTGCTCCGGCGGCTAAAGCGCTGCTGGCCCTACTGGACGACTTTGGTCTAGCGGATGTGTGGGGAACAAAACACCCCCAAGATAGGCAATACACGCACTACTCTGCCCCGCAACAACTACATACGAGGTTGGATTATGTCTTTGCCACGTCGGACGTGCTGATGGAGTGTACTCAAGCAGAATATAAAGCAAGGGTTCTTTCGGACCACTTGCCCCTGGCTATCGGGTGGCAATATTGCCCCCTAGGGCTAGGATTCCGACATGGCGCCTTCGGACAGAGGCACTTAAGGATCCCGCCTTCAAGGAAGATTTAAGGGAAGAGATTATTAACTATTTTGAATTAAATATGGGTAGTGTTGACTCTGGGAGGACATTATGGGAAGCCTTTAAGGTGGTGATAAGAGGGGTTGCCATAGCAAAATCAAAAGGCCTACTAGGTGGGATTTTGGTTGATATACATGAAACAGAAAGGGAATTGGAAGAGGCATTAAAAGAGGGAGGTGCAGATATGGAACCGGCACTGAAACTGCAGCATAAATGTGCAGAGCAATGGGAAAGATTATGTAACCTAAACTATAAAAAATATATAGAGAGACAGCATGCGGGAGGGGATAAAACAGGAAGGCTTTTGGCATGGTTATACAAGAGCGAGACTCCTAGGCCTGCGATCAGAACGATTGAGAAGGCAGATGGTAGTGTAGTTGGTACTCAGGAAGGAGTTAATCAGGAATTTGTAGAATGCTAGAAGTTTTTATATGGGGATGAGGGGAGTAGTAGGCCTGGGGAGATTACAGAAACATTGGAAGAGATAGGACTGCCTAAGATAAGTGGAAGAAAGAGGAGTTGGATGCACCGATTACCTTGGAAGAGTTGGAGGAAGTGGTGAGGCAGCTGCCTACCTGTAAGACTCCAGGGTCAGACGGGTTCCCAAGTGAATTTTATAAAGTATATAAGGAGGAAGTGCTCCTCCCAATGCTAGACATGTTAAATGAAGCGTTTGAGGTGGGACGGCTGCCGGAGTCGCTCAGAGAGGCGATCATAATACTGCTTCCCAAACACAATAAACCTGGGCACAGTTGTGGCTCTTATAGACCTCTGTCAATGTTGAACCAGGACAGCAAGATATTGGCGGCTGTCCTGGCGAATAGAATGCGCAGAGTTATTAGCAAACTAATACACCCTGACCAGACGGGCTATGTCCCGAATAGGAACATAACTCACAACCATAGACGACTTCATCAGGTGGTTGAGTGGGGGAGTAAGAACGAGGGCGAAATGGCAATTGTATCCTTGGATGTAGTTAAGGCTTTTGATTCTGTCAAGTACCCATGGCTGCTTGCTGCCTTAGCAGGTTATGGAATGGGGCCTGGATACATAAGGTCAGAAAAGATGCTATATAGTGAGCAGTTAGCTAGGGTTAGAGTGGGATCGGTGATATCTGAAAGATGGATATTAAGCAGAGGCACCAGACAGGGGTGCCCATGGTCCCCAATGCTCTATATACTAGCTCTGGAGCCCCTAGCAATATACCTTAGGCAACAATATGACACCATAGGTATCGAGGTGGGCAGGGAATGACACCTGATTTCCCTGTATGCTGATGACTTGCTACTGTACTTGAGGTATCCGGAAGAAAATCTCCAGTACATACTAGAAGTGATGGATAAATATGCGGAGCTGTGTGGTATAGCGGTGAACCCCCAAAAATCTAGTATCTTCCCGCTGGGTAGCTATTAGGGGACCCTGTGGGACGGTTGCCGGTGCTACAAACACCATGGGCGATTAGCACATTTAGGTATCTTGGGATAGACGTGTACCACACGGTAGAAGAGGAGCACAGACACAAACAGAGGGCCATTGAGAAAATAATGCATGAAGTTCTGGGAGTAGTTGCCCCTAGCAATGATGGGACGGGGGCGCTGCTAAAGATGGTGGTCCTACCTAGGCTCCTGCACTATTTCGGAAATATTCTGTATCTAATACCCAGGACATTTTTCACCAAACTGAATAGCATGTGCAGGTACTTCCTTTGGCATGGCACCAGGAACAGAGTGGCATTATGGAAGCTGCAGAACTTTTACGAGAAAGGTGGAATAAAACTGCCCAATTATGAGGTCTATTAAGTTGCGAGCCAGCTGCAATATATAGACAAGTGGCTCTCAGACAAACCGACCCCCGAATTCCGGTTGTTTGGACACGATTGTGCCCCATATTATCTGAAAGAATTGATTTGGCTGCCCAAGAAGGAAATGGAGGGACGCCCCAAGATGATGAAGCTTTGGTGGGAGATATGGCGCTGAGCGTGTCGGATGATGGGGAACCCATTCCCATGCTCCCCGCAAGTGCCACTAGTTGCACTGACGGGGGGAGATAAGCAGCTGCGGATGATAATACGAAATCACTGGGAGGCGGTTGGGGTGGTGACAATGGGAGATATTTGGCGGGAAGGGACCATCATAGAGTTTGAAGTGCTGGAGGAGGAGATGGGGTTACACCCGGGTCAGTATATTACTTATTGCAGGATGGTCCAGAGAATCAGGAGAACATGGCCCAAAACAGTATTGGAGGGAGAACCAGATGATACCGTAGATATGATATATGATATGACAGAGGGGGGGCATGAGACCTATAGACAATATGAGATGATGATGTCCAGGGTAGGGAAGGAGCTAACACAATTGAGACTAGACTGGGAGGCAGAGGTGGGCGCCCCCCTGAAGGACAAGATGTGGGAACGCGCTTTAGGATACCACAAGAAGGTGTCTAGAAATGCAAGACTGAAACAGATACAGCTATATATCATGCACAGAGTATACATGACACCAGAAACAATATCTAGGTTCAAGGATGCTGCGAGACAAGCATGTCCCAAATGCGATGAAGAAAAGGCTGGTATGGTGCACATGTTTTGGACATGCCCAGTAATAGAGCGCTCCTGGGGCGAAATAGCACAAAAACTAGAGGAAAGGGGGATCACGATGGTTGTAAACACGGCTTGGGCCTGTTTGCTGGGGGGTTCCCCAGATCGCAGAAACTTAAGCATATTAATAAACTGAAAGATTTTGCATATGTGCTGGCAAAAAGAAGGATTGCCATGGGATGGAAGACATGTCATAAGCCACGGGTGGAGGTGTGGTGGAAGGATTTGCAGAAATGGGCAAAGGCAGAAACCGTGGTGTGGCAAGAAGCAAGTACTTCAGGGGGGGGGAGGAAGAGGTGGGAAGCCTGATGGCATGGAGGTCACTAATAACGGAGTTGTTTGGGATGGTGCAGGACCTGACAGGATCCACGGAGTGTGAGACCCCATCGCGCGAGACAGATAGAGTGCGTGGAACAATAGACTCGTAAGGTAGGGTGGGACGGGGGAAGCAGTGCAAAATAAATCGATGAACATATGTATTTTATTGATGCACACACAGCGTGTGTGGTTTGTATTGTTTTTTGTTTGAAAATTAATAAAGTTCTTTAAAAAAAAAAAAAAAAGAAAGAGCACAAGAGATATTTGCTGCAAGCTGGGACATAAAAGCCAAGTACCAGCAGTCAATTGTGGAAGTATTTGAAAGGAGGGTCTTTGCTTACTGGAACTTGGAGGTACAGTTCCAAATTAAACTTGATAAAGAAAATGGGGGGAATCATTTGGAGGCAGAAATATATCTCATCATCCAGGCATGGATGGCTTCTCATAGACTATGCCTTAATGATGATAAAACGGAACTCCTCATTCTGGGCACCACAGCGAACCTCAATAAAATTACTGGACAAAGCCGCACACTGCCAAATCCAACACTTTCTGGAAACCCACTCCATCCTCGGGACGAGACAATCGGGCTTCTGGAAAGGACATGGCACGGAAACAGCCCTGGTAGATCTGAAGAGCCAGATCACCCAAATCATGGACAAAGGCAAGCCGGCTCTTCTGCTTCTTCTAGATCTCTCAGCCGCGTTTGATCTGGTTGATCACAAGATTCTCACCTCCCACCTCACGCACTCAGCCAACTTCTCCAAAAAAGCAGCCGCCTGGATCACTTCCTTCCTCGAAGGTAGGGCCATGAAAGTCTTCTCGGACATCGCTAACGCCACACCCACGACAATCCACTGCGGGGTCCCTCAAGGTTCCTGCACTGCACCCACACTCTATAACTTGTTCATCAAGCCCCTCTTTGACAAACTTGACTCATACGGCATCACCTACACGAACTACGCGGACGACACACAAGTACTTCTACCCCTCTCAGGCTCATACAACGAAGACGCAAAGGCACTCCACACTATCTACTCCATCATCAAGGCATGGATGGCAATTAATGGCCTCTGCCTCAATGGTGACAAGACCGAAATCTTGATACTAGGTCAACAGAACATCTTAGACAAACTGGACAAACTGTACACTAACTTCTCAATTGACAACTCCATCATCCCCGTGTCCACAGCCGTCAAGACACTGGGAGTATACCTTGACTCTTCGCTATCTATGACTAGACAAGTCAGCGCTATCACTTCCGCATCCGCACACACCACCAAACTTATAAACGCCATCAAGCCTTACCTCTCTAAACCTAACTGCCTCTCCATAGCGAGGGCAACCATTGGAGCCAAATTGGACTACTGCAATGCTCTCCTAGCAGGCACATCAGCCAAAAACATAAATAGACTACAAATCACACAGAACAACGCTCTCCGGGCCGCTCTTAGTATCCCAAGAAGAGAGCATATCACCCAGGCCAGGCTCTCAGCCCAATGGCTCCCAGTCAAAGAACGGATCACCCTCAAAATCCTCACCCTCACTCACAAATGCCTCTCTTTCTCCGCCCCACCCTATCTTTCAGATACCATCCTCAAACCTTCCTCCACACGTCCCACCAGGACGCAATACGCTAACCTACTCTGCACCCCACGCATCAAAAAAGCCAAAGCCGGAGGTCTAGGTTTTCCCTACATTGCAGCACAGACATGGAACGCTCTCCCTTCAGACATCCGAACGGAAAACTCACTTCCCATCTTTCGCAGGAAACTGAAAACCTCGTTCCTTGCTAAATAACTAGCAAATTTCAGGAAGCCATGTAAATATACTGCCTTGCTATTGTATATATTTCCTCTGTAATTTATGTATTGCTTGTAACTACGGTTTCCTTTGCAACTAAGATGTCTGTAACAAGCGCCACGATGCTTCTGGGCTGATGTGCGCTCAACAAATTTGAATAAAATAAAATAAATAAAATAAATTATGCCATCTCTATTCTAACTTTACCATAGACAACAATAACATCCCAGTAGCCAAGGAAGTGAAAACTCTTGGCTTCTACCTAGATTCCACTCTCACATTCAAAAACAAGTAAACTCCATGGCCTCGGCCACCGCCTACACTTGCAAGCTAATTAGAGCAGCTAAGCCATTCCTTACTCCCAACAACTGCATTACTCTAGCAAGAGCCTTGGTTTTATCCAAACTGGATTATTGCAAACGCCCTATACATAGGCTGCAACAAATACATTACGAATAAAATCCAGATCTTACAAAATAATGCCTTGAGAGCAGCCCTCAACATTCCCAAAAAAGCCCACATATCTGACTTTAGAAGAGCCAACAACTGGCTCTCGACCAAAGATAAAATTCTCCTCAAATCAGCCTCCCTAACTCATAAATGCTTACATACGGCCGCCCCCCAGTACCTTACTTCCAAATTCTGGAGACAATCCACTAACCGCCCCTCCAGAACAGCCAATACTAACCTACTTCAAGTGCCTAGATTCAAACGCATGAAGACTGGTGGTAGTATCTTCCCGGTTAAAGCTGCCCAAAACTGCAACTCACTCCCACCCTCTTTAAGAGAAGACATGCCCTACCCACGTTTCAGATACAACCTCATCCAATGGATTAAGGAGCATGACATTTGATCCTCTACCACACTGCCTTACCACTGTCCACTACTGCATATAATTGTATATATTGTATATAACGGTTGTTTGATGTTCTCTGCTACTATTTGTTCATTTGTATGATATAGGCCAGCACTGTTTATCAACTTTTTGTATTGCAACGCACAGCAATGTAACTTAAGTGGAACAATCCTCTTTTCCTTCTTCTGCGCCCTAATACCCTTGGGTATGGTGCGCATTATGAATAAAAAAACAAACAAAACAGAAAGAATGAACTGTGGAGGGCAACCTTAGAAATAGGAGTTTCAGACCACCTGACAAACCGTTGTAAAAATTAAGCTTTCAAGTCTATATGTCAGTGTCTACACTTGTTCATATAAGAGAGTCACAATTGATTGTTGAGTTAACAATGTAACACCGTCTTGTTAAAGTGGATATGCTTGACTCTCCGAACTGGATGCAAATAAAATGGACATGTAACTGGTCACAACTTGAAACACAGAACCGGGACGACTAGAGTTAAACGGTGGAATGATCTTCTTGAGGGAGCATATGTGGGGTGGAGTGTGGTGGGGGGTGTAGTGCAGAAATGTAAACCCTTGATTTATGCAAATTCTTCTTTAACATCAACCAAATGCCTATTATTTCATCTGTCAGAGATCAGAATTTTTGGGAGCAAGACTCTGAAACAGTTGCAATTTATTTGTCGAACTAGTGAAACAGGTGAGAGAAGTCCAATGGGCCTTCTAGGAAGCAGGTTATGACATTGCAAATGGGTCCAATTGGTCCTCTACACTTTTTAACATTAATATTACCCCTCTGATTAATTTAGAAACAATGTATCTACTAGTCCCCAGGCCTAGGTTTGTTTTTACTCAATGTACCTCCAGAAGTAGCTAGGAGGGCAATCCAAATGAAATGGAGAACTGGCCTCAGTCATATATTATCCTAAACATGGCGAGCAGTCTTCACTTAGATAAATGAAAAATCAAGGTGTAATCTTTGGCCCAAGTAGACGAGGAGACAAAGAGGGTCGGTTGATCACTGTATCATAGTCATAAAACAGGGATCTGTACGCAATTTCTTCTGAATAGACAACATAGAAATGCATTTGGATGGTTTCTTCCTGAGTGCCGGTACTGAGGCTAGGCAGAAGGGGTACACTACAAAAAAAAATATCTCTGTTAAGTAAAGAGCTTGCAGACATTTGTACAATCAAAACTTTCTGGCAGAAACAGAGATATTTCCGGTGAGCAATCAAGAATTACAAGTCTGATATGATAGGTAATTTATAACGCGCCTGTACACAAGATAAACAATGTGTTTATTGCATTAGCCTAAGAACATGGATTCAAACTCAGAGGATCTATTCAGAGACACAATAAAAGTGGTAGAGGATTGCTGAGAGCACACCTTTGATTTCAATACAGCAACATGGCAGTAGGTGACAAAAAACAACAGTGATAGGACATCAACTCTACCCATGACTAAAAAGTATGAAAAGAGGTCCTTATTGAACATGTTGGGACCTTGGGGAGTGAGGGAGGGGTAGGGTAGAGTGGTAAGTCCTGTCCAAGGACACAATAGTCGCTACTAGAGTTAAGAAGAAACTGATGACCATCAATACCAAACTCACCAGTATGGTAATGGCATCTGACATCTATATCTGATAAAAAAAAGGATTGCTTCACATGTAGAACAGGGTGGATCAAACTGGCTACCTGGAACACTGCTGTTGGGAAAACACGCTTGAAGATGTATAGTAATTGTGTGTTCCTCATGCTAATTCACATCTTTTGGAGAGTTTGGCGTTAACACAAAACGGGTACCATGATAGTGTTGTAGCAAGCATAGGCTTTTTTCATGGAGGCAAGTGAGTGGATTTTCAAATGTTAGCGTGATGATGCAAATGCATCAGATATTACTGGTGAGTGGTTTGAAATGCCTAATCAAACGGGATGTTCTTAGGTGATTGGTTTCTGTGATTTCTGAAATTGAAGTAATCAATTTTGGCTAATCAAAACATGCTATGAGCTGCACCATGCTGGTACAATCAAATCCTAGTACATTTCCAGAATCTCATTTAAATTCTAACTGTCCTCCGATCTTTTTTGTTCTGAACCCATCAAAACAGTTCTAATCAAAGAGTGCATAACTCAGTTGTGTGGCGTAAAATATATATGAACAATGGATTGCTTTATTGACATGCAAGGGACGCCGACAGATCTAAAAGGTTTTTGAAAGGGATAACAGAGAAAGTTATGAAGTCTAAAAAGTAAGTCATGATTAAGTGCGTTTTCTTTTACAGCAGATCCGGCATTGAGGCAAGTACTGAAAAGCTTGTGGAATTGATAAACAGAAATTAAGTGACTGTGACTTTTACCAAAGATTGAGTGACTTTTTTTAAAAAAAAGGAACATTTATTTTGAACTGGTTTTTCTCCAAGAGACTGAAGGAAACATTTATTTTAAACCGACTGTTTGGCGATCCTAGCCAAGAACCACGTCCTGAGAAGAACATTTGCTTTGGAGAAACTGAACAAAAGGGATGGCCAGCTGGGATGGGTTGACAGCCCCAGGGTGAAAACTTGCCTTTTTATATTCTTTTCTTTGTGTGTAGTGGTGGGTAAATGGACGGTTAGGAAGGAGGACTGTGCTTTTTGGTTATTCTGACGAGCAACTTTGTTCTAGTTTTCTTAGGAAGGGAATCCCCTTTTAGTAATAGAGACAGAAATGATAAATTACTCACCATGGTGACTAACGTCAATAGTCCCCTTTCCTCCATACTGTATGGCCGTCCCTCACTAGGGACGGGAGACAGAACCTTTTTCACCAGAAAAATCATCTTCCCCTTTAAATTTAGATGCGCACGGAGCACAGCCCTGGGAGCATGCACTCCCATGACTTCGCCCAGCGGCTTCCACTCCTCAGCCCATCTGACACATCGACAATATTAACATTTCCTAATGACACCAGTTCTGTTAGGGTCCGGGGGAGCACGGCAGGACATATGGAGGAAAGGGGATTATGGACAAGGAGTACGTTAGTCACTACGAACATTTGTGAATAGATTCCATGCCCTGCTGCGAGGCTTGGACTTCCTCCACGGCCCACATGGCCTGGCTTATTTCCTCCAACAGATTTGCTGTACCAATCTGCACGAGTGGAGGGGAAGAAGGAGGAGAAGGAAGAATGGGAAGCCGGATGCCCATGGATTCTACTGAGAGGATCCTTGGGTCCGTGAACCTTGTCTGCCAGCGGTGTGTGTGAAGGGCAAGTCTGCCCCCCACCGGAGACTCGTGGATCCGGATGAGCCTGTCACAATTTCTTCCCCTAAGATGGAACTAAGGAGGGAGACTGGATCGATAAAGATTTTGCTGTCTGCAAGCTATTCTTTTTTCTTATCGAGTTCCTCGTCCGTTGTCGAACGGAATAAGCCCCCGCCCCACTCGAAAGGCAGGTCTAGTATGCATTCCTGCACATCTGGGTTGAATTTTGTCACCCTTAGCCAGGCCATCCTTCTCATGTCGGTGGCAATGGCCCCACCTGAAGTGTCAATGTGGGCTACCGGGCACTCCATTATGTCTTGTGCCGCGATTTTGGCCTCAGCCAGGCCAGCCTTGAAGCGAGGATGACTGTGGGCAGGGAGCTCAGGGAGGACATCTACGATCTCCCGCCATAGCTTCTGGTTGACAGCTGCCAACATGTCATCTGTGTTGGCCTGGTGCAGGTGGAGTGGCGTTAGAATACATTTTCTTCCCAAACGCCTCCTTGACCTTTTCCTCCTTGCCCAGGACTGCCAAGGCTGAAGTCACAGAAGATGATTGTGGCTTGGAGTACTGTGATGCTGCCGCTATCACAGAGGAATCTGGTTGGGGGTGCACCGACAATAAGGGCGGGGTCCTCTTCTGTTTGCATGTATTTAGCGTCAAAACACCTACGTCCTTCTGAAGTGGGATTCCCGTTCTAGCAGTAGGGTGTAGGGTGAGAACCTCAGCCAGTGCCCCCGCCCCCCCCATCGGGTTATTCCACCTGTGGCTGCAGGATTCCTAGGTACTCAGCCGGGCCTGCCAGCCGTTCATGAAAAGCCCTGGCTGACGATGGAGTGTCAGGATCCTCCTCCTCGTCTGTGTCCCCTGTTGTGTGGTGCGGTTCATTGGGAACTTGGAGTGCTGGTCGCAGGCAGCTGTGGCGTGCTGAGTATCAGCTACGTTAGGTGGAAGAGCCAGGGCTGCCGTGACTGGGACAGGTATGGGAGTCGGGGCTGAGTTTGACCCAGGCGCCGTGTGGCCTGGGGTGCTTGCGGCTGTATGGGAGGCATCATGTCCCAGGTCACATTCCTGAGGATGGTGCCATCTGTGGAGATCTCATGAGTGCGAGGAACTTCTCGAAGAACCACTCTTCACAGGCCAGAGGGGGGACTGATGGTACAGGCATAGGGGTCGGGCCCTGAAGTTGCTGTTTCCTGGGCGTGCCCAGTCTCACTGTATAGGGCGAATTATACTGGCCCTGAGAAGTGGATGACAGACGTTGACCAATCCCACCTGGAAGCTCTTTCCGCTGCCTGGTCGCTGAAGGGAAAAGGCATCAGGTGATCCGCCATTTTGTCTGGCCCGGCGGGCACGTTGTTTTGCTCAGTGCAACATGCCTGCGTCGTGGAACTTGCTGAGCTGGGACTGGCTTCCACCAGTACGCTTATCGGTGGTGATTGAAGCCTACCATGTACCTCAGGGGGGGAGGGGCCTGGTAGGCGGAGTGCCCTTAGCAGTAGTGTCGCTAGTGCTGCATGCAGGCGCCCCCTAAGAGATTTGTCTGGTGTTACGGCATAGCCCCTCGGGTTGGGACCCGGTAATAGAGCCTTGCGGCCACTCAGAACTAGCACCAGTAGGATCTAGCAACCCCTTAGCCTGGTGTCCAATAGCTGGAGCAGCCTCAGTGTTGTTGCTGGTCTTAGACCCAGTCAGGTGCCTCCCGCTTGTGCACTTCCTTGGAAAGGTGTCACCCTTGCAGGGTGCGGAGGAGAAAAAGGCACCTACCGTGGGCCTGGTCTTCTGCTTCACAATCGCTTCAAGGCCGTCTGGAGGCGATCTTCCGAAGAGCTCCCGCAACCTGGCTAGTCCGTTCTTGAGCGAGCATGCGCGCGTGCGTGCGTGTGTGCATGGACAGAGTCAAGGCGGCGCACACGGTACAGCCGTCCCAGCCATGTTCTGGGCCAAGGCGGGCAGAGGGCGTGGGGGTCAGATATTGGGAAGGGACCCTCCCAGGGTGGACACCTGCTGAGCATGCTGTTGTTGAAATGCGCCGGGGAGGAGTGTGGCGCCAGAGGACAAATCAGTAGCTGACATTGAAGAAAAAAAAAAGACTAGAAAACTTCTCTGGTGAAGAGCGCACAGAATTACTAGGCCAGAGGCCTAACGCTGGAGCACTGGTGAAAGCAGTCCGTTCCCGTCGACGTGGAAAAGAGGACTGGGGAGTGGCGCCAGTGGGCGGAGTCAGGGGAGCACATGCTCCCAGGACCACACCCCCATGTGCATCTAAATTTAAAGGGGAAGATGATTTTTCCTGTGAAAAAGGCTCTGTCTCCCTTCCCTAGCGAGGGACGCCCATACAGTATGGAGGAAAGGGGACGGGACGTAGGAATAAGGCATTTTCTTACCATTGAAATAAAGCACAGTTATACCATGTCCTTCGATACGTGTCTTTCTTTTGATTGGCAACAGAACTAAACATTACACCTTAACCCAACTCCTGTTCAGACATTTGCCAATCTTTAGGCTCTGCCCACTCACTGATAACCGGTGCCCAAACTAGCCAGGGGAATTACAAGTGCCATAACCTCGAGTTATTCCCCCTCTTCAAAAGGTTTTCCTGAGGAGATAGCCGTACCACTGCAGATGCAAAGACAATATGCAGTTGCACGTTGTGGGGCTCCATCACCCAACTGAGGAAAAGGAGCCCAAGGAGTTTGGAAAGAAAACTCCTAGTCTGGTGACTTTAGAAGCCATTGCTTTACCGAAGCTTAGGTTACCCTAATTCTCCAGTCACCAAAAACTCACCCCTAAAGAAATACGTTGGTCAGACTGGACTGTCACAATGCTTCTTGGGGAATCAACATAATATCCTCCCAAGTGACATAACTTGAAACAGAAAATACAGCCATCTGCAGAGAAGAATGTGTCCCCTCATGTACAACAGCTACCCAATGGCAATGCCAATACGCAATGTCACTGCTCAATAAGGAAGAGGAGAGCCGCTGCGCTCAAAGGAAAAACGCACACAGAAAAACACAAAATGGGGCTACCAGCATCAGTGTTATGTACTGGGCTTGACAAAAATTCACAAACCTGGCCCATGTGGAACAGAAACAAAATCTCCACGTTCTTCTGCTTCCAGTTGATTGAAAAGAATGAGGTATGCCAAGAATTGGTGATGTGACCAAGGGGCTTGAGTTTGGGAGCCATGTATTTTTCAGGTATGCTAAATATTTAGCAGTTTGGGGTGGAGTAGTATTTGGGAGTTCTGGTGGCGAGGTGTGCCATATTCACTGCACAGCACTAACTATGGGAGGCAGCAATTTGAACAGGCGATCAAGAAAAAGGGGAAAGGATGTACTCTATCAAAACAGAATATTCAATAGCATGGGAAAAGGGAAAATGCAAGACATGTGGTAGCAGACGTAACTGGAAATCCTTTGCAAAACTGGAATTGTTAAGCCTTTGTTTCATTTCAAAACCTTAGGAATAGCAGGGAGAAACCAGCAGTAATCTGGGACTTGCAGTTTATGGGAGTCATCCATCACCCTGATTGAATGCAGTAAATTAAGGGTTCCAACAGGGTTGCATAGTAGGAAATAGGTTTATAGTACTGAAGATGAGTATGGCACATGATATAAAATATCACAGATGTGCTCTCCTCGCTGGAGAAAACAGGCTCAACTGATATGGGTTGGTTGAAAATCTCTCACCCCAGCTTGGGGTAATTTGTGCCTTGTATCATTTTGAGAGATTCCCTTGCTCACATTTGGGTGAGTTGTGGGACTTCTTATCCCCTTGTGGACTATTTTGTATCTTGACACGGCCTCGACCACCCAGGTCTTCAACCTCTGTTAATTGATTTTCCCACCACCTTGTGGGGTTTTTGCATTCTCAGCCCTGCGTGGGATATGAGCTTTCCAAGCCTGGCTAGGATTGGCAGATCTCTTACCCCCTAGTGGAGTATATGGATTTTCAGCCAAGCAGGGGTTTATAGGCTTTCCCAGCCCTCCTTTAGCTGTTGCTTTTCTCACCCACCTGTGGGGTATCTGGATTATCAGCCTTTGCTGGGTTATGAGCTTTCCAAGCCCTGCTTCACTGTTCAGTTTTCTCATCCCCCCACCCCCTCGTGGGGTCTTTGGAATTTCTCATCCCAATTGTGATTGTCAGTTATTTCAGCCCCTTGTGGAGTATGTGGATTCTCAACCTGGTGTGGGCTCAGGGCTTTTTCAGGATGACATTGTCATTTCTTTCAGCCCCACATTGAGTATGTGTCTCAGCCCGGCATGGGCTAGGGGCTTTCTCAGACCAGATGATTGTATGTTTTTTCACCTCCTCAAGGCGTATGCAGACTCACAGCCCGGTGTGGGCTCTGCTGTGGCCTCACCACCCTTCACCCGCACATTCTACGATGCTGCATATGTATTTTCTAGCAGCAATACTCAGGGAAGGCAGTCTCTCTGGCCAGCACGGACCCGCACTCTTGACCTCGCTCCGGTTTGCGCGGTTGGTTCTCTTGTGTTGGTTCCTCCAGTCCGGGATGGACGGACGGATCTTTGGCGTCGGGTTGGCAGGATGCAGGGACACTATTTCTGCTGTGGCTTGCTTTCTTCTTACCCAGCTGTTCCGAGTTCCTCAGGCTCCAACGCCTGCGTCAAAGATGCAGTGTTCCGTATGTCTCTTCTTCCAGGCTCCTCGTGTGAGGGAGAGACTCCCTTCTCTGTGCAGCTGTGCAAGCCAGTGTTTTTGGCTCTCCATTGTGTTCCCACCAACCTGTGTTAGGGTCCTTTGACTCGTACATCGTTCTCTTCTTGTAAGGATGTCAGCAAGTCAGAAACCAAGCCCCCCCCATTTTAAATGGCTCTGTACATAATAACCCTGTTCAGTCCCCATATAACCAACACACACTTTGGACTCTGAAGTGAAGGAAGGTAGAGTAAAACTCTTACTTCGGGTTTCCTTATCCCATAAAGGTGGGGGGTGGAGGGGCACCCCAGTGGGATCATGCTTGCCCTTGTTCCTATAGGGCGTTAAGCATAGCAGACCCAACTCCCTACTCCCGAAGGGGCTGGCTCCCCCTTCTGGAGAGGGGACGATTTCCCTGGATTTGTCTCAAATGACGATTATCATTTTCTACTTTTGCAATTTATGGAATTGAGGGTCTGTTGAATTTTGCATGATAAATGATAAATTCCAAATTCTCAACTAAAAAAATAGAGAACTAGTTTTACATGAGTTAAAGGTGCCACCCTTCTACATAAAGATAATGACACATTAAAAAACGGGATACACATCATTTGTTTCCAGTTTAATTGGGCCAGTGCACATCCATGTTGATGGTAATCTATAGAAATCGCGTAACAGCTTCATGATTTTATAGATTATTGCATCATAAAATATTTTGTATTTTTTAGCATACTTGGGTAATGGAACACCTTTTAAAACATTTTTTAAAAGACATCCCTGTCCTATGAAGTTAATGATTCAATTAACTTCACGAACGCTATTCCAACTACTGAAAAGTAGATTTATACCAACATGTATGTTTTAACTTTCTCCAAATGTATGCTACAGCACACAGGGTATCATAAAAGTTACTGCACCATAAGCCATCATGTATTTAAGCAGGTTCGGACTGGGGCATAAAATTGTCCCGGTCACCAATGAAAAAGTGGCCCACAGTTGCAAATGGCAATTCATCAATTTTGTTACATACTGTTTGAGTAGTACAGAGAGGGATTTTTGCTAAAATGGAATGCAAATTGTGCATTTTATAGAATATTTATTCAGTAACACTGGCCAAAACTAGAAGCCTCACGGTGAAGTAACTTATCAAACTGGGCCACATGGGCCTAAATAGTGGCCCACTCTGAACAACAAAAAAAGTGGCCCACATCAACATTTTGCGTTTTTTGCTTCATGCATTGCCCTATTGACCTGTAGTCCAGTCCGAGCCAATATTTAAGTCAACACAAATACATTTACAAAATAACAGCGTATAATCTTTCGATGCACGGTTCAACTTCAAAGATGCAAACCCACTCTGAAAAGGTGTACAATAAATGCAGAGCTTTGCTGAGGCAATGTAGAAAGTGGAAACAGTCAACCAGGTGGCCAACTAGTCTCTGGGCTCAATTTTAATATTATTTAATGCTTATGTGAGACCTGCTTCCCACACTCCCATTGATTCAGTCAGTATCATAGTCCAAATGGTAATCAATCATTGTTCTGCACATGTGAGGATTACAGAGGGGCTTATTTTTTGCGATATAAACTGCCTGTAAATGCTTTACTTAAGGTACTCCTGGGATGCTTTCTGTGTCTGTTTTGCAGCTTTCAGCGTTCATTTGTTTTCTGCGAAGCTACTGAATACCTTTCTTACTTACAAAGCACTCTAAGGCAATAGGGACTGGTAGAAAAGCCTCCTGTGTTGCTCATTAGCATCGCTAAATTCAAAGGCAAGTTATGTTTTCGAGCAATTATAAAAGAGACAGAACCGAAAGAGCTGCTAATTAGGACCTACTCTCTGGTGTAAGTGATTGCCAGGACTTGGCAGAACATCCAGCAAAAATGCGGGTGGAGGGAGTTTCAGTGGTTTTTTTTTAGCAAGCTTTGCAGCAACAAAAAAAATGCATATTTTCCCAAAATCATTTACAATCAAAATATGATTACATGCAGTGTCATTGGGTCTTGCAGAGCGCCTATTCTGCCATTTGAGCGTCCTCTTGGTTCCAAATTCTCTAAGAAAGAGATAAGGGTGGTTTTGTGACAGAGGGTTAGGCAAAATGCAAAATGTTGCTAAGTGCAGATCAGAAGCACCCAGTCTATGTGTGCAAGTCAGATGCAAATGGCACATGAAGTGTGTTGGCAGGTGATATCCTGCCTGGTCGCTCAATAAGGAATGCTAGCGTGAGGTGAGCCGCATCCATCAACTTAAATCAGGCCACCAAAAAGTTCTCAGATATTGCATTTGCAGAATGATTGGAAAAAGCTTAAAAAGGGAGGGGGGAAAAAGAAAAACTTCTAATTCATCCTTAAAATCAGTACATGTGTGTGAGCCTCAGTTTGCTAACAGGTATGATACTAAGTAGGTATTTGTCAGAACATCTATCTCCTAGTAGAGAGGAACATCACAAAACCTGTGACCCCTGGCAGAGTTTCTCAATTGTACACAACAAAAAACGAGGGAGTAATTTCTATTAAAACTGCTCAGTATTAAACTCGGTTAGCCAGGACGGGCCAATTCTAGGTAGTTTTGACCATCTAGACAAGAAATCTAGCAGGATATTGTGAGCTTCTGTGCCAAAGAATGCAGACAAGTCAAACATTATTGAAATTAATTATTATTAAATCGCTCCGGGATTATATTTAGGCGCAGATGGCAAAATATAAATTCATGCTAAATCATTAGGGTTCATAGGGTAAGAATAGATAGGTTTTTAAGGTTTGATGAAATTCTGAAAGAGACAGAATTTATTGAAACCCAGGAGGAAATGGGTTCCAAAGAGTTGTTCCTGCAAAAAAGTATCTTCTGGGACCCCTAGTCCTGAGCCTGGAAGGAGGGATGATCAAACAATTTTGACCGGCAGAACACAAAGAGGGGGGAGGAGAATATAACTATTTTTGTAGCGATAGGGCAGGGACAACTCATGTAAACCTTTAAAAACCGTGCAGCGGATTTTGAATTGGATACATTTGTGAATTGGCAGTTGAAGATCTGGCTAAACTTTGGCACTTATGATTGTTGTGTTTTGAGCCATCTGCAGATAGATTTGGTTTACAGGAAGGCCTTCTAAAAGCCCATTGGCGTTTGGAATTGTTCTTTTTCAGGATTAAAATGCTGAATCCTCTTCAGGAGACAGTCTTTAAAAGACTGATTTAACTGTTAAGATTGTAATCCCAGATCTGCTGGTCAAGTAACAACCAAATTCCTCACCCTTCCACACAGAACAAGGAAAGATCAAATAGGCAAGGGTTTATTTGGAAGATTCTGCAAATATTTTAAATGGTTTTTAGCACCAAGGAGCATTACATTTGTTTTGCAGGGTTTCATTCAAGACCATTTGATGCCATCAAGTTCTGAAACTTGGCCATACAACTGGCTAGTTTATCCCAGCTCTCGGTAGAATTGGTAATCCTAAAAGAAACTTGGGTGTCGTCTGTGCAAGAGTGGTAACAAAAGAACAAGTTACTCTCTTACCTGGTAACGTTCTTTCGATAGGATGGTACGACAACGTATTCCATATCTATGACAGTAATCACCACAGCTGTGCTGCTTCGGAAAATCTTTCTGCGTCCTGCGTCGATGACGTCGATAAGCTGTCCTCGAGGGCCTCCGTCGAGCCGACGTCACCGGATGTTATAAGTAGGACGCACAACGCCCGTAGCCTCAGTTGTAGTTTTTTCCCCTAGAACGTGTGGCACCGCTCTACTGCCAGTAGGACCACAGAAAGCCTTGCGGAAATGTAAGCTGCAATTGCATAAGAAATTCTGTAACGGGGAAGGCAGGGAGGGAGCGATATGGAATACGTCGTTGGACCATCCCATCGAAAGAACGTTACCAGGTAAGAGAGTAACTTGTTCTTCGAGGGGAGCGGGTCCTCCGATGTATTCCCTATCTATGACAGACTCCCAAAGCAGTACCAACGTAAGGAGGTGGGAAAAGAATTTAGAATATACAAATTTAGAATGCCCAATCAAAAAGCAGAGTAAAGGACCGCCTTGCCAAAGGCCAGATCCTGCCCATGGATAGAATCTAGGGAGTAGTGACGTACAAAAGTATGGACCGAAGCCCAAGTGGCTGAATCACAGATGTTACGAATAGGAACACTGCTCTGCAGGGCAGTAGAGGCAGCCATACCCCTAGTCGAATGGGCCCGTAAGCCTACTGGAGGGTCCTTACCCGCCAGGCGGTAACATTCAGAAATTGCCAAGATAATCCATCTAGACAAGTCTGCTTAGTAACACCTTGTCCCAAACGCCTTCCAGCGTAACCAATAAAGAGCTGATCGTCCACTCTGACCCGGGACATGCGTGAAATGTAGAAACTTAAAGCTCCCATAGGATCTAACCTTTGGAGCCTCTCCTCGTCCTTACCAGGATGCGGAGGGGGATAAAATGCCGGAAGACCAACCTTCTGGCTCAAATGAAATTCCGACACCACCTTCGGAAGAAAGGAAGGACAAACTCTAAGGAAAACCCTGTCCTTATGAAACAGTAAAGGGTGGCTTAACTGAAAGTGCCTGTAACTCACTCACTCAGCGAGCCGAAGTGACCGCAACTAAAAATACAGTTTTAAGGGTTAACAGTCTCAAAGGACAAGAATAAAAGGCTCAAATGGAGCACCCATTAGTAAATGGAGAACAAGGTTCAAATCCCACCCGGGAACCTGGAAAGGTGATGAAGGGAACACATTAGTGAGCCCTTTCAGAAACGGAGAAATTAAAGTAATTTTAAAATAAGAACACTCCTCAGACGAGCGCTTAAATATGGACAGCGCCGCCAGGTAACCTTTAATGGTACCCACTTGCAAGCCCTTGTGGGCTAAAGAAAGCAAAAAAGACAGAACTATAGGAATGTCACGTGAAAAAGGGTCCACATTCTGATCCCTGCACCATTCGCAGAACTTTCTCCAATGACAATGGTACAGTGACTTTGTTGCCGGCCGTCTGGCCGAAAGCAACATCTCCATCACGTCCTCAGGGAGGTCCCAATCCTTATATCTAAACCTTTCAGATGCCAAGCGTGAAGGTTGAGGGATCTGACCTCTGGATGGAGAACCTGACCCCCCCCCCCCCTCCTGTGAGGGCAGATTGTCTTGGTAGGGAAGACGACGTGGAGGGCAGATGGACAAGTCAAGAAGGTCCGAGTACCATGTCCTCCTGGCCCATGCCGGAGCAATCAGGATTATCCGGGAACCGAACCTCCGTACCCTCTGCAGCACTTGCGGGATGACGGGGACTGGAGGAAACGCGTACAGCAGCGGGAATGACCACTCCACTACGAACGCGTCTCCTAAGGCTCCTCTTGGAGGAAATTCCTGCGAGCAGAACCTTTCACACTTCCGGTTGACACTGGAGGCGAAGAGATCCACTTGAGGGGTCCCCCAAAGGGCGAAGACCTCCATGAGAATCTCCTGAGCCAACTCCCACTCGTGAGAGATCGCGCTCTGCCTGCTCAGAGCGTCCGCCATCTCGTTCTCGTCTCCGGCCAGATAAACTGCCGAGATCGAAATTTCCTGCTGGATTACCCAGAACCAGAGCTGCATCGCCTCCCTGCACAAAGGAAGTGACCCTGCCCCCCCGCCCCGTTTTGTTGAGGTAGTGCATGGCAACTGTGTTGTCCATCAGAATCAGGACATTCTTTCCTCGCACAGGCAGCAGAAAAGCCTTCAGGGCAAGCCTGACGGCCCTCAGCTCCAACAGATTGATATGGAGTCTGGACTCCAACGGTGACCAACGACCGCTGACTGTCAGCTCGTTGGCATGAGCTCCCCATCCCGTGAGGGACGCGTCTGTCACGATCGTCACCTCCGGCCAGGGTAGCCAAAACAGAGCCCCCTTCATCAGATTGCCTTCGATGGCACACCACAGAAGGTCCTGGGCGACCGAGGACGGCACCTGAACGGGGTCCGACATCCTGCCGGAGGACTGCGACCACTGGAGCTTGAGCGCCCATTGCAAAGATCTCATCTGCAACCTGGCCTCGGGCACCAGAAGAATGCAGGATGCCATGAGGCCGACCAATCTCAAGAACTCAAACGCAGGGAGACTCTGGGCATGTTGAAACTTGTGCACCATCTGCTGAATGTGATGAGCCCTCACCTGGGGAGGAAAACACTGCCCAAGGGACGTGTCGAGCACTGCTCCGATGTACTGGAGCCTCTGAGTTGGCGTCAAGTGGGACTTCTTTAAGTTGGGGGAGAAGCCCAGCTTGTGAAGGGAGTGGCAGGTGACGGACAGATGATCCAGGACTTGCTCGGGAGAGCGCGCCCTGATCAACCAATCGTCCAGGTAGGGGTAGACGTGAATTCCCCCCCTTTCCTGAGATACGCTGCCACCACCACCATGAGCTTGGTGAAGACCTTCGGGGCAGAGGTCAATCCGAACGGCAGGACCCGAAACTGAAAGTGCGAGTCGCCAACCGCAAACCTCAGGTACTTCTTGTGCTTGGGATGGATCGACACATGAAAATTAGCACCCTTGAGGTCAAGAGACACCAACCAGTCCTGAAGTTGAAGGGCCTGGTGGACTTGAGAAAGAGTAACCATCTTGAACTTGTCCTTCCTGAGGAATTTGTTCAAACCGCGCAAGTCCATAATGGGTCTCAATCCCCCGTTTTTCTTTGAAATCAAAAAATAAGGGGAATACCATCCCTTGTTCCTCTCCGCCACAGGCACCAGTTCTATAGCGCCTTTCTCCTGCGCAAGGAGCGGATCCTGACTCTTCAAAGAGAGATTACCCGGTGGATTGTCGCGAGGCCGCTGCCGGAAAGGAAGACAGTAGCCGTGGGCTATGATCTCCAGAACCCACACATCTGAAGTAATGGCACGCCACTCTACAAGATGCTGCGCCAGCCTTCCCCCAACTGGCGAAGCATGAACCTCATGACTGAGCTGAAGCAGCTGCGGCAGTGCCTGAGGGCAAAGAGGTAACTGCTTGCGCGGCCTTGGCATCTCGAGTACCTTGTTTTCCACCTCTGGCACTCCTACGGTTGCCCCTTTGACTAGCAGCTCCTCTCGATTTACTAAAGGACGAGTAATATCGAAAGGAACCTCCCCTCCATTGCTGTCCCCTAGGATGAAAAGGCAGAGGTTGGCGGACTGCAGCGCCCAACGACTTCGCTTCAGCTTTTGAGGTCTGCAACCTCTCAAGACTGTCGTCAGCCTTGCTGCCAAAAAGATGTTCACCGTCAAAGGGCATGTTGAGGAGCCATGCCTGCACATCAGGAGGAAAACCCGACTTCCGCAACCACGCAAACCTGCGCATTACGGTGCTCGTTGCCATGGACTGGCTGACGCAATCAACCATGTCCAGCCCCGACTGAACGGATTCACACATGGCGTCCTTGCCATCCTGCACGATAGCAAGGAAACCCTCCCGTTCCACCCCTAAGGGGGTATGATCAGCCGCTAAGGAAACGCAGTTCCACAGAGTGTGCGTGAAACAAGACAAGGCACAAACGGAGTTGGCAGCCTGAAGCGCCATACCCCCAGAAGAAAACACCTTCTTCGCCCAGCCGTCAAAACGTTTGTCATCCCTATCAGGAGGGATGGTAGGATACGACGCCTGCTTTGCGGGGGCCGTAGCCGCCTGCACCACCAAACTCTCCAGAGTGGGGTGCGTGGTCAAATAGCAGGGGTCACCACTGGCTGAGCGATATTTCTTTGGCAAGGACTTGCTCACTGACGGGAGACTCTCCGGAGAAGTCCAAGCCGCAGCCGCCCTTCTCTGCAAGGCCATATGAAATGGCAGCACTGGGTCAGTTGGAGGACCTTGGTCCAAGATATCAGTCAGGTCATCCTGCTGAAAATCCCCAGGCGGAGCAGACCAACCCATGTATTCTGTGACCCTCGATATGAGGCGCCGGTATGAGGATTCGGCATGCGTGCCAGGCTCCGGTCTACCAAACTCCACCTCCGGAGAGGTGTCAAGACCACTGGCGTCATGCAGCGACTGACGCAGGTCCTCAAGTTGACTGTGACCAGAAACAATGTCATCAGGAACCAATGCAGGAACCTCACCTTCCTCAGACCCCTCATCCACCTCAGAAATATAATCCATAGGCTGGAAAGAGGGTACAGAAAAAGGCACAAAGACATGTTTTGCCTTGGCCAGCGCCTTTCTGGGGGGTGCCACCGTGCACCTTCGACAAGGCGGCCTCGAAAGGCGTTGACGGAATCGGCGTTGATGTCGAGCACGGCCCGGACAGCTTCGCCGGCATCGACACAGGCCTTGAGGGCAGAGCCCCGAGCGTGTCTCTCGACAGCCTGGGAGCCGATGGAGTCGACGACTTCCTTGGAGGCGGGGCCTCGACAGAGTCCGTCGACGACCTTGGCGCCGCCGGCTACGATGTCTTCCTCGAAGACTTCACAGAATCTTGCAGTCTTGATGGCGTCGAGGACCGGGACCTGGAACGGGCACGCCTAGAGCGACCATCCTTGTCCGACTGGGACCTCGAAGGCGCCTGGTGGTCACGATGACTGCTCGAGCCCAAAGGCGGACGAGCGGTGTCTCTAGAACGGCCACGACCAGCGTCCTCAGATGGCACGGCCAGACCAGAGCCCTGCGATTGAAAAATCGCCAACATCGCCTTTCGGAAGGAATCCCATTCCTCAGGAGTAGAATGCTTGGTGGGACAAGCAACCCACCGACGGGCGGAGTCCTCGGAACAGGACGGGGAAGGCGACCTGTGACGGCGCTTCCTCGAGTGCCTCGACGAGGCAGAGGAATGGCAAGACCGACTCCCAGACCGAGAACCCCCGGACTCACGACGACGATGCAGAGTCTCCCCTCGAATCGTCTGTCGAAAGACCAGTGGAACGCGACTTCCGGGGCTTAGCCACATTACCGAACGACAGCTTCTTACGCTCCCGCAAGGCCTTCAATGTGAGCGATTGGCAGTCGACAGTCGTCCATATCATGGTCCTCCCTGAGGCAGCAGAGGCAAGCGTTGTGCGTATCTGTCAGCGACATCTTGGACCCACACACCCAACACTTCTTAAACCCGGACCGCGGGGTGGAAGAAGCCGAAGACATCATACCGATGTTAGCAATGAAGAAACGGGTTCGAAGAACCAAAAGAACAGGATTCAGTAGAATTGAGGCGCGCTGAGATCTCCGAAGCGAACACGTTCGCGGAAAAAACGGAACTGAGGCTACGGGCGTCGTGCGTCCTACTTATAACATCCAGTGACGTCAGCTCGGCTGAGGCCCTCGAGGACAGCGTATCGAGGTCATTGACACAGGACGCAGACGCCGAAAGATTTTCGAAAGCAGCACAGCTGTGGTCATTATTGTCCTAGATATGGAATAGGTCAGAGGACCCAGTCCCCTCGAACTGATATTTCTTAAATAAAGTCACTAAAGGTTGAATGTGTACATAGATATTAAATAGTAAATAAGACAGAAGAATATTTGAGCAATAAAGGACTAACCATACATTGGAAAAGGTTGGACAGAAAGCATTGCAACCAGGTAGAGTAGTTATACAGGCCAACCATGGACTTAAGACGCCTTACAACACATGCCTTTAATGGCTGCCTGCTGGTCCTTGTCTAGGAAAATATGTAAGTACTGATATTTTGAAAAGCCTTGTTTAGGAACTTTGGGTATAAGGAATTGCTACGTGCAGAGGATTCATCTGCTACAAATAGCAACATTTGAAATGAAGAACCACAATAATTTATGCCTTCCACAGGAATCTGCAGGCACAGTCTCAAGAACAATAAACCTTACATAATTTCCATGATGGACTGAAATCAAGAGGCTAATGCCTTCGGCATACACACCTACAAGAAAATGCAAATGATCTTTTTGTGGATTACAAAGTGAAAAAGTGATGCTGGTTTTCTTTTGGCAAAAAAAATCGCATCAAGGAGGAGA
Organism: Ambystoma mexicanum; assembly: GCF_040938575.1. Classification (NCBI taxonomy): domain Eukaryota; kingdom Metazoa; phylum Chordata; class Amphibia; order Caudata; family Ambystomatidae; genus Ambystoma; species Ambystoma mexicanum. The sequence goes on along the minus strand of NC_090936.1, from coordinate 267,472,898 downwards.
AGCTACTTATTCCCTGATTGAACACAAATTCCGAGCTCATCAATTCAGTTCATCCAGTTCCAAAATAATGATCCAAAAAGATATTCAATCGTTTATTTTAACGATATCCCAGAATAATGTGCCAGCACTTGGTTAGAACTGTGCATGTTGCTCTTCACAAAATACAATTATTATAAGTCTTCATCCTCCATTATTATTATTATTTTTTATTATCCAGGTCATTCTCGTCCATTTTGCAAACCATCCCCATCATACCCAGTTGGATACTAAAACTCTCTAATGTCCGCCCTTTCTGATACAAACACCTTTGCAAAACAGTCTTGTAATAAAACTGTTTACCTGACATTTACCAGGCATGTTCCGACACAAGGGTCAGGCAAAATCAGGCAATTGACTTAAATCACACTCACCCAACAACCCTTCCTTTTCCCCACAGAGATAAAAGGTGGAGCAGGAGAGCACAATACAAGCTAGGCGAGCAAGGCAGACAGCATTATGAGATGGCTAAGCAGGCGCAGCAGTTCAAGAGAAAGAGAAAGGAGGCAGGAATAGAGAGGGTGGTGAAGAGAGAAGTGACATTGCCCTTATTGTACCAGACCCACGGAACCCACGGAACCTTTGAGGAAGAAAGCCCAAGACCACGAACAATAGCACAAGTGTCTTGCAGCAGATGTCAACGGTACAGGGGGCAAACCTATGTTGATAAGCAGGAGTTAGGGAAGCTCCCGCGGCCTTGACTCCAGAGAAGCTAAAAGCCAAGCGGTTCATCACAGACAGTGAGTTGAGGGGAGAACCGATAAAAAACTGTGAGTCGAGGGGAGAACCGATAAAAAACTGGATGTGTTGAGCGAGAATCGCAAAAGGGAAAGTTTTTGAACCAAAATGTATGAAAGCACTGTAAAAGCGTTAAGGGGAGACCAGCTACAAAGGGAAACTGGCACCACGTGGGTGCTAAACTCATGAGACTGGTCGATCCCCCATCTGAATGAAACTATTACTAGATGGCCGTAGGAGGGCCAGCAAAATAGGTCAAAGTGGTCATACAGAGGGTCAAGCAAAATCCCCATACAATCGAAAGACTTTGATCTACAAGTACAGTGAAAGAAAGGGAAGTGAATCCCGAAAACCTTGAATTGTGCAAAGAGAGAACATTGAAAGTAAAGAGGGGTCAGTCCCCAGAAGAGGGGGATGCAGTGGTGAGCCACTATCACCCTGATCAAGAGCCACAGCAAACAGTGAAGGGAGGCTAAGAATCGAGAGGAGTTGGATTCAAGAGGGATTCAAGGGTGAAAAGTTGTCACTCCAAGATTGAGAAAAGTGAAAGCAAAAGTTAACGGCAAGAGTGAACCCGAAGGAGGGATGCCAAAGAAGAAGGGTCCGAGCCCGGCAGAGGGAGATCCAGAGATGAAGCCATCACCAGAGTACTGACAGTCGAGAGGGGTCCGAGCACGACCAAGGGAGATCCAGGGGTGAAGCCATCATCCAAATCTCAAGTAAGAAAAGAACAGACATATAAATTAAGGAATAAGATACGTGAAGGGTCAGCGCCCAGAAGAGGGGGCAAAGGGGTGAAACCATCACCCCATCTGAAATGTGGATTACATTTGAGAAGGGTCAGCGCCCAGAAGAGGGGGGGACGAGGGGGAGAATCATTATCACCTTAACAAACTCATTTGGTTAAAGGAACCTTTATTTTTGTTATTGAACACGTCAGGCCGCCGAAGGCAAGAGACTTTTAAAGGAAACAAGACTTGGCCATCGACGGTCCTGAGAACTGCCATTGGAACTGTCGTCCTCTGCTGGAGCAGCCCGAGACTGTACTGTGCTCTAAGCTCCCATCTTACCTCGTGTCCAAAACATCGGGAAGGGAGACCCAGGCTACCGCATCCTGACATATTATTTGAGAACACTTCTTTCTTTTCTTGAGAACTATCCCACACCACTTTTTTTTTTATTAGTTGTGAGGTTTGGCAATAGGTTTCCTAGTATAGGCCCTTTTATTTTGATACAACGCCACTAGGACTGCCTTATTTTTCATTTGATGGTTGACGCTTGCTCCCATCTTAGTTTCAGGTTTAGATTAGGCGTTTTTCCAACCTGCACACAGCAGTCATTGTTCAATAAACACCCTTGAATTGTGATCCCTTGTGTCCTTCTTACTTGTTGCCACCATGATTTCCTCAGAACAGGGACAGAAGAGCCGTCCTTCCTGGTGGTATGACGATTCAGCCTTGGTGGGTCGAGAGCACTCGAACGAACACTGAGACCAGAGCCATACAGAGGAACAAGTCCTCCGAGCTGCATCAAGACATAGAAACTATCGAGAGAGGCGGATCAGGAAATGGGAAAGGAAGAATCGTCCATCTTAGTGGCATGATCAATAGATAGGTGTGGTGGGCCTGGGACTCACGAACGAACGGCGAGACCAGAGCAATACGGAGTAACGAGTCCTCCGATCTGTATCGAGACACAGAAGCAGCCAAGAGGGGCAGTCATGGAGACGGGACGGAAGAATTTCCCCACCTGGTTGCGTGACAACAAGATGGCTATGGTGGGCCACAGCCCTCGAATGAACACAGTCAAGAGCAACATGGAGGAACAAATCCTCAGTTTTACTGAGAGAAGCCGATATGCCAACTCTCTGAGTCAAATCCAAGAGGGAGAAGGTATCCCGGTTACACAGGGGGGGAGGCAGGCATGAGAAACAAGAGAGTTGGAATGCAAACCGGTCCAAGGGAGCCCTAGAAATTCAAGCCTTGAATATTGACATAGGCCAGGGATAGACCCCTAGAAGTGAACTACCAGGACCTGAATGTCTTTATAAAAAGCAAGAGAATTGGAACGCAAACTGGGCCACAGGTGCCTGAGAAAGTCCAACATTGAACATTGGCAAAGGTCAGGGTCACACTCAAGAGAATTACCAGGTCCTGGAGGGTCTTATGAAAGCAAGGAATATTGCAAACCACATAAATAGAAGAGGACCCGGAGGGTTCACCAAAGTCAATACTAATATAAACAGAGTACAAACAAGTTGGTGGAGGACGAATTAAAGTAAGAATCCCCCCTGTAAAAAGACTATGACTTTGATCTTACATTAAGAACTTCAACTATTACTGAGAAACATTTTGGGGAAGTCAACACTTCTTTCTGTTGTATGGATCCTTTTCTTTTTGAAATCAGAATAACTGTTTGGAGAAATATCCAAGTGACCTTGGGCCAGATGAAGCCTACGCCACATGCACAAGCAAGACTATGGCTTAACTTGTCTGATGTTCTCTAAAAGTGGAAGGACTATATATGAAGCAGGTGTTGGACAGAGGGCCGACATTTGTTTTGGACAACGGACAAGCACCTTTAGTTTAGTTTGTTAGGTACGGCACTCCCTCTTAAAGATAGAGATAGATAGGCATTTTTTCCTTTGACTTTTGAATAAACGGTATCCAGTGATAATAGGGAATACAATTACAGAGAATGCTATAACAAAGAAACAAAAACAGACAAAAAAAATCATTGAACATTAAAAGAAAAAAAATAGATATGGGGGTAGTGTATGGGGGTAAAACAGGTGGAAATGGAGTTGGAGTTGGTTTAAGCACAGAGAAACTGGGGTTTTGGGAGGGGGCGCCTTTCTATTATTTAATCACATGGGACTGAATAAACACCCGTGAAATATCCTATTTGAGTTTGACTCCTGGTTCGCCACACCCCCTTAACTCCTTTCATTGCTGGGACTGAAATACATTTTCCTGGGTATTTAGACTTAAAAGCAAGTCTTAAGGTCAATGAAAGGGTTCATCAAACTAATTCATAATTTAAAGCACACAAACCGAAGCAAATATTTTACAAATTCATTTAATTTTTTACACATTTTGTACAAGCTTTATTTTTGCTTCTCTTTTTATAGAATAATTGCATTTTGCCAAACTGAGTATATGCACTGGACAAAAGGGCCTGCTGGCACTACATTCTATGATAACATTTGCAGTCATTTACCTTAAGCTTATCTTAGAATCACCAAGATCATTACTTTGGGATCGATTTAGCACATTATTGGGAACAGCATTCCTAAGCAGCATTTTTTGCTATCAACATGGATCTTTTATCAACCAATGACAACTATCATCTACTGGGCCACCAAGTGAAATGACAGTTACTCACCATAGTGACTACCTTATTCCTAGTCCATAGTGACTACCTTATTCCTAGTCCATAGTGACTACCTTATTCCTAGTTCAAAGTCCCCTTTCCTCCATACTTGTGGGACATTCCGTCCATCGGGACGGGACCGCAGAACTTTTTAAGCACCCAAAACCCTTATTTTTTGTCCTTTTATTTTTATGCTGGGCAACGCACGTGACCACAGCCGCGCCTTCGTGAGCTCTGCCTCGCGCATCGCCCTTCAGTCCTTTTCTATTGCCAGGTCAAGGACCATTTAGCAAAATAGAGTATACTTATTAGAGGGAACGGCGGGCGGTAGTATGGAGGAAAGGGGACTATGGACTAGGAGTAAGGTAGTCACTACGGTGAGTAACTGTCATACTCCTACATCCCATCCCCTTTCCTCCATACTTGTGGGAGATTCCCAAGCACTGACCAAAGGAAAAACCAGGAGGATGGAAATTCCCCTTATTGGAACAAATTCTTAAGAACTGCCTAGCCAAACTGGGCATCCGTCCGGGAGCTCAGGTCAAGACAATGTCTGTAAAAAGCAAAGGGGAAGCCCACACAGTAGACATGGCTATGGACTCCCAAGGGACATCTTTGGAGGCAACAGCAGCTGCTTTGCCACAGACCAAATATGCATGAATGCCCTTTGGGGGTTGAAGGGCATGAATTCTGTAGGTCTCGCAGATACATGAAGCTATCCAACAAGAGATGGATGCTTTAAAAGCAGTTTCCCTAAGTTTGCTTGTTCTGTCAAGGTAAAACTTCAGAGCTCGTCTGACGTCTAGGTTGTGTAAAACCTTCTCAGTAGCGGAGACCAGGTTCGGAAAGAAAACCAGTAAGGATATTGACTTAAGTGGAACTCGGAGACAACTTTGGGAAGGAAAGAAGGATGAGTGTGAAGCACAAACTTATCCCTGTGGAACGCAAGGAACGGATGTTCGACAGAGAGAGCTTGAAGTTCACTTATTCTTCCCGCAGATGTTACTGCAATCAAGAAGGCCACTTTCCAAGAAAGGTACTTGAGCTCGATAGAGGCCATAGGTTCAAAAAGCTTATGACAACGCAGCGAGGACCACATTCAGATGCCATTTTGGATAAGGAGGCCTAACCGGAGGAAAAAGATGAAGACCGGCAAAATGTCTCATGATGATTCGGTTTGCCATTGAAAGAGATCAACTGTCTGTAGGGCGGATAGGTATGTCCTGCATGATAAGACATGGATGCCGGAGGCAGCAAGGTCTGATATAAAAGACAAGACACAGTCAATAGAAGCCAAGACAAATGTTGTACGTGTTGTGCCATGACAGAACAACATGAATCCAGGATGAATTTTGAAAACATTGTCCAAAATAGTTCTTTTGCAATTCTGCACTAGAAATCTATCAATATACTGAAATCAAAGTGCTGTGGCTCAAACATGCACTCACAACTTGCACATAATTCTACAAGGAAAATGACCACAACAGGGGCCACATTAGTAGCCATTTTCTTTACTAGAATTATCTTTCAAAATGTTTTATTTTAGTAGAGAAAACAATATCAGCCAACAGAATTCGTTTTTCAATTCTACCAAATTGAGATTTTCCTTTGCGTGCGGCTAGGCAATGAAGAAACGAACCCCTGGGTGGGTGCTATGGAAGTAGCATTTACCTGTTTCAGCACTCCGGTTCAGTATTTTCAGAAATAAATCAGAAAACGCATATGTTATTTCCCAAGTAAACTATTTCAACAGTGTTTGGGATTAGTTGCAAAGATCCACTATGCCAAAGTAAAGCTGTCTAAATAAAGGTTGATGTTTGTCGTCTACTCCATGTACACGAATGCAAGGTCCTAAATTACAGTGTGCAATATGCTAGAAAATACATTATTCAAAAAATTCCACCCATCCCTGAGGCCAAGGCACTCCTTCAATAAAGACAAACATTTCTTTGTGAAATCACGGTACTGGGATTAAGTGACAAATATTAGTCACTTACTAAAGCTGGTCAGTTTTTCTCTCGTTAAAACTGTTTTGGCTCCCTTTTCATGCTACAATTTTGTGTTTGTAAGCCCTTGTTGGACATGTGTAGGAATACAAGGTAAGAGAGGTTAGCAGTGACATGGCTCGAGAATGATAATATGAAAGATTTGGCAGATGAGATTAATTCGGTTATATGCATTTTGATTCTACAGTTGAACATTTTCCAGATTCTACTCAATGTATGAAACGAAAAGGAAGAATTTTATTTAATTGTGCAAAAGAACGGTAATGTTGTAAAACTGTTCATTTGGTTAAACCACATGTAAAGGAAGACTTAACTGAAAGGTGTTGTATATGTAATCACAGGTTTCATGTTTCCAATAAAGATTATATACTCTAGGCTGGGCTATCAATAGGATGGTCCAGCATCTATGCATTGGGGTGGATGTGTACGTAGTTATATGGGGAATGTATATAGTTGTTGACTGCACTGTTACTGCAATGTTATTGGCACTATGCATGGGTTTGCCGGTCCATTCCGTAATGGCACTCAGCTGCATGCATCACGAGGTTCTGGGTGGAATATTGGGTTTTGAAGACGAACAGCTGGGCTGATGGAGAGCTTTGGGGCTGCTGCAGCTCTGTCCTCATAAAACTGCTGTGAATCTCCTACCGTGTGTGGATGATCTGTGGACGTAATAAAAGGCAAGGGTTCATAGTAATTTTGTTTTGTTGCTGATTTTTAGAAATTGAGCCAAAAATATTTCACTTGTGACCCCTCTGTAGGAGTGAAACAGCGTCTCTCTGATTATTCTAATTAGTAATCTTGATTTTATAGCCTACTCCCAGCAATTTCATGATACTGCTATTCAACTTTGCTTCAAAGTAGGATAATATTCTCTTTTACAACTTTGAGCTTAAACAGCATGGCATCTGATTACAAAGCACAGCTTACATCACCATTTGAAAGCTGACTCATCAGGAAACATAATTATTTGTTGTGTGGCTAAGTTGGCAGCTCATTAACCACTCCACCAAAGAGCAGCATCCATACAACGCTTTAAAGTCAAGATCCTAGCAAAACCATGATCAATATATTAATTGTTTAACTCAATCAGAACTCCTATCTTTCGAGCATCTGGTGTTTGGTACTGAAAGGTTATATGACTTCAGATCTCCTAAAACATTTAAAGCCACAACTGCGACACACTCGTGTTGCTTACTTGTGGCTACAAGCTTTTCCTAATTTGTTGTGTTGGCCCCAGAGGGTGTCTCAAATAGAAGGTGAAAGTAGCAGTCCAGTCCTAGTCTTATTTTATGAGTGCTAAGCCGCCGCCTATACAATCTGATGCACAGTTAACTGGTTGGGCCATTGCGCTGAAGAAGTAGCAGTTGATGCAAGTTGAAGCAGATAAGATTATTTACCTGGTGTTTGGTGGTGTGTGGGTGACTACATGGCAGCGGGAAGTGTTTAATCTCCCAGTTCCAAACTCTGTAGTGGTTTGGAATAGTCAGTGGCACCTCAGTGTACAACAGGTTGAAAAGTGTGGTCAGTAAATGGGCACGTGTGGAGTTTATTTTGCAATGGTTTATTTACCTTGTCCACACAAACATGTGTGTGGGCTGACTGGCAGAGGTCCTGGACTTAGTGAAATTCCACTTGGGTTTTAAATTCACAGCCTTCAAGCACCGATTCCTCTGGTATTGAAACATCCACTTTTCTCCCTGCAACTTCAGCCTGATCATGATTAGAAATATTCTCACCAAGGTAGACCTTACAAACCCAAAGAAAGATGCAAGAAGTCTCCAAACTTGTAGGCAATGAGCTTCCCATCAGCATTGAGCTGGTCAAACAAAAATGCTAAGGAGGAACTTGGTAGCATGCAACTTCTCTGTGTACCTCTTCTCCCATGGTGTCCAACTGTCAGGAATCGGGGCTGGCAACGTTGTGGTGTGCTCAAATGTGCCTCGTAAGGTGATATAGACTTGGAAACTCCAATTCCCAGCATTCATGGGACTTTCTGGTAGTTCTGCACGCGCGCGGCCTGCCAGCTGTCTTTGATTAAGTACAGCTTTTAAGCAGGCAACCGCAGCGTGCAGATGTGGCTTATTTTGGATGGTGTTTGGAGGCAGGCGGGTCGCGTGTTCAGCGGAGCAATATCAGCACGAAATCTGAACATGGACAAGGACGCTGTCTGAAGCAGGAAGGCTCGAGGCTGCTGACAGTCTTACCGCATTCCGTGCATCGTCTGGGAAGTCTCACGGGGCTCCCCACCCAAAGCTAAGTAATTTGCAACGCATGTTGATTTATGTCTGATGAAGGGAAGCGGGAGCGATTACTGCTGGTCATTTACTGTCTGGGAGTTCCGAGGGCTCCCAGACCTAAGTTAAGTGTGGCACAGTCATTGAAGCTTGTGTGTGGGTGTCAAGTTACCCTTACATCCTGCATATTGTTACCTTGTAATTTGGGGTCATTCTAGTACTCTGCTGTGCAACGGAAGATCCACAGACAAAACGAAAACATAATATGTCACGTTGAGATGTTTGTGAATCCTCACTAGTGCAGTTAACTAGTGGGAAAGTATCATTTATGTTGTATAAGGCTTTCGCTGCCCGTAGGGCCATGTGTATTGTCTAAATCATCCAGTGTGTCCTCATCATATTGCTTGCTTATATGTTTTCTGGTAACTTGCAGGGGGTACACGTATTAAGGTGTGCTGTTAGGAGGGGGTACACGTATTAAGGTGTGCTGTTAGGAGTTGTGGCAAAACCAATAGCGCCAAGAGCATTGCTAAGTGCTTACATGTTAGAAAGGAAAGGGCTTTTTCCTGGCGTTTCCCTATTCCCATCCAATTTAGGAGTTCCTTACCCTGTTTCCGGTGTTCCTAAAATCCCCTTCCCTGTCCACAACCTCTCCCTAACCCCTCTTCCCCCCCATTGGCTGCCACGTGGCGTCCTGTTTTCTGTATCAGGCGCCTGTGCTAACCACGGTGCGAGGGTCGAGTTCATTTCGGCTTCCGTAGTTCGGGGGAGAGTGTGTCGATCTCTCTTCCTTCCCGCAAAGTGTGTTTGTGACACCAACAAGGTCACAGGTGGAAGGCGAATGGATAGGGATGGGATAATCTGGGTGCCTGGGACCGCCACTTACTCTAATCTCTGTGATGCCAACCCCGGGAGCGGTATACAGGGTTCCCACAGGGCCCCTTTGGTGACCCATTCAAATAAATTGAGTGGTATTAGATGGGTCAGAGAACAGTTTGTGAATACGTGACTGCAGAACTCCAGGAGCCACCAGGTTACATTAACTAGTCTTATCACATCGAGAGAAACAAGTATGCAAGCAATGCTCGACAAGAATGCTCGTGTCAGTAAGCGGTGGCCTTTGGCCATTTGGGGGGGAAAGTTTACCTCATAGCATATTGGGGTTAAGAGCTGTCGGATACCAATCAAGCAAATCTGAGAAAAATGTAGTATGCCCAAGGCTACACCAAGTCTGCACATGACCCACACACACTTACAAGGCAATATCTAAACTCTGGAATTATATAAAAGAGGAGTGAGTCATGGGAGGTGGGAGACAGTTTAAGAGCGAGTGAAGGGAGGAGCATGTATAGAGGGGAAGGATGGAGCTGAATGGAGGAGGAGGTGAGAGAAGGGGAAGAGAGGAGACGATTGAGTAGGATTAACAAAAGAAGAGGAAGGGAAGAAGAGGAAGCGAAGAAAAAGAAGGGGAACCATCAGAAAGGAAACAGAAGAGGGCAACGAACGAGTAGGATGAGAGTCTGAGGAGGCAGGTAAAGAACTTGAGGAGGGAAGAGAGGTCCCGAAGAGAATGAGAGCATCTGGGGACGAAGGCAAAGGGAGTGAAGTCCTTTATGATTTGGACCGAAAAAGTACAGCTAAACTGGTGGAGGAGGGTCGCTTTTGTTATATGCACATGCACCTTTAAGGTACTCTGCAAACTGTCTTGCATCTAAATATTTTTTTTTGATGATTTCCATGTGTCTTACACATTTAAACAGAACATCACACAAACATTTATTTATTTAGCTTTTCTAGATAGTGCGCTTAACACATGGGCATCTAGGCACCACTTACAATAAAAACATATGGCCAGGACGAGGAAGATCAAGTGACAAAAATGACATGCTGTCTTGCATACAAAATGCAGAATGAATTTTGAGGAATCTGGTCTATTTGTCCCTTTTCCCGAGGGGGGAGCCACCCCTTTTGAGGCTAGGGAGATGAGCCCACTAAGCAAGACCCTGCTTAAGGTTCTGGGAAAGTTGGACCCCATCTAGAAGAAAATGACTCCCATTCCAATCAGAACTTCCCCCCAAGAATACACTGTTGGCATATGTATGGAAATCGAGAAGACCGATGTTACTTCTGTTTTGAATCATCGAACACATATTGACATTGCTTTAACCTCTTTGGCATCAGGTAATGCTTGATTCCCTCTGAACTGAACAGTAAAAGAGGAACGGCATGCCACTTTCAAATACAGTGTCAGAAATAAAGAGATGAGGAACCTTCAATGGGAAAGAGAATCCTATCCAGAGATGAGCCTCTGATGTGAGAACGTCCAGGAGGGACAGAGCCACGCTGCTCTGCAGAGCCAGCAGTAGCGTGGAGGAAAAGAGGGCGCAACGAAGTCTCTCCTGGTGGTGTGGCCACACTGCATCCATCATGAGTCTAGGGCCCGCAGAACAATGCAGAAACAAGGAGTCACATGGGGGAACCCATCCTCAGCTCTGTATACGAGGAAGCAGACTGCCACTAGGCAGAGTCTAGAGAGCACGCTCTGATATACCAGAGGAGCCGGAGAGGAAAACAAATGAATATAACTACGCTGAGACGCTATCCCGCTGGAGCAGACTCTATGGTAGCATAGGTACCAGGGTTGCCCAGCGCAGAGAGAGGCAAGTGGAAGGAGGAGAGCAGGAATCCAGAAGAGCTCTGGAAACCAGAGTCCTGAACATTGACCACGGCCACAGAGATTACCCAAGTTAGTGAATCAGAGGGGTCAGGAGACCCTTACTTTAACAAGTGACATTATAAAGTATCTGAGTAGAAGTAAACCGGGAGAGTTCAAACAAGCAAAACAAAAGCCAAGAGGGGAACAACCAAACTGGTAGAAAAGTGATGAAGGAAACATCCCTGCGTTAAAAGGATATAAGACTATGGATCTATATCAAGACCTATAACTTTTCCAAAGGAAGTTAAAAGGGGAGTTAAAGAGGCTTCTTTGGTAAACTGACATTGAACATTTTATTTGGAACAAAGAATAATATTCAGAGAGATATTACTGCAACCTGGATGAACAATGCGTGTGCTAGAAGCATAGTGCTCTGGTTTAATTTATGTTGTTCTTCCACAGTGGTAGGGCCAGTGGTCCTAGTAGTAGTGATTAGATTTTTGGACTAAGGACTACTTTTTATTTTGACAATAGACTAGCACCCTTAACTTAGTTTTTTTGATAGTAAAATCCTTGCCCGCCCTAGGGAAAGATTGGCATTTTCCGTTTTAGTTTAATAATTGCACTTGAAATGTCCTCCTTGAGTCTGACGACTCCTGGTTCGCCACAGAATCTAGAAAAGGACAATATTTCAAGCAGGCCGTAATACCTAGTGTTCAAGCCATTTGTATTAGCACTGATGAAGCTTTCAACTGCATTTTATCTTTACCTGCATTTTTTTAGTATTTGCAATAGCAGTTAATTTCATCACTGAACAGATGCTTGCCATAAAACATGCTTTTATCAGCACCATTTAATAATTGAAATGTATGCACTAAATGAAAATAGTGCATGCATAAAACATGGAGAAGGCACTTTCAAGCTTTAGGCTGTGCTCCGAGCAGTAAGTTCCCCCTTTCTTGTTGCCTAAAGCTACTTAAAATAAACTTATGCGGTTAAACCATATCCACAATGTCAGGATTTGGAACAAGTTAATTACCTGTAACTGTTGTTCTCCAGCATGGGTCTGGCATGGATTCACATGCACCTGAATATTCCCCATCAGCCGGCCGGGAATCCTTGGAAAGAAAAAGTAAGGATTCAAAGCATGTGAGGTGCCAGTATGAACCCAGAAGAGCACAGTGGGGAAGGAGGGAGGGTTTGCATTTGAATCCATGCCAAACCCCTGCTGGAGAACAACAGTTAAGTAACTTGTTCCTTCTTCAGCACCTCCAGCACTGGGTCTTGTATGGATTCACATACTCAAATACGATTATACTGCAGTACACACATACACAACCACAGGTGCTGGCAATGCTCAACAGAAATACAAACACTTACCACTAGAACCGACTCGCCTCAAGCAAACAGGTTGCGTAGCACTGCTTGGCCGACCTTTGACTCCTCCCTGGAATGCCAGTCGACACAGTAGAACCTCGTGAAGGTGCGTGTAGATCACATCAGTCCTGCAGATGTCCAGCAGGGGACCCCAGAGAGAAACGCTGTTGCAGCGATGGCTCTGGTGGAATGACCTCAACGCCGGCCCAGCAGTGGTCTGCTGGCCAGACGACGACAGTGCACGATGCAGCCAGAGTGCCACCTGGATAAGGAAGCCTTTGACAGGGCATTTCCCCAATGCACAGAACCATAGTTCACAAAAAGTTAAGTCTTCTGAAAATCCTTTGTGCGAGCCACATAGAGCTTCAAGGCCCGAGCAACGTCCATCGTATGTGGACACCATTCAGCAGCTGAAGCAGGATTCGGGAAGAAGACTAAAAGTAATAAGGGTTTGTTAAGATGGAATGCAAACCGAGACCCTTAGGCATAAATGAAGGGTGGGTTCCGAAAGTACCACCCTTGCAGCATGAAAGGACAGGTATGGGCGTTTTTAGGATAGAGCCTGAATCTCCCTGACCATCCTGGCTGGGGTGATAGCTACCAGGAACGCCGTTTCCAAGAAAGAAACTTCACGGTGGCCTGATCCAAAGGCTCGAATGGTGCCCCAAGAGCCTGGTGAGGACGACATTGAGCTCCCATGCTGGGGCAGGGGCCTTCATTGGAGGGAAGCATCTGAAGAGGCCCTTCATGAATTCTTTGACGAGCCTGTGGGACCACAAGGATGGTCTTCCCGGCGAGTGGGTGGATCGTGATATAGCTGCCAAATGCACTTTGATGGAGACGTGGGCCAGTACAGCCTTGGCTAGCAACAGAAGGTAGGCAGGAGCTGTGGGGCTGTGAGGCGCAGAGGCGTGTTTTTCTGGGACCTGCATCACACCATGAAGCGCTTGCACTTATGCCCGTAGCACGATAGTGGGGATGATGCCCTGGCCTTGCCAAGAACCATATTACATTCCATAGGAAGATCATAGTGGCCAAACTATAGGGCTGCAGGAGCCAAGCCATGAGGTTCAAATATGCCGGGTCGTGATGTAGAAGGGTCCCCACACCTTTCTCTGGAGAGTAGGTCGGGAAGTGGAGGAATATACGAACACTAAGGGGTGCCCCCAAGAACAGTGGTGGTGGGGGGGTCAAGTAATCCCAAATATGTATATATAATCCCGATACAGTTCTGTTAGCCCGAACCCCGAGAGCTCTACAGTCCCTGATGAATGCATATACAACCTTTATGGGTGAGTGGGGGCTAAAAATCAATACCAAAAAGTGATGGTGTGTCTATGCAGAAAACGGTCAGCAGCAATGAGACTGATGTTTTGTGTTGGGGAAGTTATTCCCAGGATTAAGGCTTTCAACTACCTGGGGATAACTTTCTCGGAAGCACTAACGGGTAAGGCTCACCTGGCCAAACAATCGGCCAAAATGAGCCAGGAAATAGGGGGCATTTTCCTCTGCTTCATGTCAAGGTACAGGGGCCAGCCCCTGGAAGTGATCTCTAAGATTTAGGTTTCCCAAACCTTGGCAGTCACAATGTATGTGCCCCTCTTTGGGGATATAAGAATGCTGATGACATCCAAATTAAGAATACATTTATCAGGAGACTGTTGGAGCTCCCCAACTCTACAGCTTGTATTACAATCCATAGAGAATTAGGATTGGAGTTTTGGGAGGACCAATGGGCGCAGTCCCTGGCCTTATTTTGGGTCCGGCTGTGGTCAAATGATTTTGCCTCCCTTTGTCACTATTATTCAGACTGTGTTGGGAAGGGTGGGGTGGCAAAGAATTCCATGGCTTGACTACATTGCTAGGGCACTTGGAGAGGCCAATATCAGTGATCTGTTCCCGCCAGCTGCATTAGTAACTATGGCAGAGGGGATAAGCCATAAATCTGTGTTGAGGGAGGCAGTTGTAAGGAAAAGAATACTTTCAGAGTACGGCAATAAATCTGGCCAATTGTATACCATGATTAGCAGGCCTTCTGTGATCCAACCGTATTTAACCTGGAGCCCCTACAAAAAAAAGACTGTTGGCTAATAACCAGGGCGAGATTTGACTGTCTTCTTTTGCAAGGGAACACAGCTAATTGGAAAGGGTTCTCGGACTCTGCTAGCTATCCGGTGTGTGGACACCAGGGCGAAGATCTGGCTCATGTATTGTTTTTCTGCACTCGTTATATAGGGATACGAAGCGCTACCCTGTTACTGGCCCTAAAGAAGACAAAGATCCGCCAGTACAAAGTGGCACTCTCATTCCTCCTGAGGGCTGAATCTGTTTTTACAGCCTGGGCCCTGCTCTCCTTTTTAAGGAGCGCTGTGTACTTTAGAAAGTGGTTGATGAGGCTCCAGGGAGCTGGTGGCACATAATGCAAGGGGGGAACTGAAGGAGGCATTGTGTTTAAAGTGACCTAATCTTTGTATTAGTGGTGGTGTAATTTCCATCAACATTACCCTACTGTGCCCCATTTTAAAGTATGTTTGTTATGGTCTTTTGTACATGATTTTAAGGAACTGTTTATGTAATGTGAAATCTTTTTTGGATGTATGTAATGTTGTTTCTGTGTTTGATGGATTTTTTTGTATCGGAATAAACTTGTTTGACTGACTGTATATATAATCCCTGCTGCAGAAATACATTTAAAAATAATTTAGAAGCCGATTTGTAAAAGGTGCGTATCTGTAAAGATATCACGCCAGGTCAAACCTAGACCAATAAACATTCATCTATCCTTTCTGTAATGTGAAAAAACTTCATAGGTGAAGTTAATTTGATTCAATATTCTATTATTTTTTTTCATTTTGGTCTATAGTGTCGACATAATAAACATATATGAATGGAAAAACAAATGTTATAATCAAACTGGTACAAGAAAAACACGTAATTAATTTTAGATTTTCCATCTACAAAAAGAGAGGAAGAGGAGGAAGACCGATGGCTGAAGCCAACGACAAGCAGAGCAGGTACGGTAGCAGATTTGACGGTGCCACACTGGGGTGAGAAGTATCATCTTGCAGCGACAGAGTGAGTTTGTTGATGACACGCAGTAGAAGTTGAATTGGGGGGGCGGGGAGGCATACAGAAACCACCCTTCCCTTTTGAGCGAGAAGGCTTCCATTAGGCTACCCGGCTGGGGAAACCTGCTGGCGAACTGCTTGCATTTGGAATTTGCTGCCGTGGCGAAGAGGTAGGTTTGGGGCCAGCCGCTACAGTGTTTTGATGCCTGCCAGGTGAAACAGGACACGAAACAAGCCTTCCCCCTCCAGCCCTCCCTCCTTTCTTCCTCTCTCCCCCCTTGATCATCTCCTTCCTCTCTCCCTCCTCCCCACGCCCATCCTTTTCCCCTTCCCTTCCCTCCCTCTTCTCCTCCTCCTCCCCCCTCCCTCTCAGTTCTACTGCTTTGCTTCCCCCCTCTTCCCTCCAGTTTAATTGCTCTTCACACTGTTTTGTTGGACTGACTCATTATTGTATGATGCTTCCACTGTTATTGTTTTTTGTACCATGTTGTTCTGATGTTCAGCGCTTTGGCGTAAGGCGCTTTATAAATAAAATAAAATACAAAAACAAAATTAAAGAATCGCCCAGTGCCAGAGGGCCTGAGCCTCTAGCGAAAGAGCAGGGGATCAGGTCCCACCCTTCTTCCTGATGTAGAACATAGTGGTGGTGTTGTTGTCTGAAGATCCTTACTACCAGGCCCTTCAGAGGAGGCAGGAATGACTTGTGAGGTCAGAATACATCCTGTAATTCCAACACATTTATGTGCAGATTCTTCTCTTCTGGCAGCCAGAGCCCCCTGGCGTGGGACTGCCCGGTGTGAGCCCCCATCCATCCAGAGAGGCCTCTGTGATGACTGTAGCCTGGAACGGTGGGTCTTGATATGGGGAACCCTGAGTGAGGTTTGAGCACACTCCCCACCATTGTATGAAGTGTCTGAATTCCAGGTTGAGGGTAATATTGTCCGTCCATTTCCCTGTGACTTGGCGCCACCTGGCAACTAGAAACGCTTGAAGCGGTCTCATCTGCAGCCTGCATTGTTATCGAAAGGGGGTGTGCAGCCCACAGTCGTAGACAGGGGCTTGGTCATCAAAGCAGTGGTTGAAGGCCTTGTTGATGCGGGGGCTGTGCAGGGCTTTGCTTGCACAGCATTGCGGCCGCTGAAATTGTGGACGTAGATGTCGACGAGGACCTTGACGTGGCCACCTTACGGAATTGCTTTCTTGGTTTATCCTTCAATGAAGGGTCATGTTTTGAAGGTCTCACAGACTATACACTACCCACCGGCAAGCTTCCCGTGGATGGGCATGGCGATGAGAGCGTGTGTGCCCCGCACTAGGACCCATAGCCGCTGTGTCTCCAGTCGGCTCAGCAGCATGACGCTTGGCCTTACAGACACCCTCCAGGGATACATCCTCAGCGATCTCGACCGCTTACCTGAGGGAGAGTGCTCCAGAGGTCGAGTCGATCGGCCCGAGAGTGCCCAGAGGCCACGCCAGGGGCCCGGTCTTGGTTCAGCCATGCCACAAACGGTCAGTAACAGTCTCTCTTCGTCTTGGCTGGGCAACTTCGGCAGATGTCGCATCAGTCTTCATGGTCGGGATACAGGCAATAGAGGCACCTTGTGTGCCTGTCCGCCACGTAATGTTCCTCAAACCACACTGGGAGCAGACCCTGAACAGACCCCTCTTGCCTTCCTCTGACATGGTGAGGCATGAAGTAGACCTCACTAGGCCTTCCAATACTGAACACGAAGATCCAACGGTGTAGTTGTTGATCTTCACAGGCAACAAATCGCTACAACCGGTACTGACTACGAGTCAGCGGATGAGAAATTTAGGACAAAAATAGGAATTTCTTCAGTTGAAAAAAAGCTTGAAGAGCAACTCATGAGGACTCCCTGCACCGAAACGTGTGTTAAAAATGTGGGGATGGCCACAGCGGGCGGGGCTCAGGGTGAAAGTCGTCATTGGATGGGTGCAGTATGACCCAGTCTCCAGTGATTGGATAATAGGAGAAAGGCAGTTTTCAAGCAAGACTGCTTGCTTTTTTCTTACCGAGGATTCCAGGCCTGACGGCGGCGAATATTTATGAGCATGTAAATCCATGCCAGACCTCATGCTGGAGAAGTTTAGTAACTAGGAAAACAATAACTAACAGAAAAAGATTTTAAGATGTTCCTGGAAGCTATGGGAGAAATGGGAGAACATAAAAAGTTAGGAAGAAGAAGTAGAAGGCCCCACCCCAGAGTGCTATACAAAAAGAAAAAAGTCAGCTGGAGAAAAGGTATTACAATAAAAAGTGACAAAGGCAACACCAGGTGCTGGGCAACAAGTTCGTTTTGGTATAGGCCTGGCTTTTGGTTGCAGACTATTCCGGTGGTGACTGAATTTATGTCCAATTTGTCTGCCCCACCCCTTCTCACTCTTGGCTTTGCTTTCCCCTCAGTGCCCAACCACACCTCCACCTTCTTGCTCTCTTTTCCTTTGTGCAGCTTTTCCCTATCATGCTGAGTCACTGTGGCTCATTCTTTGAAAATGTGTTTTCTGCCTTACACGCAGGTGTTTATCCACTTTCTTTTAGTGGTCTGGAACCACCAAGTACATTCTCTGTTCGCCATAAAAGACCGTCTCTGTTGCATCCAATGCAGTAAAATAAGCAACTGTGCACCACTGAGCGGTGCACCTTTCTTTTTCTTATAATAACTGGGAGGCTCTAGCCCCATCTTCTCCCTGCTCAAACATATCTCTGCCTTTCTTCAGTGTGAAGGTTATGAGAAGTTTTTTGCCTGCCTTCCTTGATCCTTTCTCTGAAAGAGCTAATCTACAGTGATCTTTATCCCTTAAATCACGATCTACCCATGAAAACAAAATTCATCAAGGAATATTCAAGAACGTGTTCAAGAGTACTGGCTGCGAGAACCAGAATGGGGTAAATGGACATTTGTTCCTTCATAGGTAAGAGTCGAATGCACTGGGGCAAACAACCATCACTAAAGGCTAACATACGAAGAGGGCAATCTAGTAACATTGCATTTTCTCTTCCTTAGGAGCCTCCTCAAAAACAGTGTACCCTTCTCTAAAAAATGTGTGATGCCACACCTCCCCTTCAAGGGTATAGGTTTGAGAGGGTTTGGTGTATACAAGACCTGCAGAGGATATCCTTTGGGAGAATGCATGGGGTGGCATCTAGGGTTAATTTCGGCTTAGATCAGGACACCTGGTTCTAAATAGCCAATGCAGACTGAGAAACCTGAGGCATTTCTGCCAGGTTATTCTTGGGGATCCTTTGTTCAGGTGGCCAGGTGAGGGCAATCCTTCTTGGATCCCAACCCTGGGGGCGGATTAGCGAGGATCACCTGGGCAGGGGGTGCTTGGGTACTAAGGGAGACATGCCCTCGGGTGAGACATTGTATTCCTCCCGTTCCGATACACCTCTACTTGACATCCCCTCATTATTCATGGGATATTGTCAGCAGAGTCCCATCATACCTCAGTACCTTTCTGCAAGAAAAAGGAGAAAACGACAATGGAAATTAAAACCCAATATAAAATCCATGTATCCATCACAATATGTTAACTCCCGTCACCCTGATAAAAACCTACATGGTTTTTCCATCATCTCCAGGAAAACCTACAACTCCCACAATCCCTACTTCCATTCTAAAGTCCAACTACTGGGACTAAGAAGAGGGAGATGGGAGTCATGAGGATTACCTGTAGGAATCAGTGGGCAATGGATTCCTATGTGCAGTCTCCATGTGGTCCCGATTAGGAGGTCAGGGAGGAACAACTAATCACACCTGACTCCAATCAACTCTTTCAAAGAGTATAAAAGAGTCAGCCACTAAGGCACACTCAAAGCAAGCAGGGGATGCTGAAGGAACTGTGTAGCCCAAAAGGAGAAGTCAGCAGCTGGGAAAACCTTGGGAAGACAGAAGGGGAGACGGACTGCAAAGACACTGAGACCTGTAAGTACAAAGGGGGCTAAAGTGTGGCAGGGGAGCTGTGCCCAAGGGAACCAAAACTCCAGCTACACTTTTCTGGTAGTGTTTTAATCAGGGCTGTCGCCCAGAATGAGTTCCAGAAACCTACGTAGTTGAGGGGCAGGTGCTGGGACCCTGTGTCATGACCACAGGTTAGGTTTCCCATACTAGTCCTAAGAGATACAGGTTCATATGGAATTAATTTGCCCTAGCTGGTTATTGATTCTAATTCCCCCATGTTAATGGTTGGTTGGAGTTTCTTTAATGGCCGCTAGGTGGTGCCTCTTAGTCAGTTAGCTAGCGGGTCTAGTTGTTTTCATGTGCCGGCTATTTAAGCCCCGCCCATCAGGAGGCTCGCGCTTCGTGTCGTTCGTCTGAGTTCAGATGGAACGCTCGCCGCGTACCTCCGTTTCCTGTCACAGCTCAAATATTCCTTGTCCACTTTTAATTACCATTCATTCCTTGAGTAACTATTACTAGATATTAGTTCCCTTCCTGTTTTTTCCAGTTTGCAGTCGCCCGCGGCTCCGTCACAGTCCATAGTCCGTAGTCCTGTCATAGCGGTCTCCTCACCTCACAGTCCGTTGCAGTTTTCTCTCACGCAAGTACTCCCAGTGATGTGCGAATGCATTTGTTTCGTTTGCTGCCTTATCAGATACTTGAATTGTGAATAAATGTTATTAGAATTCCTCACGCATTCCAGGGTATTACGTTGTCATTAACGGTTCGTGCCCGGCTGCGGAGTTGCCTTGGAAGTTTGTTTCTAGTCAGAATTATTTTGGTCACACTCATGTTCATATTACACAAGGTCATAAGGTGCTTCCATGTTTCCGACTGAGTAGTTCCTTGACCCTTCTACTTAGTTTCAGGGGTTACTATTCTGTCACGCATTGTTGTGAGGAAGTTGGCAAGTCGTAATAGTTCTTCACTGCTCTTTTGTCTGTATTTTTACACACGCATCTCACCACAGCATATTGCCCCTTTTAGGGTCAAATTAGGATAGGGTTTCTGTCATTCCTCTTCCCAGTGATAATTGCTCTCCATCAGAGCCCATTTAGCCCCTTATAAAAGAAAACATTCTCCTGTGTCCCATCTTCAGGACTGGCGCCCCTGTATAGAACAGGATGGAGAGCTCAACAAATTAAATAACAAGGTGAGCTATAGCTGGCCCTATAGTTACCAGTTTGTTCCTCCTATTTAACAAGAAAACTAAGGAAGGGAAAATTGTTATTTTCTTCACAGAAATTCTGTGTCTAGTTCCCAGGAAAGTAGAAGTCAGTTGGAGTTCCAGAAGGTTCCCGCAGAGTTCAGGTGAGCGTTACACCCCGACCTCAAGTGAATCCCCATTGAGGACCTGCTAACTCCTCATCACTGAGGGTAAAAGATGGAGACCTTGTGATTCGAGGGAGGCTAAGGCGGGATAACCAGTCATGTCAAGTGCCTTTAACTGGCGAAGTGGGAGCAAAACCTTGAATGTGCATTCTGGGTCTTGTAGTCCAAAAGACAGAGTGGGCCAACACCACTTTCATGCGCAATCAAAGGTCTCTGCAAGCTATCAAGCTGAGAAGTGCCAAAAGTTAGAGTTGTAGAGAAATGTAAATTGAAGTGGTCCTGCGACAGATCAAGCAAAATCCTGTGCACACTCGAAAGTCTTTGATTCTGGTGTCGAAAGGGATTTCAGCCCGGAAGAGGGGGATGCATGGTCCAAGCCCAGAAGAGGGAGGCCAAATTGTGAACATTGTGTGAAAAAAATTCTGAGCCCGGACAAGGGGGATCCACGGTCCGAGCCTGGATGAGGGAGACCAAGTTGTGAATTGTGAACATTGTAGAAAAGGGGTCTGAGCTCAGATGAGGGGGACCTGTGGTCCGAGCCCAAAGGAGGGAGACCAATCGTGAACCGATGAATGTGAGAATCTTGAAAAAGGAAAGGAACTTTTGTGTTTTGTTTGCTACATCAGACCCTCTACAGTAAGAGACTTTGAAAGGCAAAGAGACTTTTGCACAGAAGGTCCAGATACTGAGATTTTGAACTGTACGAGTAACAAAGGGTGCTACAAGTACCAACAGTCACTGGGAAAGAAGGTAATACTGTTTGTTTTGACAAGTAAAGTGTACTTCTCTTTCGAGGTGGAGGAAGCCTCTATTCTGTCAAAGGAAGTCTGTGATTGAACTTTGTTTCAAGGCGTGGGAAGCTTGTGTTTTGACAAGTGATGTTTCTTTTTGAGAACCCTTTTTTGTTTCTTAAAGACTAGACTTTGCCAAAGGGGTATGAGACTAGCTGAAGCATTGAACTGCGTCTTAGTGCTGAGGTAGCCAGAGTGTGCACAAGGCTCGAGCGTGCTGCCTTGTTCCGTGCTGAAAGTGTAGGGAAGGGAGGCCAACTGCTCAACTGTCCTACCATATTGTTTCTTGAACACTTTTCCTTTTTTGCGTACACTACTTTACCACACCATTTTGTATTTAGAAGGATTGGCAATAGGTTTATTAGCAAAAAACCTTTTATTTTGACAAACTCGACTAGGACTGCGTTGTTATTATTTGATGGTTGTAGCTTGCTCCCATCCTTAAATTTAGGATTAGATAGGCATTTAACCACCCCTTTAAAATTCAATAAACATCCTTGAACTGTGTTTCTTTTATGTTGGTCTCAATTGATGATACCAAGCATTTCCTTACAAGACCATGCTTATTAATGTGCTCAAACCTCTGACCAAGCTCCACCCCCCTCCCACAATAAAAAGAGGAAAATGCATTTTTCAAAGGTTCAATTTCAGAGAAGCTAGAAAAGAGGAAATCAGTAAAATTCCATCATGGTTCAAAACCTTAGTCGACAAATAAACATCTGCAACAAGATCAAAAGGTACCAATATGGAAGGAACAAGTTACTTACCTGTAACTGTTGTTCCTCAGCATGGGTCTGGCATGGATTCACATGCTCATGAATATTCCCCGCCGTCAGGCTGGGAATCCTCGGTAAATCACTGGTCTCTGGGTCATACTGCCCCCAGCCAATGACTGCCCTCTCCCTAAGACCCGCCCCTGGCAGCCATCCTCAGATTTGGTAGCACGTAAAGTGGCAGTATGACCAAGTGAAGAGCCGCAGAGGGGTAGGAGGGAGGGTTCGCATGTGAATCCATGCCAGACCCATGCTGGAGAACAACAGTTACAGGCAAGTAACTTGTTCTTTCTCCAGCATGGGGTCTGGCATGGATTCACATGCTCATGAATATAAGAATACATAGCAGTACATACATGCACAACCACGGGAAGTGGCAAAGGCTCGACATTAAGCATTACATAGACTCAACATTAAGCAACTCTTACCTCCTCACCAGGCCCATCTTCAGGCGAACAGGTTGCGCTGCACTGCTTGGCCGACCCTGGGAAGCGTCTGTCGTCACCGTCTCCTGATGCACCGGGGTCTGAAAGTCCTTGTCCGCCGCGAGATGCGCGCGGGCACCCCACCCTCGAATCGCTCGGCGGAAAACCTCATTGAGCGGGATGCTGTCCTCGAAGCTGCCCGTCGCTTGTATCCAACGGGCGTCGAGGAACTCTTGTAGAGGACGCATCCGTAGCCTGCACAGGCGCACCAGGCAGATGCATGAAGACATCATTCCGAGCAGGGACTTGATGGATCTCACCCTGGTCACGTCCGTGGCCAGCAGGCGCTGCACCTTGCCCAAGATGGCCTTCGTCCTTTCCTCCGACGGCGAGGCCAATCGCGCCACTGTATCGAGCTTGGCTCCCAGAAACAGCGCGAGCTGTGACGGGACCAGGTGGGATTTTGAGTAGTTGATGGCAAATCACAGATCCGTGAGCAGTTGGACGGTCTCTGCTGTGTGTTAGACGGCGAGTTCTCTTGTCCTTGCACGGATGAGCCAATCATCCAGGTAGGGGTAGACGTGGATCCCCTGCAGGCGCAGCCGCGCCACCACTGGTGCGAGGCACTTGGTAAACACCCTGGGTGCCGACTTCAGCCCGAATGGCAGGGCCTTGAATTGGTAGTGCCGCCCCTGGACTACGAATCTGAGAAACTTTCGATGTCCTTTTAGAATGGGGATGTGGAAGTAAGAGCCTCCAAGTCTAGCGACGATAGGAAGTCGCCCTCCTCCAGCTGTCCCAGCACGTGCTGGAGGGTGACCATCCTGAACTTTTGTGCCTTGATGTATTTGTTCAACCGCCGCAGGTCCAGGATGGGGCGCCAACCGTCCGTCTTCTTTCTGACGAGGAAGTACCTTGCGTATACTCCGGAGCCCCAGAGCCTCTTCGGGACGAGCTTGATGGCACCCTTCTTGAGCATCGCCCTTACTTCTAACAGCAGTTGAGGGACGTGATTTTCCTTCCTGGCCACAGGATGAATGCGAGGGCACTTCTTTAGAAATTCGAGAGTGTCCGTGGGCCAGGGCATCTAGCACCCAATGGCCGGTGGAGATGGACTCCCACACGCCGACGAACTTTGCCAGACGGCCTCCCACTGGGGTGCCCAGGTGGGGGCCAGACGCTACGGCCGGTTCAGTCCTGCTTGGAGGCGGCCTTGCCGCCTTGGCGATGACGAGATCCTCCTGACTTGCGGCGTCCCCTGTAGAACTCCTGCGACGAGGAGCGAGCCGCCTGGCGGTCCCTTGGAGGCACCCCGTCTGCCTCCGGTGTTCCGAAAGGCGGCCGTCGTTGCTGCAACACTCCCAAGGCCCGAGCGTCTGTGTGTCGGTCTTGATGGCCAGAAGGGACTCATCCACTTTTTTTCCAAACAGGTTGTTCCCGTCGAAGGGCATGTCCAAAACTCTGGTTTGCACGTTCACCGGAAATCAGTTGCCTTGAGCCATCCCCGCCGTCTAAGGCAAACACCGTTGCCCAACTGGCGGAATCCGGTGTCAGCGATGTCCGTGGCCACCGTTATGGCATGGTCCGATGCCACCTCACCTTCCTGCAGGATCTCCAGGGCCTCCGACCTCTTGACGTCCAGTAGGAAGTCCAGTAGGGGAGCGATCTTGTACCACAGCTCCCTGTCGTAGCTGGCCACAATCGCTAGGAAGTTGGCCGCCTTAATTGCCATCGCCGTAGACGAGATGACTCGTCGTCCCATGGCGTCCAGCTTCTTCACCTCGCCGTCAGGTGGGGAGGTCGAAGTTGAGGATGACGCCCCCGCTGCCTTCTTATTGGCCCCCGCCGAGACGACCGAATCCGGGGTCGGCTGTGCCCTAAGGCATAAAGGGGCGGAATCGGGGACCCAGTACTTCTTCTCGTACTGATCCCTCTTGGCAGGCGTTGTGGACGGGTTCTTCAGGAGAGCAAGTCCCTCCTCCCAGATATCGTCAATCAACGGTACCGCGAGGACAGTCTTCCTCTTGGCCTCACGCCTCTGATAGAGAAAACCTTCCTTCTGCTGTTCCTCAGGGCAGAGCCGAAAAAGCTTGGATGCCCTGGCAATCATGGCGTGGAAGGAGCCAATTTTGTCGGGCGGGGAGGCCCGAGGGAGTGGTGATGGAAGGCCCATCCCGTCGTCACCACTGTAGTCATCCGTCCCCGTCGTGGCCGTATCCGTTCCCGTGTCAACCCTAGGATCTGGGGAAGGAGATGAAGGCTGAGCGGGCCGCACGGGCTGGAAAGGCGGGGGAGATGAACGCTTGTTTGGAGGGCTTCCCAACGGACCCGGTTCTGCTGGGTCGTCCGTTGGGGTTAGGGGCAATCTCGTCCTCATCTCTGTGCATAAGGCTTGGATTGCCATCAAAATGGCCACCGAGTTGTCCTGAGGCTCGGGCACTGGCTACGATGGGCGCAATTGTTGCTCCTCCTCCATAGGAGCCTCGTCGGCGCCACCGTCACTCTCTTCGTCTGTCTCCTGGGGGTTCCTCCTTTGGGACCGGACCTCCTCGAACCTCTTGTTGAGGCCCTTCACGACTTCAACCAGTTCCTCCTCAGAGGCCGTATCCGTGTCGGCCACCGACCCCCCCCCCTCTTTTTCCACCGGGGTCTTCACGGGGGTCTTATCGATGGGCTGAAAAGAGAATTCCCTCCATGGCGGCAGGGAAACTCTGGGCCCTGAGGTTGCTTCCACTGGGTTAGCCTCCACAGGCTTCGCCAGGACCGCCGCGACTCCCTCTATAGAGGCCTTCACTGGGTGAATCAAGGCCTTCACCACCTTGGGCGCGCTTGAGGCCTTCACCTTGGGGGAGGGGTCACCGCCTCACTCCCCCTCGGCTGATCCCTTCGAGATCGACCGGGGCCTCTCCAGAAGCTTAGCCGGGTTCTCGGATTTTCTTTTCCCCAAGCCAGAGCATTGGCTCGTGGTTGTTGGCGTTGGTGAAAGTGCGCCCTGCCTGCCTGGCAGCCGAGGAGCCCGACCCTTCGGCGCTCCCGGTGCCCGTGGACTCGCGGTGCTTTGCCTTCTGTTGGGCCCCCGTCGCCAGGGCGCCCTCACAGGACTTAGACGACCGCTCGGACTTCTTCTCACCTGCTGGGCCCTTCTCCAGCCAGCTGGCGAGGCGGGACCGACGATCCCTCATAGTCTGTTCCAACAGGTTCTTGCAAAACGCACAGTCCTTTTCCACGTGCGTCTTGTCTTTGTGAAGGCAGAAGGGACATCTCGAATGCTCATCTTCCTTGAAAGCATTATGTAATCTGCATCCAGGGCAGTTCCTGAACAGCTTGGATCCGGGTGTCGAGCTTCCCCTGTCCTGGGCCATGTCCACGAGGTAGGCCTCTGATCATCTGGAATCCTCCAGGAAGCGTAACTCGACGAAAACTTTGCCCTTGAGGGGCGTAGAAAATTCCGAAATGGGTCCCCGTTGATCGGAAGTAGAAACGGTGGAGCTTGAGGCTCGATTGACCGAAAAAATTAGATTAAACTCTTTGAAAAATCGCAAAACGCAGTAAAAGCTCGGGAGCTATAGCACAAGGACTCCCAACACTTGAACGTGCGGTAAAAATCTGAGGATGGCTGCCAGGGGCGGGGCTTAGGGAGAGGGCAGTCATTGGCTGGGGGCAGTATGACCCGGAGACCGGTGATTGGTTACTACTAAGAAAGACAGATCAGAAACTAAACTGATACTGATTTTTTCTTTACAGAGGATTCCCAGACTGACAACGGGGAATATTCATGAGCATGTGAATCCATGCCAGACCCCATGCTGGAGAAAAAGAATTCTATATTGAAAAATCCCAAATACATTACAAATGAGATCATGCCAATGATATATAAAGCGCTATATAAATGCCAAATAACATAACATATTATGGCAAAAGGACTACTGCCCTGTAGGAGTACTAGTTTGAGTAGTGGATAAAGAGCTTACCTAGTCACACACCAACAGTGATCTCAATTCAAACAGGTGAAACAGGCACATCCCAACAGGTATAGCTCCTCCGCCTCTTTTGTTAATTTGTTAACTTGAGCAGCTAGCGGGATATACTCTTCAGGAGAGGTGTGAGGTGTTAGAAAAGCAACAAACAATAGAAAGTTGGTGCAAAAATAAAAGAATGTCCAACCAAGGCTATAACTCTGGTAAGGCAAGGGTTCTGGATATTGATGCAAGCAGCAAATGTCAACGTTTGTGAGGGAATCTTTAAAAAGGTAGAGCCTAGCACTTTTTTTGTCGATACGGTCAAAGGATACCAGGGAGAGCCTCTTCAAGTACTTTAGGTTCTTGGGTTTTGGGGCTCATAAGCATTGAGGCAGGTTTTTTGACATGGATTTGTGAGCATGCACAGTTTTCGAATTTACAATGGGGTTAAGTCAAGAAGTGCCAGTGATGGGTTCCAACAATGCAGTGCTGTTTGGCAGCGGAGATGGATTGCGGCTCGAAGCCTATGGGGACGGTAGGTGATGTTGTGACAGTGGTGTGTGCTGGAAGACAGCAATTGTGGGTGCGGAGAAGTAGAGACCTGCAGCTCAAAGAAGTTTGTAACCAGGCAGGCAGTGTCAAGTTAGATATGCTAGAAGATTTGACAGGTCTCAGATTAAGAGACAGGGAGCTTTGGCATCAAATGGGACTCTAGGATGCAGAGGCGGCTGAGCATCGAGGTCAGAGATGACTCCAGCGGTTCCTGCATTACAGATTGGGCCGCAGTGAAGATGCCCAAAACGCGATCAAGCGGTAGGGAGATGCAGGGATCTCTTCCGTTGTTCTGTGGTTGCTGGTAGACCCAGGCAAGGGTCTCTGGGCAAGATGAGTCCTTTCTTCTGCCCTTCCCAGCCAGTAAGGTTTGCTGAGGGCACTTACAGGGGTTCGGTCACCTCTAGTGGCACTGTCTTGGTACCAGTGCCTTATTTGCACTAGGTCTTGTTCACACAGTAATTTCACCCCAAATGTGCACTTGAAATGGGTAGTGAGAAAAGCATTCCACACCGTTGGAGCCTCCAGTCTTTACATCTTTGACTTTGCAACAAACTTTATTCCCCAAACGAGTTTCAGGTAAATCCTGGTCTTGACGTCCAAAGATGAATCAACCAAGGGGCGTGCTCCTCCCGCCCCCACATATATGCAACATGCTACAGCAAATTAGTAAAATGTTGTTTAATGTCTTATCCAGACTGCTGTAAGAAGTGCCCTTTGCCATCTGTTCTATCCAGAGTGCTTTTTCTGCAGGAATTGAAGGGGGATTACAGAACCCTAGCAGAATCCAAGAGGATGGAACCCGTCTCTGGGCTACTTCAATTCCACCCCCTTCTTCGCACTGCCTGCTTCGAAAAAACTCCAGCAAAGAAAACCCTGGTGTGAGAGCCATCGTCACTTCAGGTCTGTCATTGTAGCACTGGATCCCATAGGATATCTCGAAGAGGGTTCTTGTCTCTAAGGGGAAAAGATCAACTTTTCTGGGCAGGGTTCCAGGCCAGACAGCTACAACACACCAGCATGGTCATGAATAAGTCACATTGACAAGCTGACACTAATATGACATGCAAATGCTTATGGCTTTTTAACTATGATCTGTGGTGGGTCATAAGGACGCAGGTTCTGATAAGTCATTCCACTATGAGGTTTATTTTTAAAAAAAAAAAAAAGGAAAAATTACCAACTTTCCCTACCTAACAAAACTAAGGTGCTCGTCAGTCGTCATTGAATGTCTTAACAGAAACTTGCACCATCCAAATGAGCCTACTGACCATACCACTATAATAACTAAAGACAGGAGAATGACTCCCTTCTCCTGTAGTCCATTTGCTTCCTGCAACCTTCTATTTCAATAATTGATTTTCAGATGACTTTGGTGACTATTTACATCAGTTCATACAATTTGGTCAAGACTGCTTGGCCTCTCCTTGATGGTTACCCTTTTGGGCTCCATTACTCTCATCTTGATACTCTTTATAGATACTTGTTCTTCTCCATTCTCCTGGTAAAGTTATCCAACCTTTATAAGTCTTTATTTCTACTTTATTTCCTTGTACTCTACTGTTACAAGTCTGAGTATTTCAGTATTGACCATTATTCACTTCTGGAGATTTCACTATTTAGATTTTTTATCTTGACTGAGATGAGTAAAATAGGTCTCGTAACGATTCTCACCACTCCTCTGGGTTCGATTCTCAGAGTTTTCTCTTTGGACTTTGACGAGTATGATTGTCCCATAACAATTCTTATTCACCATTCCTTTCCTTTGGCAAGTATGTGTGGCCCCAAAACAATTCT
This sequence comes from Ambystoma mexicanum, assembly GCF_040938575.1. Lineage (NCBI taxonomy): Eukaryota > Metazoa > Chordata > Amphibia > Caudata > Ambystomatidae > Ambystoma > Ambystoma mexicanum. The sequence continues at coordinate 267,443,817 of NC_090936.1, read as the reverse complement.
CTGTGCCCCTCAGGTTCTCCCACTCTCTCAGTTACCTGGGACTCGTAGGGAGAATGTGAACGGGGCTTCTAGCTGCTCAGATTCGATTCTCTGCACCATCAACGTTCTCTTTCTTGCTCCTATAATGCTTTCTTTTTCATGCAGTTGTCGAGGATGGTCATATGTTACTTCCCGTACCATTAAGTTCTGTGTCTCCGAAGTGGTTTCCACTTTGATTGGGGGACTCCTTAGCCACCATGGGTCTCTTGTGGTCATGCCACCACCTTCGGTGTCTCTCTCTGGGAACCCGGATGCTCCACATCCATCTCCTTCGCTCGCTCTCCTACAAGTTAGATGCTGCACGTTTGATTCTACTTCAAGCTTTTCCTTTCTGGTCACCGGTGGCTGGGCGTCCAACTCTCTCTCTATAGAAGGAGCAGCCCCGTTCTGTAACTCGTGGGATTTTCTCTTTGCCATTCTCCTCCTCCGTTGTGCTTGGTGTATTGTGAGAAATCAGAAGGTGTCTCACCTGCCAGTCCCCAGGGATCTGTCATCCAGGTGGCCAGGACACGAGCCATCACTTTTGGATCCAGTTCCTGGGGGTGGGCCAGTGCGGGAGGCTCACCTGGATGGGGGTCTTTGGGAGTGGGACACCAGATGGTTAGACACGGTATCCACCTCCCTGTAAAACCTTTTCCCCCTCCTACCAGGTAGGATACTTATGAACTGAAGCCCCCCCTCCCACCCCCTTCTGACAGGAACACTTTCTCACGGACAGTTCACTGTGAGAAAACAGACTAAACCGAGCCATTTACCGGACATGTCCAACACAAGGGTCAGGCAGAGTCAGGCAATTACTGATAATTACACACACCAGACTTCCATCACACTACATAAAAGGATAAAAGGCAGAGCAGGAAAGCACACACTGAGCAAGGTAAAACACATGAGGAAGCAGCAGTTCCGAGATGGCAGTTTAATACGAGGAGAAAGACAGTAAAACCAGAGAGGGTTGCAAGGAGGGAAGTGCCCTTGACCTTTTCAGAGAAAAAAACGCTACTTCACGAGCCCTCGAGAATAAGAACCATAACACCTGGAATTAAGGCTGAAGAAAGGTGCATTGTGTGTCAGAGGTAACCGGGGCTCTCCTGCGTCGATAACTCAGGCGGGGAAGAGTGATTGCCGCTGTGCTACTCTTCCAGGCTCCTACAACAAAACAGTGCCAGTAAAGTCAGCAGAGCTGGTGAGTCGGGGAGACTTATAGAAGACCGGTCTGTGTTAGAACCAAGGTTGCAAGCGGCAACTTTGTATGAAGCAATTTGAAGAAACAGTGTGTGAAGCGTATGTGATGAGTGACGCAAATATAATTGAACATCCAAGGAGTGACATCACTTTTGAAACCAAGATAGACACCTTAAACAGAGTGGTCCGGCACCACATGGGTGCTCATTCAAAGGTCTCCATTAGGTATACAACAGAGGTGGCAAATATGAACTGTGATTTGTGAAATCAAAGTGGTCCTGCAACGGGTGAGGCTAAATTCCATGCACATTCAGAAGTCTTCGATAAAAAATACAAACTGAAATTATTCCGTGCCTGCCTGGGGGAGATTGGTTGTGTAAGAGGAAGGGTCTGAGCCCGGCTGAGGGGGATCCGGGATGAGCCGTGAGTCACCCGAGAAAGGATATTCTCTGAACATTGGAGAAGGGGATCTAAGCCTGAAGAGGGGGATCCAAAGTAACTAGTGTGGTAGAGTGAATCACCTCGTGAGTACTTGTAAGTAGAAAGGACCTTTTCATTTGTTTTGGTACATAAGGCCCTCTGAATCAAGTGAATTTGATAACTTAAGAGATTTGGGCACAGAAAGCCCTGATGCTGGTAATGGAACGGTGTCCTTGTGACGAAGAAGCCCGAAAGTATGCTATGTTAGAGTGAACCACCTTGTCCGGTGCTGAAAACGTGGGTAAGGGAGGCCAACGACCTGACCATTCCGACATATTTTAGTGATTACTTTTCTTTTTCATGAACACTACCCCACACTATTTGTATTTAGCTGTAATTATTGGCAATTTTTTTTTTTACTGTAGGCCCTTTTATTTTGACAAGACTCCACTAGGACTGTATTATTATTTTTTGATGGTCGTGGCTTGCTCCCATCTGCAGATTTATGATTAGATTACCGTTTATCATACCCTTGTTAAAGTTCAATAAACGCCCTTGAACTGTGTTACTTGTGTCTGTCCTACTATTAATGCCATGGCTTCCTTACTTGGGACTTCCCTGGCGTATGTCTGGGTCTTCTTTTTATCAAATTCCATGGCTTCTCTCTTCCTATGTATATCATCCTCCTCGTCCCAGATGAATGGAATATTTTATCTAAAGAGATATTTATAGTTTCTGGATGACTATCAAATACTGGTTTCTTCTTCTCACATTTCCATTGTAAATGTTCTCAGAGGTAGCAAGATGGTTTTTAGGGAGTTCATCAGAACAGGAGTCTTTGTGCCCAAAGGGGGAATCCCTCACAGGAGGGGGTTCCACCTTGGGTAGACGAGAAACATTCCTGTTATTCGTCCCAAACCCAGTAGGCACCATATAATACCATGGCTTAAATGTAGATATTAACCAGTAACCATGCTGATAAGGAATATTATTAGAAGAAGTTGAACCAGAGGTGCAGACAATTAAAAACCCACCTCTGCCTATTGGAACTTTGTGATCCAGCACTTGCTCAAGAATACATTTATGACCATTAAATCTGCCCTGCTGCCACTGCAGGGCAGGCCTTGGGGATGTCAGTAGACAATCACAGCAAAAGTAGATGGGTCCACTATGCTTACTACGCTTTTAGCCTGGAGCATTATGAAAAGGAGTGAGGGGGAGGGGGAGAATCTGATACAGGAACTCCACACTGTACTGCTAATTACAAAATAAAAACGTTCAGGCTATGCCTCCCTCAGCAAACAGCATTGAGTCACATATGTGCTATGAACCCTTGTTTTAAAAATCCACTGCTTTATATAGACATGCTATACAATGCAGACAAAAAAACGTGAGAATTTCTCTCAGCAGCAAGTGAGACCAGGCTGAGAGGTTTTGCAGACAGCATGTCATACAGTTGAATTAGTATAAACAGTAAAACTGAGTAAAATGGATGATTATAAATGTGAACAGTTACAGCGTGCTGTTATTAAACAAATTATCGACTTCTGAAATCAATTATGCTATGATAACTTTGTAATAAAAAAAAATCTATAACAATTAGCAGTGATAGTAGTTGCTTACTAATGAAGATATTTAACCAGATATGCAAATGAAAGCGTTGCAAACAGGCTCCCAGTTACCTGGTTGTTGTGAAAGAATTACTGGTGTTAAAACTCCCACAAATAATTTTCTTGGTTTCACATCAAGCGATCTGTATGATCTTCAGAGTTAAGAGGTTACAAACGTGATGCCAATGTGTGCATAATGACACAGAGAATAGGCACATGATTCATGTTCTGCAATGTTGTAATATCACAAACACTTAAAACACCTCTAGGCCAGCACAAGGTGGAGGCCGTGTGGTGAAACCAATCAGGAGGGGGAAAGCTGAAGTACGTTGGGGTCTAACTGTGCATGCTGTGCGATGACTGACCCTGTTGAATGACCTAAAGGTGCTGCATGATGGTGTCTGGAAGCACACTGTCGGAGGAGCAATGCGAGAGCATGACAACGCAGCACCAAGAAAGAAAGAATCAGAATCAGGAAAGTGTTTAGGATACTCTAAAACCCGAGAGACTGAGTGACTGTTTAAACCACCTGGGAGGTGGAATTGAAGCCAAGAAAGAGAGGAAGGTCTAAGGACTCTCTGCCCTGAATGTAGGGCCTGGTTGAGTGCTAGTCTGTGTTATATAATTTACAGATATCATTTGCAGACCCACAGCTATTTATTCAGTCACACCTAGCCTATTTCGCGATCAAAATAAAACGAGTAGAAACAACCACTGGAGAAGGTGCAATCTCAGATACCTATTTTCTTTTGATGATTGGCCTATTGGATTCAGGAGTGACTGTATGCAGTGTTGGTGATGACAATTCATAGTGAAGCTTGCCTGAAACATTAGAACCAGGAAACCAGCTCTGTAGAAGAAACCACTGTTTACCATCTTAGAGGAAGTGAATTAGTGCTGCTAAAACAGTTATAGATCCTGCATAAGCATCAGAGGGATAGGTATGACTATTTACGATGACATAGAAATGTGTCTCAAACAAAAAGTCCATTTTGGTCGGGATATCCGAGTTCATGTATTTGATACAGGGAAGCAGATATTCTACAGATCTCCCAGTATGCATAGTGCCAGTACCTAGAGGATTTCTGTATAACTCATTGCTCTGCCCTTGCTGCATAACATCATCAACCTATTATTGTTCTGCCAATCTAGAGTTGGTAAGAGGGGGCAGGAGGAAGCTGCAGTCTGTCCAACAAGAACTACAGGTCAGTGGTGAATTCGAGGGGGGGGGGGGCAGAATTCAACAGAGTCTGGTAACGTCAAATGTTCAGATCCATGCAATAAGTGCAGCTTTGATTAACCTGCCCCTTCCAACAAGGAAAGGATTCAATTAATGTTGGAGGACAAAAAGCATTGCAAGAATAAAATGGATGACTGGATTTCAATGTCTGGCCTTGCAACACAATATGGATAAAAATAGGAGAAGGGAGGAAGTCAAGCAGATCATTTTGGCAGGATAGATGGGTGTCACAAAGCTGCAGAACTAACATCAAGAAACCATGATTATGGCAGCAGAGCACTATATAAAACCGGATAACACCACTGAAAGTTCAGTGCCAGCTGACATACAAACCAACGTCAAGGATTTAAGAACAACAATCTATAACTGCAAGGCCCATTGTAAGGGGCGGAAACAGGGACAATTGGGGTCTTTTTACATAATTAGTTTCCTACTTGGGGGACACCAAATGGATGAAGAGAACCAAAACAGACTTGGTGCATCACACAGCATCATAGAGAGCCATCTAGAGTTCATTTTGCAGAACGATGATGCAATTGCTACACTATAGACCTAAGGTTAATATAGTCACAATCGCTAGGAAGGATGGAGAAATCTAGCAAGAGATCTCAAGGCTCCCCTTCTAGCCTGACTTTTTTTTTTTGTTGTCAAACTCAAAACACTCAGTTGATGTCAACATAAAGCAGAAGGCAATATAAATACAATGCCCCTTTAGCAATAGAACAGGTGACCTGAGAAGTTTAATGCAAAACAAAAAACTCACTTCAATGAGCCAAAAACGGTTTTCCATTATACACTCTTAAAATATGCTGTGCGTTCTCCACAAGGTAACTTTGTGTTCAGCGGTCTCAGGAACACTGATTTCTTCTGCTTTAAGTGCAGGGTCTGCTAATCTAGGCAATAAACGTTGTGTTCCACCAGACCATTCAATTCCTCATGCCCACTGACATGGCTTTTCTAAGTCAGAAGTTTCAAATATCGACCATTTTTCAGAACTAGTCCTAATAAAATCTGGGAGCCTTCTTTTCACTTGTGTACAGAATAAAATGGAACAACGGATCAGTTAGGGACCAAGTTAGTGTCCAGGGAACTACTCGTGTGGAGTGTTGTGCTAAATTAAGATAACCTCCAGCAATGCCTCTAGGAAAAAAGAATGGCCCAACAAAGCTCCTTCCTTGAATGCTTGAAGACTACCCATTCAAACAGCGTTATACACATTGTAGCCAATGAAGATTACCCGCAGGGCACACAAGATTTATATGCACACTGCAACGGATGAATTTAACAGGTAATGTGTTACAGTGGATACCATATTCTCTTAGGTATTGTTTCATTGAACAGAGTGTGCTGCGAGCGTCTTATGCTGATGAGTCTTATGATATATAAGGAACCCATGTTGACAACAGTAAAGACAGACCCAAGTGATCACAGTTCAAGATTATTTATTAAACTGTAAAGGTAGGTTGGAAAAACGCCCCATCTAAACCTTAATCTAAGATGGGAGCAAGCTTCGACTATCAAATAATAATAAGGCACACCTAGTGGCGTTGTGTCAAATACAAGGGTCTATACTAAGAAAAACATATTGCCAATCCTTGCGCTAAACACAAAAAAAGTAGTGTGGGATAATGTTCTTAAGAAAGAAGTGTTCACAAATGATAAATCAGGATGCAATACTTGAGGTCTCCCTTCTCCACATTTTCAGCACGGGACAAAGGTGGACTTTGGAACACAGTACATGCTCAAGCTTTCCCAGCCTGAGCTAACAGTTCCACTTTCAGCAATCAGGGTATACAGTGGTTAAGTCTCTTTTCTATCAAAAAGTCTCTTGCCGCCGTGGGCCTGATCTAGTCAAATAAGTATTCAAATAATGAACAAAGAGTTCCTTTTCACAATTACATCGGGTGATGTCTTTCACCTATGATCCCTCTCTTCCGGGCACAGTGCCCCTAGAAAGTCATTTAATGATACCCGGACCTCTGATATTTAGTTAGTTTTTGAGGGCCTGTGGTTCAAAATAATAAACAAAAGTTCAAAGTTCCTTTCTGTTTGCCCGTAATCTTCGCGTGATGGCTGTTCACCTCTTGTATCCCTCTCGTTTAGGCTCAGAACCTTCTGGTATTCATAAATCTTGGGGTGATGTCTTTTCCACCCGAGTCACCCTCTTCCTGGCTCGGACCCTTCTCAATTGTTAGCCTCCCTTAGCCGAGTTCAGTATAGCTCTCAACACAATCCATCTTTTTAAAACAGTTCCCTGTGGACATCCCTCAGCCGGGTTCACTCTTGCCAATCTTGTGTTTTCCATTCAACTCTTATGATGCAGTATTCACTTCCCTTCGCTTCACTATCATCTGTCGGTCAAGGACTTTTGACTGTATAGAGGATTTTACAAGACACCTGTATGACCGCTTCGACCCCTCTTCTCGCCTTTCTCAAGGCCTTCTGGTTAAGGTAGTTTCAATAAGTGGGTAATCGCTCAGAGTTTCCTGAGTAAGAACCCTTATGGTGCCCGACTCCTCTGTTGCTGGTTTGCCCCCTTTCACATTAATCGCTCATCATGCTTTCAAAGTTCATTTAACCATTTGCTACTTATTACTCCTCGGAGCCAAGGTTGGTACCACAGAGACAAGCATCTCTCCCTGGCTTGGTTATCAGTGGAGGAGGGTCTTGTGTACCGTAGACTTCTGCTGCAACACATGCTTGCTATTGTTCGCAGTGTTATAATTCCTTTTGCAGAGGTCTCATGGGCCTTGGTCAGAAAGGTCAAGGTTGCTTTTCTCCTTGTCACCCTCTCGGTATGAGCCGTCTTTCTGGAGGTGAGGTTTACCTTGCTCGTCTTGTGCTCCACCTTTTATCCCTCTGAGGAAGGGAAAGGGCCGTCGGGTGTGTGTGGGTCTGGTCAATTGCCGGACTTTGCCTGACCTTGGGATTGGGACATGTCGGGTAAAGAGCTTGAGTGTTAGTCCATCGTCTTTCGTAATATGCGAATGTGTTAGCGTTGGAAAATGTGTTGGGGGGAGGGGGGTTAAACTGCTTATGTATCCTACGTGGAAGGTTGGGGAAAATTTGTCGCAATAAGGGGTATAATGCGTCTCACTAGTCAGTTTCCCACTTCCACTCACCAAGGACCCCGCCATCCAGGTGATCCTTGTTAGGGAGAATTCTCTGTTTAGGCTGAATTTCCCTACCTAGTGAGTCCCCCAGCAGCTTTGCTGGATTTCTGGGGTTTAATTTTTTTCTCCTGCCAAGAGTGAGACTCTTTTACCCTCACTCTTGGACATGTTGAAGTGTGTTTTCTTGGTTAAACCTTGTGTTGAATGGGCTATGGGGTCTTTTACTCCATAGGGCCTCATGTATTTTTGTGATGTGGGTCACACAGCACCCTCTGTGCCGTGACCCAGGGGTGTCCTAGGGACTCCCCAACATAGACTCCATACCCTGGGACTGACTACTGTCTCCCAGGGCATGTAAAGTCACCAAAGACTTTGCTAGTCTTGAATCCTGAACAGAACCAGTACAAACCATCATATTGTGGACGTACTGGCTGGGGCAATTCGATTGCCCCAGGGTCTGTTAGTCGAGGGGGCACGTCTCCGTCCCCCCTGATCGAGTTTTGGCTGGTGGCAGTGGAAACTACTTTTTATATTCGACCGCGAATATTTCCCTATGGGATTTCCCATTGTTTTAGGCTAACACATTTAATTATTTATTTACGGTAGCCTTAAACATACCGCCGGTTTATATATTTATTTTTATAACTCCGGTTGGGACTTTTTGCCAAAACTTGATTCTAAAATGGCGTTGGTGTTCGCCTCTGTAACTCTGACCCAAAGTGGAGCCCTTTGTTCCACTTTTGGCGGGCTTCTCCACAGAAGCCCTCCAAAGTGGTGCCACTCTGTCTGGGGTACTTAGGAGGGGTGGAGGGGGATTTAGGCACCCTGGACTGAGTTACCTTGGTAACTCAAGTCGCACTCCGTCCTGATTGGCCCAAGTGGTGAGCCGCCCGGCTCACCACTTAGCATGTTTGAGTGACAGCTAGGCTGGGTGAATGGGGGCTTGTTGCATAAAAGCAGGGCTTTGGGGACTGGGACTTCAGAAGTCGCCACAGGACCAAGAATCCGACGAGGGAAGAGCTGAGCCGACCTGCTTCGACGACACCACCCGGTGGAGCCCTGCTGAACCGTCTCACCACTTTTTCCCGACGACCGAGGAGAACTCTTAACGGAGTGGCTCCTTCCCTTGACTGGTGGGGACAACCAGTTTTCGCCTTCTTTCCGTTCTTTTGAGGTATCTCGTGGCCGCCTTGCCTGTGCCAAGCACCCCGGCATCCGGAATACCACACTTTACCCCCATACCGCGAAAGTCGGTACCAACCCTTTAACCGGAGGACTCCGCGGCTGGTTTCTTCCCGGGCAGTGCTACGACCTTTCTCTTCTGCTCTTCAGCGAGATATTCTTCTCCCCTGACCGACGTCGAGCCTTGCTGTCACTGCCTGGAACAACTGCCCCCGCTGGAGGATCCTTTCCGCTTAAGGTACTGTGTTCCGCCTGGCTTCCCTTGCTACCGACTGTACGGGGTAGATTTAGTCCCCGGCTTTCGAACCTGGGAGTGCCTGGGACACTTTGGCTAAACTTTCTGAGCCACTCTAAACTCTTTTTGACTCTTTGCAAGACTTTGAATCTCTAACTAACAGTGTGATCTTGGGCACATTTTCGCTCCGGCTACTCTAAGAGTGGGCCCTGCCTAGTGACTTTTGCTCACCTGTGACTTTATTCTTCTTTAAGCCTATTGCAAGTGTTCTGGACCTTAGAGTGGTGTGTCTAACCTATTTCTGCTTTTTCTCTCCCTTTCTTGGAAACTACTAGAGTGTCATCTAACGTTAAGCACTCACCTCTGTTTTAATTAAGTGGTGTTAACCTAGAGTTGTCTAGATAGGAGAAAGGATTGAATTTACTTTCATTATAACTGTGTTGGAGTGTTTTTACCATATTCGTTGTTAGAGTGTTTTTACTTATGTGTGTTTTTAAATAAATAACTATATTCTTTTGAAACCAAGCTCTGGTCAGTGTTTGCTTGTGCTATTGTGTTTTGGTACATATTGTGTATACTTTGCATACTGCCTAACTCTTCTTGAGAGAAGTCTGACTGCTCAGCCACAGCTACCAGGTAAATCTGGGTGGTGCGGACTGCTACCAAAGGGGTTTACTGCTCTACCTGTGGTCTTAAATCTTTTGCAGTGTTCCCCAAGGGAACTGCACAGGTTTCTGCCTAACACTGGTGTACAGCGGTGGGATTTGTATTGAGTATACATTTTATTGTGCTTTAGATACCTTAGTGCAACTAACCACAAAGCTTAGCACTGAAAAAGTAAAACCTCTAACATGTCAGTTATAGAAAGCTATAGTCAAGAGTCCCTTGCAGCCAAAACTGCTGATTGTTTAAGAGTGCTCTGTAAACATAAGGATCTCCTGACTAAGGGCAAGAAAATGGAGCTGATTGAAAGATTGTTAGCTAACCAAAGTCTGGGTGATGGTTCAGAGGAACCTACCACTCCAGCAACTGTAGATGACAGTGTTGAAGTTAACATGGAGCAAAATGTTGATGTTTCTGAGGAAGAGTCAGAAGAGGAGGGTGAGGCTGTTGTAACTGTCCCCCCTAGGCCTCTGCCTGCTCTACCTGCTGTGCCTACTGGACCTTTACCAGGTCCCACATTTAGTCCTCAGTACTTTGAACTGGAGAAAATGAAGCTAGAATTGGAGTATAAGAAACTTAATGCTCAAACTGACAAAGAACTAAGGCTAAGGGAAATGGAGCTCAAGTATGACTTAGAAATGAAGAAATTATCTGTTGAGAATGTTTCTCTCTCTGGCTCCTCTAGAAGTTCCAGTCCTAAAAGACCCCGGATGCCTAAAGAATTGGTTGGTATGTATGAGCCTAAGTTGGATGTGTTGGATTGGTTGTCTCTGTTTGAATATAATCATGGGCTCCAGAACATCACAGGAAATGACTTACTCACCTGGTTGTTCTCTAGGCTTCCCCCTGTTGCAACTGATGTGGTAATGGAGATGGGGGAGGAGGATAGGAAGGACTATGAATGTGTGAAACTAGCTTTAATAGCTAGGTTTGGGAAGACCCCTTCCCAGTATCTTAAGAGGTTTAGGAGCCTCAAAAAGCATGATGGTACCCCTTGGGCTACCTGGGTGAGTGAATGTTTGAAAAACTTAGAGGGATGGATTAAGGGTTACAAGGTGAACACTTATGGAGGTATGAAGAATTTGTTTATGTTGGAGACTATTTATGATGCCTGCTCTCCTGAGCTCAGACAACACTTGGCTGATTCCAAGGAATTGGATTCCCGGAAACTAGCTAAGGCTGCTGACTTGTGGGTTGCCAACAGGGCCACTCACAAGGATTCTGGGGTAACTCAGAAGAAGGATGGGGAGAAACAGCCAAAAAAAGACTCCAAAGAGAATTCTAATAATTCCTATCCCAAAGAGGGCCCCAAAACACAAAATAACCAGGGTAAGCCACATGGGAAACCTAGTCAGGCTACTGTACCTTCTGGCCACAAGCCAGAAGGGGGTCAGAACAAGCCACCCTTCCAGAGAGCATTTGGACAATGCTATGTCTGTCAGGGTACTGACCATATCAAAGGAGATCCCAAGTGCAAGGGTAAACCTGCAGGGATCAGCACAGTCTCCTTAGCCTTCACTCCTGAGGATGAAGTACAGATGGCTAGTGCCCACTTTGAACTCTTTGCTGAAGAACCCTTGGGTCTTCAAGCAACTGTAAACTTAGAGCCTATGGGTCTGGTTAGTCCCCAGAATAGGGTTGTGTATAACTCCCTACCTGTTAACTCTAAGGTGTATTATGTGGACAGTGTTCTTGTCAATGGCCAGGATACTCCTGCCAGGAGAGACACTGGGGCCAGCAGAACAGTAGTGGATGAAAGCTTCTTTCAACCTGAGGATGTGGCCAAAGCACCCAAAGGTCCCACTAAGATGTCTGGAGGCCCTGTCCAAATGGTTCCTATCCTACCAGCCCTCATTCAGTGTAACAACATGACAGTGAGGATCCCTGTCAGTGTTCAGACTGAGGTACCTGGGAAGGTCCTGTTGGGGAATGACCTAAGAACTCTAGGAGTAGTGTCACATACCCCCAGGCCTCCCAGTATGGAGAAGCAGAACTTAACCAAATTGGCTAGAAAGGCTACCTTGAAGGACCCTTCTAAGCCTGTGGGACCCTCTACTGAGAACCCCACTACAAGCCCTGGTGTTAGTAAGTTGACCTCTAACCCAGGCACATTTCAGGATAGTATGCTAGGAACATGGGCGCCCCAACCAAGCTCCATCATTGTTCCCCTAGTCTCAGAGTCTCTGACTCACCCTACTTCTGAGGAAGAGGTGGATAGACCAACTAGGCCCCTATCTGGACCTGAGAGAACTGGTAATTCTCAGTGCTGGTGGAAAACCAGAAAAGAAAAGTCTAAGGCCAAAAACCTTCAGACTGTTGGACCTTCTACTGAAGACCCCAACTCAAATCCTAATGTTAGGGGGGAAACTCCTAAAATAGGTAAGGGTAGATCTAAGAGGAAGGGGAAGCAGGTGCAGTGCCTAACCCCAACCCCTCCAACCAAGAGGCCTAAGACCCAACCTGCTCCCACAAGAGAGGTGGTGAGGAACCTTGGAGGCCCCTCTAGATCTCAGGGAATCCTTTATAAGGACCCCTTGAAAAAGCCTAACATAGGTTCAGAAGTTGTACCAACTTCTGAGGGACTGGTCAACCAGATCCCCTATAACAAAAAGACTGATGTTCCTCAAAGGGTTTGTAGGTCCTTTAGCTTGCAAAAGAAAACCTTTGAGTTCTCCCTTAAGCATAGGTCAAGGTGTCACCATCAAAATGCTGATGGACTCTCTAGGATGTATATCATCGACTAGAGGTATGAGGTTCATCCAGGAGTGGATTAAATCCTCCTGTCCCTTAGTCTGGGGGGGGCGAGTGTTAGGGAGAATTCTCTGTTTAGGCTGAATTTCCCTACCTAGTGAGTCCCCCAGCAGCTTTGCTGGATTTCTGGGGTTTAATTTTTTTCTCCTGCCAAGAGTGAGACTCTTTTACCCTCACTCTTGGACATGTTGAAGTGTGTTTTCTTGGTTAAACCTTGTGTTGAATGGGCTATGGGGTCTTTTACTCCATAGGGCCTCATGTATTTTTGTGATGTGGGTCACACAGCACCCTCTGTGCCGTGACCCAGGGGTGTCCTAGGGACTCCCCAACATAGACTCCATACCCTGGGACTGACTACTGTCTCCCAGGGCATGTAAAGTCACCAAAGACTTTGCTAGTCTTGAATCCTGAACAGAACCAGTACAAACCATCATATTGTGGACGTACTGGCTGGGGCAATTCGATTGCCCCAGGGTCTGTTAGTCGAGGGGGCACGTCTCCGTCCCCCCTGATCGAGTTTTGGCTGGTGGCAGTGGAAACTACTTTTTATATTCGACCGCGAATATTTCCCTATGGGATTTCCCATTGTTTTAGGCTAACACATTTAATTATTTATTTACGGTAGCCTTAAACATACCGCCGGTTTATATATTTATTTTTATAACTCCGGTTGGGACTTTTTGCCAAAACTTGATTCTAAAATGGCGTTGGTGTTCGCCTCTGTAACTCTGACCCAAAGTGGAGCCCTTTGTTCCACTTTTGGCGGGCTTCTCCACAGAAGCCCTCCAAAGTGGTGCCACTCTGTCTGGGGTACTTAGGAGGGGTGGAGGGGGATTTAGGCACCCTGGACTGAGTTACCTTGGTAACTCAAGTCGCACTCCGTCCTGATTGGCCCAAGTGGTGAGCCGCCCGGCTCACCACTTAGCATGTTTGAGTGACAGCTAGGCTGGGTGAATGGGGGCTTGTTGCATAAAAGCAGGGCTTTGGGGACTGGGACTTCAGAAGTCGCCACAGGACCAAGAATCCGACGAGGGAAGAGCTGAGCCGACCTGCTTCGACGACACCACCCGGTGGAGCCCTGCTGAACCGTCTCACCACTTTTTCCCGACGACCGAGGAGAACTCTTAACGGAGTGGCTCCTTCCCTTGACTGGTGGGGACAACCAGTTTTCGCCTTCTTTCCGTTCTTTTGAGGTATCTCGTGGCCGCCTTGCCTGTGCCAAGCACCCCGGCATCCGGAATACCACACTTTACCCCCATACCGCGAAAGTCGGTACCAACCCTTTAACCGGAGGACTCCGCGGCTGGTTTCTTCCCGGGCAGTGCTACGACCTTTCTCTTCTGCTCTTCAGCGAGATATTCTTCTCCCCTGACCGACGTCGAGCCTTGCTGTCACTGCCTGGAACAACTGCCCCCGCTGGAGGATCCTTTCCGCTTAAGGTACTGTGTTCCGCCTGGCTTCCCTTGCTACCGACTGTACGGGGTAGATTTAGTCCCCGGCTTTCGAACCTGGGAGTGCCTGGGACACTTTGGCTAAACTTTCTGAGCCACTCTAAACTCTTTTTGACTCTTTGCAAGACTTTGAATCTCTAACTAACAGTGTGATCTTGGGCACATTTTCGCTCCGGCTACTCTAAGAGTGGGCCCTGCCTAGTGACTTTTGCTCACCTGTGACTTTATTCTTCTTTAAGCCTATTGCAAGTGTTCTGGACCTTAGAGTGGTGTGTCTAACCTATTTCTGCTTTTTCTCTCCCTTTCTTGGAAACTACTAGAGTGTCATCTAACGTTAAGCACTCACCTCTGTTTTAATTAAGTGGTGTTAACCTAGAGTTGTCTAGATAGGAGAAAGGATTGAATTTACTTTCATTATAACTGTGTTGGAGTGTTTTTACCATATTCGTTGTTAGAGTGTTTTTACTTATGTGTGTTTTTAAATAAATAACTATATTCTTTTGAAACCAAGCTCTGGTCAGTGTTTGCTTGTGCTATTGTGTTTTGGTACATATTGTGTATACTTTGCATACTGCCTAACTCTTCTTGAGAGAAGTCTGACTGCTCAGCCACAGCTACCAGGTAAATCTGGGTGGTGCGGACTGCTACCAAAGGGGTTTACTGCTCTACCTGTGGTCTTAAATCTTTTGCAGTGTTCCCCAAGGGAACTGCACAGGTTTCTGCCTAACAATCCTCCCTCACTAGTCCATGCCCAGGAACTGGATCCAATAGAGCTGGCCATGTCCTGGCCACCTGGATGACAGACCCCTGGGGACTAGTCAGGGAGACACCTTCAGGTTTCTCACAGATACTACTCACGAAAATTCTCTAGACACTTCAGTATTACATAGCACAAGAACAGCTATGAAGGAATGAATTACTGCACAAAAGAGGTATGGTAGAACAAATGAATTACCGCAGTAATTTTTCTAATGGACGTTCCGTCCACGGATTCCGCATCCGATATCTATCCCCCAGCACAGTTGCTCTTTGAAAACTTGTCAGCCACAAGGGGGAACAGTGCGGCTCTGCTTGATGCCTCCATGTGCTGGACGTTACGTTGGGGGCAGTGAATATTGTGGCACTGTGCCCCATGGCCTTAGTTCTACCCTTTTCCCCTAGCACTCTTGAAGGTGAGGGACAGCAGAACTGAAAAGTGTACTACCTATCCGCCAGCAAATCATAGCATTCTAAGATGCAGACATTGACCCATCATGCCCGGGTCAGTTTGACCACAGCCCTGCCAGCACGGGCATCAGTATACCTAAAAAAAGCTGGTCATCTTTCCTGCCATTTCTAGTCAGAGAGGCGTATTAGCTGAGAATCCACACTAGGTCCAGCCTTGGAAGGATGAGGAGGAGGAGAAACAAAAGACAGGAAGATGGATCATTTGAGGGTGGTGGACATCCTAGACTACCTACGGGAGGAAGGATGGCCTCACTCTCAGCGCCACTTAGTTGGAATAGACCGAATAGGGATGTTTAACAGATCACACCTGGAGCTCACTCACCCATCCATGGGAAGTTATAGCAACCAAGAAAATCACCTTAAGGGTGAGCAACCTTAAAGAACTAAGAACGCAGGGGCTCGAACGGAGCGCCCACAAGAAATGTCAACACAACATTTTTATTTCATGCCGGAAAAACTAACTGGGGTAGGGGAAAACTGGTTGCACAATCCCTGCAAAACCTGCTGTGACAAATTCAGGGAATTCATCCCTTCTCCCCTGGGGAACCACACCTTTTGAGACTAGGGAGGTGAGCCTGCTATGCAATTCACTCGCTAGGTGATTGGGCGAGCGGGATCTCAATGGTGCGACCCCCATTTGGGGGACTAGGACTCCCATGTCAACCAATCTGTACCATCTCCCTTAAACGCCATGGCCAACAGGGTTGTTGCATACATGCAAGATGATCACATTGCTAAAGAAGTGGGCCCTTTAAAAATGCTGGGATTGGTTGCTGAACCCTCTGTTAAGCTGAAAGCCTGTGGCCAACAGGATTGTGTCTCTCGTTCCCAGGCAGAGAATACAAGCAAAGCCTCTTACTTGGAGGGTGAGTGCAGCCACAGCGGAAGAGGATGATTGCCGGAAAAGGGCCAGCAGCCAGGAAACTGCACAGAACAGGAGCCACTGCTGCCGCAAAGAGCCGATGCAGCCTGGAGGCAGGACCACAACACATACATGTTTGGTGGTGGAGAGCCCGCAAAACTCTGCCGATTCCAGGAATGCTGGCGATTCCCATCCACGAGGTCTCAGAGACAGACTGCACTGCGACCGAAGCGGTCAGACCAACGGGGCTGAACTGCAGCACCTGAGCAAATAAGGAGGAAGCCGGAAAAACAAAAAGGATGGTTCCCACCAAGAAGGAGCAACCGCCTACGCCCACCACGGATGCTGCCAGAACACAGGCTCATGGGCCGCAGCAAAGAGGGAGGAGGGTGTCAAAGCTCGGCGAAATGCTAACAGAGAACCCAAACGTTAAGCAAAAGGAAACAAAGAAGAAGGGTGCCCGGTAGGTCTGAAGACACGCTGAAACTGAAAGAAAGACCCAAAGAGGGAGAAAACTAATAAAAGACCCACAAGGGGGCTACTCAAAACCAAAGAGTAAGCAAATATCCCCAAGCAGATGAACCCAAAGTCTCTATCCCAGGAGGGGTGACCAAAAACCTGAAAGAAGCAGAAAAACAACAGAAGGGTTGTATATAAAAGACACTTTCCTCAAGATAAAAACCAGGAGGGGCTACTAGAAACCACGTCAAAGGGATGAACCAAAAGCCTATACCCACAGAGGGGTAACTCATAACCTGAAAAAAGCAGAAAGAAAATCACAATGGTTTTATGTGAAAGATTTATTCCTCAACAGGGAGACTTTGGCTGAAGAGGGAAACTTTGGCAGAAGAGGCCTGAGCCCAATCAGGATTACAAACTGCAATCACACACCGAGGGTAGTGAACTGTAAACAGTTATATGAAACAAGTCAATTGGTCCCAGTCGGACCCTATACAAATATTTCATACCTGATATCACCCTGCAAGAGTGGACAAAGAACAGGGAAGCAAAGTTGAAGGATTGGCAAGAGCAAGTTTGTCAGTTAAGTGCTAACATATCAGAATTGAGCTGCTCGTTGTGGAGGAGCTCAGGAGTTTATTCTTTGTGCTCGTTACCTAAAATGAACTGACAATTTGCTTGCACTGTGAAGGAAAGCCAAAGCCTACTGGGCTAAGAGGAACCTACTTTTCTTTAGGATTTTGTAGGAAACATCAGGAATGCATCATTTTGTTTAAACTGTACTCCAACGATAAGAAACCTGGGAGATCAAGAGACTTTCTCTATAGACTTTTTGGGGAAGTGTTAACGCACCCATCAGCAGAGGCCAAGAAAGGGGGAAGGAGAACCACCTCTCTAGGCCAATTCTGTCTTAGTTATTTAGTGGTAGGGCCAGATAGATGAGGATAGCTTTAGACAGGACTAGTTGTGTTTGAGCGACATGCGGACTAGCACCGTTTGTTGATTTGTAGAAAAGGGAACGTCCACTATAGCTATAGGGTTTAATAAAGCCAAAACGTAAACCAAAATGTCCATTTGTCTGCCTCCTTGCTCTGACTTACCACACTGCATAACCATGGTGATAATGAAGAACAAGCCCTGCTTATGGACCTTTTAAAAACCAAAATAACGGCAAGATATCCCTTCACAGTGCCAATCTGCATGCCTTCCCTGGACAAGGAAAGCAGAAAATCCAGTACAGAGATGTGGGACAAGTAAGCAGGTACAGATCCCAATTATTTACACCAGTTGCAGGCATAAATGGACTTGTTGGCAGGCTTTAGAGCAGAGAGTAGTAAGTCTAGGACATCATCCAACAAAACCCCCCACTCATATCTGAGCCTCTCAGCAGCCAGGTTTTAAGCTTCTGAGGTTCTGATGAAGCGCATGCCTCGGACTGGGAGAGCAGATCCACTTTTCTTGGAAGGCACCAGTGAGGGCATTTGGAGCGCGTTCTTCGGGCCAAGTCTGGAGGGATCAAAATCAGTGTGGACCTTAACAGGTGTAGCTTCCTGATAACTCGCACGATGACAGGCTCCAGTACCATGTCATGGAAATTGTCTGGAGTAGAACAACTCACACTTCCTGTCCACCAGAGGAGTCCCCAGCTCAGAGAATACGACCAGAACTTCTTAACAGAGCTCCTACTCGTGGGAGGATGAACATTGTCTGCTCAAGGTAGCCACAATGAAGTTCTCAGTCCCGTGAGATGAGCTACCATCCGAGAAATGCTGTTCTTTAAAGTCCAAACCACGCTCCCATTGCTTCTCCGCAGAGAGGCAAGGGCCTAAACCACCCTGCTTATTTAGGAAAAGCATGGCTACGGTGTTGTCTGTCAAGATCAGCACAGTCTTCCTCTGCACTGAAGGAAGGAACGCAATTGGGGCTAGCCCGATCGTGCTCAATTCCAGCAAGTTGGTGTTCTCTCAGGACTCCGCTGGAAACCACAGACCACTTTCCAGTCTTGCAGGAGAGGACCTCAGGCCCCCCTTTAAAGAAACATCTGTGACTACAGTCAGTTGTGGCCACATTTGGCAAAGGAACAACCCTTTCAACGAGCTGTTCCCCAGGGACCACTATGCTAGGTTCTGGGACACACTGCAAGACTTGCAGAAGGTCTGATGTGTGCCCCTGAAACAGACCACTGACAACTGAGAAGCCACTGAAGTGACCTCATGCGCAGCCAGGCCTCCCGTACTACAAAAATATAATTAGAATAATTAATTTGGTATTTATTTAGCACAGACCTAGCTTCGAGAAGCAACAGAGTGCTTTTAGAGGTATACAAAAGTACAGATGCATAACAAAGTGCTTTTCAGACGTAACAGCTATACAGAGGGCAGGTGGGATACAGAGGCGGTATACAGCTGTACCGGGTGAAGGGGAGCAGAGGGACGGGCAGCTTCTAGGGAGTCAGATGGTGCAAGGTGCGATGTGATGGCCTCGGTGTTGAGGTAGCGATTCCTTGAAGAGGTGGGTCTTGGATTCTTTTCTGAATTGTAGGAGCGTGGGTGGGGGGGAGGGGTCTGATGCTGACAGGGAGTAGGTTCCCTAGTCTTGGGGCGTAGGCAGTGAAGGCGTGTTTTCTGGTCCTTTCCTTTTTGCAGTGGCAGATTTCAAGTCTGCATGTGTCCTAGCTTGTGGTGGTGCACTGCCCACCAGAGATGCCGAGTTTCTCTGCAAGGTAGCTGGGCGACTGCCTTATAGATGATGCAGCAAGACTTCAGACCATGAGACCCATCAAGCGCAGGAAGGCCGAGTTTGAAACTCTCTTGTAATTGGAGGACAGGAACTATCTTGGAGATGTTTGCCACTCTGTCTTCGGGCAGGCCCTGCCAAGGCGAGTGTCCAAGACCGCATTGATAAATCGGAGGGACTAGGACGGCAAAAGCCAAGTCTTCTTCAAGCAACAAGCTGCACAAGAGGAACAGATTTGGCAAAGTCTGGTCTGGAAAAAGAGCTTGGACAAGCCAGAAGTCCAGGGAGGGAAAGGCATGGATGCCTTCTCTCCTGAGGCGATGCATTACCAGGGCCAGCACCTTGGTGAACTGAAGTGGCAATGGCCCACTGTGAATCTCAGGTACAGCCCTGTGTTTAAGGTGGATCGGCACATAAAAGTAGGCATCCTGGAAACAAAGAATGACCAGCCAGTCCGGCAGGTCAACTGTTGGAAGGATTTGGGTTAGAGACAACATCTTAAACTTGTCTTTTCAGTTACAGTGTCAAGAGCCTCAGAGCCAGTATGGGTCGCCAACCCCCATCTTCCTTTTGCACCAGAAAATAGACCGAGTACCAGTCCTTGCCTCGTTCTGAGCAGGGCACCAGTTCTATAGTGCTTTTCGATAGAAGTTGTGGAACATCCTCAAACACAAGAGGGTCAGAAGACGAGCATTGGCTTAATGGGGAATGGTCTGAAAAGTGTTTGCAAAAGGGAAGCAACATTCCAGTTGGCCAACCAAGGCATTGAATGTTGTGCGAATACTATTCCTTGCCGAACAGGGATATTCTCCACTCCTCAAGAGACATATGGTAGAGTCCGTTTCACTGAGGCTTTGAACTTGAACCTGCTGAGGGCACGGCTGAGTCAAACAGGCCACCTCTTGGACCACTTGGACCACAGCCGCTGACTGGGCGGCATTTCATTTGCTGTTTGATGAAGGCAGCTTTTCCCCTGCTCTTGTGGGCGTAGGTTGGGGAAGAGCCAAAATCTCATCTCTACTCATGGGGGCAGCAGGTTGATGTTTCCCTGGAAGAGCCAGGGACTAGGCAGGCGCCCTTTGAGGACTAGAATGTTTGGAGAAATTCATCATGCCTACACCCAAACAAAACAGGTTTTTGCCATCAAACAATGCTCAAGAGTTTAGCCAGAACATCCAGTGTGAAATCGGAGGACCTCATCCAAGGATACCTCCTCAACACTGCCCCTGTAGCCATGGTACGTGCTTAACAGTCAGCGGCATTCAGGCCCAACTGCAGAATTTGGCAGGATGCCACCCTGCCATTATTGACCAGGGCTCCAAAGACTTCTCTAATCTATCGCACAGGCAGGTGTTACAAAGCACCTTAAACTGCAGACCAGAGCCAGGGCACAGGAAGCATTAATGGCACTTTCGCCAAGACTGCGATGAATCCAAGGAATATGCTCCCTCTCCCAGGTGGGAGCCATCCCCTTTGGCACTAGGGAACTGAGACCACTAAGCTTAACACAATTTAGGGGAAAGGGAAAGTGGGAAACCACTGGGTGACCCTCTTCCCGTTTTAGAGGGCAGGAGAGCCCCAGAAAGTTATACAAATTGTTTTAACTTTTCCCAACATTCCAATATCTTTGTTGGCTACAAGGGAGTTAAATTGTAGAAGGACTTGAAACCTCTTATAAGAATGGCTGGTGTGGTTTCGGACCCACTCCACAGTTCTCGCAGGGAGCCAGAGAACAGTGTGAAGTCCCACCCTGTAACCGAGGGAAGGACAAGGATTGAAACAGGAAGCAGGCCACAGCAGAGGAAATGGAGAGGCACAAAACCCTCTGCCTAGGAGTTGTGGTAGAAGACGTAGTATGCCAGGCATGGCAGACCCAACTGCGGCCGAGCTGGCAAAAGCCCTGACGGTAGAGGAGCTGTGCATAGCACAAGCTACCCGATAACGGGCGTGTTGAGAGACCGTTATTGGAGCCCTGCAGGAAGCATGGAGGAAAAGGAGACAAGCTCCACCCAGAGCAGAGCACCTTAAACAAACCAGAGAAGTAAAGAGGCATTGGCTGAACCCTGGAGAAGCACCGCCATGAGGTAAGCAATTGCTCCGGAGAACTGGGAGAGGTTAGGCAAGGCCAACAAAGAGCCCAGGAAGGTGTATGACACCACGGCAGGGTGCAGGAAGTGAAACCCCAAGGTGGGGCAAAAGATGCGAGACCCCAAGGTAGGATGAGAAAAACCAGGCCCCAAGGTGCAGTAAGATACCAAACCCCAAGGAGCAGAGAAGCACAACCCCAAGCTGGGGCAAAAGAAACCGCAACTCAAGGAGGGGTACAAGCCAAAAACCGCCTCTAGATTGGGGACGCAAGGAAATTTCCTGGTAAAGAATACGGGGAACAAGGAGTCGAAGCCACAAGCCAGGCATTCCCTTCTGAGAAAGGACACACCAAGAGACATATATGGGACTTTACTGAACTGGGCAGCAGAGAGAGTGATTGAAAAGAAATTCAACCTACTAATTTAGACTGTGCATTAGGGCGAGGAGCCATATGGATTAAGACATACCAGGGTGGGGGATCAGAAACAAGTGCGACAATCTAGACAATTTGTCCCTTTTCCCCAGAGGGGAGCCACCCACTTTGAGGCTAGGGAGGAGATTACGCCAAGCAAGACCCTCCATAGGGGGGTCTGCGCAAGTGGGACCTCACTGGGAGGGACTCCCTCTTGGCGACAAGGATTCCCATTCTGATCATAAAATCCCTGTCCAAACAACAATTTCTGCATAAATAGGTGCTGGAAAGACTATGGTATCTCACGTTAGAACTACAACAAACTTCTCACACTCCTTTGGCTTCGGGTAATGCTGCGCGTCGTCTGAATGTCATAACCAAAGACGACAACACATTTATATTGTTGCTGATGACATACCTAAGAGCCGAGCTGATGGTGAACCCAGGAGTGACTCCTACAGAAGGAGGACAGCAATCCTTACGCAGAGAGAGCCTCTGGAGAGACGTCATCCTGGAGCGGCGACACAGCGTGGAGGAGGAGGAAAGGACCGCTATCTGGATGCTGATGAACAGACATCCTGACCGAGCAAGAGACTCAGATTGGGAGAATGACACAGAGACAGAAGCAGAACCATTTTAGCTGTTGGCGCAACCACAGTAGAGAAGTGGTGGGCCTGGCGCCTGGCACCAACGCAGAAACTAGCAGAATGGAGGAGAGCCGGGTCAGCAAGCTCCGCACAGCAAGAGCATTTGCCTCTGATACAGACAGCATCAGCGAAGCAAACGTGTCTGAAGTTTAAATGCCACTGAGGGCTACAAACTTTGGTTTCCAAAAAGGAAAAACCCAACACGGTTACGGAGACCGGAGTAGCACGAATGGAGAGAACCACGGCTGAGATAGCCGACCAAGGTACAAGAACAAGGGGCTCACTCCCTATGCAAAATGGAACGAAAGAGATAACAACACTTTATTCACAGACTGGAGAACCTGACAAAAGTGGGAGAGCCAGAGAGAATTGAAAGGGCTCACGCCCTTTGTACAACAGAGTGAGAGATACTTATGTTTTATGTCAAGGCTGTGAAGACTGGAAGGTACGAGGAACAGATAAAGTCGGCCCTGCAGGCATTCCATGTGCAACAGATTGAAAGGAGAGACCACTCTACAACAAGGTTGGAAAGTCCAACTAGGCTCCAGGAACCTAGAATTCATGAGAAGACAGATGCCACATGTGTATGGAGTTGAATTAGAATCATCAGTATACCTACCAAGGAGTTCAAGTTCTACGAAGGTTGGGCATAAGAACTGTTACCAATGATCTTTGAGGGATTTGAAATACTTGCCAAGAATGTCGGACAAAAGTAGTTTACGGAAACCCCTTATTTTCCAAAGAAGAGGAGAAAACAATACAGAGGTCATTTGTGTTTTATTGAACTAAGGACTGTGCACTGTAGCATTATATTTGGAGTCTGAAAACAAGTCATCAAAGTGTTGGGCCATTACTACGGCCTCCTCCATTGTGTTAACTTTTTCTTGGTAAAGCCAGTTAGTCGTTAGGATTTTGACTGAAGAATATTTTCTTTTGGACTGGACAACCCCATTAGTTAGTTTGTTAGGCATGGATCTTCCCTCCTAGCGGTAGGGCCAGATAGGTCTTTTTTAAAAAAAAAATATATATAAAGCCCATTGTAGTCAGTCCTCCTTCAGGTACGCCACTCCAGCCACCATCCAACTTGCTAAGGCCAAGGGACTAAGTTTACTTACTAAGCTTGATTTATAGGTTTGCTTTATAGTGGTAGGGACAGAACTCAGGTTAGCATAGGTTTCCAGATGGAGGACATTCTTGTTTTTTTAACCATCTTCCTGACAAGCAACCTCTTATAGTTCCTTTCTAGAGTAAGGCCAAGACGCACGCAGGGACAATGGAGGCTTGTGATTCATAATAAAGGAAGGTCAGCTACAATGCCAACTTGACTCCTGATTCTGATCTAGCACATCTGCCTGAGTAAAAAACCTTCCTCCCCCAGGCATACTGTTACTATCTCAGTCAGGAGGTAGGATGGGAAGGAGGATGTCTTCACACGGTCTGTGGCCTCCTGGACTACAAGGTTCTCAGGGAATGTGTGCGAGGAAAGAAAAGCCAGTTGAGAAAATGCCAGCCTCTGCTTTTTCACCAAATCTCGGTACACAGTTGGAACCCAAGTATGCTTTGTCCATAACTCAAGGATCGGGGCCTCTACTGCTAGTTTAAATGTCAGTATTGTCTCCCTTTGACAAGAATATCCATCCACTCAACTGAGCTTCAGGCCTGGAACGAGCAGAAAACTGCAACATTTTAGACATCAGGATTTGCAATGAAACCTGACGTTTCCCTGGAGTTGGTGCCTGAAACATGTCCAGCTTGCAGAGGTGTCCAGCCCACTTGCCTCTTGTAAATAAATCAATATAAGACTCCTCTGGGAAATCCCTGACCTCCCAGGATCCACAAGGCTAAGCCCAAAGGAGATAGGAGCACCCTCCTCAAAGATGTCCACCATATTAGCTCTGAATGCATCCCTGGGAGCAGGGTGTACTCACAGTGGGCCAATGGTGCTGGTGGCACCAAGTACAGCGGAAGATGGAGTGGTGCGGTCTAGTGATGGAGTCTTTTGCAGGGTGTCTGCCATCTCGTCCGAGCATGGTGGACTGACGGCACCATCAGCGTGGAGGTCAAAGCAGTCAGTACCTTGGCAAAAGGGTCAAGCATATGAAGCCAAAAGGACTACCATTTCTCTTGTGTGAAGTAGGTTGGGAAAGGTACCTGTGGTGTCTTCTACTCAAAAGGAGTCTCCAGAGCTGTGACTTCTCTTTGAGAAGGAAGAAGAATGATACCTGTGGAAACCATCAGGCGTGTGTGACTACTTGCAATGTTTCTTCTTTTTGTTCACATGGACTTGGGAACATTGTTCAGTATTGCGCTCTGTGCCCGGCGACCTCAAATGATTCCCTCTGATATCTTCTCCCTAGTGTAAAAAGGTGAAACGGTTTACAGTCCGCTCCCGAAGTTACCCTGGGTGTGCCGACTAACACCACCCTTCATACAGCATGTCATGTCCTTCCCCCAAACAGTACAAAAATAATGTAGGGCTTGGCAACAAACATTTTGCATCTACAGACGCAGGGCTTCTATCCTGAAGTTTGTTGGTTTCGGCATCAAAAAGTCTAACGAAGCAAACAGAGAGCGAGGAAAAAAAGAACTACGGTCATCGGGTCCAGCGCCTCAAATACTGGCTCAGACATCATGACCAGCATGGGGCATGCAGAAGCATCCAGAGAAGCAGACATGGAGCTATGTTGCACCCCATGATAGTGGAAAGCTTTCTCAAGAACAGTTGAGCTGGGCTATACCAGATGAGGAATCTGTGGGAGGAAGGAATCCATTAGACATGGATATAATTAGGATAGAATTTGAAGGGTTTACCTGGAAGAATACAAAGAGTGAGAGGAAAAGACAGAGTGGCAGGGTGACCAACAGCCGTATTCCCAGGGTTAGAGGATGAGGATACAAGTTGAGGAGAATCTGTTTGTGCATTTGCATTAGTAGTGCCATTCAAGCTACATTCCTCTGAGTTTCACCTAATCTGACCTTCCCAATTGCAATGTTGAGTGGCTGGCACTGCATCAGCGATTCCCTGCCGTGGCATGCTTCGCTTATGTGAGAGGAAATCAAGTGTGCTACCTTATAATCCCCCCACAGACTCCAAAGGCACCAAGTCCTCCTACACCCTCTCACCCCCATGTTCTGAAGCTGTTAAACATTGGCATAGAACAAATACTAATTTAATGTTTCAATTACATATTACTCCTGGATTCTTCATTTCTAATTATAATCACGTGTTTTGATTTTTAAAACATTTTAGTGGCTATAATCAGTAGAAATATCCACCAAACAAAGATACATTTGCTGTATTGGGAGTGGGGTGTTCAACTACATAAATAAAAAGATGCCTAGTTATGATACAATGATAAATAGCAGCCTGAAAGGCCCACATGCAATACCTTAAAACTGAAGAAGGCTCGTACAGGTGTGGGAAAGGAGCGAGGTTTGAATATGTAGATTCCAGGGTGGCGTGGTGATGACTGATGGAGGTCTCCAGTGTGACACAAGGGCACCGGGCCTCACAATTCAGTAAGGTCTAAATCACATCAGCAAAGGCCTTCACAATCTTGTCATGTGCACCAAAACCAGACGACAACATAGTACACAGACACTGAACACCAAGACAGGTCACAACATTAGCACGGGGCTCATGTTTGTGCCTTTATGCAACAAATATGTTTAAACAAGTGAAAACACAGGCAGAGTGTTCACTCTAAACTGGCCTCACAACATGAGTAAAGACCCACTCAATCAGGAAAGGCCACAAGCAGCAGTACCAGAGGCCCCACAAATATGTTTATATGTAGAAAACAGCAGAAAGCAATAAAAAATTCTGTGAGTTGTTCACTGCACACAGGCCACACAACATAAGGACAGACCCCTTTCAATCACTGCATGCCCCATCATCATCAGTACCTGCTACACGGAGTTAAACCGAGATTGCTGTGCGGCACACAAACCAGCATAACCATGTAAGCAAAGGGACTTTAAAGTATCCTTCTCAACAACCACCTGATTGTGACAGGCCCATCATACATACACTGTTATTTTGAGTCGTCTTTTGTGGCTGATCAAAATTTGAACACACTCTTCCTCTCTAATTGCCCAAGTCTCAATTTTCAAACCAGGCATGTGCA
Organism: Ambystoma mexicanum; assembly: GCF_040938575.1. Lineage (NCBI taxonomy): Eukaryota > Metazoa > Chordata > Amphibia > Caudata > Ambystomatidae > Ambystoma > Ambystoma mexicanum. The sequence continues at coordinate 267,417,373 of NC_090936.1, read as the reverse complement.
AAGGAAATATCCAAAGTCAGATTGTATAATGCATTTTTAAGATCAACACTAAACAAATATATTAACAATTGATTTTTCAATATGGTGGTCAATACATGCGCCCAGCAGTCTGTTTTAATATAACACATTGGATATTGAGTTTTATTTTCAAAACATTAAGGTATGGCTTGTAAGACTCTCCTGAATAAAGCAGGGAACACTCTCTTTGGGGCACGGCAGTAGCAGGATTGATGCATCCTTGTTGTATCGAATGATATGCAAAATGATCAATTTTAACATCTTATTTCATGGATCTTTGCTTTGCAGGCTATGTTAAGTTTGTTAGACTGTTCCTTCACAAAAGCGTATAAAATAAATTAACGCAAAGAATGCCAAAAAAACAAAAAGGTTAAAAACCTCGACTAGACAGAAGCAAAACATTTTGGGTCCCTCTAGCCGTCCGCTCACTGGTCGCCAAAGTATCCCCTTACTGTGCTGACAAGTAACATGTCAACATGTGCACATGCTCAACATCATGGAAACATTCTCAACGCACAAGGACATCAGCACATACAAATTATTTCCGCTTATTGTAGTGGCAGGTCCAGCACGCAATCGTGTGTGCTCCCAAGGCCTACTGCAAGGTCGTGATCTACACTCGGATGCAGCTATCCTGCAAAAGTGCTGCAGGCCCTGGTTGGTGAGCAATCCCGGAACAGAGTTAAAGTGGGGGTGAGGGAGAGTGGGCATGCAATCAGGTGGGTGATTTCTCGTGAGACAATAGGATGGGTGTTACAGGGGTATTGACAGGGGCAAGAGAGAATTGGGGTTGGCGCGAAGGAGAACTGATGCACAAAGGACCAATGGGAACAAGGGTGTAAAATGACACTGTGTGGGGTGAGGGAGAGGGCGCGGGATAAGTGGGGACCACACCAAATCAGGGAAAATGTAAGCAATAGCCTGGGGGGGGGATGAAGTTGGAGACAAAGCTGGGAATCAGGCGGTGACCCTCTCCAAGATGATCATCTGCTATTTTTGAGGACATTCTTATTTGTTTGGGCTTCTGTCAAGCAGTGCATGGGTGGGGTTGCTTTGCGTCTATCCTTGTCAATGTTGATCTTTGTCGGGCGACCATTAAACATACATATAATAAAAAGAAGACAATCTAAGTCCTCGGTACCAACAAGGAAAAAGGGGCATGATAAGAGGAGTTCGAAAAAAAGGGTTGGAAAAAGACAAGCCAGCCGGAAAAAATAAAGACTCAGTTGGAAGGTCCTCTCCTACAGGTAAAACATCTTCGCAGTGCGTAATAGTACATCACTAATTCTCAGCAACCTCATGAGCAAGTTTAATATTACTCCCATTTACAATACAATTGTTGGAAAAAGTGAGAGCTAGGATCAAGAATGTGTAAGAAAAAGCCACAATTTTCCGATTTGCTATAAATGTTAGTTGATCCAATATCTTTATAGTTCCAAAGCATAATGTCTGCATATAATTGTTATTTTATACACATTGGTTCAAAATGTTCTCCTAACCAAATAAAATGTTTTCCTTAGTTACAACACTAAGGGCCTCATCACAAGTTGGGCGGTATCCTGACTGGGATACTGCCCAACTGTATTTGCGTTACCGCCCACCTGTCCGGCGCTATTGGCACCGGATCAAGGGTTGGGTGGTAATGGGTTTTCCCCATTTTCGGTGCAATTACCGCCAGTGGTATTACTGTGTGGTAATTGCACCAAAAATCAGCATTTTTCCAGCGTATTTACCCCTAGCTTGAAGCTGGGGGTAAATGCTGCCAACTCATGTTTGGGCGGTCCCTTAAATGTGGCGGTAATAGCGTTGCCACTGCATTTGAGGGCTACCGCCCAACTCGTGATGAGGCCCCAAGTATATAAAAAAAAATCAGGCCTAAAAGTAGTGAGCGTCCTAATGAAGAAACCTACTCGTATGAGCCTCTGCAGGGCGTTCTATTAACTAATCTATCTTCATCTTCACAATCCAACCTAGACTATTTTGTTGTCGATTAAGAATTTGATTAAAATATAAGTGTAAATTGTTGGACGATGGGGGGACCGAGGCCTTCTAGGAAAGGATTGGTCAGGGGGTGCCATGCCAGATGGCTATTGTGTTGCATGGAAGATAGGTGGCATTCAGAGGGTTTTAGAGGAATATCATTAATTGGAGACTGGAAACATATTTTTAGAAGCATGTTCAGATGTTACCTAGACTCTATAAGTCACATTCGTGAACACCACTGCTGCACAAGTATCATTCCAAGATTTGAAACCTATTTATGGTGTTCGAATTCTGTACCTAAACTAGCCATGTACTTGCTTTCACAATCAACAATGCGAGGCTGTTCCAGAGGATTCACGGGATTCCCTTTCTTACAGGATTCATTCACTATTACAATTTCACTTATGCTTGATCAGTTTTGCAAAAAAATGTTCTGTTTTGCACGGCATCTGTGCCTTTTCTTCCATGATCGTCCTTAGGGAATATGCCAATTATAAACAATTTCTTATGTTACCCGTTCATGGTCTGCAGCTCTGGTGACCTGCGATAGCAAAAGCAAAGGGAGCCGTGCAGCGTGAACATGTTGGTGTGAGGGTGTTCCAATGCAAGTAGTGGTTACAAAAATGTAAATTCTACGATCCTGCTTAGATGACTGGGCCAAAAGGCTTTGCAAAGCTGAGGTTTGTTATATTGCAGCCAACGTGAAGCTACTTCTAATCCTCTGTACCTTTTGTTGGCTTAACCTCTGCATTTTTTTCACTACCATACGTTTGATGTTTATTATATGCATTTTCTATTTCTTTTCAATAGGCCATTCTCAGGGACACTCTCCTGGTCAGGCGGTTGGATTGGGTAGACCTTTTAGGGCATAGCTAGGCTGTTAGTTTGGACCTGAACATAGATCTTCTAAGGTGATGTCCCAGGGACCTCTCCGCACTACCTAGCACTATTCCTGGAAACAGCAACACAATTGCATAGTAGCAAAGGTGGGAGATCATTTCTTTTTGCATTGCTAAGTTGGTGTTTTCTCTAAGGATCTTCTGTTCATTTCTTCCTCTTTATTGTCCTCAATACTCACTCTCCTCCACTAAGCTTTTCTCAAGGAGGTACTTCGCATGCTTTAGGGGTTTCACTGTTTTGAAAGCTGGATAGGCATTTTCAACCATGTTTGTTTCAAAATCCTGTCTACAGCCAATTTGGGTGTTTCAGCAACATTGGGGCAGAGAGCTTTTAGGGAATTTGCAAGTCATCGACTCTGGCTCTTAGTCTGTCTCAGAATGTATTCTTGTTTAGCCATACTCACCCTGTATACTGTCCTAAGTTTGAGTGGAATAGGAACAGTAAGAGGCAAAACATAATGGAGTACATATATCATGGCCCTATATGAAGCACTTAAGAAATATGGTTTTGGTAGGCCAAGAATAAATAAGCATGAAGAAAACATCTAAACTAATATTCTCACACGTGCTCGACTTCCCCACTTTATTTCACCTGCTATTTCAGGCTCATACTTCTTTACTAAGCTGGTCTCATACTAACATGACTCATCAAACTACCCATCATCCTAACAAAACACAGCTAGCTAGCACATACCGGCTAGCGTAGGCGTCTCCTCAGGCCTAATGCAGCCAGAACTCAGTCTGGATGTCCACCTTCCAGACTGAACACATTCAACTGATCTCCTCAGCACCACACCTACCGCTAAGAAGCAGCTATTGTGCAACAACCACACCAGCTGCACACATACCTGGTGCGTCCACGCACTTTTAGACTCTCTCTCTCAACTGACTTGAACTGCAGTTTCCCGAGGGCGTTCAACCTACCAGCGCCTTGAGATCATACCTATGATACATAAGGCGCTATACAAATGCAAAATAACATAACCTGCACCTGAACATGTTAAGGAGTTGTTTGCACTTAGGTGATCAGGGAAATGGTTGCCTGAGCACTCAAAAAACGGAATAACAGACCACAGGAAGGCAGTCACAAACGTACCAACTGCATAGTTATGCCGACAATGTGGCGTCAAGTGTACCAACCCTCACTGATATCCTAGTGTCATAAAAGTAGGAGCTTCTGGGGCTGTGGTGTTACCTGCAACTAATGTTAGCAGAAGCGCTCAGTAGCAAGCTCTCCCCTCTTGCTAGTCCCTGCCTCCCCGGGAGTCTTGGGTCTGTGAGAAGCCTCACATTATTACATCTTCTGCCAACTCTGCAGACCCCTCTGCAAAAGCTGCTCCAAAATGGGGGTTTATTGCTGGCCTTAAACACTTTTAAACAAAAAAAGGGTTGGCCCCTACATTTTCTGTTCACAGAGGCTTTCACTTATGAGTGGGGAGGAAACATCTGTCAAAAAAGAACGAAGTGAAAAGCTTCCCCTTCCTCAGATCAACAGTTCTAATCACAACTCTATTTCTGGTGCAGATATGTCAGTACAAATGCACCACGCCTTTGTGTTCTTTTTTGTGCTTACAAGGCACTTTTATTTCTGCTTGTTAGGCATTCTCCATAGTAAGTCATATTCATTACATACATATAACGACAAACGTTAACAATTAACAACATTTTTCTCATACAAAAAGAGCTTAGCTTGATCTACAGTATGCTTCTCATGTGGGGTTAGTAATTCAAAGTGCTTTCATTACAATCAAAAGAAAACCGTATGATTTTCAGAATTTTTAACAATTTGTTTATGTGTGACCGCTGACAAACCATAGAGTTGTGTGTAACGGGAAACAACGTAGTGTTACTGTTCCCTATCTCGACCACAGTCTGTTTGCATTGGTGATGGTTGCACAATAAAGATCAAAGCACCCAGTGGCTACACACAAAGTGTTCACAGTTGCCACTGTTCAAGCTTGTTGTAGGGATGATGTTTTTGGTCAATGCGTTGACACAGTGTTTCGGCCCTTTCTGTAATGGCGCGTACATCCAGGCGACCAAACCGTATAGTGTGCTAGTGGGCCTTCATCAGGACGAATGTGGTTAAAGGCACGATGTAAATTGATGTTCTAACCCTTTTGGTTTTGTACGTGAATCTAGCGGTGGCTAAGATACTGGTGACAAACTTATTCCATATAGTGGATACATCCATATGACTGTTCATATAGGCTCTGGTAGTTATTCCAAAAGTGTTCTCAATTCACGGATAACCATATCTGAACTGTAATAATGAAGCACCATTCGCTCATCCGCTGTCAAGCTTGAAATTCTGGTAGCCAGAGCTTGCCGAGCTAACTTTAAGCCTTATCCTCCTCTCGTGCCACGGTCGTAAAATTCAACAATAAACACTGGCATGCAGGATGCAGAGGATGAAACAAAGAGGAGCCACAGCAGCCGTGCACACATCAAAGTAGCATGAGCAGGCTGGGGCTTAGTCTTTCTGACCCACCTGCAACATGGTCTTCTTGCACGATTTCTCGGAGCACATTATTGGCTTTACGCCAAATCCAATGGGGAACTTTGATGGTAAGAGTCAGTGTTGAAATACCACAGTGAGACAGAGGCATAGGATACCCTTATCTACTTGGGGCACTTTGGCATTATTTATTAAGGGATGACTGCATGCAAGATATGCCATGGACAGAAAGGAAAACAGTACTTACACAAAGAATACGGAGCCCACCAAATGGAATATATATATATATATATATATATATATATATACATACATATACATATACACACACACATACATGAGGATTTGACTATAGACAATGTCGAACCTCTGGGCCCCTCCTCCCTCGGCATTCCAGTACAAAATCCTTCAAATGAGGGCATTCAGCAGCATAATCACAGGGTCGACACAGGGGAATATTTGCATGCACAGGCACGTTCCCTTTGATTTGATGTCTGCCCTTTTACAAATCATCTGAGAACACAGACGATGTTGGTTCATGCCTATTGGAAGACGTTCTTACTTCCGTGCAATCTAACAGCTCAATGTGCCTCAACAAAGCCAAGGAACAACTTGACAACATCGAGTAGAAAGCCGTTATCACACAGTTACACTGGTATCACATTGCGAAAAAACGAAAGTATTTTTAGAGGTGAAAATTGAAATCTTGCAATGCTAAGTTTCAGGAAGAGAAAAGGCAAGTCATGAGATGTAGCAAAGAAAGAAAATACGACTACGTTAAAAAACAAAAAGAATCACATTAATGAACAATTGCACCTCGCTATGTTGGTACTACCCACAATATACCTCTCAAAATATAAGTGCATTTTTCGTAAATTAACCACTGTTTCCGTGGACTGGTAATTTGTACTCACCGCTTCACAGGTTCTGTCTGCACAAGGGCAGCATCAGTCATAGCCTTCATCCACAACTCCATTTCCTTCACAGTGTCTGTGCAGAAATAATAGGTCCTCATATTTGGATGGGTTGCCTGATTGGAAATGACAGGGTCATTTTTAACAGAACAACATTCTGTAAAAGAAAATAGGATGGGGAAACAGAAGTTACAATTTTTCTCTAGCATGACACATTTTAAGGACCAACTTTGAGAGGGCTTAATTATTTCCAGTGAGACAAACATGAGTACGGTTGCCTCTGAGCTGGCTTTAATTCCACGGTGTAAACTGAAATCGTTTGATAAAAAAAGAAGAAAAGGAAAATAAGTAAAATTGACTCTCCCTGAAGAAAGCCTCAGCAGTGTACCTTGTAAAAACATGTATGACATGTTATACCCCAGACCCTATTGCCAAATAAAGCTCCATAGAATGTGTACAGTGGAGCCAATCAAGTGGAATGGCCTCTTTAATGGTTTCTGACTAAGAACATTATGAAAATCTTATTTTTATACCACACACTTTCATTCTGGTCTTATTTTTCTGGTTATGAGGGAGCGATCCAGGTGACCACTCTCTCATTACATGCTTCATGAGTGCTTCCTAGGTTTTATGATATTTTGCTGGATTTGCCTGTTCAACTAAGAGCATTGTAGATGTCAAACAAATCACATGGCACAGAAGACAGATACATATTTAAAAGCTGAAAAAAGGACCATCAAAAGGCTTTAAGAAAATCAGCGGCACTGTCACTATAAAATATCTGCTGCATGTTCTATATCACATCGACTGCATTTCCCCCATCAGTGTTTATGAGGCCCAATCACTGGATTGAGTGCTCAGTTATAGATATGGTACAATGGTTACCAGAAAATGATTCAATGCTTATAAATCACATTGTCTCAATAAGCCGATCACGTGACAAACTTCCTTCCACAGTACATTTCATAATATGTAAATCCTGCAACTGAAAAGGAGCCAGTCCAGCTCTTTGTGTTAAGAAAGCATACATATTGGACTGGGTCCGCAATGCTCAACAGGAGGGCGAAATTTCAGAAGAGTGTAGCCCAACAGTGGGATTTGCTGTGTTGATCTTTAACAGGTCAACATAGAAAGGATACAGTGCGTCTCTTTTAGGGCAGCCATCTAACAAAATATCCCATAACTGTCTTTCGCAACGCAAAGGCAGAATTTGCTTGACCTAACTCCCCATTTTCTTTAAGGATTTCATTTCTGTTCTAAAGGTTTATTGTTCTGGAAATGTAAATGCTTAATCTCACAAATAACAAAATTCCCAACTACAATCAGCTTCTGCCCACTTTCACTTACTAACCTAGATCTTTAGTTTCCCCTCAGCAGGCATCAATAAACTTACGGCCCGGAATTGTACCCAACTGCGGGTGACTGGTACAATGAGAAAGACTCGCCTCTGGAAATGAAACCCCTGAATAACCACATGAAAATTTCTCTTTCAATGAAATGTCCTTCCAAAATCATACTCCACTTTGACCCAACAAGACTAATGGCCCTTCTGGGATCAAGTAAGACTATTGAACCTTAATATCCTGAACTGTCCTCTTAGTCCTGCTGTGTCCCAGAATAATCCAACTAGTCCAAAAGCGACAACTCTGCATTACCACTCTTATTCCTCCCAAGATCGGCCTCTTCTGAGTTGTCAAGACTGAGCCCCTCCCATGCAACTACCTCTACATCACAGACTAATCACTAAAACTGATCTTTCCCTCTTTAATATACGCCTTGTCGATGCAATGTCTGCATATAATAGAGCCTCCACCTTTAAGCCCAAAACCTCAGCATTCTTGTTGACCTCATCAGATAAAATGCCATACTCATCTACTGCAATAGAGCATCAAAGTGAGGGGGCAATGTAGCTATGAGAACTCCTACAGCCCTATTCCAACTCTTCCTTGGCAACAAAGGCCATAAATCATTCAAAATAATTCTGCACGACATTAATTTAATACCAGAGCATCACTTTCGTGATAAACCTCATCCTAAGGCCACCAAAGTTGCTGCCATCCATCAATGACCGAAATGGCAAGAGAGGGGAAATAACAGCGCTAACAAACTTCCAAAATCATGATTATAGACTTACAACTGAGAAGAAATCACTGACAATTTGTGACAAGACCAGTAACATGGCCTTGTTAGGAGAGGACGGGATCCCCTCTCAGCCCGTGGTGGGAGCTCTGGCGGGGGGGAATCCAGAGCCAGCCCTACCCTGAGGTGGATGGTGGCAGCAGAGAGGGCCCCAATTCCTGCCCCCACCCCATGTGCTTGCTTGCAGACCCTTATCTCCAGCCTTGTATCATGTATTAGATACTTGCCAGTCTGTCATTTTTTTTCCGAGTGCCTGCAGCCTAGATCGAGAACACAGCCCCATCACTGGGAACAAAATGGCAAAGGAACATGGGAGAGCCGCATGGGATGATCTGGTATGTCTGGTGGACAAGGGTAGTGTCGGAGAAGTCCTGCTTTTGATTCTCTCGGCTGCTTTCAACACTGATCATTCCATTCTGCTCTCTCGTCTCTCCAACGCTGGTCTCTCCGACCGGGTCCTTGATTGGTTCACTTCGTTTTTGTCTGATCGCTCCCAGTCTATTTCTCTTACCCCATTCCGATCTGATTTGGTTACGCTCCTCTGTGGTGTTCCTCGGGGCTCTGCTCTGTCCCCTATTCTCTTTAATATCTATATAAGATCTCTTCTGCTTCTCATCCAGTCGCATGGTTTCCGCTACTATTCTTATGCGGACGACACACAGACCCTCGTCCGCTTCAATCTTACTAAAGCCGAGACTGAAGCATGGCTCAGGAACTGCTTGGAGGATCTGGGGCACTGGATGACTAACTGGCTAAAACTTAATGGCAGTAAGACCAAGGTCCTGGTTGTGGGTACTTCCTTCTCCCCCTACAACTTCCAAGTACATTCAACAACCAAAACATTGTAAACCACTTGCTCAGCCTAAGCAGAGTTCAAGAGAGAGACCCAATAGATCTTTTTCTTTCTGCCATCTGCCTCTAAAAACCCAAAAGACTTCAGTCGACTTTTAGTATGATAAATCCTGCAGAGTCATCACTAATCACCAGTCTAAGATCTCCTCCCATGTGGCCAGGGGCGGCAGCAGCTACTTGATCCTAAACCTGGGGGTGGTACCAGGAGAGAGGATCAAATTGGAGGAGTGGTGACTCCTTTGGGAGAGATGCAGTATTCAACCTTTTCTGAGGATGAGAATCCTATAATTCCCAAATAGCTAATCGCTTGATGTCATTGTTCAAATCCCTTCCATGAAACTACCCAAAGACAATGCTATGGAAAGCTATTTACCCAGCATAATGTGTACTTTGGGAGTTCAGGACGTATATAACATCCTCAAATTATCATGACGCTGTTTTAAATAAAGATCCTAAATCCAATATTCGAACACAAACCTTTTCAACCTTTCCTAACTCTGACAACTCTCAAATTACAAAACAATTCAAACCATATAAATTTCAAAGGACCAAAACCACTATGGACTTCAAGATCCATAATGCCTCTGGTACTGCGTCGAAGAAGAGGGGACCAGAGTTAGTAAAGATTCAACGTGGTAGTGATCAGAATGTGCAGTCTAATTGTTGTAAATGTAAACACCTGAGCAGGACATTTAAATTGAGAAACGCACTACAGTTGAGGAGAGGTGTGAACAATGTAGCTGAAGCAGACCGTAGTGCTGAGGGCACTGTGGAAGCAGTAGGAAGTCCAGCTGATGCAAGAAGCGAAGCTGTATGACCGAACCGAGTGTATGCAGCGGAAGCGGCATCAGAGAGCAAAGGCCAACGGAAAGGGAAGATATGCTCCCATACAGGCAAGCAAAGCCACAGTGTGCGAGGAGAAGTAAAGAGCCACCGAAGTGGTCAGAGCCTCTAAGGTGGAAGAAGCAGCTTGATGAGGATACAGGGACATGGTCAGCAGAGCGGGCAGGACAAGGGAGATCCACCGCCTCAGCTAACTAAGAAGCGGAGATGCCAAACCAGATTGGTGCCTAGACCCAGAGGTGACCCCCTGGGTGCTCCGAGAAGGCTATTTGATAACAAATGACACATTTGAATATCAAACAAAGAAAGTATAACAACGGCGACCAGGCAGTAATTCCCCCTTCATGGGATACCAATTGGGGGAAATCTACAACCCGCATTGCCAACAGCCAAGAGGCTGTACAGAAAGAGAACAGAAGAACCAAGGGCGCAATTCCTCTTTGGTGGGACACCAATTTGGGGAAACCTGTAACCCATACTGCCAAGAATCAAGAAAATATAGAAAGAGGCAGCCATTTGTCAAGCCTACTCAAATGGGATTTGGCAGGGAGAATCTTGGAGCAAACCTTCCCACTAGGAACAATTGTAGTTGTAGGAGTTTTATCCTGGCAGGTGAGTAAACCAGGAAAGGGGCAATAGAAGTTAGTCCTGGCGGGCGAGTGGACCAGGAAAGAAGATGTTTTGAAACAATGGGTTTGCGTCAGAAGCTGTGATAGGAAGAAAGTGTTCCCACTATTATCATTTTGACAAACTGTTGCTTTGCAAGAAGAAATTGTTTGCTATCCTGACAAAAGCATTCAGTTGGAAGAAGGTGTGATGTGCTAATAATGGCGTTATGCTCAAAAGAAAAGACTTTCCTTGGTTTATGAACTTTTATTTGGTGGGAAAAACATTTTTCTTACCAAGAAGGATATTGTGGAAGACTAGGGTTTTGCTTTTTGGAATTAATATTTATGAAAGTGACATTTACTTTCCTGAAGGAAAGGTCGTTTAGGGAAGAAAATAACGTTTGTGTTAAACTGAATAGGACTTCGTTGAACCAGAACTTTTGCACGACTGTATTGAGCCAGGGGAAGGGAACACAACCCTGGTCACTAGGCATACTTTTTAAAGCATATGCGTTTTTGCACTGTGGTGTTCATTGTTAAGATTGCCAAATTTTCCTTATGTTATTTTGCTGGATGCATTAGTGTGAGGGTCAGAAATGTTTTGGACACTAGGTCATATTTCTTATTAGGCAGAGACATCCTTGTTAGGGTAGGTAAAAAAATAGGTGTTTGTCGCACCCCTTTTTATTTAAATAAAATTGCAAACTTTGAGAAATGTATTCCTTTGCGTCAGTCTCGCATTTCTGACCCCTCACAGTTTTTGGCACTCCATCTGCCTAACCTCCTTTGCTAACTGCTTCAACCCGATTAAACACTGGATGCTGACCTCTCTGGTTCACTTTCTAAATGTTTTATTTGCTAGATTTCGGAAGCTGCTAGAATCTGTAAGGAACAAAGTGTTGAAATAAGGGCTTTTATACAGACAACCTGGGCTCCAAATTTATTGAGGTTAAAAAAGAAATACACAGGTCACACACTCCTACTAAATGATATGATAGGTTATTTATAACGCACTTAATACCCAGAGGTTTCTAAGTGTGGACCGGGGATCAAACCCGTGGTGCTCTGTGTAGTCTTGCTTCCAAGGCTAGCACGTTGCCCCTGAGCTATCCTCCCGAGACAATGAAAGCCTTTGCAAAGCTGCCAACACCAATAACAGGTGATGGTTACCTCTCTCAATCTAGGGCAGGCTTCCTATCAGGGTACTTGTCAGAGCCATTCCTGCCCCAGAGGCAGGATGTGCGAGTTGGAGTGGCCCCACAGAATCTTCAACCTATGCCTGGCTAAATGATCAAACTACCACTTTTACTTGCCCCATACATGCTCTGCAAAGTGCTGGCCCGTGTAGTTCCAGGATTCCTAGTGGTGGTAAGAGGGGTAGCAACAGGTAGAACGGATGAGGGACATTTGCACATCCAATGGGCAATCCAGATGCTCTACTTAATACGAACTGAAAGGAACTGTGAAATTGACTAGACCTTTAGTGGGCCGCCATTACCAAACACCAATGGACGAATGTATACAAAGGGGGCAGGGCTAAGCGCTGGTTATATGTTCTCTGATGCTTATAAGATGGCCCATGGACAAAAGGAAACCAGTGGTTGACCCGGGGAACCAGCTGAGGAAGAGAACCAACCAATGGAAGGAGAAGGGGAGGACAAAAAGGGTCTGAAAGATCAAGGCACTGTGGGTTGTTTAGGTGAGGTCAACAGAGAAGGCGGCACAAGAGACCAGGACAAAGGAAGGATGGTGCAGCGGTGCATGGAAGAAGGTTACAGAGAGCATGTGCAAGGTGAGGTATTGATTGGTGAGAGAAAGTGGTACTTGCATGCGAGATAACTTGTAAATTGAGCCATTGTGTAAGGGGGGTCTGAGAGATAGTGCTTTGGAAAGGATACTGGCAGAATGAAAGGAGGGTGACTGGGAGAAAGTGTGGATGGAGTGTAACAGGAGGGTAGGTTAGTGGGGCGTAGTGTTAGTTAATATAGTGGAGAGTAGTGGAAGGAGAGTATAGCAGAGAGTAGTGGAGAGTAGTGAGATGATAGGTACGAAGGAGGAGAGAGAAGTGGAAGGAGAGGGAGTAGTAGTTATAATTTTGTAGTGGAGAGTAGTAGGAGGGGAACATAGTGGGAGGAGTAGTAGAGACTAGAGAGGAGGGTAGAAATGTAGATGAGAACAGAGGGACAGAGAGAGAAGAGAGACAGTGAAGGAAGAGCGTGGAGGGGTGCAGGAAGAATAGAAGGTGAACAAGACCAGGGCAAGGAATATGAGGGTGTGAGAGGGAAGGTGAAGCGGAGCACCTGTTCCAGTCATAAAAATCATTCTTCTTGTTGGAACCCCGAGGAATGGATAGACCTAGGAAATCCTAGAGGGAGACAGCTGGATAAAACATTTGCCTTTTATGCCAGCACAACTTGCCAGTCGGCTGGTAGAAAGTAGGGGCTACCCATCTCTAATGACCATCTTGGGATTGAGTGACAACTGGGCTAGGAAAGAAAAAGCCCTCGGTAGACTAAAGAGAGGGGGCTGGGCCTTGATAAGCCCCTTCTCAAATCTTTCATTAAAAAACCTTGAACTATCTGAGAGTTGGTGTGTCCATGAGGCCATTTGTGACACACCACAGACAATCCTTTCAAAACTTACTTCCAATTAAACTAAAATATTGACTGACTCACTCAGGTGCTCTCCAGCCTTTCCCAGGGTGCCTAAATGGGAAGACCCGAGTGAACAGTATCAAACTCACCCTGATTGACAACACATCTTAGATCCTACTCAATGGAAACTCATCCCCGCTACCTCTATACTGGCAGTGCTAATTAGTCCTCTGTTCAAATCTGTCCACAACCTTGGAGTACAGTTTGACAGGGTTTATTTCAGAAACTCTATGCACTGATCTAATGGAATCTTAGCATTATTTATAAACCAAGAAGAACAATGCACGTTTGATCGCAAAAGAATGTTGACTAGATAAGATAACAGATATGAGTGGAAGCAGTGAGCTACTTACAATGGGGTGAGTTTGAGTGACATTCTGACCAGATTGTGCTGGAGAGTAAGTGGACAGCCCATGGGGACCATACATGGGTGAATTTAAACAGAGTAAGGGCAATTAACATTAGACATTTTTAAGTGCAGGTAGGCGGTATGGTCAGCTATGTTAGGGATGTGACTATCTAGGAAGAAGTGTTGAGTGGAGGCAGAGAAAGTGAGTGGCAAAGGCACGTTAAAGGCAAGGGGTAAGATGTTGGCTCAAAGGCAGATGAGAAGTAGGTTAAGAGAATAACTTTTTATACTAACAGACGAGTGTTTGGCAATCTGTTGAGTCTCACAATAACTCACACATTGCTGAGCCATCAAATAAGTAGGGCTTGTCAGAATAGGTTTTCAGGACAGGACATCACTTTTAACAATGGCTGAGCAATTCCCCATGCCACTTCAGCCAACAAGGAGAGCGACACAAAGGGATGTTGCCCTTGCCATAGGATTAGGGTGCCCATTACTAAATTAAAAGGAATTCCATGTTATTAGTTTAAACATCATGCCAAGGTAGGCGAATTCTTAAAAGAGCTGTGCGTAGAATATTACTGCGTGCACAAGGAGGTACTCTGAATATTATGAGTACGAGAGAGAATTACATTTATTGAATTATTTTAAGATGACAGTGTGTTCTTCGCCATGGGGATGAGCCACATTGCAAATCAAATATATTGTGACTCAGAACTTAATCAGCCAAGACCTGGAATAAGGCAAAACCTTTTAGAGAGGGCCCAAAATAGCCCAATAGGGTTGTGATGAAGCTCCTTGCCAGAGAACGCTAGTGGACGGTGGGTCTCTAAGGAGGTTAGGTGGCACCACAACATGGTGGTTCTCCAAATTGTGGTTCAGACCCATCCAGTCCCAGAGAATTACAATTCTCAAGCTTCCTACTCCAATTCACCACACTTGACAACCATTCCACAAGAGGGATGCTCGAAGGAGTGGCCAAAGCCCTATGAAACCTCAAAGGCTCTGTATTAGCAGGTACTAGAGGAAGTAAATGGAGCTCATTGGATGTTGGCTGACAAGAAGAAAAGAAGTTGGAGAAGGAGCTAAAGGCAGGAAACTGGAGCAGATCACCAGTAACTTGGGGAGAGCAGGATATGAGGTTGGAGTACAGACCCAAAGGACTGGGCTAAGGAGATAAAATTAGGCTCCAAGGAAGAACCTGAAGGCTGGGTAAGGGCAGACTGAAAAGGTGGGGAGCTCAGAGACCCAGTGGGCTGGGAGAAGATGGACACAGGCGGCTGTGGAAAGGATTGGCCATTGGTTGTCAGAAATGTGGAAGAAGTTAAAAAGTGATGCAGAGTAGGCGAGCATGTATTGAAGGAAGTTAAGTAAAGAGAACCTCGAAGGTGGAAACAAGGTGAGAAAGAAGTGAAGGGAGAAGGTGCGGTGGGGACTATTATAGGTCTAGGAGAGGGGGCATTAGAGCAAGGAATGGTGCAGAGATTTGTTAAAACAGAGGTTGTTGATCCCAAGATTAAAGGGTACACACAAGAAGATAAATGATAGAGAGCAAAAATGTGTGAAAGCAAGATTCAAGGCGAGACACTTGGTAGGAGAGGGCATTTGGAGCAGGCAGATGGAGGTGCTCACTAATTTGCTGTTTTGCTGACACCTGGGTAGGCTTTGACAGAGTGGACCGATCCATTTATGAGGCACGCATGTAATGCAGGGGATTAAGAAAAAAATGTTAACCTCAAACTACACCCTTAAACATGGACTAATGTTGGGTGAGAGGTAGAGTGCATATTATATAAAGGAATTTAAAGGTTTGCAATATAGATGAGTGCTGGTACCCATATCATCAATGTAGGTCTGTATAACGTCCTTAGCTCACCTATAAGTGGTCAAGGGATTTCCTAACATGTTACCAACAGGGAAAGCAGTGTCATGATTCATATATGACGATATGGTACAGATGCTATTATAGGAAAACTCAGCTACATGCTTGAGGAAAGTACTCTACTTGTATTAAGCTGCACATTAATATCGGCACGATATACATTTCAGCCTTCCTTTGAGAGAAAGCATGCTACAAGGTTTATCCGATTACTGGATAATACACTTAGCATGGTCCCCAAATATTACTACTTGGGCAAGGTTTTTCTTCTCTTCCTGCAATGAAATTGTCATTGATGTTAATAGCAATACATGTTATTACAGTTATTAATTTGCTTCTATGCTTTAAAATAAAATACTGAGGCAACCCATTTTAGAATACTTTAGTAGGTAACATGTTTTCTAAGTATTTAATTGGACATACAAATCGCCACAAATTGAAAGTAGCTTTACAATATTTTAAAATCACATTAGACATGTCCCCCCCCAATGTTTCTAACAATTTCTGTTTTCCATCATATTAGTTTACAAAACTGTGAGGAATCCAAACCTAATGCATATAACGGTACAGAGAGAAAAAAGGCAAATAAATGGCAAACTTAATACCACCGGATGAATTTAAGACACCTGAGACAGGGAATTCAGTGGAACAGATTTTATGATAAACTGAACAAGTTTGATTAGTCATTGCTAGACATAAAAGAAAAACACCAAAATCAATGTCCAACACATTAATACTCAAAATAAAAAAACAGCCTAACTAAATCTACAATTAGAAACATTTTGGGAATAACTATTGAGGGTGGAATCTGGAGAACATGAATTTGGTGAAGATGAATTTTTAAAAGGATTTAATTTAACTGAAGGGCATCGTCCCAAAACAATGAACAAAGCATATGGTTATGCACTTAATACTAAACTTAAACCAACCCTTTCTGTTTGCTGTGTAAGACACTGTTAAAGTATTGCTGTAATGTTACTATTGCTTTGCCGTTCTACTTCACAAAGTGTGTCTTTTGTCAATAATGCATTGCCTTATAGTAATTCTCACACAATACATTTTTGGTGGAGTTTGTGAAAGTACAGCATTTCTAAGTGATGTCACGAGGTGACAGGGTTCAAGTATGCATGACAAGACCCACTTTACGAGAAATAGCATTTAATTGTGGATGAGTTTACAGGATAACACAAAATAATAAAAGCAGGGCTTGAAATTGCTGGGTGTTTGGAGCTATTTAACTCTTGGATAGAATCTGTGAGAGCCTGGTGAGCTTCACACCAACAGCTGCCATGAGCTACTATTGGCTTCCCAAGCTAACTGGTGCTGTACAAATATGCCCAGCTGACATTAACAATGTTTTTGAGACTGGGCGTGTTTTTAATCTTATCCCTAGTGTGACGTCGACTGTACCCATGATCCCACATGCATCAAGGTCCCTCAGATTATTTGTTTCTGACAAGAGGGAGTGGAGTGTAAGCGTGAAGAGTAGGTAGTGATCATGAGGTGTGTAAAATATCTGTTTTTCCGAAGAACCTTCAACTCCAAGAGAGGACGAAGGGTGCAAAGGGTGCGCACATATGAATCTAAGCAGATACAAGCATCAGAAACACGATAACGTTAAGTAATGTATGCCTTGTGAGGCTTGTGGATCTGCTTAGAATCACATGCTTTGCATAGATTAGCGAGCAGTACTTGGAAAAGGTGATGGGTTGTTTGAAGGTAGTGCTACAAATAGATGTTTAACACCGCTTGTCCCACCTTTGTATCACCCTTGGAATGTGTGTCTAGGAAGTAATGTTGGGTGAACGTGTGAACTGCACTCCAGGTGGCAGCTTTGCAATAAGGTATCTAAGGGCACATTTGCTATGAAAGCTAGAGTTGTCCCTGTACCTCCAGTTGAGTGCTATAGACTTGAATGGAAACATTCTCTTAGCAAGAGAATAGCAAAGTTGGATGCAGTTGACAATCCGTTTGGAAATTGCTAATTTAGAGATCGGGTCACCTTCTCTTCCTGTGGCTATGGATACAAAAAAAACAGTCTTTCTTTTCTGGTGGCTTTAGTCTTTTGTAGGTAATACATGACAGTCCTTTGTACATCTAGTGTATGAAGGCTTTTTTCTGCTGTGTTTGTAGGGTGTTGAAAAAATGCAGGAAGTTCTATGGACTGGTTCACATGGAATGCTGAGATAAATTTTGGTGAAAAACATGGGTGTGTGTGAAATAATACCATGGTCTTTGTGGAAATCAATAAAGGGATCTTGCACTGATAGTGCTTGCAGTTCACTGACACATCTGATAGATTTAATAGTTACACGAAAAGCTGTCTTGTACGTCAGATTTTTAAGACTGGATTTGTGCATAGGCTCGAAGGGGGCACCCATGAGCCTTGTAAGTACAATATTTAGGTCCCAGCCAGGAGTAGGATTAGAAATTGAAGGGCATAATTTCTTGACACCTTCCATGAAAGTTTTAACTAAAGGCTCTTTCCACTACAAAACATTGCTCTGTGAAGTGGTGTATGCTAATAGAGCAGCTAGGTGTACTTTTAAAGAGTTAAAGACTAACCCCGAGTAACAGATAGTACATTGTGTACTATATTTGACACAGTGGATTGAGTGAACGTGCCTCTAAGAATTTTCATACATCTTTGGTCTTGGTTTAAGTGACCAAATTCTATAACCTCAGGAGTCAGGCTGCTAGGTTCAATGTCGGACGATCCCTAGATTCAGTGACATGTTGGCTGGACACAGTAGTTTCATGGGAGGACACATGGACATCATCTCCAGGTGCGAGAACCATGTTTGTCGTGCCCACATAGGAGCCATCAGGATGAGTGTTACTTGTTCCCGGTGTAACTTGTGAACTATTTTGTTGAGAAGGTGTGTTGGAGGGGAAAAACATACGCACATTTCCCAGAACAATTCATTATAAGTGCGTTTCCTTTGGAACATTTCTGGGAAACCTCTATGCATAGTCTAGGCATTGTGCATTCTCTGGAGTAGCGAAGAGGTATATTTCTAGGCACTCTGAATCTGAGAAGACAATGTGTAGCACATCTGTGTTTAATTGCTTCTCGTGTTCGTAGGGTAGCAGCGCACTTCTGCTTAGTACATCTGCCAGTGAAATGAGTTCACCTGGAAAAATGTTCTGCTAGGAGAAACATGTAGTGTTTTAGTGCCCACAGCCAAAGGTTCTGCGCTTGTTTGGACAGCCCTGGAGAATGTCCACCGACCCCCCATTGGTTTAGATAAAGCATAGCTGTGGTGCTGTCTGTTAGCATGAGGACTGTCTTGTGCACTGTGTCTTGAATTCTTAAAGTGCTGGATGTGCTTGACGTTCCTGACGTGCTTTGAAGACCGCTAGCAGTTCCAGAAGGTTGATATGGTTCTTGGTTAATGCCTGTGTCTACACCCTGTGTGCAGTGTGGCGGAGAAAGTTAGATCCCCACCCTGTTAGGGAAGCATCCGTCTTAAGAGTGGCTTTGATTGCTGATGTGTTGAAAGGTTTTCCCTTTACCAGGTTGTCCTTTGACCACCATTGTGGTGATTGAATTAGAGGTTGCCAAACCACCACTAGATCGTCCCACATACTGCTTGCTTTCAACCATTCTTTCGCTAACCATTCTTGCATTGGACGCATGCGCAGTCAGGCGTATGGCACTAGAGAAATGCAGGAAGCCACCATCATTCCCAGAAGGTGCAGCCTTTCGCACGGTTACTTGACGAGAGGCTACATACAGAGGAGTTTGGAACAGCATGTTTTGGACCCTTTTGCTGGAGAGGAAGACCAGTTTGTCGTTTGTTTTGATTAGTGGCCCTATACATTGTTTTACTGGGTTTGGCACTAGACTTGACTTTTTCTCATTTAAGGATAATCCTAATTGGAACAGTAGGTTGACTGTTAGCTGGTTGTTCTGCAGACCCATTTGAGGTGCGTCTCCTCTTATCAGCCAGTCGTCTAAGTAAGGGTACACCCTGGGGGCTGAGGCTATGCCGAATTGTAACACTTTGAATGGGTAGTGCTTGCCCCCTACTTTGAATCTTAGGTACTTTTCGTGCGCTGGCAACATTGAAATATGAAAGTATGCATCTTTCATGTTCAATATTGCCATGTAGTCTTGTTTTAGCAGGGGAATTACCTCCTGCAGTAGACATCCTGAATTTTTGAGGCTTGACATACGTGTTTGCAGGGCGCAGGTCCAGCACTGGGCGCACTGTTAAATCTTTCTTTGGAATAAGGAAGTCTGCTTAATACATAACTTGATTTTCCTCTGGTGGTGGCACCAGCTCTATTGCTTTTTTCTATTAGTGTTAGAATCTCCTCTTGTACGATAAGGTTTAAGTTACTTACCTGTAACTATTGTTCTCCAGCATGGGTACTACCCTTGATTCGTGGAAAGTCAGGTACAGCTGCTCGCAAGATTAGGCCTGGATATCACCTACACGTCCGACAGAGGTGATGGCCACAAGGAAAGCCATCTTCCATCAGAGAAACTTGAGTGGGGACTGATGCATTGGCTCTAAGTCAGCCCCCATGAGTCTCGTCAGAACCACATTGAGTTCCCACGCTGCGGCAGGAGCTTTAACCTGCAGGAAAGATCAGAAAAGTCCTTTAAGAAACTCCCTGACAAGTCTATGGGACCAGAGCAAGGATCCTCCTGGGGATCAGGTTTAATGGCAGATAGCTGCCAGATGCACCTTGATGGAGGCGTGTGCCAGACCAGCCTTTGCCAAGGATAGCAAGTATGGAGCCTAATCTTCTGCGACAGGCACCACGTAGCAAAACGCTTCCACTTATGGCCGTAGCACTTTAAGGTCGACGCCGCCCTGGCCTTGGTGAGCACCTCCCTGCAGTCCGCTGGTAACTCATAACCTCCAAACTCTAAGGCTGCAGGAGACAAGCCTCCAGGTTCAGAGATCCTGGGTCGTGATGAAGGATTGCGTCTCCCTCTCTGTTGAGAAGATCCGGAACCACCGGCAACTAGACTGGAGGTGCAGCTGACAGGCTGAGAAGGTCTTGGTACCGAATCTGCCTCAGCCACGCCGGGGCGATGAGTATCATCTTGCATTGGCACTGTCCAAGTGTGTTGACTCATAGCAGGAGAGGGAATGTTTACAGAAACAGTCCTACTCACGGAAAGGAGAATGCCCCCCCCACCCCAAGCTCCTCGGCTGGGGGAACCAGACAGCGAACATCTGGCATTTGGAGTTTGTTGCCGTCACAAACAGATTGATCTGGTGTCTGCCCTGTTCGGTGAACAAGTGGTCCACCTGATCCTGATGAAGCTCCCACTCGTGGCTGGAGCGGAGTTCCCTGCTGAAGGAGTCTGCGATGGTGTTCTCGACTCCAGCCAGGTGAAGAGTGACGAGGAACATCCCCTGTCCGACGGCACAGTGTCAAGTCCTGGGCCTCCTTGGAGAGCACCGGGGATCGAGTGCCCCCTGCTTGCTGATGTAGAAGATGGTGGTGGTGTTGTCGGTGAAGATCCTCACCACCTTGCCTTTCAGAGATGGCAGGAACGACTTGAGGGCCCAGAACACCGCCCGTAGCTCCAGGATGTTGATAAGGAGATCCTTCTCCCCGGCAGCCAAAGGCCTCTTGCGTGCAGACATCTGGTGTGCGCTCCCCAACCTTCCAGGGAGGCGTCCGTGGTGACTGTCTCCTGGTATTGGGGGTGAGGGGGTTTGAAATCCATGTGCCTTGGGCAATGTGGGAGTGGATCTCTTCCTCCCCACCACTCTACCACTCTTTGGAACTCCTTGTTGAGAAGGATCTTGTCCGTGAAACTTCCAGACACCTGTATCCAACGGGCATTCAGGAATTCTTATATGGGTCGCATCTGCAATCTGCGGAGGCGAACAAGGTCGATGCAGGATGACATCAAGCCCAGTAATAAGTTGATGGCCAGCACTGGGGCTGTCTTTGTCGACGATAGCCATTGCACATTTCCTTGAATGGATCAAAGTCTCTCTTCCGAGGGAGACGCCAGGCAAGACACTGTTGAGTCTGGCGCCTAGGAACAGCACGTTCTGTGATGGTGTTAAGCAGGACTTGGGAGAGTTGATGGAGAATCCCAGATCCATTAATAGTCAGCCAGTTGCATTCATGTGCTTGTCAGCCAGTTCCCGTGAGCGGGCGCAAATCAGCCAGTTTTCCAGGTACGGGGATACATGTATGCCCTGTAGACGTAGATGGGCGCCACAGGTGTCGGGCACTTCGTGAATACTCTTGGGGTCAACTTCAAGCCGAATGGTAGGCCCTTGAACTGGTATTGCTGTCCCTGCACCAAGAAAAGTAGACATTTCCGATGTTACTTGTGAAACGGGGATGTGGAAATATGCGTCCTCCAGGTTCAATGACCTCAAGAAGTTTCCTTTTTCTAATTGGCCGAGTACGTGCTGCAACATGATTGTCCTGAATTTCTGGGACTTGCAATATTTGTTCAGACGTCGCAGGTCCAGCCCCCTGTTTTCTTTCTGACTGGAAATTATCTGGAATAAACTCCAGAGCCCAGGAGCTGTAGGGGAACAGCTCTATCGCCGCTTACCGCATGGCACGTACCTCTTCCAGCAACTGAGGGGTGTGCTGCTCCTTCCCGGGAACCGGCAAATACGAGGACACCTGCGTTGGAACTCCAAGGTGTGCCCCTGGGTGAGAGCATCCAGCACCCATCTATCGGTGGTGATCTTTCTCCACTTGCTGGCGAATCCCGTCATCTGGCCTCCTACTCGGGTGCATGAGTGGGGGCCCGACTTCTTGGCCAGTTCAGGCTTGCTTGGGTGCCAGCATACTGCCCTGCGGTTGGTGGTGACGCTGTCCTCAACTACCATAGGCCTGGGAGCGGCCTCTGTAGGCTTTTTGCATTGAGGATCAGGAAGACTGACTGTACGACGTGCAGGACCCTTTCGATGACCTGCTCAGTTTTCCTGTGGAGGAGCGAAAAGATGATGAGCAGTGCTGTTGGAGTGCTGAGGGAGCGGGCCATCTCCGTATCCACTATAATGGCATGGCGGGACTCGTCAACTGCCTTTCCAAACAGATTTTTCCATTTGAAGGGCATATCCAGCACCTTCGCTTGGACCACTTGACAGAAGTTAGTGGCCTTCATCCATCCCTGCCAACGAAGGGAGACACTGTTCCCCATTTGCCGGAACCCTGTGTCTGTGATGTCCACTGCCACTGTGATGGCGTGGTCCGATGCCACTTCTCCTTCACGGAAGAGGGCGAGGGCCTCCATCCTCTTATCATTGAGGAAGTACTCCAGGATCGGTACTAGTTTGTACCACAACTCCCTGACATACCTGGCTAGGGTAGCCAGTGCGTTGGCTGCCTTGATTGTGGATGCAATGGTGTAAATCGCCTTCTTCCCTATGGTGTCCATCCTTTTCCCCTCACTGTCTGGAGGGACCGAAGAGGACACCATTTAGTCCGGCGATGGTTGCGATCTCAGGCATTTGGGTGCGGAGTCCGGCACCTTATACTTCTTTTCCAGTCTATCCCACTTGGCTAGAGCTATGGAAGCGTTCTTCATGAGGGCTATGCCCTCTTCCCATGTATCATCCATAAAAGGCATCGCTATGATCGTCTTCCTCTTGGCCTCTCGTCTTCGATTTCTTCTTGGTTTCTTCGGGCACCAGCTGGAAAAGCTCAGAGGCCCTGGCAATCATGGAGTGGAACGAACCCACCTTGTCCGTTGGGGAAACCCTATGCAGGGCATCCAAATGCGGTGACTCACCCTCCGCTGCGACAATGTCTTCGTCGCCATCCATCATCGTGGCCGTATCCATTGCAGTACTAGTGTTTGGGTCTGCTGGGGGAGTTGGGTCCAGACGCAGTGGAGGAGGTTGATATGGTGTTGTCAGATGACGCTACCTCTTCTTTGGCGGAGGCTGACCAGGGACGTGGGGGACCACAGGTACAGGTGCCGGAGGCATTTTCAGCTGGATATTGGATACCAAGGTGTGGAGAGTCGACAGAATATCCAACGAAATGTCCCATGGCTGAGAAGGCCAAACAAGGAAACTAGGCGATGCGCCGTCGTCGCTGTACACCTAATCATCGTCCTCGTGAACCACATGAATGGACTCCTGATCTCTGAAGTCTTTGGATGAGACCTCCATTGCTTGGGAGATTACCTGGGAGGGTTGTTTTGGGGTCTCCTCGCCCCCCCCTTTTTGTTCCTCCTTTAAGGTTCTGAACCGGGCCTGTGCCAGTATCTTTACCCCTTCTGGCGTACCTGCAGACTTTGCCAAAGACGGGGTCATGCTGTGGGGGCAGGCACACTTTCTGCATCATGGGGTCCGCCCTTTTAGGGTCAGCGCCCTTAGCTGCTGTGGTAGTAGTAGACATCAACAAAGTCGCTGATGAGATCTTTGCCGGTTGAGCCTGCGTGGGCTGCGCAGCCGCCTTCTCCTCTGTCCGCGGCTTCTCAGATTTCTCCTGTAGCTTAGCCGGGGGAGATGCCTTCCTCTTTAAAGAGGAGCTTGATGGTAGGCTGGCAATGGAGGCGAAGGGTGATGCTGATGCACCCTCGCCACTTGGGTCCCGCTTCCGCGGCAAAACCCAATGGACTCGAACTTGCAGATCTTGGCCCTATCTTGGGCCCTCACGGATGAGGCACCCTCAAAGGACTTAGAAGACTGCTCACCGGACCGGCCGGTCCTGGACGAGGCATGACCCTGCTCTGAGCACGGGTCAGAGGCCTTGGTGTTAAGCCATGCCGCCAGCCTACTATGCCTGTACTTTGTCATTTCTTTTAGAGAAACTGAGGCATCTCTCACACTCTACCTCCGTATGGTCCAGGTGTAGGCAGTAGAGGCATTGTAGGTGCTTGTCCTCTGCAAACACATTCCGTAGCCTGCATTTGTCACAGGGGCTGAAGAGGGACCTTCCCACCTTCTCCTCCGTCATGGCCGGAGGGCGCCAAGTAGGCCAAAGATATGCATGTTGAATAATGCTGTTTGAGTTTCGGGGTTAAACGCATAATCACAGAGCTACAAGTGTCTTTTTTTAGAAGGGTTCCTTCAGCAATGACTCTCCCTGAGGTGTCGGCTGAGTCCAGGAAATGTAAGAATATTTTGCGCCACTTGCTTCCCCTCTGTGGAGATTTTAAGCAGATGTGACAAAGCAGGTTCCAGCACTTAGTCCAGGGTTTTGAGCACTTCATCCCATTGAGTGTTGTGGTACCTTGCAAGCAGTGTTGTATTGTTTGCAATCCTGGTCATATAGGCGGCCTCGGTGGTAATGCGTTGGCCTAAAGTGTATAAGCATTTCCAATCTTTGTTAAGGGGTGCTTCTGAAGTAAGGAATGGAACAATAGCTCTCTTTCTGGTAGTGGTGATTACTAAGAGTCAGGTTTCACATGTCACTGAATGTATATGCTATCTGAATGCAAGGGTTTGAATATTTTTTCAACATTCGGGTTCACCGCCCTTGTGAGTGAGGGTGTAGAAAGGGACGGAGTGATTCTCTTTTTAATAGACTGCAGCAAAGGAATGGCATGGCATGGCTTACTGGCTTCTTTTCATTACGAATTCCCTTCACAAAATCAGTGCTATCAGGAACTGTTTCTTCAGTGAGGATGTGGAAATGGTGAGCAGCCTTTTTTAAGCAGGGACGTCCTTTCACCAAAATGACAGGGGTAGCGGAAGGGACAACACACGACCCTTGACCCCCCTGATGACATCACAGGAAGTGATGTCATTTGACCCCCACCCCGAAGTGATATCATGGGAAGCGACGGAACACAACCTTTCACCCGTTGACAAAATAGGAAGTGGCATCACATAGCATTGTACACTACGACAAATATGGTTACGATATCACTATAATGTGATGTACATTTCATACAAGAATGGATCGCCATATGTATCATTAAGATCAGTGTGTATAGGCCCATATTACCAAATTACTGTGAATGCAAGCAGACGCCCATGACCAAATGGTAATGATGTGTTATTATATAGCACTTACGCTTAAGCGCTTTATATAGAAACGATATACACACAATATCACCCAACCTGTGTTGGTACTCATTTATCGACATCAGAAGGATGAAAGACTGAGTTGACGCGTTTATGAACAGACTAAATCAGTGACTAACCCCCTGAAGTGCACCTGAAATAAACCTTTCGTGAGTCTAGCAATCAATGTATAGAATTCCAGAAAGACACATTATTTGGTATTCCTATTCTTACTTATTTAGGGCCAGTGCTGAAAGTGTTAGACTTGTGGCACTCCTGTTCTTATTTTTCTTCTTTTTTTTAAGGGGCATGAACAAGAAAGCCAGCTACTCCAGAAGTAAAGGGTCACATGGTGCTGGCCACAGCCCAGGAGCTTGCATTACAAAACAAAAAAATAAAAAATATATATATTTTTTTTAAAGGTCGCAATGGAGACCACAGAGGTCGCAATTGCGACCTCTGGCGACCCCTAAATGACATCCCTGCTTTTAAGTAAGTTGTTGTACAACAACTGATCATCTATAGGGGATGTATGACTATCAGGTGCTGTAACATCCGGAGTCTCAATGATTGGGACATCTGGGCAATCTGGATTGTCTAGGTATAAATAGTCAAGGTCCTGACGAGGGTTGTCTTAGTCTACATAACAGAAGTCTTGATCTGGTTGATTATCCTGCTGTTGTGAGTCATGGGAGGCATCCATGAATTTAAGAGTGGGCGATGGAGGGAGCCGGTGTTGACCTGTCTCTAATGGCTGAGACAACTCTAGGTCTTATATTTAGTCATGAAATTGCCAAAAGAAGAAACGTTGTCCACAGTATCTTCAAAGCGCTATTTTTGTCCAAGCCCCTGTTTTAGCGGTCTCTGCTAGGGGGAATACACCAGCTTCAGGGTCTTTCCTTGGTCCTTTCTTCTGAGGTTATTGGGATAGAGGGGAATGGGCCTCCTCATACTGGTGTGCCTCTTCAGAGGCAGCAGAAGTGTGTATTTTAAAGCTACGGGACTTGTGTTTTTTTCCATCGAAAAGTGACTTCAATTTTTGTTGATGCCTCAGAAACATTTGCAGTGTGTGATTTAAGCACGCCTGTAGTTGCCTCTTTATCTTTGTCATCTTACAGTAAACACGGTTGCGGAACTGAAGCTGGCAATTTCGGCACTTGGACGGTAGACCTCGAAGCGCCTGCCACCGGTGGGCAGCCTTCTTTTAATGGCTCCAGTGAAGAACGGCCTGGCAGTATGGGGTTGGGCGTGTGCACGTGTGCATCCTTATCGCCAAAGGCTCTCCCCATAGCAGAACTCTGTGACTGCCTTTCAGAGCTGGGGACTGACGCGCAGGAGACTTATGGTTCCCTTGTGGTGTATTCAGGCTCCGGACTGGAGCCTTCGCTGCCCTGGCCTTCCAGATGAGACTCAAAGAGACCGGCAGTGATTTCTGACTCTGTCATCATGACATGTGCCGCCCACCACTGCGTTCAATGCTCCTCTAGGGTTTTGGGCCTAAAGTGTTTACAGGATGCGCAGCGGGCCTCTTGGTGTTAGCAAGGAAGGCAGTGGTTACACACTCAGAGTGTCTTCCACGGATATTTTCTGTTGCAATTTGAACAGAATTTAAATGGAGTTCGCTCCATGGTTTAGGGAAATATTAAGGGCAGCAAGAGAGAAGTAGGAAATGGAGGTATGCATTCTTTTTAAGAAAAGGATCAGTCCCCCCACTCTCCCTAGTGCTAGGCCAAAGCCTGTTGCCAGAACAATCCTCTGTTTCAGTCATCGAGTTGGTCTTCCATCGAGATCTAGCGTTGAGCGGTAACTGTCGAATGATGAATAAAGTGTTAACTGAAAAGTAGCATAGCTACAGGACTCTGCGAGAAACGTGTCTGACCATGATGGTGGAAAGAAATAATATGAGACCCTGACGTGTGCGGGATCATGGATACAGTCGACGTCACACTAGGGATGATATTACAAATACTGCCAGTCGACATCCCTTTCCGAACTTCAAAAACGTCATGTGCACATCTAGGCACCCACCATTAGATGTGGGCCTATGCAAAGCTTGTGATTCTAGGCAGATCCATAAGCCTTAGACATATATATACTCAATGAAAACCCCTGAAATTCAACGCTTTGGGGAACTCGGGAACGGCTAAACTCAGCGCATTCCCGTTGATCACCCCTATAATACTATATCCCCCATAATGCCATTTTATATGGCATTGTGAATCCCTTCTCTTGTAATAAATATGTCCTCTTGGGCTTTGCAACACAAACATGCAAAGTTAAGACAGTCCCGAGTTCCCCAATGCATTGAATTTCAGGTTTTTTTTTGCAATACGCTTTTACCTTAACTGATCATTAACTAAAGTTTTTTCATTGAATTTCAAGGGTTTTGCTATTCCATAGATTGCTTCTGCACCTGCCTTCGGCCGTGCCCACAGTATATCTTAGAACACTGCCAGAACACTAACCATGGCCTTTGGCCAAGGCCAGTGGGCATAGCCTTCGGTCGCACCAACTGTCCATTTAAAAAAACTATCAGAACAGTAGCCAGGGTCTTTAGGCCCTCTTTCTTAAAACGTTTTCCATCAATGACTCCCGTTGGGGAATTTGGTTCTGGAGCTTCAGGCCCTGCAAGCTGAGAAGGAGATCTGTAAGTATTTCCCCTGTGACTGGTCCTCTGCTACACAAGGAAGTTGAATAAGGGAACCAACCGATAAATATCGCCTGCCCACCATCCACTGGTTTTGGAAGGCACCTGGTCCCTGGAGCCACCCATCAACTGGTCCCAGAGCCAGGCAGGGGACTAACATAATATAATGCAAAAAATGCCTTTGGGATTGAATCACAATTTCAGTCAGATGCAGTAGGGATAATATATTTTGCCTATGGAATTCTGCAACAATGATTAGTAATTATTTTATAAGTGTTTTATTTAGATTATATTTCTTGAAGGGCACATTCACATTAAATGTTCAATTTCTTGGCAGGTGCCCATCTGGTAGAATTTGCATCTTGATTTTTCAGTATTTTAGCATGGCTCTTACAGACATTAATCTGGCCAACAAATATATCAATACACAGAGAAAAAGAACATTATGGGAACAGAAGAGAAGATTTTGATTTATACTCACCATTTTCTCTTGAAGATTAGTTATTGCTCATAAGTCAGGCATCCAAAGAAGATCAAAGTAAATAATGACCATTTTAGGAGAGAAGAAATAATGCATTAGTAAAGGTATGAAGCCCATACTAAGGAATAAGTGAACCTCACAACTCAGGATAATTAACATTCTTCTAACATTTGGTAACGAAATCAAGGTAGAGAAATAAAGACATTTCTTGAACACAAAAATGTTTCTCATGCAAAACAAAAAGCACAACAGAGTGATACAGAGGTCAAGCCTTTTATAGTATATTTGCTCGATGTTTTAAGAATACAGATTGGATTGCCATTACATACATTGTCAATAGTGCCCATTTTGAAAATCTGAACATACAAAATATTAAAAAATAACTGATTTCTACACTTATTTATTAGAATTATAATATAGGTCCACACATACAAACAAACATGTCAAATCTTGATTACATATAAG
This sequence comes from Ambystoma mexicanum, assembly GCF_040938575.1. NCBI lineage: Eukaryota > Metazoa > Chordata > Amphibia > Caudata > Ambystomatidae > Ambystoma > Ambystoma mexicanum. Next base: position 267,388,222 of record NC_090936.1, on the reverse strand, counting down.
AATCCTCTGATAAGTTAGTGGGTTAGGGCTAAACCCTATTCTAAAAACAGAAACTCCCAACTTTTTCCAACAAGAGACGCTGCGATTTATTTGTGCGCGAGTTATTGAAATTACCATCATTTTCTCAAATGTATGGCAGCGGTATTGGGAGAGAACAACCAGTCAATATGTTTCTGCCACTCCAAGTGCTTTCTTGTATCAAAAACAGGACATGGTTAACCCTTTTATTTTTTTACTTTAACTGTTTTTTTAAATGCCAATAAGAAAATGTCAATATTAAAAAAACATTTAAACAAACATCAATATGAAAACCAGTATACAATTAATCAAAACATATTGATTTCTTAAATTAAAGACTGTTTGAATGTAAAACACTTGCTAGTCAGGTTTCTAGTCCATAATGTGGCAGCTTACATGGTTAGCTCATGCATCCTTACCAGTGTCTGAATAGAGCAAAAAAGCATCCAAACAAACGGATATAATTTTTGCAAGGAATGTGTAATGAGTTTCGAGGACTGTGCATAAATATCACTATATTGTCTTAATATAATTAACATTTAATTACTTTAAAAGGAATATCTTGGACAAACAGTAATGTATAATGAACTTTCCCGTTGGGCTAGAGGTCTATAGAAATGTATTTACTTTGTCATCATAACCTTTATATCTAGAAATATACACAGCTCTCTGCTAATATTGTGTTCGAGTCGAGTTTGCATACCAAGATCAATGATCTATTTGTCTTCTAACTGCAAGGCCGGGCATTTTAAGCTTTTGTTACAGTACATATGGATCAGTGCTAAAATTCAAATTGCAGTAAAGGATGAAGCCAGTACCACTGAACAGGTTCCCTGAAGCGCCAAAGCCTCTCCTAGCTAGACTTTCCTTGTGTTTAGGGAAGGGTGCGAAACAAGGTACAACAAAACATGGTCTTGAAAATATACTAGTGTTGTCTGAAGAGAATTCTATGTATTACAGAAGCTAGCTTGAACGTTCTATGGGCATGGATAGGGCGCAAAAGTAGAGTTTTGCTTACACTAGATATGTGCTCAGCTTTCCAGCTGCCCCAAAATAGTCTTACTGTAGCATCCCCTGTTAACTAACTGCACCTCCCCTGTCTGGGATACAGGCTACTGCAGTAAAGCAATATAGAGTTGGAAAATGCAGCTAAAACGCAATCCCCATCTATTTTGGAGATTAAAATTGGTTCTCTGCCCAATTCCCCAAAATCTTTTTAGAGGCGCTGAAGCATCCCCTTCACTTGAGGAGCCCAAAACAGGTGCATCCAATTCTCAAAGTGTACCTGAATATGTGCATCATTGATAATCGGGCATAGCTTGAGATGGTGGTTGTTCCGGTGAAGGCTTCACCATGACAAATTTATTTACTCCACACTACTACTACTCTCACTCTGCCCAAACCTTCTCCCACAGTCACTCTCCTTTCATTTTCCCAGTCACCTTTTTTATTCAATCTCTACTCTGTCAACACTACTCTCTCTCACTCACTGTTATGCTTGAACTAAAATGGCGCTGGTGCGCAGTGTATTCTGCGAGCGCTTGGAGCCATGATGGATATTTACTTCATGCCGCAGTGAAAAGCTGCACACATTTTGCTGAGCGTTAGATTCACAGTGCTGAAAAAACATGCTTTCCAAACCTGGTATGCGGTCAAGGACATTTCTGCTGGGAATGCTAACTTTGTTATGGTTTGTTACTGTTCTCCGTGGAGCGTGTTTTTAGAGGAGGGAGGCACTCTGCTCCTTGAGGGTGGCTGTCGATTGACCTAGCTGGCAACCGACGGCTGCTCATCAACTGCGTAAGTGCCATTTCCAGAAGGTTCGAGAACTGCCACCCCTTTTCGGAGTGTGTATATATGCGGAAACCCGGAGGCGGTCAGGTGAGACTTCAGCAGGAGGAGGACGCTTACGTCCGGCATTCCTGTGAGCTGTGGTGCTCTCGACCTGGCAGTTCCCGGGGTCTTCCAGCCGCTTCTGGGCGAGATGAGGAATCCAGTTACGCTCACGGTGATGTATTTCCTTTTAAATTCTTTGCTTCTTCTGTGATTTATGTCCATGTTATTTCTGTGAGTTATTTCCATGTTATCAGTGGTTGCTTCTAAACTTTGACTAAATAGCCGTATAAGTGCTGATTATCTTCTAAGAGTGTGTGGTTGCGAGTTATTGCCTCTTTCTGCGTTCAAAGTATTGGCTCTATATTTGCATTGGTGATTTATATTTTTCCAATACCTCACTTTGCACACTCCTTCAGCAATTCTCCACGCTCCTCTGCTCAGTCCTTACTCTGCCTTGTCTCTTGGTCCTTTCTCCTTCCTTAACCCTACACGAAAAACTCAAACTTTCCTGGCCTCCCTTTTAGTCTCCCCTTATTCCTCCATTGGCTCTCTCCCTCTGCTGGTTTCCCCGGCCAACCATTGACCTTTCTCCTACCGGCAGAGGTGTTGCAAGCAAGGAAACATACAATAAGTGTCAAACTCCTCCCCTTTTCGTACACTGGTTCACCGGCCTCCAGGAATGGTGGCTCGCAGCGTTAAATGTCTCAGTTCATGTGAGGATTTGCAGCCTGTTTGAGAGGCTGGCTTGATAAGGGTGCCACTTCCCAGTCAAATACAATGACTTATGACTTTCAGTGCATGTATCCAAGTGCTTTGTACTGGTATGGGTCTCTGTCTCAGAGTAGATGCTACCAGCTAGATGTTGGTGCTCTGACCTTGCTTGGTTTGTTGCTGTGCGGACTGCTCATCTCTTTCACTCTCTCCAGGAGCTTGGTCGTTTGCTGGCTGTACCCTGGCCCAGGTTGCTGACACAATCTACTGTTCTAAAGAGAACAGGGGAAAAGGGAAAGACTAGCCGGAATGTTCTAGTGCAGGCATGGTGTGATAGATTGTGCTATTCTTCCCAAGCATGCAAGCACACAGGGAAGGGGCAGGGATAGGGCCCCACCAAATCCCACACCCCACCTCTGGGGTAAGGCTGGCTTGGAGTTCAACACTGGTAGGCCTCCCAACCTAGGCTGAGAGGGGACCCCATCCTGAATGTTTTAGCTGCATGCTTGATACCATCTTTACATTACAACTGTTTAGACAAACCGAGAGAATGGTAATGAATAGAATTGTGCGTAAAATAATCATCACTGGTTAAGTATAATGCCCCTTTTCTGAAACCACCCTGTGGAAGCCATAAGCGATCATACAGCAAATGGTTCCAGTGTATATATTCCACCATGGTAAATAGGTGTTGGTTGCTTACAAGGTTTACCACAATGCTACTAAAAGTCTGTCTCAAAAGGTACATGGAAAATGTTATTTACAATATTTTGGCCAAGTCCTTTTTGCCATTTACCCTCAGATGGCACAATATGAATCTAAAGATGAGTGAGTAGTATAACAATTTAGTCAGATTTTGTGGGTAAACCGTCTTTCAACTTACCTTACGTTTATAGTTTTGTCAATTCCTTTTGCAATTAGTTAAGGGATCAAAAACCACCAAAACAATTATGCCCTCTAGACTGCAAGTTTAATGTACTACTAATCATCCACTATTCCCACAGAAAGACCATTTTAGGGAGTCTGGTGAGAAGAATCGATTGGACAGTTCAGTGAAAGTATTTGCTTTTCAGTGTAGCAGAGACAGATTGCATGTGAATGGGTGCATATTCCACAATCTGTGTGTGCGCTTGTGTGTGTGTTCATATATAATCAGTGAAAAAACATTGTTAAATGGACATTATGGTTAAGTTGTGCTAATAAAAACCTATGAATTCAGAGAAAAATCATTGTCATCAATGATGTCATCTTTGATGTCCTGGGTGTTAGTCTTAGCAGTGCACAGTGGTGGTGCGAGTTATGGTTGCATAGCTTACCATAACTGGCAAATGTTTTGGGTTTTTCCATTTTACTTGTAACCCTTTGACAATGTTTTTTGTCAGAATTTTATAGGTTTTTATTAGCGCAACATAACCATGAAGTCTGTTTAACGTTTTTTCACTGAATGTCAGTGGTTTTAATACATCAAAATATTTCATAATTTTACAGCAGTGTATAGAAGTTATACATAATTCCTCATTGAACATAAATAAAAGTATTATCAACATCCTTTACATTAAAAAAGTATTCTACCCACCATGCAGCAGATTCGAAGACCACAAACTAAATATTGTGTCCGCGGACACACCTGGAAGGAGGTGGCAGCAACCGACCCAAAAAAACACAGGACAGCACAATTTTCTAATTTCCGTTTCATACAACAAAAAAAACACATATACCAACATTCCAAACAATTAACAGAACTCATGTACACACTTGACTGTCTCCAAATGTAAACAATATTTTGTTTACACATTCCTCAATATTATGGATTATGCCAAATAGTAAACATAACTGTAAACCTAATGTAAGCAAGGCACGTCAACACATTTTAGGAACTGAAGCACAACATAGAAGAGGAAAACAAACTCTCTAAACTTAGCAAGTACATATTCTGTACCTTTTTAGTCTAAATGTTTTCCAAAGGAATTAAATACATTTTAAATAATGTTTTAAAAAACTAAAATTACTCATTCCATATTTCTACATAAATGGCGAAGCCACTAGAGGGGCTCAAGGAGTACTTTCCGAAAGATGGCAAGACCTTTGAGGAATGTATGAATGGTAAATATGTTAAAATGCACTTAATACATTTTACTAATCAGTTATTAAATTACAACTTTTTCAAATATTTTCTTTTCCAAAAAGTGGAAGAAAAAAATGTAGACAGTAATCATGAAGAACCAATTGTAAATAGCAACAATGCACAAACAATTGAAAGTGAAATGAATAAATTATGCACTCAGATGTCTCAACTACAAAATGAAGTTGCTGAACTCTCTAATTATGTTAAAAATCATGTGATACGTAATATTGATTTTCATTGCCCTACATGTACCTGTGTGCCCTTCCCTCAATCACCCCAATCATTGCCAGAACATTGATGATAAACCTGTGACATTTCTATCCCCAATTCCCCCCGTCATGAAAATGCTCAACTTCCAAATTCCCCTATTTATGTTTCCTACTCAGATTCCCCATCCCTTTGTTGAACTAAATAATCATAAATGTAATCTGTTTATATTAGTCCCACAAATGATTTTCTTTGTAAATATATCATGTAACTGTAAAAATGTAATGTTGCAATGTTTGTAAAAATGTTTTTTTTTAAATAAAATGCAATTTTGACGTCCGAGGACTATAATAATGTCTGTGTCCAAATATTTACATACCAGAGACGCAGTATTGATATTTCGGTGTCTGCGAACAGACCGCCTAGTCCACGGAGCGAACTAGGCACTTTTAATTTTACCCTGAAAGTCATTGTCCATGTGCGGACACCACACCATGAATGCAATAGGTCATAGGCCATGTGGTAGTTGGTGGACGCCGTCTGTGCCCACGGACGGCCTTGAAGTCATTATGTGACTGCGCTCACAGGGCATAATGATGTGTTCGCGATTGATGTATGCGCAGCGTGGACATCGTTAAATTACATTTTCAACCCATAATAGGGACTTTAAAGTTCAAACTTTGCCCTTGCACACCTCCTAGATCCATTGCCAGCGTTTCTATAAACATTTAATGCACTTTTTCCTGTACTTTAAGTCCATGGTCTCATAACGTCACCGCGGATGTTCCCAAACATAGTCACATGACCGCACACATGCAGCGTGAGGACGTGTTCGCAGTCAGTGATTGCACTTCACAGACATCTTTAAATTCAGTTTTTGGCCACTCTAGGCACTTTCAAGTGAATACTCTGCCCTTTCACAGCTCCGAGTACCACTCCCACTTCATTCCTAAACATTTTACAACTTTTCAAGGTCTTTTTTGGGTGCTGAAGTTCGCGGACAGGACGGTAGTCTGCTGACATTTCCTCCAAGGGGATCCACCCCTTTTTGTTAGTCATTATCAATCTGGCACACCAGCAGTGAGGACCTGTTTTTCAGGGACCATAGCAGACTTTTATTGACACTGGCATCTGCAGTGGCCATGGCTCCTCCTCCCCAGCGGCCATCACCATCTGGAGGACCTGGACAGGGGAACTGGGGACCAGCCGCAGATAACATGCAGGAGGAAAAGGAAGATGTATTGGAGGAAGTGCCTACTATGTCAGGTGGGCAGAAGGAGGCGTAACTGTGGAGATATTTTACCACCATTGGAGGAGTACCAAAGGCCCAGGCTGCGCTGTATGCAAAATTGTACTCAGTCACAGCCAAAAGGGGCGGTACTCCTTTCGTACTGACTATGTGCCACCACACCCGCACCTGCCACCCGACTGGTCTGAGAAAGGCGTTCCCCTACTCAAGGAGTAGGCTTACTTTGGTCCCTACACCCACGTCAACCACTCGTTTGTTTATTATTTGTAGTGCGCACCTAACCCAAGGGTAGCAGGGCGCAGAGGCAACATGAGGATTGTAAAGCTTAGGTTACAGGGAACAAAATAAATGGAATCCAGCTCGGGTTACATTGCTAGACACATCCAAAAACAATAATACGATAGGTTATAATTACAAGAAGATATACAATATTTACAGGATATATAATGTGTCTTAACATGGAGAATCAGTAGATATACACAGTTTGCAGTATTTATAGTATAGCACGGTATGAAGAACTTTAAATGTCATGTTTCTTAAGCCAAAAGATGGTGTTAGATCTGAATTGTGAGTATGGAAGGTCTTCCCTGAGGGATGGTGGTAGGGAGTTCCAAAATTGTGCTGCTTTAACAGGAAAGCTGTTCCCTCCAGACATGGTGCGTTTGAATCTTGACACTAGAAGGAGGTTAGAGTTGGCCCTTCTGGAAGGACGGCAAGATACGGGTCTAGTGAATCTCGTTATCAAATATTGAGGGGCAGCTTGGTGGGGACATTTGTAGGTCAGAGAGACAGATTTGAGGAAGATTTTATCTTTCGTTGAAAGCCAATTGACAGATCTTCTAGTCTCTGAGATGTTGGCTTTCTTCGGGAGGCTTAGAGCAGCTCTTAAAGCATTATTCTGTAAGATTTTAATTTTGTTTGTGATGTATTTGTTGCTGCCTACAAGGAGAGCGTTGCAATAGTCCAATATGGAAAGGATCAGAGCTCTGGCTAGGGTGATGCAGTTAATGGATGAGAGGAATGGTTTGGCTGCTCTAATAAGTTTGCATGTATAGGAGGTGGCAGATGCCATGGCATTGACTTGTTTTTTCAGAATAAGTGTGGAATCTAGATAGAAGCCAAAGGTTTTGACCTCCTTGGCAACTGTGATTGATGTTGTTATTGTCAATTACAAAGGAGGAGTAGATTTGGCTTAGTTTATCAATGTTAGGTGTGGTGCCTAGGATAAGGAGTTCAGTTTTGTCAACATTCAGGCATAGACCATGTGAGGCCATCCATGGCTGGATGATGAGGTACACTCTATTTACAAAGGCCAAATCCTTGTCATAACCCCCCGGATGAGGATTTGAGTATCATCAGCATAGTTTGTGTAGGTGATACCCAGACCATCTAGATCATCGAAAAGGGGCTTTGTGAAGATGTTGTACAGTGTGGGAGAGACACAAGAGCCCTGAGGCACACCGCAGGTGATGGGCGTTGGGTCAGCAGCTGCAAGTGGGGAAAAGACTTGCATAGTACGATTGTTGAGAAAGGATTGGATCCAGTTAGTTGCCTCTTGGGAAAAGTGGGCTGCCGATTGTAGGTGATTGCAGAGGATTTCATGGTCGACCAGATCGAATACAGCTGAGAGATCAAGAAGTAACAGTAATGCTGTCTTATCGTCAACTCTCAGCTCATCTGCCTTAAGATCTATGAGTGCAGTCTCGGTTCCGTGCTGGGGCCTGAAAACTGACTGTCAGACTCACAGAAGGTGTTAATGTTCAAGGTAGTGTTGGATTTGTTGGCACGCTATTTTGTCAAGGATTTTGAGTAGGAACGGCACTGTGGTAATTGGGCGGTAGTTAGTGGGGGTGGAGGGATCTAGATTGGGATTTTTGAGGAGACGGAGTACCCAAGATTGTTTCAAGTTATTCGGTATGGTGCCTGATGTAAAGGATGAATTTATTAGTTTGGTGATAAACGGTGCAAGATCGCAAGCTGCATCATCAGTTGTGAAGGGCATAGGTCCCCATGGCAATTGGAGGGGTTGAGAGTGAGAATGACCTTTTCTACCTCTTTAGTGGAAACTTTACAGAAGTTAAAGTGGGGGGGTCAGCGCCGGACTAGGTGTCAGGATGGAGCTAGTGTTGCTAGGTTTGGAGGTGGAGGGAAGGGAGTTTTTTTATACTGATCTTAGATTGCAGGGAGGTAATTTTATTAGTTAGAGTTTTTTGTATACCTGTGCACCAGTTTTTATCCTTGAGGCAAGAGTCCGGCGTCTGGACAGGGGATTCTACCTCTTTCAGAATTACAAAGAGCTCTTTGATGTTAGATTTAGCTTGAGAGATACGAAGGTTGTAAGACATTTGTTTAGCTAGAATAATTTCTTTTTTATACTGGGAGGCTAGTTTGCTCAGGTTTTTCTTATTGTTTTCTGAAGGATCTGATCTCCAGATTTTTTCGCAGTGGCATTTCTCTTGTCTGATGGCCTTGAGATGGGGAGAGAACCAAATATTCACATGTTTGCGAGGTTTTCTCTTTCTCATCTTAAGTGGTGCTATGTTGTCAAGGGATGATAGCATTACTTTATTATACAGGTCTACCATGGTGGATGGATCTGTATGGTCCGGAATGGCGTTAAGAGTAGGTAGGATCAAGGGGATAAGGTTTTGAGGAGTAATATTTCTTTTGTTTCTGGTCAGGACAGCTGGAGCTATACTGTCAGGCTGCGATAGTACAGGCTCTAGGGAGAATGTGATCAGGTAATGATTAGACCAAGGCTGTGGTGTTATCGATGAGACTAGGATTGGGCAATTGTGCATAGCTAGCCAATCAAGAGCTCTGCCTTTAATATGGGTAGGATCTGTGACCTTCTGGGTAAAGCCTAATTCCTCTAGGGTGTTCATAAGCGTGGCGTTGGAATCTAGAGGGTCACTGAGACCAAGGTTAAAGTCTCCTAATAGGATACTTTGGGATGAGTTCTTAAGATTATTTGATAGAATATTTGTGAGGTCCTCTTCAAAGGATCCTAAAGGGCCTGGGGGCCTGTATATGAGGTGAATAGAGACAGATTGCGTATTTGATAAGGTTAGCTTAGCAGTAAGGGATTCACATGAGCCTGTATTGTGGGGTGGAGAAAGTTTCAATGTTAGTTTGGTTTTAGCTATGATGGCGAGACCACCACCACGCGAGGAAGTGCGATCAAGTCTTAGTAAGGTGTAGTTGTCTGGTATGGCTAGCATAATTGCTGGACCAGCTGCTGTGTGGAGCCAAGATTCTGTCACAGCTAGGAAGTCTAAATCTTCATTGAGTTTTAGGTCGGCTATGTCTGTAGCATGGGCTACCATGGAGCGTGCATTTATAAGTGCGTCCTTTGTCCCAGACTGTGCTGGTTGTATTTTAGGGGTATCTTTCGAGGTGAGGATTGTCTCTCGGAATAGTCTGCTGTTAAATTGGAGAGGGTGCTGGGCGTGTCTCGCATTGCGAGGATTGATGGCAGCATGACTTTGCAGTGGTTTGGTTAAAGGGTCATAAAGCCTTGGGAGTCTGGCACGTAGTTTGAGGTTCCTCTGTAGGAGAGTGCAGGGTGCAATGACCACTCGGTCACCACTCTGGGCACTGCACTAGGGCAGAGGATTCCTCCTGCCATCTCAATGCCATATAGGAGGCTGTTGATCCATACCTTGTGCAGTTAACAGTCATGTGTATGTACTGTGACAATTCTCTGCAGGGGGAGGGCATCCAAAGTGCCTTGGAGGCAGCTATGAAGGCACATGCAAAGGAATGCCCTCTACCTTAGTTTTTCTGCAGTGCTACATCTTTGTTTGCCCACCTGTCGTTCCCTAATTGCTGGTTGATGCCCCTATATTTATACTTCAAGTAGTAAGACTATATAAGAACATCTAACATTTTTATTAGCATTCCATTTTCTGCTAATGAAAATTGCAGACAATTTGCATAGCAAAGAAAAGGTGACAGTAATACATTTTTGTTCCAAAACCTTTTCTCTGCGATACAAAATAACAAATTGTAATATGCGTAAGAACTGTTTAACCATTATTTATGGCTTTCACACTTCCCACTCATATTACACTACCATCAAAAAATGAGTCGCCCACTTTTTCTGCAGCCATATAGTCCGCTGACTGTTTTACTTCAGCAGACTTCTTGGGAAATTAAAGGGAGGTTGCGGTTTCAGGGGGGGATTTGAACTCAACGTACTTATTTTCGTTCGAAAATGCTCGCTCTTAAAAGCAACCTTTCTTTTTAAAGACCTAATTTTTAGCTTTTTGGGGTTTTAAGTACCATACTAACAATGAACTGTACTTATTTGTTTTTTTCTAACTTTTGCAAAAACTGCTTCAAATTTTGTGTTTTTGGTTTTTATAATACTATACCTACTAACAGATGTTTTACTAAATATTTCACGTTCCATTTTCATTTTTTTTTCACAAAAACTGTTTCAAAGCATTCTGAACATTTGACAGAAAAAACGTATTTCCACCATGTGTAAAATGAACTCCATCGCTACGAAAAATATTAACGCCATCAAACTTTATGTTCTCTTTGTGGAAAAATGCCATTTCTACCCTGTTAATGTTTCAAGATAATTTCACCATCGCTTCATTGACATGTTGCACTTCATCTGCAATAAAACTACCCATCCACTTGGAAAAGTAGAACACTTCTTTTGGGTATAACAATATCAATCGAGAACAGCAGCACTCATCCACATGGATAAAAGATGTTCCAAAATTTGGCTATGACACTGTTTTACAATTTATTGAAAAATACCTTATCTGTGACATCCCTTCAGAAAACGCAGTGACTTAGGTACATAAATCTTATGCTTTCAAAAACATAAGTGTGCGGGACGCTGTTGCGCGCATCAAGTATGGCCGCCTAGAGGGAGAGCTCCGGCTCGAAAGCAATCCCGATATAAAATATATCCTTTCAGAACCGTCCCAGACCCAACAAGAAGCTGGAATCCGGTGGCGGAAAATGAAGGACACAACCTGGGAGAAAAAAAACAGTGTAAAACCGTGGCTGTATTGGCGAGATATCACCTTCAACACTCCCATCAGCTGAGAGGCTTCCATGTGGCCGCCTGGAGGCTCCATGAACACGTAGGCTGCGAGCCGAGCTGGGGGAGAGGCACCACGCGGCCTGCAATATCCTGAGGCCAAAGGAGAGGGCCGAGCGGCCACCCCGCTCTGAGACGACTGGAGCGGACGCTTCTCGCAACCCGTGGAAGGTGACGGGAGGAGGAAGGAGTGGGGAAGAGGAACCCGGAGGCCGTGTGCTGCTCCCGCCGGGGGCGCAGCTGGAGGTGCTGCGATTGCTGCGCGGACCTGCCTCCGGGCCACGGCTCCGCGTGGTGCTGCCCGCCATCTTCGCTGTGGGAGCGGCCTGGAGCTGAGGATACGCTGGGAAGAAACCCCCCCCACACCAAGTAAGTGATTTCGAGCCGGGTGTGGAGGCCCTCTTTTCGACGCCCGTGAGGCGGACTTTTTCCAATGCACGGCCCACGGTGGTAACCGCCGAAGAGGGGGGCCCACTTAGCACTCTACAGCTGCTGTCTCAGAGAGCCCACCAGGCTGCACCTCTACGACTACGGGGGGGATAAGCACCGATCCTCGAGTGCGGAATGGCCGTCTACAACCCTACAACATCCTAAACAACACGGGCACATCCAGGAAGCCAACCAGGCTGAACTTATATGACTACGGGGGGAGATAAGCATAAATCCTCAGGCACGGAATAACCGCCCGCAACCCAGAAGCCCTAAACAACACGGGCACAACCAGGAAGCCCCTGCGGGCCATCCTTGTTGCTCCAGGCGCGCCGCCACACGTTCTGACGAGGCTCTCACGCAGACAGGCCTGGAGATCGGCCAGGGGGGATCTCGCCAATACAGAACTGCCAAACTCACTCCTGGTATACATGCAACATACCATGAGCTAGGAGCGGACGTATAGGGAAACATCCCCCCTCATCTTGAGCCATACAGCAGTGCATTTGGCAAAAATACATGGGAGAACACAGTCCACCCTCAACTGTAAGCCACAACACATGGACTGCAACGAGAAGAAGGGTGCAGGAGGGAAAAAGATCGGCCTGATGGATACCTTTGCCAGTTCGCAACCGCATGGGGCGACTGGGGGAGGACCACCGACACCTGATATGCAGGAGAATGATCCTATAGAGCGCCTAGCAACGCTGGTGCAAAATGGATTCATGGCTGTGAATGTAAAACTGGATGATATAATGGCGACAATCGGATCCATGAAAGCACGAGTGGAAAAAGAGAGCACACGTATTAAGGAGGCGGAAAACAGGATAAGCGCAAGCGAGGATACGATATCACAACACAGTCGCGACATAGCCCACCTCCAAACGGAATTGCACAAAAGTCAAAACAAGTGCGAGGATCTCGAATCGAGATCCGGAGGAACAACATCTGGATTGTTGGGGTTTCAGAGACCTTTGGCAAAGGACACATGGAAAAACAAGTGGAAAACCTGTTGAAAGATATCCTAGGAGCAGACTCCTTCTCTGAACATTTTCTGATTGAAAGGGCCCACTGTACCCTAGCACCGCACCCGAAACCAGGAGCTCCCCCTCGCACTATAATTGCACGGCTTCTTAACTATAGGGACAGGGACTCCATACTTCGACTGTCGAGGGAGAAAGGAACTTTGCACCATGACCAAAACAATCCACATATACCCGGACTTCTCAGCTAACGTGAAAACACAAAGGAGATCCTATGAAGGGGTGAAAAGGCAGCTATGAATGCGCAATGTAACCTATGCCCTTAGCTTCCCGGCGAAGATGAGAATACAACATGGGGGAAGAGCTCACTTCTTCGAGAATCCCATAGAAGCCATGACATATGTGGAAGCTTCCATCCAGTTGCCCCCTGGAGATCGAGCAGTGGACCAAAATGCGAGACCACAACCGAGAGATGAGAGGCGAGACCCCACAGATTGAAAGAGAGAATGATAGCCAGCTACCTACCGCCAGAAGAAAAGGGAAGCTCCGTAACATGGACGGACTGAACAAAGACTTATGATTAACCGAGCTGTGAGCCTCTGTCGGGGCGAGCCAGATGGTTGCAACCGGTGACCCTCAGGAAAGCTCCACCAGTTTGAGGGAATTAAAATTGCTGCGCAGCATCGTCAAGTTGGGGGAGATGATGTGGGTGGGGGACCAAAGTATTGCAGGATGTTTAGCTCCGTTGAGCAATGTGGGAATGACCGGGGGGTGTTGAGGTTCTGGGACTCAGTTGGAGGAGTCAAAAATCGTGGTAACAGTGCAGCACATGGAACTCTCCCGAGTAACAGCAAGACAAAAGACGTAACGAGGGGATACAGATATGGCTAATCCTAATGTGACGGCCCGAGGGCTGAAACTAAAACTTCACATGGAACGTCTGTGGGCTGAACAACAGAGCCAAGTTGATCAAGGTGGGGACTTATGTCAATCGACACCATCCCCAGATAATCATGTTACAAGAAACTCATGCACTCCAGAAAGTCAACACTGAGCTCTTGAAAGGGTGGGGTCAGCATAGATACTATACTGAATACTCTTCACAGGCAAGAGGAGTACTCATCCTGATCCACCCCTCTGTTGGGTTTCAATTTCAGAAAATCAAAATAGACCTTGTGGGTCGCTATGTAATAGTGTGGGGAAGCATCCCTTGGGAAGAATATTAGTGAAAATATATGGTCCGAATGTGGAGGAACTTAACTTCTATACGAATGTAATGCAAGAGATAGGCTTCTCTGGTAGCGAGCAAATATTATGGGGGGGGGGGGGGGATTTCAACACCATCTTGGATATTAGCCTAGACCGCTCCACCTCCAAACACAGAAATCTCACAAAAACAGCGGTTATCCTACAACAAATCCTGTTGCAACTAACACAAGTGGACACCTGGAGAACACTACACCCCCATAAAAGACAGTATTCATTTTACTCCTTGGTGCATGACGCCGAGTCTCGCATAGACTAATGGCTGTGTCTGCATCTCTTATGAACCAAATCGACAATAGTGAAATGTTTCCCCGTACCCTATCGGATCACTCCCCTATCCTTTTAGATATGACACTGGGAAATTTAAAACCCCCGGCCAGAAGATGGAGAATGCCACCCAATCTTCTTAGGGATCCTACAGTGGCAGAGGCACTACATACAGAGGTGGAATTCTTCCTTGAAACAAATAAAGACTCAGTCAATAGACATGCAACTTTATGAGAGACATTTAAGGCTTGGGTGAGGGGGATTCTGATCTCTAAGTCCACGGGGTTGTTGAGGGCTGTCAGGGTGGAACTGGCGGAAATAGAGAAGCAGTTGGGTGAGTTGGAGATGCGATATGCAGCCGCACATGAAGACAACATCCTGGCGGACATCAATAGTAACCTGCAGGAATTCAATAGACTGGCCACTAGGGAGCTGCTGTATATGGCAACTCCAGTCAGAGCACGCCGGTATGGCGAGGGGAACAGGGCGGGTCACACTCTAGCCAACCTGTTGAAGGCCGAGAGATACAATACAACGATTTCTAGCATAGTAGGGAGGCGGGGGGCGCGGTACGGTAACCACAAGTGAGGAAGGCATAAATAGAGAATTCGCCCATTTCTACACAGACCTGTATGCCAACCATGACCTGAAACCACCCAAGGACATTGGAGAATACTTAGACAACATCACGCTCCCCGCATTGCCAACAGAGCATAGACTGTTGCTAGATCAGCCCCTAACGGTCGATGAGGTAAAGGAAGCGATAAAATCACTTGCTAACGGAAAGGCACCCGGCTCAGACGGACTGGGGGCCGAGTTATACAAGGAACTCCACGAGGAGCTGGCCCCGGTGCTTCTGTCTGTGTGGGAGGAGGCCATGGAGTTGGGGACACTTCCAACATCCGAGAGAGGCTATAATAACGATGCTCCTCAAGCCCAGGCGCCCGTCGAATGAGATGTTCTCGTACCGGCCCCTATCCCTTATAAACTGTGACGCCAAAATATTTACAAAGATCCTGGCCACGAGACTCCTACCTAACATGCCTGTGCTGGTGCATCCGGACCAATGCAGATTTATCCCCATCAGGTCGACGGCACTAAATCTCCGCAGGTTGTTTGGTATCATGGCCCAGATTAAGCTAGAAGCCCAGGCGGTGGCCGTATCTCTAGATGCCGAAAAGGCGTTTGATTCGGTGTCATGGACATACTTGTTCATGGTGCTTGAGAAATTTGGACTAGGCTCATACTTCCTAAAATGCGTTAAGTTATTATATACTAACCCGGGGGCTAGGGTATTGACTAATCGCACCAGGTCTGAACGGTTTGAGCTGGGAAGGGGTACGAGACAGGGTTGTCCGTTCTCCCCTATACTGTTCGCCCTTACTATGGAACCAGTCGCAGCAGCAATTAGGGAACATCAGGGACAGAGGGGTATATGGATGTCGGGCCTGACCCAATCAATATCTCTATATGCATATGACGCTCTGCTATACATCCGAGAGCCAGACACACACCTGGGGCCAGCAATGGAGACTGTGCATGAGTTTGCAGAATACTCAGGATACAAAACCACCCGCTCCGAATCTGAAATCTTTTCCTTAACCCCTGCCACTCGATGTCCAAACAACACACAGCCTACAATGGTCCCCTGTTAAGATAAGATACCTGGGTGTTATTGTATCGGGAGACAAAGTATCCCTAGTCTCAAACAACCATGACTCCTTATTGGACACGATTTCTACTAAACTCCGCTTCTGGGCCAAACTTCCCATCTCACTTATCGGCCGGATCGCTATATTGAAAATGGTTATCCTCCCCAAGCTATTATATATTATTTACTAATGTCCCGATATGGCCTGGCAGGCGGTTCTTTGATAATCTTAGGACCATGGCTGTAGAGTATGTCTGGTGCGGGGGGGCGGCCAGAATGAAGTGGGAAAAGATGGTGGAACCCTGTAACAAAGGTGGCATAGCAGCCCCAGACTTTGAATTATATTACCTAGTAGCACAGGCCCAGTTTGTTAAACACTGGTATGATGAGCAGGATACCTCACCCCACATCTACATAGAGAAACACGCAGCACGCCCAACAGATTTAAGGTCAGTCATCTTTAAAGAAAAACACAAGGATGAGTGTCCATTCGACCCAGTCAGTACAACAGTGCATGCATGGTCCAGGATTTACCGAAGGCTCGGGTTGGAGACACCATACTACTCGGAGGCCCCGTTCTGGAACTTCCCCGGTATAGCACCCACATACGATCCAGATGTGCAAAAGACATGGGACCCGGAGGGAGAATTTAAAATCAAGGACATATTCCCTAATGGCAAATTTATAACATTGGAAGAATTCAAAACAGGGATGGGTAGAGACCAGTTGATGGTATTACAATATCACAGAATGAGAATGACATTTAAAGCTAGATGGCCACTGTTCCCAGATGAGCCCCCACCACACCCGTGCCTGGTGGCACTGTCCACCCGGTCGGGAACCAGTGTCTTGGGGCTGTACAGGCCAACACTCCAACGGTAAACATGATAAAGGCCTTCTGGGAAACGGACCTGGGTGCTACCATAACTGACAGATCCTGGGAGAGATGCTGTGAACTGACCAAGAGGGTATCCATGACCGCAGGCCTGCGGCTGATCCAATTTAAGGTGTTGAACAAGTTCCACTATACCCCGCAAAAAATTGCAAAATTCACATCAAACAGTCCTGGCAGGTGTCAGAAATGCGGGGCTGATCAGGCTGACTCGTTTCACATGTATTGGAGCTGCCCACACATGTGTATTCTGGGAGGAGGTGGCGAAAATCCTGGATGAAGTTACGCAGATACCGGCAGACCTCACACCACTAAAATACCTGTTTGGGGATATAGGAAAGAGATCTGAGGTGATCAGAAGGCTCTTTAACATTGCATGCACGGTGGCCAAAAAGTGCATTCTGCAAAAGTGAAAGAGTGCACAGGCACCACAAGTGAACCATTTTCTTAAGGAGCTGATGTTTGTTAATGAATGCGAGGAACACTATGTAATGTCACTCCCGAACCCATGTAAACCAAAGGACATCTGGGACCCGTGCAAAGTATTTCTATGTGAAATGGACTCGACCAGCAGTAGCCTGGCAGGGCACAGTAATAAGTCTATTCTGTAATACTGCATACTATGTTAAGTAACTGAATTGAACGTCTATGATATGGAAATGTATGGAATGTCGTGTTGTTGCATTGTTTTGTACCACAATCGTTAAATAAAGTTTAAAAATAAAAACATAAGTGTGACAAATACTGCCCACGTCAAAATAACAAAGGTAAATACTATACCAAATGTCGCTTTGGCTTCCCTAGACTAGTCTCCACCAAAGGACAAGTAAATAGCGTGATGTCTTCTGTTAAACACAGTATAAAAGGGAAATCACCTAAAAAGAAATACAACATTAAAAGAGACGAGGCATCCAAGTGCTTCAATGATTACACTGCAATCATTGTCCTCTTGGGTAAAGCAAATATAAAAATACAATACATTTCAGACAATTCCAGTGCAGCTTCAAGATATGTCAAGGCCATCTCACCAAAGCTGAAAAGACAGAGCTAAAATACCTTTGGGATGAAATACCATCTGACAAAACCTTGTCACAAAAATTGTACCACTTTGGTATAAAAATGCTCCCACAGAGAATGCAGGTGCTACAAAGCTGCAGATCGTTTGAACTTATATGGGAAATATGAAAACACTGTCTGGCTAAACCTTAGTCTAGCTTCATCACAAAAAGGGTTACTAAAATACTAAAAAGATAGAAACAATGGCCACAAATGATCCCAACAACCAGGACATTTAAAAAAGAAAATTGCCATATAATATCCAAACAGAGGTACTGCTTTGGAAAACATTTTCCTGTATGACATAGCCCCAAACTACGCCTACTAAACATTGTTATGCCAGATGAGACAACTGGCAAATATTCAGTCTCAACTTGTGAAGGAAGCCTGATAAAACTTACCAAGCCCAGCCTAATTAATCATATAGAGTTATCATTTCAAACTCCACAGCATATAGAACATTATTACTTGGATACACTACAACTTCTTCTTTTCTCCAATGTTTGAGAATTGGTAGCCATGACACATCTGAAGCTGTATTCAAGGCAAATGAAAGCAAATGTGAATTTTAAACAATACAAACAAGTGTTGGACTATGAACGCTGACAAGAGGAAGAAATGTAACCTCTACTAGATCAAGACACTCCGATGGGCAGTCACCCTTCTCTTCCAGAAAACCAAGAATCATTAATTCTAAATGAAGCAGAAATAGTCATGACTGAGGTCGAAAACACAATTTATCAATCTAAAAAATCTGAAGACGACTTGTCAGTGCTCAAATCACAGCTAAATGATTAACAACTCACCATTCATCTAGAAGGCACTGAAGAAATTGAATATGGACTTAAACAATAAACTAGAATATTTTTAAACTTCGGCTCCTGTATGTAAGTGGTGAAGCTGGTTCTGGCAAAACTTTCTTAATAAAAATAATCTGCACATTTCTACAAGACAAACATCTTTTCAGCTGTTATAATAGCCCCCACAGGTCTAGCTGCTTACAACATAGGAGGTGTAACTTGACACTGACTACTTCTCCTCCCAGTAGAACACCAAACCAAATAAGAATACTACAAATTACCAGCAGAAGCCGCTACTGAAGTACACAGAATTCTGAAACAAACGAAAGTCCTCCTGATTGATGAAGTAAGCATGGTTTCCAACCGCATGCTGGCTTTAATTCATCTCAGAATGCAAGAAGTCCTAAAAACGGACTAAAAAGAAATGTTTGGAGGAAAACACATAACTGTAGGAGGTCTCTGAAAACAATAAACACCAGTAAAAGGTCAACACATTTTCAAAACATTAGGACACAAACAATGACGTAATGCACTCAGAAGCATTGGAAATGTAAATATCTGGCAACATTTTCGCAACAGAGAACTAACTCAAAACATGCGCAAGTCTGCAGATCTAACCTATGAGAACATTTTAAAAAGCATTAGAACTTGTCTGCTTACTAAAGATGCAAAGTCCATCTTAAAAACTAGAGTAATCCATGAGCTGTATGGACAAAAGACATCTACCGCAGATGTCATGGAACAATTAACTCAACAAAATAATAAATGCATGTGCTTAATGCCAACAATTCTAAGCTTTAGCCAATTGAACGACAAAATGTTGAAAAATGAAATACAACCCATAGAACATATCAGTTCCACAGAAACTAGAAGTGCACAGCATGACACTCCCTATGTGTCAACAAGCAACAGCACGACTAAATAGCTTAGAAAAATCTATCTCCAACACTGCTGGATTAGAAAGACTATTAACTCGGTGTCTGTGAGTAATTCTAAAACATAACTTATGTAGAACAAGCTTTAGTCAATGGAGCAATTGTTACAGTTGTTGGATGCCAAACATATCCACATGACAACATTCAGTTTGTCAACATCCACTTTGACCAACTTGCAGAATAGGTCACACAACAGCAGGTTTCCTTCTTTTCAAAAGACATGTAAGCACGCAGAGGACAATTTTCTCTACATCTTGCATATGCTGTAGCGAGTGAAGATTTGCAAGGTCCAACTCTAGATCATGCACTGATCGACAATGTCAGCACAGTCTTCAAAGAAGGTATGAGTTACGTAGCAATTTTATCATGTTTCCGTACACTCAATGGTCTATTCTTAGTTAACTTGGATAAAAACAAAGTCAACACTGACATTCCGTGCACCCTAGAATACAACAGGCTATGTGCACTGTACACCCCCATCTAGATATATACCCTGTACCTCAAAAAATAAAACCTTTAAAAAGAAAATGAATAACAGAACCTGTACCAGATCTCCATGCAATACCACCAAAAAAAAAAAACACAGAACATCTGATGTTCTATCAAGTAATACAAGTACAAAACTCTCTAGTCCAGAGAACTGCTAGCCCATCAAAAGACAGACAAATATTTCTTTTCAAAACACAACTGCAGTCCCATCAAATGATCCAGAGGCACAACTCTCCGGTCCATTGAAAATTCAGTAACACATCTGGAGTACATTTCTATGCAAATGTAGCATTCCATCATCTTTTCCAATTGTTCAACATTTTCTTAAACAGCTCAGACCCATTAATATAATTATAATTATTCTTTTACAACAAGCGTAATGCCAGTGAGTGGTTTCTAAGCAGAGGATCAGGATTCTAACCCGTAACTTCCTCATCTTTGTGTTTGCACATGTTCATCCTTCATACAAATGCCAGAAATAATCCTGACAGCACCTACAGTGCCTCAAGTATATGGCAAGAATGGCAAAATTACCCATAAACACACAGGAAGATCCACAAGAATCCCTAATATACTTACTACATTTACTAGAAACCAAAAACATCCCTATAAAGGATATCTTCCAGATTTTATACACATGGAAACATACATGCACTCTCTGCAACCAGGTTTCACAAGGACACACCCCTAAAGCGCAATTTTTGTATGTATCCATAGTGAATTCTGAATGCATTCCATTTCACCAGCTTCTGCAGAATGCAAATCATAGCATATTAAGCTCTTTTTGTAATGCAGACAATCTGTCCAGCATACACAAACTCACATGGCCAATATGTCATACTAATGCTTTTAAGGTACAACGCAGATAGTACCAAAAGAAAACTAAGATCACTAGCTTTACATAAGGCTAGATATTGCTTGGCAAGAAAACCTTCACAACAGTAGGCATAATCTAACACACTGGTAGGCAACTATACTGCATATGTCAAAAATAAAAGTGGCTGGCTTGAATGCAATGACACTTCCGCTACTCCAAAACATAGGTTAGCAGCAAATCTAACAAATGCCTACCTAATTTTCTTGCAACCCAAATGTACTCACTAAAGTATAGTGTAATACGCAGAATATGCCAATGGGTATCCAACTACTTTAAACATACCCTTCATTACAATACACTTCAAATATGCCATCACACTTATGCTTACATAATATATCCATACTACCACACACATGTATTCTGTAACGTGTTAAAACCATGTAAGTGCCAGAAAATTTACAGTAGTGTTTTTTTAATCCACCATGGATTTTTTTCTTCCAATGACCAAAGATTACGTCACGTTAATACAACAAAAGTGTACCGCGCACAAATGTTGTACCAAACATAGTACATAAAAAGTAAATCTATATGTACAATTGTATGTAATTAAAGGTTTTAAAGTATCTTGTTTAACAAACTATATTTCTTCACAGAGAAACAACCACAGATTCAGCCTTCTTGCCATATTCAACAAAGTATACACACCCAGTATTATACATTTTTGTTTTTCTTCACAAAGAAACAAACACGGATTCCATAAGCAGTTTTCACAATTGTGGTAGGATTATACACTTCAATCATATCGTTACACCATATTACAAATACTGTATACTTCTCTAGAGTACCTATAATGCTATAATGACTATAAACACATTACTATGGCTGTGGCCAGTGTGCAGATTCTTGGGGTCATTCCCCCAAGAATCTGCTCACTGGCCACGACCACAATAGAATTTAACCATACCATAAATACACAAAATACACATTCGAAAAACATAGCTCACTCAGAACCCCTCCCAATCCCAATAGCGTCCACTGACACATGCCGAAGCCCATGGACAAATGTTTGTGTCCGTTGCTCGGAATATAACAGCAGACAGTAAATTGACAGCATATTTGGGGGCACCTGCACCACCTTTTTCGCCTATAGAAACAGCTCCATCTTAACATTTTCAACTTCCCCACCCTTCCAAGACACTCTTTCAGTCACAAATTAACCCAAAATGTTTTTTCCAGGGTTTTTTCTCACTGCACTGTCTGTAGACAAAGGCCGTTGTCCGCGAATCCAACAGTGACTGGTTCAGAAAGTTTGACGCAGCTCATGTTTTTCAACACCCAATCAGCGTGCATGTTTGAGGTTCGCAAACACCACATGGCCCTCTGATTGTTCCGGAGGATCCGCAGACAACGAACCAGGAAATGTGTCTGGACCGGGCGCAGATATCACTAATTTCTTTGTACCTACTTGTTGGCAATTATTTTTAATATAAATACCAAATCTGCAAAAGCACGCTTTCGGGTCCAAGCCGCCACTCAATGTGCACATTTGCTGCAAATCCATCCAGCCATTTAGGCTGTAGGCGGGAGTAAAATCTTTTTTCCATTAGGTCTATGAGAAGTGTTGCGACAACCCCCCCCCCATAACCTTGCACCACCTTGATGAAACCGCACCAAACATTGAAGAATAATTCAGAGGTTGCCATATACTTATTTTGCACAGTTTGGTGAGGATTCGTCGAACGGCACCAAAGTTAAAAGACACCCAAAAACTGCTCTTCCTAGGAGTTGAGTAACTTAATCATAACTACACTGGCACTACTGCAGGCCGTGTAAATATATATGATGGTCAAAAGGTTCAGATTAAAGATCTAATAAATTGGTGAAATAAGTATCTAGTATATTTTATATGTGCATGTAACAATGTCTATATGGATAGTAACATTAGAGAATTTAGGATCGATATAAGGGAACACATCGGAATGATTGGCAGCCAAGATAAACTACCATTTTATTTCACATTGGAGAATAGAACATCAGGAAAATTGCAAACAAAGTTTGAGATTTCTGGTACTTTCAGACATTAAAGCCAACATTAGGTTTGGTCCGTTATTACTGTTATCTAGGGCCATGGTTGCCGAAATGTTCTCCATTCGGAATGTTGTCCTTGCAGGCCCACCACAGAAGATCCTGTGCGACACTGCTCTTTACATTAAGAAGGTCTGACATCTTGCCTGAGAATTGAGAGCGCTGTGACCTGAGAGCCCATTGGAGGGATCTTACTCTCGGGAGAGCCTGTGGCACCAGGAAAATGCAGGATGCTATGAGGCTGAGAAACCTTAAAAAGTTGAAGGCTGGGGGGGGGGGGGCGCTGTTGCGCTCGTCGAAGACGGCTGCCTGATTCACTGCTTCGTCCTGTGTGTCACTTTCTATCTGTAAAATCTCCTGTTTGCCCCGACACTGCGTATTGCTGACTCGCGGCGTGGGTTACTGACCGGACTGGGAGTCTACCACGCGAGTTTCGCCCGCTGGGCTGCCCCTGCTGCGGAGTTACAGCCCGCTGTGGGAAGTGCGAAGGCGGATGCCCTCCGCGCTCGGCTCCAGGAGTTCCCGCCCGAGCTCTGCGGCTTGCGGCCTACTGTGTGGGGGAGGGGCGCCCCACTCGCCCTGCGCGGCTCGCTCCGGCGTGGGCCGTACTGCACCGCGGCCTCTTCCTCCTCACTACACTGGATTCCAGAGCGACCCGCTCCGCTGCCCCGTACTGGGCGGTGTGCTGACCGAGGCTCGAGTGTGCATCGATCCGAACCCGGACGGTGAGTGGCCCTGGCCCGATATCCTTCGCGCCCGCCACACAACAGCAGACCCTGCCCTCCTCCTCCTTGATTTCGGAAGCTTGCTCCCCCTTCCCTCCTTAAGCCACCTGGCTGTGGCAATCGGTCCGACTACCTTCGATACTGTCATGGAGACAACCGAACCACCCGGCTGTTGGGCCTACTACTACGATTGTTCCAGGGCCCCGGTCCCCTTCACTTGCTTTCAACGACCTGTACCGAGCGCCACCCGTCTTACTGCCTCATACAGAGTTGCTCCCCTGCACTACTTCAACACCTACGACCCCGGCTTCTTGTACCGCTGCGGCTGTTCATTGCTTCTTGGGTCCGGACCCCCTGCGGAATTTCTTGAAAACTTCCTGGGCCCTCCTTCTGTTAACTTGCTCCTGCTTGGATTGACCATCCCGGCGGGCCTCCGTCGGAGGCGCCATATTTCTTCCGTCCTGGTGCTCGCCTCTGCTCGGCCTCCGCTCATACGCCGCCTGCTCGATCCTGGTACCGGCTCTGGTGGCCATATCCACTCTCCTGTTGGTCTCCGGGACTTAAGTTTATTCCCCCCTCCAGCAACATGTCGACACGAACCGGCAAGAAGCAATCCTCTATCAATATTTTCACTAAACCCTCGGGGGGCCCCGGGGCGGAGGCATCTACACAGGACTCTTCCCCCTCACCCGCGCTGGAACCATCCGATTCCCAGAAGATGATGGAGTTTATCCGTGAGGGGTTCACCACAATTCATAGCAAGCTGGATGACATGAATGGCACGATATCCTCTATTAAAGCGCATATGGAGAGAACTGATGGTCGAGTGGCCGAGATTGAGGAGCGTGTGAGCACCGCCGAAGACGGCCTAGGATCCCTCCGTGCGGAGGTCTCCACACTATCCACCCATGTTACCGAGGTGGAGAAGAAGAACGAGGACCTTGAATCTCGCTCAAGGCGCAACAACCTTCGCATTGTCGGGGTGCCGGAGGACGGTATACAAGAACCCATGGAGGACTATGTGGAGGGTATGTTACTCCAGCTCCTTGACTCCCCAAAACTCTCCCCGCAGTTTGCGATCGAGAGTGCCCACCATTCACTCACGGCGAAACCCAAACCTGGTGCACCTCCATGCCCGATCATAGCCAGGGTTTTAAATTTTCGCGACCGCGATGCCCTCCTCAGGGCGGCGAGGGCCAAGGGAGACCTTCTCTTAGGCGCAGCCAGTATCCACCTATATCCGGACTTTTCGGTGGCTGTTCAGCGGGAACGCAAGACCTTTCTGTCAGTAAAGAGGAGACTACGCGACCTCCAGGTTAAATATGCCATGTTATACCCCGCCAAACTGCGTATCGAACATGCAAACCGTGTTTACTTCTTCACGCTGCATGAGGAGGCCTCCAGGTTCATAGATGAACACTTTCCCGGCTGAAATGTTCTCGTAACAGGCGCCACTACTGGCTCGCCACATCTTAAGATATTTGTTGAACGAATGCTGTTATATCCTGCCTCAGAACTTATCTGGTCTTCTGGCATTCTGACATTACCTAATGTGGTTCCCATGAGACCACCTGGTCGCACCTGTAACAAATAATGTTGTTATCTTTGCTGTTTTTTTTCACTACTGTTATTGCTCCCTGACTCATTGTCCTAACGCATTGCGACCGGGCTAACCCCGTTAAATTGGTTCATTATATGTTCACCATGCCTGCCCTTCCCCCACGGGACCTCCCCTGGATGGGAATTGATATTAGTGTCGGGCATTATGTTTATCCTAATATTGCCTCATGGTTTGGAGCATCGCCGCCAGGCCACCTCACAGGCCCCCCGGGCGTCGATGCCATTGTGTTGGTTTTGGTTGTTGGGCTTTAGGGTGATCATCCCTCTGTTTGGGGGAGGGATGTGGGTGGGGGAGGAGGGAATGGGGTTATTTGTTAAAAAAAGCTTGGTATTCGCAGAGAAGGTTGAGTCCGAAACACCACGGTCCCGTCGGCGATACAGATCTGTCCGCACTGGGCGCCGTCCATGGGGGGCACATTTCCATCCACCCGTATTCCTCTATGGCTACCCCTGGAGGGTTGAGTGAAGAAACCTTGACATTTATGAGCTGGAACATACGGGGGCTGGGTAATTACAAGAAAATGAGGCTATTACAACTTCAGGCCGAGCGTCACGGGGCTAAAACCCTGTTCCTTCAGGAGATGCATGCATGCACAGAGTATTGTGAAAAATTTGCTAAAACATGGGGTTCACAAAGGTACTTCACCACCTACTCTACCCAGAGCCGCGGGGTTATGACCCTTATTCACAGGAGCCTTAGATTTATCCCCGCTGCTACGATAATTGACCCCCTGGGCAGATACGTGCTACTCCATGGTACCCTACAGAATAGGGAAGTTGTCCTGCTAAATATATATGGTCCCAATATTGACGATCCCGACTTTTACACACACCTTGTTACTCTCTTGATGGCTTCCCTCTGATACCGATTCTATGGGGAGGCGATTTTAACACGATATTCAACGTGGATCTTGATAGATCTGGCTCCAGACCCCGTTAACTCTCCAGAGCTGCATATACCATACTTTCCTCCCTTCCCCGCTTAGCCCTGTTTGACGCTTGGAGGTTCCTCTATCCCAACTCTCGCTCTTATTCCTTTTACTCCTCGGTTCACAATTCCTTTTCCCGGATTGATAGATGGTTGTTATCCGACGATCTGATGAAGACCGTGTCTGGTATGGCAATCCTCCCCAGGACCCTATCTGATCACTCCCCAGTGACTGTCACCCTATGTTGGGGTCTGGACCGGGACCAAACCAGACACTGGAGAATGAAACCACTTTCTCTCCTCGATCCGGTCTTTGCCTTGGAGATGGAGTCGGCGATCGAGGAGTTCTTCGAGATCAACACCAACTGTGTGTCTTCACAGGCCACTCTATGGGAGTCCTTTAAGGTCTATATCAGAGGCATTGCCCTTTCCAAGGAAAATGGTATCCTCAAAACTATTCGTAGGGAAATCGCCGAAAGCGAGGCCACATTATCTGCGCTGGAGACCCAGTACACTCTAGACCCAACCCCGAAATCCTTGCGGTAATTGGCACGGAATTGAACACCTTTCGCTCGCTTGCAGACCGCGAGCTGAGGTTTCTCGATAATCCCGGGCGGGCAAGGAGATATGGTGAGGGGGAACGTCCTAGCCGTCTCCTAGCTAGACTTCTCCGCCGCGAGTTCGGTGACCCGCCCATTCCCGGAATTGAGAGACCTGACGGATCCCTGGCCACCTCCCCTGGAGATGTCAATACCGAATTCCTTTCCTTCTATCAATCCCTATATGCACACTCGGACAACGCCACTACGGCAGAAATTGATGCTTACCTTGATAAACTTCCCCTATCGGTCCTTTCTCCAGATACCATCGGTTCCCTTGAGAATCCATTCACCCCTGAGGAGTTCTCGGAGGCCATAGACTCCCTATCTTCAGGCAAATCCCCAGGATCGGATGGTATACCCAGTGCTTTAAGTGGGCCGGGGCCCTGCCGGGGCCCCCAGTCCCACTGCACGCAACATTGGCGGGATGCATTATCCCGTCGCGGCCGCAGCCGCGACGGGAGATGCGCCTGCCATGAAGTCAGGCTAGCTGACAGAAGTGGCAGCCAACCACAGCGATGCTGTGCCTGGCTGCCACTTCTGTCAGTCATAGTAACTGCCTCTGGTGACCCCTCGCGCGAGGGGTCATCAGAGGCAGTTACTGTTCCTTTGTTTCCCCAGGTCGCCGAGGCGTCTTTAACCCTCGGCGAACCTGGGGATTCCTCGACCTATTTCGAGGTTTATAAAAGATGGCTTTGAAAGTACACATTTCAAGCCATCTTTTATAAAGCTTTGCCGAAGGACAATTTTGTCCGTAGTCAAAGCTTTATAAAAGATGGCTTGAATTGTGCACTTTCAAAGCCATCTTTTATAAACCCGAAAACATGGCCTGAAAACTAGGCAAACCGTAAGGTACGCACACAAATATATATACATGTTACATATCTGTGTGCGTACCTTACTATGGTTTGTGTACTTTGCAGGCCATCTTTTCTAAATATAGAAATATGTAACATATGTAACATATTTCTATGTTTAGAAAAGATGGCCTGCAAAGTACACAAACCATAGTAAGGTACGCACACAGATATGTAACATGTATATATATTTGTGTGCAGACCATTTGCGTGCTTTTTAGGCCACGCCCCTCCCAGAAGCCACGCCCCCAAATGAGGGCCCCCTCTCGATTTCTTTCCCCACTTAAAGCCCTGGGTATACCTGTTGAGTTTTATAAGCACTTCAAATCACTCCTACTCCCTCGTCTGGCTGCACTCTGGGAAGAGTCGGTAGAGGTAGGTCAGTTCCCCCCCTCACTCTGCGAAGCCACCATAACAGTCCTACTAAAACCCAATAAATCCTCCACTCAATGCGGCTCTTACCGTCCGCTTTCATTGATCAATTGTGATGTCAAGATTTATGCAAAATTAGTCGCTCTACGTCTTATCCCCTTCATGCCACATATCATTCACCCTGACCAGGCGGGATTCATCCCGGGCCGCTCCACCTCCTTGAATTTGAGACGTCTTTTCAACATTATAAGTAGAGTAAGCCTGTGTGTACATGCGGTGGCCGCGACTCTTGATATGCAAAAGGCTTTTGATTCGGTCTCGTGGAGCTATCTCTGGCGGGTACTTGACAAATGCAAATTTGGCCCCACCTTTGTCTCCTGGGTCAGGCTACTGTACTCCAACCCCGTGGCCAGAGTCCGTACCGAGGGCCATTGTTCCCCCCCTTTTCCACATAGCTAGGGGCACTAGACAGGGTTGCCCCTTCTCACCCTTGATCTTCGCTGTGGCAATGGAGCCGTTTGCTGACATGCTTCGCCAAAACCATGCGCATAGGGGTCTACGTACAGCTGGTTCCTCAGATATAGTCTCTTTATATGCTGACAATGCTCTCCTCTATATTCGTTCCCCCGAAATTAATTTGGCCCCAATACTGGAAGATATTGCTCTATTTGGACGTATCTCTGGTCTCGCAGTGAACTGTTCTAAATCAACCCTCTTTCCGCTCACTCCCAGTACACTCCCACCTCCCGATACCATGGGATTCGCATGGGCCCAATCTAAATTTACGTACTTGGGCGTAGTGGTGTCCCGTCACACCGAACGGGTCCTGGAGGAAAACTATCAGGCATACCTTGCAAACCTTATAATAAAAATACAGGGCTGGAACAAACTTCCGATATCACTGGCGGGTAGGATAGTGGTACTGAAGATGGTTGTACTTCCCCAGCTCCTGTATAGATTTGCTAATATTCCGCAATGGCCGGGAGCTGACTTTTTTCGGGCGTTGACACGCACCCTAAACACCTTCCCTCTGGCACTCTGGCGCAGTCCGCCTTAAATTCAAGACCCTTTAAGCCCCCATGGAAGCTGGCGGCTTTGGGGCACCAGACTTCCTTAAGTACTGGCTGGCGGCACAACTCCAACATACTGCACACTGGTTCAATACATCGGACCCCCCTCCCCATGTCAGACTAGAAAGGCTATCAGTCAGTGACCGTGACATTCGATCTCTCGTGATCACACCTATGCCAGTGGTATCGGACTCACTGGATCCAGCGACATGCACATCCTTAGCCTTATCCAAATCTTGGCAAAGGCTGGGCTCCGCATATCCCTTCCACGGTAACCTCCCAATTTGGAATTTCCTTCCGGAGGTCCCACGAGTCCCACCCTCTGTAGTTCGTACTTGGGCCGAGGCGGGTTATGAATTGCTGCGTGACATATTCGAGCAGGGTAATTTCATAGAATGGCCTGACCTCCCGGCCCCCCTCAGACAGAGACCCTCTGTTTGGCTCCAATATTCGTCTCTCCATAGAGTACTCAAACACAAGTACACGTGTTTTCCAGCACTGCCACCCGATAAGCCTGCAATCACCGAACTAACCTCACCTGTCCCCCTGAGGGGCAAAATCTCCAGACTATATACTCTGCTTCAAACCAGATCGCCCCCTACATTCCCCAAACAACGGCGCTCCTGGGAGACAGATCTCGGCCTCGAGGTGTCCGATGAGCGTTGGACCCATATGTGTTCACGTATCCAGGATGTCTCCTTCTACTCACGATTATAAAATTAATTCAATTTAAGGTGCTCCACAGGTATCACTACACCCCGACCAGGCTACATCGCATCTCAGGCGACTCCTCCCCTAGGTGCCCTAGGTGTGGCTATGATGATGCTGATTATATCCACATGATCTGGTCTTGTCCCCGACTCGCTCAATTCTGGACCTCAGTGTGTTCTACTATGTCGTCTATCCTTGAATCCCCCATCTCCCCATCCCCAATGAGATGCCTGTTTCATGATTTCCCCGAGCTCCATCGTGACTCCAGAAAACTTGCTGGCCTCTGTATGTTACTAGCTGTGCGCACAAGTCTACTTCGCTGGCTTCGGCCTACCACCCCTACTCATGCACAGTGGCTCAGGGCAGTTACGTGGGCCTCCGACACAGAAGAGTCCTGGGTGATACAACAGCCCGCCCATTCCAGACCTAGAGATATCTGGCTGAAGTTCCGCTCATTTATGTCTTCCACTGACTCCGACTCAGATCCTGTATCCCCAACCCCCTAGCCTAGTTCATCCCTAGGTTGTCCTTGAATTATTTTCCATCTGCCTATGATTCCGACCTCCCATGTGTCCCCCCATGCGCATATGTTGATTCTTTTTCCTTTATGTGCTTCGTTTATACGAACTATATGTGATTGTGCTGATTGCACTGTTTTGTTTCCATATGCCTTATTGCTACTCACCTGTATCTGTGTTGCCGAGCTGAATAAATAAAAGTTTAAAAAAAAAAAAAGTTAAAGGCTGGAAGACGCTGGGCACTCTGGAATTGGGTGACCATCTGCAGAATGTGCCGAGCCCTCACCTCGGGTGGCGACGCTTTTCCCAAGGATGCATCAAAGACCGCTCCAATGAACTGGAGTCTTTGAGATGGTATCATATGGGACTTCTTGTAATTGAAGTCCTTAGCCTATTGAAAAACCTTAAACCTTCAAAATGCAAAGGGGATCCCTGCCCACCCACTACTATCAAGGAATGCGCAGCCACCCTTGTCTTTTTCTTCACCGCCTTTATAAAACCGTCATTTGCTTCAGGACTTGTGCCCTCCCAATTTAAGGAAGGATGGGTAAGGCAACACCAAAAAACGAAAAACTTCTCTTGACCCCCAAAGCACCCAACAACTACAGACCTATCACAACTGTCCCCTTTATATACAGGTCCAACACTTCCTCGAAACTAATCATATCCCAGGACAACGACAATCCGGCTTTCGACCCGGACATGGCACGGAATCAGCAATACTTGATTTAAAAAAAACAGTTGGGCAAGATCAGGGACTTGGGCAAGCCGGCCTTCAGCTGCCTTCGACCTAGTGGACCAGGACATTCTGTCACTTCCTCACTATCTTTGCCAATTTCTCAGCGAAAGCCACAGCCTAGATCAGCTCATTCCTAGAAGGAAGAGCAATGAGAGCTTTTTATCAGAACAGGCCTGTGCCACCCCCACCACCATCCACTGCAGAGCCCCACAGGGCTCGTGCATCTCGCACACACTTTACAATATCTTCACAAGACCACTATTACACATCCTTGACTCCATGGGCATAGTCTACACCAACTATGCTGATAACACAAGTCCTACTCCCCCTCACCGGTACCTACGACTCTGACACCAATAACTTCAATGCAGCCTACTCCACCATTCAGTCCTGTATGGCTGACAACTGGCTGTGCCTCAATGGGGACAAAACAGAAATCCTTCTGGTCGGGCCACAAGAAACCCTTAAAAAACTCAACAGAAAATACACCACATTCACCATAGACAACATACATATTTCTGTATCCTCATGAGCCAAAACCTTTGGAGTGCACCTAGACGTTACCCTCTCAATGTCCCGACAGGTTAGCACCATCGCATCCTCTGCTGCCTACTCAACCAACCTACTCAATGCAGCAAAACAATACCTATCCACCGAGAACTGCCTCACTATTGCCAGAGCCATCATTCTGTCAAAACTGGACTACTGCAATGTCCTCTTTGCTGACACCTCCTCATAAAACCTAACAAAACTACAAATCATCCAGAATAACGCACTCAGAGCCGCCCTTAGAATTCCCAAAAGGCACCATATAAGCGCAGCAAGGTGTAAAGCCCACTGGCTCCCCATCACAGAATGCATCTTTTTTTAAACGCTAGCCATCACTCACAAGTGCATTGCCAACACAGCTGCCCTGAACCCCTCCCCGCCCCCAAAACAAGGTAACTAAGGCAAGATCACCCAGACCCACCAGAACACCCTACTTCCATCGTCTTGTGCTGCCCAAAGTAAAATGTGCCACAGCAGGTGGGGACAGCTTCCCTTTCATTGCAGCCAGATATTGGAACTCCCTGCCAACTTCTCTCAGAGCGGAACCCTCTCAATGCACGTTCTGGAAAGCTCTCACAACTTGGTTGTTCACCTAAAACCATGTATACGCCTTCCACTATCTCACCCTCCTCTCCTGTTCCCATCTAACTATGTATACCCCGTACCCGAAATTTTGCAAGCATTCTACTGTATTCTCTAACAGTGCCTCGATACCCATGGGCTGTGGAGCGCTTTATAAATGAATAAAATAAATAAATGGCTCAGGGACCTCCCAATTTTCCATAACCCTTTTCTGGAGAGCTACATGAAAAGGAAGTATGGGATCCTTATGTGGACCTTTATCCAGAATATTTGTTAAGTCGTCTTGCTCGAACGGTGGAGCAGGTTTGCCTCATCTCAGAAAGTCAGTGACTCTAGTCATCAGGTGCCTTTAGGAGGCATCAGCATGGCCTGCTGGGTCTGGCTTGCCAAATTCCATCTTAGGTGTAGTGTCGACTCCACTAGCTGATTGTACATTTTCATATGAATCCTTTAGCTTGGATTCTTCTGAAACATGGCTTCTAGGACGTTAGGTGTGCCGATTTCCAATCCAAATGGTGGAGTATCGTGGTTTGAAGGTTCATAATCCTCATAAATTGCAGATGAAGACTTAAAGAAATATTTCTTTGGTAGAGGTTTGTATGATTTTTGAATTTCATTAGACTTAGAAGGTAAAGGTGCCAGCCAATGGTTTCGTCAAAGGCGTCAATGAGTTTGGCACGAATGGTGTCGATGACTTTGACGTCAATGGCGTTAAAGGGGTTGATGCAAAATGTGATTACTTTTCTGGCGATTTTGTCATCGAGGGAGCCCTAAAAGGGCTTGACCCTCGACTTGAATGAACCTTCAACGATTTATAGCTATGTCGAAATCTCGAAAGATCTCGATGAGTCTCTGAATTACGTCACGCGCTCGAGGGCGGCAGGATGTAGCCTTGGGTCTTTACATGTCTCCCTTAGATGGCTACACAGGAGCAGGGCTTTCTACCTCTCCTTCTAACGGGTTGGAGCCTCTTTCTCGAAGATTTTCAACATTTCCAGTTTGAAATGTTCCCACTCAGTTGGAGTAGAGGATTTCGTTGGACAGGTTATACTTCTCTCCAGAGAGGCATCAGATGAACTAGAAGAGGGCGACTTTTAATGCCTTTTCTTCGACTTCCTCGAAGATGACGAGGAAAGGTGGAACGTGCTCCTGGAGCGTAAATGCTTTTTTGACCTTTTCCATCGAGGAGTGTCATGTCTCGACTCGTCGGATGATCGTTTTTTCGATGGAGTCAAAGGGGATTTAGGAGGGGGCCTACCTGCCGCTAGTTTCCCTTTATCCTCTTTCAGAGCCTTACCGGTCATAGACGGACAGGATTCACAGTCCGCTGTACTATGCTCGATGCCAAGGAACCACAGACACACCTGATGGGGGTGCGTGAGGGATATCTTGGTGCTGCAGTGGTAGCACTTTTTGTAACTGGTCTTCAAGGTTGAAGTTGCTGAAGACTAGGACATCGTATTCAAACAATGTTTTCTCACCAAACTTCTTTGAAGCTATCGTGGAAAAACAGAACTGAAGCAAACGGGTGCGGCGTGTGCCATATATACCAACAATGACGTTGATTCCGGGATGGAATCCCTCGAGGGACAACAAGTCGATTGCATCGACGCACAGTGCCCGCTGCCAAAATTCTTTCCAAAGCAGCTGAAGCTGGAAGATAATATCCTAAAATGAGCAATACATGGGAGACATAATCCATTCGAATATTGAATTTACATTAGCAATATAAATCACATTTTACCCAGGAGAATGGTTAATAGAATTCAATATTAGTTGGCAAGGGCTCTGCATGTTCCAATCATGCAGAGATCATTTATTCTGCTAGGTTTGAATTGAGAGTTTGTGAGTAAATATAGTGTACATAGAATGTATTCTCATATTAGGGTGTGCATGAGTGCTACAAAAATGATATCTTCCTTTTCTCTGAATACTCGAGGTTCTGGTTTGTAAATACCAGGTGAATTATTTTGCCTCTTCCCAAGGCCATCTGACACTAAAAAGCAGGATATAAAGAAATTCCCACCTATTTAATAGTTTACCATGTTCATCAATGTGCAAAATAGTTCATAATTGTATTGATTCAAGCACTCCTGA
The DNA here is from genome assembly GCF_040938575.1 of Ambystoma mexicanum. Lineage (NCBI taxonomy): Eukaryota > Metazoa > Chordata > Amphibia > Caudata > Ambystomatidae > Ambystoma > Ambystoma mexicanum. The sequence continues at coordinate 267,353,977 of NC_090936.1, read as the reverse complement.
ATTGTTCTCAATCACGCACACAGACCACTGATTGAATTTGATGTCTATGCTTGTGAATGTTTCTGTGGTGTGGCAGCCACTTGGTTAGTAATTATCATCCAGTCATATTGACACCTGGATCAAGGTGAGATGATGCTCCCCAAAGTATCTTTTCTAGAGATGCCCCTAATTTCTTTTCTGTAGAAAGTATTTAAGAGTATGGAAGGCTACCATTGGACACAAATGGTGCCCTTAGGTGGGATACTATTGCAAAGCACATCAAATAGAAAATGTACAATGAGCATCCAACTATGAATGATTGTTGTGGTGTTACTTTACACCCACAGGATTTGTCCAGATTATTTTACAAATGTGTGTGCATTCTTTATGCAAACAAGGTCGATACATTTTAGCGCACACACACAGAAATGCTACTTAAGAAGCTGAAATTCTGTCTCAACAAAACATTTTTTTATTCAGTGATCGGATCTACCTTCAATGTAGAGGGACCATGTCCCCCTGCATATCTTCTGATGGAATGGTGAGTGCAAATTGACACATGCTTCTTGTCTACCAGACTGCACAGACGGGGTTGTCTTATGGGTGCACTATATCGACTTTTGGTATGGGACGGTGATATTGGCAAACTTTATTAAAATCCATATAACATATACTGGACATATCCATTTAAGTTCTGTAGTTACCGTTTAAAGACATAGCCTTATCGAAAAGCTACAAAGTGATATCAAAGTGAAAACAGCTCAATTGAGAAAGACTCAGAAAGCCAGTCTAGTAGCAAAGAGATTTTGAGATTCTAGCTGTTCTATGCAAGTAATTGCAACCACATTTATATTTATGTGTTCAAGAGGAAACAGCCACAAGGATCTAGTATTTACTGAGAGGGACAGAAAGTACTTTGACATACAAGTACAAGAAACTGATCAGATTTATAGCAGAGTACATCAAAAAGGCCATAACAGTTTTAATAACCATTATCGTGATATTGTACCGTAGTCAAGCTCTGTGCAGATATGAAACAGCAACTATGCACAGATTACCTATCCTAAAGCACCATTGTTGCAAGACAACAGTGTGACGTAATCTTCAGGCCTAATAACTGAAAAATACTACCTAGCTTTCAATGATAAATACTACTGGCTTCTGTACTTTTTACATGTTTAGTTTAGTTTTAGTTTATTCATTTGTATTGCGCACCAGACCCGAGGGTATGAGGGCGCATGAGCAGCAAGGTGATTCAAAGCTTGGTTACAGGTTGCTTATACTTTACATAACATAATTACGGTGTGACAATGAAGGAACATGTGTACAGTTTGGCAGGAGATAATGCAGTAAATATATTTAAAGAATTACAAATATTTACAAATTTAATATTACAAATTTACAGATTTACTTAAAGCATGCAACGCGGAGAGCAGCCGTGTGGTGTTAGAGGTGTTAATGGTTCGTGTTCTTTAACCAATGGATGTAGTTGCGTCTAAAAAGTGAGTAAGATTGTGGAGTTCTGAGCGATGGTGGTAAGGAGTTCCAGTGTTGAGGACTTTCACCTGGAAGCTGTTGCCACCCATTCTGGTGCGTTTAAACCTGGGGACAGTGAGAAGATTAGCATTGGAGGTTCTGGTGGGTCTGATGGGGGTGTGTTTGCATATTCTGTCTGCCAGAAAGCATGGGGCAGCATTATTCAGGCATTTGTGGGTGAGCGGTGCAACTTTCAGCAGGATTTTGTCTGTTGTGCTGAGCCAGTTATGGGATTTCCTGATATTGGAAATGTGTTCCCTCCTGGGAATATTGAGCGCTGCTCTAAGAGCGTTGTTTTGTAAAGTCTGAATTTTGATGGTGATTTGCTTGGTGGCTCCTATGTAGAGGGCGTTACAATAGTCCAGTTTGGATAATACCAATGCTCTGGCTAGTGTAGTGCAGCTGTGGGTGGAGAGGAAGGGTTTGGCTGCTCTTATAAGCTTACATGTGTAGGCTGTAGAGGATGCCATCGAGCTAACCTGTTTGTGGAAGGTTAGGGAGGAGTCGAGGTATATTCCTAGAGTTTTTACTTTTTTGGAGACCTTGATTAGGTTCCCGTCTATGATGAAGTTGGCGTAGTTGTGGTCGAGTTTGGTTAGGTTGGAAGTGGAACCAAGGATGATGAGTTCAGTTTTGTCATCATTCAGGCATAGACTGTGCGAAGCCATCCATGCCTGGATGGAGATACACCTTGTTCACCAAGGCCAAATCCTGGTTGTAATCTCCCGTCAACGGGAGGATCAGTGTATCATCGGCGTAGTTAGTGTAGGTGATACCCAGGCCATCTAGATCATCAAACAGGGGCTTCGTGAACATGTTGTACAGAGTGGGGGAGACGCACGAGCCCTGTGGGACTCCTCACGTAATGGGGATGGGTTCGGCGGCGGCAGAGGAGGAGAAGACTCGCATGGATCTGTTGTTGAGGAATGACTCAATCCAACTGATGGCTTCTCTTGAAAAGTGGGCAGCTGAGTCTAAATGATTACATAGGATTTTATGGTCAACTAGGTCAAACGCTGCAGAGAGGTCTAACAAGAGTAGTAATGCAGTTTTCCCGTTATCTCTAAGGATGTCTATTTGGGCTTTCAGATCTATCAGGGCGGTTTCAGTTCCATGTTGGGTCTGAAGCCGGATTGTCTTATTCCTAGGAGGTGGTTTGTTTCAAGATATTTTTGGATTTGTTGTTATGCTGTCTTGTCTAGTATCTTGAGCAGGAATGGGACGGTGGTAATCGGTCTGTAGTTAGTTGGGATGGACGGGTCGAGGGAGGGTTTTTTGAGGAGAGGGAGGACCCAGGACTCTGAGGTTACTGGGGACTGTTCCTGAGGAAAAAGAGGCATTGATGAGTCTGGTGATGAATGGCGAGAGGTCTCTTGCTGCGTCTTTAATGATTTGTGGGGGGCAGAGGTCACCTTTGCAATTGGAGGGTTTAAGGCCAAGAATGATTTTTTCTACTTCGAGACAAGAGACTTTGGAAAAGCTGAAGCGAGCAGTGTTGGGTGTGTGGTGTGAGGGTGGAGGGCTCGAGTGGGCGTTGATGGGGTTAGTAAGATTGGTGAGGGAGTCTTTCTTATTTTTAATTTTTGTTTGAAGGCCAGTGACTTTGTTATTTAGTGCATTTTGGACACTGGTGCACCATTGTTTGTTTTTAACGCAAGTATCTGGGATTGTTACCGGGGTTTCCAATTCTTTCAGGATAGTAAATAATTCTCTGGAGCTGGATTTGGATTGTGAGATTCTCTGGTTATAGGATTCTTGTTTGGCCGCTATGATTTCTTTTTTTAGTTGGCCGTTATTTTGTTAAGCAGAGGTTTGTTATGGTCTGTCAGAGATTGTCTCCAGACTTGTTCCAGTTTACGCTTTTCCAATCTAAGGGTTTTAGGATGGCTGGAGAACCATTGGTTGAGGTGCTTTTTTGGTTTGGATTTTCTAAGTTTCAATGGTGCAATGGCGTCTAAGGCTATGCGCATGGTGTTGTTATAGCCTTCTACGAGGTCATAGGGATTAGAGTCTTGGAGTTGGCTAAGTGTAGGAAGAATGAGCGGGATCAGTTTTTCTACTGTAATATTTTTTTGGCTTCTAGTGGGGATGGCTGGGGCTAGTGCCATGTTGGTTGTAGGGCTTGAGGCCTCAAGTGAGAAGGAGAGGAGATGGAGGTCGGTCCAGGATTGGGGAGAGTTGTTAGTGATCGATACGGCACAGTTGTAGTCTGCTATCCAGTCAAGGGTTCTCCCTTTGTTGTGGGTGGGGCTGGAACTTGTTTGCAGAGGTTTGCAGAGGTTTGTTTCACAAACAATTAACTTATAAAGGAACATATAGAAAATGTACAATAATGCAAAAATATCACCCCCAAGATAAAACGTATTCTCTCTTTATATGTGCATATTGTGACATGTTAAAAATATCATCTGCATATTCAAATCAGGGAATACGCGTGCATATGATAGTTAAAGGAGGTCTGCACTCAATATGTTCATACATTTTAACTGTGCCTAAACCTAAAAATAATAAAACAAGTTAAAAGCAATTTTGAAATGGGTAAGGCTTTTTTTATTTTTAAAAAACCTTTTAGAAATGTGCAAGCTTCCATTTTGTAATACTTCGATAAGTTTGAATAATTCAATGCCATGGCAACACTGATCAAACATTAGCCCCACCCTCCCCTCAAGCGGGCTTGTAGACAATTATTAGATGGGAGAGTTTGTATTTATTTACCACCATCAGTGAATTCTATAGACACGCTGTAGTGTTACAAACTTCATAAGACTGGTGTGTTTTTAGACATTTCTTAAGACACGCCAGTCTTGTGAAAGTTATAACACCACATTGTTTATTTAGAGTTCATTTTCCAAGCAGTTTAATTCCAAAGAAACGTTCAACTGTAAAGACACGGCTAAACTGGATGTGTTTGCAGTGTCTTTAGAATTGACCTCTAAAGAAATACTGCAGTACTATCACTTTCAATAGACTAGTGTGCATCTTTCATGCCAGTTTTATGAAAGTTAGACTGGTCTTGCAATTAACTGTTCCACAACAGAGCCAAGTGAATTGGGTTTGAGTCTCTTGCCAAGAGGTTTGGTTCTAAAACTTTCATTAGGCTGGCATGAAAGATACAGAGTGGGGCAGAGAATGGGTTGTTTCCCGTTGCACCCGATTACCTGACTGAGTAGAGGCTGGCTACTACTGGCAGGCGAACACCTGCAAGAAAAAGTATAAGAGATAATTTCCCTCACGCAGCAGGGCAGAGAACGGGTTGTTTCCTGTTTTTCCCCGGATGATGGCAGCCTGCAGCTCATGGCGCCCAGTATTTGGCGCAGTTAAGGTGTCAGTGAGCTAGCAGAACGTGTGCATTCCTCTGTGCTCCGTTGTGGATTTACTACAGTACACTCAGATGAAGTTTGTTGATCTTACTGCTTTTATGTTTCTATGGACTGCATGTTTACCAGCCCGTATTTCAGCTTTCCATTATTTTCATTCTCCTGACATTGTCACCCTGCGATTGTACAGGTCCGTGACGCTTGGCTGATGGGTGATAGCTGATAGCCGCCAGCCCTGACACAAAGTGTGGGATAAGATCAGTTGTTTGTTTGCTGGTTCAGGGTGAGGTGGGGAAACCAACTATGGCAGCCCATAGAGCAGTCAACTGTGCCTTGCTCTGATTCTCAGTGACCTTTGGGAACAGTGAAGATGCTTGCTTTCCTTGCAACAGACATCACTCACTAAGGTTTTAGTGTTATATTCTATAGTGTTGCTTAGCGGTCCCGGTAGACATTTATGCCACAGAGCCTGAGGTCTGGATTCCTTATCTGGCAAAATGGTTTAATGCTGCACTGGAATACAACAAGGTGTCTACCTCCTGGACCCAGGCAGAGATAGTGCCCATCTTCAAGAAAGGGGACAGAGACCAGCCCTGCAATTATAGCCTCTTTGCTAGATGTGGAAGGAAAATATTTCGCCCATGCTGTCTTGGGCCAATTAAGAGTCCTGGATCAGGGACAATGGGATTCTCTGCCATTTACAAGCATGTTGCCAGAGTGGAACCAGTACTATTGATCAAAACCTGAGATTGCGACTACTTTGTGACAAATATATGCAGTTTTTATTTAAGAACAGCGTTTGATAGTGTTCTGTGGTCAAAGTTGTGGGGCACTTTGAAAGAGCTAGGCATCCAGTCTTTGTTATTGAGGGCCATTCAGATCCTTTACCCTGGGAATGGAGCAGTAGTAAGACGGGGCGTAGATGGACGTACCACTGCTACAGTGGGAACTGAGGGGAGAGTTCAGCAAGGATGCGCACTGGCACCGAAGTTGTTTTGTGCGTTTGTGAATGGGGTGATTGACTGCCAGGTGTACCTCAAATGCTCCAGCCCTAGCTTAGGATAGGCTCCCAATCCTTAGGTGTGTGGACAATGCAATCTTTCTTTCTCTCACTCCGACAGGACTTGGGCGGCAAATGGATATAAGTTGCTGATTTCTAAGCGGAAAAATAGCAAATAAAAAACTAAGAATAAAGCTCGAACTAAAGGAAGGCCTAATGCAGCAAGGAGACTTTTGTATGATTATCTTGGCCTGAGGGCAAAAGAGGACTGCAGCTGGGGAGGGCAAATAGCCAGGCAGGTGTCACACTGGCTAGATACAGTGGAGAGAAACCTAGATTCACGAGAGAGCGTGGAAATGGACCAGTTGGGGTTTCCCTTGAGGCATAGTAAAGTCAGGCTATGCAAGCCGCAGTATATGGAACAGAGCTCTGGGGAGGGACCAGTTGCACAAATCTTTCTGTCATGGAGCACAAGTTCTCGAACAACGTATTGGGCTTGCCAATCAAAGCGCCAAATCTCTCAGTTAGTTTAGAAACACATTTAAATAGTATTGATATACTGTGCAAGGCAAAGCCCGTATATTACTGGGAAAGAGTTTGGTTGAATAAAAATCTCTAGAAATATTGGGAGGTCCTTGTAGATATAATGGCCTAGGAGGGTGGGAAACAGTTGTCCTGAATGTCTGACAAAGAACAACATTGTCCCCATTGAATCAGAAAGTCCAACATTCCACCACTTCTTTCATTTTCTCAGACTGAGTATTCAAGATCAAGAGTTATTACTCTGGTAATAGAAATTCAGTAACCACCAAAAGGGAGGTTTTTCCTGAATTAGGATGCTTGCTGAGAAATCACCATTTAAATCTACATTCAAGCTGCTAATCTGGTCAATGGGTTGCCCGCAGTAGTGAAAGCATACAACTCCCAATAAAGGAGTCTTAGAGACCATATGGTCAAATGCTGATTTAGTATCCTCGGACTTCAAAGCAAAATGTGCAGATTTTTGTAGTTCAATCTTCAATTACAAGGATGTGTGAGATATCACTAATCCTACAGCAGTACTCCAAACTACAGAGAATCCAGACTGAGTTGTCAACAGTAGGAAGCTGCACAGCTGGAATTGAAGGACTATTATGTGAATTACTGCCAAAGAGGACAAACATGCTCAAGGGGGTTCATCGGAACCTATTTCAAGACTTGGAAAGAAGATAATTGCTCTTGTTAGGACACCCTTTGGATAACTGGAGATGGACCATTACAGTCCTCACAAGTTGGAGAAGGACGGCTAGTATCCTGCTACAATATTGTAATCCAACATAACAATAACGAATTACAGAAAAAAGAATACTCCAGGTTTCAAAAGTGAGAGGGAAGATCACCATTGTGACAGGGTTAGAGTCTTGACCCTGTCAAGGGAGTCGGGACCACTCCCGCCTGGGGCAGGAGACCCACCAAGGCATCGGACTGAGCCAACCCTGCGCCATAGGCGAAGGAAGCGGGCACAGCCCATACCTGTCATGAATGTGCATTATGTATGACTGCTGGTACCACTGGCCCTGCCACAATGCCTACCAACCTCTCTTAAATTAGAGTTCTCTTTGGCCGGTTACAGAACGGCATATCCCAGAATGTACCTGGGCACAATGCAGAAAACCCAGAACAGAACCAGGGGAATGCAACTGAGAACAGAAATAGAATGGACTGGGATTCTTCCTGACTAACCGATGAGATGCCAAACGCCCGACCTACCAACTCCACTCAGACCCTAGGGGAATGGTGGGGCAACTAAAACCAACTAAGATTGAGAAAACACTGTAGGGGTGCAGCAGACACAGAAATCCTCCACCAAAATGAATTGGAAGAAAACCTCACCAGCACATGAAGAAAGCCACAAGGACAATTAGCAGTCTGAGCATCTGGCTGCTACTCTGTAATTGGAAATTCAGAGGGTGAGGCTAATAGGGCTTTTTAAAAATAAAGCTTTGCACCTTTGTAACCAAGTGTCACAGATAGCGCAGAAACCACTCTGAGCCTTTGAGACAGTTGAAGGGTGTTTGTTTTGTCCTCTCCCACTCTCTCTCCTTACTTTGGCCTGCTTCCCTAACCAAGGCATCTGTAACTACTGGTTAGTACTACCGAAAGTTCACCTCTACTGTCTAAGGTCTGGCTTCGGCTAATGGTGTCTTTCTAACCACTCTCAAACTTTCCAAGTGTCCCTCCAGAGATTAGTGTTCTAATAGGAGTGGGGACAGTATCTTGCAATTACTCTAGAAGATTCAAAGTTGGTTCAGTGATGCCCATGCTGACGACCTACCTTTTTCTCACCCTACCTGACCGCCTGCTTACTACACCCAGCAATCGTCTGTCCCTCTAATGTATCACACCTCCTACTGCTCATCTTTACCCTCTAACCTCTTCTAATCTACTTAAATACTCTTCCTCCCAACTACTTCTTCTCTGCCCCCACACTACTACTTCTCTGCCCCCACACTACTACTTCTCCGCCCCCACACTACTACTTCTCCGCCCCCACACTACTACTTCTCCGCCCCCACACTACTACTTCTCCGCCCCCACACTACTACTTCTCCGCCCCCACACTACTACTTCTCTGCCCCCACACTACTACTTCTCCGCTCCAACACTACTACACCTCCACACTACTACTACACCTCCACACTACTACTACGCTCCGCTACTCAAATATCTCAGATCACTAGGGCCCATTGACTCCTTACACTATCTTATCTACTCACTCGTCTCACAGATACAATACTTAAGCTGCAGAACCATTATCACACCCAAGCCAACATCTCACCTGCTCCATAATTCTCCACAAGCCTTCTTCCTGATGGTCTCTTGGTCGCCCTGCATCTTCGCCCCAGTCATCACATGGTAGACCCAGACTTCCTGGTTAAACCCCCTACGTTTGCTTCAATTGGGCAACTCTCCTTGGCTAATCTGGCCTCATCTCCCCAACCCATGCCATGTATGTACAAGGAAAAGTAATCAAAACGGGTGCTAAGCCATGCCCACTTTTTACGAGTGGGCTTGCCGCGTACCACAAAATACAGAATCGATTGTTAAACACTCCTGCATGGGTGCCGGAGCCCAGCTAAGCAGGGAACCGTGCTAAGTCTCTCTGGGGAGTGTGACGGATCGCAGGATTCAGACACTTCTCCCTGGGGTGGAGGTCTGGGGGGGGACTTTCCTTGTGAGGCTAGGTAGGTGAGCCCACTATGCAATATTCCCCTTAGGTGTGGCAATAAGCAGGACCTCGCAGGGAGAGACTCCCACCCTAGGGATAAGTATTCACGTTCCGATGAGGAACTTCCTTTCCATCTCATTTAGAGATATATTCAGAATCAACCGGTTGACAAGACACCCTGGTTTGCTATTGTGATGTGTCAACTTAAGATAAATCTCTCTCTGATACTGAGATAAGTTAAACTTCTGTAGTAATGCAGAAAAAGAACCTACGAGGTACTGGGATACTGGGACTAAAAAACCCAAAGCAGTCATAAGGAATATGGTCCGTCACACAAAAGGGACTATCACAAGAAGCTGGGGAAGCCTCAGAACAGCATCATAAAAGGAGAAGAGGCGAGAGAGTATCAGAGGAGACCAGTGAGTTTCAAAGCAGCAGCGTTAGAGAGACAGAAAGCCTGCGCAGAACGCTGCTTAACGCACCAGCGAACAGTCGTGAAGAAAACCTGTCTGAGGACTGCAGAAGGAGCAGACTATCGAGTGTCCAGCAGGCAGAAGAGGGTCCCAGGAGGGACATTCGAGGAAGAACGGCCACAGGAAACCAGAACAGTGAAATGTTCAAGCTGCACAGCACCAGCACTAGACCCATGGGGGTCCGTTTGCTTGTGGAGAGTCCTGGGAAATGGACATTAGAGGAAAGCGGTGGCCAGAACGGGGATAGAAAAGAAAAACCCTTTCCGTGACGATACCGCACTGGAAATGAAACTCCAAAGACAAAGCAAGTGATTGAGCCGTCCTTAAACGATACGGAGCACGAGAAGAAGATAACACCGACCCGGTGATGCAATCCCATTACGTTGCAGGTAACGGAGAAAGCGGGAGACCCCAGGAATGCAGCATTTGTAACCAATGACATAACCATATTCTGTTAGCCACGAAAACTGAATATAATGATTAAAGTATTCTTACTAGTCGCAGTAAACGGTGAGAGGCGATGAACAGTGTGAAGTCTTTCTGGGGTTAGCCTCCTCGCCCCAGTGAAGAACCAAATATTAAGAACATTGAGAATCTTTTAGGGACTCAGCCTCTTCATCCCATTGAAGAGTCAAATACTAAGAAGAGGGGGAATCCTATCCTTCTCGTCCTAGTGGGTGGATAAATCATAACAAGAGTGAGACTGATCACTGGGTACATGACACAGATCCAAGTAAGGAAACTAATGGTCATAAAGATATAGCAAATGCTACAAGGAGAACTGTGCAACTGTTGAAAGAACTGGCAGAAAGAGAAAGTAGAAAGAGAAAGTATGTCCATTGCTATTGAGAAGGAAAGAGTAAAGGTAGGTCTATACAGGCACAACAGTAACTAGAGAGGACTAAAAGAAATGAAGGCGAGATGAAGAAAGGGACGTGGAAAGGTCCTCTACGAGAACTGAATGAACCGGTACAAGAAATAGCGAAGCGCTATTTGCAGATGCTATACTGAAAGGATATTGCTAGAAAACAAGCCCTGGGAGAAGGGAGTCATTCTGCTGGTCTTTAGTTGTTTAGTTTAAGTGGTGGGGTCAGCATAGACCTGTTTTGGACAGAGGTCAGATTGTTACATTCGACTATAGAATGGACGACGAGCACCCGAGTTAAGTTTTCTTAGTTAGGGAAACCCTTAGAATAGGGAAAGTCAGGTCTTTTCTTATTTAGTTTGAATAAATACTTCTTGAAATGGCAAGCCCTAGTCTGTCGCCTCCCTCTGAACTAACACAGGAGGGTGGGTAGAACTTCCTTTCTGGTCCCTAGTGGTCTAGGGAAGACTAGTGCCGATGTGCAGGCTTACTGACTCCCTCCAGTAACTCTGCAAGCACTCTGGCTGCTGCATAGTCCCACTGTGTCTCTTTGCATTGTGTTGGGCCAGCACCTCCAGTGTCTGTCAGCTGCTCCTCGGGTCCCAAATGAAGCTCACCATTGTTCTTCATTGGCTTTTGTTCAGCGGATTGCACTGTATTGGTGATGGATGAAAGCAATCTAAAAAGGAGAGAGATCCTGGCAAGTATCTAATGTTTGAGGCATGGCTGGAGAGAAGGGTCTGCATACTAGCATGCTGCCACAATGGGTGAAGATTGGGGACTCTTGTAGCTGAACCAGGACTTATGGCTAGGGTGGGTTCTGGAATCCTCCCTCTCTCACTCCCCTACATCCTGGGAACCATATCTCCCCCCCCCCTTCCCCTTTTGACAGGGAAATCTGACAGACCTGGTCACAATGAGCCCCAGGGAAAAGCTTAGCCAGAAATTGGCCAAGAGGGGCATGTGACCAAAGGGATCAATGAGAGCCAGGAACAGTGCTCGAAGAGGGAAGGCTGGGTTGTAAAAACACAGCGAGCACAGAGGAGATCAAAAGGTGTTCGGTTGAGGCAGGAAGAAGTGGCACTAGAAACCAGGGAGGATGGTGTGCCAGCTGGAGAAGATGGCAGAGGGTGTAGAAATACAAAGAGGGATTAAAGGTGAGCTATCGGTTGTGAGAAAGAGTGGTACCAGATATATGCAGTGTAGTGTGAGGGGAGTTAAAACATGAGTGAGAAGGATGGAGAGAGGGTGAAGTGTAGGGGTAAGAAGAGCATCTGAGAGTGTATAGTAGGAGGGTGTGGAATGGAAGAGAACAAGGCAGTAGTGGAAGAAGTGGTGAGGTTGGAGTCAAGCAGGAGGGGGACTTAGTTGGAAGAGGCAGGCGGGGAGTGTGTGGCACGATTAAGGCACATAGGCATAGAACACAGATTGATTGTATGATAGACTTGAGGAGATGGGTGTGGAGATGAAAAGGGTGAGGTGAAGGATGGAGAGAAAGGTGTTGAGAAGGGAAGACCAGAAGAGAGTGTAGACATAAGAGTGACAGAACAGGAGAGAGAGAGGAACAGAATAAGAGAAAAAGGTGTGAAAGTAGGCGCAGAAAGGAGATGGACGAGTGAGTGCAGAGTAGAGGGTTAGTTGTAAGGAGCAGTGATATCATGGCAAGGAGAGAGTGGGAGGGAACATGTGTGAGAGAACGTCCAGGTTGTCTGTTACCGGAACAAGAAAACATTTTCTGTTGAGAAACCTGGGCAGGATAGGTCAGGGCACCCCAAGAAGAATTCCAGAGGGAGACAGATATATCGCCTTTAGGCCATCACCAAAAGACAGCCTTAGATATTAGGTGTTACCGATCACTAGCGGAAAGACATTGGGGTTAGGTAAGCCTGAGTTATAGCAGAGGGGGCTACTATGGGAAGCCCATTAGAGTACCCTGCTCAATCAACTACCATAATAAAACCAGTGATTTTGGTCATTTAAAAAATAAAAACTCTCGAACCATAATTCAGAACATGGGAGTTATTGAAGGCATCCATAAATAATTGCTTGGGGAAGGAGTAGAGGAGGTAGTTGGTGACCTCCATTGCTGAAAAACTGTTGCAGTGATACCCGATATCTGCATTTCCAAATTGCATAGGTGCAAATTAATCTGAGGCAAAAAAAAAAAGTTTTGCCTTAGTAATGTGCGAAATCTTCACTTCTCTGATACTGGGAATACATGTAGATTCATCATGAGAGAGAAAAACAGATAGCACCTGACTGTTACAAAATGTGCATAGCTCCATTGGCCTATTAATGCCTTTTCTAGATGATATACCAAACAGGAAACTATGCCAAGTTCATTGGGCCAAATAAGCCTAGCGCAAATGCTCATCCTGCTCTCTTACATGCCAAGTGTATTAGAAGTAAGTCGTTGAACCTTGCAGCAAGTGGCGTTAGCTACACCATATAACTGCAAAAGAAAGAAGAAATTGTACCAGAGGGAGTGTTTAGTTTAGTTTAAATAAACTATAAGTGTAGTTAAAATAAACAACTGGTAAGTGGCAAGACTAGCCAGAACATTACTTCCTAACGCCAATATTCTTAACAGCTGCTAAGCAAATCAGCGACTATAATTCTCGAAAATTTGTCACACTAAAGGAAACGAATCACAACCCACTATTTCTTTTTTTTACAAATGCTGATATTAAAGAAAATCACTTTTTCAAATTATAACTACCAAATTAACATTGGATTTTTTAAATGCAAATCAACAGAAATATTTATTTTTAACCACCCTTACCTTGAAGGCATACTTCCGATTAATATGGTCCTCAGTAGACAGCAACGATATTTTAAAACTAGGCAGAAGAATGCTTCCCAAAATGCCCTCTTCTTTCTCATCTACAAAATAAAAAATTCTGTTAAAGTGAATGAGGATTAACAATTGACATTCGTTTTTCAAAACTGATATGTTCATTATTTCGCAAAATTTGAGAAAAGAGGGAAAACAAACTTTCAGTGCATTATGTAAGGGATTTGTGTATTTGTTCAATATAGTTGATGAAATATGTACAAAGAAAATCCTTTGTTAAGCTAAATTTAACAGTAAGGTCACAAAACTCAAAGTTGCAATAGTACCCTGAAAGAGGAGTCCGAGAATTGTGTTAAAGGGTGGAGGCTTGAGGTATGACCTGATGTGGGCTGGTTGTCCATGAAATAATCAAATTAGAAATATCTGCAGGAGGAAAGTTATTTGAATGAAAATGACTTTCGTTTTTTTCTCCCGTAGATATTTCAGGAAACCCACTTCGCTCCACCCTCTTACTTACCTGTTGGTGGCACACCTCCTTGTGTGCTGCCGACTCCTCCATCCCTCTGCAACACCTGTTCCCTTCACGTATGTGCATGGGAACCCGCGTTGCAGGGTCCTTTTTAAAAATAAAAAAAAACATGTTGCTATCAGGAGCGGGGGATACCCCCACTATCTCGTTGCCATTATAGCGAACAAGGGTGTGGGGGACACCCCTGCTTCCCTTGTTCTCTCTAATGGTAATGGTATGGTAGAATTGGTTGACATTTTCGGTAGTACATAATTTTGGAACTCTTGCCATTCAGTTTTTTTTTCTCGATCTTTCATACGGATACCATGTGGGCCTGGAGTCCAGGGATCACAAGCCACTCTGTGTTGCAGTCTCCGAAAGAAGGGGGATTCAGTCAGAACCCCATCCCATCCCTAGCCTTTTGTGTATAGTATAGTGCCCTGACAAAACTACCATGAGGGGCTCTGAAAACCATAATTACACTACTGATATTTCATAGAACACCAAGTGATGCAAGCTGCTTCTGGGCCCATTAGAGCGGGAGACTACAAGCCTTGTAATGCCTTCAGTAAACTAGTAATGATTCAGGGTGGGGGATTCATGAGAGCTGCTCACAGAGTGTGTCTCAGCCATGATGCTTCCCCGTGTGCGAAAAGCCACAGTCATCAGAGGGAATTCCGCAGTTGTCTTTTACAGAGAATACACCAGGACAAACCAGAAACATTTGGGGAGGGCTGCGGGAGGCAGCATTGCGATTCTAGGGATTGCAAAATGGTCAGCAATTCAGTTCATGTTACTAGATGACCACTGGGACACCAACTAAAGGGAAAGACATTAAATTCCTTACCAAGTATTCATAAAACAATTGTTAAAGCACCAGGTACACCTATTATGCACAAAATGAAACTGTTCGAAACCTGCTGGGATTCATATTGTTTAGTTTTTAACTCAGCCAATTTATTAGAATGGACATTTAAGGATACCACAAGTTTATTAAAAATTAATTCAAAAACCATAAAATAAACGTTCCATTATTTTGTGCATCTTTAGCTAGTATTACTTTATATATTATTATTGACCACATGGACAGATTGCAAGTAGTACATTTGAACTTACTTGAGGATCAATTAAACATCTATCAGGATTTATATCAATATATTTTTGATTAAACCTTTGTTTCTGGTATTGAGAACAGCAGTTTTTTTTACAAATCTGTGGCGCTTTAATGGGCATGTCCGATGCAACTAGTTTTGCGAATACATACATGCCCTAGTATGAGGAAGCACCGAATATTTTAAAATTTGATTGAAACAAAGCACGTAGCACAGTGGGACACTTATGTAGACAAGATCTTTATGTCATGGACTGGTACTCTGATGGAATTATCTTTTTAACAATAGGCTACAAATCAATAGGTGCAAACATTCATTTTTTGGATACGTGGTCAGCATTCAATTAGGGAATTTTGAAGTAGCACCCTATCAGAAGCCAATTGACAAAATAAGTTCTTGGACTTGCTTTCCATTGAACAACTTCTTAATACAGAAACTGCCTTTTGACAGCATTTGTAGATTCAGCAAACTACAACGATAGACAACATTAGAAAACAATCACTAAAACATGAAAAAGTAATTCATACAGATAAGATATTCAGAATAATTACTGGATCAAACAATTGAGGAAATTAGCCAAATAGTGGTAATCCCCTTTACTTGAAGGTTCAGAAAAACAAAAACACCAGGAAAAACTGTTTTGCATGTTAACATACGGACCACAATCATTGGAAATCAGGAGTATGTGAAACATGTTGAATATTTTACAATTTGATAATGTACAGGAATAAAACATTGATTGCGTTCAAACCTCTACCCAATCTAACATTTTTCAGATAGAGCCGTCATGGTTACTCTTCGTGACTCAATTAGATTTGAGCTGAATAAACAAAATGAACATTGTGATGAATCCTGCAATCCACACAGAATACATGCCTAAAGTCTCCTCTCAGTGGCCAGGGGAAGGCAGACGCTTCATGATCCTAACCCTGGGGTTGATATTAGCAGGGTGGATCACCTGGGAGGAGAAGGGCCCGAAGGGAACAAGAAGATTCTGATAAGAGAGACACAGTATTTGTCTTATTCAGAGAGTGAGATTTCTATAGTACCAGAATATGTAATTGCTTGTTGTCAGAGATAGACTTCCTTTCACAAAGATATCCACATTGATGGTAGGGACAACTCTTGCGACTACAAGAGAAACTGTATATGTGGGAAATCTGAACATGAATACCCTGACTTCTGATCATTATAATTATCCTACAAGTAGGAATCAAACATCAACTCCCTAAAACCCTTTCCTAATGATTCATTAAATAAACAGAGTAAATCCAATAATGTTGGAGTTTGTATTTCGGAAGAAGTAATCAGAACATTGGGAACTTCAAGTCCGACAATGCCCTAAGTCTTTGGACAAGGAAGAGGGACTCAGAGGCACTAAACTGCAAGATGCAGTCTAGTGGTCCTGATTAACCACACCTGAGTGGGACTTTTCAATATATAAGGCCCTCCCCCTCAGATGCAGGTCATTAGATCGAGAGGGTGGAGTTGCAGAGACCACCCGTTGCAGAATAAGGGAGGCGCAGCTACTTGTAAAATGGATGTCGGTCTTGAGAGGATCACCAAGGATAATAACCTGAATTGCAGAGGTCACGCAGCAGGAAGTGGTGTTGTAGCAGGCTCCCCCCCACCCCCTGGAGAACGGGGCTCTCCTGTTGGCGTGCGGTGTCCTGGTGGCTGGCGAGCATCGGCATACACTGGGAGCGAGTAAAGCTCCTTTTCTGTTCGGCGTGGGCTGCAGGAATCAAGAAACAGCCTGCCATGCAGCCGGAGACAGAAGAAGCAGAATGAGCAACGGATCGCACGGACACATGTGCTGAAGCCGGTGAGTTAACCAGTGAAGGTTAATTCCTGGTGCGCTCCATAGGCGACCGCTGACAATTATTTTGTATACTGAAATATGAAGAAAGCATATTGGCAAAATAAGAACTTTGTAAAAAGTCAAGAAGAGAAAGATTGTAATCATCATGATAAAAACCAACACAATGGCCAAAATAAAGAAATGGCAACACTGAAGCAAGCAATTACAAACACCATGGTCAAAGTGAAGATGGGGCAATACTGAAGCAAGCTAATTATAACCACCATTGCCAAAGTAAAAAGGGGGCAATCATTTACAGGGTCTATAATTAATGTTGGCTAAATGACAAGAGAATATTTTTGCAGGAAGATTCTAACTGTTGCCAGATTAAGGAAGAGGCAATAGTTAAACGGAGCAATAACAAGCATTGCCTGAGCCAAAGAGAAGCAAGTATTAGACAGAAACATTGTCAGTAGTTTATTGATGTGGAAGTAAAAAAAAGAAGTGGCAGGAGAGAGTCCCTCCTGACAGAGTATTCAGGAGGAGAGGAGAATAACCAGCATTGCCTGTGGCAAAACTAACAGAGGAATAAACAGCACCAATGTGTAACATGTTTTCCTAAAAGAAGTTGTGAATGTCGATGGTGTTGAAAGTTAAAGACTTTCATAAAGTTTTGAAGTAGGCCTAACCACAGAGTACTTGTAATAGTGTTATCAGCTTTTGTCCTGGCAGGCGAGTAAGTACTACATTGTGGTTGAAGGAAATATGAAGAAGAAGAAGTGGCAAGGCCACTAAAGTGTTTCATGAATTTTTGTGGATTCATCCAGGCAAAATCTTCCTGTTGATACTGAGGAATTGTGAAGGTGTTTTGTTTCTTGTGAAGAAAATGTGGCAAACCTACTAAAGTGTTTCATGAATTGTTGTGGAATTATCTTGACAAAACTTTGCCGTTGATACAGAAGAATTGTGAAAGTGTTTTGTTTCCTAAGAGCAAGTAGTTGTGTTGAACTTTTGCAATATAGTGGAAAGATAAAGACTTGCCGTCTAATTGAACTGTTGGTTAAAGTCCAAGTAAAAGACTTTTGTAGCAAGAAAAACGTTATGATCAAAACCTGGCTACAAAATGGATTTTACTTATTTACATTTTTATACAAAATCCTGCTTTTGAATCTGAATGTTGTGAGGAGTCAGAAATGCGAGGCGGACAACTTGGTAAAGGTTTTTCATAAGAAACCATTTTATTAACTCAAGTATTTGTTAGGTTAGAGATAGTGAGGCATTTATCAAACACTTTTGAGTTAATAAACAAGTGAATACCTAAATTGTATTCTCTGTAAACCTTAAGGGAATCATAAGTCACCCACACACAGGTCAAATCTTCCAATAAAAGTCTTCTGCAACATTTATTACAGTTTTTGTAATGTAAGTGCTAATATTTCCATACAATTTATACATTGGCCATAAATCAAGAAAAATCAAAGTATGTGTTGTAGAGCACAATTGTCAAATTAATTCAAGGTCTTAGGTGGCAAGACACATTTTTTAAATGTGCGACTTAACATGCTTTTTTTAATAAAAACTCAGGATAAGATCTACAAATGTAGTTCATCAAGGTATTTCAAAAAAAGCAATTGAAAGCTGGAATGGCCATTCCTTCCCATTTGATAACGACAATGCAGCTTGACCAGTTGTTGTGTTGTGGCATGAACCCCAAGACATAAATAGACTACACTTTTAAGCATCACAAATATGACAGACATGGAGATTGAAACAGGGGATATAGCAAAATGAACATACTAAGAAATGGCCACAATGAGTAAGCAAATTAGGGAGTGATCATTTGAAACAGAAATATATTATGCATATACAACTATTTAAACATCCATAACCACTTCAGAAAAGGTTGAATCATTTCCTACAGTGGATCCTTGTTTAATTAATTGATATCATTAGGAACATATTTTATGTTATAACATTTTTATACCGCGCCAATCACCACTTTAGGGGCCTTACACTGTGCCGGAAACTTGTCTGAGAAATTGCAACCAGAAAAATAGACAGAAGTCTACTGAGGAAGAAGAAAGGAAAAGGGGCAGACGTGGTGTTGGAGGGAAGAAAATGATGGAAAATTGACACACAGAACAAACAAATTGGGAAGCTAGAAGGGGTTGAGGTAAAGGAATGTGGTTGTAGGGATGCGTGTGTAATGTTAGGCAGTGGATCTAAAGGAAGCAGATCAAGTAAGGATAATTAGAAATGTTACAATAATGAGCAATTTTTCTCAGTGATGGCTGTTTATAATACCTTTTAAGGAGGTACTAGAATTAGTGGAAGCATGGTTGTATGGGTTGTATGCATGATGGCTTCTTTAGGGTGTTGATGTGTTGCCTTTCTTTGAAGTTTGCATGCTTAAGCATTCATACATCATGCAGCGTATTTTGTTTGCTTTCCCTTTTCAAAATTCGGTCAAACTGGAAAGGGTTTAGCCTGAAACGTTGTGTTACAATAAGCTGCTGTGTTGCCTATTCTTATTTTAATAGTCTATACAAAATGAAAAATAAACTTAACGATACATGAAGTATGTTAATGGCAAGTTTCATCAAGCAGAATCCATGTTATTACCATGCAAATAGGGCATGAGAATTGATCCAATCTCCCACAAGGGCTGCTGCCAACCTATCTTTGGGTTGAAGGGTCACAGAAAGTACTTTTTACAGCGGTATCGCCTTACTGCTGCACCAATAAAAACCAGAGAGGCACTAATATAGCTTTATAGTCCTGCAGCGAGGGCCGTACCGGGCGTTACAGGCCCTGAAGACAGACTTTAACGTGGTATGAGGGACGATAACACCCAGTACGGCCCTCGCTGCAGGTCTATAAAGCTATTAAAACACCCTCAGCATTTAATTAAAGTAGAATAATTGAGACATGTTTAATTAAAGTAGAAAACATTGAAAATGCTACAATGCTATCGCCATTGCCTTGGTTCTGCTTTTTTTTTTTTAATAGGGTGTTGGAAGGTGATTGGGTGGGAGGAGTCTGCAATTGAGGAGAAAACCGGTGTGTGTATGCCTGCCCAGTGTACTAATTAAGCACATTTCAGGTGTTTTTTTTACACTACAAAAAATGTAAGCATTCAAAAAAGAGTAGCAAAACATTTCCAACGTGCAACTGCACACACAAACTTACATTTTCAAGTTCTTCTCCTCCATTACTCATTCCCCTACAACAGTACACCGAGGACGTCAGGGCAAGGTTGCACGTACCTTTATTGCTGCAAGATCCGCTAGAGGGCACGTTCCACATTACTAAAACATTCAGCTTCTCCTTCTTGCCAACTTGAAACTCTTTCCTTGATAACCGCCTTTGCCCATCTCCCCTTGTCTACTCTCTTCCGCCCTTCCCCCCCTATCTACTCCCTTTCGCCCCCATCCCCCTGGCTCCTCCCTTCCTCTTTTCCTCCCATTGCCTCCTCCCTTCCTCCCTTTGTCACCTCCCCAGCCCCCTCCCTTCCTCTCATTCTCACCATGCCTCCCTCTCTCCCTCCTTCTCCTTCACCATCCTTTCCTCCTTTGCTTTTTCTCCTGCTCACTCTCGCACTGGCTCTCCCTTTTCTACTACCCACCCTCCCTTCCTCCTTTTATTCTTCACTCACTCACTCTCTCTCATTCTCTCTTTCACTCACTCACTCATTCACTCACTCAGAACCTCAATCTCCCTCTACTATCAGGATCGGATCACCTCTTGCACAGGTGTTTGAACAGCAAATACAAATCAAAACCCTCCTAATTTCTGGTGCAAATCATCGATTGATGATAAAATATGGCCTATATTTGAATCTTCTTCTAAATGCTGTGCTTCTTCTATAATAATGTAATAATTGGGAGAACCGTGCCCATGTGCCAATTAATTAATCTGCAATGTGTGGTTCTGCTAATGGCAGCCTCCAACACACTGCACAGCTCGCTGCAAGGCAACTTTTGGAATACATAGGCGGCCTAAAGGAATCCGTTCATGCAAGTCCGATTCATAATTGAATTACATACCAATACATGGTTGAGGTGCATGATGGGTATTATGGGAGAGAGTAAGGAACCAATATCTACTAAGAAAGGCAGTAAGCAATGTGCCTTCTCACACACATGCTTCTTAATATAATCCTTTCCTTTCAGATCTCTGGGGGAATCATAAGCTGGCGTTTGTATTGCCTACAGTGTTTGATGTATTGATGCTGGAATTCTGATGTATTTGGTGTAACTAGTAGATACGACCTGTATGAACTTTCAAAGCGTTTCCTTCTGCTTCATATGAGTGCACGGGGCTACATGGCACACGTTGGTTTAGAACGTGTAATGCTGAAAGTTAACTCTTCAAGTTAACTCATTCCATTCCGAAATTACACGGTCATCAACGCGCCCACTTCAGTCTTCAATGGGACGGTGGTCAGCACCTGCAATTAAAGTTACAGCCTGTAATCAATCTGCGGGCAATACCAGTTCTTATAGCCCGCAGATGGACCAATCACAAACACCCTCTAGGGTGTTCTAATAGGGCTTGTCGGGTCAACTGCTTTCTGCTTTGTGCTGGGAATGCAGTCAGCAAAGCACTTCTAAGCTGAAGAAATGCATCTTCCATCTCCCCAAATATATCATCAGCTTGGATGACATGTCCATGAGGTAAAGTGGGACAGTCTGTACCATCAAGTTAAAGATCTATTTCCATCTGTGTATTTGATGAGATTCCTAGCAAGTTCCGAGCATGATGATCCTGGCATAGATTTAGTCCGACAGATATCAATGACATCTAAGTAGTCACATACATTTTGGCCTCACTAATCTGTGTGACGTAACCCAAACATCATACAAAAGTACCTTGTGCTTCAGATAATTCATAACTAAATACACCTTAAAATACACATGCAGTTGTTCACAACTGATACAGGGATGGACATCAAAACAACGGGAAGTACTAACTAAAAAAACAATTCTCTAGCAGTTCAGCAATAGTTGGAGGCACTTTCTAATCTTATGGCAAAGAAGTTAGTACATACAAAGGAGAATTTTCATGTATCCTCCACTTGTCTTAATAAAAGTTCTCTAGTAGCACCTCTCTTTTTCAGGATCACTCTCGGTGCTCCAAAGAACCTTACAGAGCTTGGATCTGCCTGATGGCATAGAAAGGATATTTGTCATCTATCTTTTTAAATATGCAGTCTCACAGATATTCTCTCTCTCTCTCTCTCTCTCTCTCTCTCTCTGATGAGCTAAAGGCAAACACCTTCTCCTTCTAGACTTAAGCTGGGAACAATGTAGGCGACACTCATCAGGGATCATCACTGGATAGTGCTTTCCAGTCAATCTGGGTGCTTGCATGGACTACAACACACTTACACTCCTTTCCCAGGATCTTACCATCTCTCTCTCCATTTTTGTTTCTACACTCTCCTCCTCCCTACTCCACCCGCCATCTAACCTCTTTCCCTATTCACTTTCTCTGCTGTATCTCCGATGGTTGTTCTCCTACTTGCCTCCATCCTCCATTCCTACACTCTTCTAATCACTCTCCACTCTACTTTCCTTACACTCGACTACCACTCTCCCCACCGCTCTCATCTACTACTCCCCCTTCACAGTCAATCCTCCCACATTCACGCTGCTACTACTCCACCGTCACACCTCTATTACTTGACACCACCTTCTCCACAATAAACCCTCCCTTCACCGACTCCTTCCACTCCAATCACCACTTTCACTCACACACCTTACATGCACATTCACAATACAGTACAACTTTCACTCACCAGCCAGTACTTCACCTTCTCTATAAACCACCAAAAGCACACTTCCTTTCCGCCATCCTTCCTACCTCTAGTCTCTTGGTCTACCACCTCCTCATCAGACCTCAACTGAAGAACCCAAACATCCATGCTGTCCCTTATAACCACCCCTTCCTGTCTTTATTTGAACCTTCTGTTTCCCAGGGTCAACCTTGCCCTCCCCACCCAGGAGGTGTTTTAGATAACATAACACATAAAAAGGGCTAAGCCCTACACTCTTATCTCTTTTGGGACCACAGCAGACCATAAATGGCAGCCGCCATGATCAAAGTTTGTTTGTATGAGGATCCAAGATTGTGGAATCAGTCTTTGTTAAAGAACCGCTATGTGGCTCTGGTATTCACCTGTGATGGCCCTGCTACTCCATGTCTGTGGGGAGCAAGAAGGGCTTGGGGGGCCTTGACCAGACACTGTGCAGAGATGCGGAGAATGCTGTATGAATGCTGCATGCTCATGTGAACAAATGGGAGAGTCAGCGAGCGACTGATGGGTGAATGGGCTTGTGTGAGATTGTGCATGTGTGCGCGTGTGTGTGTGCGCGCGATTGTGGAGAATGCAGTGTGAATGTTCTGGGTGGGTGTGTGTGTGACACTGAGAAGGTGTATGGGTTAGCGACTGCTGGGTGAATGGGTATGAATGAGAGTGCGTGTGTGCATGCGAGAGAGAAAGTGAGTGAGATGTTCTAGGTTGGTGCCCATGCAGAGAATGCAGTATGAATGTTCTGGGTGCAGGTAGGTGAATGTGAGAGAAGGTGTATGGGTGAAAGGGTGTGGATGTGATTGTGTGTTAATGTTCTGGGTGGGTGAGTATGAGGAGAACGGTTGCACACGTGAGTGCATTTGAGAGAAGGTGTGGGGGTGACTAGGGTGTGTGGGTGGAGGGGAGAAAGTTCTAGGTTGGTGACCATGTGGATAATGCAATTTGAATTCTGGCATGCCAGATATAGGAGTCGGACAACAGCAAATGGTTAGAAAGTAAGGTTTTTAGTTACTTAAAACAAAATCCCTCACCTAGTCCTATTGCTACGATGAGATTCCATTTCTTCAACTGAAAAACCCATGCTGCTCGTCAGGATGTCTCATCCAAGCCTAATCTAACTGGCCCTACCATAAGTACTAAAGTAAATGCCTGTTAGGCTTAGGATCTTGTAGCTGCCCCCCCCCTTCCTCGCCTAACAGTACTTCAAAATATATGTTCCTTGAAAAGAAATGTTCATTACAATTCTCTGTATTTAGCCTTTGCCAGCAGTCGGTGACAGCAGACTCACTTGAGTCAGACCGCTTTCTGGCACTCTCTGGGAACAGTCTTACAGGTGGCTTGCCTTTACCCCATTCCTTGGCTTTCTCCAGCGGTAAACTTCTTGGTGGTCCACTTTTACCCCTTCCTTTAGTTTTTTCCTCATGTGGCAGCCTTCTCTGTGACTCGCTGGTATTGTCTTTTTCTGGTGACAACCTTCTTGTGGGCTCACCAGTATCTTTCTCCGACTTTCGCCGGCTTCGGCCATCTTGCGAGTTTGCCGGTGCTTCCTTTGGCCTTATGCAGCATCTTCCTTCTTGTGGGCTCGCCGATGTCTCTCCCGATACTAATTGAACACTTAATTTAGCTCAGCGAAAAATCCGCAGGCTGCTCGGCCGCCACAAACTATGTGGTCCCACCTTCAGGTATTGCTGGTTCCGTGCGATAGCAGCAGCGTCCGCTCTGTGTGTCTCTGGTCCAGCTGATTGACTTTCAGTCAACTGACTTCAAGGACTTTCAGTCAACAGTTCTCCTCTTCCTTGGTTTTGTCTGGTTTCTCGAATAAGTTTCAGCCAGGCTTCTCTTCAGGTGAGACAGTATGGCTTTGAACTTGCACAGCTCCTGGGTCAGGCAGCGTTACGTGGGCTCCCCACCCTCTACTTAGCAGTCGTGGTCAGGACTCCAGGCAGCGATGGATCCACGCAACAGCGGGCTGTGCGTGTGGGATCTCCAGCTTGCATGCTGTGCTTCAACTCTTACTCTGTGCCCAATGTTGGTAAGGGGCACGATCTTCTCACACACCCGAGCACTTCAGGATAAGGTTCAGACCGCAAGACATAAACTAAGACCAAGGGGGTGCCTTCAAAGGCCTCTTCATGATCACATTATGTCACGCTTTATAGGTGTAGTGCACATAGGGTAATAGCAGCCAGATGGGACGGACCACAAGGTTTAAATGCAGCGCAGCAGTGACCATCCGAGGTCTAGGCTGCAACACTGAGGAAAGGAATAGGTTGTATCCTGGGCATTGATGAGAAAGGCCAGAGCCCCAGAGATCCGTAAACCCTTAATTATCCTAAATGTTGCCAACCTTCGTGCTCTGGCAAGAATGACCCCTGCAAGGCTACGGGAGGAGGGCTGAGCGTCTTTGTAGGATACAATCCCATGAGAATATATTTATAGCACCCAAATGTCCTAGCCTTGGGACCCCTGAATTCCAAGATACCAGCCAGCCCCAGACCACTGATCATAAACCTGTTAGACCCCCAATCGATCAAGAAATATCAGAAAGAAGGGCTTTCTTGCCTTCACTTCTAGGTCACGTGATATGTGCTGCGAGGTGCCGGGAAGGATGGCGTAGCCTAGAACGAGGGTGGAAGACCTTGGAGAGGTGCCGGCATGTCTGGGAGCGAGTGAAGTGTGTGAGTTAGTATGACCTCAGCTTTTCTCCTGGGCCTCTGTCTTCTTGTACCAGGTGCACTACTACACAGATAGAGATGTATTGTTTTCTTTGTACATAATTGCCAATTAGCTGCCTCATGACGGAGGATGAATGTAGAATCACCCACATCGAAGAAGATGGACAGACGGGCTGGACCAATGGCCTGGCATCTCCTATGGAGCAGGTGACTTATGTACAAGGTCTCACCAACCAGCCGCGTGGGATTCTACTGTATGTGATGATGTCATTGATGATGCTATGCACCTTCTTAACATGCTTCTTGATCAGATTTTGCCAGAACGTTCTGCAGCAGTACAGTTCTTTGTTGCCGCTTTCCATTTTTGTGTAGAAATAAACCTGGTTATCCTTGCAAGAGGTGTAGCGGGCCTTTTCCCCTAGTGGGTTGTATTTTTTCTGGTGTGAGCGTCTAGGGGCTTTTCTACACTAGTTAAGGGTCTTTTCCCGTAAAGGTTCTTTGCTGTAACGAGAAACATATTTCCATTGGTTGTGGGGTAGAGGTTGGTAGGAGGGTCAGCAGCACATTTAAACAGATGCAGGTTTCATAGGAATATCATTAACATCTCCTCCCATAAAGGCAGAAAACATTTTGGGTTTTGCCTTTGACAGAAATATAACAGACTTGTTCCACTGGGAGTCCTTGTACCCAAAGTATGAGCCGCTCCCAGCGAGATACCGCTTACCCAAACCCCTAGTCCCACGGGGGTGGCTCCTCCCTGGAGAGAAGGGATGAATATGTCACCCTCCTAGGAGCTTTTACTTAATGATTAAAATTTAGAGCGGAGGATGCCTTTCATTTCACGTTTTCTGTGCTCCTCGTGCCCTGGGAAGCACAGAAAATTTCAAAAGAAGGGCACCACAATTATAAATACTTCGCTGGTCAAGTTTTCATAATTTCTGCGACTTTTTCTAATTTTCCGAGCACAGGAAATTGAAAACTAAAGTCACAGCAATTATGAAAACTCTGCCCGCATCCGTGAAGTACTCTCAATTGCCTGGACTTTCTTTTTAAGTCTACCGGGCTCCCCCGGCTCGGGGGAGCTCGGGAGACTTGAAACGAAGCCATGGCGATCATAAATACAACAAACTTGTATTTATAATTGCCTGGAATTTCGCTATAGGTTTCTCGGGCTCCGCCTGCTAAGGGGAGCCTGGAAAAACAGCACAATGAATCACTCACCAGCAGCACGGAGAGGAAGGAGCCTGACAGCATTCTCTGCTCTCCCGCTGTAATAAGTAAAAGCTACCAGTAGGTGGCTTTTGCTTCATTATCGCTGCGAGAGCAGAGCTTAACACAAACACAGGAGGATCATTCATTTCATAAAATGGATGCCTCCTAGTGCTTGAAAGTGTTTACTTTGAACCTCATGTGCTCAAAATTTTACATAGGAACTTTCTTTAAAAATAGGTTTAGTATATATTTTTTACCATGGCCCATCTTTTGAGACCAACATTTTTGAGTGAACTTTCCCTTTAAAAGGTGTGTCCGTTTCAATCACACAAGGACATAGAGAAGAGGTACCTAGAAACGTGGCAAGGACTTAGGCCCTTCCAATTTCCACCCTCCTAATCTGGAGTAGTACGGACTCTGACTCCTTGCATGATGCCGTCAAATTTATATGCTCCTGAATGTAGATGTTGAGGGGCCATGTTTGCCTACATATAGTTTCTGAAACAAGCATGTGATAATACAGACAAATGTAGAATGGCAATTAATGTATTTCTTAGTGCACCATATTTTTGTGCTAGTTTCTCTATACTACTTCAGTTTTATTAAGTTAATTTACATATAACAACTTTTATATATAAAACAACCCAGTGGTCTCTTCTGTGTTTCGGTACCATAATGCCTTTCTTCAAAGTAGGTTTGCAAAAGTATGTTCTTCAAGATGGGTATGCTCCAAATTGTCAATGAAAGATGTTCCGCCAGCACATGCTGAACTTAAGAATCTTGTTGAAGGATTGTCTAGTGTTTAACTATTCACTTGGCCTCCCTTTCTTGGGCACTGAACCTTGCAATAAACCACATGTTACTCATCCCTCCATCCTTAAATTTCACTTGTAACAGGATGTTTCTCTTATCCTGACTTGTCGCCTGAGCTGCATTTGATTCTGTGGATCACATATACCCTTTCCTTCTTCAGATTTTTCAAAAACTGTCCTTTATTAGTTTTCCTCATATTTATCTAACCTCACCTATTTAGTAATCTTGGGTTGGTGAATATTCCCCTAATCTTTTGATGTATGGAGTTCCTCCAAGTTCAGTCTTGGGCCCTTTACTTTTCTCTCTGTATATCCCACCTCCCTCTGGAATCTATTCTTTTAATCTGTCCTGTCACTTTTATGGTGATGACCGTCAGTTCTTTCTATCTTTTTTTCTACTTTC
The DNA here is from genome assembly GCF_040938575.1 of Ambystoma mexicanum. Taxonomy (NCBI): domain Eukaryota; kingdom Metazoa; phylum Chordata; class Amphibia; order Caudata; family Ambystomatidae; genus Ambystoma; species Ambystoma mexicanum. The sequence continues at coordinate 267,326,467 of NC_090936.1, read as the reverse complement.
TCAGTCACTGCACTCTAATCTATCCTCTTGCCCATCTGCAAACCAATCCTGAATGCTAATGTCACTTTGCCTTAATCCTTCTAAAATATTTTTTTTTCTCTGGCATCAGCCCCATCTCCTATCCTTCCTCCACCTTCTTTCACCAATTTTATCATCCATTGTCGACTTCTGCTCATAACCTCTGAGTCATATTTGATTCTTCACTTACGGGCGCCCTTCAAATTTCTCGTACTACCAGTGCTGCCCATTTTTCTTCTTGTACAGCATTTACAAAATGTGGTGTTTCTTACATTTGAAGCTACCAAAACGTGGATTACTTCATTTATCTCGCTTGGACTCCTGCTCAAGTATCCTCGCTGGTTTCCCAGGATGTGCTTTAGCTCCTCTTCTCTCAATCTTTAATTCCTCTGTTCATCTTATGTTTTGCTTGTCAAACAGTAGAGCCATTGCTACATCTTTCCGCTCTACATCTTCCCCCATTTCATACTCACTTTCTCTTTCATTTCCTTTCTATTGTGCAAGTGAGTTGATGGCTGGGTCCCTTCCTCATATCATCTGATTGCTTTTGTATGCTCTGTCTAGATCTCTGCGTTGTTCTTCTCATGTTCTGCTGTCAGTGCCCCAAACCTCTTGTGCCCAATCTCTGTCTTGATCTTGTTCACTTCTGGCTCCCAAACATTGGAACTCTATCCTTTAATGTTGATTCTGCTTCTTCTCTAACATTTCTGCTCCTTACTCAAAGAACATCGGCTTCATCTATATAATCTTTTTTAGAGTTAAGGATCAGATTGTTATTCATGTTAGCTTAAATTGTGTGTTTATTATGCAAAACACTTATAATCAATAAATACAAATCTTTATCGCTTCAGTTCTCTTTAAACACCACTGTCAATACCCGCCCCTGAAATGTTAAAATATATCTTCTGCTGCATTGTCATAATCATGTTCTGAATTGCAGTTGCAATGCATCCGAAGCAACTTGCTATATGGAATATTCTGTTTTGAAGATTTACCCTTTGTGCTCCTAGCATGAAGTAAACCGTTACAGACTACAGATTTACAGTAAAGTTCAGTTTGAAGTCACAAACATTACTAGTAAGATCTAAATAGTGTACTGCCTCCTGACTGCACATAAAAGAAAATTCCCAATTCACTTTACTATAACTGTGCAATAAAATATACTGATTTATTCCCCAGCCCACCACAAAACATGTCCATGGTTATCTGTGGGCTTAATCACAATCTGCTTACTTTCCTACAGCAATAAAATTGCTTTACCGTGATTCAAGGTAACGTTGTGCAGGTGGTATTGTTTGGATTTTATTAGATTTCAATGCAATTTTATCATGTAACATTATTTTCACAAACAGCTATCCTACCTTTTGCACCCGGGGAAGTGCACTCAGCCAATCAGGTGGCTAGAACAGAGGGTGAGAATACACAACCCCTGCCTGCTGTCCCAGTATCAGCGTTGCATGTGGGGCATACGAGCGAAAGAAACGCTTAACATTGTTATGGCAACGTTGGATGTTAGTGGCACAATCTAAAATGGCCGCTATACACAATGCGCGTTGTGCATGTTACATAGCAACAACAAAAACAGAGTTTAGGACGCTGGATCAGTGTGTCTCAGCTTTGTTTTCTTCCTGTTGCAGTGGCGCTAGTGTTCCTCGCTGTTCTTGTGCATGGTAAGCTTCGCCCCTGGTTTCCTTGACTTGTCTTGCTGTGCTTTCCTCTTGCTGTGATTTTCCCCCATGGCTTCCTTTCTAATACCTATGTTCCATTTGTCCTTCTTGAAGCTGTATTATTCAATCTGGATGGATTCTCTATCCACGGCTCCTATCCAAGTCCCCATGTTCTATCTGTGTTCCTTGAGGCTGTGCCGATCAATTCTGGTGGATTCACTATTACTCCCCCTTGGGGATCGGGCACTCATTGTGACAACTTCTGCCTCTGTTTCATCACGTCCATCTGTCCATCATTTGGATTTCCTGGGAGTGTGCCAGTGGCTACAGCCTCAAAGGAAAGAGGAGGTTTTTTATGTCTCTTGATTGGGACTTTTTCCTCCTTCCATTGGACTCATCTTCCTGCGTGGCCTCTCCTTGCGCCTGTGCATTTATTCCAGGTTGGCAGGGTGGCTGCAAGAGAAGATAGGCCTTGCGCCTCTACTCAACACCGCCAAAGAAACCATTGAGGGTAAGGACTGTTTTTGACAGGTTGCAACGCCTACGTGAAGAGTGGAAGATGGAACACGTCCAGGTGCTGATCGCGGCAGTGCAAGGTTGGACTATGGAAGAAGTACCCATGCAAATAGGTGCCACCAGGGACCCTTGACTGAGGAGGAAAGAAGAGATGTCAAGGGTGCCCCTGAATGTATTGTGGGTCTTCAGGACATTTGGTTTGCGCTTGTCCTCTGGCATCCCCTATATGGGCAGGAAATGCCAGCTCCTGTTCTTTGGAGGGACAAGAGACCGTAAGATTTTAAGTAGTAGTCCCAAAGTTTTGAGAATGTCTCCCCAAGGAGAGACGAACAGACATCCATTGTTTTTGTTGGAAATCATGCTTCAATATTCTTACTAGGTCCTCAAAACCATAGCTATGATAGATTCAGGTGCAGCTGAGCTGTTTATGGACAAAGCCTGGGCTAAAAGGATGGGAATACCGTGTGTACAGAAGGAGCTACCCACGCCGATAGAAGGCGAGTGTAAAGGACAGGAGGGGGGTGTCTGTACTTCTGCACTCTATATGGCAGAGGAGAGGCACAGAGGACCCCAGCCAAGATTCTCTATTATTGGTACATGGGCGAGCAATCAAGGCCTAGCTTCTCAGGAGGTGATGCAGGCTGGTTCTTAAGTACAGTGTAATCCGCAAGCCCCCACAAAGGAATGTCCACACACTATTACTGAAAACACAGTCTTTATATAATTAATATTCAAGGTTATGTACACTAACACAATAACTCACTTGGTGCTCAGAAAATCTACAGTGGCAAATATGTACAGTTCTAAAGTGGTACCACAATTATTATCAGATCTCATTAAAGTGCATCAACTATGCTGTGGTTAAATGTCACACGTATCACTTAATAAAGGCAACCAACAATAGGCAGAGGAGGAAGGCAGTGGGTTAGAACAAGTGGCAGAATACTGACCTCTACCCATGGACACAGTATTGTGTGGAGATAGCCATCACCTGGGCAACCTGTAAAATAAAGATACAACACAAGCTCAGTCCATATATTGTTCTATAATTCATTTCCTTCTATAATGTTTCTACCCCCCCGAATGTACCTGGTGGAGCAAAGTTTTTCGAAAAGGCGTCGAGGGATCCTTCTTGAACGACTCCTTTTAAAGCAGGAGCCACAGATCGTCGAGAGGCATCGAAGAAGGTAAACTCGACGTCGACGGAAAGTTCGAGGGTGCCGAGACCACGGTGTCGATCCAGGCAGTGCTCGTCAGCGAAGTCCTGCGAGGATGAGGTGTGCGGGGCACCTCAGCGTTTGATAGTTCAGGACCGCAAAGAGTTTCTGAAGAACTGTGGCCTGACAAGGGCGTCGAGTCGTCGAAGTCTTTGTGGTCTTTGGGTGGCAGAAAACCCACCAGAGGATTCTCCTCTGCACGTCGGCTTCCTCGACTCTCTCCGGCGGGATAAAAATCGGTCGACGGTGCAGACAAGGGAGTCCTTCGATTCAACAGTCTTAGGCAAAAGAGCGGGCGGCTCCGGTCGTCGGCGGCATGGCATCAAGCGGTCCCCTCTTCTGGGTAACACGGCTTCAACGGACCCCCAGCAGTTATGGCGATACCCCGAACTCTGGTCGATGGCAATGGACTTCGACAGCATCTATGTCCGGGTGCTTCACTTCGTTCTCCTCCGCAGACCCTGTCTCCGGTCGGCAGCCTTTCGAGGGTGTGTCTTCCAGAGAGCTTCAGCGAAGGTTAGCGGTGCTAGATGGCCCCTCGGAGCACGGGAAGAGGGCGCCTAGCCAGGTCCTCTCTCGAATCAGTCCTCGACGACCTCGGCAGCTTTTGGATCGGGTCGAAGCAAATGGAGCAGCAGTTCTTCTTCCAGCTGGGCGTCGAGGATAAGCAGTTCCAGTTACTCTTCAAGTGTTGACTCAGCTTCTGAACAATTTCCAGTGGTGAGAGGTCCCCAGATATACTATTCTGTCTCTCATCCACACTGCTGGGTCACACTCAGCAGCCAATCATACAGAAGGGTATTCATGCAGTCAGTCAGCCAATCAGGCATACGGTGCATTTAGGCCATACACCTCCCTCTCAGACACTCACAACAAGGAATGTGTATTGGGACAAGTACCCAGCCATTCAACACTACACCCTGCATTCATACCAGTTTTGGGCAGGGCTGTCTCAGTCTTTGTCTCTCATACCAGAAACTAGATATCCACAACAAGAAGTGCATATTGGTCACACACTCCATTCACCCAGGTCCCACCCACAGGGTGTACCCACAACATACAGTCAATGGGAAGGCTCCGGAAATCTGGCCTTGACTTCAAACAGCACCATATATGGAACTTCCACCCAACAGCCAGTCAGGGGGAAGGGACAGAGACGGGGCTTCCCAGGACTTTGGGAAAACAAGGTAACAGGCAATAGAAAGCAAGAGCCCACAGGGGCCATCTTGTTTCCTATCAGGAATCAACTGATTCCAATGGCAGGGCCTGGGTATCCCAAAATGGAGGATACCCAGAGCACCTGTCAAATTCAGCATGGAGCTGCCACCAGCCCATACCCTGCCTCTGTGGGCCACACAGAGGTGCCCAAACACATGCACTAGAGGCACAGGGTTGCACCCCCACCCATGGGTGCCATAAGGGTATCCCATGGGTCTGTACACCAAACCAATAATAGGAAGAGCTGCACTGACAGGAGTCCGACATGGACTCTTGGGCAGAAAACAATACACAACAAAAATGAAAAAGGACTACAGGACAAGGACACAGAGGCCCTGTCCCTCCAATGCATTTCCAGCATCACAGCGAGGCTGGGAGACCATTGAGCAGCAGTTTGCTCACTAAAGCCACTGCAAAAGGGGTTATGAGAGTGCAACAACATATCAAATACATCTCATTTGATAGTCTATATCGGCAGCCCATTCGCCTGTAATATTGGGGCTACCATGACTAGTGAACCACAACCCTTACATCAATTGCAGAAGCAGGAACCGGATCTTTAGTTCGGAATATTGATCAGAGATTTTTCTTCACGACCAGGAAGAGTGCACTGTAGTAACAGAAAATGCTCTTCGGGTTCAGTTCTCGCAAATCTGGTTCTGGGAAAATACATGGGCTACCAGGAGGTATTCCAGAACGAGTTCGAGAAAGCTTAACCGATGCATAGACCCGATGATTGTGGAATCGATCTTTTTTGCCGGGGTCTATGGTTCCATCTAGCAGGATGTTTATCCTGTCCCCAGTTGAGGACGCTCTGAGGAAATACTTGTATGAGAACTTGAAGAACAGCCTCATCACAGAATCTAAGTCCCCGGGAGGGCCATCTCGGTTTTTCATCCCCAAGAAAGAGAGTTACTCCCCCTTGTATTGACTATAGGGGCTTAAACCAGAATACGGTCAAAGATAAATACCCATTACCTTTAATCCCAGAAATCTTGGAAGCTGTACAATCTGCACATGTTTTTACCAAGTTGGATTTGCTGGGGGCTTATCACTTGGTAAGAATGTGTTCAGGGGATGAATGGAAAACCGGCTTTTCGGACTCCTTTTTGGGCATTTCGAATATCGGGTTGTGCCCTTTGGCTTGGCAAACTCCCCAGCGGTATTCCAATGATTTATGGACTGCATTTTCGCAGACTTACTGCTCCACCTCAGTGGTGGTTTACCTCGACGACATCCAGATCTTCTCAGAGAATATTGAAGAACAAACCAGCACATTTGTGAGGTGCTTTGTCGTCTTCAAGAAAACCATTTAATAGACAAACTGGAGAAGTGTTTGTTTGACGTGTCTTCTGTGTCCTACTTGGGATATGTCATTTCGGACCAAGGTATTGCGATGGATCCAAAAAAGATTGTAGCCTTGCGTCACATGTCCCCAAAATCCATCAAAGAGTTGCAAAGATTCCTCGGAATGACAAGCCTTTATAGGAAATTCATCCAAGGTTTTTTCCTCCCTGGTTCAGCCTTTGACCAGGCTCCTGAAGAAGGGGGTGCTGTGATTCCAGAGGCCAATCAGGCTTTTGAACAACTCAAGGTCTGTTTTACGTCTGCACCCTTAAGTCAGCCTGATTACTCGCTGCCTTTTGTGCTCGAGACGGACGGAATATGCGGTGGGGGGAGTCCTGAAGCAATGCTGTGCTAGAGGACCAGAACATCCCATTGCTTATTTCTCTAAGACCTTGTCAGTGGCAGAGCAGAACTATTCAGTGTTGGAAAGGGAACTCTTGGCCATGAAATTGGCTTGTCAGGAGTGGAGACATTTATTATTGGGAGCCATCTGGCCTGTGGAAATCCTGACTGACCACCGTAACCTTCAGAGCCTGAAGAACATCAAGTGCACAAACAGCAGACAGGCCCATTGGGCTCCCTTCTTTTCACATTACCGATTTACCATCACCTACATCCCTGGATCTCGCAATCTCCAAATGGGTGCATTGTCCAGGAATGGACTGTCACCAGATCAGGAAGTGCCCGCTAGGACTCCCATTTTGCTTCAAGCCACGTTTATTTATATGGTGGACATTTTGTTCAACAACTACAAAAAGCTATGGTAATTAATCAGCCGGACGGTTCATGGAAGAGACACCTGATCTTCCATGAACACATCTGATCTGTAAAGATGGGTTATGGTATCATCATGGGAAGATATACGCACCCGTGGAAGCCCCGGCAAGTCCCGCTTAACCGCGGTATCCTGCTCCTGCTCCTCTGGATTTGTGGAATTACTTAACGTACGAGGATTAAACTACCTATCCCACAAGGTGAACCATTTTGAAAAGAAGACAGAGTCTACAAAGAACTGATAGACATTACGCTTATTAGAAGCTAATAATTTGTTATTTCCTTTGCCTAGGCTTTGTTGGTGAGGTGTGGCTATATAACAGAGCACGCGCGCGCACCGCACGCGCGCACCCGTGGAAGCCCCGGCAAGTCCTGCTTAACCGCTTTGCCGCGCTTGTCGCGGTTTCGCGGCTGCATTCTGTCCACACTTGCTTGTCACCTTACATTATTCACAGTTTTGTACACCAGTGAATCTAAAACTGAACCTCAGTACATTTATAATGAAACGAGGCATCAGCACCCTGAGAACTGGCATGCCAATGGTTACGTCTGCTCATCTTACCAACATTGATGGCTCCTTATTTAGCTCACTGCAATGCCTTGTAAAGAGATCCCGATTCAGTTCTACTCCCTCCTCGTGCAAAGCCAACTTGAAATCTAAAACATAGACTCTGCTGAATATGGCCATTCGATCCTTTTGTTGGGAAGTCCGGCACCCAGATTATCAGCCTGCGGAACACACAAACCCCCCATTTGAGGGAAGCAAGCTGCAATCTGGAGTTATTGGTATGGATAGTCACCCACAAAAGGGTTCTGCGCAAGGGCAGCATGATGCTTATGATGTTGTGTGTGACACGATTCTACCTGTATACCCTATTGTGAGCCCTAAGACATTTCAAGCACAGTCTGTGACCGCTGGTGCTCCGACTGTTACCTTTGCTGATGAAAATGTTTCTTTAACAGATAGCATCCTATTGAATAATGCATTAACCGGTAATGCTAAATCTGTTATTGATCTAGACATGCTTGATACATCTCATGACTCAACTTACAATTGCAAGTCTGACAAATCAGCGATATCTAGTGACATGGCTGTAATTGACTTTGACACAAATGCATCTTGCTTTCCCACACAGACGTTGTCTGATAATTTATCAAAATTACCTGTTTTGTTCACGAACATTAGCGCAGACTCAGTTGAGAAGTTATCGTTCATTGCGCCTACTCGACGCAAAATGGCAGTTAATCACCTCCCATTATTGGGAGTCCCTGATAAACAAACTGGTTTGACTGAGACTGCTTTAACTTCCATGAATATGGCTATTCAGTCTCTTGCTAAACTGTTTGAAGCTTTAGTTAACAAGGCCGATGTTCACTCACAGCAATTGAATCAGTTATTGGCCACTCATCTTGACATTATGAACAAATTGGAAATTTTAAGTGACAAAAACATTTCGGTCACCAACCTAAAAAAGACAGTGAGCTCTCAAACTGATGCTCTGCCTTCAGTTCCTCCTAAATCATTCCATGCAATACCATTTATTTCGAATCCCATTATTGATTTGGCTCCAAATTCAAACAATTGTGCAGCACAGTGTGAGCAAGGAAAAAAAGGTAGAAAATCTAACTATCCATTATTTGATGCTACTCTTACAAATGTATCTGATATGTTTACGAAGCCAATTCAATTAAAGCAAGGTGTATCTAAGAAGTCGAAAAATATCAAGTCTGTAGCTAAGCACAGCTCCAACATTAAAACTTTTGTTAACAAACTTTCAATACCTTCTAATGCCACCAAAATTGCATCTAGTGCTATTACTAAAAAATATCTGAAGCAATTACAGATTAGGAAGACCACGAACTCTTTAGAGAAGAGTAAGCTTGTGGAATCGTATAGTCCTCTGAATTCCTTGGTAAAAGTAGCCATAGCTGCTGAAAATGCTTGCTCATCCAACCAACCTAATACATTGTCATGCCTGCAATCTAAGGCAGCACTAGAAGATCCACTCCTGTCTGACCGTCGCAGAGAATTAAGGCAGGCAGTGGATAACTATATGGCCTCACAATTGCCGCCACAGAAGTTGCTTCTTCCAGACTCTCTATCCACGACTCATACACCTGAGTCATCCGATATTGACGTGAATACTGGCACAAAACACTCTGTCTCGGTGGCCGTGTCGAAAATACAATCCGCTGATTCCTTAATGAAAACTGGCTCCTCATCTTCTTCTAATAATACCAAGGTTGCACAGCAAGTGATGGTTCCTTGCGCAAACATTGAAGAATTGATTAAAATCACGCTATCCAAAATCTTAGCTTCCCAAACTGAACCGAATGGAAATGAAGTTAAATCTGCCTCTAAGCTAAATGCTAAAATACCAGCCTCTTGTAAGGTCGATACCCAGAAAAAAGTTGCCCGTTCCTCCAAACGCCCGGCTGTGCACTCGCTATCTTTTAGATGTCGACTAGCACCGGCTCAGCAATATCACTTGAATCGAGCAGCTGTTCTATCTATATTTAGTGAGTTGCCGGAACTTGATGATATTGGATCTATTGACATCGTACAGGTGGAATTCACGGATCGAATAAATTGGGCAGTTGTGAATTTATGGATAAATTCTAGAGTGGTGGTTAATGCCATTTGGGCCGCAAAGACCCAGCTTTTCAATCTGGGATTTATAGTTTCAACAGGTTTGGAACCTATAGACTGCAACGCATTGGAAATCACTAAACCAAATATATATCAGCAATCGAATAGAAAGCAAAATGCTCTTATAGCTGAATGTCATTGCAACCACAAAGATTTGCAACGTTAGCGTTTAAATGGACATGACACCACTTTCTCCTTGATTAGCTGGAATTCTAGAGGATACAAGCACTTAATGAACAACCAAGATATCTCATTACTAAATCACGATATCATTTTAATACAAGAATCCTGGTTGCTACGTGCTCCAACATGGGATAATCATAATATCGTACACTCTCCAGCTGTTAAGGGGAAATTAGGTCGTCTGTCATGATCTCTGCTTCCAAAAGGTCAGGGTTTTCCCAACTCCCTTGGAAGCAGATCCATAACCCAGGTTCCGAGTGCCAACCAGTCCCAATTGGGACCTTTTGGACCCAGTCCTGGCGCCAGTGGCACCAGGCTCATAAATATGCCCAGTCCCAGCGCTGGAAGCGCCGGGCTCATAATGCTTGGGTGGACTTACCTTCAGCAGACCATGCTGCTTACTTGCCTGCCAGTTGAGCCTCTGATCCTCTTCTGTTTGGAACTACTTTTCCTGTTGGGTGGGGCTGGAGCCACTCCCTAGATTCAGAACACTGGAACTCTTCTGGAAGGCAGGAACTCTTTTCTTACCAGGAACTCTTTTCTTACTTAGGCGTGGCTGTGGAAGGAGACACCTAAGCACTACAGGAGGCTATTTAAACCACACCCGGTGGATGAATCTTGCTTTGCGTTATTCTGCAACCTCTGCAGCAGAACGCTCATCGTGTCTTCTGCATCCGGTCCTGGGCCTAAGGAAAAAGGCTTACCATCCTGAATCCAGTCTTCAGCAACACCTATAAAGACAAGAAAGAACAGGTTAGCATTCCGGCATCTGAAAGGCAAAGGCTTACCATCCTGAATCCAGTCTTCAGCAACACCTATAAAGACAAGAAAGAACAGGTTAGCATTCCGGCATCTGAAAGGCAAAGGCTTACCTACTCTTCGTACGCTCCGGAGGCCTTCGGCGCTGCATCCCGCATCTGAAAGACAAAACAAGGTGCGTTTAAAGACATTGGGGAACTTTAATACTCACGTGCCATTACTCCTTTCCACATCTAATCCAGTGGGTATTCCGGCACCCTGCAGCCTCTCCGAACTCGTACCTGCAAAATAAAAAGACAGTTAGAGCGCATAGTGAAGCAGGCAACAAGCGCTTACTTACGTGCTTCCAGGCGCTTCTATTCATCACACGGGCTCCATCTTCAACTCACTTCAGCCCGTCATCCGCCATCGCCGGAACCCTGCAAAACAAGAGACATCATTACTAAAGACTTTAAAGACATTTGAATGACTCGAAACTTACCGTTCGTGCAGTAAACGACGGACAGCAGTCCTCTGAAGTCAAGAGGCCTGCGCTACCTATCCAGTGAAGAAACTGGTTACAGCACCCTACCCCGAGGCAGATGGAGAGCTCGGCATTCACTTACCTAAGGTGAGAGCGTTAACCTTTGGGGGTCTACAGGAGAGGAGAAGAGGAAAGAGATAGGGACACCCCAATAACCCCAGTTCATTAACCCCATATTTTCTATCTGCAGACATCTTACTCTACACGTCGGGCATACAGTGCACAGAGGTCCAGCCCAAAGAGCCAACTGGGTGCTACACATCACCTTTGAAGATACGGTAGTCGCCCAGTCAAGACCGGCGCCTCTGCGAGAATCGGGTGAGCGTTACATCGTCCTACCTCCGGCTTACTAACAGCTGTTAGGCTGAGTTCTGCCTTAAAAATCCAATCATGGTTTTCTCCAAATTCCCATTTACAAATGACCAGATTGACTGGACACCGTATGCATTGCCCACTTATAAACGTATACTGGAATCCTCTGAGTATCTCAGACGATGACTGTTTGGATTCTATGCATAAGGCGCTTGATCTTATTATACTTGATTGACAAGTGGACACCATCATCATAGTTGGAGATTTTAATCTCCATTGTCTGGGTCCTAAGTATAAATCTGACATGGGTCGTCTTGACAAATGGTTGAGTCTTGCGAATTCCAGAAATGTATTCATGTTAAATGGCTCAACTGCAATGGATATTCCGCCCAGACCAACATGGCACCGTGCAACTAGTGAGGCGATAATTGATTACATCTATGTCAATCCCATCATGTTAAGTAAAGTAAAGTAAAAACATTTCAAGTTATCGACATGGACGCTAGCGACCATAACATGCTTTAAATGACCTGGGTCTGCCATCAAAATGAGACTCAAGAAACTTTGCAGTATCTAAGAGGTTCTATTTTTGTAAACACAGCCAGGAATAGGTTAACCTGGTCGTAAGAATCCTTAGAAGCATTTAGATCTTGTTATGAGGCTCAATTAAAGTGCCAGAATTATAGCGAAAGATACTCACCTGTACTTTATCATGATCTAATGCAGTTGTTCCAGCACAACTCTACCTTACATAAATCGAAAACAAACTCCACAACTACATATATTCAATCACAAATTGAAAGAGATGAAATCGAGATTTCGTGTTGAAAAAAGAGAGGCCTATAAACTCCCTCGTGACGAGAGAGCAACGACACTCACTCAAATCAAAACAAGATATAGGAATTCGGTGAGAGGCAGGCAGGCTAAATTGTACCAAAATGACGGGAGCACCATGTTAAGGACTCTAGCCAGTAAGAATTCGGCAGAATCATGGAGACTAATCAAGCCACAGCGGGATATCAAGTCTCCATTCAGACAAACGATGTGAATGAAGACACATGGGTTCAGATTTATTCTAACCTTTATGCACCATCTCCTGACACTGCAAAGACTGTTAAACCTTTGCATCATCTGATGTTTGATCTTAAATTTGATAAGGAGGACATATTTTTCATTAACCAAGCTAGTTGCTCAAGAGCTCCAGGTCCAGACGGGTTGTCAAATATGCATCTTAAACAACATCCGACAATCTGGGCTGATATATTACATGCAATGTTTATTAATATTATTGACACGCAGCAAATACCTCACACTTGGAAGCAAGCCATTGTTGTACCCATTTATAAGAAAGGTGATCGGTCTAATCCAGCCAGCTATAGACCGATCTCACTATTAGATGTGCCTGGGAAAATCTTCTGCCGCCTAATATTTAGAGATTTGAATATTTGGTCTAAGAACAACTTCAAAAGGGATCCCTTTCAATCAGGATTCATTAGTGGGTTGGGCACACTTCCCAATATTATAACCATTAACATGTTAAAGGATCAGTATGCAGAGCGGAAGCAATCATTATACTGCGCTTTTATTGACTTCCGTTCTGCTTTCGATTTGCATTTGAAATCGTGACTTTTTGTTTCAAAAACTAGATCTGCTGGGTTGCCCTACATCATTATTAGCCTTGATAATTCATCTCCACACCGACACTACTATGCGCATTAGATTAACTATGGAAGGTCTTTTGTCCTCACCGTTTTAAGCAAGGCTGTATATTGGCATCCTTATTTTTTAATTTATTCATTTTAGACATGGGTAAATCTTTTAGGCAAGTCATATCTGATGCTCCTGAGCTGGGGGGACAGCGCATAGCGTGGCGTGGCTTTTGTACGCTGACGACCTGGTTTTAATTTCCCAGACCCCTAATGGTCTCCAAAATTTACTGGGTGCCCTTACGACCTATGTGAAGAATAATCATTTAATTGTGAACTTTGACAATACACAAATTATGATTTGTAAACCACATCGCAAAAACAAAACATTTAATTACCCATGGTCGATTTGTAATTTGCTATTGAAAACTGTAACGGAGTATAAATATTTGGGGCTTATGGTGCCGAACACAAGAATTGATTATCTGTATCAGACTAACTTGCAGGTCAAACTCTCAAATTTGATCTCGCAAGCTAAAATTTTGCATTATAAATATGGTAAATTTACGCTGAAGCACATCCTACTTTTTTATGAACAAAAGGTAGTACCAATGTTGATCTATGCGGCGGAATCCAAGTTGCACCCTAGTGATGAAATGTGGAACAAACTATAAGCCTGTTACTGGAGAAAATGATTACATCTTCCAAATTGTACACCCATGCCTATTTTACGGTTTGAGTTAGGATTGAACTCGCTATCATCTAGAGTCAAGTGGCGAATGTGTGCTTTTTTTCGCAAATGTTTATTGGGGTTGGAAAGTAATAACATTTTGAGTACAGTGGCTCACCACCTAACTAAATCGAAACATCCCTTCCCACTCAGATGGCGAAACCAGGTATTGACTATTTTGTCTGATGCGGACATAACTATGACGCTTTTGCTTGAAAGTCCAGCACAGGCCAAAATCAAGTTTAATCGTTATGCCTGGATACTAAATTCTGAAATCTGCCTGAAATTTAAAGACTTCACTAGAGATAACTTTGGTCATAAAAAGCTCAGCCAAGTGGCGAACTATTTGTTGAAATGTCCTGCACTAGTTATAAGAAATAACTTCCTACGCTTTAGATTAAATCTGTATTTAACTAGAGAAGTGCTTACTAGGCGGCATATGATTCCTCATAATTTGAATTATTGTCGCTTCTGCGAGCCGTCTACAGAAAAGGAGACCTTGCAACATCTAATTATCTCCTGTATCAATCTGCAAGAGTTACAAACCAAACATTTTTCCCATGTACTAAATCTGTATAAACAATATGATGAAAATCAGATTTGGAACTTACTTTTAGCTGGAACTAAATTCCTAGATGCAATTTTACCCTCTGAAATCAACATGTAATCATTTATTGTTACCAATTTTAAAGCGAACAGAACTAATTGTACATCTGAGAAATGAGATTGTATAGTTAACTTTCTTAATTTATTTGTATTGTTAGTTCTCTTTTATTACTCATTTTAATGATTTTCTTTTGTATTTTTATTTCATTTGTTACTATTACTTGTTTTTGAAAAGTTGATTAAACTCAGCTGTATCAAAAATAAAAAAATAATTAAAAAAAAATATACGTGCCTACAGAAGCCCTTCGAGCCAAGGTGTTGTATTTTGCACATGACTCAGTCGTGGCTGGCCATATAGGACAGCACACCACTGCAACTCATCTACATCAATATTTTTGGTGGCCTGGTTTGAAGGCGAGTGTCCAGGAATATGTGACCATGTGCAATATATTTACCCAAAATAAGACCTCATGATTACGAACCATCGGAAAGATTCAACAAAGCCCACCGCCCAATAAGCCCTGGCAAAGGATTTCTACAGATTTCAGTAGCTGCAGGAGTTCCAAGGTGACTGTGAATAATATCGTGATAATGGGGAAAGTGAATTTGTTCTCCAAGTTTGCTAATTTCTCTGTGTTTCCGAAGCTACCTAATGCCACTGAAACAAATAACATCTTTGTTCGAGACATCTTCCATCTCCACGTTCTTGAGACCATAATCTCCGACAGAAGGAGCCAGTATACGTCCTGGTTTTGGGGTGCCCTGTGCAAAGAGCTGGTTGTGGAGCATGCGCGGTCTTTGGGTTACCATTCTGAAACTAATGGACAAACTGAACCTCTAAATCAGACTCTAGAGCAATACCTCTGTTGTTTCACAAAGTACAGAACAATTGGGTTTCCTTGTTACCATTGGCAGAGTTTTCTTGCAATAATGCTCAACACTCAGCTATAAATCCAATAGCTTTTTATGCCACCTCTGGTTTTCACCCGAGATGGTTGGGCAGGATCTCGTCCATATGTTCTAACGTACCGTCGGTGGAAGCTCTCCTTCAGGAACATTCTGCTATACATCAAAGCACAGAGCGCATACGGAAACATACTCAAGCCTTAAACAAGGAACATGCCGACAGAAAATGCACAAAAGCACCCTCCTACAAGCGAGAGGAACGGGTCTGGCTTTCTAGGAGACATCTACCTCGGAGAATGGTTCATGGTAAATTCTCTCCTAAGTTTTTTGGCCCCTTCCTGATCCAGAAAGAGGTCAATCCAGTGGCCTTTTGTATAAAGCTTCCTCGTTCAGGGTGTCGCATGCATCCAGTGTTTCATGTCCCCCTCCTTAAATCATACCTGTGAAAGATGCATGTACCAGGTTCGTCCGTCAATAGTTGACATCTCGTCTGACGTATGCGAAGTGGAGGCTAGCTGTGATTCCAGGTTTCATAGGGGAGTTTTGCAGTATCTTGTGCATTGGAAAGGGTACCCCATCTCAGAACGTTCTTGGGAGCCCTTGCAGAACATACATGCCGCTCACTTTTGCAGTTCCATCACCTGCACCACTGGAAGCCAGGGGGTTCCACGGCAGGAAGACGGTATACTGTGAGCATTTCACGTGGGTCATAGGAGCGATGGAAACGCTTCCCATTGCTATGGCAATGTTGGAAGTTAGTGGCCCAATCTAAGATGGCCGCCATATGCAATGCGCGCTGTGCATGTTACATAGGAACAACAAATACAGAGTTTAGGATGCCTGTGCGTTGCAACTTTGTTTTCTTCCTGTTGAATTGGTGCAAATTTTCCCTTGTCCTTGTGCATTGTAAGCTTCCCCCCTCGGATGCTTGTCTTCTGTCTTGCTTTGCTCTCCTCTTACTGTGATTTTACCTCACGGCTACCTTTCTAATAGCTGCGTTCTATTTGTCCTTCTTGAAGCTGTGTCATTCAATCTTGTCAGATTATCCATCCACGGCTGTTATCCCAGTTCCCACGTTCTGGGTTCCTTGAGGCTGCGCCAATTAATTCTGGCAGAGGCACTATTACTTCTTCTTGGGGATCCGCACTCATTGCGACTGGAACTCCTGCCCCTGCTTCATAACGTCTACCTTTCCATCATTTCGATTTCCTGGGAGCGTGCCAGCGACTACAGCCTCAAATCCAGGAATGGGACTTTTTCCTACTTCCATTGGACCCATCTTCCTGTGTGGCCTCTCCTTGTGTCTGTGCTATTCCAGGTTCGCAGGGTGGCTTCAAGAGAAGACAGGCCTTACCTCTACTCAACACTGCCAATGAAACCATCGCAGGTAAGGCCCTTCGTTGACACCGAGCCACCCGAGGCCCTTCACCGGGTAGCGCTTTTTATCGTCCTTTTTTCGTTGCAGGGATGCAACAGGAAGCATCGTACACTGGGATACATTTACCAAGAACAGGGTATCAATCGCAGGAGTGTGTGTGGGTCACCAAAGTCTATGTGCGAATGACCACACTGTTATACCTTCTACTGCTCCTTCCACCACTCTTCCCCTCCTTTGGGATTTTACTGGCAACCTTTTCCAACCCTCTTTACTTCTGAACCATCTGACCATTCCATCTATGCAGGCATGTGGGATGTCAAGTCCTTTCTGAAAGGGTAATCGTTTAACAGTTGTATCTTCTAGTTACAGCTTTCCTTCCTCAAAAAGGCATACTTACAGGCAAACATCTGCCCTGACTGATAATTATGTTGCTCCATTGACCCTCTGTGTCTTTCATTCTTTAATCTCAGTCTGATATTCACCACATTCTGCTCGACTTTATCGAGCAATTCCTTTAATGTTTTCTCTGAGAATTGAGATTGTATATTGCACAAGAGTTACTCTGTCTCTTGCTCAAACTAACCTCAATCCCCCTGGGAGTACTTGACCATAGACTTCAAAGGGCAGGATTTGGACAAAGCAAAGTAGTTGGGGTTAACGGAGGGGAAAGAAAAGATGATCTTGGTGTGATCAGCAAATGGGTGAAAAGAAACCAAAATAAGAGTACAGCTTTCCAAGAGAAGGGCATCCAACAATACAGAAACAGTTTAGTTAGGAACACAAAGAGAGATGAAGACATCCAGGCAAGTGCAGTGTCCCGATACTGAGATGCGATACAAGTTTCACAGATGGCACAAGGATCCAGGTAGAAGAAAAGGGATTTGATCATTTTCCTGAAGTGGAGCAGATTTTCTATATGGTGGATGGAACCTCTTAGAAAGAGTTCCAATATTTGGCTGATTGCAGGAGCAAGACGGGCCTAAGCCACGTGCTCATTTGATTCTGGGCACACAAAGTGATTTGGAAGCATTAGATAGATCATTGGCTGTAATTTTAAGTAATATTGGATAGTCAACAGCAGCTAAACAAATAGATTTGTGTGCCAATGTAAGAAGTTTAAATGCGATGAAGAAATTAACCGGGAGCAAGTAAAGTCTCCCAAAAAGAGGGTTGATGTTTGAGTGCCAGGGTATGTTGGTTACAACCTCCTTTCAACCTCTATCATACAATTCACATTCACTCCTATTTAATATCCTTCTATTCACACTCATTTTACAAACCCACTCGGCAAAACCACTATCACTCTTTAAGCCAACGTCTAACTTGCTCCAAATATCTCCTGCACAAGTTGCTGCTACCTCCTTCCTCTATCTGGTCTCTTGGTCGTCATCCACCTGTATCCTCCCCTGAAAAACTCACTCTTCTGGCCCTCGCTTAAATACTCCTCTCTTTGCTTCGATTGGGTAACTCTCCATGGCCTATCTGGCCCGTCGTCTTCACCTGAAGAGTGTACGAGTGAGGGAAAATCATCAAAAGGGGTCTAAGCCCCTACCTTGCACTGCCCCGGCTCAGCCACTAGCAAAGACTGTGGCATAGATTGTCAATGCATGTGCTAAGGTGCATGGTACACATCTGTTAGGGAACCATGGTAAGTCTCTCTGTGGAGGGTGACTTGGACGCCCATTCTGCCCTATTGTGATCCGGGGTATATTGTGTCCATGAGGGGGGGATCACTGGCTCCTTCCGGCAGCTCAATGGGCTCGTACTGCTGCATAGGGCTGTTGTATATCGCTCTGCATTTTGTTGGCTCTGCGCCTCAGTGTTTATCGGCTGTTCTTTGCATCTCAAAGGTGGCTTTCCCTTGTTCTATTATGGAGACTATTCTGCAGATTGCGTGTCCTCTTATTTGGTATTGGATGAAGTAATTCCAAAAAGGACAGAAAGAAAATGGCGGATATCTGACTAACGAGGAAAAGCTGGTGACCAGGGTCTGCATTAATATAATTAGCATTCTGAAACAAGAGGGGTTGGGGGCCCTCTCCGCTGCCACGGTCAACCTTAAGGGTAGGACTTGCTCTTTAGCCATCCACACCTCTATGACCTCTTTCAGCAATGGGCTCTTGCTCCCTCTTAACAAGGCCATAGTACTGTGTTGTCACAGGAGAGAAGGGTCACCAATCATATTAAAGGCAGCTGAGAGGCGAGTAAAGAGATGCGCAGAGGTTAGAAATTCAGAAACGTGGGTCCATGCTGCTTCAGTGCTGGGCTGGAGTGGAAAAAAGACTGGCAGGTTCAGATAATGCATTTGTTTTAAGGTATCTGGTGATCCATTTAAACACTATCCTTCAGGACTTTGGAATAAAGCGGAAGAAGGAAGAAATTGTGGTATTTGTCTGAGAACAGTTACAGACGACTTCATTAAATGGACAAACTTTAAATTTCACTGAAAAATCATTAGTCGGAGGACCCTTCTCACTGTAGCACAAAAAGCATCAAATAAATGTGCCACCAATAGTTCCTAAAGCAACCATAACATGGCCAGTGACATGCACTGCTCATGACAACAACGATGAAACGCACATACCTACACAGTTTCTTAATAGTGTGAGAGACAGCTAAAGAAAAGAGTAGATCATTTGCCATTCAGATTGCACAGCAAGTAGAGCGCTCGCTTTGACATCTTGCAGAGCCTGCCGACACAGGTTCGAATCCCGGCAGGGTCAAATCAGCCTTTCATCCTTCAGAGGTTGATAAACGAGCACCACACACTGTGGGTAATAATAAGCAGCGCTCAGATGCCTGAGGGTTCGTAGCGCTATATAAATGCAAATTATTATTAGTAGTAGTAGTACACCAGACTGCTAACATGGGGTTTTACTTTTGATTTGGGGGCCAACGCAGCAAAGCCCTAATGAGACATAATGATCATTTCCAAGAAGCTATTCCATTTCAATTAGCACACTGTGCAACATCTTGACAGTGCACAAAGACGGCAGAGTTATGGTTGCCTTAGGAACCATAATTGGCACATTTCAGTTGTGCTGAAACCATAAAGTCCCTCTAACTAAAGTGCTTTCAGTAATATAAATATATACATATATATATCAGCTACATTATGAAAACCGAGGGAAATTATGCAAGAGAATCAACAAATGCAAAAATGAAGGGAAGTCTATGATATCTAACCATTTTATCTTCTTAACATTTTGAAACCTTTCTATGGATGTGTGCTCTTTATGGCCACATAGAAGCAAATGCAAAGCAGTTGTCAGGAAAGAACATGCAAGACTGGTTATGATAGGAGAACTGCGCCCTAAATGAACAAACCTAAACAGTCCATATTTTTTAATGAGAATACATTTAGTGAACGCAATCACGGTCCATCGTAAAACAAGATTGAAGTGTCATCTGAGGGGACTTAAGTGACACTAGAACATTAAACGCCATCTGCAGTTAAAAAACATAAAAGCATACATGTGTTCCTAAGGACTGTTGATAGACCCACAAAACAATTTATGAGCAGCAGGTGTTCAATGTCAATGTTTTTATCCTACAGTACGAATGGTCCAAGAGCACATTTCTAGGGATTTACATAGCCCATAAACAATTAGAATATGTATGACTTATGTTTGATCATGCAGAGGTGAATTTTTTTTTTATTACTATAACAGTACATTGGTTTTAAAATTGTTAGGAGGTCAATCATGGAAGACTTTCCTCTCAGAAGCCAATTCATAGCACATTAATGTAGGTACATTTGAAACAGTGCAGTTACAAAAGATGGAAAATGATTGTTCTCGTTGTTCATTGCCCACTTCGCCCTACGTCATATTTCAATTGTTAATTTAGTAACCAGATTGGACTGTTAAATTCTACAATCGGTCTGGAAAATGCAAGCAAATGATAGAAGTGGCCATCGCCTCGTTCAACCCAAATTTAAACGGGCCTAACATGGAGGCACAAGCTTTCCAACCATCTCAGCCAACGGTGGAACCAACTCCTGCCATCTTCTGGAAATCGCAAAAGAACTTTACTGTTTACATAAACTCTGCACCCTTGTTCCACCTGATCCTTCCAGACAGAGGTGTGTAGTGTGTTTTCCATCCAGACATGCTTTGCATTTTCTCTTTTCAAGTAATTGGTCAAGAAGCAGTGCCTTGATGCGCGAGGGCTTAGTGCGCTATACAAATGTAAAAATAAATAAAGAAGCGGGTTTATGGATGTTAATAGCTTTCCCACTATCAAGAGATGAGCTTAAGGAAACCAAATGCACACTATAAACAGGATCATACCTTGGTAATTCGTGCTCAAACAAAACATCTAATGCGCTGTCAACTGTACTAGCCAAGGGGACAGAGTGGAAGTTATCTGTCAAGGATTACACAATGTGCGTTAAATAAATTGTAATCTCAAAATGGACTGCACCACAGTCCACCACTATACTGCATTCCCTCTTCCTCTTCATATAACAGAAACTGACCTCAGATTACATTATCACTCAAATAAAAGATAACTTGCAAGCAGAGAAACTTTGAAAAGATTCGTGGATTGTGATAAGGTTCAGTTCAGCCTTAGGGAATTTCTGAAACCAAACAATCCTTGGAAAGAGGCGTTTCCTCACTTTTGCTATATAAAAGCAGTTAATGTTTTTTAGATAAATGTGTACCCTACCTGGCAGCCCTGATACATTCCTCAACGTCTGATCAGGATCGGAAACAAGGAATTGTCTATATATGTAGTGGGGTAGCGATGATGAATATTTCCGAAATCTGCAAAACTGTGGCTCTAAAACTTTGAGATGTTGAAGAACCAAAGATCTATGTTAAAGATTATGGTAAAGGAGAGAGCCATACAACCAACAATAAATGTTAATTGACAGAAACAGTGAAGAATACCCTCTCTCTAAACTTCTGTATGCAAAGGGTCAGTAAGATGTGGTGAAAGCCTTACTTAATGTCATGGCTGATCCAACAATTTTTCAAGGGTTTCTCAATGCCATATTTGGACACACTGTAGGAATGTCCATCACAAATACAAATAATAGTGCAAGTCTACGGAAAACAACAAATCTCATGTTTTACTAAACTACTATCCACATGCACTAACTAGCGCAGGGAAACGAAAGAAACCTATGTTATAGCCAGGGAGGTGAGAAGGGCCAGGTATCAGGATGATTTTGATTCAAGCGATGACTCATGCCAGAGGGAGAGGCAGGGAGGTGCCCAAGGAGCAGGAATGCTAGCCTGTTTTGATTTTTCCGATATGGGATTAGTTTTCTAGAACACTAGACTGGCTATAAGGAAGTTCTTAAAGTGCCTAAGGTGTACTTCCATTCAGTTACAGTTAAATCTCGTCAACTTGTGCTGCCAGATAGAATGCATTTCATGTCAATTTAATTTTGGTTGCTGGGGAATCTTTTTCTGGGGAATGAGGGGGTAGGGGGCAGGGGGCAGTTAGTCATTCTTTAGTTTGTCCCTCCAGCCTGCAGACCCAATCAATCATTCGGGCTCCCATTTAGATGGAGTTGGTGGAAATCTGCAGGAACCATGCAAGCTTTTGAAGTGACGAGGGAGTTGTCCGCACAGTCCTACTCTCCTTTTAACAATGATCTGCTGAGAAGCAGTCACTTTGCCTTTACTTGGTCTGCCAGTCGGAACTGAACTATTACAGCTGGTGACAGAAGATCCTCAGGGAAAAACACAGAGTGCAACCTAGCTGCTCCAAACTGAGACATTCTGAAACATTGTGCCGTGAATGAGAATTTCTCATTACAGTGTCTGTGAGCATACCTAGAAGATGCTAAGCTGTAGGCAGCTGTATAGAGTACTGTCCCAGCTGATCTCTCAGGTGTATTACGTGCTAGGAAAGTTTCTGGTTTGAGTACAGCAGGCACTGAGAATCAGGCTACATATCACGTATGAGAGTTACAGTTAGGTAGGAGTAGTTAAGTAAGGAGTGGGCATTCGTGGATTCAACATTTAAGCTTATCCACATCAAGAGGAAAATAAACTCCTGTCCTTAAGCCCAACACCTGCACTCTCCCAAAAGGCTTCTTTCTGTGGGACACCAATATTCAGCACCTTCAAAGTGTTTAGAGCAGTTGAATTAACCATATCCTCTAACTGAAGACAAAAATAAAAGAATTGCAGGCAAGAGTACAAGGATTGGCTATCCAGCTGAACCAAACCTGCTCAGGTAAAACCAGTAGAGACTTGTGGAACTATCTGTTTCCTGCCCACATTGTTGGCATTTTCAAACACCTGACAGCGAGAGAGGACAGTACATCAGTATATCTAAGCTTGGAGCAGAGGTTTCCAGTTATATAATGTGAAGCAGACTAGGTTGGGTAAGAATGTAATGAAGCGTCTAGACCTTTAGGAAGAAACAATGGTATGTTGCTCTCTCTTCTTACCTTTCAGTGCCTGAAAGTCAGCAGTCCCAGAAACTTATTTTGTCCCATTTCCAATACTCCTATGTCCCGTCCCCTTTGCTCCATACTTGTGGGACATTCCGTCCTTCAGGACGAGACTGGAGCACTTTTGTAAAAAGCATCAAATTTTGTAAAAATGTTTGTCCTTTCACTTTTACATGGGGTACCGCATGTGGCCGTAACCCCGCCCTCCTGAGCTCCGCCCCGCGCATCACCCTTCACGTCCTTTTATCTGCGCGGTTGGGGCTGGACGCACTAGCATCATTGGGAATTTTTTTTTTATTCCCTTTGTCCTTCATTCCTGCTCCGGTTCCACGGTCATCTACTTCTGCGTCTATGCCGGAGCGTCTGGGATTCGTGTCCTGTTCTTCATGTGAACGTCGCTTCACGAGGGCAGATCCTCATTCTAGTTGCTTGGAGTGTCTAGGCCCAGATCATCGCTGGGATTCGTTTTCTACTGCGACTCCCTCTCCGTCTGGGCACTCCAGCGTTGTCTTCTTCGGTGGAAGTGTTTCAGCGCGTTCCTCCACATCATTTCCAGCTTTTCACAGATGAAAAGAATAAAAGCCTGTTAAGCTCTTTACTTTTTAGGGTGCCCCGGCCAGGGGACTCCTTACTGGGGTCTTCCAGGTCTGGGAGGGGCTTGTGTAACTCTGTTACAAGGGCTTCCTCTGAGGTGCCTCAAGGGCCTAATAGGTGCACTAGAGTGTTCTCCGAGGATTACTGCAGCGGACCTGCCAAAACCGGACACTGTTCTGATGTTCACCATTCAGATGCTAAGGTTCAGCCCAGTTCTTTTGTGGCTCTGGATACTGGGGTTTGCCCTCGGGTCTCCATTTCTGGAGCTTTCCACCCTGATACCGGGGTACATCCTGAGGTCTCCGTTTCTGGAGCTTTCCATATAGAGTCACGGCTTGAGGCCCCTCTTGAGGGAGCTGTACATCTCGGGTTAACACCCAGGTTCCTTTTCTTGGGGCTAAAGTCAGCACCAACAGAACCGAGGGATCCTCTTTGAAGGTCTTGTCGGTGAGGTACGTCCCTCAACCGCCTCACGCTCAGGGTCGTGGTGGTACCAGTTCTGTCAAGGGGGCAAAGAGCGCGGCCGCAGACCATAATCCTCTGCCAAGGATCGCCCGCTGGGGGCTAATTTTGGGGCAGTTTCTAAGATGTCCAGTAAACATCCGAGACCTCCCAGTACTGGCTCTGCCGAGTATCCTTGTGTCAAGGCTAAGGTGTTACTTAAGTCCCCTGAATCCCCTGAGGAGACAATTGCCTCATTTCCACATGTGACTCAGTTCTCCCCAGGTGTCGACAAAATGGCGTCCCAACCTCCGTGGTCAACGGTGGCCATTTTAGATACCTCTCTTACAACAACGTTCACAGTGTCTGGTGCTGGGAGCATTTCTTTTGGGGCTGAGCAGCCTTTTCTACGATATGTGGACAATACAAATCCATTGCACCCTTCATTCGACCGGTGTGCTCGGACACCGCTGCCTCATATAGTCTTGCTTCCTCCTGCTTCCGCTCCAATGATCTATGCGGATCCGGCCGGTGGTGGGCACTCCTGGCAACCATCCTCCTTGCGTTCATGGTGGTATGCCCCTTACGAGCGGGCTCTGCCTGAACCACCGCAAAAACCTTTGGCTGAGGATGAGTATTTTGGGAAGTTTCAGGTGCTCATGCATTCTCTCCCTATGAAGGCGTATTTCAAACATCTATTCAGGGAAATGTACCCTGAACCTCCTATCCCACCTTCTGCCCCGGCTGTTCCAATGCAGGTCATGGTGGGTGCCAACTCTTCCACTGCTTCATTCTGGACCTCCTCCACCTCTCCCTTCCTCTGCCCCCACTGTCTCCTATAGAGAAGACTCTGGCAGACTGGGACAACACTTTAAAACCTGAGGCGGTATGCGTGGTCTTCCGTTTCTTCTGTTCCCGAAAGGGAAACTGGCTTCCAAGGCAACTACCTCTCGATGGATTGCCTCCTGCATTTCAGAAGCCTATACAATCCAAGGCCTTCAACCTCCGAAAGGCATTCATGTTCATCTTGTACGTGGCAAAGCGGCTGCTGTTGCCTTCCAAAAGTATGTTACTTGGGAAACCATCGCCAAGGTGGCTACGTGGGCTTCCACATCAGCTTTTTACAAGTATTATTGCTTGGACCTCAGCTACAGGGCTGATGCCCATTTTGGCTAGGCTGTTCTTAAGAACTTGTTCCAGTAAGTGTTTTTTTTACATCCACCCGAACTACAACCACAAGTCCATAGTCCTCTTTCCTCCCCTCTAAAAAGTATCCTCTATTATTGCTTAATTGGTCTCAGACCTGGTGATAGAAAAGGACTGAAGGGCGATGCGCGGGGCGGAGCTCAGGAGTGTGAGGTTACGGACACCTGCGGTACCCCGCGTTAAAATAAAAGAAGGAAAAACATTTTTAAAATATGTGATGCTTTTTACTAAAGTGCTCTGGTCCCGTCCCAAAGGACGGATTGTCCCACAAGTATGGAGGCAAGGGGACTATGGACTAGGAGTAAGATAGTCACTAAGTCACTATAGTGAATAACTTATTTCTCTCAAGGCTGAGAGTGCAAAAGGGGATATGAGCTGTGCTGAACTCAGTGCTAGGAGACTAGTGGGACGGAGCAGCTCCAGTGGAAGCCTGGCACTTTCCAGCCAGTCACTAACCCCCAAAATCAAATAACGCCTACAAACTTCCATGAGAGAATCACATGTCTCCCTCACACCTCTTTCATGGGGGGACACTGGCACAATACTTAAACATGACACTGCTGCCTCAAGACATATCCAGACGCTGCCACCAGTATGGAGTAATGCATGCCAACCCGCAACATCCTAAGGAAATGTTCACAGCATGTCTTCCACATTTACGGGGCCTAGGATTCCGAGATAAGCAACACACTGGCAAGAAAGCCTTTGTGCAGGTCACCATCACTTTTGAAATATTGAGGTGGACTTTGTTCTAGTGTCTCTGCAGAACCTGTGGTTCACATGTTGGGAACCTATCATACACATCTTCCTGCTCGCTACCTATTATGGGTGATCTTCACCAGGGTAGTTTCATTCCTCCCAAGCCCAACATATAGAACACCAAAGACCATCGGCTCCTGCAGCAGAGCTGCATGAGCCAAGTCCTCTTTCGCCAGAGTTCAGAATGGCAGTGTGACCATTTAACCTCCAGTTGCCACCTTGGAATGGCTCATTATTCAATCTAACACACAAGGAATCGTAAAAACCAAAAGATAAGGAAACCCTTCCCAAATTAATGACCACATTTGGGGAGACCCAATCAGTAACAGGGAATAACTAATCAGGTAACAAGATTAGAGAGCCAGGGGGAACAACGACCTAAGGAATACATTGATCAATCAGGCAACTCAGTTCCCTTAGAAAGGCAGAGAGCTCTGCAAACCAGCCTAGTAAGATGAAGGAGGAACAAGCAAAGGAGGAGGACCAAAGATTCATAGATACCAGGTGAAGAGTGACAAAAAGAGCTAGAAGCCTGCAGAGATAGACCTCAGGCACTGGCAAGTAACGGAGCCAGAGAAGAGAACATTGAAAAGACCAAGGCCCTGATTCACAGAGCACTTTCCAGTGAGGTTTTGCCATTATAAAACTCTTCTGTGAATTAGACCCAGAGCCTCTGAACTCTACAGATATCGGAAAACCAGAAAAAAAAAACAAAAAAAAAAAAAAACAGTGGAACTGAGGGCAGACTCTTCCTAAGATTAGGAAGAATCCATACAAGCAAGAGCTGAGAAGATTGTGGCCGAGGGGGAGGGGACTCTCGGTAATAGAAACACAGCCTTATAAAGACTCAAAGCATGAAGGAAGAAATATTTGCTGATGGGAGTATCTATAGCCAGGGTATCATCCGCCTCATAGGCCCATCAGGGCAACATGCATCTAGAGGATATCTGTGCCTATGATGCATACAAAAGCAACAGGGGGTTAGTGTTGAAATACTTGTTGTTAGAAAGCTAAGAAGCCAGCTGGGTGCATCTCCCAGAGTATTTGCTAGGTTAGGGAAACCGGGGAAGACCAAGGTTCCGAATGTTAGACCCTTTAACTACCTAGAGTTATTCTATTGGCACCTCTTGATTGTTAGTGTGTTATTCTCTATAGAGTGACTCTCCTAATCCCTGTGGGCTCCACCAGCATCCATCTTTGTGAGTATAATAAAGGCTACTCCTGTGTGTTCTGTTGATACCTTTGTCACACCATGAAATGTGTACTTGACTGAATCATGACGCATATATCAAAACAAAATGGCAAGTGAGGATCCTTCAGATAAATGGTTCCCTCTTTTCATTTTCAAAGTATTTGTCCTCACTAAGTGCAATAAAATATTGGCCAGAAGAGAAAATGCCTCTATAGATTGTATGTTTCTTTGGGAAGTTTTGAGAACAGTCTTCATTGAAACTGGCTTTTTTTTTCTTTTCAGGGCCAGGAGGATAGTCAGGGGCAATGGGTTTGTCATGAGAGCAAAACAACACATAGCAACACAGGTTTGAATCCTGGTCCCCCACTTAGAGACTGGTCACAGGTATTAGGCATGTTATAAAAGATGAATTAATTAATTTCTTCATTAGATACAGAAGAAGTTCCCTACAACAGCAAGCACTGCTCGAAGGCCACCATATGTTTACCTGTAACCCTCAACAGTACAGAGGACAGGCTAGTTATAGTCCCAGGGTGCAGACCCTGCAACAGAAAACTGCCTCACAAATGTCAGCACTGGCCAGGCTTGCAACACTCCTTAAGGCAGGTAAGGCCTCTGGTGGCTCTCCCATCAAGCCACACTAGAACAGCTTGCTCACAGGCGACTAAATCATCTGCAACAGCAGGCATACCTGGATACTGCATTAAATATGAAGGCCACTGGCAACAAATCCACATGCTCACTAACATGCTGTATGCAGACAGGCCCACAGATTTGACAATGAGAGGCAGATCGCCTAGGAGCGATCAGTATACTAGTGGGCCCACCACACAAAATCCTAGGGCCCTTAGGCTAGAGGGACTTCAGTGTCATGCCCATATCCTCACAGTCACCATGATAGAGGCTTTTGAGAAGTTAGTGGATACCCAGGGAATTCTGTGCTAAAACGAGACCATCTTGTGGCTCAGCTTGGAGCGTGCAGACATTTTTAACGGTTTCTGTGTACTATCGTAATGGCAGCATCCATTAAAGACAGGGTTGCAGTCTTTGCTAGTTTATGGCAACATGTTTTTTTCCCGAAAATGCAATTCATCAACATTATCTTGTGATAAATGCAGCATTCCATTGGTATAGCCTTTAAATAATATCAGAAAGCACAACTTAACTATTAGTTTACCAAGGCTGTAGACTTGAAAGGTAGGGCTATTCTTATGTCTCGGCTATAGGTTAATTCGGACATTACTGATGTTTTAAGACTGGAAAATGTACCTCGCTGGATCAAACAGGAAATGGTGAAATTCGAAGATATGATTAACAAGAGTAAACTAGTGAATTTCCAGGGCTTGAGCAGATTTTTCCACCTACAAAGAGCTGAATTGTACACCTTCATCCATTGCAAATATGCACTACAAGAATAATTCAGGGGGAAGTTTGATATCCCCAGATGTACACCAATTCAGATAAATCTACTAACTGAAGAATTTGTGGGAAGAATCTATTACAACGTCATACCAAACAATCTCCAGCTTCACCTTTGATCAAATTAAGAGAAATGGGTGTCCGATCCCGATCTGGGAAACCTAAGGGAGGGGTTGCTGGGGGACCGGATGGAGGCCTTAATGTCTTCAATGGAGTAGATAATGTGACGAATCACAGGTATTCGACCCTTCTCTCCTTGGGGAGACTCCCCCTGTGAGGCTACGAAGGTGAGCCAGCTCAGCAAGACCCTCCTACGGGTCGAAGAAAGTGGGACCTCAACAGGAGAGACTCCACCTTTGGGGACGAGGACTCCCGTTCCTGTGAGGAACACCCTAAAACAACTACCATAGCCACATATATGGGACAGTTTTCTATCAGGAATACTATGGCTACATCATGTTTGGCTGAAGGCAATATAACAAGAAATCCATGTGGAGAAATTAAGGAAAATGTCGCTTTAAACAGAGACATGTAATTTAACTGCAACCGGTCAGAGGAGGAGGAGTGTGCTATGTGCAGGGAACGCCTCCTGACGTCATCATGCCTTGTGGAGGTGGAGGCCAAGCAGATAGAGCCCATGAGTTTTGAAGAACTAGAGCAGCAGAGTGCGAGACACCAGAGCCCCAGTGTACAGGACTGTAAAGGAAGCAGTATGAACTGAAGGAGGAAGATGTACCTGGTAGTGGCGTGACCACGCATGTAGAGTACTGGGGCAGGACGCCCAAAGAACAGTGCTGAGACTACCGCGACTGGAAGGCTGAATGCCTTCCAAGCAATAGCAGCTGTAGACAGATGAGGAACCGAGAACGGTAAACCGAAGATCAGCGAAGTGAGCGAGAAGCAGTACCCGAGCGAGAGGCGAGCATTGCAACCATTCCCTGCATAAACTGAGGTACCAGAGGAATTGGAAAGAGCAGGGACCTGGGGAATCATGGTCTACGTGAAGGAACTCATCCCAGTGCTAAGGACGAAAGAATAACCAGAATGTTGAATGATTGGAACTGTTAAAAAATTAAGAACGAATATCAAATACCCTTGTAGGGAAAGAACCTTATACATTCAAAGTCGAAGCCTGGACAAAGTGTAACCCTGAAACATAAGAAAGAGGAGATAAGGCTTGCAATTGAACATGTCAAAGAACAGTGAGCCTCAGAGAGAGTATCACTGGCAAGGAAAGCCTGAGAGAACAAACAAGTGAATATAAATTGGAAAAAGCTAAGCAAATATACTGTGAAGAGCACATATGTGGTGGCGAGAGTGTGAGGAACTAAGTACTGCAAAGAGAGGACCACAGAAACCACAAGATAATAAGAGTTATCTTGAGGAACTACAAAGGTTGATCAAAAAAGTCTATCAAAGGAGATTATGCTTAAATGTATATAATCCAAAAGGAAACCTGGATATAAAAGGACTATCCGAAGCAAAAAGAAGACTAAGGGAAGAAGAGACATTATCTTGGCCTATTTACTTCAGATATATTTTGTTGTAGAGTCAGATCGGGTTAGTTTGGACGGAGGACATATTTACTTTGGACTTCCTGTCATCTGGCAAGCACCATCAAATTCTTTAGATAGGTAGGGTATTCCCTTTAGCCATAGGGAGTGACGGGCCTCATTCTTTAAGTTTAATAGAGTACAGAATGTCCTCAAAATGTCGGACCCACCATAATTTGTAGCAGACTACTGTTTTCATACAAAACTTTGCACAGAATGTACTATCCCAAGGGATCCAAATGCATGGTGCCTCTGCTGTGGAAGGGGCTAAGGCATCTTTTTCCTTAATCTGGTTTGAAGCTGCCCCAAACACCAACCCTACTGGGAAATGATTCTTGCAATTATATGTAGGATCATGGAGCCCAAGAACCTGATATGTCCCAGATTAGCCCTTTTACATATATACAGCAAAACCAAGCTATTGAATTGGAGGAAATATTCATTTAACAGCGTTGCTAGTGGCATAGAGAGGTATTGCCTACAAATGGGTGGCCAGTGAGGTCCCAGGACCTCCAAAGTGTAAGGGAGGCCAGGACTGGTGTTACTATCTGAAGGAAAGGATACGTAGATCAATGGAATGTCCAGGAAAATGCCAAAAGATTTCTACTTAGATGGTTTAGGAGCAGAAGAAGAAACAAGCAGTTCAGTATTGTCTGGACACAACCATTTTGTTTGGACACACAACCATTGTCCGTGTTAATCCTATTGTGGGGTATCAAGGGCTGAATGGGATAGGAGTGCAGGGGAGAGGGATTTATATGGGTTTCAATAGATTTAATGTAATTCTGCATAATGTATTGAAATTTCAAGATTGTTTGGTGTTGAACTAAAAATCCAAAAATGTATTTCATTGTAAAACAAAAATCATAAGAAAGCCCAGTGCACTCAGCTCTGTCTAGCAGACAACCTATACGGCTTAAATCACCTTTCACCCTAGCACTATGCAGCTATGTATGGAATATCCCACCTAATGGATAATATCACCAAGGATACTGGTTGCTCAATTTTCTTCTGCCTTAGGAGTCCTTCTAGGACACCCTTTGTACCAACTAGGCTAACTAGCGGTTTCCACTTCTCTTGATAACAGGACAACAAAGGCCCCCGGCTACATTATATTTCATTGTCTAGTCTCGAGTCAATATCCTGCTTTAGGAAATGGTTAATCCTATTCCCTCTCCAGCCCCTTAAACTTTGCTTCAAGGTTGCCAAGGAAAGCGCAATTATCCTGCAGGAACCACACTTCCCAATAGAAAGAGGAATTCCTAATGTAAGGCTTCAACCACTTCCTTCCTGGCCTTAATCAATGAGTCATCAGAGCCCTTGCTTTATCTGAAACATGTAAATCTCGCTGCACTTATATCAACACTAGACGGTGTACCTGTGCTTCACACAGTAATTCCTACTTCAGTCCTAGTTTGAAGAAGCAATGCCTCTTTATAGACAATATTGGCAGTCTTTCCTGTAGGAGCTAGTGTGGACAAATTGTCTTTGTTTACAACGCTGGAGCAAGCCACAAAGCGGACCATGAGAAAAGCATATATTCCATAAATCGGTTCCAGCTACTTTGAGTAGGAGCGTTATTGGTGTCCTGATCTACAGCTGAAGCAGCAGCGACCTCAACATAAGTGCTGTACGTGTAGGGCTAAGGAGTTTAAGCTTGAAGTGCTGTACGTGCACTTGTATGGCTGAAGCATGTAAGCTTAGTACTGTTGAGATGGCAAACATTCCTCAACTTCTGTGGGAAATGCAGTTTCTGTAATTATCATGAGAGATTTGGCATGATGTGACGGATAACGTCATTGCAGACACTATTGAAGGGACATGTACTGTTTCCTGCCACCCGCATAACTATAAAAGCACTGTATTGTGTCACCCGCATGACTTCAAAAGTCAGTGATGCTAATGTCAGCTAGAATGCTGATAATGTGGAAAGTTTAGAAACGATGAACTGCTGAACTTTATGAACAACAAACGTAACACTACGGCACGAAGAGCCATATGGCAGGGGACAGCATTGCACACCGCTTTTAAAAAAAAAATGTATATTTTATACTCGTTACATTGTCTACACCATGGAACCTAGCCACATGCCACATCTCAGTGTTGTAGCATGTTGGGAAGTATGCTGTACATTTCGAATGGACACACACATCCAAGCATTGCAGACAGCTTTAAAAAATAATAATGAGAAGAATGTATATTTTATACTTTTTTAAATAGTCTACACCATGAAACCTACCCACATGCCAAATTTCAGTTATGTAGCATGTTGGGAAGTATGCTGAACATTTTTTAAAAGACACACACACCAATATCCACACATTTCCCTTTTACATATAGAGATGAATATGGAGTCTGAGAAGGACACTAGCTTCACCCTTCTATATCTCAAAAGGGACAATTCAGTTAGTCAATTTCCAGAAGTATAAGCGAATGGGCTAAGAGTCTTTGGTGCAGGAATCGCTTCTCCCTTAAACGTTTGGTTCTTTCCCTTAGCCAGCAAGAAATCTATGCAGTTAAAAGTGAAGAATGGTCTCACTAAAGATGGTTTGTTTTGCATCTCCATCTGTTTCTCGGTTCAACTATATTAACAAATCATCAAGGGTCCTCAAGATTGTGGAGTATATCTTTTACAGCACTTAAAGCCCCAACCTTCTGGCAGATGCTAGTATTTTCCACGTCTTAGGTTGTGAAGGCCACAGACATTGCAGTTCAGAAACCAATCTTTGGCCAAATCTCCTTGTTATAGAAAGCTGCAGGGCTTAAACAGGTTATGCCGGTCATCCCATCCCAATATTCCATACAATGTCGCTTTGAAAATCCACGCCTTCGAAAAAATGACAATGTGCTTCTGTAAAACCTACATAGCTTCATATTTAAACCATGCTGGCCTTGCCCCACCACAACCCTGCAAACCCCACGTCAAGTTGTCCCCCACAAATTATAAGAAACACAATGACAAGGGATATATTGTTCCTGAGAAGTCAGCTAAAGCTACTATGTGGGAAGAGGACTACATCCGCAGTTAGAACTTGCCCTTCAATAACAAAACAAATGTCACCCATTATATATAATTCTCGAACCAGTAGCAGGAGAAACAAAGGTAAACATGTTCTTAGTAATAAGCAGTCAAAATATCCATCTGCAACAAAGTGAACCGACAGACAACAAATATCACAAAGGTTATAGATGGACCCTCAATGGAGTGCAAGGATACCTCCAGGTCGGCAAACAAATCATACTTACAATCGTGATTTTTATAAATTCGGGAGGGAAAAACATGACATTGACAGTTTCCTTCTCACTCCCAGTAGACCTTGAAGACTCTTGGAATAGGAACAATACAGAATCTCCTGATGCACACTTGCCCTTTGTGGCACCCAAAATTACACTCTGGCACTGCAGTAAGGAAATGTATAGTGATGGGGAGAGGCGGGGTGCCTCAACAGGGAGGGCCCTGTGATGTCTGCTCTATGGTGGAAAAAGGCTGGTGCATGCAGTATGTTTAGGATTAGTTTGTCAGAAGACAACTTATCAAAACTCCTTTGATGTATGCAGAATAAGCATTTACTGTTCAAATGAGAGCAGCTTCCAAGATCTTTATTCTTAATTCATACATCCTGTTTGTTTCCTAGTTTCTTGATGGGCTTGTGAGATAATTGAACCAGTCTTCTAGTTGACGGTTGTGTTGTTCCACCTTCCTTGCATGACTGGTCAATTTCTCCACATTGCCATGGATATGTATTTGACAGCTTTATTGCTTGTCAATCAATCCAGCTTGGACTTAACACTCGCAAAGTCAGTTGCTATTTTAGAGACTTTTTTCAGCTAATGGTTAGCATGACCCTGGGGGAAGTTACTTAACCAGCTGACTTGGAGAAGAAGTGTATCCACATGGATCAATTACATTTTAATTGCACAATAAACAAACGGCATACCTTAGTATGCAATTTTATATAGTGAAAGTAACATTACATTCATTACAACATATTAAGCTCATCTACTTATGATTTTGTGAATGATTGGGCCTATTCACTGATAATCCCCTAGTGTCTCCCAAGTAGGTTTTGAGGATTAGAGAAATAGTAAAGGGGTTTTATTGTCCTTTCTAGACATATTTGCTGTGTACGTCTACAGTAAGTGCCAGACAGTCCAGTGAAACAAGTCAAACAGAAACACTAGGCAAAACAGGGAGTTTATGTGCCGACAAAGTTCTGATTGTTGTCAATTTGCACTTTTAGTACTTTTAGTAAACACTTCAGCAATCCTATTATAGATTGGGATATAGCTCATGTCGTTCATTTTGTAATTTATTTTAAGTATGCATTGGCTATCACATTAATAAATACTGAATGGCTGTTGTATCAGGAATTTTGTTTTTTCATATGATGCTTTTACATGCCCGTCTTTGAACACCAATTCTCAAATCTCATTCCAAGGCAAGATGGCTGTAAAACCACATGGCGGCTACTTGGAGCCAGTCGCCATGTGATTCACTGACTTGGGGTGGAAACAAAGTCTCTGCATTCAACCTGGTGGCAAAATCCCAGTTCTGCATACATGTGCCACAGAGGGACTAAAGGATGCTCCAACTCCTAGAGATGGTTCTAGGGTTTTTATTAAAATGTGTGGCAGGGTGTTCTGTGCCTTCCTTCATGCTCTCTTCTCTAGATGAAGCAGTTCCCTTCCTAACCCAGACGTCCTGACTGTTTCGCTTATTGGTCCTTAGTATCTACTGTATCTTTCTGTGATTGAGGGCTGAAAGGCAACATCCTTATCCAAGATCCCTCTGGGAGTACCTAGGCTGGACCTACATTATACATGTTAGCTTTAAAGGGTTGTAGGGTTGTGCATTTCAGACACTCAAGCCCCACTCTGCCCTTTTCCACTAATGCCCTGGTGTTGCTTTCTCTGTGTCTCACTATTCTACTCTCCTCCTTCCAACTCCACCGCTCCTCCTCCTCCTCTGCTAACACTTCAACCTTCTGACCATCTGGGTTCTTTCTCTACCTTCTATCCACTACCACCTCCTTTCAATGTTAATCTCTCCTACTATCTTCTCGTAAGACTCTCCCTTCTGCATTCTACTGCTACTCTCCCCTTACAATGACACTACACAGCATGCTTGGCTCCAGTGTTTCTTGTGTTGTGTCCCCTTCTTTTCAGTGCTACCTGCTGCCATTTTCTCATTTGGCGTGAGCCACTTGAGAAGTTTGAGAAGAGGCCTATGCTGCTGCTCCATATGTATTTCTTCCTCCTAATCAACGTATGGATTTGCAGAAAAAGTGCATAACCTGGAGCACTCATGCTGTTTAGAGGTGGCACTTGCCGAGTAAGCCTTCTTCCAGTCCTTACATTCATGATATTACACAATTGGGAAGGACAGGAAGACTATAGACTCTGCTGTGTCCTCCTGTAGACCCACTAATGTGTTGCCTTGCCTGCCCCTGCTACCTGCCTGAACCAGACCAGACCAGACCTGGACCACCACTTCTAGCTAAACGTATTTTCCGTCCCACCTCTATCCCTCACCAACCTCTGTTTGTAGGAAGTGGCAGGATGGGTGGGGGAGATCCAGGATATCACATGTAATGGGATCTGGCGCATTGATTCATCGAATCCTGTTGAAAGCCTGGGGAGTCTGGTCCCTATAATTAGCATGTTTTAGCTTTTCTGTGCCTCCATTATTTGAAAATGTTTTCAATTTTCTAATTAGCATTGCGAATGTGGCTCTTCAAATAAACCTTAATGGGGTTTTCAATTCCAAAGAAAACATTTAAAAGTACCTACGCATTCAGGAAAATGTACAGGTAGGCATGGCTGCGGACATGATCCAATTGGTTCACTTGTTTTAATTAGAAAATGGGTTTACATTTATCAGGAGTAGCAGATTAACAAAAGCAAAGGTGTTTAAGTGCTACAAAATGCTATTTGCCAATAACATTCTATTTAATAACTCATAATGTACATACATTCGATTACTTATGCATAAAAAACGATTACTGCAACATTTTGTGACTAGATTCTTTCATGTGCTAATGCAGGTTTTTGAAGGTCAAACTTTGCTTCCAAAGTCTAACAATCCTCAAGAAAAGTAGAATTCTCAGTTGCTGAGAACAAGTAGGCTGCAGGAAATTTTGAAAAAAACTGCGTGTCCCCACTTGATAACACTCTTTTAATCACATTACCTCCACCTTTGTAAACAGTTTGCTACAAAAGGGAAAGCTGGCCTTGAGGGCTCTGAAAATTGCCTCAGGACCCAATCAAGCAACTTCGTTAAGTTTCTGTAAACACATGGGCATTCAGAGGACCTAAAAGCTTGTTAATTATTCAACAACTGAAATGTTTTTCAGATTTTAAGATTACTGCATAGCTCTTATAGTAAAAGTAGAACAGATACTTAAAGTGCTCTAACAGTCTTTGAATATACAAGTATTTTTCATTGCTTCCGACATATATAACTTTAAAATACATGAAGTGCCCAGATCTTTTTAGTAAACCCACTCACAGACATAGCCTCCCTCCAACCTGCCTCCCCCTTTTAGGACTGCCCAGTAGCAGTCAAGACAAATAACTGCAGGCATATTTCTTCAAAGCGTTATACAGTACTTCAAGCATCCAAAAATACAAATAACCAGGTTACTCACCGCAGTGACCACCTTACTCCTAAGTCCATAGTCCCCTTTCCTCCATACTTATGGGACATTCCTCCGTCCTTCCTCTCTTTCTACGTGGGGTACAGCACGCGGCCGTAACCCCGCCCATCTCGGCTCTGCCCCGCGCATCGCCCATCAGTCCTTTTCTATCGCCAGGTCAGAGACCTTTAAGCAATAACAGAGGAACCTTATTACAGGGGACGGCGGGCGTATGGAGAAAGGGGACTACGGACTAGGAGTAAGG
Organism: Ambystoma mexicanum; assembly: GCF_040938575.1. NCBI lineage: Eukaryota > Metazoa > Chordata > Amphibia > Caudata > Ambystomatidae > Ambystoma > Ambystoma mexicanum. The sequence goes on along the minus strand of NC_090936.1, from coordinate 267,289,538 downwards.
TGGTCACTACGGTGAGTAACCTGGTTAAACTCCTACGTCCCCGTCCCCTTTTCTCCATACTTATGGGAGATTCCCAAGCACTCCTTACAGGAACTACGGGTGGATGGAAAACCCCTTACTGAAAAAGGTTCTTCAGCACAGCCTTACCAAACTGAGCATCAGGTCTGGAGCTCAGATCTAGACAATATTTACAAAAAGCCGATGGGGAGGTCCAAGTAGCTGCCTTTGCGATGGTCTCCCAGGGGACATATTTCTGAAAGGCAACTGCGGCTGCCTTGCCCCGCACCAGGTGTGCATGAATACCTTTAGGAGGCTGCAGTCCTTGGACAGTGTAAGACTCCGTAATGCAGGCAGCGATCCAACTGGAGATAGTCGCCTAAGAGGCCTGCTTACCTTGTGGATTACCAAAGGTCACTAACAGTTGAGAAGAGCTCCTAAATTTGGATGTTCTGTCCTGCTAGAACTTAAGAGCCCTTCTAACATCCAAGCAGTGCAGAACCCTTTCCACTTCTGAAGCAGGGTTCGGGAAGAAGACCGGCAGAGAGATTGACTGATTTAGATGGAAATCAGAGACCACCTTCAGCAGGAAAGAAGGGTTTGTCCGTAGGAGCACCTTATCCTTGAGAAAAACCAAGAAGGGATGCTCCACCGACAAAGCCTGGAGCTCACTCACATGCCTCGCTGAGGTAACGGCAACCAAAAAGGACACCTCCCACGACAGGTGCTTGAGGTCCACCGTGGCCATCGGTTCGAAGGGTTTATGGCACAACGCCGTAAGGACCACATTTAGGTCCCACGACCGGTGCGGATTACAAACCGGGGGATAAAGGCGTGTCAAACCTGCGAAATGTCTCTTAACCACTGCATTAGACAGAGAGTAAGAGCATTGGTCCGTAGATAGGTAGGCGGAGACCGCCAAAAGAGAAGTTCTGCATGACAGAACGTGAATTCCCGACTCTGCTAGGTGAGATACAAAGGACAGTACAGTGTCAATCGTAGCCACCCTTGGGTCCAATTGTTTGTGTAAACACCAATGACAGAACCTGAGCCATTTGCTTCTGTACTGAGACCTAGTCGAATGTTTCCTGGCTGCCTGAATAATGCGCATGTTATCCGCAGACAAGTTGAGATGTTCTAAAGACCTGAACTCAGGCACAATGCCGCCAAGCTGAACGATTGTGGGGACCGGTGCCACAGCTGTTGATTCCCACCCCTGGTGAAGAAGATCAGGACTCACTGGTAACCTGATTGGTGGATACACCGACAGGTGTTGAAATTCTGAGAACCAAAACCTGGCCAGCCACCAAGGGGTTATGAGTAGAAGAGAACAGTTCACTGTGTTCTTCAGCTTGCAAATCGTCCTATGAATCAGAGGCAGAGGCGGGAAAGCATAAGCCCTCATGTTGTGCCATGGAATCTTGAGAGCATCCCCCAGAGAGAAGGCGCCCCCGTTTCTGCAGGCATACAGAGGAAGCTTCTTGTTTGCAGCTGTCGCGAAGAGGTCCACTTCCGGAGTGTCCCAACGCAGGAAATTCTATGAGAGGATCTCTGCCTTCAATTCCCACTCATAGCTGACCATCGTCCACCAACTGAGGGCATCTGCCATAACATTCAGCTGGCCCGGAATGTGTACTGCAACTAGCCAGACACCATGACTAACCGCCCACTCCCAAATCTGGATGGACAGGTCCACGAGAGGGAGAGACTTGGTGCCCCCTTGCTTGTTGATGTAATACATCGACACCACATTGTCCGTGCGGATACAGACCACTTTGTTGGCAATGATCGGTCTGAACGCCTTGAGCGCTAGGAAGATCGCCAGAAGCTCCAGATGATTTATGTGGAGGAGCTTGTCCTGAGGCGACCAAAGATCTGAGACCTGAAGACGATCCAACGTCGCACCCCACCCTAGAAGGGAGGAGTCTGTTGTGACAGTTACCATAGGGGCTGGGTCCTGAAAACCCGCCCCCACTGAGAGGTTGCTGAGAGATGACCACCACTCCAGGTCCACCCTCAAGGAAGCCGGAATCATTATCAACTTGGAGTCCTGATCCGCAGCCTGACGCCAAGAACTCAGAATAACCATCTGAGTCCCCCTCTTCTTGAGACGAGCGAGAGGTAGAGCCAAAACACACGAGGCAATGAGGCCCAGAAGCCTCTGGAACCACCAGGCCGACATGCTCTCCGAGTGCGCGAACATCTGACACGTGGCCAACAGATCCGCCATTCCGTCCCCGTTCAGGAACACTCTGCAGTCGATTGTATTCCAGCGAAAACCCAGGAAAATCAAGTCCTGCGAGACCGTCATATTAGATTTCCGCCAGTTCACCGACAGCCCAAGATGGAATAGGAGCTGAAGGAGAGACTGAAGATTGCACGCGGCTTTCAATGGGCAAGGGCTGCGTAAGAGCCAGTCGTCCAAATACGGATACACATGGATACCCTGCACACGAAGATAGGCCGCAATCACTGACATCTTCGTGAAGACACGCTGTGCCGAGCTGAGGCCAAAAGGAAGCACTCGAAACTGGAAGTGCTCCTCGCCCACAGAGAAATGGAGATATCTCCTGTGTGGATTCCAGATCAGAATATGCATGTATGCATCCTGATGGTCCACCACGCTGAGCCAATCGCCCATCTCCAAGGAGGACCGTATCTGGCCGGGCGTGATCATCTTTAATTTCTCTTCGGGTAGGAAAAGATTGAACTGGGAAAGGTCTAGGATGGTGCGCAGGCCATCCTGGTTGGGTTTGGGCACCGTAAACAGCCGGGAGTAGAAGCCCTCCCCTCGCTTCCCAAGGGGGAACGGGTTCCACAGCTCTGAGGTCCAGCAGTTTCGGAACCTCGGATTTCAGGGAGGACGATCCCGACTGCTAGAAAGGAGGGTTGAAGGGTGGGGTAGGGGTAAGGGTAAGCAGAAGTCTGCCCGAGCGACTGACAAGACCCACCTGTCCTCGGTGATGGTCTGCCACGCCTCCCAATGAGACGCAATGCGTCCTCCCACCGGGGTCTCGTGCGAGCGTGGAGAACCCTCATTTGGCAGGCTTTTCAGTGGTGTTACCACCTGAACCTGAGGAGGAGGAGGCTGAGGAGCGGGAGAAAAACCGAGTCTGTTGCTGCCTCCGGGCAGAATTACCCAAAGGGATATCCACTTTGCGGGATTTCCGATGTAGAAAACCGCTGAAACACGAGGAAGGCCGGGTTTGCGACAATGGTCTCTGGGTTCTAAAAGGAGTTTTAACCAGGACGGACAAGGACTTAGCTGTCTGGGTGCTGTCCATGGTTTTGGTCAGCTCCACATCCGTTGTGGAATGGAAAAGCTCCTTACCGTCAAACGGCAGGTCCAACACCTTGTCCTGAACCTCCTTTGAGAACTTGGTGGCATGCAACCACGCCTGTCGAGAGGTATCAACCCCCAGCATAAGGCCTCGAGCCAAAGTGTCGACGTGACGAGCCACGGCCTCCAGCAGATCCTGGGCCAAGACCCCGGCATCGGACAATCCCGCCTTAAACACCAGTTCTGCATTGGCCTGCCGGAGCTGCAGGCTCGAGTTAGCAAAAATCGTCCTCCCAAGTGAGTCGAGGAGCTTGTCCTCCTTCCTCAGGACCTGAGTAGCCGTCGTAGAAGAGGATGCTGCAGGCCTGGACTGTAAAGTGGCCGCAGCCACCACCGTGGAGGAAGGGGGCCGACAGGATGAAAGGCCCACCTCATCCAAAGAATGCAGCCTGTATCATGCGTCTTTCTTATTGACGAAAAGTCCAGAGAGTGGTTTTTCCCAGACCCTACGGACCTCGGCCAAAACGTCCTTCTGCAAGAACAGGCTGGTACACTCCGAAGGAGACAAGGTGAATGCCCCGAAAGCGGGTGCCTCAGGCACTGGAACATCCAATAGGCACATCATGTCCAGTACCAGGTCGTGAAAAGCTCTAATAGAGCGGGGTTGGTCTTTGCTGTCCTGATCGCCCAGCGCATAATCCAACAGGTCAGGGTCCCCGCTGAACCGTGTCAGGAACCACCTTGCCCACAGGGGACAACAGAGCCAAGGGCGGGAAGGTCGGGTGAGGCACCGTAGGCAAGGGCGGCGCCAGCGAAACCACCGGAGGTGCGGGTGGAGCCGGAGGCGCAGGCAGGCATATCTCCCTAAAAAGACCCTTTAAATACTCCCTCATGGGGTCAGTACGCATGAGTACCTGAAGTTTGCCGAAAAAAGCGTCCTCCGGAGAAAGCTTTGGAGCTGCAGGGGAAGGCCTCTCATGAGGGGGATAATTCCATGGATGCAGAGGGGAGGGTTGCCAAGCCGGCCATCCCCTGAAGTGTCCACATAAATCAAGGGTGCCGAACCCACAGGCAGCGAGAGGTTATGCGGAAGGGGCATCCGAGCGTTCCAGTCATAAACTGGACGGAAAGGGTGTGCAAAAGGAACTTTATGTTCACCTACAGAACCGCTCTCCACACCCGAGGCCGATGGCGTAGTTGTGGGAGAAACGCCCAAAATGGCCACCGTGGTCGTGGCGGGAACGGCCGCCATTTTGCCGTCAACTGAGGGGAACTACGGCACGTGTGGGAGTGAGGCAGGTGTCCCAGTCGGTGGATCAGGGGTCTTCATTTTAGCCTTTACGCAAGGAACCTTGGCTGAGCCGGTACTATGTGGCCTGGAATGTTTCTGCGACATACCAATAGCTGAACTAGCCTTCACAGGAAGGACCTCGGCACTGCCGGTAAAGGAGGAACTTCCACTCCTTGACCCTTCAACAGTTCTTGCATCGCCACAAGAGCGGGAACGGTGAGAAACAGCTTTCATCGATAAGGCCTTCTCAGGCCTCTCAGAAATGTTGGTTTCCTTAGCCTTTGTACGAGGGACCTCGGACCCAAGTCCGGTCGCAGCCTTTCCAGCACGGGCCTCGATCATGCGTTTGGTAACACCAACCCCAACCAAGGCCTCGGGGCGCACCGCGCTACTTTTGAGGGAAGCTGATAAAGAGGTCTCAGAGCGAGCTCCGGTACCCCACGACTCAGAACTAGGTCTACAAGCAGCCCCCACAGGAGGGGCCTCTGAGCGTACTCCGGTATCCACAGGCCCCTTACGGAGAACCTCTGAGAAAACTCTGGCACAATTATTAGGCCCAGAAGGCACCTCGGGGCAAGCCCCGGTGATAGAGCGGTCAATGCTCCTCCAGGCCCGGGAAGAACCCGGGAAGGCGTCTCCCGGCCGGGGTGCTCTGAAAAGTAAAGAATTTACCGGGCGTTTCTTCTTTTCGTCAATGAAAGATTGAAAATGCGAAGGAGAAATATGCCGAAACTCCTCCTCCAACCACTGTAACCGACGTTGAAGTGCCCGGACTGAAAGGGAATCACAATAAAAACAGGAGTCCCAACGGTGATCCGGACCCAAACACTCTAAACAAAGAGGGTGGGGATCCGCCCTTGCGAAGCGTCGATGACACAAGGAACAATCTGGAAAGTCTAGTTTATACAACATAGACTATTATGTGATTGCTAGCGAGAGCCAGAGAGGAGGAAGAAAGGAAGAAATGCTTCCGCAGATGCAAGTGCGTTCAGTCCCGAACAAGCGGAGAAAAGGACTGATGGGTGATGCGGAGCCGAGATGGGCGGGGTTTATGGCCACGTGCTGTACCCAGCGTAGAAAGAGGAAGGACTAACATTTTTGCAAAATTTTTAATGCTTTTACAAAGTGCTCCGATCCCGTCCCACAGGACGGTGGAATGTCCCATAAGTATGGAGGAAAGGGGACGTAGGAGTAATCTGGATTTTCGTTTCCAGTATAGCAATATTGGTAGCTGGAAGAAAGCAATTAAATCAATACGTTGGCTACCCATGAAAGATTGAGTCAGATTCAAGACCTTGCCTTATCCACAAATACCTCCATGAGAAATGCCAAAAAGTCTCAGCAGCAGCAAAATATAGCATATCACAGGTACTTTCTGTGCTCTTCTGACATAAGAGATATACTTCTGATGCCGTGGACATGCTGCACTTTGAAAGTCTATGGACAGTTTACAGTGCAAGGACCCCAGCAATTGAGCGCTCCTCAGTATTCTTAACTTGACTGTATGAACAGCATGCACCGCTTAGCTGCTTTAGGGGGAATGAAGGGCTCAAAGGTAACAGGTGGAAGCTTGAGATGGGGAAAGCTTGGCACATGCCGAATGTTGGGGCTGTTCTGAAGACCAAGAGGTACTGCTTACTGTTCCGTTGGCGAGTGAAGGTGGTCCAATAGAGGTGTGGGCCAAGAAGCTTTTTGCACCAAATATTTGTTTTTTCAAAAGTTGGGCGAGATGATGATATCCCATAGATATTGCAGTTCTGATTTTTTTGTACGGCCCTGTAGATACAGAGGACTTTGAAATCAAATGTCTTTTTAAGTAGCCAGAGAACAGGACAAGGCATGCGTTGGATAACACTTACTGGTATATGCCTTTCGATAACTTGGGGTGACCTGTTCTCGACTACATTATGTTTAACAGGATTGTTGGGAATTCTCAAATAATGCCAGTTGCAATAGTCCCAGAGGTTAATCAAAAAAGTTAAGTACATCCCATATTTAACTGAGCAATTACTAAGTCTTCTTTAATTCTAATGACGTGCGTTTAATTGAGGAGAAGGTTATTATGGCACTCTGATGAAGAGAGCCAGACACTGTTTTTTGACTTAAGAGCGAACGTCATGAAACACAAGCTGTGCATGGGTCATTAGCTTAACCCTTGGATGCTCATATAGTGCTTGTGATTGGCTGTGTGACTATGTACTTGTGAAAACGTAATGAACAATAATTGAAGTACTTGGCGGAAGACTGCACAGTACAAGAGGTAAGCTGGGAAATGTTGACATTAAGCCAGTAAGGTCAGATCATCAACTGAGGGAAGCTTGGACACATTTCGGCCTTTACTGCATAATTACTGACCTGAGCTTCACATCTACGACCGGAAGTACGTACCCCAAATAGCAAGAAGATTTTATGATTGGCGATTACCATTTGCATGGTACACAATGTGATGAATCAGCAAGGATTCCCACAGAAAACCTGGCCTGGGACCTTTCTCATGTGGCCAGGGAAAGGCAGATGCTTTCTGATCCAGACTATGGGGGTGGTGTTCGGCAGGAGGATCACATGTGGTGGGGAAGCAGGTCAGGAGGAATGGGAAACCCCCTTATTCAACTTTCCCCGAAGCCACATTCTTATTGGCTTATTGTAAAACAGAAGAAAACCGAATTTTGCAATTAGGGACTTCAAGTCCCATCATTTCCTAAGTACTGGGCCAAAGAAGAGGGCAGAAAAGGTACAATGTTGCAGGAGTAGTCAACTTATTAATGCAGATGACTCAAACCTGAGGGAGACAGAGAGGCTTAAAAGGCCCCCTCATGTGCAGGCCATAGAGTTGTCTTTGTTGGCGAAGAGCAGAGGAAGCTAAAAGCAGAGTGGCTTGTGCTGGCAGCACAGGCAGAAGCTGGAGGAGAGAGGACGTCTGGACCACTGCTTGGCAGATATCAGTTGCCAGTCCTGAGATGTTCCTTCTCTTCAGAAATCTGAAGTGCAGAGGTCGCGCACCGGGAAGCGTACTGGGGGAAAGCTTACCCCCTTGTGAAATGGTATGAAGAGGCTGCGCAGCAGGAAGTGTGGAGCAGGCTGCCTCAGGTGGCTGGCGTGCACCAGAGAGCCTTAGGAGCAAGAGGAGCTCCAATTGTGAGTGGTGTGGGCGAAGGTGGACAAACAGAAGCAGTTTGCCGGTTGCGAGGAGCCACAGCAGCAGAAGTCCTGTGAGCGGCGAGGGAAAGGAAGGCGCACGTCTTTCCAGGTGCGTCCACAAGCTGTCAGTGACGCCGGAGCGCTCCGTCCTCGCTCGCGTGTAGAAAGAAGGCATTCGGCGAGTGAGCAACGCAAACGTAGATGTAAAAGCAGTTCAGAGAACAGTTTTGAATACCGAACTATTGCAAAGCAGCAGAACCAGAACTCGCATGTGATTGAAAGAAATTCCCAAGTTAATTCTAGATACCGAACCAGGGAAAAGCAGCAAAAACATAATATAACAAAGCCAAATGACTAACTTTGAAAGTGAGTCTGTGGAAAACCCTGCACCCCAAGGGGGTGACTGTGTTAAGAGTTAATATCTATAAGCATTACCCAAGCCAATAGAGACCAAGACCGATACAATCTTTCCACAGCAGAAGGGGGTTAACGCAAGGTGTATAAGCTCTGAATCCGGTTACCCATTCTGTGTACAACATGTGGTACAAGCTGGGATAAACGCACATTGCCAAAACCAAAGGGAAAAGCAGAAAGAGACCTTGTCAGTCTTTGGTTACTTGTGTAGTAGGGAGACAAGAGTGACAACAAGGCTGCCCTTCTGGGAAAAGATATCCAGACGGAGAGGAGCATCATTTCCAGAAGAGTGTTGAAGAGCACCAATGTGGATCTTGGTTTCCCTTAAAGGTTAAATAAGTTTTGAAGCTGCAATTTGTTGAATGCTGTGAAGCTGCGGTGCACCGCTTCTCGATGATCTTAACCCTAAAAGCACTAGTTGTGAAATGTTGTTCGGGCAGGGGAGTATACCCAGATGGCAAACCTTTGGAATGTCTGTCTGGACCACCTTGTTGCACTTCTTCAATGCCAGGTATACAATCGTCAAAGGGTTGCCATCCGGGTATACTCCCCTGCCTGAACAGCATTTCACAAAAAGTCCTTTTAGGGTTAAGATCACGGACAAGAGGTTGACCACAGCTTCACAGCATTCAACAAAGTGCAGCTTCAAAACCGAGAAGTTGTGTTTCTTTGAGTTATTAGAGTGGAAAATCATCCTGACCAAGACGATCATTGTTGCTATTGAGGAAGAAGAGCCTTATACCTTCTGTGTTGGAACTTTCTGTTGAACTTTATTGCAAACTAGGATTTCCTTGTGTTCTTTTCGTTTAAACCTGGGCAGGGGGAGTGCGCCCAGGTTAAGAAGAGAGGCTATAATCGCATTGCGAGTTCAATCATTGTTTTGAACTGCCATGCATTTCCTTGTTTATTTGTTATATGTATAAGTGTGAGGAACAGATATCCTTGGTTGGAGTGTTTCCTTTAGTTTATTTTAGGCAGGGAAATCCTCAGCAGGGTAGGGATACCGACTCGTTCACCCAACCTTTGAATATAATAAAATGGCATTTATTGAGAAAACTTCACGTGGTCCGCCTCACCTTTATGATCCCTCACATTATGGGGATGTTTGAAACGTATTTTTCATTTACTGCAAACAAACTGTTTGCAGTAAATGTTTCATTGTGCATCCTGTCCACCCTCTCCTCCGCCCTCCTTTCCCCTCTTCCTCACAGCTTGCTGACCCTCTTTTAGCCATACCCACTCCCTCTTTCTCCTCCTTTCCTCTTTTCTCCCTGCATGAGGTTGCTAGACAAATCCGATCTATGAAAGTCATCAAAACAGGCCCACCCCTGTTCTTCTAAAACCATTAAGGACCACATCAATACCCTTGATCCAGCCTTTGCCAATTTCTGCAACCATTCTTTTGCCTCTAGATCTTTCCCTTCCCTCCCTTGTGCATCCTCTGCTGAAGAAACCCACACCTGATCCCTCTTGTCCGGCTAATTACCGCCCAATTTCCATTATTCCCTTTTTGGCGAAGCTCCTGGAAAAGCTGGCAATCTCCCAGCTTAACCTTCTTTCAGACTCTGTTGGCTCTCTCCATGATCATCAGTCTGGCTTCAGAGCTGCCAGAAGCACGGAAACTACTCTCCTGAACATCTGTGAAGACCTGCTCTCTAACCTTGACTCTAACATTCCCTCCGTCCTCATCCTTCTCAATCTCTCCTCTGCTTTCAACACGGTCAACCATATTATCCTGAGCAATCGTTTCTGTGATAACCTGGGTATAACCGATCAGGCTCTGGCATGGCTGACCTCTTTCCTATCTGATCGACCCTCCCAGGTAACACTTGGGTCCTTCCTATCCGCTATCACCCTCTCTACCTGTGGTGCTCCCCAGGGGTCTAACCTCTCGCCCTTGCTTTTCAACCAATACCTGGCAACCCTCGCCTACTGCATTTCCATTTTCTGCTCAAACTTCCAGTGATATGCTGATGACACGCAACTCATTTTCAGGCTTCCTTTAGCCACCTCCTCGCCTTCCCTCATCTCTGATTGCCTATCTTCCATTCAAAATTGGTGTGTTGCCAACCATCTTTGTCTAAATGCCAACAAAACGGAGATCCTCCTCATTGGGACACCTTCCCATCACTCTCTGGCTGTCCTCCCTTGGTCATCCTCCTACCCCTATCTGCGTGGCTAAGAACCTCAGGGTCATCTTTGACGCCACACTTTCCTTCTCTGCACACATCTTTAACGTCTCCAAAAAAATCCAACTTCTTACTGCACCTCCTTAGAGGTACTCTGCTTTTCCTCTCCTTCCCCCAGAAGCTCACTGTCTCCCAAGTTCTGGTTCTCTCCAGGTTGGACAATTGTGACAGCCTCTTTCTAAATCTACCTGCCTCCACTCTTCGCCCAACTTATCCAGAACCGACTGTGAAAATTGTCCCGGCCTCAAGGCTTGGGATCGTATCTCTCCAGCTCTGAAATCCCTTCATTGGCTCCCAGTGGTTGCAAAAATGAAATTCAAAAGCCTCTGCATTGTCCACAAGTCTTTCTGGGGCCTGGGTCCAAAATCCCTTCAACTATCTCTCTGTAAATACCTCCCTTCTCGAGCCCTTCGCTCCTCTACTTCAAATACTCTCAGGGTCGGGCATTTCAAAAGAAACAAGCCGGGGGCAGATCTCTGTTTTCGGCCTTCCTTTGGAACAGCCTCCTGTCCGCCCTGAAACTTGACGAGGACCATCTCCGGTTCCGGAAGCACCACAAGAACTTCCTCTTCGCTTCTGCCTTTTCCCCTCCTCTCCCCTACTGATTTGTTTCTCTCTCTCGTCAATGTGCCCCTGGACACCCTCGGTCCTTTGGGACCAGGTACCTGTTCACCCTGCCTCTGTCCTGCACTGCCTCCGGGCCACCCCTGGCACTGGGATCTGTGTTTGTACCCCCACAGTCCCGTACTGCTCTTCTGCACTTATCAGATATACCCTATCTTACTAATCATGCACTTGCCAGTTGTCTGGCTGCACTACCATTTGCCATGCATTCATTTATTTTTATTTATTCCACAAATATATTCTGTTCTCCACTCTGTTCCACACTGTAAGCCCTTTTCCAGGCACTTGCGTGTTCTTAATGTCACTGGGCCTAGTAAGATCGTATTTTGTTCTCCCTTGTTCCCCTCCCTTTGTTTGGTCGCGCTCTGAAACACCTGTGTAGGAGCATGATATAAATAAAATATCATATCATATCATATGGCTGCCAGCATTGCACCAAGCATGAATATGGTGACATGCACCATTTTACAGAAAGAACAAGCAAATATTTTGTCACCCATCACAATGAGGCGAATGCATTTATCTTTAGTCAAGTATGTAAACCGAAGAACTTGCCCTCCAGGTCTAGTGGGATGTTTAAGAATTTACAAGGCCTGGTTAAATGTCAGATGCTGGACAACTAGTTGTCTTGTGAAGTCCAAGGAGAAATGTCTCTGTATTATTGTGAAGGATTAATAGAGAGCCCACATGAAGTGTCCAAAATTGATGAGTGAGTTGAGTTGCTAAGAGCTTCCTTCAAGCACTTACTGAAAAAGTCTAAGTGAGCCCTGGAGAATCCCGCTTTGCCACAGACATTTCTGCTGCTGTTTCTGTTGTTACTTGGATTGTCTGCAATTTACGGACTACTGCGCTTCAACTATTATAGACTGCTTACCTCACAAGGTGAAGACCTTCACATGGACATTATATTTTGGCATTTCACTTTATATTATGACTACTCATACCCCTTTTTTCTTTGTTTAGGCCTTACGTCTCACAGATTGTGGGTGTGCCTATAAAATAGTGCACGCGCGCGCACCGGAGAGTCCAGCTTTGTCGAGGCAGCGGGGCGGCCCAGGTACGTTCGGTAATAATTTTAATTGTTTACTGTATCTAAGCTGTCTAGTACTTGATTAGAGACTATGATCCGCTTATCCTTGAAATCAGGTATGCCTGCGCGCAGCCCACTGAAGAGTGAAAAAGCTGGGCGCGTAGGGAAATCCAATGAGGCTGTTCTAAGCTCCGCTCCCAGACGTGGTGGAAAGAAACACACTGCAGCGGGAAACGCGAACATTCGCAAATTCTGCAATGGTTCCCTGTCTGCGTTCCGTGCTCAATCTGGGAATACTCCACAAAACAGATGTGAGATGGAAGCGATAGGTAATTAAAAATTGCCTTTGATTATGAACCATGATGCCGGCTCCGATAAACCAAGAACATTTGTGAAAAAACATAGGGCTGCCGGTCGGGTGCCTGACGGCGGCGTGCTGATTATCAGACACAGCATTATTAGACTCTGTCCCTGCAACAGGGCGGATGCAGTTGGTTTCAGCAGTGCCCCAGGAGCGGGTGGAGGATGAAGTTGATGTAGTGGTAATAGATTTGGATGCCAACGATTCAGTCTTCTCTGATAATCTGCTACCTGAAAATCTATCAGCTTCACCAGTAATGTTTTCTGAGAGCAGTATAAGTGACTCGCCCTCAGTTAAGACCACCCCTTTATCGATAAAAACGAATAATCACAGTACGAATACTTCTGTAATTATCCATCAGCCTGACAATGTGTGCGGAATTACCTTACAATCTATGAATCTGGCGTTAGTTTCTATGGCCAGATCCTGGACTGCATGTGAACAGAAATTATGTGTACAGAATGAATGCTTGGAATTTTTTTTGGCATGGCAGGTGAGGAACGCTCGCCAAACTGTTAAAGTATGTGATAAGAGTGTGTCAACAAGCGAGTTGAAGATGTCTATGAACTCAGTGGCACCTATAACGGAAAGTAATGTAAATGACAATCAAACTTTTGGAAATGTTCCCTATGTTAACAAAAACATTCATGTAGTTAAGTCGGTAATTCCATGTATTGATGAAATCATTTATGAGAATGCAATGGGAGGGCGGGGACTGGTAGTTCCTGGGGAAATGGACCAAAAACAGTGCCCTCTGCTAGTGGGGTTGCGCAATGTGAGCAAGTAAATTGCAAGAAGGTGATAATGGCCACGCCCCCTGTCAGTCAAGTGAATAAAAAAGGCAATGTTGGTGAGAGAAAAACTTCCAAAAAACAGAAAATTCCGAAAAATATAGGGAAATCGTCGGTAAAACAGTTCTTTAAGGCGATTTCAGTCCCAAAACGTAACACAATAGCAACATTTCAGGCTATTAAGCAAAAATATCAGCAACTTGCCCAGGAGAGAAGAAACGATTCTGTGAATTTGGGCTTAGCCCATGCGATGGAGTACCCCCCATTGGATGATCTCATGGAGGTGTTATCAAAATAAAATAGCAATGCAGGCAAAATAATAAATATAGAGGCATCCCAAAGTGTAAAGGCAGTAGCGGAGCCGAATTACGACACAGGAGTAAAAGATTTAACTCTCGCTGCACAGCGGTCTGAAATTCGAAAAGCTGTTGATGCTTTTATGGCAGGAGTGACTCCAGCTTTATTAATCGTCTCACTCCAAATGAGTTCAATTGGAGGTGTAAGTAGCCAACAAATGCCCGTTAGTGGATCACAGAGAGCTCTGTGAGGACATTGGTGGTGGGTGCGGGTAATAATATCCCTGATAAAATAGATCGGGTACGAGAAGGGACTATGGAGCCTAAGACGAATTTGGTGTCATCGCAACCTTTGGGTAGTGGTGCCCCCTCCAAAGCCAAGATTATTTGACACAAAGTAAATACTGGAGACTTGTCACATATGTCGGGGGCTATTATGTCCTTAATTGAGAGTGCTCTGAATAAGATGCAAGCACATAATCAACAAGGAAGGTTACTAGCCCCATCTGACACTATCCCATATGAGGGGGTTGGATCCCGTAAGATCCCTGTTAGGAGCACGCCTGCACCGTATGTATTAGTCCTGGCATGTAGTAGACCGTCATGTACACAATATGACCTAAATGGACGGGCAGTGATGGCAATATTCTCTGAGATCCCACAATTAGAAGATGTTGTGCCCTCTGGTATGGTACAAGTTGAGTTCTCTGTGAAGGGCCAGTTAAACTCTGTAAAGATTTGGTAATCTCGAGTAGTGCAAAATGTAATCTGGCAGGCCAAAGAAGAACTATATACTCTGGGATTCGTTTTGTCGACAGTACCAGGCCTTAAGTTAATGCCGACTACTCCATGCCATTTAAGGAGTAGGCAGAGGGGTGGTTTGGGGGGAGCTATGAAAGAACTGAAATCACGGCCCCCCCTTTCATTTCTGGTATGAGTAGGCATGTGGGTACGCAGAAGTAATGTGAGGTGGGGGTTGGGGCAAATCAGATATCCCTGGTAAGTTGGAATACCAGGGGATTTAGTCGCCTCATAAATAATGACCATAGCGATTTGAGTAATTGTGATATCGTACTCCTTCAAGAAACGTGGCTAACTGCCGTCCCCATTTGGGACAATCATGAACTGCACTTAAAGCCCGCAATTAAACCTGTGGTAGGCCACCCAATTTCAGGGATTTTAACAGCGATAAAAATGGGTAGAGGTTTGACTTAGTAATTGTGAGCTATGCCAAACAAATATATGCTTCTGGTGAAAGTAATGGCCGGTGATCAAGGATATGCAATTTTGAATATTTACTGGAACCCGATTGCCATGTTGGACGATAGTTATTTTCACGATCTAAATTCAATCTTAGACCTGGTAGTACTGGCCCAAAATGTAAGAGCATTAGTAGTGGCGGGTGATCTGAATCTAAATTGCCTGAGTGAACTAGGCATTAGAAATAAAGCAAGATTCAGAAGGTTGTCCTCTTTAGTGAAAGCTAGAGGATTTATGGTTCTTAATGGGGCGTTTGAATCGGACATCCCCCCAGCTCTGACTTGGCAAAAGGGCAAAAGCAAATCAACTATTGATTATATACATGTGAACGTGGCTTTGTGGCTGGCAGTAAAACATTTAAGTGTGTCCAAATCTGATGCAAGTGACCAGAATATCCTTATGGCAAAATTGGTCGCGGGGCCAGCAGTGGACAAACATGACAAAGTGCCCTGGAAAGGATCGCGTGTAGTGAATGCCGGAGCGAATAGACTCTGATGGTCGGAGAAAGAAGTAGCCAATCTCGAGCGACTGTTGAGACTAGGTCTGCCAGACTATGGCATACTGGTTGGAAATGTGAGCAATGTCCAATCTGACCTACTCCAGGTGTTTCAGCAACAAACTCGCAAAATAAATCAATCATGCCAACTAATACAATCTCCATTCTTATGATAAGGAGGTTAAAGAAAGAAAAGCGCGGTTCTGCGCCGACTTGAGATCTGTGCAAAAAGAACCTGTGCATTTGAGAAAATCTTTAACCACTAGGCTGAAATAGAAATTGGGCAAGAAGTAATCGTGCTGTATTGTATCAAGAGGATGGAGCTAACATGTTAAAAAATCTTAGCTGGCAAGAATATTGCGAAAATGTGGTCTGCTATAAACTATTCTGTTGTTGCCCCTCAAGTTGTTCTGCAGGCGAGTGCAGTTCAAACGCAGGATTGGGTAGCTCACTTTACTCAATTGTACGCCCGACTGGTCTCCAGCGAGATATCTGATCAAGTCATTCCCCCGTTGGCTTTTCATTTGGAGTTTGAGGTTTCAGATATTTTATTCCTGATCAACACGGCTAGTAACTCAAAGGCGAGGGGCCCTGATGGCCTCTCTAACTTTGAGCTTAAAAAATATCCTGAATTATGGCATCCATCTTGTTTAAAATCTTGTTCTTAGTAAATGCAACCCAGATTCTTCCCAGTTCATGGACACAGGCGATCACAATCCCAATATACAAAAAGGGTGATAGACAAGATCCGAGCAGTTATAGGCCCATTTCTCTGCTCGATGTACCGGGGAAATAGTTCTGTCGGTTAATCTTGGGAAAATTACAGGCATGGGTAAAGAGTAAAAAACTAACAGACCCTCTGCAAACAGGGTTTGTAAAAGGCCTTGGAACAATTCCAAATATAATTACACTGAATATGATAAAAGCCCAGCAGGCGGAACGAAGGCAACCCTTGTATATGGGGTTTATCGACTTTAGAGCCGCTATCGACTCAGTTGATAGAGCCCTGTTTCAAAAACTAAAATTGTATGACTGCCCCCACTCCCTCTTGTCATTAATAATCCTCTTCCACTCAAAAACATCAATGAGAGTGCGTATCAGCCTAGATGGGAAGTTATCACCCGAAATTGAGACTCAGCGAGGCCTAAAACAGGGATGTGCATTGGCAGCATTCCCATTCAACTTTTTCATTATAGATTTTGGCCATGAATTTATGAACTGTAAGGGTGATACCCCGAGGTTTAGTGATCAGAAAATTCCATATCTGCTATATGCGGACGACCTTATGTTACTATCCCAAACGCTTCAAGGTCTACAACGTATGCTGTCACGGTTGGGTGATTATGTCTATGCTAATAAACTTGTGATTAATGTCACCAAATCCCAAATAATAAGCTGTAGCGCCACTTTGGGATCTAGGAGACACCTCCCTTCTCTAGTATGGACGCTTCAAGATATCAAATTATTAAGGGTGCTCAAATATAAATATTTGGGATAGATATTTACGATAGACAAATTAGGTGCGATGGGGTGGTGTCCGCTCGGAACAAACTACAGCATTTAATTTCCTAGTCTCAAATCCTAATCAACAAATTTGGAAAATGTTCCCTGAAGCATGTTGTGTCCTTCTATAAAATGAAGGTGTTGCCGATTATGTTATATGGTGTGGAGGGTAGGCTGTTTGCTAAACGCCAGTGCTGGGAGGCGTTGAAATCTAGGTACTGGAAGCAGATTTTAACCCTACCTAATACTGTCCTGATTGCAATCATACGCTATGAATTTGGGTTGCTATCCCTCCACTCTCAAGCTCTGTGGAGACAATGCGCTTTTCTATGCAAATGTTTGTTGGGAGTAAAAAGTGGAACTATCCTAGAGGTAATTGGTTATAACCTGTTGAAATTTGGAAATGTATTCCCTAAAACAAGACAGAATTATGTGATGGATTACTTGGTCGAGACAGATGTGACCCTTGAACTGTTGATATCGAACCCTGTGCGTGCGAAAGTGAAAATCTTTCAAGCGGACTGGGCAGACTTTAACATCTGGACTTTTGGAATAAAGCGCCATGTAATGATGGCGCCGTACTTAGTGAAATGCCCATCACCTAAGGTCCGTGCTGAATATTTAAGGTTTAGATTTAACCTTTGGGGTACCCGTGAGGTCCTGTGCAGGCGGAAATTGATCCCTATTGAACAAAATTATTGTAGATAGTGTTCATCAATGGCACAAAGCGAAACCTTAGAACATTTGTTGGTGGAATGCTGTGCTTTAAAGAGAGTTCGTGCAAGATGCTTTGATAGTGTGTTTGCAATCCACACTGAGTTGACAAATGATCAAATATGGCAAATGTTTTCAAATCCAAGGGAGAGGGTACAGATAGCGATAGTTAAATTTTTAAAAATCGTATTACCACGAGTAGAAGAAACACAAAAAGGCATTGAGAGCAAAGACTAATATTAGAGATTGATGGTGTATATACTCATTTCTAATTTCGATGAAGTCATTGGTTCTACATGCCTTGTGGTCTTATTTACTTATGTGGTTTCATTATGCTTTTAAGTCAGAGGTGTATGGGTATGTGTGCGAGTTTACGGCATCATAGTGTAATTATGTACTGTAAATTATTGGTTTTGCTTAGTTAGTTAAACTGATGAAGATAATCTGTACCCTAGTATTATTATTATGAGTTTATATGCTTGTCTGTCTTATTTTCATCTTATGTAATATATGGATAATGATTTTTTTTTATGTGTGTATGAATATTTGAAAAGTTGCGTTGCAACTAAAGCAAATAAAATAAAAACAAAAATGTTAAAAAAATAAAGTCTAATTATCACGGATACTAAACCCTGGTAAATCTTTAGATTTGATTAAAAAGTGCAACTACAAACGCAATAATAATGATAAACAATGTTTCAATAGTGTTTTTTAATAATGGATTCCTCTCGGGCCAAACAGGTTAATACTAATTATTATTCAAATAAATGATATTTCATGCATTGCCATCAGAAGGATGAGGGGCTAAATTGCATATGCCAGGATTCAAACCGGTGTCCTGCAGGCTGGCTACAAAAGCCTGGGGTATGTGCTAAACTCACAGATAGATCTTGCTAGCATGCAAGAAGAAATGGTTGGAATTTGGTTACACTTATTCAAAAGTAGCGAAAGTTAATTCTACTCGTGACATACCTCCAGTATTCGAATGCACTGCAATGAAATTCTGTGGCGGCTTACAACTCCTAACATTGTTTTTCAAATTCTTTGACATTTATTATGAGCAATGTGATGTCAAAGTGGACAATGTTAAGAGTTAAATTCAGCAACTTAAAATGTAAGCCAGCAAAATGTGCCTTGCGTTACTCAAATAATGTAAAGATCGCCTACAATCGTGCACTCATGTAGATGAAAGATAGAGGTAGAACCATCTTACTCTCCACATAAGGGGGCCATAACCATTTCTACACACAACAGGTTTAGCCCACTAGCAAACATGGAGCAACTGGGCGAAGGGAAAGGTAAAGGGCATTCTACTGAGCAGTGCACAAGTCGAATGCTAGTGCAAAAAATGGATGGCCAGTGTGAAGGATATAGATGAACAAGTTACTTGCCAACAAACAAGTTACTCTCTTACCTGGTAACGTTCTTTCGATGGGATGGTCCGACGACGTATTCCATATCTATGACAGTAATCACCACAGCTGTGCTGCTTCGGAAAATCTTTCGGCGTCTGCGTCCTGCGTCGATGACGTCGATACACCGCCCTCGAGGACCTCCTCCGACGGCCTACGTCACTGGATGTTATAAGTAGGACGCACGACGCCCGTAGCCTCAGTTGTAGTTTTTTCCCCAGAACGTGTGGCACCAGTCTTCTGCCAGTCTGACCACACAAAGCCTTGCAGAAACGTAAGCTGCAATCGCATAAGAAATTCTGTAGCGGGGAAGGCAGGGAGGGAGCGATATGGAATACGTTGTCGGACCATCCCATCTAAAGAACGTTACCAGGTAAGAGAGTAACTTGTTCTTCGAGGGGATTGGGTCCTCCGACATATTCCATATCTATGACAGACTCCCAAAGCAGTACCAATGCAAGTAGGTGGGAAAAGAATTTAGAAAACAGAAATTTAGAATGGCCAATCAAATTGCGGAGTAAAGGACAGCCTTGCCAAAGGCCAGATCCTGCCCCCGGATGTAATCGAGGGAGTAGTGACATACAAAATTATGTACCGAAGCCCAGGTGGCTGCATCACAGATGTTACGAATAGGAACACCCCTCTGTAGGGCAGTAGAGGCAGCCATACCCCCTGGTAGAATGGGCCCGTAAACTGACCGGTGGGTCCTTACCCGCCAAGCGGTAACACTCCGAGATAGCCAAAATAATCCAGCGAGACAAAGTCTGTTTCGTCACAGCTTGTCCCAAACGCTTTCCAGCGTAACCAATGAAGAGTTGATCCTCCACCCTGACCTGGGACATGCGTGAAATATAAAAGCTTAACGCTCTCCTAGGATCAAGCCTATGGAGCCTCTCCTCTTCCTTACCAGGATGTGGAGGAGGATAAAACGCCAGAAGAACAACTTTCTGGCCTAAATGAAATTCCGACACCACCTTCGGAAGAAAGGAAGGACGAACTCTAAGGACAACCCTGTCCTTATGAAACACAGTGAAGGGTGGCTTAACTGAAAGTGCCTGTAACTCACTCACTCGAGCGAGCGGAAGTGACAGCAACCAAAAATACAGTTTTAAGAGTTAACAGTCTCAAAGGGCATGAATGCAAAGGCTCAAACGGAGCACCCATCAGAAACTTGAGAACAAGGTTCAAATCCCAACCGGGCACCTGGAAAGGTGACGGAGGGAACACATTAGTGAGCCCTTTCAAAAACTGAGAAATTAAAGAAATTTTAAAATAGGAACACTCTTCAGACGAGCACTTAAATATGGACAGCGCCGCCAGGCAACCTTTAACAGTACCCACTTGCAGGCCCCTATGGGCCAAATAAAGCAAAAAAGACAGAACTACAGGAATGTCACATGAAAAAGGATCCACATTCTTAACCCTGCACCAGTCGCAGAATTTACGGCAACGGTACAGGGACTTTGTTGCTGGCCGTATGGCCGAGAGCAACACCTCCATCACGTCTTCAGGGAGGTCCCAATCCTTATACCTCAACCTTTCAGAAACCAAGCGTGAAGGTTGAGGGATCGGACCTCTGGATGGAGAACCTGACCCCCCTCCCGTGACAGCTGATCGTCTCGGTAGGGAAGATGACGTGGAGGGCAGATGGACAAGTCGAGAAGGTCCGGGTACCACGTCCTCCGGGCCCACGCCGGAGCAATGAGGATCATCTGGGAACCGAACCTCCGTAACCTCTGCAGCACTTGCGGAATGACGGGGACTGGAGGAAACGCGTACAGCAGTGGGAATGACCACTCCACCATGAACGTGTCTCCTAAGGCTCCTTTCGGAGGAAATTCCAGCGAGCAGAACTTCTCGCACTTCCGGTTGACACTGGAGGCGAAGAGGTCCACTTGAGGGGTCCCCAAAAGGGCGAAGATCTCCAGGAGAATCTCCTGAGCCAACTCCCACTCGTGAGAGATCGGGCTCTGCCTGTTCAGAGCGTCCGCCGTCTCGCTTTCATCTCCAGCCAGATGAACTGCCGAGATCGAAACTTCCTGCTGGATTGCCCAGAACCAGAGCTGCATCGCCTCCCTGCACATAGGAAGTGACCCTGCCCCACCTTTTTGTTGAGGTAGTGCATGGCCACCATGTTGTGCTTCAGGATCAGGACATTCTTCCCTCGCACAGTCGGCAGAAAAGCCTTCAGGGCTAGCCCGACGACCCTCAGCTCCAACAGATTGATATGGAGTCTGGACTCCAACAGAGACCAACGACCGCTGACTGTCAACTCGTTGGCATGAGCTCCCGATCCTGCGAGGGATGCGTCCGTCACGATCGTCACCTCCGGCCAGGGTAGCCAAAATGGAGCCCCCTTCATCAGATTGTCTTCGACGGCCCACCACAGAAGGTCCTGGGCGACCGAGGACGCCACCTGCACAGGGTCCGACATCATGCCGGAGGACTGAGACCATTGGAGCTTGAGTGCCCATTGCAAAGATCTCATCTGTAACCTGGCCTCCGGCACCAGAAGAATGCAGGATGCCATGAGGCCAAGAAATCTCAAGAACTCGAACGCTGGGAGAATCCGGGCAAGCTGAAACTTGTGCACCATCTGCTGAATGTGATGAGCCCTCACCTGGGGAGGAAAACACTGCCCCAGGGACATGTCGAGCACTGCTCCGATGTACTGGAGCCTCTGAGTTGGTGTCAAATGGGACTTCTTTAAGTTGAGGGAGAAGCCCAGCTTGTGGAGGGAGTGGCAGGTGACTGACAGATGATCCAGGACTTGCTCGGGAGAGTGCGCCCTGATCAACCAATCGTCCAGGTAGGGGTAGACGTGAACCCCCCCCTTTCCTGAGGTGCGCTGCCACCACTACCATGAGCTTGGTGAAAACCCTGGGGCGGAGGTCAATCCGAACGGCAGGACCCGAAACTGAAAGTGTGAGTCGCCAACCGCAAACATCAGGTACTTCTTGTGCTTTGGATGTATCGGCACATGAAAATAAGCATCCTTGAGGTCGAGAGACACCAACCAGTCCTGAAGTTGAAGGGCCTGGAGGACTTGAGAGAGAGTAACCATCTTGAACTTGTCCTTCCTGAGGAGTTTGTCCAAACCAGCTCCTCTCGCTTTACCAAAGGATGAGTAATAACGAAAGGAACCTCCCCTCCATTGCTGTCCCCTAGGACGAAAAGGCGGAGGTTGTCCAACTGCAGTGACAACGACTTCGCTGCAGCTTTTGAGGTCTGCAACCTCTCAAGGCTCTCATCAGCCTTGCTGCCAAAGAGATGTTCCCTGTCAAAGGGCATGTTGAGGAGCCGGGCCTGCACTTCAGGAGCAAACCCCGACTTCTGCAACCACGCAAACCTGCGTATCACGGTGCTCGCCGCCATGGACCGGCTGACGCAATCTGCCATGTCCAAACCCGACTGAACGGCCTCACACATGGCACCTTGCCACCCTGAACCATGGCAAAGAAACCATCCCGTTTGTCCGCTTCGGGAATATGTTCAGCCGCTAAGGAAACACAGTTCCACAGAGTGTGTGTGAAACGTGACAAGGCACATTCGGAGTTGGCCGCCTGAAGCGCCATACCCCCTGAAGAAAACACTTTCTTCGCCCAGCTGTCAAAACGCTCGTCAACCCTATCAGGAGGGATGGTAGGATACGATGCCCGCTTTGCTGGGGCCGTAGCCGCCTGCACCACCAAACTCTCCGGAGTGGGGTGCTTGGACAAGTAGCAGGGGTCGCTACTGGCTGAGCAGTATTTTCGCGACACAGACTTGCCCACTGCCGAAGACTCTCCGGAGCAGTCCAAGCCGCCGCCACCCTCCTCTGTAGAGCCATATGAAACGGCAGTACCAGGTCAGTTGGTGGACCAAGGTCGAGGATATCCGTAAGGTCATCCTGAAGAAACTCCCCCGGGGGAGCAGACCATCCCAAGTACTCGGTGACCCTCGACATAAGGCGCCAGTACGAGGAGTCGACATGAGTGCCAGGCTCAGGCGTACAAAACTCCACCTCCGGAGAGGTGTCCAGCCCACTAGCATCGTGCAGGGACTGCCTCAAGTCCTCAAATTGGCTATGGCCCGAGAGAATCTCGTCTGGCTCCGTATTAGGGACCATGCCATCATCAGAGCCCTCATCCACCTCTGAAATAAACTCAAGATGGCGGTAAGAAGGCACAGAATGTGAACTAAAGCCATGCTTGACCTTGGCCAGAGCCTTTCAAGGGGGGTTCCACCGAGCCTCGGGGTACCCCCGTCGACAGCCTCGAAAGGCGTTGAGGGCATCGAGTGATGCCGAACGCAGCACCGACAGCATCGATGGCGTCAAAACAGGCCTCGAGGCCTGAGCCCTGAGCGTGTCCTTCGACAGCCTGGGCGCCGATGGCGTCGACGACTTCTTCGGAGGCGGGGCCTCGAAAGAGTCCGTCGACGACCTCGGCGTCGACATCTTCCTCGAAGACATCACAGCTCACACGGTCTCGAGCGCGTCGAGGACCTGGACCGGGCATGATGAGAACGATTCCCCTTGTCCGAGCGGGACTTCTCCCGCGAATCGTGCTGACCACCCGAGCCCGAAGGCGTGTGAGCGGTGTCTCTCGACTGATCACAACCGACCGCACTCGGAGGTGCAGACGGACCGGTGCCCTGCGATTCGAGAATCACTAACATTTTCTTCCCGAAGGAAGCCCATTCCTCTGGCGTTGCCTGCTTGGTAGGGTAAGCGACCCGCCGACGGGCGGAGTCCTCGGAATAGGACAGGGAAGGCGACCGATGACGGCGCTTCCGGGAGTGCCTCGAAGAGGCAGAGGAGTGGCGGGACCGACTCCGGGACCGAGACCCACTGGACTTCCGACGACGACGCAGAGAGTCGCCTCTCGAATCGTCCTTCGAAAGCCCCGCAGACCTTGACTTGCGTGGCTTAGACACCTTACCTACCGATAACTTCTTCTTGCGCTCCCGCAAGGCTTTAGACGTGAACGACTGGCAGTCGGCACAGTCATCCAAGTCATGGGCCTCCCCGAGGCACCAGAGGCAGGCATCGTGCGAGTCCGTAACCAACATCTTGGACCCACAGTCGCCGCACTTTTTAAATCCCGGACGCGGGGCGGAAGACGAGGTAGACATCCTTCACGAAGAAGAAACTTCACAAAACGAACAGGTTCGAAGAACCGAGAAACAACAGAAACTCCAAAGAGTCCAGGCGCGCCGAGATTCCCCAAGTGAACACGTTCACGGAAAAAACGGAACTGAGGCTACGGGCGGCGTGCGCCCTGCTTATAACATCCAGTGACGTCGACCGTCGGAGGAGGTCCTCGAGGGCGGCGTATCGACGTCATCGATGCAAGACGCAGATGCCAAAAGATTTTCCGAAGCAGCACAGCTGTGGTGATTACTGTCATAGATTTGGAATACGTCGGAGGACCCAATCCCCTCGAAAGGGCCTATACGAAGATACTAAGAAACCTATTGCCAAACCTTACAACTAATACAAAAGGGGTGTAGAATAGATTTCAATAAAAGAAAGAAGTGTTAACAAATAATATGTCAGGATACGGCAGCTTGGGTCTCCTGTCCCCACGTTTTGAACATGGGGCAAGGTGGAATCCTGAAGCACAGCACAGTTCGAGCTTTCCCAGTAATAGATGGCAGTTCCGGTTTCAACTTCTCAGAATCCTCTATGACCAAGTCTCCTTTCAACAAAAGTCTCTTGCCTTTGAGGATCAGAAAAATAAACACAAAGTTCTCTTTTCACGTTATCTTTGGGTGATGGATTTCGCCTGGATCCCTCTCTTCTGCGCGCTGGCCCCTCTTTACTTTCAGCCTCCCTCCAGCGGGTTCACTATGGCTTTTCCTTTGTTCACAAATCTTAATGTCTTTTTAGAGGAACATCCCTCGGCCGTGTTCACCTTTGTCAACTTCATATTCACTTTGCTTTCAATGATTTGCAGGATTCACTTCCCTTGCTTTCCCTACAATTCTTAGGGCAAAGGTTTACGACTGTACGGGGACTTTACTTGACCTCCTGTATGACCACTTTATCCTAACTTGGCGGCTCTCCTACGGCCTTTTGGTGTTTGTAGTTTCACTCCGACAGGGATCGACCAGTCTCTCTCGAGTTAGCACCCATGTGGTGCTGGTTCCCTCTGCAGCTCGTCTCCCCTTAACACCTTTACAGTTCTTTAAACTTAGTTCAACTTGCCACTTTGTGACTTTTTACCACAGCCCAGTACTCATCGGCTCTCCCCTCGACTCACCGGCTGTGATGAACCAGTTGGCTTTCTTCGTAACTGGAGTCAAGGCCGGTACCACAGTAGCAGGAGTTTCCCTTGCTCCCGCTCATCAGCGTCGATACGCTGCGTGTACCGTTGACATCTGTGCAACACACTTGGGATATTGTCCTCAGTCTTACGATTCCCTCTGCAGAGGTTTCATGGGTCTGCATCGAAAAGGGCAAGGTCGTGTCTCTCCTTGTCAGCCTCTCGATATTCGCAGCCTTTCTCCTCCTCTTGAACTGCCGGGTCTGGATAGCTGTCTCGTTGTTCGGTCTGCCTTGCTCATACTGTGCACACTTGCTCCACCTTTTATCCCTGTGGGCAAGGGAAAGGGGTGCCAGGTGTGTGTGTGATTCTGATCAATTGTCTGACTTTGCTTGACCCTTGTTTTGGCACATGTCAGGTAAATGGCTCTGCTGTTAGTCCATTCTCTTGTGTCGTGCGAAAGGGTTTGTGTAGGAAAAGAGGGGGCCAGTGGCTTTGAATGTAGGTCCATGGTAGAACAGGAAAAAAGGTGGTGAAAGAAGGGGGATACCGCGTCTCACCTGTCAGTGTCCCACTCCCACAGGACCACCCCCATCCAGGTGATCCTCCCTCACTGGTCCACCCCCAGGAACTGGATCCAATAGCGATGCCCGTGTCCTGGCCACCTGGATGACAGATCCCTGGGGACTAGTTAGGGAGACACCTTCAGGTTTCTCACACCTTTTACCAGCAAGCACATTCTGTAAACACGCGTACTCCCCCCCCCCCCCTCCCGAATCCCCCCCAAGACAAACTGCAAATGGACACTAAATCACTTTGTTTCTGAAATCCAACTCTATAAAGCATGTACTCAAAGAGACATCCAGATTCGCCCAAAGCTAGACTGTAAATGCACTTGCCCAGTTAGGACAGTTGTCCAAAGCAACCATTTACTTCACGTTGCAACAAGGAGAATTCCCAATTAGCAAGAAGAAAAAGGGTGTTTGTCAGGATGTCTTACAAACAAGAAAGTCTTCTGATCAGAAACTCACAAGCTTGCAAGTTCTGTCTCTTCCACTACAACAGAAAACACAAATGCAATCAAGGTACACTTAGGGACTTTGCTAAAACAAAAGAACTGTGGCTGGTTTTTGACCCTCACCCTGGTGTCTCTTTATTAAAAAGGGGCTCCTCACCAAGGTGCACAGTTCCACCAAATATACTGAATGTCTTTTCAGTCTTTCTGTCCTCTGGTTTTTTGCCAGCCTATGGTTTTTCTTTCTTCCCATGGTTTTACGGCGGGTTTTTCTCTCGTTTCCCACTTGGGGACGGACCCCTGGCCCTTATCCCCATGCTGACTGTTCTCGTGTTTCCCGGCAAGGAACTTCTTAGCACTCGCTCCAGTTGGATATTTCCTGGATTTATCCCCACCTTGGGGACTGATTCGTCCCACACAAGCATGGGATCTCACTTCTCTCACCCCGCCTTGGGCCTGTGTTCTCATTATCCTGCCTTGGGGGCCTTGCTTTCCTCACCCCACCTCAGGGTCTCGTTTTGCTTTCCCCGCCTTGGGTTTTGTTTTGGTTACACCACCTAACAGTCTCATTTCACTTTCCTTGGCTTGGGGGTTTTGCTTCTCTCACCCCCGGATTGGGGTTTCACTTCTCTCACCCCCGCATTGGGTCTTGCTGCCCACACCCCACCTTGGGGTATTGCTTCTCACACCTCACCTTGGGGTCTTATTGGGCCTCATCTCCCTCCTTCCGGCTCCCCAGAGCCACAGCATACCCACATTTCCAGGCAGCACTCCTAAGGAGAGTTGGAGAGTTTGCCGGGCACAATGATGCTTTTGCGTCTGGTGTAGCTTGACCTCTTCCTCAAGCTGGCTTCCTGCAGGACTTCAGCAATGCCTTTTTGCTATGCCTCTTTTGGTCGCTGTTTGCTTCCCGGTCCAGTTCTGGTGCGCCCATCACGTGCATAGAGCATTCTGCGGCCTTCACAGCCGCACGAATCGCTGTGCTTGGTGCACACTACCGCTGTCCTTCCACACCTGCAGGGATGAGGTTCCCGGGCTTCTCCAGACAAGATATAGGCATGACCACAAGATAAAGAAAAAGAACATTCAGGAAGACCCCTTGATTAAATCAATAATTAACCTATCCTATAAAATACTAAAAGAGGACGAAACTAGGGTGCTAAACAAAAGTTTAAGCATTGCTCCAAGTACTGGAGTTAATCATATGGCAGCATATGTTGATCTAAGCAGTTTATGGAAGATGACACTAGAACAACACGAGAGAAGTCCCATTTAACAACAGCGGACTATAAAAATGTAGATCATTGTTATCATTAAAGGAAAAATCGGACAAGTCCACAATGAAACTTTTGGAACAATCGAATATTGAACAAGGGATAACAGCTTACTGAGAAAAATAAGTCTTACTTTAACAGTCTTACTTTAACACCTTAATTT
Organism: Ambystoma mexicanum; assembly: GCF_040938575.1. Classification (NCBI taxonomy): domain Eukaryota; kingdom Metazoa; phylum Chordata; class Amphibia; order Caudata; family Ambystomatidae; genus Ambystoma; species Ambystoma mexicanum. The sequence continues at coordinate 267,262,042 of NC_090936.1, read as the reverse complement.
CCAACAGGCAAATCTGATGCACATTTTTTGATCTGGACATGAAGGAAATTTATGAACATAAAAGCAAACGTATGATCAAAAAGAAGAGGTATCATCAAAATCTAACATAAGGAACAATTGGCCCTATGCGATTTGGAAAACAATAAAACTATTGTTATTAGACAAGGGGGCAATATTGTTGTGATAAATACAACTGACTATGTGCAAAGAGCAACAGAACATCTAAACACACCAGGATGGTATATACAAATTGTTTTTTTCTCTTTAACTTTAGAGTTTATTTCTGGTTTAGGATGGAATATAGAATACAGATGAACGTATAGCTCCATGAGAATGTGTTGTAACTGTTAAACAAAAGAAATGGCTCTGAAGAAGCACTAAGCAGTAAACAATCTGAGAATGTGCAAACACGTGTTAGCCAGAGTTACTGAGGAAGTTCTGTAAGCCAGAGAACTATTAGGTTCAAAAGTGTTCGTTTGCTGCCCATCATTTATCAATGTGTTAATATTCAGAAAGATTTGTACACATGGAATATATATGTTGATAAATCTGAATTGGACAGAGATATTGATGAGTTGTTAAAGTCAGTGTATTACTCTATAGATCTCAAAACAAAATGTGCATTTTAACTCGCATACAGCCAGCAAAGATATTGGGATATTAGGACAAGGGAGTATAACATATCCCTTTCTAAGGATTTACTGTTCTCTAAAGGGGTTATGGGGGGACCCCAAAGGGATCCTGCTTGCCTGTCCCCTAGGGGGTGTTGGGTCCGCTAAGCTTACATCCTTAGTCCCAAAGGGTTTGGGGTCCCCTTTGGAGAGAGGGGACAAATTTGCTGGATTCGTCACAAGACCTGAACAAAATAACATGTTCTCAAATTAAATTCCAAATAAGCTGCTTTCCAAACAGTTAAGAAGGATTTTCAGAATCCAGGTTCACAGAGGACAGCAAATCAACATCAAGCTGGGTTGATAGACTCCGGTGGTTCCTAACAGATCTACTGGAGATTACAAGCTTTCCCTGGTTCTGGCCACCTCTGCTCCATTCACCTCTTTATAAGCTCCCTCCTTGTTGCTTTGTCACCAGCTTCTTCCTTAGCCTCCCTCCAATGCTTGCCTAGGATCAGTTGGACCCTCTTGTATCCTCCCAAAATCGGTTGTATACCTGGCTTTCTGTAAAGCCTCTTTCCAAAATACAGCTCTCCCAGCACCCCCGCTCTGCCACAGTATCTTCCCAAGATCTTAACTGGCTCACTTTCCAACTCTTTCAACATTATAAGCTCCTTGTACTCTTTCTCTCGCTCGCCATCTCAAAAACGCTGTACCGTCAGATCTGTGCTTCCCCTTCTATTTCTCTTATCAGTTTCTGTATGAACTCTTTATTTCTCTTCAAGTTCCTTCATTTTCCTCAACCACAATATCCTTATTATTTACTTGTACTCTTAAGTCTCTGTCTCTCCATCACACAAGATCCCCACCTTCATCCTGCCTTTACTTGATCTCTAACGATTTCAGGCTTTATCTTGCATTTATTCTCTACAACCCCGTCAATGTCTTCCCAACCCACCTCCCCCTAAGATATCTCCTACCGCCTCCACCAAATGTTCAATCTCCTCCAATGACTCTCCAACCTCCTCGAACAACCTTTAGTCTCCTCCACTCCATCTCTCTGACCTGCCTCCTAACACACCTGCACTGCCTCAGATTATATTGACACCTCTCCCACCACTTCCAATACACCTTCCATCTCCACCTCTTTGCTCCCACCACTGTCCACCAGCACTGTCTCCGCCTTTGGCCTTCCAGCTCCTCCCCTCCCATCAGCACTAGACTCCTCTGGTACCCATCCCTTCAGCTCTCCCGAAACTACTCCATCCTACTCCAGATGACATGCTCCTTCTCCCCAATTCCCACAATGACTGACTGAGTTTACATAGCGCCTTCATCCCTCCTTCCAGCCTTTCTTTGGGGTAAGGGATCTCTGGTCTGCAGACTTTTTGGGGAATGATGGTTCTCTAGACCTTGGTGGGTCTCCAGTGGTTGCTCGACTGCAGCTTATGAACTACTGTCTGTTATGTTGGAGTTCCCAACTCACACTTCGGGTCGCGGGTATAGACACTGTGCAGTATGTCCCTCCTCTGGTGGTAGCTTCCAGGTCTGAAGTGAGACTGGTTGCCTGCCTCCCAGATTCCTCGGCCTGGCTCATGTCCCTTTCATTTTTTTATTGCAGGAGTATGTGGATTTTGCAGAGTGGAGAGCAGAGCATGCATTACCTGGCAGCTACGCAGGACCTCTGCTCCACCGTATCCTCAAAGGTGCCCCCTTATTTGCCCTGTTGGATTTAAACAGACCTATATTGTGGTTGGAAGTATATTTGGGTGATCCTTTAAAAGGCCTTGCACCCATTTTGGCCATAGTGGAAGGTTCGATCCACGAGTACCCCAATTGTTTTAGGGCGTCTTCCAAGGTGCCTGTCTGGGCAGTGAGTAGGGCTTGAGAGGTTAGAAGTTGACGCTTCTGGTTCAGGTCCCAGGGAAATTATGAGAGCAGTAGTTTCTATGTAAATGGCACCAGCTATGCGACAAGGCTGTAGTAGGCTATGCCTTGGACCACTAGCCTTAAGCTTAGGGGATGACACAGTCGCTGCTTTGCTGGCTCTTAAAGCCAAGTGTTAGAAAAGATTTTCTTTTTTTGCACCATCCCCCCACTCCCACCCACCACAGATTGCACGGGATACCATTTCATAATGCTTGTTTTGAACCCTGTCCTGAATATTTGGAGGCAAGTACATCCATCTGCTTTACTTTTCTTCCCTATTTGCTCATTCCTATGGGAAAACCGACTAGTCCCCAAGACTATGAGTACGAGAGAGTAAGGTCTCTCTTCGTGAATTCTTGTATTGTTACAATTCCACACATCAGTTTACAGAAGGGGTGCATAACTTGTTTCCCTGGAGGGCCAAATGCACCAGAGAAGTCCCATACAGTGGATCGAACTATCTTTCGGAACGGACGGGTGGATGCATCTGGGCATGAATTTGAGTTTTTAAAACTGGGTTTTAAGGTCTACTTTAGTGCAACACGTAAAACATAGCCTTTTAATCTCATTGCCACATTGATTTATTTGTATTATGGGACTGAAATCATTTTTTTAAAAGTAGAAGTAAAACTATATGTATCATGACGCAAAGACAAAAACTGGACCAGTGATGCTTCAGACATGACAGACTTAGTGACTGACTGGATGCCAAGCAACACTTCATCATTAAACGAATTTATTTATCATTAAATTTGTGTTACGCACCTAACTCCCAGGCAACTGGGCGCATAATGTGACTTGGCGGGCCATAAATAATGTCCTGAAGGGTCGCATTTGGCCCTCAGGCCGCATGTTGTGCACCGCTGCCTTAGAGTGAAGTTGAGATACACTGCATCATTCTATCTTTTTTACGCAATGGATTTTCGAAAAGCTTTACAATGAGCCTGAGACAAGCTGCTGCCCATTTCTGTGACCTTTTACTCGTGCAATTTTACATTAACTGTAAATTGCTACTGAAGGAGGCTGGGACTGTCTAGTCCCAAGCCAAATACCTGGTGCCTGCAAATCCGTTGCTGGGCAGATCTTGTGGCCAGTGGCTATTTTTTCACACAACACAGACAGATATTTTTGAGTTAGTTAATATAAGCGTCTTAGCTAGGTTCTCCATTATTATATTACCCTTTTAGGGTGCATCAAGATTACAAGACCATTTTTTAATTTTGGTTTGAATTTTATAAAACACACGAGAAGGAAGGATTAAAAATACTATTGACTTCCTACTGTGTGTGACTGTTTTTAGTTGTGAGGAAAGTAGTGAGTGAAGGGTTTGTCTCTTTCTATCCCTCTAACCTAGACAGGTGGCCCATCAGCTCGGACTAGGGACACTGTACTCAACTGAGGGAGAGTTAGTCTCTTTTGCATGGGGATATTCATTAAGTTATAGGCTACTGTAGATGTAGAAGCTATGAATAACTAACAAAAAAATGTCTGTCTGTGTTGTGTGAAAAGGTACTCAGCATCAGGCAGATTCTGCAGCTCTTAGGCTTTCATGATATGTAGCCAGTGGCTATCCAGGATTGGATATTAATGCCAGTTTGAATAGTGAAGATCCTTACCATAGGTGGGCTAGCTCCCAGCCTGAATCTTGGATAAAAGGAGGGCTGCTGCCACTTTTCACCAGATCATTGTTGGAGCCAAGACTTCTCTGAAGAAGTGCAGCCCACCAACAACCGGAGGACGATGCCTTCAGCCGACCAGCATCGGCTCCAGGGTAGTGCCGGTGAAAACCTGTTCCTCTGTCCTGATCTCGATAAGGCCTTTCTTGGTGCTTCGACCCGTGAGAACAACCAGTCTCAATCCCTGATCAAGGAACTGTGCCTGCTGAGCCTTCGGATGTGTCCCTGGAACAAACTGTGGACTGATCAGCTCTCTCCTGGACCACCTCTGTGCAGTAGTTTATGTTCAAAGCATAGCATTAGCTTGTGCCACAAGTCGCCTCCTTCGATATTTTCATCTGTCGCATACCAAGTTAAGCTGTGTTGGGCCTGCTCCTGTGTTCACGGCTGGAAGATTGCCCGTTGCCGCCTGACCATGGTGACCACTGTTGAATCTCATCTTCATGTACTAGAGGTGTTCTGTGACATCTGTCCCACGGAGGTCTTCCCCTTTCTGCGTTTTGATGTTCTACTGGAGGCTGTCTGGAACCAATTCGTAAGCACTGCGACTGACCGCAACCAACTCTAGTGACCAAAAGTAACCTCTAAAGTCTAGACATCTAGACGGCCCTTGTGAAAGGAACTAAGACAGAAGAAGCCTGAAACAGATTTGGAACCTCCACGAGTGGTCTCCAGAGAAAAGTCTACATACCTGCTGTTGTTCCCCCACCTGTCTCCCATATGGAATACCTTTGTATTTTCACGGGGGATTGATTGTTCTGCATGGTTTACAAAAGGTGGAGAGGAGTCGGGGCCAGAGTCATGAGCGAACGTGCTGGTATCAGGCACACGGACCGCTCCTCATGTTTCCCTCATATCGAGCCGAACACGGCGCACGCTAGGACCCGGGTGAGCAGGAGGGTTCCAAGCTTCCCAGCATTCGAGGGCTGCTCCAAGCACTCGCGCAGTGTCAAATTGACTTCGATTAGAGCGCAGTACAGAGAAAAAAAAGAGATCAAAGCGATCACTGAAAAAAATACTATTTTGGAAAGGTGTTCATTTCGCTCGCACCATACGGAAGGCACAGCGTTTGTCAACAAGCAGCGACTCTGCAGAGGGCCATATTTTTTTAAAGCTGACAGTACGGACGTTGGCCTTGCAAACCACAGGTACCAATGGCTCAATATGGAGATCAAAGTGGATCCCAGTCCACAACCCCAGAGTGGAGTGAGGAAGAATGGGAGGAGGAGCCCATGCAGCAAGAGACTGAGTTGTCCCTCAGTTTTAAAAAGGTGTTGGGAGACTCCTTATAACAGGCAGTCTTCACAAGGGGTACAACCCATAACACAGACTACATATGCTGGAGGCATTGACGGCATATCAAAGAGAGCAACTAGCCCCAAGAAAAAAAGACGGGCTCTCAGCCCTGGAGAAGGTGGACACCCCGAAGGGGTTGAGCAAAAGGGGTGCAAAGCTCGGAAGAGGAGAGACTCTTTGACCCCCCAAGCGATGTACAGAGGGCTAACACAGACCCCCAGGGAGAAGACGACCCTGTTGCCAGACTAAAGAATGCCTTCCTGGCAAAAAAGGCAGAACGCCATGACAGACCCCTTACCCCAGGGGTGAATAATTCAGAGGACATGGACGAGGGCTATTCGCCAGATGACGAATGAGGTGAGGATGACAATAACATCAAGGAACCCAGCGAGGAGAGCACCGTCCCGGATGAAGAGGACAAGGGTGTAAAGTCCTAACCCTAACCTGACCTTTGGTGGTGGAAACTGGGTCAAGGATTCCTCTCTAGGTCTTAACTAATAGTTGAGATTGAGTTGCGTACTTACCTGAACTTTATCTAACTTTCCGACTGCTATTAATCATAACCACTTATATTTCAAATCTCTATATGAACCTACCTTCAGAGTTAAAGCACTAGGACAGGTCTTCTGTGATTATCAAAGAGTTCTTTCTATTTCTATGCTTATCATATGACTGCTTACCTGTGTTCCACTGGACACTGAATCCAATGCTTTTCTATTTCTCATAATGGTGAATGTATATATCTGTTTTGTAAGGGTTTTGTATGACAATATTTACCTAGATGTTTTATCTGGTTAGCCAAGTCCTAATATAAAGGCCTAATAAATCATTGTATTTTTATACTGACCTGTCTATTTGGAATTACTGGTTTAGCTCTGTGCAGACACATCGTAGCCCTAGACCACTCATACCCTTCCCGAGACTAAGCCTTGCCGCTCTGCTACACTACCTCGATTGGGTATGGCTAACGCTCAGTATCTTCCCTGTTCACCATATTAGGTGGGCCTCCCAAAATTCTCCCCCCAGGGCTGTTTTTGGAAATTCATCTCAACACCAAGCAGGTCATTCTTCTACAGTATCTATACCAGTGGTTCCCGTTTGAAGATTTCTAATAGCAGCTTGCCTGGCCCTGGTCCTTTACATGATTTTTGCAATACAAATTCAACTATATCACTTTGTAAATATTCAAATTTTGTTTTCATGTTCAAATGCTGCAATATACTCTTGTTCATTACAGATCTTACTAGCTTTGTGTAAGTTGCTAAAATGATAGAACCATTACCTTTCTGAAAAACAATTTGGTGACTGAATTATTGTATGTGTAACCATTTGTCACTAAGCAGCAGAAATCCTGCTGGATCTTTTAATCAATTACAATTTGGAAAGCATTCATGTATCCTACGATGAAAAATAATAGTACTAGTTTTATCAGCTACCTGTTTTAACTAAATGGCAAAAGAAGAGGTAAAGTATATACACAAAGGGAACTGAATGCCATTTGCTCATTCTATGGCACTACATAAAAGCTCTTAATCCCGGATAGTCTGGGATGGTGAACTTCAATGGGTGCCTACAAGAGAACACTACCCAGGTATGTGAAGGTGCTCACTAGGCACCAGCAAGAGATTTGTGGCATACTAAAGTTGCAATTATCCATATTAAATTGTCTCCTGGAACAGATGGATGTTTATTTCATTGGAGTGATTTTTAGAAATCTAGTTTCGCTTGCAAATGTATGTTGTATTCATTTGGTCGTTTTTTTTCAACTGGAGGTTAATCATAAGATTTGATATGAACTGTTAGAGGACCCTTCCTATATTTGGTTGATGAGACGAAGTTTAGCACCATTTGTAACATCTCCCTTACTTACCTCTGTAATAAAACAGGCACAGATCGGAAAGCACAAACCAACGCTTCTTCCACAACTTCATCCCCGAGCCATCCTGCAACAAGCCAAAACATCCAAGTTAGCAACCAAAGAAAGAAATGCATGTATGCATATTTCTATTTAGCACCAGCTGTAAACATGTGCAGGCCAACTACAGAACCTTAAACTGATAATTTCAAGTAGCATCTGTGTTACCTTAGAAACATCCAACATGGAAAAGCTGTTATTTCTATTCCAAGATTAAATAAGTTAACACAAGTCAACATTTATAGGAACATGAAAAACTGAAGTTCAATACATCCACATAAATAATGGGCTTCTCAGGTTCCTTAAGTGAAATCATGTACTGATCTGACCTTTTGTAAAACTAGAGTGAGTGACGGGGGTTATGTTTGCACCATGGTTCCACAAACGTCAAGAATATGTAAAGAAGGGGGCGAAATATCAAACAATGCTACAGATACAAGCTGCACATAATCAGCTGAGTTAAACTACAGTATGCACAAAATCATGCATAGCACTGTACCAAAATAGCTACAAAAGCTCATCACACAAACCCCTTAGAAGATGATAGCCAGAGCAACCAAATAACCGTTCAACTCATCTCAAGAATAACATTACTTTGGGGGCGAGTGGACTGGAGGTTTAGAGGTCCTGGCATCCTGGAGATTCAGAATGCTCTCTCAGCCCAACTAAACAAAGATGAGACCTAACTGTGGAACGTACCTCTGCCTCCCTTGTTAATAGTTTTGAAAAGCTGTATCAGCAAATGGATGCTGCTGGAGGTTTACAAACTTTATACATTATAAAATATTTCCTGTTTTGAATGGATAATATTTAATTACGACTTCATTCAGGGTCTATGATAGTACTGATGCTGTATCAACAATCATGTTTAATCTCATTATTGAAATGCATTATGGAGGGTTCTCCTCAAATTGCCTGGTTTTACTGTGGACGAGGCCAATGAAATGGTGCCTACTACTAGATGCCAGCTCTGCCACTACACACACTCACCGTTAAGATCCCCATTGTATGACAAGCTAGATCTAGGACATACAGGATATTTTGAGCATGCACTACATGTCTCTGCACTGCGGTCCACTCTAGAAAGCATGGGGCTTCACATGGAAGTGAAGCATGATTTGCCAGACATTGGATGACTGTAAAAAGTATGGGACCTGGCCATTTTTGAATTTATCAAAACCTAGGAATTGAGAACATATCAGGACAGCACTTTCTTGGGCCTTTCCAACGCACAACTCCAATAGGGAAGACCACAAGGGCTGGGCAAACAAAACATGGGCAGATTTCTTTATTTATTTTTTTAACATGACCAGAAGCAGAGGGAGAATAGTGTCATAACAACTGGTTTGATAACATTCTGAAACGGAGATACTAGTTGCCCTGTGCCTATCTGTATGCTGGACGAGAAACATGCACCCAAACTCTTGACTTTTGCGTCATTCTTATTGCCCCACGCCCCCAGCCCCAAAGTCACAATAGCCTCTTGAAAATAATGTTTTTATTTGACTACGCATTTCTTCAGTGTGTGGTTACATAACTCCTGTTGAAAGGAATTGGGGTGATGGGAAGCAACATGAAAATTAACAGATACATGTATACCACCATGCTATGATACACTTTGGCATCCCTCATGGGTAAATCACTGCATGGCTGCAGCTGCGCCAAGAAGAATGCAGCTTAGCTGATATAAGGGCATCAGCATTCACTGGCAATATGGCTCTGGCTGTGTCTCCAGTTGATGGTGAACTCCAAAATGTTATTTCTGATGCAGTGAACCACTTGGAACTGGGAACCCCACTACCTGAAGGAAAAGGAGAGCAAATACTGACCAGCCCCGTCTTTAATCACAACGCAATTAAGATTTGGCAAGCAGAATATACAAGCTGCTCCTGGTTATTGAGCCTCATCCATTGCAAGAGCTACTTTTAGGCAATAGCAGAAAGTACACAGTAATCTGAAAATCTAACTTCCATATGAGATGCAAACTATACAAGTTTGTCAATTACGTACAACCCATAATGCTTTAAATGTCTTCTTGATGTGTCCTAAAACTCCTTTGTACAAATTCCCAAGCACACAGAGCTAATGTCACATGTGCACGTTTTTAGGGTACAACTTGGCCTGTTGAGTCAAAAGTAGATTCTGGAAGGAGTCCATGTGAAGTCATAGGCTCCGAGCAATTCCAGACTCAATCTGTTTTCTCCTCAGCATTTGGAGGAACAGGTCAAGACTCTGCTCTTTTTCGGTAGCCTTTCCCATAATCCTCTCCAAACCCGAGCAGTACCTCTTGGATCACACAAGCCCTGAAGCAGAAATACTGCTGCAAATGTTGCACAAAAATGACCTCATTACACAACTTAGAACAAGGTGGTGCATGAGGTTAGACCCACAAAGTATTTCCATCCGGTCGGATGGGTTCCCTGCTTTCGAGTGAACCACAAAATTAGATACCGTAACCAAGATAATCTGGTACTCCTATTATAAACGTTTCCCCTATATTAACTAGTCACAAAAATGTACACCATAAGCATACAGCAATTTCCGTGTAGGATTTTATGGTAGAGCCTGTGGTATCATTGGACTGGTGTCCTTTAAATTGCTTACTTGGTCCTTACATCTACCCAGGTGCTTAAGGTAGTATCATTACAGTGCCCCCAGGCTTTGATACACAAGTTTGCTGACATCATTTGAATTTAGTGGTGCCCACCCACCTCCTCCCCTTCTGCATTTCCTTTACTAGTATGTAAGGTGAAACACAGCTTCGAAAGGCTTTGGCCAGTTCTGGTACTGATAGCTCTGATATTGACAACCAACAACCTCCATCCACTTCAGGCACATGTTTCACAGACAAAGGAAGATGGGTAAGAGGAAATAATGACAGACTGTAGATGACTACCAGGCTTCAAGAGAAGACAACTTAGTCATTAACATAACCAATAGAGTCTTAAACTGTAATGAGACAAAGACCGTACAGAAAGGACTTTGCTTCGTCCCCACTTTTGGTACTGATATATTCCACACCGAGATTGAGTTATTCCGCTTTATCAGGAAACTCAAACTTAAGGCATTTTTTCAATGAAAGCCTGGATACCGATGAGCAAATTGAGTTAGACTCTGAGGAGGAGATATACAAGTTTAGCGCCAAAAGTCACTTTATGCTGCCAATATCTGTACCTTCGATTGAAGTATTTCATCAACAGGTTTTGAAGGATTTAGCTAAACTTTTTTTTCGGAGACTGATGCTGGAAATGCATTGGAGGGATATGGCCTCCCTGTGCTTATACTAAATTCCCTTATCAGCAGTGTTCTGTGTTATTTTCTGCACAGGAGTCCAGATGGCAGTACAGCTCTTCCTCTTTTGTTCGTGGTGAACAGAGACCATCGAGATACACCTATGGCACCCATGGGTGGGGGCACCCCCTGTAACCCTAATGTATGACTTGTGTGTTGCCCTCAGAGTAGGGTATGGGCTGATGGCAGCTTCATGCTGATGTGACAGGAGCTCCAAGTATCCTACATTTTGGGATACCCAGAGCCTGCCATATGAATCAGTGGATTCCTGATAGAAGGCAAGATGGTCCCTGGGGCCATGTGGTTTCTATTGCCCTTTACCTTGTTTTCCCATAGTCCAGGGAAGTCCTGAGTCTGTCCCTTCCCCTGACCGTGGAGAAGTACATGCCAGACTGGCTGGAGCCTTCCCAGTGACTGTATGTTGTGGGTACACCCTTAGGGTGGGACCTGTGTGAATCGAGTGTGCGACCAATATGCATTCTATGTTATGGGTGTCTAGTTTCTGTGTGTGTTAAACAATGAATAAGACAGCCCTGCCTGAAACAGACATGTGTTAAAAGGCTGGGTGCTTACCCCAATCCACATCCCTTGTTATGGGTGTCTGGGTGGAAATGAATGGCCTGAATGCCTGTGAGCCCAATTGGTTGCCTGCCTGCATGAATGCCCTTCTGTCTCATCGGCTCACTGAGCCCGGCCCAGCCAGAGTGGATGAGGGACATATGTGTATATCTGGGGACCTCTCACTTCCCAATTTGTTCAGTAGCTGAAGTCGAAACTTGAAACTCATCCTTGACGCCCAGCTGGAGGAGACGATTGCGGCTGCATTTCCTTTGATGCAATCCAAGAGCTGTCGAGTCTGTCGAGGACTGATCCAAGAGAGGATCTGGGCCGGGAGACCTCTCCCCAAGCTATGCGGGACCATCGTGCAAACATTTCTGCTCTTCATCGAAGCACCCAGGAAGTCAGTTCTGCAAGTCGGACGTCCGGAGAACGGGTCCACCGAGAATCCAGAAGAGAGTGCCTAGACATCGAGGGATGCAGTCCGTTGGTGTAGGCCGGGAGTCGGAAGATTTCCGGGACCGCTGGAAACCAAGTCGAATCGTGTTGCACAGAAGCAGGGACACATTGACACTGTGCTGCTTGACGTCCGGAGCCAAGGCTCCAGCTTGCCTAAAGAACATTTGAAAGAGGGCTCCCTTGCCATCACAGTCAACCACTTTGTCCTGCTGAAGAAAGTCAAGGTGGCTGGCCGCCGAGGAAAGTCAGCTGGTGGGTTTGCCGCCACCAGATGCTGACAAAGACATACCAAGGACACCTATGGAATGAAGATCTGAGGTCCAGCCTGTGGTCGAGTCCTGATCGTCAAAGCTATCCCGAGGTATGTGCTGTGACTGCAGCACTGATAGGCCAAAGGCCCGCCAAACGTGACCCCCGATGTCCCCCCTGCATCCATCACTGCCGAAGGCCTTTCAAGTCCAGAGAGCCTTATTTACGGCACTGAACATTTTGCATCGAGGCCTACTGCACGCCTCACCTTCCCAGGACTTCCACTATCGAGGAAATGATCGATCGAAGTGCACTGCGAAGGTCGAAGCTGCTTTATCACTGCAAGTGTTCCACTTTTCTTCAAGGATCTCAACACCCAATGGCCCCTTCAAAGGGGGTCCATCCTCGAAGGATACCGTCGAAGAAACTCTTCCACTTCAGGTACATTGGGGTGGTTGAACATTTTAACCAAGAAGCAAGACTTATTATGCATTTATGTACTGGCCTTGTTATTTCTTTTATTACAGGTTGCCCAGGTGGGGGGATCCTCATTCAGAATTGTGCCTCTATATCCAAAGAAAGCATTCTGCCATTGCTTAACCTTAACCTGCCTTCCTTCCCTATTGTCTATGCTGATACACCATACCAAATTATTTGTATGCTCTATTATAACTGCCAACAGTTGATGAATTTAAAGGAATCTAAAGTCTAAGTGTGGTACCACATATGATTGTATAGATTTGTCATGATAGCATTACCAGGTACCCAGTGTGCTATTGAGAGAGAGAAATAGAGAGAGAGAAATAGAGAGAGAGAAATAGAGAGAGAGAAAGGGAGGGAGAGAAAGGGAGGGAGAGAAAGGGAGGGAGAGAGAGAGAAATAGAGAGAGGGAGAAATAGAGAGAGAAAGAGAAAGAGAGAAATAATCAACTTTCTTTGTAAAGAGGATGTGGAACTACTAACAGGTTCCATTATGCTCTACGAAAGTAAAAGTTCACATATGGAGAATGTGGAAGATGTAAATGTATCATAAATAATTCTATGTCACGACAGGAGTTGAGCATTATGCTTTACTTTCTTTATTGCTGCAACATCAGCACTTTAAAAGATCTGAACAGTAAACTGGGCATTTAAAGTTTTTTATACTCCAGCACTCTGCGAGGAAAAAATAAATTAAAGTTTAAAGTTCAAGAAATCTTCCCATAGTTACTACGAGCCCCATGATCGTCTGGGCTCTGGTAGTCCTGGGCTCCTTCCCTTTCCACCTATCAGCAGCTTGTGTGAGGTATAAGGGTCTCTGTCCTTAGGTCCCTTCCTCTTTCATTTTGTTGCCTCGAAAGATCTTAATTACTGGGCAATTAACATAAGCACTCAGATAGCTTGCATGATGTTTGTATTTCATTGAATATACTTTAGGTTAAATTTCCTGAAACGTTGTGCCTTCAGCGCTTGATTTGTGTGTAATGTATTGTGCAGGGATACTGTGAATGATAGAACTGCGACAGCTTATGTCGCAGCAAGCGTTTTATGAGGAAACATTAGACGCGCACATGCAAGAGAATACCTTTATATTTTCACGGGGGATTGATTGTTCTGCATGGTTTATAAAAGGTGGAGAGGAGTCGGGGCCAGAGTCATGAGCGAACGTGCTGGTATCAGGCACACGGCCCGCTCCTCATGTTTCCCTCATATCGAGCCGAACACGGCGCATGCTAGGACCCGGGTGAGCAGGAGGGTTCCAAGCTTCCCAGCATTCGGCGGGCTGCTCCAAGCACTCGCGCAGTGTCAAATTGACTTCGATTAGAGCGCAGTACAGAGAAAAAAAAGAGATCAAAGCGATCACTGAAAAAAATACTATTTTCGAAAGGTGTTCATTTCGCTCGCACCATACGGAAGGCACAGCGTTTGTCAACAAGCAGCAACTCTGCAGAGAGCCATATTTTTTTTAAAGCCGACAGTACGGACGTTGGCCTTGCAAACCACAGGTACCAATGGCTCAATATGGGGATCAAAGAGGATCCCAGTCCACAACCCCAGAGTGGAGTGAGGAAGAATGGGAGGAGGAGCCCATGCAGCAAGAGACTGAGTTGTCCCTCAGTTTTAAAAAGGTGTTGGGAGACTCCTTATAACAGGCACTCTCGCAAAGGGTACAACCCATAACACAGACTACATATGCTGGAGGCATTGATGGCATATCAAAGAGAGCAACTAGCCCCAAGAAAAAAAGACGGGCTCTCAGCCCTGGAGAAGGTACGTCAGGTGGACACCCCGAAGGGGTTGAGCAAAAGGGGTGCAAAGCTCGGAAGAGGAGAGACTCTTTGACCCCCCCCCCACAAGCGATGTACAGAGGGCTAACACAGACCCCCAGGGAGAAGACAACCCTGTTGCCAAACTAAACAAGGCCTTCCTGGCAAAAAAGGCAGAACGCCATGACAGACCCCTTATCCCAGGGGTGAATAATTCAGAGGACATGGACGAGGGCTATTCGCCAGATGACGAATGAGGTGAGAACGACGATAACATCAAGGAACCCAGCGAGGAGAGCACCGTCCCGGATGAAGAGGACAATACATGGGACATGTTCGATCCCAAAGCCATTAGACGCTCCAAATCATCGGAATGGGTGCCTTCACCTATGGCGCAACACATCAGGAAGCCACTAGACAGAGAGGTGCGCTCTGGGATGAGGTCAGAGTGCCCGCAGCCAGAGTTGCAAGGTAAGTTGGCAGAGACCCCAGATCTTTACCCTAAGATGGTCACCTTTGTGACCAAGACGGCAAGAGACATTAGAAAGGGCATAGAACGAGCCTGGAGGGGGTGCCAACATAAGGTACTGGACCTGGCCGGACCCTTAGTAAAAATAATGGACTTTGTGGAGAAGGCCAAAGATACATGAACACCAGCGGATGCCCAGGTTCTGGGTAACTGGGCACAGCGGGCAGTATGCCTCCTTGGCAATGCCAACTGCGCCCTCTCCTTGGAGAGAAGGATAGGTGTGTTGCTGAAGAAGATAGATGGGAAACTCAGTGATCTGGCCTCCTATGAGGCAGCAGAAGGTACCAAAGGACTGCTGTTTGGAGAAGCATTAGCGAAAGAAATGTCACTATTTGTCAGCACATATTCGGCATTAGAGAAGGCACAGAGCTCCATTAGGAAGATATTTTCCAGAAGAATTTTTGCCAAAACCGGACGCCACCGGGATCGGTTTTCCGGTCGCTACAACTTCCAACGCAGACCCCAGGGGCTGCGAGCCCAGTATTGGGAAGGAAAGCAGCAGGATACCTTCTTCCCGACAAGAGTAAGATTCCCAAGAGGTCATAGAGGGAGAGGTTCCTATCAACAGCCAAGTGCCAATGGCGGTAAGTGCGGAAGGCGAACAGGTAGTATGGAGAACCCTCCCCTTTTTTAGCAAATGGCGAGCTTTATCCAGCGATGCTTGGGTGCTCCAAGCAGTGGCAGGCCTCTAGTTAGAGTTTGTAGGCAATCTCATACAGAGGTTAGAACCTCACCCAATACACATGCCACAAGAAGAGACGTCCCTTTTGCAGAGCAAACTGCTAAAGCTGGTAGACAAAAACGCGATAGAGCGCTATACGCAAAGGGGAGCGGGATTACTCAGATATATGTTCCTGGTTCACAGGGGGGAGAAGATAAGACCAGTCATCAATCTGAAGAGCTTAAATGAATGGCTCACATACAACCATTTCTAGATGGAGGGCATACACCTGCTCCGAGACTGCTTACGTACGGTTGCCAGTGATAGGGTCGAAAACAAAAGGATGGAATGCCTTTTGATCGACAGTCAAAGGATCGAAAAAAAGGGTCGAATTTTTTTTTTATAGGGGGGGGGTTTCACCCCCCTACCCCCCATTTTCTTTAATACATTTTTTTACTAACCCAAACTAAAAAATATATATATATATATATATATATATATATAAAAAATTAAAAAAAGAAAAAAAATTGACCCTTTTTTTCGATCCTTTTGCATTCAAGCAAAAGGTCATTCGGTTCTATTTTTTTGATCGTTTGACTGGACACTCTTACGTACAGGAGATTGGCTAGCTTGGCTAGATCAAGGACGCATATCTCATGATAGCGAAAGCATATCGCAGATATTTTCGATTCCGGTGGAACGGAGAGGTTTGGCGCTTCACGTGTCTCCCATTTGGCCTGGAATCCACGCCTTGGGCTTTTACCAAGCTGATGAGACCCGCAGCCAGAGCCATAAAAGAGTGAGATACAAATTATCGTTTACTTCGACGACATTCTCGTGTTGGGCCCAAACAAGATAAAGCTCAGCAAGAATTTTTGTTGGGTTTTCAACCTATTATCTTCGCTGGGATTCTTAGTCAACCTAGACAAGTCTCTGCTTCAACCATTCAGAGGATAGAGTTCTTGGGATTCACGATAGACACTGTGAAAGCGACTCTCCAACTCCCGGGTTACAAGGTGAGAGCGATCAAGAAAGAACAGTTATAGCAAAGAAGACTACTTTGCTTTGGAGTCTTGCCAGGATAGTTGGACTGCTTGCAGCCTCAATCCAGGCAATTGTTCCTGCCTGGACCGCTCCATTATAGAGCGCTTCAGAGTCTCAAAATCAGACACTTACAAGGAGGTGTTGTTTATCATCAATTAGTGACTCTAGATCACGAGGCACTCACAGAACTGCATTGGTGGCTGCAGAATATGGAAGCCTGGAACGGCAGAGCGATTTTCAGCAACATTCCAGACTTAGTGACAGAGTCAGACGCAAGCAGATCAGGCTGGGGAGCTAGATGCGATCAAGCAGAGACAGGAGGGAAATGGTCAGAAGAACTGAAATTGCACATAAACGGTCTCCAACTCCTAGCAGGTTGTTTCGCAGTGCAGGCTTTGACCAAGGACAAAGTCAGGTGTTGTGTCCTACTCATGATGGACAACATTTCAGCCATATGCTACATAAACAAGCTAGGAGGGACCAAATCCAGAATGCTAGCAGAGCTAGCGAAGGATTTCTGGTACTATTGCCTCCAACACCAAATAGCAGTGGCAGCAGAGTTCCTACCAGGGACACAGAACAGTGTAGCAGACTGGAATTCATGGTATGCTGTAGATTCAAGCGAAAGGAAACTACATGCCCAGATATTCAGGTAATTACAGGTCACCTGGGGTCCCCTAGACAATGATCGATTTGCATCCAGACTGAACGCGCAGACGTGCAAATACTTCAGTTGGAGGATAGACCCGGGAGCAGCGGGCACGGATGCATTTCTACACCCGTGGAACGGGGCGGTGCATTATGACTTCCCGCCGATCATCATGCTAGCGAAAGGCCGCAGAGAAGAGGCGGAGCTTGTTATGATACTACCATTTTGGAAGTCCCAGGCCTGGTTTCATTTCCATGGAACTTTCTTCGGAAGCTAGCGACTTTGCTATGTTTAGCAGCTTGCCGAAGGGTGTCTGACGTCAAAGCCCTAGAGATTGATAGGAAAATATTTTACCATGAAGGGGTAGCTTTTAACATAGCGAAGAGAACAAAGTGATTCTAGAATCATTTCCTACCCTTACTCCGCAGAGAATAAGAAAATATTCATAGCACAATGCGTTAAAAATTATGAGAAGGCGACAGCTCACCTTAGACCACATGGTGTAACGCAACAGGTCATGCAATGGGCTGGGATAGACTTGTCCTTGTTTGGTGCACATTCTGCTAGAGGAGAGATGGCCTCCAGGGATTTCGCTGCAGGTATCTCGTTACAAGACATAATGAAATCAGCAGATTGGTCTTCCGAGTCAACTTTCAAGACATTTTATTTCAAACCTGTATCAGATATAACTAACAGGGTTTACCGTTTGGACTAAAAGTGCATGGAGCAGCAAAGAAATAGGAAGGGCCCTAAAGACAGAGACCATTCTACCTCACTCAGGCTCCGGATAGGTGGAAAGCAAAGGAGCCCAGGACTACCAGAGGATCATTGGGCTCGTAGTAGCTATGGGAAGCTTTCTTGAACTTTAAACTTTGATTTTCTCCTCGGAGAGTGTTGGAGTAAAAAAAACTTTAAATGCCCAGTTTAATGTTCAGATGTTTTAAAGTGCTGATGTTGAAACAATAAAGAAAGTAAAGCATAATGCTCGCCTACGTGTCTTTAATAGAATTAAGACTACCGAACGCTGTAAGCCTGGGCAATCTTCATTATATCAAAATGCCCTTACATTAAAACAGGGCTTTTAAAATATCTCGGCCACGTTACTGTACCTGGCATGCAACACAAAACAAGAATGAAACTTGGAGGTTTGCACAACACAGAAAGAAAGCCTGCCATGAGGAACTCATTCGCCCAGCTTACAAGCAAGAGGACAAATGCTGGCAGTCACTCAAAACAGCAGGCCCAGCCTGCTACAAATACTACAGAATGCTGCCAAGTGGCGCACACTACTGTTTGTGAATCCAAAATGGTGCAGAGGGCTTGGTTCATTTTTAAATGCTTGGGTGCACCAGCAAGTTCATAAACAGGAATTAAATCCCAACCAGCACCTAAAGGGACGAAAATGAACCAAGATTAGATAAAAAAAAAACACACTGAGAGAATACACCAATCAGGACGGGTAAAACAAGACTTACAAGAGAAATACAAATCCAGGGCCGGCTTACTAATCACTCAAAGGCCCAACCACATAAGTGAGAAAATGCTGGTGAAGAAAGGAAATTGGATTGTATGACAGATGGCCTCAAACATCCACAAACACAGTAGAAATAAGGTGTTTTATTCAAGTTTGAAAGCACTGTCTGGAAAGACTGTTGAAACGAAGAGTACCTCGATCTCCCCCTTGGCTCCCGCAACCATAGTTCAGGCGTCCCTAGCACCAGACTCTCCCAGGCATACTGTAAGCAAGACAATCCTTACTATACAAGTCTTCCTGGTATTGATGGCGAAAACTAAAGGCTGTGACCTCTTCGATCAATCTCCATCTGGGACTAAGGGATACCTCTTATCTCTCTTTCTCACTTGATCTCTCGTTCCATTTCCACTCTCCTCCCTCTGTGGTCTTCCTCTCCGTCTACCTGTACCTATTCCTTTTACTTCCATGCTCTTCCTGCCCTCTCTCCTAGTTGCTCTCCTCTCACTTCTGACACCCTTACACTACCTGCACCTCTCTCCTCGTAACCTCTATAACCCAGGTCTACTCCTCGGTCTCATGATCTTACACACTCTCCCTGCCTGTCTCTCTGAACTAGCTTCCTCTTCGCCTCCCCAGTACTACTCCTATCATCACCTTTCACTCTCTCTCCCATCCTCCTGTCACACAACCTCTGTCACACAACCTCTGTCACTTACTCTTGCTCTCACTATCAATGAATCTCCCTTTGATTAACCTGTCTCCCAAACTCTATTCCTCACCATTTACACCCAGTCACTCCACTATACGTAATTGGTACCACCTTATTACACACAACAGCTTATCTGCACTCTCACAAGAGCACTGCCAGGGTCTTCTCAAAGCTCCCTTCCACTGTCCACCCTCCATATGGTGCCTTCATCAAGCACTGCACCACCTGCTCTCACCCAAACACCTTTCAATCTCCTCTGTGCTTGCTGGGCTTCGATAGGGCCTTCCAGCACTCCTCCCAGCACCCCCCACCCCACGTTAAATGCTGCCCTTGGCCAATCTCTGGCTAAGCTAACCCTGGATGACTTCAAAAATGTTTTGACCAAGTGCCACCTTAGTATCCATTTGCAGGGTAGCAGCCATGTGCTCAGGGAGCTTGTTTTCCTTGTGGAATTATTTTGTTCTCGTGAGTTTTGCTTCCAATTCGGTTTGGGGCTAATTTCTGCGTCTCTCTTGCTCCAGTGCAGTCCTGTCTCACTCAGTATATTTTCTGCTGCTTGCTTGTTGGCTGCCTCCTGTCTGTTTGGCAAGAAAAATCACAGTCCATTTCATTTCACTGGTTGTAGTCGTATTTTTGGTTCCACCCAGGTACATATGGGGAGTTGCTGTCCTAAAAAAAAAAGACAAAAAAGATCTGAGCAGAAGAGATGGTAACGGGCATTGTGGAAAGGAAAGCAGTGCCAGCTGACATATCCAATTCACATTCAGGGAGGGCAGGGACTAGTGGCCCTTTCCTCTCCTCTCAAACTCCACCAGCCTGCCTCTGGTGGAGGATCAGTTCTGGCACACCCTGTGAGGCCTCTCACCATGTCGGGAGGGGTTCCTAATCCCCACTGACAGGGTCCTGACCCCATCACACCACTCTATAGCCTTCTACAAAGCCTCCCTTTTCTTTCCACTAGCCATCTAACTTTACCAAGATGTTTTTCAGGTCTTTCTATCTCAGACTTCCCTGCGCCCAGCTAACTTATGGAACTTGGCAAAAAGTTCCTTTGGGACAATGAAAGGAACCCCTGCCCCACAGGCATAGCACCTGGTCTCTTGGTTCATCGAAGGAGGCATAGCTGGTCTCCTACTGTTTAGTTTTTGATGGCACACACACTCCATCCATTCCCTGAATCCAGGAAACCCACTCCCCAACACCAACTTTTGTAGGACATTCCGAATCACAACGATTTGGTGCTCCGGATACTATCCCCCACCCATATTGGACCCTTGCTGTACAGCAAGCTATCCAGTATATTTGGATGCAAAGAATAGCCATGTTCTCTGCCGGAGAACTAAATGGGGATGGCAGTTCCAGGGCGTAAAGCATTGCCGGTGCTGCCTGACTCTGTTAAGGCCCAGACTGTCTACCCCTGGATCGGAGCTGGCACCAGAAGGTTTCTTCTGCCAGGCCACCCAAGGGATACGTGATGCCAATGGTTGGAGCATCCCTTGGAAGCCATTTTCTTGCGCTTTCCTTGTGGTGTTGGTTTCACAAAAGGGATAAAATCAAGCTCTGGTTATCTGTGGAGCACGTACAGATTTTCAATGGGCCCCCTTTATTTTATTTATTGGATCTTTGTAAGGTGCCTATACAACAAATAGTGTTTTTCAAGGTGCCACAAGATAAATAATTAGGGGGTGAGGGGAGATAACAACGGTCCTACTAGGCGTGGTGACATTCGGATTGTGCAAGTGCAGTAACAAGCAGTGCGAGGGAGAAGGTGGTGGAGGGAGTGCCGGTCTGGGTGAAATGCAAAGTGCAAGGATGCGAAGGGAAGTGCAGGGTAAAAAGGAGAGAGTACAAGTGAAAGGGTGGTTGAATAGAGGGGGTCACACGGGTTAGGCAGGTTCTAAGGTGAGGCCAACTGGGCAAGTGCCAGGTAATCCATAAGAGGTTCCAGGGGAAGAGGGTCCACCTGCTAAGTGTTCAGAGCGGGGGTCTGGTGCCCTGTACAGCTCGTAGGGAACCAGAAAACCAGTCACTGTGGCAGATAGGCGTATTAGCAGGGGAGAGGGTCTTGAGGAGCCTGCAGAACAAGGAGTTCCAGGCTCATTCCCGAGCAGGGCAGGGAGACCATTCCAGAGGGAGGCAATGGCGGAGAAGAGAGATCTACCCCACCCCCCTTAGAGAAGCATATAATCTGCAGAGAGTTGGAGGTAGAGGATTGGAGGTCTCTAGCAGAGAGGTATTAAGGGAGAGAAAATTGGATCTAGCAGGGTCCCAGGCCTCAGAAAGCCTTGTGGATGAGGCAGATGGTCTTGAACTTGATCCTAGCAGCAACCGAGAGCCAGTGGAGCGATGTTAGGGCTGGAGAGATGCAGTTCCTGGGTTTGAGGCCAAGGATAGGTCTTGCAGTCCTATTCTGGATTAGTTGAGGGGACCACAGCTCTGGAGACATTGAGTTTCTGGGCGAAGGTGAGGAAAGGAAGAATGCCTCTGAGGAGGTGCAGCTGAAAGTTGGCCTTATTGGCAAGGTCCACAATGTGAGGAGAGAAAGAGAGAGGAGCCAAAGATGACACCAAGGTTTTTGCCTCACAGGAGGATGACGGAAGGGGACCCATAGAGGGCAGCCAGAGCATGGGAGGGAAGGAGGGAGCTGGGGTCCCAATGAGAAGTATCTCAGTCTCACTGGCATTAATGCAGAGATCATTTGCACCACACCATGCCTGAATAGCAGTAAGACAGTCAGGGATGAGAGAGGACGAAAAGGAGGCAGTGGAGGGAAGCTTGAAGGAGAGCTGCCTGTCGTCTGTGTAACACTGGAAGTGAGGAGAGAAGGAGGAGATCAGGTGGGGCAGAGGGGCAAGGTAGATGTTAAAGACCCACGGCAAGAGGATAGAGCCTAGAGGGCAGGTGGAGAGTGTAATGGGGGAGAGAAAAGGGCCCCGGTGAATCTGGGAAGGTCGGTCAGAGAGGAAAGAGGTCAACCAGTCCAGTGCCAGACCTGTGATGCTAAGGGTGTCACAGAGCAGATTTGTCAGGGTGGCATGATTGACCATGTCGAAGGCAGAGGAAGGATCCAGAAGGATAGGAACAGATGGAGAGGTGGAAACGAGATTTGAAAGCAGGTCTTCACGGGTGTTCAGTAGAGCAGTTTCCATGCCTCCGGCTGCTCTGAAGCTGGGCTGGTGGTTGTGGAGACAACCAACAGATTCAGTCTGTTGGATCAGTTGGGAGAGGGCCAGCTTCTCCAGGAGTTTTCCCAGGAAGGGGGTAATGGAGACATGGCAGTAGTTAGAAGGAGGCGGGGTCGGCGGAGGGCTTTTTGAGGAGGTGAATCACATGGGGAGTGCTTAAGGGGTAGCAGGAAGGAGCCAGCGGCAAAGGAGCAATTACAGAAATCGACCAAGGCTGGCTCTAGGGAGGCTATGTTGTCCTTGATAGTTCGGGGGGAGCATCTGTTTGGAGAAGACTTTCATAGAGAGGACTTGTCTAGCGACCTCATCTGGTGCTATGGGCAAGAAAGAGGAGAGTAGAAGGAAAGGGGAGATGGGGGCCAAGGGCCATCTGAGAGCTGACGATGGAGGGAGGGTAGTTAGCCAGGCAAGGAGGGGGCGAGGGTCAGCATCACATTTCCTCTACCTTGCTCTTGCTGTTATATATATTATGTTATGTTAACAGCACTTATAAAGTGCAACGGTCGGCCGGTGGCATCTTAGCGCTATACACTAAGTAGTGCACATTCAGACTGACAGAACCAGGAAACTAGAATAAAAAGGGTTTCAGAGCATGTTGAAAGGTTATAATGAACCTCTGTAGCATGGAGGCACAATGGAAGAGAATTCCATGCCTGTGCTGCATCCACCGAAAATGCTTGATCACTGACACGGGAGAACTGTATCCTTGCGATTTGGATAGTCAAGGTAGATTGAGAGCACAGTGCTCTAGAGGGAACATAAGGACAACATTTCATGTGAAGATACTTTGCCTCTTGTTTGTAGAAGGCTCTGTGCACAATGCGCTTAAATAGCACACGCTTCTGGAGTGGAAGCCAGTGAAGCTGGTAAAGAATAGGAGTCATGTGGGAGCTGAAAGGGGATGCAGCACTGCTCTGGCTGCCATATTCTGCAACATCTGGAGTCGGTGAAGTAAGTGAGCCGGTAAAGCAAGATAGAGCGCATTACAATAGTCTATTCTACTTATCACTAATTTAGTAGGGATGGACTTTACAAAGGGTCCTAAGCTTGAAATGTCCTTTTTGACAAGCAGATGGCACCTGCTCAGACAACATAGATAGTGAGGCTGAGATCTTAGTGCCCACGTTTTTGACCGAGGAGGCCGGCCGAGGAAAGGGGCCCAGGCTATCGTGCCAGAAGTCAGGGGTCCAGAAAGCTGAAGGGTGAGCAGAACCAACAACTAGTACCTCGGTCTTCTCTCCGTTCAACTTCAGCCAATTCCTGGCCATCCATCCACCCACTGCCTCCAAGCAACCCCTAATCCAAACTGCTGTATCTGGCTGCAACAGATCAGCCGCAAAATAATCTGTGTGTCGTCGGCATAGGCATGGCATAGGAAGTCATGGGAGTAGATGAGTCCAAGAAGAGGCTGGATATAAATGTTGAACAGGATAGAGGACAGAGTGGAGCCCTGTGGAACCTTGCATAGGAGCGGCATTGGTTTGGAGTGGAAAGGTGGCAGGGAGACGGATTGTAAGCGTCCCGCCAAAAACGAAGAAAACCAGGCGAGCACCTGACCAGATAAACCAGCAGATGAGAGATGGGAGACCAGGGCGAGATGGGTCCACAGTGTCAAAAGCTTCTGATAGGTTTAATAAAATCAGAGCTCCCAGCCCGCCCTTGTCTACTAAGCACATCAAATCATCAACTATTGATACCAGGACAGATTCCATGCCTAGACCTGGGCAAAAACCTGACTGAAAAGAATCAAAGAAAAAAGACAATTCAAGAAACAAACTCAGGAGGAATCAAAGATTCAAGTAATTTCATAAGAAACAGAAGAATCGAAATGGGATGAAAATTAGAACGAACGGTGGGGTCAAGAGATTTTTCTTAGAAGGGGAATTAGGAAAGCATGTTTTAGATTGTTAGGAATTACGCTTGACGAAGCCACAGGGCCATCTCACCCGACATCTTTCAAAAACAAAAGCGGGATCGGATCAAGAGGGGACACAGATTTTATCCCTTTAATAGCAGACAGAATGTTTTGAGCAGTGAAGGATGGAAAAGTAGACCAATCCACACACGGTCTTATCCCGGTAAGAGAAGAGCCAGACGAAGTAGAGAGAAAGCAGGTCATAGCAGTGAAAGCAGGTCATAGCACTTTTCTTCAAAGTATTTGGACAAAGAGTTGTAAAGCTCCTGTAAAGGAGTGAAATTAGAGTGAGACTTGGATTGTGAGGCCAACGATTGGACTACCTCAAATTGAGCTTTGGGTTGATTTATCGCGCACTCAAGTTTTTCACTGAAGAACAGTTGTTTTGCAGACAGTATAACTTTTTTTTGGTCCATTACAGTGGCAAGGTGAAAGAGGGCTTTATCAGCTAGTTGATAGCCGGTTCACCATTTCCTCTCTGCCTATCTGCGCAGAAGCTTAAGAGCTTTAAGTTCATCTGTATACCAGGGCTCCGACCGGCAGTTTTTCAGTATACACTGCTTAGAAGGAGCAAGTATCAGCCGCAGAGTTAAATGCATGAGACAAAGTAGTCAAAGAGCAATCATTGGTCGCCATACAATGAATGACAATGTGAAAACCGAGGTCCTGACGGGGTATAGAATGCCAGCAGCTTTTCCAAATAAACCTGTTTAAGGACAGATGGGAGAGCAACCTCCAAAAGTACTGAAAAAGGCACCACCATATGGTCAGAACAAACAGGGAGTGAAGAAGAAACAGAGATAAGGGCTTTCGGGGCAAAAATAAAATCAAGGGTATTCTCCAGTTGATGTGTTGTATAGGTAACCTGTGGAGGAAGGCCAAGATACAGCATCGTTGACAGAAAGTGGGATGCTAGTTGTCCATTGGACCTATTTGTCAGAAGATTTAAGTCACCGGCAATGATCAGATTAGAATATTTCAGCCGGAGATCAGCTACGAATGCAGGAAACCCATTACAAAACACACGATCATAGCCTGAGGGTCGGTAGACTAAAAGAACAAATAAGGTAGTCGTGGTGGAGACTGGGATACGAGTTAGGAGGCTTTCCATTTTCAAGGAATGCTTAATTTGAATGGGGGTAACTTTAAAAGTATTATTAAAAATCACAGCAATACCCCCCTCCAAGGTGAAGCGAAGCACGATGCAGGCATAAAATTTCGTAATTAGACGGCAACGTTTGAATTACTGCTGGGTCAGAGTGTTCCTGAAACCAAGTTTCTAAGATGAACACAAGATGAGGTTGGTGATCCTTAAAAAGCTCTTTGCAGTCTTGAGCATGAGCTACTAAGGAGCGTGCATTTAAGACAAGGAAGTTCAAGGATCTGCCTTTGTTTTTTCCTGAGGGGGCATTACTTTGTGATAAAATGCTAAAATCAGGTGGCAGAAGAGTCTCCACAGGAGCTAGGCCTAAAAGATCGGCACAAGAAATAAAACCACATTCTGTGGTATAATGGAAGCCAATGATGGCCCCATAAGCCGGACTGCGCACAGACGGGCAAGAATTAGGAGCGACTTCGGCGTGCAAGGCCCTCACCCGCTGCGCCTCTGGTCAGTGACTCCATTATGTATACACATCCTTATCGCAGAAGCCAAAGCCCTCCCACTACAGTCAGTAGAAAGGGAAACCAGGCGGCAAAACATGTCTGAACAAGGAAGCCATCCCCCTTCCAGCCAGCAAGCAGCGTTACAAGGATCACTAAACAGAACAAAATTAAAACTTTCAACAATGCGGCGTCCAGTCACCCGCCGTGCACATAAGCGTACAGAAAGGAAATCAAAAGAAATACCATTAAAATGTGAAAGGTGGAAATATCGAATATGGAAGGTCCACGTCTTCTTCGGGCTGTTGCTGTAGGACAACAGGACTGAATTGTGCTATTTGTTTTTGCGAAGCTCCTTCCATCCTCCTCATAGATCTTCCTGCTGTAGTGAAGGGGTTTTTATCTTCACTTCCACATAGCCCCCGAGAGTTGGGTCTCTCTTTAGGTGTTTGTAACTTCATGATCTCTGATGGATCTTTGGTCTTCAGACTCTCGGCGTCCTGTTTGGTCTTCCCCTAGGTTCTTCTTGGAACTGGTCTTCCTGCCTTCCTTATGACCCAGCCAACTTGAGCATCAGTTCCTTTACCCCCCCAATCTCTCCCCCATACCTCACACCCAGGAATTCAGCGGGTGCAGCCCTGAGTCTCCCATCTTTTCTTGATCCCGGTCTTGGCTATCCCTTTCCAGTGGGGGTAAGGTTAATCATTCTAAACTGTATTTCCTCAACAGATCGGACCAGAACTAGGTCACCCTCCTACTACCAATTTTAGATCATTTTCAGGATTTCTCTGTGGATGCAAGGCTTGCTGGAGCAGATATTGGTCCTCTGGTGCCTCTGTGCCACCAAAGCATCCCACAGTCATTGCTGCTTCCTCGCCTCCCCGGTGGCAGGTACTGCGACAAGCCTTCTGTGAAATCCTTAAGATCCACTTGAGGAAGATTCCACTTTCAGAGAAATATTACACCCTAAAAGATGGGACTGGATTCCCAAGGCGGCACAAACTATCGCGCCTCTCTCGATCTTGCTCAGCAGTCCACAGGGTATTGAACAAAAACCAGGAGGCTATCTGCCCCTCTGGAGCTGGATAAGGGTGGGAAGGAACATTTGCAGACCGGCAAACATGAAGGACTGCCAGAGACTTTGCCAGACTATTAAGTGCTACATCTGAGGCCCTAACAGTGATCACAGAGAAACGAGAACAAGCTGCCACAAGCACAGACTGCCTCTCCCCCACCCTCCCCGGTAGAACACAAGAGACCAAAAGGAGAAAGCCAAAGCCTTCTGAGCACTCGGGCCATAAGGGATAAACACAGTTCATGAGTGACGACACAGGTGGACACCGACCCTGGCAAGGGGAAAGCAGTACTGGCAGTTAAGATAAAGGCATATCCCTAAGGCAACTGGGATGAAGTAGTACTTTCTGGTAGTTATATGCACTCATCACATCATTCAGCTTGGGACTATGATCCAAGGCTAGAGAGTGATAACATCAGCTTCAAGAACTTTTTCCACACACAAGGGGAAGATCGAGAAGCATGATGTGCTAGCTGGGCGCTATATCCTAGAGACTGTTCACCTTAGAAATGGGAGAACCAGGCTCAGAATAGAAGTTCATAGACTGGTCCCTTTCATCAAATCACTTCTCCATCCCGACACTGGCACAGCTAACTCCCCTTTTTAGCTACACCAGAATCACTTTTGAACGATTAGGCATTTACCCTGATGCTTTGCCAAATAAAAGTTTTGAACTGCCTTTTTCTCATTGTCTTGTGCTTTCCATTGGTCTTGCAACATCACGTTCCACTAAAATAAAATATTTCTACCAAGGAATTGTTAGTTCGGTAAATATACATCACAAAAGATGGATGACAAAAATGAACAGAGGCAGGGTTCCATTTAACATATCCTTATCGAGACCTGAAACCTTTTCATTTAAGTTATGTAATGAATTTTTCCCAAATAAATGCTCATACTCATTAGTTCCACCTCAAGAGGCTAAAACCTGAAGTCAACCTTGCTGGGATTTGAGCAGATGTTACACGATTACAGATGTCATCCTTTGACAGCTGAGCTGTCCCTCTGGTTCTTGCAGAACATTAGCTGAAAAACACAGGAGGCCATCTTTGATGATTAATTAAGATAAAATAAGAGCAATGTTGCATTTGAAAGTGACATCAAATTAAATTGGGCTTTTACAATTAACAGAATACCTTCTATCAAAAATGATCTGTTTTTTTAAGCAGTTTGTATGCAACTGAACTGAAATACAGTACTACATATACGCATAACTTATTTCTGGGGCATCCAATTAATAGTGTTGCAGATGGTAATTAACAATAACATTCTAAATGAGAAGCCACATAAAGGACATGATGCGCACAGCTCTGCAACTAGCTCAAAATATATCTTGAATTCATCCCACTCAAAGAATCATCGAAAATGTCAGAAAGTAACCTACCAAGTTTTGGGAAAGCAAGGACATGTCCGCCAAAAGAAACCAGTGATTTTTATATTGATTCCACTACCCAAAAGTAAGGGAAAACCAAAGACATGGCGCGGCCTGGATTTCAGTGAAGATAAGGCCAAAATTTCCCTGGCTCAGCTTCAGCTGGACTCTGGCCTTAACAAAAGTGGGGAGATAAAAGGGGTAGTCTGAGATGCCACAAAAGAGGGCGTCTATCTTCAGAATTTTTTTAAGATCACAGCCGGTCTACCCTGCTGGTACAGAAGCTCTCCAGAGGATGCACCACACCGCGAGATGGCAAAAGGATTATAAATAAGGTTGTGGACACTTGGTCCTGGGAAACCAGTAAACAGCTGGTTTGCAAACTGGTTTCCATTCACCATAGCCAACTTTTAAAGGCCAATTCCGAGATGACAGTAGCATCCCATAGAAATAATGCAGAGGTGGTTGGGATGTAGAGCTGGGGTATGAATCAAGGCAGCGTAGCAGATACTTTATGAAGACATTGTTGTATGCAACACCTCCCTGCTGGAGCAGGCAGGGTAAGATTGGTTAGGGACAGGAGACCAACCAGAGAATAGGGAGGAGGATTAAAAGCAACCCCAAGAAGCACAAAGTTTTGAGTTAATCGGGAGAGGTCAGAGGAGGGGAAGAAGAAGGTGGCAGGCCAAGAGACCAGCAGGAGGTAGGACGGTGGATTGGGGGCGATTTGTTTTACTATGTTCGGAGTGTGCGTGAAAGATTGGCAAGTGCACTTATGAGAGGGAGTTAATGTGAAGTGCTTGTGTGAGTAACATGTGGGGTGGAGTAGTATTGTGAAGGAAGGAGCAGTAGTGTGGAGTAGGGAAAGTAGTGTGGAGTAAGGGGAAGTATGGGGGGCTAATAGGGGAGTAGTTTGGAGGAGGAAGTAGTAGAGTAGGGAGTAGTAGCATGGATGAGGAAGGAATAGAGTAGTGGATGTAGTAGTAACATCAAAGGGTGGAGGCAATGCATAGATGGAGAAGAGACATTGGAGGGATGGAGAAGGACGCTGCCAGGAATAAAGAATGCAAGTAGAGTGAAAGGGGGGAGAGTGGAGAGGAGAACATCAGTAAGGGAGAGGAGAACATCAGTAAGGGAGAGGAGTACATGGGCATGAATGGAAGAAGAGTAAATCAAACAAGAGTGCCTGAAAGGCACAATCCAATATCCCTGTTCAGATAACTAACCCAGGGCTAGTTTAAAGGCAGTCTAGGCAGTCACTGAAGCAAGTTAAGACAGATAAGGCAGTCTGCCTTTTGGTCTTGTGACAACTCCAGGGTATTCGTCCCTTTTCCCCAGGTGGAGCCACCCCCTTTAAGGCTAAGTAGGTGAGCCTGCTAGGGAAGACCCTCTGTAGGGGTTTGGGAAAGTGGGAGCACACTGGGAGTGACTCCCCTCTTGGAGACGAGGACTCCCATTCCTGTAAGGAACTGCCTTGTCCAGAGAACATTGTCTGCGTACATGGGAATCAGAAACACCAACTTCTGTTTTGGACTATCCAAATAGTGACATTTGGTCACTTTGGCTTCAAGTAATGCTGGATCTCGCCTGATCTCCACAGTCAGAGCAGCAACACACACCTTTGGTTTGTTATGATGTACATAAAACAACAAGGAACTTGGAATGGAGAGACGAGCCTCTGATGGGAGGACGTCTTGGAGGGGGCGAAGCCACGCTAGACTGCGGAGCCGGCAGTAGCATGAGCAGATCGCTAGCAAGGCGCCGAAACGGTGGCATCCTGGATGGCAACGAAGGCAAAGTCGAGAGGGAGACAGTGAAGAGACCATCTTGCCTGATGGCGTGACCACACAGAAGCCGTGGTGGACCTGGGGCCCATTAACAGACACTGAGAACAGACCACAGCACAGAAAGAGATTGGATCCCCAATCTCGGCAAGAGAAATACACCAGCTGCTGAGCAGGGCCGAGCAAAGGAAGCAAATGCTCAAGAGGTAATGCCGTTGGGGGGGTGGGAGGGAGGGGAAAACATAGCTGTATCAAATGCTGGAGAAGCCGAAAAGGTTACAGGAGCCAGAAAAACCCAAACGGGCAGACGCCCAACCAAGGCCCCACTAATGCAGGCAATAATTGAGGAGCAAAGGGCTTTGAGGATCCTTTAAGGATCCTGAAAAGAAAGCATATAAAGCAAGACTAGGAACAGAAGACCAGGAGGGTTCACACGCCCAAACCAAATAAAGGAACATTTTCCAGCACCAGGTCGGAAATGGTGACCTTGCATTAAAGAGACCATTTTTTCATGCAAAAGGGTGAATGTGGTGGAACTGTATAAAGATTTAAGTCATGGCCATTCAAAGCCTGCAGAGAGGCAGGAAGACCGCATTGTGACAAATTGAAGAACTTTTAAAACCATCTCTTGGGAAGAGATGCCAGTAAGAAGGTCGAGCAAAACCCAAGGATAGAGGCCATTTACTCTGGTCCTTATTTTTGTTCTGTTTTTCTAAGTGGTAGGGCCCGACAGTATATAGCGTATAGACTAAGAACCATTTCTTTTGGACATTTTGATGAGCAGCATTAGTTTTAGTTTGTTAGGCAGGGAATTTGCCTCATAGCGGTAGAGCAAGATCAGTGTTTTTCTTATTATTTAAATAAGCACCCGTGAACATGTCGCATCTTAGTCCGACTCCTTCTGGTTCACCGCAGTCTTCACCTCTGCTAAAATTCAGAACCTAGGCAGCAGGGGCCAACGTGGGGCGTAGGGGCACCTGAGCTAGTGAGCATGGGTACCTTCTAGACAAGAGAGAAGGAGGGCCCTGAAGATCCAAATGCAAACTCTTGAACTGATTCAGAATTCCTTGAGTCATTTGTGAGGCGTGGCATCATCGTGAGATGGAATAGAACCAGATGCCTAGGTCATCTGGTGACCTAGCAGAATGTTAAGGGTTTTGCGACTGACAAATACTGTTGGAAGTCACACAAGAGTAACCTCAGAAGCAGCGGGTGGGATTTAGAAGTGGGTGAAGAAATCCCCATCCCTCCACGAGGACAAGCGATGGTTGGGACAGATATAAAAATGTTGATATCTGAGGGAATCTATTGAAAAGTTGGCCCAAAGTCTGAGTTGGCCCACAAGTATTCCATGGAGGTTGGAGCAGGAGTTAGTGAAAAAGATTACTAAAAAAAGAGTAATGGTAATCCTTTTGAACCTTAGAAGCACCTCTTATATTGTGATACCTGGCCAACTCATAGCTCAATTCAAATGTGAGAAGATCCTGTCCAGGAGATCGAGAAGGTGGAAATGCTGTAACCCACTGAAAGAGCCAAATAGGGTTTAGCAAAATGACTGAGGCACACGAAGAAGGAGCCCAGTTCCGAGAGGTGGTTCAGTAGAATTTGCAGTAGTCCAGAGGACCGATCCTCTTCGAGAGCAGGTTCGGAAGAACTTGGTATCAGAAGCTGAGAGTTAAACTCTGAAAACACCACTACTAAGGAAGATGTGCAAGGCAGCTTGCGCACCACGACCAGAAAGTTTCCAACCAGAATTCCACTCAGAGCCGCAGGCTGGGATGTGTACTGAAATGAGGAGGTGAGGATCCCACCAAGACGGAAGGCGTTGGGTCAAGACAGCTCTCTGCGTAGATTTTCTAGTGAGAATATATGGAAGAATTGCCCCAATGCCAGGTCTACCACACAAGCACTCACTGGATGTGGGGGCCGGAGTAATCAGTGGCAACTATAGAGGGGAAAGTGAAGACCATCCTCTTCCACCTGGGGAACCACACCAATGTAAGGAAAGGGTCTGAGCTCTAAAGATAAAAGAGGTTATATAACAAGAAGAGGTAGAGAAGGCAATAGCAAGACTCGAAGACCGAGGAGATCCCCAAAAAGAACTAGAACGCATTGGGATCATTGGACCCAGAGTTTCTGTGGCCTCCCACTGGATCGATGAATCCATCCTCCACCAGTGATTTGGTAGAGCTGTGAGGTCATTTGGAGCAGTTACAGGCACAGAATGCAGTTTATGGTTGATCAGTATCACTTCTGGCAATGATACGATTCTGTGCACATAGTTTTTAAGGGTACTGAAGCATTTTTAAGAAGATCCTGGAAGACAACACGTTTATTGGAGCATGGAGGGATCTAAGTTGATCTATGGCAAGTGTTGTTCATCCCAGCCAAGAATAGACTGAGCTTTCCTCCACACACAGACTTAGCCTCTGGCCTGTCTTTTGAAAAGAAAAACTAAAATGCTATATGAGAGGTCCAGTAGGTGTGTTCTGTGCCCTCTAGTCTCAAGGAGAGAAATCGGATTGTAGCAGGGCCTCACATTTGGTAGGAAGGAGTTCATGAAATACATGTTCCAATATGATGATGTAAGACCCAAAGTTAGCCAGGAGTTTTATTTTTTGACCAAATGAAACCATACAGTAAGGGTTTGCCTGTTTCGTACCCGAAGTAGGGTCAGGCATTGACATCAAGCTGAGAACTACCAGATTCATAAACATCTATGTACTCACAATCCTAAGCAGTAACATTCTTTGAAAATTTGGTGTTGCATAATTTTGGAGATGTAATCCAATTAATTGCAATTTGAGCATTCAGTGTTGTGTGCTATGCACATGTGGTGATAGGCAATGTGCAATCCGCTCCCACACTTGAAAAACGGATGTGTAATCCTATGTGGCCAATGTTGCGTGCCATTGTCAAACTCAGTGGAGTGACCTTTCTTTGCTGTCATACCCATATGTAGAGGGTCGCGTTCGTTCTATGCACACTTCTTCCTATGTTTCATGTTTTCCCTGACTCTTACATGCACTAATGAGAATGTTCAACAGTTTTGGCCACTGTAATGGCATCCTCAAATGAAGGACCTTCATGCATCAAATGTGCTTCCTGAACTTTGAAGCCATGACAATTAAATATCAGTTTGTCTCTGATGAGTGGGTCTCCCATTGCACCAAACACAAACGTACTGAAGAGTTTGAGGAGTTTGATGAGTAAGCACGAAAGTCTTCAATGAATTGGGAAGAATTCTGTAATCTGCTAAAGAACGTCTTACGCGCCATAACAATGTTCATCGGGACAAAGCTTTTATGAAAATGTTGTGAAAAGCTCAACCATCAGCTTGCGTGGCTAGGGGAAGCAGGCACGAGCACTGCCTGGCCTTCTGTGAATAATAAATTTACAAAAAGTGTGCACTGCCTGCTTGTTGGAAATTCGAGGCCATCCATTGCTTCATAATTGGTAGCAAAGAAGGGCTTCCAATTGGGTCCCAAGGGACAGGTAGGGCACCTGGCCCCACACACTGGGCTGCATCACCAGCTGCATGTCTGATCCCGAGGAGAGAAAGGGGTGCTGCTGCATGTGAATAGCATCAGTAGGCGTGCCATTTTCAGGCGTGGAGCGGTTACTCCAGCGAGGTAATGCCTATTTGTTTAGGCCCATGAAAGACTCATTGTCACTATGGTGTTTCGACAGACACCCCCTTACCTTGATTTGCTTCAACCTTCTTTATTAAATAGTTTAAAAAACAGGAAGCTGTGTTGCTAAATGGCCAAATGAGTGCCAGAATCTGAAGCATCTGCAAGGCTTAAGGCAGCCTCCTCTGGCACTCCGATTCATGTCTTTAGTTCGCACATGCACTGGGTACATCATACAGTGTGGGGGTGAGCGTGTAACAGAAGCGTCTGGGAGTGACATGCTGGTGCGGACATGCTACAGCAGTTTTAAGCACTACATAAGCATCCCAGATTGTTGACTGCCTTTTTGCTTCTTTTACCCTCTCGACCAGTCCTTTCCTCTCTCTCCTCATACAACCCAACCATTTAGAGTTATCATATTGCTAGAGAGCTTTCTTTACGTTTTTACTTGCTGTTATTTGTTAGATTTTTCTTATTAAGTTCTACTACTATGTATGCCTTTACATTGTAAAGATTGCATGGCAATGCGCCATTTGGACCCCTTTTTTTCTGAATTTACTTGGGGTGTGAAACCCTCCAACTTCTCACAGAGTAATATTGGCTAACTTTGAAAAACAACTATCAACACCCACTTTTAGTTTCCAGTTCATCCCTGCGTCTGCCAAAGAAAGAAAAAAAAATCATGTGGACTCACCCAACATAAATGAAATGCATGGATGCATATACCCAGCTAAAAAGCTTTGCATGAATATTTTTAAAAACAAACATTTGTTTCAGTCTTCTGTCAATTTACTCTATGTTGCTCTAGTCAATATTATTTTTGATTTTGAAACTGCAATTAGCTAATTTACTCCCAGGAAACACACAAATATCGAGGCTGAATATATTTGTAGTGCTTTGGGAAGGTATCTTGTTTTCTAACTATCATGCATGAATTTGCATAATAAACCTCTCTGTAGACAGATTTAATGTAGTAGTTTCATCGTTCATGGTTTTTGCACTCATTTCCCTGGCAGCAAGTCTTCTCATGTTGACCTAATTTCACAGTTTGCTTGCACAGACATGCCACTGCATCTACGCGGAGTAAAATAGTCATGATTTACATAATTTAACTGCAGTTTTCCATTTGCCTAAAACATGATTTTGAATATATAAAGTATACACTCAACTGTGATTCTACAACTCACAAATTGTGTAGTAGTAGTGACAATTGTACTAAATTAACAAAAACAGATTAAATGTTCTTAAAAACTGGTGCCGCGCAAAAGCAGCAAGGGGAATGCCTAAAATAGTTCCATGCTCCACATTAAAGGTGGGGAATTTATAGAGGTCATCCTACAGATCAGACATATCGTACAGTGTATAGGTGTGTGAAGGTATCAGGCTGCAGACGGTTTGCCTTAACAAAAAGTCTTTAATTCAGGTTTGAAAAACTGCTAGCTCGAGGCAGAGCTTAACGATTCTCGAAGTTCTTAGAAGTTCGAAGCAGAGGTTCTGGAGTACGGATGCTGTCTGCTCTTCCGTCGGAACGGCACCTCAGTATGCCCAGTGGAACCCCTCTTCTTCCTCTCTCCACATTTTTGCGTCTCTCTCCATCTGTAATCCCCAGAAAAATAAACATTAGCGCTCTCGTAATGAGCTGGACTCTTCCCGACCTCCGGCTCTGTCCAATCAGCAGGCTCCATGGACGCTGAGCAGCGTATGGTGCTCCAGCTGTCTCATTCCCACCCCCATGGGTGGTACCGCCCTTTGGGCAGCAAAACCTTGTCCAAGCCTAGCTCCAGCCCGGCATGAAACCGGACCACAACGGGGCTAGGGACAGTTGCAACTGTGCGCGGGCCGTTTGAGTGGACAGGACCGCCCACCAAATCGTGAGTATGGACTAGCTTTCTCACGATAGAACCTTGTGTGTCTTGTTTGCCAGGGATGCAAATTAACATGGGAGATGGGACATTGCAGGAAACTATGTACCCTGGGAAACGTAGTGCAGGCCAGACCAGGGGAATAGCAGATGCAATCTCACATACTCCCACTAAGGTCAAGTCTTATGTTTCAGAAGCCAACTGTGCCACTCTGGTTCGTGCCCTAATAATACCAAGGATAGACTACTGCAATTCCTTGAGGCCGGGGGCCAGTAAAAACAGTCTTGGGCGCCTCCAAGTAATACAAAATGATTCAGTCCACATTGCTAAGAATATACCCAGACACAAACCTGTTACCTCTCACAGAAGGGGTCTTTAATGGATTCCTGTGGTAAGTGGTCTTCGAGCCTCCAATCCACAAAGCCCATATGCCAAAGGTTTTCACTCCACCTGGCCTTCAGCTGTCTCCTAACCGAATGGGGTTTAGGTAGGGCTGAAGGGGTTAGATCAATGTCAGAAAAAGGGGCCTCTTTCAACCACTCAGTCGTGGTAAGTAACTTAGAGAAACCGGGGATTGTCGGTGCCAAGCAGAACTGGAGCAGGCAGGCACGGAATCATAGCGGCGCAGACTGGTATCAATGCACCATGAATCCCCAATCATATGTCTCTGGAAGGGTAGGTTCTAACATCACTGTGCATACATTTTACCAGAAATGTTCATTTCCGACAATTGGGTTCATCACTTACTTGAGGTTGCACTGCGGTTTGTTGACGGCCGCAGTCCATCGCTTGTGCCGGTCGGCCATCCACTGTGACTTCAATGGTGTAAGGGAGATGTTTTCTGCGGTATTCCTGTGTCTGTAGGGCTACAATTTCCATGGGTTCGGTTTTGACCTTCCTGGGACAAAACCGGCCGATGTGTCCCCACTTGCCACACTCGAAACACTGAGATTGTTGAGGTCTTGCCTATATGTCCTCCGGGAGTGGTCTGAACATCGTGTCAGGGTTTTGGTTCACTATGTACCCATCTGGGTGGGCTATTATGGTTGGCTCGTGGCTCATTACCAGGTCTTCCCAAGTTGGCTGCAAACACTCTGGGAAGCCCAAACTTCTGGTAGGCATTGGCAACATCTATAGCCGCATATCGTGATGAGGGATGATGCTGTCGGACCTATCTTTTTAGGGTGCCTGGCAAGGCCTCCACAAACTGCTCCAGGAGGACCTTGTCCCTTATCTGGGTGACCGTGGCTGTACTGGTCTGGAGCCATTTTTCGGTCAAGTCCTGGATAATATAAAAGCAGAAGTGGGCTCTTGCCAGGTTTCAGATGGTCTCACTGTACTGCAGTCGATAAGTTTCTTCATCCATACCCAATCTCTCAAGTATGGTCTTCTTGAGGTCTGCATAAGGCGTGTCTCCTGTTGGGTTTGCGGCCTGATAAGCCACCTGCATCATCCCAGTAAGCAGAGGAGCAAGGAAGAACCCCCATCTCTGCACGGGCCATTGGGCGGCCCTGGCAATTCGTCCGAAATTCACAAAGAAAAAACTGGGATCATCGCCGGTTTGATACTTCTGTAACAGAGTGGGGCAGTAGGAGGGCTGGTTGGGTCTTACTAGCAGCCACAGCTTCCCCTAGTAGTCGAAGCACTTCCCGGCTCTGGTCTTGAGCGGCGGCTTGTATTTGGAGCGCCTGCTGCAATGTCCGGCGGTCCCCCAAGCTTGGTGCTCTGGCACCTGAATCGGCTGTTGTAGCTGCTGCTGGCCTTCTGCAAATGTTTTGATAATGGTCTCCATACGGGGGGCTTTGCCTTATCCCACCGCTGCCACTACTATGAAAGCATCAGGCTGCAGTTGGTTTGCCTTAACAAAAAGTCCTTTAATGAGGTTTGAAAAACTGCTCGCTCGAGGCAGAGCTTAATGATTCTGCAAGTTCGCAGAAGTTCAAAGCAGGGTTTTTGGAGTACTGATGCCGTCTGCTCTTCCGTTGGAACGGCACCTCAGTATGCCCAGTGGAATCCCTCTTCTTCCTGTCTCTCTCTCTGTAATCCACAGAAAAAGAACAAGCAAACATTAGCGCTCTCGTAATGAGCAGGACTGTCTGTCCCACCCCCATTGTCGGTACCATTCTTCGGGTAGTGAAACCTCGTCCAAGCCTACCTCCAGCCCGGCGGGACACCTGACCACAATGGGTTTCGGGATAGCTACAACTGACGCAGGGCCGTTTTGCGGGGTCAGGACCGCCCCCCCCTCACACCAAATCGTGAGTGTGGACCAGCTTTCTCACGATAGAACCTTCCGTGTCTTGTTTTCCAGGGACGCGAAGTAACACGGGAGCTGGGCCATTGCAGGAAACGATGTACACTGGGAAACGTAATGCGGGCCGGAAAAGGGCAATAGCAGATGCATCCTCACAGGGTGACACTGAATAGCTTAACCAATCACCTCAAATGCACAGTATTGTTCCAAAGCTGCTCACGCAGCTCGAATGGTGGCTTGCACATCCAGTTGGACATGGGAGGATGAAGCTGCACCTTTCTAATCTCTTCGTATACTGAAACTGTTCTCTATGCCCGAACCTCTTTCGAGCTGATTGGAGGTTTTCTACAATAATGCTTAGAAAGATCAAATTCTATTAATCAACTTGAGGAAAAAGCAAACTACGTTTTCCATGAACCCTAAGGCGATTTGTAGTTCAAACAATGGCAACAAATAGAAAAGGTTCAATCACAGTAAAAACTGCAAACTTAGACCACTCTGTGGCCTTCATCTCCCATTTTCATTAATGCGAGTCGAACTCCAAAACCCAAACTCTGCAAATTCTCCCAACTGAAAGCAGAAGCGTAGACAGGGTAGGGTCTGAGTGGGAAAGGCCCACCCAAAATCTGTAAATACCCACTCAGCAGAGCTGAGTGGGCATTCACAGAGGTTAATGTCACTGGGTGGGCCCCACTACATTAGCTTCAGGCCCTACTTGCTAGACAATCCTGGCTACGCCTCTGACAGGCAGTCTCTTCAAACCTGAAATGTCAGAGTTGTACTTCTCGTCCTACTACATGTTTAATTGCTGTCTATTTACTACGTGCTAGTGATAACAGCATACAAACCATGTATCAGACGTTGCATGAACAATTGTTAGCACACTGCATCAAAGCAGTTGGCTAGACTGAGTCAATTTCTCCAAAAACCTAGGCATGACTTAAAAAAAACCTATGAAAAAGTGTAAATACTTCCATAAATAAAATCTTCACATTAGTTCCCCCAACTAAGTTATAATCATACACATAATTGCACGTGTGTGATAGTTGGACACTACCTCGACTGTGTCTTTAAAATAATGATTTCTCTAAACCTTAGAATGGACAATGAGGTGTATGTCAAGACCAAAGGCTCTTATTATGCTTGTTTAGAGATTACTAAGCAGTACAAAGCCGAAACGAGGAGCGGCACTGGGATTTCCAGAGCATGCAACATTGAGTGGTCCGCAAATGGCAGACCAATTTAATTGGTTCACATGCAAGATGCTTTTGATCTTCTGTAATGCTTCCACATCTGATTGCGGCCTTACTCTAGCTATGATGCAGTCCATGCCCGCTGCAGGAAACTCAGCATGCGCATGGTGCGACTCCTGTGCATGGGCTCATGCACTGGCAATGAAGTGGGTGTAGTAATCCATCCCTGGCAATGAACAACAAAAACCTCTACCAAATTAAGTAAATACCGCTGTCCACTATAATGCATGCATAACGATGTCCACTCTAATGCATACAATTAGTCACCCAGTGAATAATCATATGCTCGAACACCCCTGAATCAGTTTAAAAAAAGAGACAGCTGCAAGGTAGGAAGTGACCCTGTGTTGGAGGATTTGCACGAACTGCACATTGTGCAAGTTGGGATACCTGTTGGTAAAAATAAAAAAAAATTGTCATATTTAAGGAAAAAAGGGACCAGAAGTGCAATATTGCGCAGCCATGTGCGAGCATGTGTCGATCCATTTTGAAAATAAAATGAACGGCCATTATATATTTTTAAGGAATCGGCTTCTGGAACTAGTTAAACTTAAAAGCCTTGAGAAAGCCCCCACCAGCACGAAACACATGAGAGCAGCTTTTGGTACAAAAAGACCAAGGGTCCATTTCCCTTGAGGGACTCCGTCGAGGACGAGGTCACAGGATGTTATAAATAGGACACACGGTGCCTGTAGCCTCAGTTTCAGTTTTTCCCCCCCAGAACTTGTGACACCATTATGATGTCTGCTGGACTGCACTTAGCCTTGCGGAAACGGAAGCTGCAATCGCATAGGAAATTCTTCTGAGGGGCAGGTTGGAAGAGTGATGTGGAATGGATTAGAGGAACATACAGTGGAAAGAACGTTGCCAGTTGGTAAGTAACTTGTTCTTCGAATAGATTGTGTCCTCCAACGCATTCCACATCTTTGACAGACTCCCAAAGCAGTACCAGTAAATGGAGGGAAAAGAATTTAGAATACCCGATTAGAAAGCGGAATAAAGAACCGCCTTCCCAAAGGCCAAATCCTGACCCTGGATTGTATCCAGGGAATATTGTTTTAAAAATGTATGGATTGAAGCCCAAGTAGCGGCATCACAAATATTCCTAATAGGAATAACCCGCTGGAGGGCGGTGGAAGTAGCCACGCCACTCGTGGAATGAGAACCAGTAACACTCCGTAATGGTAAGGATAATCTACCTGGACAAGGTATGTTTGGTAACAGCCTGGCCCAATTTGTGTCCAGCATATCCTACAAAGAGTTGATCGTCCCCTCTGACCCTGGGCATCCTAGAAATGTAAAAGCTAAGAGCTCTCCTAGAATCTAACCGATGGAGACGGTCCTCTTCCAGGATGAGGAGGAGGGTAGAAAGATGGAAGAACCACCTTTTGACTCAAATGATATTCAGAGACTATCTTAGGTAGAGAAGGAGGACGTACTCGCAGTACAACCCTATCCTTGTGAAACACAGTAGAGGGGGGCTTAGCTGAAAGTGCCTGCAATTCACTGAATGAGCACTGAAAAGGATCAACACTCTGATTCCTGCACCAGTCGCAGAACTTTAAGCCAACAGCAACAGTACAGGGATTTTGTTGCAGGACACCTCCATCATGTCATCCGGGAGGTCCCAATCCTTTTTTTTTTATTATATATTTTTTTTAAATTTGCGATACAACCAAATTGTTTTTTCACAAAACATTTCATAAAACTACAAATCGACCAAACCCAAATAAGTTACAAATTACAAATTATTATAAAATGTTAGCTCCCCCAACCCCATGTCTGCATTTTTAGTAAAAGGGGAATTAAAGAAAATAGGAAACAGTCAGCAAATCTCAACAGTATTTTAGTGGACATTCTCTCCCAAAACATCTTAGTGGATAACCAATCTGTTGAGACAGTTAAGGGCACCAGATATCTTTCTCTAGCAAGCCACGCTCCCCCGCAGTACCTCAACAAATGCTCGACTGCCTGAGCTTTGGGATCTTTACAACCTGGGAATAGGATTGATGTTTTTCCCTCGCAACACCAACAAACTAAAACTGATCCCGTATGAATCAAGTTTAGTCGCACTCTGAGAAAATTCTGTCTCACCTTTTTATCAGGGAATTTTACCAGGTATCTTGGGAGGTATCCAAGTTTCTTATCACACTTAGAGAGGGGAAACTGCTATAGTAGACAACCTCATTTGATCAATTGTTCTAATCCAATCCATTGTGGCAAACACCTTCTTTGTCTTCATTGGGTTTACTGTTAGTGTCTTCATCACTCCCACAGCTACCGAGTATCTCGACAACCAACCTCCTCAGATCTTGTAACACTGATGAATGGCCCATTTGGAGGTGCCCCAATAGGTCCTCATATAGCAAGTTCTTCAGTGGGTTGATAATCTATATAAGGATAATAGCTTCCAATCCATATGGGACTTCAAAGACCTAAGGTCCAAGTAAAATCTCAAGCCTACCATCTGAACTCTCTTTGGTAACCCTAGAGCCTTTTTCCATATCTGCCCCTCTATGATCTATCAATCGAAGGACCAGGCTATGGGTCTGGTCTCTATCCCATACAGAAGGACTGGTATGATCTTTGCCGTGTAGAACTTCACCGCCGGAAGCAGGGAAAATCCACACAGTTGGCCAATAATCCTCTGTAATTGGGAAGTTAGCTGGTTGGCCTTTGCTGTAAACACTAACAGACAGATTATTTCTGGGAGTAGCATATAATGTATATCCTAGATAAACAATTTCCCCGACCACCGAGATGGGATCTCCCCCCACCTTCCATTGGAATCTGCCTTCACCAGCTCTCTTATCTCCAAAGATCACAATTTTCGACTTTCTTGGGTTTACCTTTTTTTTTTAACTTCTTTTTATTGGTTTTACAACATAAAAGGAATGGGAGAGAACAGACAAAACAGAAACAAAAGTCACCCTCCCATTTTCCTTTCCCCCTTCCTCCCCCCCTCCCTCTCCCCAAAGGCTGCCGCAGTATGTTCGTGGTCCGTTGCCGCCTCGGGGCCGGCGCCGGCCGTTGTCAAGTTCGTAGCGGAGGGGCCGGTCTCCCGGTGGCCTCCCTCCTTTCCCTGGGAGTTTCCCTTGGTCCTGTCCTTGCATGTGTTTGCTGGTCTTTCCCAGTTGGATTTGCACTGTTCAGAGTCCGCGCTGGTCACGACCTCGTCTCTTTCTTCCCGTTAGTTCTCTTCCTCTGAATTATGTAGTGCCTCCCGACGTGGGCGGTTCAATTTCATCGTTTCCTGAGTCGCCTGGATCGCTATTGTCAGTCGTATCATCCTCGCCTCCGCTGCCAAACAGGTCTTGCACCAGGGAGTTCCATGCTTGTAGTCTGGCTCCGCTGTCGCTCTCTCCCCTTTGTGTAGCTCTCGCCCAGACTGCCGTCTCTGCTATTGCCCATTTTTGTAGGTCGGCCCACCATCCTTCCTTCGAGGGGCCTTCGCTCTTGTTCCATGCCATCGCTATGCGGCGTTTCGCTAGTATTGTCATTAAATCCTTCATTTTTGCCACGTGTGTCATCTGCCGGTGCCTCCTTGGGAACAGGCCCAATAGGTATGTTGCTGGCGTTCTTGCTGGCATCCGTATGTCTGCTGTCAACGCCTTTTCTCTCACCGTGTTCCAGAAGTCTGCTATTTGCGGGCACGACCAGAACATGTGCACCATGTCGGCCTGTTCGTCTCCGCACCGCGGGCAGCTCCGGGTTTGTCCTTCTCCCATCTTTGACATTCTCTTGGGAGTTAGGTATGCTCTATGTACTATGTATATCTGCAGTTGTCTGAACCTGGCGTTTCTGGACACCTTTTTTGTGTACATGAGGACTTTGTTCCATT
This sequence comes from Ambystoma mexicanum, assembly GCF_040938575.1. NCBI lineage: Eukaryota > Metazoa > Chordata > Amphibia > Caudata > Ambystomatidae > Ambystoma > Ambystoma mexicanum. The sequence continues at coordinate 267,218,972 of NC_090936.1, read as the reverse complement.
CCTCGTCTTCGAAGGGTTGTTGCAGTTCCTCTTCCCACTTCATCCGTGCTGTTAGTGTCTTTTTGTTGGTGTGTCCCAGTATTTGCTCATAGAGTCTGGACACCGTATGACCTCCTTCGGATATATCGTACCATGCCTCTAGTACCCCTTCGGTGTCCTCAGGCTCTGTCATAGTGCTCCACCTCTTCTTTATTGTCCAAACTAGGCTATTGTGCAGGATGAATTGGCCCCTGTGTACATCTTGTTCGTCCATCAGGGTCTGGAATTCAGCCCACTGTCCGTCACGCCACAGGTCCCCAATTTGGGCCACACCTTTGTCTTCCCATTGTGCCCTGTACGTGGTCAGGCTGGCCACTCGGGTGTCCACCAGCCCCGCCAGTGGGATATGTCTTGAGCAGGGGTCTCGTATGCCCTGTGTCTTCCAGGCTCTTTTCCATAGTGTTCGGCCTAGTTGGGCTATTTTGGGTAGGTCTTTGGCTTGGGCGGCATTGACCCATAATAATTCTCTCAGGTAATACCTCCGGAGTGTTGGCCCAATAATTATTGCATCTATTGAGGTCTCCTCGCCCAGCCATCGCACCACAAATTGGAGTTGTGCTGCCAAATAGTAATATTCAAAATCTGGGAGTTTGATGCCCCCCCACTCATAGCTTCTCTGTAGTGTGCTTCGTGCCACCCTGTTTCGCCCCCCTCCCCATAGGAAGGTTCTCGCCATAGTGTGTAGGCGCTTGAAGAAGGGCCTTGGTATGTTGTATGGGATGTTCGTGAAGTAATATAAGAGTCGGGGTAGGACTGTCATTTTTAGTAGTGCCGCCCGGCCTATCATGCCCAACGGTAGCGTCTGCCAGAATTTCATAGCCTTTTCAATTTTGTCTAAAGCTACTTGTGTGTTACCTGCGTGTGTTTCCATGGTGTCGTGATAGATGTCCACTCCCAGGTATTTGAAGGTGTTCGGGGCCCATGTGATGCCCAGAGGCGGTAATTGATCTGACGGCACTGCGCGTAGGCCTGCCAGGGGAAACAGCAAGGATTTTTCTCTGTTGACCACTATTCCAGATAACCTACCAAACGCGCGCAGCGCCTCTAGTAAGTCCTGCAGGTGGGTGCGTGGCTTCTGTATGTAAAGGAGTATATCGTCTGCGTATATGGATATCTGGTGTGTTTCCCCGTCTATCTCTATGCCCGTGTCTTTGTAATCCGTTCTTAGGAATACTGCGAACGGCTCCAGGGCCAGGATATATAACATTGGGGGCAGGGGGCATCCCTGTTTTGTGCCTCGCTCTATGCCCCATTCCCTAGAAACTTGTCTACCCGTCTTGACTCTCGCTCTCGGGTCTTTGTATAGTAGTTCTATCCATCTTGTAAACCCTTGTCCAATCCCATAGTGGGTGAGCGTTCCCAGGAGCCAGTCCCATCCCACCGAATCGAATGCTTTGATTGCATCCAGTGAGGCTACAGCACACTCCCCTCCCTCCTGGTTTGTCCTTTCTATAACATAGTGGAGTCTGCGCAGGTTCCAGGACGTGTTCCGTTCTGGCACGTACCCTGTCTGGTCCGTGTGGATCAGGGTGGGTAGCACTCTTTTCAGGCGGTTGGCTAGTGCCGCCGTCAGGATCTTGGAGTCCTGGTTTATTAGGGAAATCGGTCTGTAGGAACCGCATTCAAGGGGGGGCTTGTCTGGTTTAAGGATCGGGATTATTATAGATTCTGACATACTACTCGGGAGTCTTCCTTTCTCGTATGCTTCTTCTAGTGTTTCTAGCAGTCTCGGGACTATGTCATTTTTATATTGTTTGTAAAATTCCCCCGGGAGCCCATCTGGCCCCGGAGATTTCCCTGTCGGGAGCTGGGCGGTTACCTCCGTTAGTTCCTCTACAGTGAGAGGGGCGTCTAATATTTGGGCCTGCTCCTCCGTCAATTGTGGGAGTCTAATTTCCGCGAGGGCTTCCTTCAGGTCCCCCTCCTCTGCCTCCTGGACCCTGGAGTATAAGTCCTCGTAAAACTGCGAGAACACCTCGTTTATTCCCTCTTGGGATCTTATCACCTCTCCCTTTCTGTTCTGAATTTCATTAATTGGCTCCCGCTTAGTCTCCTGCTTGGTTAGCCAGGCCAGGAGTCTGCTAGGCTTGTCCCCCTCAGCATGTAGTTTCTGTATATATTTCCCATAGTCTAGCCGTCCCAATCTTTCCCAGGTCTCCACGCACTGTTGTCGCAGGGTGGTGAGGTTCTCTTGTTCCGCCCCCTTCTCCCCCGCTTGTCTCTCAGCCTTCTCGATTCTCCTTTCTAACTCATCTAGTTGTGCTAGGGTTTCTCGTCTGAGACCTCCCATTTTCCCCATCGCCTCCCCTCTGACTACCACCTTGAAGGCCTCCCAGACCGTTCCTGTGCTTTCCACACTACCCTCATTATGTTCAAAATAATCTTCTATTACGCTTTGGATGTGTTCCTGGAAGCCCGCGTCCAATAATGCCTCTGCCCTCAATCTCCATGTTGGTATAGGGGCTCTCCTGTGTGTGTGCGCCCATGTGATCGTCTGGGGGGCGTGGTCAGATAGGGTTCGCGCGTGTATGTGTGCCTCAGTGAATTCCCCCAGTGTCTCCTTGCCCGTAAACAGGTAGTCTATCCGTGTGAATGTCTTGTGTGGGGCACTATAATGCGTGTATCCCCTCTCTTCCCCATGTACCTTCCTCCAGACGTCCCCGAGCCCGAGCCGGTCCAGTATCTGTTGTAGTGCTCTCGCTGGCGGCGCCGCTCTCTTGTGCTTATTGTCCGACCTGTCCAGCCGGGGGTCCAGTGTGCAATTATGGTCGCCTGCCCAAATCATCGTTGCATTCCTGTACGGGGCCAGCCGGGGCGGGAGCGTCCTGAAGAAGGCTGTAGCGTCGTGGTTAGGGGCATAGGTGTTCACGAGGCATATCTCCCGATTTTCTAGCATCCCATGGACTACCAGGATTCTCCCTTCCGCGTCTTTCTCTTGGTTAATGAGCTGGAATGGGACGCCCGGGGCGACCCAGGTTATGACTCCTCTAGCGTAGTTGGAGTATGTTGCACTATACATCTGGCCTCCCCATTTTTTCTTTATTTTGGCCTGTTTTTCCGCCGTCAGGTGCGTCTCTTGCAACAGTGCAATGTGGGTCCTTGTTTTGTTCAACCAGGTATAAATCCTTAGCCTCTTGACATATGCGTTCATCCCCCTGACATTCCACGTGACAATTCTTAAGACATCTTGGTCCTTGTGGGGACTAGCGCTTGCGGCCTGTTCTTTCCCATGGGCTCGCTCAGTGTCTTATTCTCTCGGTGTATTCCTGCCGGGGATCTGTGTCCCTTCTTCTGGCTGTTGAGTTTTGAATCGTCCGTTCGTTTTCTCTCTCGGGTCGTTTCTCTCTCTGTTGGCCGCTCTTTGTTGTGGGCGGTCTTGCCTCGTGCTTTCCGCCAGCTTTTTGTTTGTGCGTACTGTCCCCTGAATTTGTTTTCCTTGCCGATTCTTTGTGTGTGACAACTGTTAGTTCCTCTTCCGCTCTCCTCCTTTCTTTGCGGGCTTTGCCTTAACTTCCCAACTGTTATAACTGTTAACCCAAATAACGTCAACAAACGCCCAGCCTCCCCTCCTCTGCTCGGGCTCCACCGCTTTCCAGGTGCCGCTTTTTCCTCCTCGGCCTTGCCTGTCGCGGCGTAGTGTCTTGAAACTGACACTATAAACATTGTTTTTACTGGGGCTTCTCTGTGGGTCTTGGCGGTTCCCCTTCCCCGAGTCTTGTGCTCCCTTTGTAAGTCTCTTTACTGTGGGCTTTTCAACTTGGAGGCTGTCGGTTGCTCCTTTTCGTTACTTCCCGGTAGGGCATCTCTACCGTCTTGTTCTTGCTCCTGTAGCGTTGGGTGTACTTGTCGTGCCCGGTTCTAGTCTCTATTTTGCCGGGGGTGGTTTCTGTTTCGCTCGTTCCTCTCTGCCGACTGTGGAATCCCACGCTGGTCCATCCACTCCTGGGCGTCGGTCGTTGTCTCGAAGATCTGTGTTTTTCCGTCATGCAGTATTTTTAGTTTGGCTGGATACAGCAGCATGAATTTCACCCCTGCCGCTCGAAGGCGCTCTTTGGTCTGCCAGAACTGGGCTCTCTGCTTTTGCACAAGTACCGTATAGTCTGGATATATCGTTATCCTGGCCCCGTTCCTTGTGATGTTCCCTCCTTCTCTCGAGAAAGTCAGGATTTTTTCCCTGTCCTTAAAGTTCATAATTTTTGCGATCATTGGTCTTGGTGGTGCTCCTGGGCGCGGTCTTCTAGTCAGCGCCCGGTGTGCCCTTTCTACCACGAAGCCTTGGGATAGGGTCTCTGCTCCCACTTCTTGGATCAGGAGGTTCTCTATGTAGTTCGTGGGGTCCCTTCCTTCCTCCCCCTCTGGCAGCCCCACTATTCGTACGTTGTTGCGCCGGGCCCTGCCTTCTGCGTCTTCAGCTCTGCGTTCTAGTATATTAATTCTTTCCAGTGCTTCCGACATTTGTGTTCGCGAGGCGGACACTTCCACTGAGTTGCTCTGTGCTTGTTGTTCCACTGTTGTCATCCTTTCCGCCAGGTTTCTCGTATCTTGTCTAAGGAGTCCCACATCTACCATCACTGCGTCCAACTTGCCTTCTATCGACGTCTTTAACGCCCCTATGGCTTCCAGTATGCTGCTTTCCACTTGCCTGATCTCTCCTTGCGTGGCGTATGACTCCGGCGTGTCTTTCTCCCCAGCCTCTGGCTGCTGGTCGTCGTTCTTCCGGGTGAATGTCTCCATGACTGTTTGTCTCCCTCTGCCGCTTTTAGGCTTGTCTGGCATGTTAGTACCCACTGCTCTTGGCCTGTAGTTGGGCCCTGTTCAGTCAGGTTTCGTTTGTGCTTCAGTGGGTCCTTGCTCAATTCTCACACTCGCTTCCACTCTTTCCTGCGTGTGTTGCCTTTTTAATAAGCGATTTCTCTCTGTGTCTTTACCCTCGTTGTCCGTTTGCCGTGTCTCTCTCCGGTGTTCTCTTCCCTCTCGCTTTTGGGTGGTTGGAGTCTGTGCCTTGCGTGAGGCGGCTCATCCCCCAGTTTCTGCCTGTGTGGGGGGGGTCTGTTTGTGCTGGCTGGATTTGTGGTTCGTAGTGACTGTTACGTTCTCTCCCCCGCTTGCTGGTTATCTGTGAGGCAGCTGGTTGGGGTGGTGTCCGGGTCTATGTGTAATTCTTTTGCTCTCCTCGTTACGACGGCGGCTACCTTCTTCTCTTATGTCGTCTCTGTTAGGTCTCGGCTCTCCTGACCTGCCCCGCGGTCTGTCTCTTGTTCCCTGGGCCTGGTTCCTGTGTCTCGGCGTTACCTCCCTTCTCGGGATCTCCCGCTGCTTTGCCGGCTCTTCGCTGCTGCTAGTCACCTCTGCGTCGGCAGGGAAGGGCTCTTCTTCGGTCCGATCTGTGGGCCGCTTCCTGTCCGTGGGTCTCGACGCCTTCTTCCTTCCCAGTTTGGTGTTGCGCTGTTTCTGTAGTGCTGTCTCGGGCTTCTCTTCCTGTTGCTGCCGTCGGTGCCTTGTCTCGCTGCCGGTCGGGTGATGCTCCGATCCTGCTTGGGCTGGGCGTTGATCTGCTGTCTCCCTCGGTTCCGCTCCGGACTGGCAGGTAAGGGCTCTTCTTCAGCGATCCGGTCTGTGGGCCGCCTCGTATTCTTCACTGCTTCTCCTATCGGGTTCCGCTGCTGCTACGCACCTCCGCGTTGGCAGGGGAGGGTTCTTCTGGGTCTAGTCCGTGGGCCGCCTCTCGTTCTCCGCTGTCTCTCCTCTCGAGGTCCCTCGTTGCACTGCTGGGTCTCCGTCGTTGCTGCTCACTTCCGTGTCGGCCAGGAGAGGCTCTTCTGTGGTCCGGCCTATGGATCGCTCTTCGTTCTCCGTTTCCTCTCGTTGTGGGATCCCTCGTTGCTCTGCTGCTGCTCACCTCCGCTTCGGCGTGAGGGAATCTGCCTCGGTTCGGTCTGTGGGCCGCTTTCGATCCGTTCTGCCTCGCCTTCCGGGTTCTCCGGTTATTCTGCTGGGCCTCCGCTGCTTCTACACTCCTCCGCGTCAGGGGAGGGCTCTCTTGGTCCGGTCCACGGGTCGTCTCCCAGTCTCCGCCGCCTCGTCTCTCGGGGTCCCACGTCGCTCCGTTGGCTCTCCGCCGTTGACGCTCACCTCCGCTCTTCTGAGGCTCGGTCTATGGGTCGCCCCTCGCTTCCGCTGCCTCACCGCTCAGGTTCTTTCGTTGTTCCGCTAGGCCTCCGCTGCTGCTGCTCGTCTCCGCATCGGCTGGGGAAAGCTGTTCTCCAGCCCCGGTCCGTGGGCCGCTTCCTGTTCTTGAGCCGCGCCGTCTTCACCTTCTCTGGGTCGGTGTCGCGCGGCTATCTCCGCAGTTGGCGTCTCGGGTTTCTGCCACTCTGGTGGTACTTCGGTCCTGCCTGCGCTGGATGTTGATCGGCTATCTCGCCCGGTTCTACTCCTTCCCTTCGGCCTTCTTCGTGTGTTGAGACGCGGGTCTCTTTTTCAGCGTTGCGCGCCCGCCATTTTGTTGGTGTTGCCGCGCGTCTCTCCCTCTTCTCGTTTTCGCTCTTCTGGCCTCCGTTTTTCCTCGGGTCTTCTCCCGTGTGTGCCTTGGGTCTTCCGACGCCTTTTCCTGGCGTTTGTTCGGGTTTTTTTGTCCTAATATACGCCTTTCTCAGGATCTTTGGTCGGATCTGGTGGGAGCCTCTCGGAGTCTGCTCACTCTCGCATGGCCGCCAAGCCGAGGTCCCAATCCTTATACCTCAACCTTTCAGAAACCAAGCGTGAAGGTTGAGAGTCTTGACCTCTGGATGGAGAACCTAATCCCCGCTCACACCTCACACGAGAGAAGAAACACTCGGTGGGGAAGACGGCGTGGAGGGCAGATGGACATTTTCAGAAGGTCCGGGTACCACACTCTCCTGGCCCAATGCAATGAAGACCATGTGGGAACCGTACCTCTGCAACACTTGAGGAATCACGGGGACTGGCGGAAACGCGCACAGCAGTGGGAATGACCAATCCACCATGAACGCGTCTCCTAAGGCTCCTCTTATAGGAAATTCCCTTGACCAGAATCTCTCGCACTTCTGGTTGACACTGGTGGCAAAGAGATCTACTTGTGGGGTACCCCAAAGGGCGAAGATCTCCTGTAGGACTTCCTGAGCCAACTCCCACTCGTGAGAGACTGTGCTCTGCATGCTCAGAGCGTCTGCCACCCCATTTTCATCACTGGCCAGATGAACTGCCGAGATATCAATTTTCTGCTGGATGGCCCAGAACCAGAGCTGTATTGCCTCTCTGCACAATGGGAGTGACCCTGCGCCCCCCCCTTTTTTTGTTGAGGTACTGCATGGCCACTGTGTTGTCCGTCATGACCAGGACACTCTTCCCCCCCGTACCGAGGGCAGAAAAGCCTTCAGGGCTAGCCTGATGGCTTTCAGCTCTAACAGATTGATGTGGAGTCTGGACTCTGACATAGACCAACGACCGCTGGCAGTCAAGTTGTTGGCATGAGCGCCCCATCCTGTGAGGGAAGCTTCCGTCACTACTGTCACCTCCGGCCACGGTTGCCAAAACGGTTCCCCCCTTCATCAGGTTCCCTTCGTTCACCCACCACAGAAGGTCCTGGGAGACTGAACGTGGGATCTGAATCCATCCTCTTGCCGGAGAACTGCGACCACTGCATCCTAAGGACCCATTGCAGGGATCTCATCCGCAGCCTGGCCTCTGGCACCAGAAAAATGCAGGAAGCCATGAAGCCGAGCAAACTTAAGAATTCAAAAACCGGGAGACTCTGGGCATGTTGAAACTTGTCCACCATCTGCACAATGTGATGAGCCCTTACCTTGGTAGGCGAACACTTCCCCAAGGACATATCCAACACAGCCCCAAAGTACTGGAGCTGTTGTGAAGGTGTTGGGTGCGACTTCTTGAAATTCAGGGAAAAGTCCAGCCTGTGGAGGGTGCGGCAGGGGACACCGGGATGATCCAAAGCTAGTTCGGGAGAGCGCGCCCGGATAAGCCAGTCGTCCAATTAGGGGTAGAGGTGAATCCCCCCCTCGCCTGAGGTACGCTGCCACCACCACCATGGGCTTGGTGAAGACCCTCGGGACAGAGGTCAATCCAAACGGCAGGACCCGAAACTAAGTGCGAGTCGCCTGCCGAAAACCTCAGGTACTTCCTGTGCGTGGGATGGATCGGCATATAGAAGTAAGTATCCTTGCGGTCCAGAGACACCAAACAATCATGAAGGACTTGAGAAAGAGTGGCCATCTTGAACTTGTCCTTCCGGAGGAGTTTGTTCAACTAACGCAACCAACGCAAGCCCATTATGGGTCTCAAACCCCTGTCTTTCTTTAGGATCAAAAAATAAGGGGAATACCATCCCTTGTTCCTCTCCGCTACAGGCACCAGTTCTATAGCGCCTTTCTCCAGCAGGGACAAGATTTCCTGTGCAAGGAGCGGATCCGGAATCTTCAAAGAGTTTCCCCAGTGCATTGTCGTGAGGCCGCTGAAGGAAGGGAAGACAGTAGGCATGGGCTATGGTATCCAACACCCACGCATCTGAAGTAATGGCCCCACCATTCTTCAGGATGCTGAGACAGTCTATCCCCAACCGGCGAACCATGGGACATGTCCTCATGACTGTTTGGAAGCGGCTGCGGCAGTGCCTGAAGGCAAAGAGGCAGCTGCCTGAGCAGCTCTGACACCGAGGTTTCCCGGTCCACCACTGGTACCTTTCCGCTTGCCCCTTTGACTGGCGGCCCCTCTCGTACTACCAAAGGTGGAGTAGTACCGAAAGGAACCTCCCCTCCACTGCTGTCCCCTAGGACAAAAAGGCAGAGGTTGGCGTACTGCGGCGCTCAAAGACTTTGCCACAGCTTTAGAGGTCTGCAACCTCTCAAGGCTCTCATCAGCCTTGCTGCCAAATATATGTGCACCATCAAAGGGCCTGCACACACGGAGCAAACCTCGACTTCCGCAACCACGGAAATCTGCGTATCATGGTGCTCGCAGCCATGGATCGGCTAACACTGTCGGCCGTATCCAAACCTGACTGAAGGGATTCACACATGGCATCCTTGCCATCTTGCAGGAGAGCAAGCAAACCATCCCTTTCTCCCCCCTCGGGAATTTGCTTAGCCGCCAAGGAAACAATTCCACAGAGTGTGTGAAAACCTTGCCAAGGCACACGTGGAGTTGGCTGATTTCAAGGACATGCTTCCAGGAGAAAATACCTTCCGGGCCCAACCGTCGAATCGCTTGTCGTCCCTAACCAGAGGGATAGTAGGGTACGTCGCCTGCCTCGAGGTGGCCATAGTCGCCTGAACCACCAAACTCTCAGGAGTGGGGTGAGTAGACAAATAGCTGGGGTCCCTAATGGAAGGGCGGTATTTCTTAGTTAGATTTTTATTCACAGCCGGAAGAGATTCCGGGGACTGGCAAGCAGCCGCCACCCTTTTCTTGAAGGTAGAATGAAATGGCAAAACAGGATCAGAGGACGGACCTTGATCCAAGATGTCTGTCAGACCATCCTGCACAAAGTCTTCTGGAGGACTAGACCAGCCCAGATACTCCGAGACTCGTGCTATGAGTCTCCTATAAAAAAACTCTGTATGAGCCCCAGGCTCAGGTCTACCAAACGTCACTTCTGGGCAAGTGTCCAGTCCACTTGCATCATGGAGGGTCTGCCTTAACTCCTCCAACTGACTGTCCCCAGAAAATATTGGAGCATCATCAAGGTCACCAGGTTCCTCAACCTCAGACCTTTCCCTCCTCTTCAAAAATATCATCCAGTAGGTGGTGAAACCCAGGTCTGGGGACAGAAGAGGGCCTGGAGGCCAAAACCGGCCTCACCGACTTAGATGTAGCTTTCCTTGGAGGATCCACGATGTCCGGCTACTCCAACGGCAAAGTTCGAGAAAAAATTCCCAAAGGCGCTGATACCTTCGACATTGAGAGCGTCGACAACCTCGACGTCGGGATCGCCGAAGGCATCGATGTGAACACAGGTGCCGACGGTGCCGTGGGCTGATACGATGGAGAAGCGTCGATGTCTGAATCGGCGTTGAGGGCTCAGGGCAGGCATCGACTCATTCAGCGCCGGCCCGGAGCCGTCAATAGGTTGCCGTGGTCTCGCTGGGGACGAGGACCGAGACCTACAAACAGGTCTCTTGCGACCTTTCCATTCCTTGTCCGTCCGGGACCTCAACGGCACCCGATGTGTCGCGTTGCGAACCCGATCCCAAAGGCGTGCGAGCCACGGAACAAGACTGATCCAGGCCGGCTTCGTTAGAAGGCGCGACCAGACCCGTGACCTGCGAATGAAAACAATCGCCATCATGGATTTTCAAAACACCGCCCATTCCTCTGGAGTCGAGGACTTCGTAGGGCACGAAACCTTTCTCGAGGCACCATCCTCTGAGGAGGACAGAGAAGGCGACCGGTGACGGCGCTTCCTGGAGTGCCGGGACAAGGAAGATGAGTGCCCCTCGAGTCGTTGGTGGAAACTCCCTTGGACTTGGAAGTCCAGGACTCAACAGGCTTAGAGCCCCTACCTACCTTGAGCTTCCCCTTCCGCTCCCGCAAGGCCTTGGCAGTCAGTGACTGGCATTTACAGCAGTTGTCTGTGTCGTGTGACTCGCCCAGGCACCACAAACAAATGCAGTGGGGGTCAGTGAGAGACATCTTAGACTTGCTGTCCCGGCAGGTCTTGAAGCCGGACCACGGAGTCGGAGGGGTCGAAGAGGAGACCTCTTCAATGAAGAAAACACACGAGTAGCGCAGAGTCTCACGAAGTTAACACGTTCACAGAAAAAACGGAACTGAGGCTACAGGCGATGTGCATCCTATTTATAACATCCTGTGACGTCGTCCTCGACGGAGTGCACCTGCCACCATCGACGCAGGAGTGCACAGCTGTGGACATTACATGTCAAAGATGTGGAATGCGTTGGAGGACACAATCCATTCGAAGAAATGTGTTAGCAGGAGTGAGCAAAACCAACAGTCAAAACAGGATGAAGAGGAGCTGGGATGTTTGTTTCAATTTGAATGGATGGAATCACTAAAGTGCTAGCTTGATTAAGAGGGATTGCAAAAGTAGAAAGGGAAACTCTAGAGCAGTAGAAAGTTTCAAATTGTGCATTTTTATTTATTAGAACTGGAACAGTATTGTCGTTTTCAGATTAGCCATTTTATCTGGCAGTCTTCAGCCTTGCATTGTTCCACTCTTCTTCCAAAGAGTGAAGTAGGATGTCACTATTTTATATTTTTAGGCTTTATCTTTTCTTAGCGGATGAGTTTTAGAAGTGCAGGTTTGTCCTTGCCTATAATTTAATCCATCTTGGGGGACTCTCACAGCAAAAACCTATTGGGATTTTCAGGCAGCAGCTTTCTGGTTCCGAGGAGTTTCATTATTTTTGGAAGAACATAGCTACTGCGCTACTCATAAGCCTAACCGGCAGAAGTGAGGTTTCAACACTTCTGGATACCCAGATAGCCCTTAGTGAATTAGGAGCCAACACCTAGGGTATCATTATGAGCACCAAAGGTGAGGCCTAAATCACAGAGGTACCCCACCATTTGTCAAACCAACTTTAATACTGAAGCAGATATTGGATTGATAACTATGAATGGAACACAAAATCCTTGACTCACAATGCTGTGGGCATTACAGAAGCTTTGCTCCACTGTAGGATGTGTGACAGTGTGCGCAAAGGTAATTAATGAGGTAACAATACAAAATCACCACTTCCAGCCAACATGTGCAAGATTCATTTTGCACTGAACGCTGTCACAGAGGGAGAAACACACCTTGCCCTGATTAATCCTAATCTACTCGAAAAGAAGGACCACAGGACACATGCACAAACTGTAGAAACCTGCTTGTGCGCATACCAAAGTTGGAGATACAAGGTAGGTGATCAGGTAAAACCTGAACTGTGTGGTTTAACCATTAAATAAAATGAACCCATTGAATAAAGATTTATTGGGGTTTTACCAATCACAAATCAAAGCGTTGCAGGTAGAATAACTGCGGATGAAGGAGGAGGGGACTAGCGGGAGGAGGACATGTCTACTTATAACCACTGTCATATCCCTGCAGCTATAACCATTAAGAGTAGACATTTACAGAAAACCTTAAGAATTGAGTTGCCTCGACAATTTGGACATAAGGAATGGTTCCCATTCACTGGTTGGACTGCCACATTGAAGGATAGTGCCAGAACAAAAGGATATTCACAATCTCATACAGTTTATTTGCTGTATATACCTTGCTGCACTTCAGAAAAAGACTGCAGTGAGTGAATCTCCAGTGACAGAAGCATCCATCATTTGGACACCTACGCTCCAGCAACAGCATGTCCAGGGCAAGGTTTTTGCTGAGACAGTATTATCCCGTTTAAATGTTAGGTAACCATGAACAATTTATGTTTTGGATCAAACCAACTGATAGAAAAGCTCTCATTTATCATAAATCGCTCATCATCAACCATGAGGGGACCGGCTCATTGGGATCAGTCTTAATTTAGTATCTTTAACGATGTTTCACACACTTAAATTCACACAATCAATAAGATTAAAACATTACACCAATAAAACATTTATATAGAAGAATTGCTCTAACTATTTTATAGACGGAAATTGCATTAGCTGGGGAGGCATGAAAGACTGGCCTCGGGAAATCTGCTCCTCATACCACAAAACATATGTATTTGCCTCTGCTACACTCAAGAGCTCTTCGTAACTTCGTGTTTGAAAATTATTTGCAGTGTTCTCCCAATTAGAAAAAATATGCACTGTATGAGCTGCTCCCATTTGCACGATAGTTGTCATAACATGCAGGAATGATGATTACCTGTTTATACAGCCAACTCCGTCGGATAACCGGTGCATTGGGATTCCGCTTTATGGAGTTGGACCTCTTTCCAAAGTTATGAACTTTTTTTGAAGGTCTCGAAGACTATATGTAAGGAAAGAAGTCATTAGTATTAGTACATGTGGAAACATCCTAATGTCAAATGCACAGTAAGGTTTGTTCTCTCAGGACATGTAATGCTACCTACTCAGTGTCATTCGGTACATCTCTCTTTACAACTCTTATTTAGATGTATCATCTAGAACGGTGTTACAAAGACGATTTGCAATTCATGCAATAAAGATATATTCATAGTTTGAACAACAGAATAAAGTGTGAGTAAGTACATGCATAACACACACTCTTTTAGAGTATAAGGTCTGGAGACTACGGAATAGACTTTCTGCCAATAATAGTGCTTGCAACCTTTGAGTGAAGGGTTGTATAATGCAAAGTACCACATTAACTCAATCTGTGACCTTACAGTAGATATGGCAGCTGAAAGTGAGAACCAAAAGGACAATATTTTGCATGTATGCCGCACTTACTGGAGATCATGCATGGGAATCCATCTGTCTACTAAAACCTCCTAGAAATACTACTAGATACTAGAGAGCGGGACGCCAGCGCTATGGTGAATCCCCCGTGTGAGAAGCCAAAAGGAAAGAAGCTAGGAGGTAGGCGATAGCGAGACCACAAAGGATTTGTGGACAGCTGGTCCACAAACCATCGCCGATACCACCATAAGCATAACGCAGCAGGGTGTCTGGTCACTAATCGGGACACAGCCCCTGCGAGGATAAGAAAACATCTGAGGAAGAAAACGCTGGTGAAGGTAAGCTGGCTGTGGAACGGGACAAGAGAGAATGTCCCAGAGGTAAAAGGCTCCCGGAGAGGGTCTCCTTTACAGTAAAAGATAACGGGGAGAACCGGAATAACAGGAGGCCTGAGGGAATAATAGAGTGCAAACAACTTGTCTCAGTAGAAATCATGAGGCAATGTCAAGTCTGAAGCTAATTAACTTAAAGTATTGTGGTACAAGAGAAAAGATTTCTAAAAGTTGGCATTTTGAGAGAAAAGAATAGTGGATAATAATACCCTGGGAAAAAGGGAAGGAAACTCGACATGCTGTAAAGAAGAATATAATAACACAGAGATGAAACATTATGAGCCAGAGTTCAGAAGAACTATCCAATTGAATCTTGTAGAAATCAAATAGGGCAGAATAAGTTGAACTATAGTTCCCCAGGTGGAAAAGCCGATCAGAAAATTAGTATCTTCAAAGAATATGCTGAACCAGCAACCAGGAAAGCAGAGCTTATAAAAGATCCCCAAAAGTGATTCCCAAGGAAGAGAGAAAAGTCAAGAGTCCATTTGAGGAATTAAAGAGACTAATTCACAAAATCATAAAAGACTATTTAAGGAGTGTGCATTATTAAGATTCCTACAGACTGGGAAAAGGGTGTGGGGGCGGGCGGTCTTCTCATCTAAGTTAGTTTTTATTGTGATATGATGTATATTTTTTTGTTTTTAATTTTTTTAGCATGTATATAGCGCTACAAACCCTCAGGCATCTGAGCACTGCTTATTATTACCCACGGTGTGTGGTGCTCATTTATCGACCTCCGATGGGTGAAAAGCTGAGTTTGGCCATGCCGGGATTCAAACCTGCGTCAGCAGACTTTGCACAGATGTCAAAGCGAGCGCTCTACTCGCTGTGCTATCGGACAATTTATATAGCGCCTATACACAATGTGTTTCAAAGCACTTCACGGAAAGGGAGGGAACAAGGAAAAATACAATAAAATTCTTACAGGCCATGAACAATAAGAATGTGAAACTTCGCCTGGTGACATTTCAGATAGAGCAAGTGCAAAGACACAGATAGGAAGGAATGGGACACAGGCGACTACCGTACTAGGCCTGACCACATTTCTGGTAGAGCTGGAATTTCCCAAGAGGAGAGGGAGAATGGATGAGAAGGAGGGAGAGGAACAAAAAAAACGACTATCAAACTAGGCCTGATGACATTGATGATAGTGCTGGAAGGGGTCGGGGGAGACAAACTTTGTTGCTTTAATACTAGGTTAAGGGACAATTCTGATAGAATAAGTGCATAGAAAAAAGGGAGGGCGGGAGGTAGAAGGGAGAGGAGGAGAGAACAGAATAAACAGTAAAAAAACAGCAGAGAAACAGAGGGGAGAGTGAATACAGTTGTAGAGGTCAGGCTCAAATAGTAATTTGTAAATTGTAGTGGTAGGCTCAAATAGGTTAGTTTTGGACGTTCACGCCTGACTGACGAGCACCTTAGTTAGTAATATAGGCCAGGACCGCCCATAGTGATAGGGAAAGTCAGGCCTTATAATATTACTTTAATAAGGTTTTGTGAACCATGTCCTCAGCGTGTCCACGTCTTCGTTCTGGCTCACCACAACCCCTGAGCCAACTACAAATACTCTGGAATTCAATAACCCTTTCCTTTCAACTATGTTAAGGATTTCAAAGATGCGGCACACTGAAGACCAGGACTTTTTCTACTGGCCAGGGAAGCGGCGCACAATAAAACGCTTTTATGTTTATTTCATTCAGGTTGAATTTTTGAGAAGGCAGCCAACCCGTCTCACACCACCCTCTGAACGTACACCCCATGTCGCAATGGAACATGAACCAGGCCAGTGTGTAATAATTATTTATTTACAATTATGAATAAATATCAAACACATTCAATATAGGGCAGCAATCACCAGTGTGGAGATAATGACAAAATACAATGATAGGATACACTTAGTGTTACCTTCTGACATAAGATACACAATGCACAAATGAAAGCAAGATTACTTTTTGGGTAGTATTTTTAGATAGCACCACAGTTGGGCATTCCCCCTGCAACACGCCCTCAAATCCCTATTAACCAGGTTGTGTGTGGGTGGAGAGGAGCAGCAAGGAGTCAGGTATACTAGGCAAAAATCGGAATGAGAATCCGACCTACCGCCCCCTGAATGGGAGGCCAAAATCGGATTGAGCTCCCTCGAAAAAGGAGCAAAATGGCACTCAGAATTACGGAATAGTTATTTTACATGTGCGGTTGAATGAATAAGGCAAGAATGTGTGTGGCTGTATCGCAGAAGGAAGAAAACTCACAAGCTACAAAGCAATGTACTAAACAATGGGCATACAGTTTAGAAAATCGACTTTGGAAGGAAAAAAACGTGCAGCAATAATCGCACGTGGCAAAATTGCAATCGTTTCATTTCACAGGTTTAAAATAGCAAAACGGCTTGGGAAATGAGCTAAACAGACCTAATTGGAAATAGGGTTTAATTGTAAGGTACAAAGGCACATAACGGGTATGATACTAAAGTGAAAGGGTGGCTCTGGATGGTGACAGTATGGGATTCTTTGTAGGAAGGGAAAATTAAAATTGTACAATGACAGCAGTTACACAGGAAGAATCGGTTTTAAGATGAAAATGACAGGTTCTACTGAAACTACTTTTAGTGGCTAGATTATTAAAGAAAGACACTGCCTGCAAAAAGGTTAATTTGCAATATTAACCCATTCATGCTGTGTGCCTCTTCATATGGGAATTAATTAATTTATTCCAAATAGTACTAAGGATTTATATAGTGGACTGAAATGATTTGGAAAGAATGGCGCTAACACATGGAGATTAACACAGATTTTCCCAAGGTCGGGATACACAGAGGATTCTGAAAATTTTAAGAATTTACTAGGATTTCTTATAGGGTTGGACAAATGGCAAGGTAACAAAGCACTGAATAAAGCTTTTTGGTTACTGGGGAAGGGTAATACTTGCAACAATCACTGGAATAGTTTGGACAGCCAGCCGGGTCTTGGACAGCACAACAAGGATCTGTTCACTTGGGCAACAGCTGGGCTCTCCTCTAGGGACTCAGCGAGGCAACCCGGGTCTGGTCTCAGTGGACAGCGAGGTGCATCAGCTGGGCAAAGCAGGTAGCGGGGCAAAGCAGGTCTGGTCACTGGATAATCCCAAAAGGGTACAGCAGCCTTTCCTCCTTTCTACCTGGATTATTGAGATTTTTGTAGGGTTTTAATTCTGGATAGTGGTTCTGCCTGGATAGGAGGTACTGCATGGATCAGGATCAGCTACCCCTGGCCTGGCACTGATATCTTGCAGGGTGAATGTGGAATGCCTGGATCTCTGGATGTTGCGCGTTGGATTTTGAATGCTGGATTTTTTTGAATTTTGAATGTCTACTCCATATATTGGCTGGATGACAGAGAATTTTTACTATGTGGGCAGAACGCAGAACTAAGCTAAACATACCTCTAAAATCAGATAGGTCAGGCTGAGGATGTCACCACCCCCTTGTAAGCAGATTAGAATGAAGGAAGGGACTCGGTTTTAGTGTGTATGTTTTTGAGGTGCTTTGTTATACCACAGTTACTTTTGCCAAAATCGGTTATGACACAAAATACTCATTTTTCGAACCGTCACCCTTATAAAAATTAGATAGGCAAATACCATATTTCACATGGAGCATACTATTCGAAACCCCAAGTTTGTATGATGCGGTTTAGTCCTTCTGGCAATCTTTTGCAATTTCAATGGCAAATATTTCCCTTGAAAATCTACAAATGAGTACACTGAAGGTTATCTATGGCAGAAATATTTGCAACATGTGTTATATCTGTACCATGTATGATTTTCCCAGAAATGCCATTTTACTGGCATTTGCGTCCCCAACATGCTAGGAATATCCACATAGTCTTATTTTGATGGCTCAAAAATTACATTGAAGCTGTCAACATTTTACATTACTGCTTCTTTAGATTAATAAGTATATAAAGGGCGCCTGGCGAGACCCTTATATGCCCAGGAGGGTACCTGTATACAAAATGCTAGAAATCAGGGTGCGAGATCTGTGGACAGCTGTCTAAGTTTTGAAGCTTTTTTATTTTGCCTCCAAAACGGTTTTGCACAGATAATAAAATTAAATATTTACATGACTTTCAATAAGCACGAAAGTTAATGGACAGACGCGAATTGACACCGGAAATACAGGCGAGTATCAACCTCTCTTTTGTCGAGGTGCAATTTCCAAGGTGATGCACAAGTATACAATACAGGTAAGTGAGAGACTAGGAATTTTTACAAGGTGCGTGCCCGGACTGTAGTAGGTCCAGGAATATCAAACAAGATGGTGTACACAACACTATCTATAAACACAAACACAGGGATTGTGTCACAGAACATAGACACTGGAGTGTTTCGGCTATGCTGGGCTGGGTAAGAGCCCGAGGTAGTGGTGGCCTTCATCAGGATGATCGCTGATCGTGGTGCTGTCCGTGTGGGTAATCTGTGGGGCAAGGGATAGCTGTGAGGATCTCAGGGAGTCATTCTAAATTAAAATATTATTAAATAATGGCTAACTGGTGCCTGAATACACTGGTGGTGTATTTAAGAGAACATCTTACCGTCAGCTAAAGTTGCAGCCGGGGTGCTGTGCTGGAAAGTCATTATCGAAGTGCTGGACTATGAATACCCATGTCTTATAGTTGCATGGGGAAGACTCGGAAAAATCAGGTCATGTAGGCCAGAGGAATGGGCCTTGTATCATTGAGGAGCTGTGAAAGAGAAGGTTAACAAACCGTCAATTTCACCCTAGATCTAGACCGTGTCGATGATGCAAGGTCTGAGGCACATCCTATGTGGGATTGTGCGAGAGTGGTATATAAGTAACCACGGACAACGGTGAGGGGGTGTCCCCAGGTGTGGTAAAACAGGTTTGGAAAAAAAGGTCATTTTTAAAAGTTTTAGAGGGGCCCTGGGCGGTGAACCGCAGAGAACCCAACTGCAGCGTATGGGCAGTGTGCAGTGCAGGGGGTAGCTAATGTGCTGGAGACAGATGCCAAATTTAAATGGTTTACTGAGTGCCTTGCAGTGAGATCAAGGCCACAGCTGGCCGCCTATAAACAGTTTCTGTTTTAAAAGTGCCCTTACATCGTGTACTGGAGATGGGCAGTAGACAAGGTGGCTAATGTGCAGAAGACAGATGCCGATTTAATTGCTTTGCTTAGTGCCGTGCAGTGGGGTGAAGGCTACAGCTCGCCGTCAAAGAGAGACTTACATACTGCAGTGCAATGCCCTTCCCTCGTGTGCTGGAGATTTGCCGGGTGTGAACACAAAGAGGTTAGTGTAACAATAGGCAGTGCACGCAAAGCGTGTATGCGAGTATGGCATGGTTATTGTTACAAGTGTGGCCAAAAATGTGCCAGGGGCGGAGAACAGTTAATCCCGGGCTGCGTGTGCTTTCAAACGGCAGTGAAAAGCATGTCTACTTAAAGCGAGAAGTGCAAAATGAATGCTGACAAAGTGAAGGGCCCCTGGAAATAGACCAACAATGGTGCGGTCGGTGGGGAGTGCAGGACATGCCTCGACCTTGCCAAAAAAGACCACAGGCTAAGCAAAAAAATGCAAAAATCACAAAGAAAACTTACCAGTGCGTAACACAAGCGACTGCACTCCTCGAGGTAATGGTGGCTGTATGGAGTGACAGTGCAGTAGTTAAAGCACACCCACGGTAATGGTTTAGCCAATGGTGTGCCAGATCTGTGTGAGAGTCAGCAGGTAGGTCGGGAGTAAGAGCCTGCTCCTCCAATTGGTTGAATCTCGACCAATGACCTAAGGGCAACTAGTGCATGGTGAGCATGCATGAGTTGCTCATGGGAGTCAGAGAGCCCTAGAGGTGGGACTGGTCGGTGGGAAGATGGCAAAAGTGGGTGCTCTGCAGAGTATTGATCAACCCTGCCCGAGGTGGCATGACTAAGGATAAGGCAGTGGTATGCTGGTGCATGTCTAGCACGGAGTGCAGCAAGAGTGATGTTGCATGGTGTGGGTGGTTTCCGGAAAAAGACCCATATTGGTTCTGCTGATACTAGGATGGCCACGGGGGTCACGGTGGATGGCATATGGTACCACAGAGCCCAACATGAATCATCACCATGGTACTATGACAACCGACCGATTAGCCACTGTGATAGTTGTTGCAGGGTGCATGATAGCATAAGCCAGAGTGATGCTGGTAGCTTGTAATCAGTCCAGTCCCCGCGTGGTGGTAAAGCGAGTGGAGTCGGATTGGACGATTTTTATAATGCACATCAAAATGCAAAAATGTGTTTTCAATCAGTATTTCCAAGTGCATGGTGACTGATGACAAAACACAGAGCACAGTGTACCAAGGTGACTGGTTTGGTGTTAATTGCATCCTGACTATACATGCTGGTTCTGCTCGTTCCAAAATGTGTTGCAATCAATATTAAGGTGCACGGTGACTAATGACATAGCAAAACACTAATACATGAAGGTGACTGGTACGGTGTTCGTTGCATACAGACTATACATAGTGGTCCAGTTCGTGGTGTTGGATGCATGGTTTAAAGGAAAGGCACATATGGTTTGAGAGGTGCAGGGAATGCCAAGTGACTAGGGACTGCTACTCGAAGTGGATGGATGAGGGTAATCTCATGTCCCCAGTGTGGGCATGGTACACCGCTATGAGGTAATTAGTCCCAGAAATGTTTCCACTCAACGGTGATGTTTAAGGCAGTTCTCATTGTGTCCAGTCTGTGGACCCATTTTTGTTTGAGCCTAGTGAGTGCTAAATTGGTGTCTCCTCCTCTTTTCTGTTGTTGAAGATGCTGCAGGATAGTCCATGTGAGTTGCTCATGGGTATGGCCTTTTTTGCTGAAATGTTCGACAAGGGGTTTATCTTGTACGGAGGTTCGGATACAAGATAGGTGTTCACTTATCCTCTGCTTGATGGGTCTGATGGTCTTCCCTATGTAGATGAGGTTGCATGGGCATTTTATCACATAGATGACGTTTTTGCTCTCACAGTTGGTGTGATTTTTCATTGTCCAGATAAAGTTTTTGTGCGTGAAAGTCTTGCTGGTCTCCGTATAGCGGCATGCCATGCATTTGCCACAGCTGTAATGGCCAACTACCGGCGGGAGGTTCAACAAGGTTGGCTGTGGTTTCTCTGGTTCCAGAAATGTGTGTACCAGCGTGTCTCTGAGATTCCTGTGTTTTCTAAAAGCAAACAGGTTTTTTTTATCTAGGGTTCCCTTGTTTTTGATGAGGTGCCAATGTTTGTTAATCGAGGTCTTAATGAGGCAGCTGACGTGGTTGAAGGTGGTGACGCAGACGGTACGGTCTATGGGGTCCTTGGTTCTTTTGGTCAGGCAGATCGTACGATCCGTGTTGGCTGCCCTTTTCCGAGCCATCCTGATGGATTTTTTGGGGTACCCTCTTTCGGCCAGACGTGTCTGTAGTTGTTTTGCGTGATGTTCGAACTTTTCTTTTTCAGTGCAGTTCCTGCGTATGCAGAGAAATTGTCTGTATGACCTTTTTTACCAAACCTGTTTTACCACACCTGGGGGACACCCCCTCACCGTTGTCCGTGGATACTTAAAAACCACTCTCGCACAATCCCACATAGGATGTGCCTCAGACCTTGCATCATCGACACGGTCTAGATCTAGGGTGAAATTGACGGTTTGTTAACCTTCTCTTTCACAGCCCCTCGATGATACAAGACCCATTCCTCTGGCCTACATGACCTGATTTTTCAGAGTCTTCCCCATGCAACTATAAAACATGGGTATTCATAGTCCAGCACTTTGATAAGGACTTTCCAGCAGAGCACCCCGGCTGCAACTTTAGCAGATGGTAAGCTGTTCTCTTAAATACACCACCAGTGTATTCAAGCACCAGTTAGCCATTATTTAATAATATTTTAATTTAGAATGACTCCCTGAGATCCTCACAGCTATCCCTTCCCCCACAGATTACCCACACGGACAGCATCATGATCAGCGATCATCCTGATGAAGGCCACCACTACCTCGGGCTCTTACCCAGCCCAGCATGGCCGAAACACTCCAATGTCGATGTTCTGTGACACAAACCCTGTGTTTATGTGTTTATAGATAGTGTTGCGTACACCATCTTGTTTGATATTCCTGGACCTACTACTGTCCGGGCACGCACCTTGTAAAAATTCATAGTCTCTCACTTACCAGTATTGTATACGTGTGCATCACCTTGGAAATTGCACCTCGACAAAAGAGAGGTTGATACTCACCTGTATTTACGGTGTCAAGTCACGTCTGTCCATTAACTTTCGTGCTTATCGAAAGTAATGTAAATATTTAATTTTATTATCTGTGCAAAACCGTTTGAGGCAAAATAAAAAAGCTTCAAAACTTAGACAGCTGCCCACGGATCTCGCACCTTGATTTCTAGCATTTTCTATTCTTTAGGTTAATGACATAAATGTCTTTATATGAAAAGTCTTTTCAATCATATGGGTCGGCTTTGTCCCCAAAAGTGGGCAGTCTTTCCAACCTCCCAGCAAAATGTCTTTGCTTAGTCAGCCGACACAAAGGTTGCCATGGCTTCTCCTTTGAAGTCCTTAGTTTGAATGCAAAGGATTTTCACACTTCTGAGGGAAACACATGGGTTGGGGTCCCTCTTTGTTCTTGGGAGCATCACTGCAATACAGTCTGAGGCACCCTGCAATTATGACTCCTGGCAGTCCAAAGAACAGGGTTCCTGCTCTGGCACTAGGAAATCACGGGGAAGTATGACATTTGGCCTTTAAACTAGAAGAACAAGTTACTTTCTTACCTGGTAACGTTCTTTCGATGGGATGGTCCGACGACATATTCCATATCTATGACAGTAATCACCACAGCTGTGCTGCTTCGGAAAATCTTTTGGCGTCTGCATCCTGCGTCAATGACGTCGATACGCTGTCCTCGAGGGCCTCCGTCGAGCCGACGTCACCGGATGTTATAAGTAGGACGCACGACGCCCGTAGCCTCAGTTATAGTTTTTTCCCAGAACGTGTGGCACCAATCTTCTGCCAGTATGACCACAGAAAGCCTTGTGGAAACTTAAGCTGCAATCGCATAAGAGATTCTGTAGCAGGGCATGTAGGGAGGTAGCGATATGGAATAAGTCATCGGACCATCCCATCAAAAGAGCATTACCAGATAAAAAAGTAACTTGTTCTTCGAGGGGATTCGGTCCTCCGACCTATTCCATATCTATGACAGACTCCCAAAGCAGTACCAATGTATGGAGGAGGGAAAATAATTTAGTTTATAGAAATTTTGAATGCACAATTAAAATGCAGAGTAAAGAACAGCCTTGCAAAAGGCCAGATCCTGCCCATGGATAGAATCTAGGGAGTAGTGTCTTACAAAAGTAAGAACCGAAGCCCATGTGTCTGCTTCACAGATGTTACGAATAGGAAAACCCCTCTGTAGGGCAGTAGAGGCAGCCATACCCCTAGTAGATTGGGCCCATAAGCCTACCGGGGGTCCTTACCCGCCAAGCGGTAACATTCAGAAATTGCCAAGATAATCCATCTAGACATTCTCCTTAGTAACAGCTTGCCCCAAATGCCTTCCAGCGTAACCTATAAAGAGCTGATCGTCCACTCTGACCCGGGACATGCGTGAAATGTAGAAACTTAAAGCTCTCCTACGATCCAACCTATGGAGCCTCTCCTCTTCCTTACCAGGATGCGGAGGAGGATAAAATGCCGGAAGAATGACCTTCTGGCTTAAAAGAAATTCTGAGACAACCTTCGGAAGAAAGGAAGGATGAACTCTAAGGACAACCCTGTCCTTGTGAAACACTCTGAAGGGTGGCTTAACAGAAAGTGCCTGTAACTCACTCAGCGAGCGGAAGTGACCGCAACTTAGAACACAGTTTTAAGGGTTAACAGTCTCAAAGGACAAGAATGTAAAGGCTCAAATGGAGCACCCATTAGGAATTTTAGAACAAGGTTCCAATACCAACCGGGCACCTGGAAAGGTGACGGCGGAAACACATTAGTAAGCCCTTTGAGAAATTGAGAAATTAAAGGAATCTTGAAATAAGAACACTCCTCAGACGAGCGCTTAAATATGGACAGCGCTGCCAGGTAACCTTTAATGGTAACCACTTGCAGGCCCTTGTGGACTAACAAAACCAAAAAAGACAGAACCACAGGAATGTCACATGAAAAAGGATCCACATTCTTAACCCTGCACCGGTCGCAGAACTTTCTCCAATGGCAACAGTACAGGGACCTGGTTGCAAGCCGTCTGGCCGAAAGCAACACCTCCATCACGTCTTCAGGGATGTCCCAATCCTTATACCTCAACCTTTCAGAAGCCAAGCGTGAAGGTTGAGGGATCTGACCTCTGGATGGAGAACCTGATCCCTCTCCCGTGAGAGCAGATCGTCTCGGTAGGGAAGACGAAATGAAGGGCAGATGGACAAGTCGAGAAGGTCTGGGTACCACGTCCTCCTGTCCCATGCCGGAGCAATGAGGATCATCCGGGAACCGAAACTCCATAACCTCCGCAGCACTTGCGGGATGACGGGGACTGGAGGAAATGCGTACAGCAATGGGAAGGACCACTCCACCACGAACGCGTCCTCTAAGGCTCCTCTTGGAGGAAATTCCAGTGAGCAGGACCTTTCACACTTCCGGTTGATACTGGAGGCGAAGAAATCCACTTGTGGGGTCCCCCAAAGGGCGAAGATCTCCAGGAGAATCTCATGAGCCAGCTCCCACTCGTGAGAGATCGCGCTCTGCCTGCTCAGAGTGTCCGCCGTCTCGTTTTCGTCTCCAGCCAGATGAACTGCCGAGATCAAAATTTTCTGCTGGATGGAGCACAACCAGAGCTGCATCGCCTCCCTGCACAGAGGAAGTTACCCTGCCCCCCCCCCCCCTTTTTGTTGAGGTAGTGCATGGCCACCGTGTTGTCCATCAGAATCAGGACATTCTTCCCTCACACAGTCGGCAGAAAAGCCTTCAGGGCAAGCCTGACGGGTCCTCAGCTCCAAAAGATTTTCTTTTTTTTTTAATGTTTTTTATTAATTTTTACAAACAAACAATAAACCAAACAAATAGTGCATGTTCCAACAGTTTCAATACACTTTAACTTCCTAACCACTACTCCCTCTACCCCACCCCCCTTGCGAGTCTATTGCATTGAACCTTCAGTTTCCACACCCTGTGGTTCGGTCACCTCCTCCCCAGGCTCAGTCGGGTCATCCAATGACCCAAACAGTCCGGCTATCAGTGATTTCCAGGCCATCAGGGACTCATTCTCCTCCTCCCCCCCCCATTGCCACAAGCTTCTTGCCATGGCGTGGTTTCGGCTCAGCCCAATTTTTGCAAGTCTTTCCACTACACCTCTATCCTCGGCACACGACATGACTTCCATCCCATGGCAATCCTTTTTGCTAGCACATAAGCCAGGTCCCTTAGTTTGCTTACGTGCCTGAGTTTGTGGTCTTGGGAACCCCCCCCCCAGCAGACAGGCCCACACCGTATCCACTACTATCTTGACCCCTCTTCCTTCTAGTTTCTCCTTTACACCCCTCCAGAACCTCTCTATGATCGGGCATGACCAGAACATATGCACCATGCCCGCGTTCTCTTCGTCACATTTGGGGCATGCTTGCCGACCTGCATTCTCGAACCTCGATATCCTCCAAGGCGTCATGTAAGCCCTGTGTGTTATGTACAACTGTATCTGTTTGAGCTTTGCGTTTCTTGACACCTTCATATGATACCCCTGTGCCCTTTCCCACATCCCATCTCCCATTTGGGCCCCAACCTCCGTTTCGCAGTCCATTCTCAACTGCGTGACCTCCTTCCCCACTTTAGACATCAACATCTCATACAGTCTGGAAATCTCATGACCCCCCTCAGCTATATCATATATCACGTCTATGGTGGCATCCAATTCTTCCCCCAGCACAGTTTCAGGCCACGTTCTCTTGATCCTTTTTACCATTCTGTGGTACGTAATGTACTGGGCTTCATGCAACCCAGCTACTTCCCGTAGCCCCTCAAAAGTAACACTAGAGCCCTCCTGCCAGATGTCCCCCATCGTTGCCACCCCAGCCGGTTCCCAGTGGGTCCGTAGTATCAGTCGCAGCTGAGCGTCCGCCCCTGTCAATACTATCAATGGCATCTGTGATGGGGACGGGTCCCCCATCATTTGGCATGCCCTGCGCCACACCTTCCACCCTAGTAGCATCATTTTAGGGCACCCCCCCCATTTCCGCTCTGGGTGCACACATGATTTCTTTCAGATAAAAGGGTGCACAATCCTGCCCAAAGAACCTGTGTTCGTAGATCTCTTTGTCAGATAGCCATTTGGCAACATACTGACACTGGCTCGCCACATAGTACGCCTCGTAGTTGGGCAGCTTAATTCCCCCTTTGTCATGGAAGTTCTGAAGCTTACACAACGCCACCCTGTTCCGCGTGCCGTGCCACAGAAAGTCCCTACACATGCTATTCAGTTTGGTGAAAAACCCCCTAGGGATCAAGTACGGTATATTCCCGAAGTAATGTAGGAGCCTCGGCAGGACCACCATCTTTAGCATCGCTCCCCGCCCCA
The DNA here is from genome assembly GCF_040938575.1 of Ambystoma mexicanum. NCBI lineage: Eukaryota > Metazoa > Chordata > Amphibia > Caudata > Ambystomatidae > Ambystoma > Ambystoma mexicanum. The sequence goes on along the minus strand of NC_090936.1, from coordinate 267,192,631 downwards.
TCATCGCCAGAGGCAGCTTCGCCCAAAACCGCATGCACTTCTCGATGTTTCCAATGGCCACTTCTGTGTTACACTTGTGCTCCTCTTCCACAGTGTGGTATATATTAATCCCCAAGTACCGAAACGTGCGAACCGCCCATGGCACTTGCAATACAGGTAATCGCTCCGATGGAATCCCCTTGTACCCCCCCCAATGGGAACATGCTGGACTTCTGGGTGTTCACTGCTATACCAGACAACACCGCATATCTCTCCATCACTTCGAGGATGTACTGGAGATTTTCTTCTGGGAATCGTAGGTACAGCAGCATGTCATCTGCGTATAGGGAAATTAGGTACCGCTCCCCCTTTCACCTCAATGCCTATAGTGTCATATTGTTGCCGCAGATAGATCGCAAGAAGTTCCAGGGCCAGTATGTACAGCATAGGAGACCACGGGCATCCCTGTCTAGTACCCCTGCTAAGCTGCCACCTCTCTGAAATCACAGATCCCGTCTTAACTCTAGCCAGCGGTTCACTGTACAAAATCTTCGCCCACCTCACATAACCAGGCCCTAGCCCATAGTGTTTCAGGGCCGCCAGCAGCCACGGCCACCTGACGGAGTCGAAGGCCTTGATCTCATCCAAGGGCATGATTGCCATTTCCTCACCCCTTCCACTGCCAAACTCAATGATCCTCTGGAGTCGCCTATGATTATTGGTGATGTTTCTATGGGGGACATAGCCCGTTTGATCTGGATGTATTAACTTGCTAATGACCCTCTTCAGTCTATTCGCCAGGACTGCAGTCAATATCTTGCCGTCTTGGTTCAGCATCGACACCGGTCTAAAGGAACCACAGCTACGCCCAGGTTTATTTGGTTCAGGGAGAGGTTCTATGACCGCCTCTCTCAGTGACTCCGGTAAGCGGCCCATCTCGAATGCTTCGGTTATCATTTCTAGCAGTGGGGGGGGAGGACCTCTTCTATATATACCTTATAAAATTCGCTTGGGAGCCCATCTGTCCGCGGGGTCTTACTAGTAGGCAACTGCCTCACCACCTCCCCCAGTTCTTCCAGGGTAATCGGGGAGTCCAATTCCTCTCTTTCCTCCTCGCTTATCTTGGGCAGCCCCATATCCTCCAGAGTTTCCTCTATCATTACCCGGCTGCTTTCCCCGTCTTCCCCGTATAACCCTTTATAATAATCCACAAACGCTTGATTAACTCCCTCCAGGGTATCCTCTATGCTACCATCTTCCCTCTCTATAGTTCTAATTGTGGCTCTGGGGGTCTCACTCTTATATAACTACGCCAAAAGTCTCCCCGGTTTATCGCCTCCCGCATGCTGTCTCTCTACGTACCTTTTATAATTAAGGTTACACAACCTCTCCCAATATTCTGCACATTTTTGCTGTAGCTTAAGTATCAAATCTAGTTTCTCTGCTGCATCATCACCATCTTTTAGGGCCTCTTCCAGTTTTGCTTCCGTCGCCCTCAGTTCAGCCGAAACCACCCCCTGTAGGCCCTTGGATTTCGCCATGGCCGCCCCCCTCATGACAACCTTAAAGACCTCCCATAATGTCCCCGTCGAGTCCACACTCCCAGTGTTGGTCTCAAAATAGTTCACTATCTCCTCCCGCAAGTCCTCTCTAAAGAAGGGGTCCCTCAACGCCTGCGCTCGTAGGTGCCAAGTCGTGACCCTCGCCCTCGGGGGGCAATATTGCCAAGCAAGAATCAGGGGCGAGTGGTCCGAAAGGACTCTGGCCCTGTACTCTATGTATGCCGTCTCCGCTATCATCTCAGGTGATGCAAAGACATAGTCCAGTCTCGTTGATAACTTCTGTGGGGCCGAGGAATGCGAATATTGCCTTTCCCCAGGGTGCCACACTCTCCATGCATCTTCCAGCCCAAAGTCATCAAGCAGTGTCTGTAGCACCCTAGCTGCAGGGGCTGGTCTGTCTAATTTCCCATCCAATCTATCCACCCTCGGGTTCAGTATGCAGTTGAAGCCCCCTCCCCAGATCACCGCGCTACCCACACACACGCTCAGATTCGCACTCAGTGTCCTAATGTACGCCGCTGTGTTGTGGTTCGGGGCGTACGTGTTAACAATAGTTATCTCCCTGTTCTCTACCAATCCCCTCAGCCTAACCATCCTCCCGTCTGTCTCAGCCACCACTTGCAACCGCTGAAATGGGACATGTGGCGCTACCCATATAAGTACACCTCTTGCGTAGGCCGAGTAAGATCTATTTTCTGCCTGCGCAGATACAGCATAACCTTGTTCCTTTTTAAATAGCTATTAAGCCCCCGCACATTCCATGTGAGTATTTTAAGGTCCCCCATGGCCTGGTATGGTCCTGTTCCCTCCCCACCAGGTATCGCTTAGCTTCAAGTTCCAATCCAATCCATATAGGCTTGCATCCCAATCTAAAACCCATTTAACCAAAAACACACCAAACTTCCCGTTCCCTCTCCCCCCCGCCTCCCATCCCTTCCCCAACACACTCCCCCGCCCCCCCCCCCCCAACTGTTGCCCGGCTCCATCCCTGGATCTCAGGCTCCCCCGCATCTAGCTCTTTCCAGCTTTCGCCTGTACTCGAAGCTCCGCAGGGTGAGGCCGCCCTAGTGACCAACCTACTACAACTACAACTATAATTCAGGGGGTAGGGTACTTCCACCCTGTACTCCAATAGCACATCAGTGAACTACACATTGCCAAACAATTTAAATATATGTAACTGCCACTATATTCCAGTCTATCAAGTCTCTCACAATCAGCAATATGTAATCGAACATCAGCCACTCACAGCCAGGCCCATCTTTCGCAGCCTTCGCCGAGGCGCCCTCGGGTTGTTCGCTCACCGCCCTGGCAGTATGCATACCGTATCTGAGTCACTTTTCGCGTCCATTTTGTGTCTCTTCCGTTCCGCTCTTATGTATGATCTTCAGCTTCGCAGGGTACAGCAGCATATATTTTATCCCAGCAGCCCATAGCCTCCTTTTGATAGTTACATAGCTGTACCGCTGCCTTTGGACCAGCATAGCATAGTATAGTCCGGGTATGCCGTGATAGTACACGAGGCCCTTTCAATTGTTCCGCCTTTCCGAAAATATTCCAATATTTTCTCGCTGTCTTTATAGTTCAGTATTTTAGCAATTATCGCTCGTGGAGGGGCCCCTGGTCTCGGCTTCCTCATAAGGGCCCTATGTGCGCGCTCCACCGCAAAACCCTGCGAGTATGTACCGGCCCCAATTGCTTGTAGGAGTAAGTTCTCAATGTAATCTGTCGGGTCCTGGCCTTCTTCGCCTTCCGGCAAGCCCACCACGCGAATATTGTTTCTCCTCGCTCTCCCCTCTACTTCTTCTGCTCGAGACTCCAAGTTGGCCACTTGTTGTTTAAGGACATGGATCTCCTTTGCATTGTTGGTGCTGGTGTCCGTGTTAGATTTCACCGCACCCTCCAAGCAGCTTGTGCGTTCCGCCAGTCCCCTGACATCTTGTCTCAACAGGGAGACTTCAATGCCCACTGCTTCGATTTTAGCTTCCAGGGAAGTTCATAGGTCCATCATCGCAACCCCCCAAGATTCCTTCAGCTCCGGGATGGCTTCTAAAATCTGATGGTTATCGGCCGCTGTGGCGCCCTCAGACTGTGCCACCGGGCCTTTAGTTGCACTGGCCGCAGGAGACCGCTGTGTTTTTGCAAAAATATCCATCGTGGGTTGTTTGTTCTTATTCTTGCCCACGACCCCTCGCGCCGCCATATTCCGGTCTCTGTTGGGTCACCCTAGCGTCCGAGTGTCTTCCCAATCGTAATTTCCGCTCTTCACCGACCGTCGTGGTGATCTCAGGGCAGTTGCGACATCATCTCACCGCTGCTAGTTGCCGATCAGTGCCGAGCGAGCGCCGCTCATGCTTGTCGTGGTGCGGCCTGCATTGTCACACTTCTGTTGCCCCCGGGCCCCTGCCATCCGGGCCAGCCCCCGAGCCTCCACGACCCAAGGCCCACAGCCCCCAGGGGTTTTGTTCCGTCTTCACCTCACCATTGCCGTTCTTTCCCGGTGGCCGCCGCCTCTATTCGTCCTATTCAGGTACCCCAGTGTCGTTTCCTTTGTTGTCGGCCATCTTGTGTGACAATGGACCGAACCGCCGCCGTCGTTCGTCGAGCAATTCCTCCCGACTCCCGCTTACGATACTCTCGATCTTTACACAGTGGGCAGAGCATACATTCCCATGCGTGTGTGATCAATTCTGGAACCAATGGCGCACTTTCAAAGGTAGTTTTTTCGGATCATCTGTCGGATCCTCCGGAGCTACACGGGAAGCACGTCCTACTCCATGGCTGCTCAAGCCACGCCCCAGCTCCAACAGATTGATATGGAGTCTGGACTCTGACGGAGACCAACGACCGCTGACTGTCAACTCTTTGGCATGAGCTCCCCATCCCGTGAGTGATGCGTCCGTCACGATCGTCGCCTCCGGCCAGGGCAGCCAAAATGGAGCCCCCTTCATCCGATTGCCTTCGACGGCCCACCACAGGAGGTCCTGGGAGACCAAGGGCGGCACCTGAACGGGGTCTGACATCCTGCCAGAGGACTGTGACCACTGCATCTTGAGGGCCCATTGCAGAGATCTCATCTGCAACCTGGCCTCTGGAACCAGAAGAATGCAGGATGCCATGAGGCAGAGCAACCTCAATAACTCGAACGCCAGGAGACTCTGGGCATGTTCAAACTTGTGCACCATCTGCAGAATGTGATGAGCCCTCACCTGGGGAGGGAAACACTGCCCCAGGGACGTATCGAGCACTGATCCGATGTACTGGAGCCGCTGAGTTGGCGTCAAGTGCGACTTATTTAAGTTGAGGGAGAAGCCCAGCCTGTGAAGGGAGTGGCAGGTGACGGACAGATGATCCAGGACTTGCTCGGGAGAGCGCACCCTGATCAACCAATCGTCCAGGTAGGGGTAGACGTGAATCCCCCCCTTTCCTGCGATACACTGCAACCACCACCCATCAGCTTGGTGAAAACCCTCGGGGTGGAGGTAAATCCGAATGGCAGGACCCGAAACTGAAAGTGCGAGTCACCAACCGCGAACCTCAGGTACTTCTTGTGCTTGGGATGGATCAGCACATGAAAGTAAGCGTCCTTGAGGTCGAGAGACACCAACCAGTCCTGGAGTTGAAGGGCCTGGAGGACTTGAGAAAGAGTAACCACCTTGAACTTGTCTCTCCTGAGGAGCTTGTTCAAACCATGCAAGTCCATGATGGGTCTCAATCCTCCGTCTTTCTTCAAAATAAAAAAATAAGGGGGAAAACCATCCCTTGTTCCTCTCTGCTGCAGGCACCAGTTCTATGGTGCCTTTCTCCAGCAGGGATTGCATTTCCTGCGCAAGGAGCGGATCCAGACTCTTCAAAGAGAGATTCCCCGGTGGATTGTCGTGAGGGCTCTGCCTGAAAGAAGACAATAGCCGTGGGCTATGATCTTCAGAACCCACACATCTGAAGTAATGGCACGCCACTCTACAAGATGCTGTGCCAGCCTTCCCCCAACCAGCGAACCATGGGACATGGCCTCATGACTGAGATGAAGCGGCTGCGGCAGTGCCTGAGCGCAAAGAGGCAACTGCCCGAGTGGCTTTGGCACCTTGAGTACCCGGTTTTCCACCTCCGGTACTCCTACGGTGGCCCCTTTGACTTGCAGCTCCTCCCGATTTACCAAAAGATGAGTAATATCGAAAGGAATCTCCCCTCCATTGCTGTCCCCTAGGACGAAAAGGCGGAGGTTGGGGAACTGCAGCGCTCAACGACTTTGCTGCAGCTTTAGAGGTCTGCAACCTCTCAAGGCTCTCGTCAGCCTTGCTGCCAAAAAGATGTTCACCATCAAAGGGCAGGTTGAGGAGCCGGGCTTGCACATCCGGAGCAAACCCCTACTTCCGCAACCACGCAAACCTGCGTATTACGGTGCTCGCCGCCATGGACCGGCTGACACAATCTGCCCTGTCCCGACCGACTGAACAGACTCACACATAGCATCCTTGCCAACCTGCACAATAGCTAGAAACCCATCCCATTCCGACCCTTCGAGAATATGATCGCCGCTAACGAAATAGAGTTCCATAGAGTGTGCGTGAAACGTGACAAGGCACACAGAGCTGACTACCTGTAAAGCCATAGCCCCTCAAGAAAATACTTTCTTCGCCCAGCCATCAAAATGCTTGTCGTCCCTATAAGGAGTGATGGTAGGGTACGACGTCTGCTTTGCTGGGGCCGTAGCCGCCTGCACCACCAAACTCTTCGCAGTGGGGTGCGTGGTCAAGTAGCAGGGGTCGCTACTGACTGGGCAGTATTTTCGCGGCAAATACTTGCTCACTGCCGGGACACTCTCCAGAGCAGTCCAAGCTGCTGCCACCCATCTCTGCAAGGCCATATGGAATGTCAGTACTAGGTCAGTTGGTGGACCTTGGTCGAGGATATCTATCAGGTCATCCTGCAGAAAATCCACTGGTGGCGCAGACCACCTCAAGTATTCCGTGACCCTCAACATAAGGACTTGGCATGGGTGCCAGGCTCAGGCCTACAGAACTCCACCTCCGGAGAGGTGTCCAGACCACTTGCGTTGTGCAAAGACTGCTGTAGGTCTTCAATCTGGCTATGCCCAGACACAATCTCGTCAGGTACCTCCTCACGAACCATACCTTCCTCAGACCCTTCATCCACCTCAGAAATATAATCCAGAGGCTGGAATGAGGGCACAGAAAAAGGGACAAAGACATTTTTAGCCTTGGCTAGAGCCTTTCTAGGGGGTTCCACCATGCCACGGGGTAGCTCTGACAAAACAGCCTCGAAAGGCGTCTAGGGCGTCGATGGAATCAGCGTCGATGTCTAGCGTGGTGCCGACAGCTTCGACACAGTCCTGGAGGGCGGAGCCCCGAGCGTGACCTTCAACAGCAAGGACGCCGATGGCTTCCTCGGAGGCGGAGCCTCGAGAGAGTCCCTCGACGAATTTGGCGCCGAAGGCGTCGATGTCTTCTAAGACCTCACAGGCTCTGACGGTCTCGAGGGCATTGAGGACCGGGACCTGGAGCGGGCATGTCTAGAGCGACCATCCTTGTCCGACCGGGACCTCAAAGGTGCCCGGTGATCGCGACGACCGCTCGAGCCCAAGGGCGTGCGAGTGGTGTCTCTAGCACGGTCACAGCCGGCGTCTTTCGACGGCGCAGACAGACCGGAGCCCTGCGATTGAAATATCACCAACATCTCCTGCCAAAATGAAGCCCATTCCGCATGAGTGGAAGGCTTGTTGGGACAAGCTACCCGCCGACGGGCGTAGTCCTCGGACGAGGAAAGCGACCGATGCCGGGGCTTCCGTGAGTGCCTCGAAGAGGCAGAGGAATGGTGGGGCCTACTCCTGGACCGAGACCCCCCCGGACTTACGCTGACGATGCAGAGAGTTGCCCCTCGAATCGTCAGTCAAAAGCCCAGTGGATCTCGACTTCCGGGGCTTGGCCATCTTACCTACAGAAAGCTTCTTCTTAAGCTCCTGCAAGGCCTTCGATGTAAGCGACTGGCAGTCTACACAGTCATCCGTGTCATGGTCCTCCCTGAGTCACCAGAGACAGGCATCGTGCAAATCCATCAACGACATCTTGGACCTGCAGTCCTGACACTTCTTAAAACTCGGCCGCGGGGTGGAAGAAGACGAAGACATCATGGAAATCTTCACAATGAACAGGTGAGAAGAACCTAAAGAACAGAACTCAGAAGAAACGAGGCGAGCCGAGATCGCCGAAGCGAACACGTTTGCAGAAAAAACAGAACTGAGGCTACGGGCGTCGTGAGTCCTTACTTAGAACATCCGGTGAAGTCGGCACGACGGAGGCCCTCGAGGACAGCATATCGACGCTGGACGCAGAAAGATTTTCCGAAGCAGCACAGCTGCGGTGATTACTGTCATAGATATGGAATACGTCGGAGGACCCAATCCCCTCAAACTGGTCTAAAAGGAATGCCTCTTTAGTCACGCCGTTTAAGTTCTTTTTGTGAAGAAAAGAAAATACACAGAGTTAAATATACCTATATTTTGGCAGCTTTTCTTCCCAACATCTATATTTTTGTTTCAGGGCATGTTACAGTATTATTTCCATCGAGTTGGTACAATATCAACTCACTGCTTTGCAGAGCAGTTCAACACAGGTTAATTTTACTTTCTCCGGTCAATTACACAAATGCGATTTTCCTCACATCTTTATTCTGAATGTTTTGATAGCTCTGGTCACTTTCTAATACACAGGAATCTGTTCAAAACAAGGGTTCTTTGAAACGGACATAAACAAAGGGAGAGAGAGAGCTTCTTGTGAAGAGTTTTGCCTGTGTTACTTTGTTGCATGAACAATTCTAGGGCCTGAAAGGAATTTCTCTGCTCTTTCACAGTTTTTACTTGACAAACAATGAACTTCAGGGAGGAATGACCCACTTTTGATGGCATTCCTCCTGAAGATAGCTGGGCATGGATATGTTTTACTGGAATCAAACTGTCATGTTGAAAAGATGGGAACAGCACCAATGCAAAGCCATTTTAAAACACAGAACATTTTCTCTTTCGGTTGGAAGTCTTGAGCTGGCAGCATAGCAGTGCTGAGCCAGGCTCCTTTGAATTCTTTTTGGTGCACATGAAGAAAATACTGCAGCCATTCTCCGGGTGTTCTGTTTAATCTCGCCCCATATATGCTCTGCCGAGCTAGTGCAGCCATTACTTTTGGTAACTGCTAAAATGCAGTTTGGTGGTGCATTGGAGTTCTGCTGGGCTGGTAAATGTACCCCACAATGTTCACAGAGAAGACAGATATTAGTTTAATGTCCATTACCTAGCCCATGCATTCAAGGTACCCACAGATGAAACAACTCCTGTTCCATTTCCCTTCAATTTTCATCTCCTTGCCAGGCTTAACTTTGGAGGCATCAACATGCACTTCTTCCTTTACCCCGTACTGCAGAGTGTCTGGAGCACAGGCTAGTTAGGTTTGCTTGAATTTCATTTACAGCATTCTGGAAGCCCATAGGCAAACTCTACTAATCCAGGTAAGTCTCAATAGTCTGAGGTGCTCATCGCCACTCGCAAAAATGCACAACCAGGCTTCGCTGCATGATGAAGCAGGGCAAGGATCACATGTTGATGAATTCGTTTTTGAAGGTCCCCTACCATTTGTTCACACTGTGGTCTACTCTGCTGCATTCTGCCGCTAAGGTAGTTTATTCCCTTTGAAGCTGTACATTAAGGCCGACAAGGGAATTTGAGAAGGAATGAAATAAAATCTTCCAACTTGCTCGATCATACCCCAATTCACTGGTTCTGGCTCAGAGATGACACTATACCTTTTAAAAAAGAAGCACAAGTGACCCGCTTTTTACTGGCTCTACATCTGTATACTACATGCAGACTATCACCAAGGCTGGTACAAAAATGGCATGCCCCTCTGAATTACATTGGACAATGAGCAACACACCAGTGGCATAAGATCTTGCCATACAGCACACCTCCCCTTCTTTGTGACACAGACAGCTAGGTCTGAGCCGCTTGCTGAGGTTACAGTTTCTGCCAGTCGGCCCCCATGATCACTGTGTTCCCCACTCACCCCAATTCATCCCACTGAACGCATAGTGCCCCCCTTTAGCCCACTCACCGGTATGCACATTTTCTGTCTACACGCTCCTCTTAACCGCAAATGTCTGCACACCCAATCCTTATCACCAATTATCTAGGCGTTTTCTACATGCTAGCACTACCTCTGTTTCGGCCCTCAAATGTTCACCTCTCTTCTGTGTATGCCTATATTTCAAGTTTTCTGCTAGCAGTGGAGGCATTCTTCCAGTTATCAGGAATACAATGGCTCCTCAGACGGCCAGTGTTTTACTGTCGGTAAAAGGACCTAGTATACTTATTTTGTGTAAGGTCATACCTTGGTACTTACCGGAACAGGGTGAGATAATAGTAAGCAAGAGTGTATATATAAAGCATACAGAGTAAATACATTTACTTCACCCTTATACCGAGGCCATGACAGCATGTTTTGTCAAGGGGATACAGCCTCTCCCATTGCCACTCTATAGTGTTCCCCCTTCTATCTCCCTCTGCACTCACATGTGTGCAGATTCAAACATAACCAGTGAATCATTGACAAGTGGCCTGGCATCCCCTAGATTAAGTGCCTGGGGCATAGAAAGGAGGAAGAAATAATACAGTTATTGCTTAATACAACACTACAAGGTTGCCAGAGGACATCTCGGGCCACCACACATCCACACCTTGTCCATTTATAACAGATAATGTCTAGGGGATAAGTTGCACCATTGGTTACCAAAAGAGGTAACTTCTGCAACTCTGCCAATCACAATCCCAAAAGGGAAAAACAATCAACTGCCACATATGCAACCAAAGTAACACAATCACATCCCTGGCCACCTCAACCAACATTCTTGTTTACCCAATGTAGGGTAGCATTTTTGAGTTGGTTTCCCTACCCCCACTTTCTCATTCTATACTTCCTGTGCCCTCTCTCTTTCCTCTGCCTCCACAGAATACAGTTTGGTTCACTCCCAGCTGGGTGCACAATACACTAATCACTCCGAGAAGGAACCGACACTGTAAAACTATGGTGGTGATTACTGGTAGAACTGGCTATTTTTATACATTTCTCCCTTATGTTTGCATTTTAGACCACTATAAAAAATTCAAATGATATGATATGATTGGTTATTTATAACACGCTTAATACCAAGAGGTTTCTAAGCGCTGAAATGTTATAGTAATATTTCTTTCCCGAGTTTGCAATGCTTCATAGCAACACATTCATCTGCAGATTATTTTTGAAAATGTATAGGGTGCAAAGGCAAGGCTGGTGAGTAGAGCATCCTGAATGGTAACTACAACACAGGTTATATCACAGTTCTTTAGAAATAAGGAATGTCAAGGGCTAACAGCGGATGGTTTCTAAATCTATCTTGAGGTTTTGTCCCACATGAGGCCACCAAACCTTTCCTAAAGAGGTGCAAGCATACTCACTGTAATGGCTTCCTACGGGCAACTGCATGCCTGCTGTTGTGGTAGGCACGATTAGCAATTTGTGTTAATATTTTTTTCATGAATTTCCTCAAAGGATGTGTATAGCTTTGAACAGTATTGCAAATAAATCAAGATCGACCTTAGAATAGCTACTAACCCAACATATCTAAATTCCATTGGCACCAGATGAACACTACTAAAGCTGGGAAACACCCGATACACCAACGTGGAGTGGGACAGTAATCCAACGGGAATTAGTTAGAATGAGGCTTTACTGAATTTCAATAGGATGAGGGGTCCAATGACCAGAACAGCAAGCGGGAAGTGAGGTCACTGGAGAAGAGCCACTTATTTGTATCCAATGCCCAAGACCAGTGGCATTGAAACTTTTTTTTATATGAAGTGCCCTACCCCCAGTGCCCCCCTCCCCCCGGCCACCCCCCGAGTAAAACAGAAAATGTGTTTCCAGGACACTCAGACTAGAAGTGCTTATATTTCCTATAAACACTAGTCAATGTAATCATTTCTAAATGGGCTTGCAACCCACTTGACATCCTTTTGGGCCCCCTAGTTTGAAGACTATTGCCTTAGACGTTCATCAAACAGAAATAATCTGTCATGGACCACTTTCCTATAGGATATACCAGGTTTTGAACAATTGGGGATCTTTGCACTGGGTAGTAAGGCAATTATATCTTGTGAATATTTGGGAGGTGGTGGATAGATTTTCTGTGAATTTCCACATGCTTTGAAATGTGTTGCAGTGTTGATTTGCAATTCACAATATGCAAAGTGACAAAACCTGTTTTATCCAGCCACATACCAAGCCACTGCGTAATGCTTCACCTTTGCAACAATGCAAAAGATAATTGTACAACCCAAAAGAGCAAACCCGACCCTCTTTAGGAAAATTCTGCCTTTTTTTCCACCCTAAATTTAATATAAGAAATCTTGGGGAAAAAAAGAACATTATCAAAATCTCACAAATCACCAAAATAGCAAATCAAAGTCTTATTTGTAAACACATTCTAAACATTTAAAAACACACTGCTCCTAAGTTATGTAAAAGGCAAAGAAACAACTAATCTAGGCCCCCTTCAATTCGCTATTACTTTGCATGCCTAGATGACACATTTTCAATGCTTAAAAATACACGGATATCTCCGTTTGTGGGGAGAAGAGTGCTCTATCTTCATGACAAAGCATAACAGATATCATGGTTTCCAAAGCTATGAGAAACGTGCATACAGCCACTGTTGTCCATCATTCAATAGCTCATCTGAAATGAACCCTGACATTTCCTTAAGCACTTTAAAGAATGCACGCAGATAATAAGCACTGAAAAGAGCATGTTTGAAAGGCAAATAGGTCGGAAGATGGAAATCAAGAGCAAAAGCTTTGCTTAAAATACAGAAAATTAACTTTACTATGCATGTGTTGAAGCAACATTTTCCAAACCGCGTAAATGGTTGTCTTTGCGGATGTCCGTGATCATTTCGAATGCAAACATTTCTAAAACAAAAATGTCGAATTCTAAATCATCGTATTCGGAATAAGCACCACACAGCTAAATGGCCCTTGTAGACCCCGCTCCCCCACCCCTTTACTTACCTTTTGGCAGCACACTTCGCTGTGTGCCACAGGGTACCTGCAGCGCCAGCTCCCTTCATTTCTGTGGATGGGAACCGGTGCTGCAGGGTCCTTTTTCTTTCTTTATTTTTTGAAAACCTTGTTTTGGATGAGGGGACACCCCCGCCCCCCCCCAATTCCATTATAACGAACAAAGGTGCGGGGGATACCACCACAACCCCCGCTTCCCTTGTTTGCTATAATGAAAACCGAATGGTTGAAATGTTTGGCATTTTCGGCTGTATGTAATTTTGTTACAGCAGAAATCCTATCATTTCAACCATTCGTTTTTTTGAAATTATATTTTCGTGTAATTCCGTCTTTTGCGACCTTATTTGGGAATAGGGCGGTGAGCCGCTAAGCTTAACACTCTCTAGGGGACATGACAAGTCCCACTTACGGTGTCCCCACCCCCATCTTGGAGAACAAGGAAACCTTAAGTAGAGATGAGCGTTTTCCGTCTCAATAATCAATATTGGAATTGGCAGCTAATGACTTCTCGTTTCATATTATCAATGGCTAGTATGGTTTCTGTCCATATTCAGGCACCGCCCTCAAAGTTGCCCGAAATACAGGAGATAAGCTCTGTTCCCCGCTACAGGAAAGGAGGAAAGCCCATCCGCATTACAGTGAAGAACGAGAAGTCCACTGCGTTATGTGGGAAGAACCTTCTCCTGGAAGATGTGTCTTAGAGAGGTGATCCTGCACACGACGTCTGTCCCTGACCCGCTGTGGAGTCTGTGGACACTCGAGAAGCCGGCCTGAGCAGACCCGAGGGATTCAGCTTAGGAAACTCGATGGAGAGCCAGGTTCACCAATCTATGGCTAGAGGCAGAACCAACACCAACACCCAGCTAGAAGCCAGGGGGAAGGCAGCAACCACTCCAGCTATCACAAAAAGAGTCGGTTGACAGAAAGCATTCGAATGCCCCAACCCCCGACAGAAGGAGCACTGCTGGAAAGCACAAGGTGCACTGTCGCTCAGGGAAGTCGGAAGGTTGGCCGAAAAGGCCAAGACACAATACACCTGAACACAATGCTTTGCTTGATTTTTATAACATTTTAAACTAGTCATCTCTGCTAGTAGTTCAACAGTCACCAAATGTAATGCTTTTTTCATTTCCGTGCTTGCACTTACTGCAGTCTTCCGAAGGGACTTCGACCCCTCCCAGCGCTCTGATGCCATAAGAATGGTAGTAGCCACTATATAAATATCAAATAAACTAATATGCGCAGTTTTGTCTGCCAAGGCCCTTTTCACAGCTCTTAACTTTTCATACCATATTTGCACCCTTTGCAACACTTGGCAAAAACATTAGGAAAACTATGTTCCTTGCAATTCGAAGGCATCTTTCCGCTACATTATCCAAATGCAAGAAACCCATGTCTGGCAACAAAATATTTCGTCAATGAACAACTTCACCCTTTAGCCATTATCAACTGTAGAAACGAGCTTCCTTGCCAGCAACATTTACCAATGCTTCAATCATAAAACTAATATAATTGGAAAATAGAGCATCATCATCATAGGTTCTTGGATCACATTGCCTAGGCATTATTGCAAAACTCAAAATACTACATGTATGGTGCTTCAAGTAAGTATCAAGCTAAGTATCAAGCTAAGGCAGAACGGCCTTATGTTCACCTGGCTCAGCACACACTGAACTCTCCTTAAGTGTTGATAAAGGGTGATAAACTAGAATGTGTAGCCATTGTTCTTTTACTGTTGCACCCCCATGTTCCCTACTGTTCAAACATTGCCTCAGGTTTCATGCTCCACTGTTAGCAGTGGTTGTCAATGCTTTTAGAGAACACCCTTTTGATTTTGGTTATACTTCAAGCACAACGAAATTATAAAATTGTATATTTGGATCATTTGCATTCAATTCTCGATTAGTAAATTACCCTTATCCATTGCTGGAAACTTTTATCCATCCGCTTAACTCCCCATTTCACCTTTGTCTCCTTGAAATATAATTACAGCAGATTTCCCTTAACCTCTATTTTAACTGAGCCCTCGAAAAACCTCCACAGCTATACACTCATATTCACAAAGTCCTGACATTCTGAACAACAACTACAAAGAAATGTATAAGCACCAACCCAAATAAATTTGATCCCTTATATGGACAAAAAGAAAGCAAGCACTGGTCAAGCAGCTTAGTTATTTGGGCAGCAGCAGAGCTGGAAATAGTATTAAGATTAGGAAACGACAAGAAGGCAATGCAACAGTTAAATGAGGAGTCGGTTCTCTCTTATGCTGTGATATTTGTGAGAATAGGAACAGGAGAAAAGATGATTTGGAATGATATAACCATATAAAAGCCTAAAAATGTAAATGTGCACTCGGTGGGGATGAAAATTCACTTCTACAAGATCAATAACCGGGGGCATTGAGATTGCCCTACTCTGTTTCCTGACCATACATAAGTGCCATGTCAATTAGAATGATAACAATTGTTAAGTTTCCATGTAGAAAGGAATAATTTTGGATTCATTTTCTTTTTCTAGTTTACAATAATTATTTCAACCAAAAAAGGTTTGCACTGGTTTGTTTGAACACACTATCAACTAAACAGCTATTACCAATTTTGGAATTGTTTATTTTGTTGATGCATTCCGTATGACATTCATGTATAAATGGTCATCCTTGAAGACGACCTATGGTCGAAAAAACATTTCGGCTGCAGGCAGGCATTGGCTGCCAGCAGTCATTGCCTCCCAACTTCAAATAAACCATGTTTATGTCAAACTGTGTTAATACCAAATGAATTCACGAGATTACCAAACTGTGTTACTACTTACTGGTGGGCGATAACATGATAACTATTACTGAACAATAGACACTTTGAAGGCCCAGCGCGACTCGCCAACCCAATCCAGATAAACTTACACTTTTTCAGAGGCCTGGTGTGGAGCCTCCTTGCATCGGCGGTGCATCTGGTGACAATTGATATATCCATTGTATCTCTTCGAGAGCAAAGCGCACCCACCAGTGATTCTACCCTTCACTGTCTTAACCTAAACTGCAAGCTTGGTACACCTATAAGCTACGTAAGATATCCTTAAGAACTGGAGGATTATTTGAATGAACTAATTTTGTTAGAGTTAATACGGTAGAGTTATATTGCTCGCACATGAGAACTGGCATGGGGGTTCATTATGCGTGATGAATAATGCAGATGGAGCACATTTCTGTGGTCGATCTTGAGATGTTGCAAAGAATACAAGCTTTGCTTACACAAAAAAGGTGCAGGAAAAAGGAAAAGTGAGTACTCAAAGGTAAGAATGTGATGTCTAACCAAAGGGCCAATTGAGTTTCTTCACAGATGGTATATGTTCACTGAGTTAAACACAGCTGACCCTCTGTCATTGAGCCTATGCTCCCAGCGACCTCATGGAAATCATTACCTATTTTGGTTTCCTCACTCCACTAGAAATGCTGTTTTCTGTACTTGCTCCTTTTTAAGAAAAATGCACTTTCAACTATTACCTCTAGACAGCCCAATCACTGCCGCTTATAAAAACAAGCATTCCTTGCATATTGCCTCTTTCCCCAAGAGGGTCTAAAATTTGCAAATGGCAAAGGGGAACTTCTCCAGTGCCTCAGACACATCCACAAGGCTGAGGAGCTTCTCTCTCATCCTCCTCTCCTTCCAGCTAAAAGGTCAGAACGTTTTTCTTCAGCTCAACCTTTTAAAATTATTCTGTGAAAGTATTAGGAGGTACGAGGAGGCAGTTAGCTGCCTCCTTTTCCCCAGGCCGAAGAGCTGGATTGGGCAGACCAAGTAAAGCTCACTCCAAGTAGCACGGATTGCTTTGGACACTAAAGCTTGCAGAACACAGGATCTTTCATAGACAACGTAAACAAAACAAAGCTGCCACTGCTCAGCCGAATGTTGGCATACCACTTCTAGGAGTACAGACAGGTGCAGAAGTCTCCCACGTTTCACTAAAGCAGCAAAGAGCACAAAAGGTAGAATTCCACCCACATACAGAATGACTGCATAGATATATGGTTCCTTATGAAGTTACTGGAGTTTCAGCTTTAGAACAGACAAACACTTGAGTGTTGGCTGCCAGTCTTTACTTTTTATGGTGCTGAAAATAAGAGGGGTTACTATTACCCGTGCAACCTATTTTATAAACACACTCGCCTCAAAAGAACTTGTTATAACCTCTAGGTTTTACAAATAGCACAACGTGCACATTAATCCACTGAGCCTGTGTTTTCAGGCTAAAAATACAGAACAGCTGCAATGTCTCTCGTCATGGTTTGCTATCATGGAGGGTCAGACATGTTCTTCTAAAGCAGGCAGTGCAATTTAGTTAATTGTATGTAGCACCAGTAATTCAGCCTCCCACGCCACATATAGGTGGTCTTTTCTATCTAAGATGTTGATACAGGTTGCTGTTGCAACTATAATCAGAAGGCCCAACATGTAAAATCTCATTGCAGTATTTATTTATTTTTTTTAATCGGTATAGTAGTTGCTCAGTCCAGTGAAAAATACCCTTCTAAGAGATTAAGTCCAATGGGTAGAACATGATAGTGGGTATGACTGTATTGCTATCATTCGGAACAATGTAACCAACACTAGACCATAGATGACTGGCACAAGCTTGAATAGGCACCCGGGCTAAAGAAGAATCATATTGATGTGTGCATCCAATTACGTTTTTGGTTGTGGGATTTTGGTTTGAGTCTACACACACCATGCTACTGCTTGCATATATAGATGGTTAACGTACCTGGCTCTTGTAGAATAGCCAGTTCCTACAAGTCCAGCTGAGAAAAGTTTGGAGAACCATTTAAAGTCATTGGAAAATAATGACCCTGGTTTACAAACATTATTGCAGGCTGCTCCCCCTTGTAGTCCATTATAGGAAAATAAATGTGTATTCCCTAGACCATTAGTCTTATTAGAATCCTGTGTTTGGATAGGACTGTCCACCTACCCATACACACACATTTCATGCTCCATACAACACGTACCAGCCTATTAGTATGTTAATCAGAAATGGCAAGGCTCTAAAATGGCAAATATGATCAAAAAAAGGCATTCTTGTAAAGAGACAGTTGAGGCGCGTATGAGAGGAAGTCCGGGCAGTAGGTGTTTCATCCAATAAGAAATCTGTGATGCTAGAGTTCTGAGAGGGCACCGAGATGACACTAGAGTAGCAGCACTGCTGGCATTTTAGATGCATTGTGTTTAGAGGGCATCACTTGATGAGGAAAGCTTGCCCTTTGTGAAGGCATCATGAAGCAAGAAAGACACAGATTCAAACAAAAGATCTTTATTGACTCAAATGTCAGAATGGTGTACAGCCTAACTTGCCCTATACTAAGGTGGTATTTCCCTACCTAATTAAACTAAGACTAGTCAGAGTCTGTAAGTTCAACTTTAAAGCCTGTCTGTGTCCAAAATCTATACTTGCCCTCACAACTAAAGCTAAACTATGTCAGTAACCAAATAAGCCGTGTTCAAACTAAAGTTCCAAGCTTCTTCCAGCTCTTGGTTTGCTCTTCGCTTCCTTCCCCAAATTCGAAACTGTTCCAATAAAAAAATGACTGCAGGGTTCCCTTTCCCAGGCAGGTAGCTCTTCTGGCTTCAATTTCACAGTCAAACCAATTTGCTTAGTTTGCCTCGTCTCTCTGTCACTTGAACAATCTTAGACCAACCAGCCTCCGCCTCAGCCTCTAAACTTCTCTCGGTTTACTCCAAGTAAGGGCTCCTTGGTCTAGGCGCAGTTGTCGGACCACACAGTCCACCCATCACAGGTCGTTCAACCTGCAACCCTTGGCACTTTATAACAGTATATTCTTCATCAGTGGACTTCCTTGACAACACAGGTTTCTTTTCTGCATCTATGTGACAAGTCCAAATATACTTCTGGTTCACATTAGTGGCTTCTTGCCTTTATCAGCATGCGACTTTCACACACCTTCCGTTGTGGTATTTCTCCTGGTAACCACCTTGCTTCCACACTATCCAAAACTGTTTTTGCTTTTTATTCGTTTTACAATGTTCACAAATACTGTCTCTTTAAATTCACTTAGTTCACAAATGCATATCACTGAGTTTCATTTGAGTGATATTCTCATATCTTTTCCTTTGTTCAACATTCAAATCTCATATTCTTGACAACTTGTTCGGTATTCAATATTTCAAATTCGGTCCCCAGACCGCTTTTGCCATAATACTCAAAACTCCATTACATGCTTGACAACTTGCTCGGTATTCAATAGTCCAGCTTGCGTCCTCAGACCCCCTTTTTGATATAATTTTGCTTGACCAGCATCCGCCGTTACACAGACGATGCCCCTGTAGCGCCGGGCCTAAGTTACGCTTCCCCGTCACTCACAGGTGTGCTGCCTCTCCTCTGGGGCTTTGGTTTCGCTCTTGGGTTCTCGCTTGTGCTGCCTCTCCTCTGGGGCTTTGGTTTCGCTCTTGGGTTCTCGCTGCCTCTGTTCTTGCTACTGCAGAGCTCTGACGAGCACTGATTGCTCCCTCCAGACCTTTCAGCAGCATTTGGTGGCTTCTCTGTGTTCTCCATTCCCAACGGGGAACAAAGGGCAATGGGCTCTGCTCAGCAGCAGACCCTCTTGCAGCACGCTCTATCGTCTATCTGGCTACTCTGTAGTTCCTGTCCTTTTCACTGGTCCATGCTCCGCCTGCTCCAACTAAGATTGCTGCGCTCTCCTGCCCAGTGGTTCCCTGCTCTGCTGCTTTCTTCCTCTTTTATACACCTGCAACCATTTAACAGGTTGCAGGTATAAGCTCTTCATTCTCATGCCGGACCATAGATATTGTGACATGCATGACCGTCACAACAATCCTCAGGCCTCCTCCTTGTCTCAGTACTAGAGTGATGAGATAGCATTTAGTGTGCACTACTTCTAGTCGCCTCTTCCCATTACAAGAATAGTCTGAATGGGGAAAAATGAGGGGAGATAGTTTGCAACAGCCTTCTCCCACCTTCATCTAGTCTCTCTGGTCACCTGGAAAATGTAGAACGGGTAGCACCCAGAGCACGCTCGTGCCACTGCCATGGCACCAACAGTTTTTTGGGGGTGTATTTTGTGAAAGAACACAGGTAAAGCTTTTTTTCATACACAAAATACCTTCAGCATCCTAGGTGTCATGCCAGGGTGCCAGTAAAAATAATGAGTTTGGTGGGCATTACCTACTGTTGAAGGCATGCCACTGCTGCCTCGCTTCCCAGAAACCTATTAACTGGAATGGCTGCTGTTATCATCCAGTTTGGTCAATTGAGTTCCCGATTAATTTAATTAGAAACAGTCCGTCATCAACAAAGGTGATCAGTTGACATATCACCGGAGGTCCTCGGTATGCTCCAGCCAAAGGGGCTTACGAATCCCACCTCTCATGAAGCCTCCATGTTTTGTCTCAAACGCGTACCTTTGTGCATTCTGGTTCCTACTAGTGTCTTGAGTTCCCATGCTTATAAAAGTCCTTGGCACTTAAAAGTGACATTGCAGTGGGGTTCTAGTGCGCAAATGTCATAGGTGGCATAGAAAGTCAAATAATTAGTCCACTAGAAAAGAAGGATGTTAGTAAAGAGTGATAGCAATATCGCAATGCTGTGATATTCTAATGTAAACACAGGGAAAAGGCATAAGCAAACAATTTGCACAGACATTCTCCAACATAAACAATGTATAATGTTGAGGATATGCCACATTAGGATGCCAACTCAATCATATTTTACAGAAGCTGACTAACTGCAAATCAAGCCTTTCAAGAATGATACATTTTTCCCATGTTCATTCCTCTAGTGCAGGCCCACACTATCTCGACAAAAGTCAAATGGCAAATGTTTCATATGTAAGGGTTTTAATATTTCTTTATTCTCTTTTAAAATTAACAATTTTCTCAAACTGGACAGCACATATATTCCAAGCCCTCATCCTAATAGTGCAACTCCTCCCTATTCTCCCATGCCTCTTCACTCTCTTCCTCCCATCTCCCAACACAAGCTCTATCATAATCGCATCAATAGACAGGTCTGACTCCCAGCTTTTTAAAAACAGCATTGCTTTCCAGAAAATGAATTTTAATTGGCAGGGCCACCTTCCTTTCCCCTCGCCCATCATCAGGGCATCCACAATTACGTTCAATGTCCAGAAATTGCTTCGGATTCAATATCTGTAGCTTCCCCGTCATCCAGAATGCTGAAAGCCTCTTCAAAAGGAGCAGTTTATAAAGTAAGACCAATATTACTTAACAGTTTATGGGCCTCATTACAAATCAGGCGGTCCGGAAATAACGGTGGTGGTAAACCCGCCGCCACTGTTGTTTCTGGACCGCCTGATCCCGACTCCTGTAAGTGGGAGGTGATGTTCCCACCAGGTTGGACCTGCCGGGTTTAACACTGCCCGCCTGCAGACGGACAAGGAAACACCGGCAGTATTACGAGATGCTGCCGGTGTTTCCATGATCCCCATAGGACTCAATGGGAATGGGGATTAACATCATTCCACCTCCGTGATTCACGGAAAACCGGGGTTGTAACGCCCCGGTAATTCCGGGAATCACGGAGGTGGAATGGTAATACGAGTCCGGCGGTAACCAGAGGGTTTTACCGCCTCGGTTACCGCCAGACTCGTAATGAGGCCCATTCTCTTTCTGAAACTTGTATCTGCTTAGAATCACATGCTTTGCATAGGCTGAAATAGTGGCTGGTGTGGGGAATTAGATATTTTTTCAGAATCGGAAAATGGGCATTGACAGGGGCGTACCTGTAACACTATTCCTAGTCTACGTGTACAGGTACCCATGAAACTTCATGAGGCGGCGGAGTCTCACTGTTTTCTGACCTGTGTAGAATGTGGCCTCCCCTGCACATGTGCAAATGTATCCTTCTGCTCCCACGTGGGATGTATGCGATTCTAAGCAGATACAGGTTTCAGAAAGCCGGTTCTGGTAAGCAATATTGGTCTTCTGGCGCTTGTGAATCTTTTTAGATTCTCATGCTTTGCAAGTAGTATTTAGTGAAGGATGCAGAAGAACAGAAGTGCTGTTACAGAATAAATGTCTTACTATCACCTGTCCCACTTGTAGATCTGCTTTTGGTTGTGTATCTACACAATAGTGTTTTCGGAATGTGTTTACTGAACTTCAAGTTGCTTCTTTACAAATGGCTTCCAGCGGGACACGAGGTAGAAAAGCAAGGGTTACTCCTGTGCTTCTTGTGGAATGCACCCTTGGTGCGGATGGTAGTGTTATGTTAGCTATGGAATAGTCCATCTGTATGCATTTAACAATCCACCTAGCAATAGTTGCCTTGGTGACTGCCTGTCCTCTTCCTAATGCAAGAATTATTTTGCTTTTGGTATGTCTCGTTTGTCACGGTAGTACATTAGTGCCCTATGCACATCTAGAGTATGACGAGAGCTTTCCCCTGTGCTTTGCGGGTTTTTGAAGAAAACTGGCAATTCAATGGACTGGTTTATGTGGAATTTAGTAATGCATTCTGAAGAGAATCTAGGATGTGTTCTTAAAACCACCTAGCAGCTCACTTATCCTTTTAACAGATGTTATAGGAATGAGGAGAGCCACCTCATATGTAATATCTTAAAGTGAGGCTTTGTGCATGGGTTTAAAGGATTGTCGCATGAGCCGAGTGAGTACTATGCTTAAATTCCATCCCAGAGAGATGCGGGCCACTGCTGAGCGTATGCGTTTAACGTCTTCCATAAACACATTAACTACTGGTACTCTCCACCATGAAGTTTCTGTTGCGATGTGGTGAATGCTGCTAGGGCTGCCAAGTGTATCTTCAGTGAGTTATACACGAGACCAGAGTCTAGCAAGTACACAAGATATAGTACCACATCTGCAGCTGAGCAATCTATGGGATTGTTTTGGTTACTTTCTGCACCAGAATACAAATATTTTCCATTTGTTGAAAAATAAATGTTTTGTTTTTCGGTTTCCTAGCTTATCTAATGATATCCATACACTTTGTCGGGAGTTGGAGATGAGCAAACGCTATGCCCTCAGAAGCCAGGCTGCTAAGTTGGTCGTCTGAGGTATTTGGAGTGTGACCCGTTCTTCGGTGTTAGCAGATCTTGAATTGGGTGTAGCTTGATTGATGGGCACAGGGAAATGTGCTTTCGGTGCGAGTATCATAGCTGTATTGCCAACATTGATGAAATGATCATTATTTTTAAAGTCTCTTGGGGGGAGGTTTAGAAGGGGGGGTGTGTGCAAATGTCCCTGATCACTAGTGAGTTACCTAGGGACCCGGGTTGAGGGAACCTGGACGCGTAGATTTGGCATTTTTTGTTTTTCTTTTGTTGCAAACAGGTCTGTTGTTGGGTGAACAAATGCCACAAAAATCAGTTTGAGTTAATTGATGTTGAGTTCTGACTCGTGTTTTGGTATTAAGACTCCGCTGAGTGAGTCTGCTTGACAATTGTGAATCGCTGGGACTTGCTGTGCTTGTATGGATAGGTCCCTTTGTAAGCTCCAGTGGCAAATTTTTTGTGCTAGGGTGGATAACTGTTTTGAATAAGTTCTGCCGTACTTGTTGATATACAACATATCAGTTGTGTTGTCTGTATGAGGATGGCCTTTCCCTATGGATCATTTTGGAAGGAAAATGTTGCCATGTGTATTGCTAGATGTTTAAGCCAGTTTGTGTGGTATATTTTTTTGTTTTGCTGTCCATTTCCCCTGGGTAGTGAGGTGAAGGCAATGCCAGCGCCATCCTGCCAGTGATGCATCTGTTATTATCTTATTTGTGGCCGCTGGGACACAAAAGGTCTTCCTATGCTCATGTTGCTTGGTGACCGCCAAAGGAGACTTATTTACTTTTTGCAAGACTACTGTAGAGAAGGAGCCAAGTACCCCCACCTCAATCACATCACCCGCCTTGCCTATATGTTGGGAACTAGAGTGTGAGAAACCTGCGGTACCAGTGAAAATACCGATACCAAGGAGAATCCTGGAAGCAGGGTTCCCATTGAGAAAACCATACTTGCATGCAATAAAGTATGATGGCCATTTGAATGAAATCCCGGAAGAAGCAGATCAAATGAATGGCCAAAATGAATGATGACGTCACACAAAATCAAGACTGGCGTACATAGAAGAGATGCAGACTAAAGAATGTTGATATTCTATAAGGTATCAAGAAAAGATA
The DNA here is from genome assembly GCF_040938575.1 of Ambystoma mexicanum. Lineage (NCBI taxonomy): Eukaryota > Metazoa > Chordata > Amphibia > Caudata > Ambystomatidae > Ambystoma > Ambystoma mexicanum. The sequence goes on along the minus strand of NC_090936.1, from coordinate 267,168,790 downwards.
GAAGATAAGTGGCATCTTGGGATCAAGATGAAGAGACTTATGCTACTAAATGGATGAAGATATCAAGTTAGTTTACATGTGTACAGATGCAAAAGAAACCAAGCATACAAAGTCTTCTTGAGGCAAGCTTAATAGTGAATAGATTGCGGCATGCGCCACCATATACACATATACATAAGTGAGTAAAGATTGGATGTTTCCACCAAGAACTATAGAAGAGCTGGGCTAAAAAAGGAAGGCCTCTTTTCCAGTGTGTTGCAGTGGGAAAACAAACGAATTACAAAGTGAATCTCAGAAAGGCGAGGCTAGATGATCCAGATGAGCCATGAAGCCAAGCCAAGAAGCCAAGATCTTATCAGGCTGGAATGAGCAGACATTGGATACAAATTGTGTGAAAGAACGAAACTCCTGTTCAGGAGGCATGAACAAAACAAGGAAGACGTCAGAGGTGTATTAGAAAATTTTATTTTAATACACTTGAAACTCAATGTTGTGGTCTTCAGTCACATGGATGGATGAAGTCAGACCAACATGATTATCACCCCTACGCATGAGGGCAGAGCATGCCTTCACTCCCCTAAATTCTCCAGTGCCAAGAACACTCCCAAGGGCAAGTTCAAAGTCCTAATTGACAGCAGAGGACTGAGGTGATGATGGATGAATATGCTAATTGGTGGGAAGCTATGATTAAAACTAGCTCACCAGCACTTGGAAGCTCAGCCTGAGTGCTTCTATTGTAGGAGGATTGCTGTCTTGGTCTTCGGGGCAGCAAAAAAAAAATAGGCATTCTGACAAGATGGTGGACGCACAATGGTAGGGGACTGCATGATCAAGGGTCCTATATAGTTTGTATAGCCAATAGGACGTTGTGCATTTAGCGACGTTCCTAGTGACCAGTTTATGAGAAGGGCTTAGTTGCCCCACCTGATGTTAAAAAACAAATCACTTTCTTTCACTGCCTTAGACGAGTATGGATTGTATACTTAGATATTTTATTAGACCCAATCACACTTGTCACTAGGTTCTTGTAGTATGCCACTTAGGATGAAGTTAGTAATACGTTGGTTAACGTTACCTATGACAGTTTTTGGCTATAAAAGAAAGCTTTTTTTCTAGATGCGTTCAGAGTTCTTGCGCTGCGACGTCCGTTATACTCAGTTTTAGATAATTGATATTAAAACAGTTATCCTTTTGCCAACTACCTGAGTTGTTTCGATTATTAATGTTTGAATAATATATGCATCCCCATCCATCTCAAGGGTATTGCTACCTCCTCTTAAAGGGCTGGGAGATCCAATTCACTACCATTGGATTGTTCCAGTGGCCTATATTCTGTGACCATTTATCTGCTAGCCACTGTTGTATTATTCACATTTTTAGCCATGTATGAGGTATTATGAATATGCAAGTGCCATCATGTCTAGGAGTCTCATAACTTTCCTTACTGATAACATCTGACCTGGCTTGAAAAGGGGAGGTGTGTCTGTAAATATCTTACCCTTTCTGCTGTTGGGTACTGTAGTGGGTCAGCAGAAGGACACAGACTCTAATAAGTCATTTCACCATGAGGTTTATTAAAGAAAAGGAAAAAGGCCCATCTTTCCCCATGCTATAAGACGTCCCTACCTAACAAAACTAACTACAGTGCATACAGTGAATTTCTTAAAAGAATCAGTCCCCCGTCCAAACTAAACCTGATGGACCCTACCACTACAACAACTAAAAGACATGAGAATGACTCCTTTCTCCTGGGGATTTTGCTTCTTGCAAAGTTCTGCTTCAGTAGCTGATTTTCAGATAGTCTCTGGTGACCATTTTAATCAGTTCATACAGTGCATTCGATACTTTACTGTGCTTTCATGTCCTCCCTCTGACTGCTACTTTTTAGGATTGTATTATTCTCTTATGCATTCCTTCTACTGAGAGTTGTTGTTCTCTCTTCCCATGGTAAAGTTATCCAATGGGTATCCATCTCTCCTTTTACAGTCTTTCTGTCCATGTGGTTCATATTTGATCCCTTTTAGATGTTGGTCTCTGGACATATATTCTGACTCTTTCTCTTCAGCATTTCTCTTGGTAACTCAGTCTCTCCTTGCATTTTACTTACTTGGCCTCTACTGATACAAGCATGAAAATTCCAGTAGAAATTCTCATGTACTCCTTGACGCTTTACTATTCCAATTTCTTTATCTTGACTGGGACGACAATTATTGGTCCCATAACGATTCTCTGTTCCCCTCGCGGGTCTCCCGTTTTCCCTGTTATCTGGTGCTCTTAGGGATAATGCCACCCAGGCCTACTTGCTCGGGGTGAGCTGTCTCTTTTGCCAGCACAGTCTATGGAGTTCCTGCAGTGTCTCTTCTCTCATGGGGTCGTCTAGGATAGTCACACTTCATTTCTTTTTTTTTTTACATTCTTTTTGAAGTTTTGCAATAGAAGTAAAAAAAAAATACAATAACAGTCAATAAATATTTCTAACACCACTAGGTCACCACTTTCCAAGTGTTTTCAGCATTGTTTATTGGACTCCTGGTCCACCACGAGTTTTTTGTGGTCATGCTACCACCTCCTCCATCCATCTCTCAGGACTTCAGGACGCTCGACATCAGCCTTCACCTCTCTCGCTTTCCTCCAGATAAGACGCAGCGCATCCAATTCTGATTCATGTTCCTTTCTGGTCACAGGACGCTGCACGTTCAGCTCCCTCTCTGTATTAGGTAGTTCACCAGTTTTGTAACTCGCAGGCTTTTCTCTTCTTGTGTGCGATGCAGACTTTTGACGTCCCCCGGTGTATGTCCGGTTCTTCCGCTTTCTCTTTTGTGTGGTTCCTCTCCTGCGCCATTTATCATCTTCCTCATCCCAGTTAAATGGTTGTTTCCCCTAAAGGAATATTTGCAGTTTCTGGGTGACAGTACCGGATATTGATTTCTTCTTAATACATGTTCCCAGAAGAGATGCTCAAAGAGGTATTGTTGGGGTGTTTAATAAAGAGTTCCTCACAGGAACCGGAGTCCTTGTCCCCAAAGGGGGAACCTCTCCCGTTGAGGTGCCACTTGCCTCGACCCCTAGGGAGGGTGTTGCAGAGCGAGCTCACCTCCCTAGCCCCACAGGGGGTGGGATACCCCCTTTTGGAGAAGGGACAAATTCCTGCGATTTGCTACAATATACTGTGGGTGTTTGAGTGTTTTGAGCCGCCCAAGGAAATCTTTTTCTCTGCCTGGGGCGAAGCTTGACTTTTTCTCTGTGATTGAGAAACCTAGGCAGTCTAACAATTACACGGTCTGCCTTGTATGTGCTAGGCACTCTTGTGCATCCCTTTCCATTATTAGCCAATCATCTAAATAGGGGTATACTGGTACTGCCTCGCAGCACAGATGTGCCACGACCACTGCGAGCCCCTTTGTGAATACACGCAGTGCTGAGGCAATTCCAAATGGAAGTACCTTGAATTGGTAGTGTTTGTTTATCATTTTGATTCTGAGGAATTTTCTGTGACTTTGGAACATTGAAATATGAAGTATGCATCTTTCAAATCTAATGTTGCCAAAATGTCCCTCCTTTAGTAGGGGTATGACTTATTGTAATGTCATCCTGAATTTTTTAGGTTTGACGTGTGTTTGCTGGTCCTAGATCTTCGACTGGTCTCATTGATTCATATTTTTCTGGTACCCGAGAAAAAACAAAAGTATTTTCCTGTATGTACATGGTCTTCTGGTAACTCTTCTATTGCTCCCTTTTGTAATAGTTCTTGTATCTCGTCCAGTAGAACCTTTAGGTGTTCCAGGAGCATGCTGCTTTTTTGGGAAGATGATCACACGGTTTTTGTAAAAGCTTGATGCAATTCCTTACTGTACTAGACCCACTTGTCCGATTGTTATCCCCTCCCATGTGTGGGAGTACACTGTAATGCAAACTCCAAATGTGTTTGCATGGGAGGGGACTGCTATTGTGTAGTCATTTATTGGCAGGGTCTGTGCCTCTATAGGCATGCCCTCTGCCAGGCGCTCTTCCCGTGTGGGGGATGGCGCATGGGTGAGTAACCACCTCTCCCCAGCGTGTGGCTGCTTTGGAAGGTGGGGCTACCCTAATGTGAATGGTGTTGGCTTCGTGTTGTTTAGGATTGTGTCTGAAATGGCCGCCTGCCTCCAAAATACCCTCTGAGTGGAAGGATCACCCTGAAATCTGGTTCAGACTTTTTAGGGCATCATATTCTGTCCTAGCTTTTTCTAAAGCTAAGTCTACCGCTGTACCAAATAGGCAATCATCCTCGAGTGGTTTGTCCAGGAGTTTGGTCTGTGTCTCAGGTTTGACCCCAGATCCTCTAAGCCAAGCGTGTCTTTTTAGGATTGTTGCCCCTGTAATTATTCTGCCTGCTGTTTCAGCAGCATCCAGGGATTTTATGCATCACTGCATTTGATGTATTATTCCCTTCTGCTATTATGTTCAGCATTGCATATCTAGTTGACTCCGCTACTTGATCTGTAAATTGATATATATGATATGATATGATAAGGCATTTGTAACGCGCCTATACACAAGTGTTTCAAGGCGCGACGAGGCAAAGTGGGGTGCGGGGGGACAAGGGGAGACAGACAACGATCCTCTAGGCCAGGTGTCATTCAGATCGCGCAAGTGCAAGGGTAGAGGGGAAGGGAAAAGTGCAGTACAGGGTTAAGAATACAAGATAAATAATAGTGCCAGCTGGTGGCAAGTGCAAGGTAAGTGCCGGGAGGAGGGGCTGTAGGATACAGAGACAGTCCCGTAGTACAGGGAGGCAGTGCAGGAAGAGTGGCTGGGCCAAGGACCGAGATCGAGTTGTCCATCTCGCCTCGTTGATCCCTAGAAGACCTTGCCTTGAGAGCAGTAGAGTCAGCAATTCAAACCTCATGAGAGGAAGATGTTGCTACTCTCCACACGAAAGAATACATCTTCTTACTTTCCTTACCTTGTAGAAATTCACTTGTCGATAGAGGTGCCCACCCCCTCTTCATAGTAGTAGTTGCTACTAAGGAATCAACCTTCTGCTGTCCCAACGTAAAGGGGGTCAGTAGTTGCTTATCTCAATTCAACGGTTAATGGGCTATGTATGCACTGGATTTGCAAAGGATAGTGTAATTCTCTTCAATACACTTTTTAATAAAGGAATAGCCTGTGAAACAGACTTTCTTTCCTCATTGACATTCTCAATGAAATCATCCTCTTCTTCTGGTTCTTTGAGCTGTATGTTAAACAATCTAAGGACGCTGACGCGTAAAGGATCATAGACACCTGTACACGTAGAGCAGGAATAGTGTTGCAGGTACGCCCTATTGACGCCCCTTTTTCAATTACGAAAAATAATGTTATGCACCAACCACTAGATAGCGGCCAATGTAAAGCATGTGTATCTAAGCAGATTCACAAACTCCAGAAATAACGGATCTGACAGATAGCATGATAGATTATGCTGAAGAGACTATGGTTGCATATCAAGATACAAGACCAACAGCATTTTGGGAAGGGGATTTCAGTTGCCAAATTGATAGGGCTGATAGTGGTCTGTCTGGACCATCACTGAAAGCTTGTTCCATGCTCGCAGCAGCCTTCGTATGTGTAAACACACACAGCTTTCTCAAGAGCACACCTTGAACATCATAAGCAAACCTCACAGAATGCTAACAGCAACCAGCCTCATGACAAAATTGAGATGATCCACAAAGAAATCTGCAGATGATACTTCACATAGGAAATGTGTCACAGTGCACAATTCTGCAGTTGCAAATTATACAGCCATTTTGTTTTCAAGCATTTTTTTTGCATTCAATTTTAAATGTGAATTTAGACAAAGTATCAGATGTCATAATAAATGTATCTTTTAAAACAAATATGACAATATAATAAAGTGAGCAAAGGGGATCCTTACGATGAAGCAAAATCCTGCTTCAAACTTTGAGGATCCCACCCGCAAACATGTCAGTCGTTTTCAAAGCAACTGCCAAGCTATAAAAGACCAATTGTAGAAGCAATGCACCACTTTTGTTTAATCTCCTGCCATAATGAAATTCCACTTTTTACCGTTTCTATTTCATACCCAGTTAACTCTTCAACTTCATGCTTGCCTGGTCGGGCAAGAATCCTTTCCATTACCTGCATCGTTCCACAGCACTTCACTTCCAATTCACGCATCTCACATGCCCCCCAATTTCTATGGTCTATTAACTTTCCAAAATCACTGAAATCTCCTCCCCATGTCTCCAGCGCGGTTTTACGGGGCCCTAGGAAGCCGGCTGTAAAACTTTACCAAGTTTTTAGCCTAAAATGATCACCAGACTGATGGCAGGTTCGATAACATTTTGCACAAGCATTACAATGGCTGACTGTAAAACGTTAACTTGTGAAAAGGCTTTCCACTCAGTACTCGGTTTTATGAAACTTAGCATGTTAGATCTGCACACATGCTTTTGTAAAACATGTTTCTGAACAAGCGCAGCGCAGTTTTTACATTTTTAATTGTTTGGAAGTTGTTTCTTTTACAACATAGAGGTGTGTGGCGGGGTGTATGCATTGTGTTAGTGTTCCAGTAAGTCTACGTGTAATGGTCTGTTCAAACAGCAAATTTTGTAATTTAACAAAATGGTCTTGGTGCACCGCAGCCATTTTGTGAGCCTTGTTGCGCGTGGCCCCGGAAGAAAAGAGGGAGAGGGCTCGGTTTTTAGAGGAATAGAAGGGGTGAATCCTGTAGTGTTGACGTTGGCATGGCCGAAGGTACCAAGACCTGGGTGCCCTTGTGACTCCAAGTGGTCTGTGACAGCGACACCTGGTTGTGCTTCTCATTTAGACGAGAGAGCCCAATGCCCATAAAATGGAAGTCAGCGCTGTGAGACCAGATAGCTGCGCGTGCGCGAGGGGAGCATCTTCCAAAACATGTAAATGTAATGAGCCCTTTAATGCCAAACTCTTTCACAGAAAACCAACCAGCGCAATTGACCAGAAGTGAAACTGGCTTCCCTTTCCAGTGAAGACTAAAAGAAATTATACCGCGCTCTTCCCTTAAAAATTATTCTATATTTACGATTCAAACATTATGTTGATATATAAACCATTAAAAATTCTATCTGCACAATTCTTTATTATGACACCACGTCGGTTGACGTAGTGTCACAATAAATTGGTTGTGAATGGTTTATATATCAACATAATGTTTGAATCATAAATATAGAATCATTTTCAAGGGGAGAGCGCCGTGAATAAGTCATACCTCTATGACATGACCTATACACCGCAGCGAGTCCAGGACAAATATCTTAAAGTGGGCAGAGCGCACTATCACAGGCCCTACACCCACAAACTTAACTTTTTTTCTCTAAAGGAAATGATATGCTGAGTTGCCGCAATTATTCTGGTATATATTATACGTTTAGGACTGAAGTTATTAACAAGCCTTTGTGCCCAAAAGGAAATCAAACAACTAAAGAATAAGAGAACAGAACACAATCAGAGGGTCTGATTTCTGGAATCACAACCCCTGGCCTATGTGGATAACGTTTCTAAATTAAAATAATGTGTCAAACTACTAGGAACAAAATGGATGTCAAAGGCTTTGTGAGCAGCCGAATTCACAAAACGTCAATCAGAAATCGCATCTAAAATGGCGAATATGATAAAAAAGACGTTCGTGCAAAGTGACAGTTGAAGCGTGTACGATAGAAGTCTGCGCAGTAGGTGTCTCATCGGCCAAGAGCTGTGGATGCTGGACTCCAGAGAGGGCACTGCGATGAGACTGGAGCAGCAGCACTGGCATTTTAGATGGATGGTGTTTACATTAAGACTTCACCTGAGGAAAAGCTTTGAATAATACACAGTGGCCACTAGAGATGTCAAAAAGGAATGCGCTGACATTTACAACGTCCACCCCTTCAAGTATTAATTTTGTAAAATGTTTTAACGCTTAATTTTACAAAGGCAAAAAAAAGGGAGGAAGGCGAGTGCTCCGGAATTCATTTGAGAGTAAGGGGCTGATTCATGGAATTATTTGTGCCGAAAAACGGGGATTTGTGCCCCATTCTGCCCGCAAATCCCCATTTGTTAAACAGGTATTTGCGGGCAGAATGGCGCACAAATCCCCGTTTTTCGGCGCAAATAATTCCATGAATCGGCTCCTAAGAGTCGTGCATGTGAGCTCGCCCACATGCCTCCATTAAAAGCACACTTTTTTAATGGGTCACAATGGACAACTCATGCATGCAACTATTTCATTAAGTGTTTCAATACAGGAGAGGTAGTTTTGTAGTGACTAAGAGTGACACAGAGCCCTTCAAACACTCAGTCCATCCAAACTGACAACAGGAAAGTTTGTGATATATTTATGTATACATGCATTTATAGCAGCACACATAGAAAGGAGGCATCCAGGCGCTAGTTACAGTACAGGTCCGATGATGAGAAAGAGGTGGGTAATATAGATGTTAATTGAAAAGGTAGGTTTTCATATTCTTTCTGAATGCCGGCTAGGAGGGATCAGCCCACAAGTGCGACGGGGCAGGGGCGCGAGGGATTGTTCCAGAGGGTGGCCCCCCTGGACTGTGAAACTGGTGCCTCCAGCTCTTTTGCGGTTGTATCTGGGTATCTCCAAGCAATGTTTGTAAGACCGCTGAAATCTCGTAGGGGCTTGTCTTTTCACCTTCTGGAAGAGGTATGTTGGGGTCTGGCTGGCTAAGCACTGATAGGTGACAGTCTGTTTTGAATTGTATTCTCTCCCTGACTGGGAGCCATTGAAGAGATCTCCTGCCTTCAGAAATGTGGTAGTGTTTGCCCAGGTCTGTAGCTGCTTGGAGGGCGTTATTCTGATTAACTTGAAGTTTGTTCAGGTTTTTTTCTTAATTGCCACAATGTAGTGAGTTACAATAGTGCAGTTTGGACCCCATGAGTGCTCGGGCGAGTTGGCTTGGTTTTCTGTTAAAAGGAACGGCTTGCTGGCATTGACCAGCTTTGTGGCATAAGCGAATGTAGAGGCAATGTGGTTGATCTGTCGTGACATGAGGGTGGCATCCAAGTAGACTCCCAATGTTTTTACTGCAGAGGCAACAGGGATATTGTAGTGGTCAATGGTGAAGGATTTGAAGGTGTTGTCGAGTTGAGCGAGGCGGGGTGGGGATCCAATGATCAGTAATTCTGTCTTTTCATCATTCAAACAGAGGCCATCTGTAGCAGTGTGAATGGTTTCATAGAAGGTTTTTACCATGACTGTGTCTTGAGCATGGTTGCTTAATAGGGGAATGAGAATTTGTGTATAATTGGCTTAGTTTGTGTAAAACGTGCTGAGGGAGTCGAGGAGGTTGAAAAGAGGCTTTATGTAGATGTTGTACAGGGTGGGTGAGACACATGGGCTTTGGGGCACACCACAGGAGATGGGTGTAGGGGTGGCAGCTGCGTCGCCGGCAAAGACTCTTGAAGTTCTGCTGGACAGGAAGGAGGCAATCCATTTGGGGGCGTCAGGGGAGAAATGGACAAAGGTGTCGAGGTGAAGGCAGAGTCTGGTGACGGCAGAGGTTGAAGGTTGTTGAGTAGTCGACAAGGAGGAGGAAGAGCTTGCCAGAGTCGATTGCATCATCCAATTGTTTTTTTAAGTCAAGGAGAGCTCTCTCAGTGCTGTGTCTGGGGCAGAAGCCTGATTGCTGGGTTTCTATGATGTGGTGGGATTTGAGGAAGTGTTTGGTCTGGAGGTAGGCCACCCAATCAATGATTTTCAGATGGGACATTCGTGATGGGCCGGTAGATGGTGGGGATCATCGGGTCTAAGAAGGTTTTTTTTTTAGCAGGGGGAAGATGCAAGATTCCTTGAGGGCGGTGGGCACTGAGTAGGCAGCGAAGGATGTGTTTGTGATGGCTGTGTTAAGTGGGAGTAAAGGCTCAGCACAGTCTTTACCAAGTGAGGTTGGGCAAATGTCCCGTTTACATCAGGACGGGTTGAGACCCTTTATTATGGTTGCCAAGACTGGCAGAGCTAGGTTGGAATTAGAAACGTGGAATATTCAGGTTTGCTCCTGGTTGCTGGAGCAATGGCAGGGCTGATGTTACGTGTGAACACTTGGTGTTGATTTTGAGTTGGGTGATTTTCCTGGCGAGTGTGTCCTGGACACTATCTCACCAGTCGTCTTTTACTACAAGCGATGTTGGAAGGATCAGGGTTTCTAGTTCCCTCAGGATGACAAATAGTTTGAGTGCTGGATGTGGAGTTAATTATTCTCTTGTTATAGTTAGAGGCTTTGGCAGTGTGGATGCTTAGTTTGTATGTCATGGTGATGTCAGAGAACAAGGCTTGTTTGTCATGGTGGGCTTTTTCAACTATGCTGTTTCAGCTGCTCTTTTTCGTGGGCGTAGGGCTTGGAGGTCTGTAGTGTACCATGAACTCTGGTGTCTAGCATTTTTTCATTTGCAGGCTTTGAGGGAGGTCAAGGAGTAAATGGTGTTCCCTAAAATGGTGTTATAATCGTCTACCAATGCGGCTGCGTCTTGGCCAGTGGGTGACTGAAGCGTCAGCACCGGTTGTGGGTGCTACATGCAAAGTGTGCGGGGCAGGGGGTAATGTCGGATTTGTGTTGACTGATGGGGATAGTATACGTGATGATATGGTGGTCTGACCATGGGCAAGGGCTGTTAGAAGGACGGATACGTTGCATCCATGATCCAGCACCCAGTCAAGAATGTGTCCCTGGGAGTGCATGGGGTGGAGGGTATGTTGGGCGCAATCTAGTGCTAAAGTGAATTTCCTTAAGGCTAAGTCCTCAGTGTTGGACAGGTCGCTAAGCCAAGATTAAAATCCCCTAGAGTGATGAGCTGAGTTGATGGCTTGAGATCAAAAGATATCAATTGTCATAAGTCGTCTTCAAAAGGTGAGGATGGGGCCTGGTGGGCGGTAAATGAGGTTGAAGTGGATGGCGACGTAAGGCATTCAGGTACGTTTAGCAGAGAGCGACTGGTAGTTAGGTGGTACTGACAAGGCGCAGTGGGAGACTGTCTTTGTGGAAGTTGGCTACACCTTCACCTTTTCTACCAGTTCTGTCACTACATATGATCGAGTAGCCCGTGGGCTCTGCTCTAGATATGTATTTGCGAATAACGGAGGTTGAGTTGTAACAGTCACGGGTTGCACCTGTGAGTCATATCGGGTTTGAAAAAATACTGACTCCTAGAGGTGCCATTGTATGGGAATTCTAGTCTGACAAAGATAGTGGATGGCAGTTTGTTAGTAAAGCAATAGATTGGTATTTTGGTTGGTGAACGCATCAAGCTGCACCTATACCTTTTAAATGCCTATTCGCAAGCTGCATTTCTACATTTAAATGCCTATACCCTGAGATAGCTTTTTCAATTGTTCATATTCTGTAAATTGTTTCAAAGATGAACACCAACATTGCACTACCAAATATATCACACACACTTACACATTTACTTTAATCCAACCCTACCCAACCGTCGAACGAGTCAGTGTAGGCGTCATACTGGGAGAAACATTGGCTTCAGTGTTGGTTGCTGGCCTCAATTGCGCCAGTTCAGAGGGGGCCCTGAAGCAGTGGCTAAAGAGTACACCAGATGCACAGTTCTCAGGGCTTTATTACAACTGGAATGTCATGCAACCAAAATACCGAATAATGGCCAGGAAAGAAAATCTGCCTCCCACTGTTACTTCTGCTGAGCAGTAAATAAACTCAGCCATCTGCTTACATTGGCTGATGTGGAAAGCAGCAGGCACACAGTCCTAAAGGTAGCACTTCCTAATGAATTAAAATTGATCAATGACACATTCACAGCTCCATAGACGTTACAGACTACTGCGAGGATCTCAGCTTTGTGGGCAGCAAGGAGTTACTTTCAGCAATCATTCAATTTAAGTTGGCACCTTTTTTTAAGAATGCTGGTTGTAGATAAAAAATCCTCTATAAGGATAAAACAACATATTTGTCTTTGTGTTTGACCTTCAAAAACACGCCACGTATGTGTTTAACATCAACATCATTTTTTAAATGCTTTTTTTCATTTTGCAAAGCACAAAATAAGTCCAAACAATGAAGAACCATGGGTGGATTTTTCTGTGCCAGCCCACAACCAATCTAATGCTTTGAACAAGGACACAACAAAATGATTAGAATCTATTTGTCATGTTCCGTAGAGAAGAACCACCAGAGCAGCCTCATTCTTCAGCGTGTTCTGTAAATTCTGGGTATCAGCCCATAACCTCTCCATTTAGAAAAGCACCAGCAAGTTTAATACAACCTCTGACCGATCCCTACACTCCACTGCAGCCCGTCTAAAGGGTGCCATATTTATCATCACTATTCAAACATTTAGTCAGCTGTCCACTGGACTTTGAGATCCTCTGGCAAATCACCGACCTGTCCCTGTCGGTTTTGGCATGTACTTTGTTTAAAATAAAGTCCTTTGCCTGACCTCGGCTGACGGCAGCTTACATGGACCCCAAGGATCCCTTCAGCAACACATCAGCTAGCCAGATATTTTCAAACCCATACATGCAGCAAAATGTCTATTTACCTACAACTGATTATTTGCCTTTTAAGCCATTGCAGGTGTGAAAACTGTAAGCAGTCAATGCAACAAACCACAAAAGAATTCTCTAGGAAGTCAGTAATTGTTATTAGCACATGGAAATCGTTATTGACCTCCTCCTCTCAGCCAATGTGTAGAGTGCAGTCCATAACTACTGTTATTGACTGCATTCTAAACATTCGGTCTTCGGAGAAAGACATGGAAACAACAATGTAATTTCCAGACAAGAATTTGTTTCAGCAAGACACCTCTCTGGCAGGATATTTTTTTTTGCTGCAACCTCCTATTTAACAGACGAAAGAGAAAGATCAAACATTGGAAAATGCTTTCATTTTCTTATAGAGAAACTGGTTACTTTTACTTGACATCTAATATATGCTCATGTTAAACCTATTCCATTTCAACCAATTTGCAATTAAAATGATTAATGATAATGATACTGATGTGTTATTTATATAACACCTTAATCCAAAGCGCTTTACAGAGCACATATTTACATACAATATCACCTACCCGAAATTGGTACTCATTTATTGACCTCGGAAGGATGAAAGGCTGAGTTGACCTTGCCGGGATTCGAACCTGCGACCTGCAGCTGCGAGCGCTCAACCCGCTGAGCTATCTTACCGGCTATCATACTAACTTATGAAGATACCCATGTAATTTAAATACTACAAAACCACATTGAATATACCAATTGTTGATTTTGAGCATTTGTACCGTGCTCCCAGCAGACTTAACTGTATACAGGCGCAGACGGACATAAAGCCTCAGTATGAGGTGCTAAACGAAACTCCAGTCAACAACAATATATCACACTCACGTGTGGTTTGTTAGCTGAAATGACCTATTCTACTCTGAGCAAACATGGCCGCCATTAAGGTTCCGCGCTCACTGAAAGTGCACTTCTCCCTTACTAACCAAATAAATGTTAGACCTGTAGCACTCCTATCATACTTCAGTGCTACGTTTTGGAACTCCCTCTCAGCTACTCTCTCTGTAACAAATCCTCTCACCTTAAATTCAAACACAAGTTCAAAACCGGCCTTTCCCAGAACTGTCTCCACTCTGACAAGATCCCTTTTCATGTCACCCTCCACGCTCCGAGGCCATTTCTGGCATGCTGCGCGCATTACAAATGTGAAAACAAACTAATACATTACTTTGAAATACGTCCATAACTGGACTGTTACAGTCATAGAAACTATTCGTTCCCAAACTATTAACACTCTTACCAATTACACCACATCTCTATCACACACAAAATTACACATCTATGTACAAGTCTCATCTTCGTGCTCACTCAAAAATGAAAGCTGTCCAATCGGCTTGTACAGTGCTTGCATGAGAAGATGGGCATGATGTAGCAATGCGTGCCGCCCTATTGGGAGTGTCCATCTACTTATTTCTCATCTCCTCAAGAATCCGAAGTAAACCTGCAATAGATGCCAAAGTGCTTGCTTGGCTTAAATGGGGATCACGTTTCATATACCCTGTAAATCTTGAGGAGCACACCTGAAATTTCACCCCCAATTCATTCTCACCTTGAGGACCGATAATGCATAGTGCTAGATGCTTCAAACAAATGGACGCAAGCACTGGCAATTCTGTTAGTCAACCTCTTCCACCAAAGCACCACACAAGGTAGGCAACATTAAATGACAAATTGTGAGAACAAGAGTTACTTGCAAAAGGATGGGTATTACTCACCGGGTCAGCTTGTAAAGCACTGTCCTGTGTAGGAAAAATGAAGTATTGTTTTAATATTGTGTTCTTAAAATGATATTTTCTAACAGGGCCAATTAGGCTCACATTCTTGGTGATTGCAGGAAGCAAGGAGAAGGCTACTGCTCTGCACTGCAGTAATAAAGGGGAGTTAACACAAAGGAGAAAGGGAGCAAGAATCAGGAAAGTGGAGAAAAGAGAGCAGACACTTGTTCTCAACCAGCGGGTCGACACTTAAAGGTAGTTCTAAGTCACTGTGAGAAACATGTACAAAGACAAAGGAGGAACAAAAGTGCTAAGTACTACAGAAAACATAACAAATAATACAAGTTACATAAATTACACTTGGACCACAAAACAAAGACTAACAAATACCAGAGGATCACATTAAAAACATCACAAATTATAAGCCATTTAACAATCATTTTCACAAATTATGGGCTATGTTACTTTGTTTTTGGTCAGGCTAAAACGTTTTAGAACAGCAGATTAGAATACAGAAAAAGAGGGTGTCACGCTTAAAATGTTTTATGACGATCTTGTTTGATACACTGTAGATCCTACCCCGAAGGTCTATCAATTAGGCCTAAACCTCTATACCCCCTCATAAAAGGGTACGCCAAATGCAAGATTTATTGCCTTGGGCTTAGTATTGAGGAATCCTATCAGTGCGTATCACTAAAGGTTCTTTAATTGGTCAACATTTGACAATTAGGAGAAAGGACTTAATGCACTAGCCAACCTCCGAGAATGATATGCATACACCAAACTCTTATGCTGAACCTTAAACCACCACCTGGAATGCCTTTTTATCATCATTTAACTACCCCTCTGATTTGATGCCTTCCTAATGATCGTGTTAGTTTACTTTAATATCACGTGAATGATTATATTGTGTAACGAATATCTGTTAACTTTACTTATAAGGGAATGATTACTGAGAAGCTGCTCTGCGTGCTGGGGACAAGGAATTGGACATCTAGACACTAAGTTAAGTAATTTGTTTATAAAAACGTAATAAAAATAAATCGGGGAAACGGGATCATGTTCGATACACAAATTATTAGTTTGGCATGGTTGCAATTTATACTTTGGTATTTGAAAGAATCCAAATAGTACTACATCTTCCGATTTCTGTACTTCTCCCCCCTTCACCAGTGGTATATCTTGCCTGCAGGCCAGTGCACTATTCCGTGTCCAAAAAGATAAAATTGTGCAAAAATGGGTCCCATTGGCCATGTGCGACTGCAGGCTCTAATCCTCTCCTCAGGGATTCCTGCTCTATAGTTCACTGCCAATAATCATCCGGCAGGGGATAGAGTGCAGGGTTGTAGAACTGGGTCTTCTGGTGGAAGAAAGACTAATGACTATAAATGTTTAACAGGTGTGTATTTGGGTATAACTATTACAGACTGTGGTGATCATAACATGCTGGTATCTGGGCTTGAAATGGATTTAATGGGTGATAAGGGGGAGCATCAGTACATTTAAGAGTGAATTCGGGTGGCAATCCAATTCTGTGGCAGCCAGATAAATGCTTTTAATGCGTAGAAGAATTTAATTATTGTGGAGACTCCTTTGCCTGGAAATTGCACACGTTTAGTGTGGATCATTTCGGGACATTCATTGTTGGGACGTTACAGGACAAGCTAGGTAGGAATAAATGGTTTAAACCCAATAGTAGGAAATCAGGGAATTACAAGCATGCCTTTCATCAGAGTGTGGCTATTGAAAAATGTATTATGAGGGCTAGTATTAGAGTAGTCTGTAAGAAATAACTGGACGGCCCAGAGAAGTTGTTAGCAATTCAAAAGATCAGACCGAGTTTTAAAAATTGGGGAAAGCCTCAGAGGGCAGGCCTGCTACAAAAGGATGCTGAGTTCATGCTAAATAGTTTAAAGGACCATGGAATTGGAAGTTTTTGGACACTGGTCAATTATTTGGATAGGGGTTATGGTGAAAAACAATTAAATGCAGTTCTGGAGGAGGAGTGGCTTTGCTGCTTTAAGGAATTGTATTCCGTAGTGGATACGCCTCAGGTTTTTAATTCCTTTACTTTGGGTCCTGTAAAGCATGCGTATGAATTGTTTTTCGACCAAGATAAGATTAAATAACTAATTGTTCAATCAAGCAATTCACATGCCCCAGTCCCCAAAAAGCAGAGTAATGGTTAAGGATGATCCACAAATCTGTCCGATTACCCTTTCACTTATATTTAAGGAGATTCTAACAGGTCAATATCCCTCCACGTGATGGCGTATGCAATACCAATTCACAAAAGTGGCCCTAAAACCAACCCAAAAAAATTACCACCCGATCTCAATCCTCCATGCGTATAGCATGATTTTTGCTTCCACACTGCGCGTCATCTAGAGGATTGGGCACGAGAGGCTGGAAGATTACATAAAAAGGCTGCAGACCGTATTTAGAAGAGGACAGTACTAATCTTAATGGCTTCTTGATAATCAGGATTCTTCTTGGAAGGGAGGGATTAGCACGATCTATTTGGTGTCAATTGACCGCAAATCTGCATTTGACCAGGTGAATAGGAGACTCCTTTGTCCAGGTTTCATAAATGGGAGACTGCAGGTGGCCTTCTACAACTTATTATGAGCCTCCATGATCAATCTAGTTCTGTGTAAGGTTGGATAATGAGGGTTCTCTTTCAAAGGTGATTCCAACTGAAAGGGGACTGAGGCAGGGTGCATTCTTGACCGCTGCCTCTTCAACCTCTATTTGTCGGATATTGATGAGGCAATCAAACTATTAGCTTGGCTCCTCTTAAGTTGTCCTCCATTACATTTATTTGGTTTGCCTATGCAGATGACCTCCTGGTGTTTGACCAAACACCAGTGAGTCTACAATGCTTGATCAACGCTTTTGCCTTATATGCAGAAGATAACGTGTGGTTATTAACCATTCTAAGTAAGGTGCTTTGCACAGGCAATCCTCATTTATTTGGTTAGCGGGGCTGGAAATGTTAGAAGTGGTGGATTCACATATCTGTGGTTCCTGTGTATTACGTTCCCTAATAAACAAATTAATAAAGGAATATCTCATCTATAAACTTAAGGATCAGGTTTCATAGATGTGTAAGATCAGGTCACAGTCTAGATTTTCTATCAAACCTCTTAAAATATTATGAGGGCAAAGTGATCCCTAAGTTGATATATGGCCTTGAAACTCTGCAAAGTTGAGTGTTGGACTATATTGACCAATTGGAGGGAATAATTTGGAGAAATGCACTGTTTGTTCCAAATGCTGTCCCCATTGCTGCTATGCAGTTTGAATTGGGGTTGTACTTGATGGGGGTCTGTATTCTTTGGAAATACCTTAAAATGTATTATAATATAATACCCATGGAGAACACCCTGTATGAGGATATTGGTGCAGTGATGCAGCTGGGTAATTATCCTGCAGTAACTGGTTTTGTAAAAATGTGTGTAAAAATATGAACTGACTGAAAAGCATAACAAACGGTTGAACATAAATGACTAGTGCCGAACTGTTGATGACTTCCATAGTTTTAAGTCATCTGATGCATGAGAATACAAACCTGGGAGTGTTAACTGCTTACCTACGTTTTACAGTAATGTCAGTTTTTAAGATATAGGTGAAATCTGTACCTCACTAGAGAGGTTTTAATCCGCAGACAGAGGATTCCGCCTGAACAGTATAATTGAAGATTTTGTAAAGACCGGTCGACCAACGAAACAGTGAAGCATCTGTTAGTTTATTGTCCGGAATTAAAGAGGACTCAGATGATTCACTTTAGAAAGGTTTGAAATGGTGTCTCCAATATTCTGGAGCCCAAAAATATATGGCTAATCTGTCTCGCTGGTGGTTTTACTTCTGTGGTTTTAGCAGTAACTGGGATTTTTTTAGCTATGCATAATGTAACATAGGCAATATATTATTTGAGAATAATTGGGGGTTTTAATTTGTTGGATTGTATTTTTTAGGTTTTCGAATGTACTGCCTTATATAGTCTGCGGGCCAGTGAATTTTATCTTCTATTTTTTCCATTCTCTTTTGGTCTATTGTTAAGGTTAAACATCCATTAAACCAAAAAAATGAATTCTTTTTTTCAAAAACGACCATCAATTCAAAAACATTAGAGTAACATACTTGCTGATACATTAATTCATCCTTTCTTTGTAATAATGAGAATATTTTAAAACATGACAATATGATAGAGGTATGGGGAGACATCCTTTTATACGTTACGGTTTAAACTGAAGATATTCCTTCAGTGGGGCTTCACCACACCAAACATCTGAGATGGATTGAACATCCATGAAGTGAGATTGACAAAGATGCATGGGGTAGTCTTTCTGGCTGCATGAAACAGGACATACTGAGGAAAAAAGGTATTGGAACATCTTCAGATGTAGACCAGATTTCCCTCTAGCAAGAAAATGGTCACACCCAGGTTGAAGGGCTTCTCTAAAAGAAGACGGAGTTCTAGTGACAATGCTGGGGTAACCTCTGCTGTTATTTTTCTTTTGAAATATTGGCATTTGACAAGGGTGTGAATGAATGAATCCCTTTTGGCTTCCTCCTCCCTTCCCCTAAATTCTAACCCCTCACTGGTTGGGCAGTGTTCAGCATTGCAGGGTTAGCTGTGGTGGGATGAATAAAATGAACATTAATGGGTGTTGAATAATCTGGATGGAGGGCATGATGGTTTATTGGAATAAGCCACTAATTCGTATAAACTGTTGCCCAATAAACATTCTGTTGGAAATGAAAAGATGATTTCTAGTAACAAGTGCACATAGAAGGGACTTTAATGGGGGTGGAGAGTTACCCTCAAGTGCCAACAAATGACCAATTTCCATGTCATGAGGCAGTAATTTTTTAATAAGATGGCTTTTCCCTGGGATGCCAATTTGCTCTTGGGGTCTTTGGACATTATAAGTGTTATCAAAGGAATCAATGTGTTATGTGATGAATCCGATGGATCCCTCAATAAACCCCTACCTAAAGTCTCCTCCAGGTGACATGGGAAAGGCAGATGCTTCCTGATCTTAACCTTGGGGGTGGTGTACTGCGAGAGGATCACCTTGGTGGAGACCACGCCCACGGTGGTGGGGTGATCCGAGGGATGAGACACAGTATTTGCCCTTTAAAAGGCAGAACATTTTAAAGTTGCCAAAACAGGTAGTGGCCTATTGTCATTATGATGTATCTGAACCTCATAGGATCTGTGGCTCTGGGCACAAAGGCCATACATCCTGAACAAACCTTAACAGAAAGACCATTTAAAGTACTCTTGGATAAAAATACTCCCTTCTACCAAAAGTATACTGGAAATTGATTTAGGAATATTGCCTTAAATAGATTCCTATGTAACAATTAATTCTAAGGGTCCATCCGTAAATAACCTTAAGGGAAATAAGTCAACCCCTAAAACCAAGAAGTTACTAACAAGAAAAAAAACTATTTTTGAGGACTACATGTCCCATAATCCCAGAAGTACTGGGACGAGGAAGAGGGCTGAAGAGTCACGCTGTAGTAGCAGTCAGGCAATTAGGGCAGAGGGAAGATGAGAGCATTCAAATGCCCCCTCAGGTGCAGGCAATTAGGAGGAGCTGAACTGTGGCTGGAGTGTATGCAGTGTATGCAGTAGTAGCAGAGGCAGAAGGAAGGCGGTACAGTGTTGGCAATCCAGGCAGAGTTGGGTGAACTGAAGGGATGCTGGGACTCTGATGCAGCAGATTTCACCTGCTTGTCCTGCGAGGGTCTTGTTCCCCAAGACTCTGGTGTGCAGATGCTGTGCAGCGGAAGGCATGCAGAAAGGTTGCCATTCCCCATGTGAGCCTAATTGCCGACACTGCGCAGCAAGAAGCTTCTCAGAGACAGTGGTGAACAACTGTTGTGAAACTGTGGGTCTCAGGAGCGAGAGGGGATCCTTAATTGAGTGGCTGGACCAGAGACATCTTCAGCGAGGAAGGGTGTGGGTCCCAGGTGAATCCAGAAGTTGTACAACATGTGGGAAAAGGAATACAGAAGCCGGTGAGATAAACCTGGCGTTCTGATTCTGTGCGTGAGCACTGCCGGCAACAGTATCCAGCTTAATAATCATTTGCGTAAGATCAGAAGTGATGTGAAGTTATTTGTTTAGGTCTTTAACAATGGGACACTTGAATTGTAGCACTCGCGTGAAGAGCAAATGCTACTCAACAGTTAAACTTTAAACTGAAAAGTACATTAAGAAGTGGTCACGTGTGCCCAATTAATATTCTAGGATGTAGAGTAACCTCTATCTTTGTGAACACAGTTAATAGTTGCTACTATATAAAAGTCAAGTGTTTAAACATTGTATCTGAAGTTGGAGAGAGCAAGCATTGCCCAAGCCAAGAGTGAAGAATGCATACCCCCCCAATTGAAACCGTACCAGCCTTTCCCAAAGCCAGAGAACTGTTTAAACAGCACAGTGAGCCAAATAGAACGTAGGCATTTCCTAATATACAAGTGTGCAAGCATTACCTTAATCCAAGAGAGTGGCACCAAAGCTACTGGGTAATTATTCTGGCTAACAGTTGGCAGAGGGATGAAAGCAAGGTTGGGGTAGGGAAACTTGTTATTTATAAATATTCTTTGAAAATGATACAACCTACATTGTCAAAGACTGTAGACAGAAGAGAGCAGTGTGTTGAAAAGCAATCTTGGGTTGTTGTTACAAGCAGACAAAGGCCAAGAGGCTGGCTCTCTGAAAAGGAAGGTTTGAGGAAGAGTGCCTTGTTTACTTGAAGGTGTTAAAGTGCCGAATGTGAATCTTGTCATAAGATGTAGTGACGTCACAAAGAACTGAAGCTGTAGTGGTGTATTTGGTTGTCAGTAGATGTGAAACATCCGTAGCACAAATGAAGGTGGTATTCTATGAGGCCAAGGAGCATGCCCTCATGGTAAACTTTTGTAGAAGTTGTTGAAGTGGAAGTACACGTGCTGTGAAGCCATCCTGACAAAGATACCTACTATGACTCCTAATCTTATAAAGAGACATATTAAGTGTTAACCAAGACCTGTGTATAAACAGAAGTTGTATTTCTTTTGAAATGTGGCAAGTCTTCTTGGATAACCTGAAGTGGTGGCAAAGCATTGTGGATGGGAATAACATTGATGCCATTTTGAGGAAGTGGAAAGTCCTTATTTCACCAAGAAGAAAAGCTATGCTGTGGGAATTTTGGTTAAACAAAACTTTACCTTTAAATTGAAATCAAGACTTGAATTGAGAGACTGTATTACCTACATTGATTTCCTTTTTTCTTTTTGTTGAACATTGGAACTGAAATTAACTTAAATCCTGGTGAAGGGAGTTCACCCAGGTTACTAAGAGGTTATCAATAAACTGAATATCATTGTTGATGTTATTTAATTGCCATATAATTTCTTTGTGTATTTGATGTTTAAGTGTGAGGGCCAGACATCCTGAGTTAGAGCGCTGAGGCATTTAATAACTTTTAAAATTTAATAAAATGGCATATTTTGAACAATCATCCAAAGGTTGTCCGCCTCACATTGCTGACCCCTCTCAGTAAATAGGATGTAAATATGTCAAGGCTGTGATGATACCAAAATCCTGTACTGCTGATCCTGGCCCAAAGTTGAAGAACTGACAAAGCCCAAGACATGGAGATTGCCAACAAACAGTGGCAAGGATTCAGTTCCTATCTTTGGAAACCAAGTCTCAAGCACTGCTAAGGCATTTGGGTACAGGGGAGCGCCAGAGGCTCTCATTTGGCATGATTAGCACAATAAGATGCACTCCCCCAGATTCCCAAAGTATTAAGACATAAGGGGGAATATGACCTTGCAGCTAACCCCTCAGTGTCTCGAGCCTTATGCTAGTGAATTTGTGTTTTGGATTGTGCAATTAAGTAATTTGTTAGTCAGAGAAAGGTGCCCTATAACAGTATTATGCAAAATTCACTCTTGAAGAACCTGGCACACTTAATATGTACTAGAACCTTGAGTTAAGGCTCTGCGGAACTTAGGCTTTTTCAACACTTTGATATTAGGAATAGCTGCCCCATAAGGAAGTCCCAGACCTTGGCCAAAATGGTGAAGCCAATAAATAGCGTGCTGAGGAAGGAACGCAAGCTGCGGAAAGACTTGCTATAAAATTAATTATTCATTAGGTTTTCTTGCAGCCAGGACACTGCAGGATTTTGGCAAAAAGAAGAGTGGATGTGCCAGTAGGCCAATACAGATGCGCTCATGTGGCAAACTTTTAAAAACATGCTACTTAAAAATTGTTCTATGGAAACACACTGTCCATTCTTTTTGCATGTGCGCATATTTATTTTATTAACACTATATATTTTAGTTCAACTGTTTCACGGGTGTGCTGAGTACATAGCTCGAGGAATTACAATATTATCCATCCAATCTGCTCCCACCCACACTACGGAAGGGAAGGCTTAAGAGCATTTCAAGAAATTAAAGCTTCAGTGTCAGCACTACAGTATTTGATTAACTGGTTGCCTTCTGCCATGCGTAATAAGAGGGTAAGAAAGCTGTTCATGATTAGAGGAAAAACAGTAATATATGGATTAAACTGCTTACATAAAGAATCTCATCACCAGAGTAATGCACTGAAAGGCAGCAATGATGTTCGGCAAGGGCTTTATCCTTAAGCATGTTTTAGTGTCGCAGTCCAGTGTGGAACGGGGAGTAATGGGCCAGAGCCGTCGTTAACTGCCCTGGCTAAGCTTTGGCCATTAACTCGGGCTGCCAGGCCATTAACCCCCGGGTCCAGCCCTTGGAACTGGGTGCTAATGGCACACTACATTTTTGTGACACTTTTTGTTCTGTGCAAATACCACCGGGTCCTCCCCTTTTAATTGGGCATGTGTTAACTAATAGAAGGAGGAGGATTAGTAGTTATCACAATTGTTATACCCATCACCTACATAATGAACATTTATTTAGATTTGTAACCCTTTTTCCAACAAGATAATCCCTGGCCTGGCAATCGTGTGAGAATTCTAATTAAGAGTTTGAGGAGTGCTCATGTAAAACATTGGTAGGTCATGGGGTGCACCCAGTAACGATCTCTCGAGATGTCTTAGTTGCCAGCCAAGCGTGGTTCTCGAATGGTCACTCACTGGTGATCAGTCAGTAACAGCCTAGCTGGTGAATACATGAGACAAATTCTCACCAAAAAACAAACTATTAGTGCATGTGTCATGTAGGACCTCTGCACCATCTTGTTCATCTTTCTACTGCACTGATCACCTGCACTCGGTGTAACCTACATGTCATAGGTCTAAACATTGCCAACTCTGCTCTTTATCAGTCACATGCTCAAAATCAGCTTACTATTAAGATGGTGTGGTGAGCCAGAAGGAGTATGACAAAGCAGTGACATCTTCAAAGGGTTAGGAAAACTCCTAATTGCGCTAACGCTTTGAGGGAAGTTGCATACCTAACAAAGGAAAAATAAAGGTGCACGTCAAGTGCAAACAAAATTCCTCTGTCAGAATCCTATGTATCTAACTGGCCCTACCGCTTCAGAAAAATACCCAACTAAGAAATAAAAGGAGGTCTGTATAATGGCCTTGGTATGGACTTCTGCCTGGCCAACTTGTTTCTGCTTCGTTCTTGGGTTTCAAAAGTTCCTTTTCACAGCAAGATATTCTTCTGAGTCTTTGTGTTCAGATATGGATTTCATTCTTCCTTTTTTTTTTGGAAAGAACACTGGTCAATTTTTGTGCACATTTCCAATCCTCCAGGATTTCTCATAACCATACAAACAAAAACTCTTCATCCTTCAAGGCATTGGGTTCTCCCCAAAGTTTTATGACTCTAACACAGGTCATTTCCTTTCACCAGGTCATTTCATATAGGGGGGTTCTCCATCATGTGCTTGAAGACTTCTGTACCTTCTGCTGCTTTCTCAGCCTTAATTTAATATGCTCATATCTCTTGATCAATCCCTCTTTCATAGGGTATTTGCAAACTCTGGTTTCTCTGGCTGCCGTAACTGTGATAGCTTTCCCAGCTATTATTCGCAATGTTTGTACCTTGCAATGGCAAGTTCTCTGTCTTGTTTCTCAGGTTCCTGTAACCTAGTCGGGTTACTCAGGTTCCCGTAACCTCGTCAGCTCTCCCCGCGGCTACTAGTAACCATAGTTATGGTCCAAAGTGTGCAGAGTTCACAGACTTAGGGTCCCTCATACGGTCTGGTCTCTGCATCAGTTTCTGTCATTCCAGCCCACCACAACTCGTTTGTGGTCTTGCCACCAGATGCGACGCGGGCCTTCCCCTTTCAGGTTAGGATTGCGACTTGCTTGCTCTCCTCGCTGCCACAGGCTCCATGGCCCAGCGTGGCTCCACCCCTCCAAGACCTCAACGATGCGGAGGCTCGCCTCGGAGTAGCTGCTCTCCACCCACTGTGGGAGTTCCTCTTCCATTTAAGGTTTGTTTGCTTTTCATATATGTCAGCACAATAAACGAAAGGAAGGTTGTCCGTTTTGATTGATCATGGCACTCAGGTGAGATTCATAATTACCTGAAGCCACTAGAGTCAAGGGAGGATCTTTGGGAGAAGCAGAGAATACAACAGTTTTGCCGACATCCATATATGTAGAAAGGGTGGTTTGAACAGGGAGTTTTATGCTGTAATGAGAGTCGTTGTCCCCAAGCGCAGAGTCACTCCTAGTGAGGTCCCACTTACTCAGAACCCTAGGGAGTGTCTTACATAGCGGGCTCACCTGCCTAGCCTCCCCCCATAAGGCTAGAGAGGTGAGCCCGCTCAGCAACACCCCCTAGGGTCTGAGGCAAGTGGGACCTCACTGAGTAACTCCCTAAAGCTGTGCATACCGTGGCCTACATGGGGTGATCTAATATACCTGAATTTGTTTTTAAAAAAAACGTTATTTAACTTGCACAGGAATACTGCAATACAACGTAAATATGTTTGTTGGGCGAGGTAAGCACAGAGCGACATAACAAATAACATTTTCAGCATACACATACATTACATGGTATTATTCATGGCACAGATTCCTCACCTCCCTCCCTATTTCGTTGTGCCAAGTATTGCTGAAAGCCGCCTCAAATATCTCTTGGGCGATTCGACAGCGGAATGAGGCCTGCATATATTTCCTCATTATCATTCGCCCATACCATGTCGTGAAGCCAATTGTCATAAGAGAGTGCCTCCCAGCTCTTCATCACAGTAAAATAGCTCTCTTTGCCAGTATCAGTCCAAGATATACCAGTTTGCGCTTCAATGGATTCAACCTGTTCACATATATACATATCTAGGGTTCCCATACTATGGACAGTTCCACTATCTCCTCCAAAGCTCGACACACCCTCTCCCAGTACTCCAGCAATGCCTGGCATGCCCACAGCATATGTGTTATATTTGCATCTAACATTCCGCATCTGGGACACTTCCCTTCCGATGTGGGATACATCTTCTTTAGGCCGGCCGGGGTAAAGTGCGTTCTATTCAAGATTTTTAAGTGAATTAGTCTGTGTCTGGAGTTCAGCGATATTTGCCTCGTCAATCTACATATCTGCAACCAATGGGCATCTGTAAAAGTGATCTCCAGGTCCTTCTCCCAATCCCCCTAATATCAGTGGTTTGCACTCCCCTGGTCGTTTGTGCCAATTTATATAGCGCTGAGGGTGACTTTTCCGCCCCCATCTTGGGTTAATTAATGAAAACATGGGTGCGATGCTGGTTCCCCTGGGTATTCAGGCCACACGAGGTCACAGCTGAGCGGATCTGGCAGTATTGGAGTTTCTGAAGTGGCATATGCCCCACATATGTCTTGATCAAATCCCATGATACAAATGACCCTCATGATACAAGTCTCCCATGGCCAATATGCCAGCCCGCCCCAGTGCCTAGTCAACAGCTTATCTTTTGCCAGACGTAGGAAGGGTGCCTTCCAGATTGGTATAGCTCGATTATACAATACAGCATTCTTGGGCGCTTAGTCAACTTCGTCCACGCCTCTTGTGTTACAGACACTGGATCCATCTGATTAGTGTTGAACTGTATTCCCCCAGCCAAATTTTGCATCAAAGCAGACAGTGCCACTCCCTGCCTTTCCATTTCAATATATATATATGATATGTGCGGTCCTTCCCCCACCCAGTGAACCGCAAAATATGCCTGAGCAGCAAGGTAGTACAACTCAAAAATCGGGCGCCGACAACCCTCCTACTTCATTCGGTAGTGTGAGGTGCCTCCAGCTGATCCGTATCCATCCCCTCCATACAAAGGAGGAGGAAGCCCCGGCCACTTTAGAAAAAAAGGATCTGCTCAGCCATAACAACATTGCTAAATAAATAAAACCGCTTCGGCAGAATGATAATTTTTATCAACGCAATCTGCCCCATCAATAAACTACAGAGATGGTTCCACCGCTCCATTTCAGTACACATCGTGGTAACCAAGGAGTCATAGTTTAGAGACTTAACAAGGGAAGGTGATCGGGCAATCTCAACCTGTAGGTATTTTATGTGTGCACGCGCCCACTTTAGTGCAAACATATGCCTTGACTTCGAGGTAGTGTCCGTTAGTGGGAAGTCTGAATATTTCCCAAACTCGTGAACCGCTGTCAGTAACCTCTGTAGGCATTTCCCTGGGTCCCTTATGTACATCGGTATATCGTCTGCGTATAGTGTTACAAGTTCCACTTTCACGGCGATGTTGATGCCTGCTAGAGTGTGTCGCACCGGCATAAGATCGGCCAAGGGTTCTATAACTAATGCAAATAGCAGGGGTGACAGTGGGCAACCCTGTGTAGTGCCTCCCCCCAATGCTATTATCAGTAAGAGGATCCCGTTCACGCTTACTCTGGCAAATAGCTGTGTGTACAGAAATGGCCAATACACGATGTCGAATGCTTGCTTTCTGCATATCCAGGGACACGGCTGCCCCCTCGCCATTACATTATACATCCGATGAATGTTGGCTGCCGTTGACCTCCCCCAACACAAACCCAACTTAATCCTCATGCACCATGTGGGGCATTAGTGGATTGAGCCTGGTTGGCAGGATTTTTACAAACACTTTTGCATCAGTGTTTATCAGGGATAATGGGCAGTACGATCTGCAGTCGTCCAGGAGATTCCTGGGCTTTAGCAGTAAAATGATAACCGCTGCGCATAATGACTCGGGTAGGGCCCCCGAGTTCCAACGCCACTGACCACAACAATAACAATGTAGGTGCTAGCACATTAATTAATTACTTATAAAACTCTGCCCCAAACCTGTCTGACCCCGGGGCCTTCCCGTCTGGGAGTTCCCTAATCGCTTTCTTAATTTCTCTCAGCGTTATCAGCTCTTCAAGTGCATTGCACGCTTCTGCCGACAGCAGTGTCATGGCTATTTCTGCTAGGTGGTGATATATTTCGGCGCCATTGGCTTCACGCTGGAGAGAATATTTTATATTTTGTATTTTATTGAATTTATATAGCCCTTTACTCCAAAGTGCTTTACATGAGAACAAGTAAACATACAGTAAGCATAAAATGACAATTGAATCACAACCTGATAACAGCATAAAGAACAACTTACAATATTACAGCTGAGATGAGGGTGTAGGAGGGGGAGGTGAACAAGGGAGTGGTAGGTGATAGAGAAGTTAAGGACGGGGGAAAGAGCAGGAATGTGAGGGAAGAAGGGCAGAGAATGTGAGACACAAATCAAGCAGGGGAAGGAGGAAGGGGATAGGAGGGATGGAGAGGGTAAGGAAGAGGAGGAGTTTGAGGTAAGGGGAAGGGAGGAGGTAGAGAAGGTGGGGTGCTAGGGAGGTGAGTGGAAGAGGTAAGATTTTAGAGAGGAGCGAAAGGAAGGGTAGGAGGGAAAAGAGCGGATGTGAAGGGGGAGGCGGTTCCAGTGGAAAGGAGCACAGAGTTGGAAGGAGCGGAAGCAGGAGGGGGGCGCTGGGTGGAGGAGGAGAGAGTAGGAAAAGATTAGCAGAGTGGAGAGGACGAGAAGGGGTGTGAAAGGAAAGAAGGGAGGAGAGGTAAGGGGGAGCAAGATCATAGAGGGATTTGAAAACAAGACAGAGGAACTTGAGTTCGGAGTGGAAAGAGAGCCAACCTAGAGAGGTGAGGGAGGAGGAGATGGAGTGAGGGAAGGCATAGTGAGCGGATGGCAGAGTGGTAGATGGATTTAATAGGGGAGAGATAGGAGGAGGGGATTCCGAAGAGAAGGGAAGAACAGTAGAAGAGTCTGGAGAAGAGGTGGGAAGTAATTAAAAGTTTAGTGGCGTGAAAGGTAAGGAGGGGTCGAATTTTACGAATGTTATAGAGGTGAAAGCGACAGGATTTAGCAGTGAGAGAAATATGTTGAGATAGGGAGAGGTGAGGGTCAAGATGGAGACCAAGGTTGCGGGAGTGGGGAGAGAAGGAGAGTTGGGCAGGGGGAAAGAGAATGAAGGGGAGTGGGGAGGGAGGAGGAACAGTGATAGCAGGGTAGAAAAGGAGTTCAGTTTTATCAGTATTCAGAGTAAGGAAGTGTGAGGACATCCAGGATTTAATAGCAGAAAGGCAAGAATAGAGTTTATCATGAATGTCAGGAGAGAAGGAGAGAAGGAGGAGAAGGATAGGAAGAGTTGGGTGTCATCAGCATAGAAGTGGTGCGAGATGCCAAAAGAGGAGATAATAGGAGCTAAGAATGAGGTGTAGAGTGAGAAAAGAAAAGGGCCAAGGACAGAACCTTGGGGAACTCCGTAGTTGAGAGGAAAAGAAGGGGAGGAGGAGCCACCCCATGAGACAGAAATGGTGCGGTTAGAAAGATAAGAGGAAAGCCAGTTAAGAATGTTGTCCTTGAAGCCAAATGATGAGAGGGAGGTGAGTAGAAGAGCATGGTCAACAGTATCAAAAGCAGCAGAAAGGTCAGGAGACTATGGATGGAGGAGTGCTTTGCATAGCGTGCAGAGAGGAGAGAGTTAAGAACAGATGTGGGGGCTGTTTCAGTGGAGTGCAGTGGACGGAAGCCGGATTGGATGGAGGGAAGGAGTGAGTGGTTGGAGATGAAGGAAGAGAATTGAGAATAGACAAGACGCTCAAGAAGTTTAGAAAGGAAGGGTAGTAGAGAGATGGGGCAATAGTTGGAGGCAAAGTGGGGGTTGGCAGAAGGTTTTTTGAGAATAGGGATGATAGTAGCGTGTTTAAAAGGAGAAGGAAAGGTGGAAGTTGAGAGGCAGATGTTGAAGAGGTGAGTTAGGGAATGGAGGGGTAGATTTTAGGGATGAGAGGAGATGAAATAGGGTCAGAGGGGGAAGCAGTAGGAAGAGTGTTGGATAGGAGAAGAGTGACATCAGAATGCGTGACCGGAGCAAAAGAGGACATAGCGAAGGTAGTGGGGGAAGGAGGAGGAGAGGGGGGAGGAGAGGAGGAGGAGAGGGAAGAGAGTAGGAGGGGGAGGAGATGATAGTTTGACGGAGATTGAGGACTTTGCTAGAAAAGGAGGAGGCAGGATCAGTAGCAGTGAGAGAAGAGGTAGTGGAGGGACCAGGAGTAGATGGAGAGAGAAGTCACGCTAAAGTTTGAAAGATGTGATGAGGGTGAGAGCAATGTGACTGGAGAAGGTCAGAGTAGTAGGTACGTTTCGCAGAGTTGAGGCATGAGTCAGAGGGTGTGATAGGAGAAATAAGCAGATTGGTTAGAGAGGGATGGGTGTTTGAGCCACTGACGTTCAAGGCAAGAGGCGGCGCATAGAGGAGAGATGAGAAGAAAGCCAGGGTTGTGCAGGTTTGTGAGAGGGCGTAGAGAAGATCAAGAGTAGAAGAGAGGGAGGAAGAGAAGATGGAGGAGGCATCAGAGGTAGAGGAGAATTGGGGGAGGGAAGAGGAGAGGGATGCTAGAAATCTGGAGGGGTTAAAGCAGCGTAGGTCACGCCGGAGAGAAGAGAAAGAGGATTGTGGAGGACAGGGGGAGGGAGGGGCGAGGCAAAAAAAGTAGGGAGTGATCAGATAGGTAGGTGAGAATAGAGGAGATGGGGGAGGCAGAAAAGGAGGAAGTAAAGATGAGATCAATAGAGCCAGATTGGTGGGTAGGAGGGGAGTGGAAGGGAGAGAGGAGGTAGGAGTCGAGGCTGGAGAAGAGAGGAGAGGAGGGAGGGTTAGAAGAGAGGTTGAGGTTAAAGTCACCAAGAACAAGAAGTGGAGTGGGACTGGGGGAAATAGAAATCATAAAATACCTTGTTTACCTCTTCCACTTTATTGACCACCATGCCGTCTGCCCTTATTATACTTGGGATGTTAGTGCTTCCCTTCTCGCCACGCACTGTCTGCTCCAGCAATTTCCCATGTCTTTCCTGCTCCCCAGAACAGTGCGCTGCCACTGGCCTATCATAGTACCAAAGTACCAAAAATCCCTTTCTCCTGCGTACCTGTATTTATCTAGGTGTGTCTTAATATTTTCGCTAAGCCGTGGTGACAGGTGACTGGCGCATTCCTCCTATAATCTTTCCAGAGTCTTCTCACATCTCCTCAGCTCCCTCCTAATATCCTGCAGTACCCCAAGTTCAGTTGACATTGCTATACCCTGGATATATACTTTGAACGCCTGCCAAAAAATGGCTTGTGTGTTAACCGACCCCTCATTATTTTCAAAGTAACTATCAATATGCTGGGCCATACTGACCCGGAAAGCCAGGTCCCCAAAGTTGTAGCTTTAAAGCGCCACTGTGTACGTGGAGCCATAGCTCTGGGAATGTCTAGTGATAGCAGTACCTGGGAGTGGTCAGATAAAGTCCTTGGCAAAACGCAACACTCCACTACCCAGTTTTTCAGCTTACAAGATGTCAGCCATATGTCGATGCACGAGTGCACGTCATGCACCGATGAGTAAAAATTAAAAGCGCGCTGTGTGGTATTGAGCACGCGCCATACATCCCTTAATCCCAGATCTTCCATATGTGTGTGTGTATAGTAAGTGCTGCGTGTGTCAAAGGCCTGGGTACTGTGGACGAGCGGTCTAGGTGTGCATCTAGTATCGTGTTGAAGTCTCCTCTGCAAATAACGGACGCTGTGGGATACCCAGCACTTCTTTGGAATACAGTATCATAGAATTCCGGGTCATCTATATTGGGTCCATAAACGTTTAACAGAACTTCAGCACTCCCCAATTTCCTGTGTACTAGCACAAACCTGCCACAATCATCGTGTTCCATTGTAATGAATGAATGGCAACAACTGATGCACTAAGATCATGAACCCCCCGCGCCCTTGTGGAGTAATTTGTATAGTACTGGTGATCTCCCCACTCGGAGGCCACACTGGACGCTTGGTGTTCAAGCAACTGTGTTTCTTGCAGGAATAGAAGGTTTACACCCCCAAGCCTGTTGACGTATGGCATTATTTTCCACATCTTAATCGGGAGACCGAAGCCCCTAACATTCCAGCTTAAGAATTTTACATTTACTGAGTAATTTCTCGCCATTCTCCCTTATGCGCAACTGATCGCTCCACGCTGCCCCGTGCCGCCAAATGCCCAGATCATAAAGTTCGATATGTACCCCGTGCAACTTTTTAACAGTTTCAACCCAAAACCCTCACAACCCCTCCACCCGCATAGTACCCCAAACTTAGACTATGTTTATCCCTTCCTTCTTGTCCCCCGCCACCCTTCCCCACTCAACAGTAACATGCACTTGCATTGGGGGCGACTGCAGTCGTGGCAAGAGGAGTTCCCTGCATTGGTAATTTGCCTCGACTCATTGCATAGTTCAACATAAACCAAACACTAGTTGCCATTATCACATCAATACAGCATTGGTGCGGGTAGAACAACTCTAATGTTTGCATATGTTACTTCGCCCCTGGGGTCTGTCCTGATGGAAGCAGGATGTTGGCTTCAACAAATGATACAGCTTCCTCGGGAAACGTGAAGAAATAGGTCTTGTTGTTAAATTGGAGTCTCATTCGGGCAGGATAGAACATGGCATAGGGTATTTGCCACTCCCTGAGTAGCTTTTTCCCACCAACAAAAGTGTCTCTCTCTTGGTGTACTGCCAGCGTATAGTCAAGGAAAATATGGACCACATTTGAACCAATCCTCAATTCCTGTTTCTCTCGTTTTGCCTTCAAAACCAAATCTCTGTCCCCTATATTTCATTAGACGCACAATTATTGGCCTGGGGTATCCCCCCAGTCTAGGTTTTGCCGTCAACGCCCTATGTGCCCGCTCCACCAAACATTTGTGACCAGCCGGGGTCTCCAAGGAGTTCCTTCAGTAGATCCTCAACTGCAACTTGCATTGGCCCTTTCAAGGCGTCCTGCGGAATACCAATAATACAGATATTGTTCCGTCGGTCTTGCTTCCAAATCTTCGTACTTTTGTCTTGATGTTGCCCAGATCCTTAGCCATAGTCATCACCGTCCCCTGTAGTGCTGTGATGGCATCCTCCCCCGTGCTTATCTCTGTCTCGGTTTCCATGATTCGTTGTGTGGCCTTTTTCTAGTTGAGCGTGAATTCTAGTCACGTTGACAAGATTCCGTCCAACTTGCCATTAATAGAAGCAAATCCCTGCTGCATGATGGCCATTACACCTTGGAGGTCGACATTCGGCATGGACATTTCTCCTTCCACCTGCGCCTGACCGCTCGTTCCTTCACAAGCTGTTTCCACAGGCTTTGGGGTGGGCCGCACAAACGTATCCAGTGTGCCACCTTTCTTCGCCCTAGCCCTTTTAAGCATAGTGCTGCGATTCAAGTCCAAATGCCACGCTCCCGTCTTAGTGGCCTCCTGATCGCCGATGCAGCAGCCCCCAGTTTGCCCAGCTAGGTGCCATATTTCTGAAGCCGCCAGGCGGCAGCATGGCGGTGCCCTTCCTCTGTCATTGTACCGCGACCGACTGCACCCACTGTGCCCGTGCACCAACTGTCACAATGATTGTTCATTTATCTTGCCCCCACTTCAGCGTTTGGGTGTCACCTGGGGTCCCCTTTTCTCGTGGTCTCAGGATCTCCTAGCTAACATCTCCAGTAGGGGTACTGCAGTGATAGCAGCACTGGGGGTATAGCAAATATTTAAATGTCCCAGCTCACCACGGTTCGCAAACTTGATCTGCGGTTCTGTAACCTGAGGTACCCAAATTGAGCAGTAATGCTGTGTGTGCTGGCGGGGTATTAGCAACATCGTAGTCGAGTGTGCTTTTAATTACATTCAGCAGGTTGTCCTTCCAATAGCTGTATGGCACTCTTCTACTTGGACACGTAGTTCAACCCCCCCTCCCCAGCGCACTCCGGTATGCTCTGGGGTCAAAGGCACAACAGGGTTTGCAATCCAATCGTTCACCTCAAGATGGCCTGCAGCCGTGTTAGTAAGGTAGTACTATGGATGTTGGAAAGCCGCGTGGCTGCAGTAATCGAAGGCAGAGGAGAGAGCGGACAACGCGTGGGATCACAAGTCTCACTTGGGGCCTGGCCGTACAAGGGCTTACAATTTGTTCGGTCCCCAGTGCATCACTGTGCCTCCCGGGTCCCAGCAGTAACAGCCTCGCGGTTTCCCCAATGTCCTCAGAGGGAGGTTGCAGTGCGACAGCCTTCGCGCCACTCTCATACGAGGGAGACAGCTCCAGGAGTCTCTCACACTTACTGTCTCCCGGCCGCCTGGTCCTCTTTCAGTGCTGGGTACTGCCCGCACAGTGGGACCAGTAGGCTCAGGATCAACACTCGCAGTGTGCCAGGCGGGCTCCTCTCCTGTTCCTCCCGATTCCACGACACTGGCATGCCTCCCACATCAGGCACTGATACCGCCATTGGTATCATCTCTCCTTCAGCAGGTGGAGCCTCCTGCAACTCCGACACTGTGCTCCCATCGGCTCACGCCAGCAGGGCCCACAGCTTCCCCAGCTGTGTACGTGGCAGGGGCCAATATTTCAGCATTCAGATCAGAGTATTATGTGCCCACACCACTCTGACAGCTTCGCACAAGTTTGTGTGTCGGGCTTGTCACAATTCACATCGGAAATCGGCAGGAGATCTTAAGACCACAGAGCTCACGCGTAAGCCATCATCTTGGCTGCCGCACAACAGCGCCCCCTACCAAAAACATTTAAACACCAAGACTGGGAGAAAGAAACATTTATTAGATGTCATTATCGCATAGCAAGAGATAATGTCCCTTTAAATCGAAATATCCAATCCACAAGGACGAGTACGTTGCATAGCGTGCACTTGATGAGCGACAGAGGGAAATGCATATGCAGGCAGAGGAAGGCTGTGAGCTACAAAACACGTAGAGAAGGCAGAGTAAGTGTAATCCAGGAAGCCCGCCAGTTTCAAACTCACTCTATACAAAAGTGCGGGACACCAGGCCCACAGCAAATCCTCAGAGTGAAGCTGAAAGGGGAGGAACCCAGAGGAAGGTGGTGCAGAGACTACAAAGGATCCATGGTCGATGGCACTCATTGGAAAACACAGAAACACTAAGTAGAAGAGAGACTGCGAGGAGGAAAGCACCAACAAAGGTAAGGCGACGATGGCCCGGGACGAAAGAGAAGGTCCGGGATGGAACAAGGATCCCAAAGACATCTTTCACAGTCGTAGGTAACAGGGGGAACAAAGTTAACCTTGAAACAAATGGACTTAAAATGTTGTGATCCAAGAGAAAGAATTACTGAAAATCTGACAACAAAGAGAAGAACAGTGGATAACAATACCCTGGGAAAAGGGGAAAGCAACTCGATATTCTGTGCAAGAAGAACAATCTCGAAGAGAGAACAATATGAGCAAGAGTTCAGAGGAACTATTCAATTGAACCATGCAAAAATCAAGTACGCCAAAACTAGCTGAACTATAACTACCCAGAAGGCAAAGCCTACCAGAGCAATAATATTTTCCAAGGATACGCTGAAAACAGGAATATATATCTTATAAAAGATCCCCAAAAGGGATTCTCAAGGAGAAGGGAAAAGTCAATAGTCAATTTGAAGAGTTACAGAGAATGACCCAAGAAATCCATTTGAGGATTATGTATTAATAAAGAATCCTAAAGACTCCACACCTAAACTAGTTTTCACAGTGGTAGGGTTCGTTTTGGACAGCGGACGTATTCCTTTCTATATTCATGAATGACTGAAGAGCACCTTAGTTAGTAACATTAGCAGGGACCCCCATAGTGATTGGGTAAGTTAGGTCTTCTAATTTTACTTTAATTTCGTGATCATGTTCTCAGAGTGTCCGCGTCCTCCTCCTGACTCACCACAATGGACAAAATTAGTTTAACGGTTAAACGCAGCAACCTTCTAATTTGCTAGTGTAAAATCTCTGATAAAAAGGCTAAGATAGCAAGGGTACATTTTTTTTTAACAAGTGGGAGGATGCCCTGGGTAGTAACATATTGAAGCATAGTTATTTGTAAAGAAAATATACATATATCTATTAGTCAAAACTCAGAACCACAAACATTATGCAATGAGGGACCTCTCACTCTTAAGGTATTCAGTAGAGTACAGGCAACCCATAATTCCTTACTATTCACAGTATTGAATACTAAGGAGATAATTGAATGGTCAGAATCAGGAAATAAAAATAAAAAAAAACAGAAACATCTCAAAAAGGCCCTAAAACAGGGCAATCCCATTAACTTCTATTCTACCATCCAACTGGAGTATGCTCTGCACAGCACACCTCAAATTCCCCAGCCTTTTCCCATGCAGCGGGTGACACCAGATTGTGGTATTCCAGGGCTGCAATCTTTGTAATAGAAATCTTACAGAGTATATTTTCACTCTGTGCTCTCACAGCTATATCCTCCAATGTATCTTCTATTCCCTTAAATGCAACCACAATGTTTCTGGCTTAGAGGATACATTTTGATGTAAGACATTGATGGACTAAAATATATTTTTTTCTCTGCACTTAAAAGGCCAATCACCTGATCAATCCCCATGTCCAGATTATTGTTGACCCTTTATCAGAGCAATATCATGAGGTTTAAAAAATTCCTCTTTATTTGACATTTTTCTACCATCACTCTGAGAACCAATTCAAGATGGCTACCAAATTATCAATTCAGATATTTAGATCATGCTTCAGGTACTCTACAGTAAAAGCCTGTCTGAGGCAGTCTATCCATATCCACTACAGAAGATACAGTTCAACTCTTTTATTCAAAAAATCCCATCACCAACATGGAATAATAGATTACGGGATCTCCACCACAGAATCTTTATGTTAATGCACTACACAATCATAGCTCCTTGAAGCACTGGCCTTTGTCTACTACAGATTCAGATGCATTCATCTTCCCATCTGCTGCATGTGATTTGCTGATGCATGCGCTGTGTCCTCTCAGCAGTAGTGCTCTGCAGGTCAGGAGAAGGGCAGGTGATGTGGCACAGAAACTCAGTCAACGTGGGATCTGCAAGATTTTGTGCTCAGACACTAGTCATTCATTCCTGCTACCAAAATACTCACTACGACCAGTAGGTAGCTGAAAGGGGCACGAGTGCAGAGCAATGTGCGAGACTCCTAAACCAATGTGGCCCTTGCACGGCTCTGCTTCAAGCTTGCAGTTATGATTAGATTCTACCTGGCCCATACTGGCATACACCCGTTTTCAGAAGCTCTGTACTTGTACATTGATTCCTGAAGAGCCGTATTTGATTTCGGGGTTTGGCAAAGTTTTGTTATTGTTCAGCAATGTTAATGCAGAGAATACTGATCTGGATGAAAACTGATACCCTTAGTCCGTGTTATAAAACAACAATGCCTTATTAATAGACCAATTTGAAACTTTCAAAATGAGCGAACCAAATCTACATTTAACAAAACCTTTAAATAAATTGCTTCAAAGATCAACATTCTGTTGATGTTTCCAAAATAGAATTGTTAACATTAATTTTCCCATTGTGAGAAGTTTGTCAGCAAATACAGGTCTTCTTGATGGAGAGGTTTAAAGGTTTTTCAGTGTATGGTCATAATTTTGCAGGTTCAAGCATCAAACGATGGCCGTTTTTCAATGCAATAATGATTGATGAGAAGTATTTGGGCTTCATTATTCCTCAAACAAAAGGGGTTTGTGTCGTGATAACATTTTTATCTGCTGATGACATAACCCATCAATATTGGCTAGAACATTCCGGCCTAAGCATAGGAGTTTATACATTTTCAGTCAGTACATTCAGGAATCACATAAGATGTATTTTACTTGGATTGCATCATTTGCATTTCTCCCAACATCCCATGTGTGGTGCAATAATAAAAAAAACATTTAATCAATTGCCCTTCAACATACTCCCAGCCTTCTCCAACACAAACATACTCATAAAAACATAACACCTGTAGTGCAATAATCGAGCATATAAATACATTCAACCAGAATAGAAGCCAATTTACCAAAGGGAGATGCTCATCCCACATACAAATCCCACCCTCTTCTGGAATATCCTTTTATCCAATTAGAATCAGCTGGTCCAGTGGATCCTCTGCCCTCAGGGCAGCTACAGTATGCGTTCACATGCCTGGCAAACTGGATGGTCACGAAGCAGAGTGGGAATCAATGAAACATGGACCAAAGTGGTATTTTAAAGCGATATCATTTGTTAAGTAACAATGATATGATATGATCGGTTATTTATAACGCGCTTAATACCCAGAGGTTTCTAAGCATGGACCCGGGGATTCAAACCTCTGTTGCTCCGTGTTGTCTTGCGTCCAAGGTGAGCAGGTTACTCCTGAGCTATAGTAAAAAGAATTTGACTCAAAGTAGTAACCGCATGTCTTCTCTTTGGGCTGAAACAGCCAAGTAAAGAAGTGGTCAACAAATAGCAGGATAACTTCTTCATGGGTGCAATAAATAAATCGAAAAGTCAGTTTCATATTTGACAGGCTTAAAGAATAGGTCCTTGCACCAGACAATCGATGGGGGATGATAGTCACTCACAGTCCAAGGCTTTGTGAGGCCCTCAACACTTGTAACGCTCACCTGACTCCCACGGGGGCGCTGGCCTAGTTCGCGCTGCTGTGACCTCGTCTAAGGTGATGCGCAGGGTTCGAAAGACGGACTGGACCGGGCCCCAGATCTGGCTTGTCTGACTCGCAGAAGTATCCTTCTGTAGGTGAGAATAGGGGGTTAACTGTCTGCGGGGTAATGCAATCGGCCTCCCACTTAACCCTCGCACCGACCTCAAAAACCCTTCTGTGCTTCCCCGTAGCGTCTCACCTTAGGGTCTGGAAGGACGAGCTCTCCATCCTGCTTCTGATGCAGGGGCGCGTTGGTATCCAGTTAAGTCACTGGATTTTCGGATGGATGAGAACCAAACTTGCTTGGCTTCCAGGTAAGTTTTTCTATAAGTGGTTCCCCTTGTGTCCATGCATTAATGTTCTAATGCTAGTGTCTTTTTCCCCATAGGGGCCGGGGTACGGAATGCCGGGGAACAGGCACCGACCCGAGGTGAGCGGTGAAATCCTTGTGGAAATCAGGTAAGTCTTTAATGAGTGTTTTGGTAATGTCTTTTCATTCACTCATTAACGCTGATGTCTTTTTCCCCTTAGGGGCTGGGGTCCGAAAATGCCTGGATGCGGCGCGGACCCGAAATGAAGAGGGAATGAATCAACAGGTAAGTCTTGACATGGAGTTTTAGCTTCCCTTTTCCCTTCTTTCTCTCACCTTTGTTCTTGTCTTTTTCTCCCTAGGCGCGGGGGCGCGACTGCGAATCCGGATGGTTGCTGCTGAACATGGAGGCACCCTGTAAAGGTGAGTAGAATGCGGCGCTGCAGCGATCGTTGCGATGTGCTTTTAAAAATAAATGTCTTCCTTTTCAGGATTGTCGGCGAAATGTCTCTGGGATGCAGATTTAGCAGGTGAGGCCTTTTCCTCCTTCTGTTCTCTTGTTCCCTTCCTTTGCAGGTGATTCAGGATGCTGGCAGGTGTGGCAGAAGTCAAGATGCAGGAGCAGACACGGTGAGCGTCCAGCTGCTAGATGCAGAACAACGCGAAGCACGTGTGGCTGATCGGGTGTGGTTTAAATAGCCTTGGAAGAAGTTCCTAGAATGTGTCCTTCCTCCAATCAGGTATGTATCCTTCCCCGACCACGCCCGGGTGGTAAATGAGTCCCACAGGTAAAGTAGTTCCTTTCAGGCCTCAAGGAGGCCGGGGTTCTGCAGCATGGTCTGCATCAGGTAAGTGCACCCAAACACTTTCATAATGAGCCTGACGCCTATGGCGCCAGGACTGACGTTTTCTATGAGCCTGGCGCCATAGGCGCCAGGACGCTGTCCAAAGGGCCCCTTATAAGGGGTTGCTGGGACCTTCCCCGGGGACTTGATGTCCGCTTTCGGGGACGCAGGGCCTGAGCCGGCTCCCCGGGAGTGGGCATCGTGACAACACTTCGTTGCACAAGTTAGGTATGCATTTTCCCCTTATCCTTTTGATCACTAGGATCATGTTCCTTGGACTGTAAACCACTGCTATTTAAAGACGAGTAATCACTGGCAGGAGAGCGGGGGCCACCAAATGCAGTTGCTGAGAACTCCAAGTGGTCTTTGACAGGCTGTCTGGGTTCTCAGATTGAGTTACTTACCTCTATCTCTGGAGTTCCCTTACAACCCAATCTCCCCCCAATCACCTATCCTGCAACACTCCTCGCACCTACTCGATGCTCTAATAACTAAAAGATTCTTCTCCTCTCCCTCCTTGTCTTCACCACTCTCTCCACTTTAATTCTGTAGTCTTATCCCTCACTTTGTAACATGTTTATACCTCCTCCCGTTTCCAATTGTCCTTGAGATGTTGACCACATCTGTGTCGGTGTCTTCTCAAACCCTCTTCAAGTCTACAGCTAGCTCTTCCTCTACCTATTAGCTATTACCTCCTCCTTTATCCTTACGCCTACTTCCTGCACTTTGTTCTCTCAGCGCCTATTTTTTCACCACCTCCTTGCGCTCCACTCTTCTCCTCCATTCCACCTTCACCTGGTCTTTCAGCGCCTATTTTTATAATTTCACTTTATAGCTTCAAGTGCGGCCCTGGCTTGAGAGCAGCGGAGCACTGACCAGTATGTCGGTGGCCAGTATGTGGGCTGGCATCTTTTAACAGTAGGGCAGTACTATGAGTGGAGGTATGTGTGTCTGTTTGTCCGCCCATTTAAATTAGTCCTTGGTCAGATGTTGAAAGTCCTGTTTTGAGAAATTTGCAAAAATGTAGAATTGTGGGGGCATTCCGAGCAGTCACTCGGATAGAGTACCAAAAGGTGGGTGTATGACAAGAGAAGGATTGTTTGTGTGTCCTCTTTTTACAGATACATTGTAATTCAAGCTGGTTGGTGGATTTGCTGTGCGAGAAGAGCCCCACCAGATATGCGGAGCTTAGCCGCCAGGTAAACTGGTGTTCTACTCATGACTGCTTTGTAGATGATAAACACAGTCAAACAGTATTCTGGCCTCTTCCCCCCTCTTTACCCACCAATGTCCTGTTGTGCATGATCCACTCTCTCTTTAACTTCCTGGGTTGCTCGCTCCAGACTTCCCACAACCCAGCATCCAGGGACTGCCCCCCGCCCCACCCCCCGCCCCCGGGTCCTCCACCCCCTCAACCCCTAAGGTCTTTCACCAACCACCCAGATGCGACAAATAAAATATGAGTTCTTTTCCTCTTTCAGATTTTCACAAGTACACAATTTCTTAGGTGATTCACTCTTCACCCCGGATACCCCTCATCCATGCTCATCCCTTTTAACACAATTAGCCTCCCTCGGCCAGGCTCGGACCAATTTCAATTTCAAATTCAAATGCAATGCTTCACACAAACTTGCTTTAACCAAATCTCTTAGCTGATCTACCTCCGTCAGGCTCTTTTCTGTTCCCAATCCCTGTAATTCTCATCCAATTCACAAGCCCTACCCATCTCGTCTTTCTCAGTCTACCAACCACCTCCCCTTCTTATAATACCGTTTTCCCCCCATCTTATCCCGTAGAATATTTTGACAAACAACGTACTAAGGTGAAACCGATTTACCCGACATGTCCCGACGCCAGGGTAAGGCAGAGTCAGGCAATTGACCTAAAACGCATAAACCTGACAGACCTTTCCTTTCCCCACAGGGATAAAAGGTGGAGCCAGAGAGCGCAGTAGGAGCAAGGCGAGCACGGCAGACAGCACAATGGCACAGCTAGCCAGGCGCAGCAGTTCAAGAGAAGGTGAAATGCAGGGGAAATCGAGAGGGTGGCGAGGAGAGAAGTGACTTTGCCCTTTTCGTCCGAGGCCGGCAGAACATTTGTGGAACAGGACATAAGACCGCAAACAATAGAACAAGTGTCTTGCAGCCGATGTCAACGGTACACGGGGCCGGCCTACGCCGATAAGCAGGAGCAAGGGAGGCACTAGTGACCGTGATACCGGCCTTGAATCCAGGGAAGCCAAAAGACAAGCAGATTCATCACAGCCAGTGAGGCGAGTGGAGAGCCGATAAGAACCGGACTGTGTTGAAGGAGAATCGCATAGTGACAAGTTTGAACCAAGTTTCAATGAATTGTGTTGAGGGGAGACCAGCTGCAGAGGGAAACCGGCACAACGTGGGTGGTAACTCGAGAGACTCTGGTCGATCGCCATCTGATCAAAACTACAAGTACCACAAGGCCGTATGAGGGCTGCCAAAAAAGGTCAAAGTGGTCATACAGGAGGTCTAGTAAAATCCTTGTACAATCAAAAGACTGATCTACAAGCTGTGTGAAAGCAAGGGAGGTGAATCCTGCAAGCAATAGTGAATGTGAAGTTAGCAAGAGTGAACTCGACTGAGAGATGTTGACGAGAGGGGCAAAGTCTAAAGTCCCGAGAAGTAGCGTGT
Organism: Ambystoma mexicanum; assembly: GCF_040938575.1. Classification (NCBI taxonomy): domain Eukaryota; kingdom Metazoa; phylum Chordata; class Amphibia; order Caudata; family Ambystomatidae; genus Ambystoma; species Ambystoma mexicanum. The sequence goes on along the minus strand of NC_090936.1, from coordinate 267,126,747 downwards.
TGACAGATGTGAACCCAGCCGAGGGATGTCCACTCTGAACTATTTGAAAAGAGATTGAGAAACTAAGGGAAATTAAAGCGTGCTAAAGAGAAGAGAAAGTCATAGTGAACCAGAGGAGGGAGGCTGAGATGAGACAAGGGTCCAAGCCCGACCGAGGGAGATCCAGGAAGTCAAGAGGGGTCCGAGCCCACCCGAGGGAGATCAGAGGGTGAAGCTATCACCCAAAAGTTCATTGAGAAAAGAACAGTTATATAATTTGTGGATGATACATGGAGGGTCAACACCCAGAAGAGGGGGATTCAGGGATGAATCATTAGCACCCTAAAGAACTTCCATTTGGTTAAAGAAACATTTGTTTTTGCATACTGAACACATCAGGCCCTTGAAGGCAAGAGACTTTCAAAGGAAACGAGACTTATCCATCGACGGTCCAGAGAGCTGCCATTGGAACCGTCGTCTCATGCTGGAGAAGCCCGAGACTGTACTGTTCTCCAAGATACCAGCTTACCCCGTGGTCAAAACGTGGGGAAACGAGACCCGGGCTACCGCATCCTAACTTATTATCTGAGAACACTTCTTTCTTTTCTTGAAAACTATCCCACACACTTTTTTGTATTAGTTGTAAGGTTTGGCAATAGGTTTCATAGTATAGGACCTTTTTATTTGACACAATGCCACTGGATCTGCCGTATTTTCATTTGATGGATGACGCTTGCTCCCATCATAGATTTAGGTTTAGTTTAGGCGTTTCTCCAACCTGCAAACATTGTTCAATAAACACCCTTGAATCGTGATTACTTGTGTCTGTCTTTACTGTTGTCACCATGAGTTCTTCACACCACCTTCCAGCCTTTTACTCTTTATTTCAACAGGAATAACTCTGGGTTTCTTGAAAAACACTGACCTCGAGACAGCAGATATCGCTCACCACAGCCAGTGCAACGTCTCCCAGCACTACCCAATGGCCGCCTGTGACAGCCCAAAAAGACCACAGACCCAAGAGATGACATCACTGTAGCCAATTCCCCCTCTAGGCACAGCCGCCTTACCAATGTCCTTTTCTGCGCTTCAAAATGATCCTCTTTTGTGCGTGCACCAGAGAAAGTAACCTCACCTCAATCTTCACTATGAACCTCGGTTGCCCCAGGTGACCAGGTCTCTTATCACGTTCCACACTCCACTATGCTACTCAGTACTTTATGCCACTAACGCAGTGATCTACTTGACACATGCAGAAGCAATATGGGTAGTGAACTCTGAGGCAGCTCACTCTACAGGTGCAATGTCTGCCGGCGCCTGATGTGGAAACATCTAGCATGAACATTGAGGACTACTCCAGTATCAATTACCTGTACTACCACCTATCTCGTCTCACCACTCCTGTGAAAAGATCCTCAACATTGTCTATCAACAACTTTCAGAAAAATGGCATGAATCCCCTCTGCTGGTCATTCACCAGTCTTTGCTGTTACCTTTAGCCAGCCTGCACTGCTGTCATTCCTCAAGCAGCTAGGAGTGTCCAAGACTCACATGTGATACTAGCAACCTGTTCCCCCCCACCCCCAGATTGAGGCTCCAATCTCTCTCCACAGGTCTCTTATCACCTGGCAATGATTCCCCCCACACCCCTTTTACACAACTATTGCAGGCCGAGGCTATTTGGCAGTTCCAGCCACACTCCAGGCACCTGTAGATTGCCTCCTATACTGTGTATTCCCCCACCAGGGGCTGCTAATCCAGGGTCTCTACAAGCTCTAAAGAGTCCTGCATGCAACACACTCCATGCTGGCAGGTCACACACTACAGCCGCCCAGCAGGCAGTACCCCATTTTCCCCACTTCAGGGACTGTCTTGTACGCACGGCGTCCCAGGTTTTGCAGCGGTCGTCCTCGCTGTTGCTCCCACAACAGCCTTGCGGTCTGCATTAACTCGCAGTGCATCTTCTCCACCGGCTACAAAACATGTCGCCGGAGCTCCGTCTGCAGGGCGCCTTCACAGCAGCATGACCCTCTCCTCCTGCAGCACATTACCGGTAAATGCAGCCTGGGCAGACAGAGTGCAGGTCCCTTCACATGTGAAATCCACTCAGTAGGGGATCCCCGTCATCTCAGTTCTCCACCGTCAGCGGGATCACCGCCTCACACCAGTGCAGCCTCAAGACGAGTGCTCCCACCACCCGTCACAACTCTCCAGCGTCAGCAGCGCAGGTCTGCCTCTTCTCCATGTCGCTTCTCCGTAGCAAGCCGCACTCGGCTTCCCCTCTGAAGATCTCAGCCCTGGAACAGGCTAAGGTCACAAAATTTCACAGGGACATGCCCCATGGGAGTATCCAGCAGATGCTATGCCACTCAGCAATATTCAGGGGTTGTCAGGATGGTGTTCGGATTGATCAGGGCACACACGAGTTCAAGGGCTAGCAGCCATCTTGGCTCGGCTCACTAGCACCCTCCTCGCTTGGTGGCAGGTTTTAATTTCCGATTCTCTCCTCATGACAGGGCAAGGATGTCGAGAGTGTTGGAGATGGAGAGTTGAAGGTTAGTAAGGGCTGAATCAGAGTGAGACAGTGGCAGGAGGGGGAATGAAGGTGGCAGCAAAAGCAGCAACTGACACTTGCTTCACTTCACAGGTCAAATGAAGGAGAAAGACTGGCAGTGCGGGGGGGGGCTTAACCGGGGGAAACCAGGAGGTCCAGGTGAGAAGACCGGAGAGCATGATCAGACCAGGAGAGAGGAGTAGTGAGAGGGTTGGAGATGGGGATGTCTGCTCAGATGAGAGCATCCAAGGTATGTCCGACTGAGTGCGTCGGGGGAAAGAGTCAGAGGTTGCGGAAGAGTCCAGGGGCTGCATAGGGTAGTCAAGTTAAATACTGAAGTATCAAAGAAGGAGAAGCTTGGAGGTGTAGGTCAGGCGAGAAGAGGTGAGGTCAGACCACACAGAGGAAGAGAGTGACAGAGCCAGGGGGGCCTGAATATGGTGAACAGAGTCATCAAGAGGATAGGAGAGACACCAAGCCTGGAGATAAGGCATTCGAAGGAGGAGTAGGACTAAGTGGCTATGATGGTAGCAGGGACCCATTCGGGGAAGATCAGGGCCACTACTCCCCCAGACCAGTTAGGCCTGGGCTTAGAGAGGATCTCATTAGAGAAGATAGGGGAAGAGATTGAAAGCACCATGGAGGGAGAGTGAGGAGAGGCAGAGGGGGTGGCCAGGAAGAGGTAGAAACTGCAGTTCACGATGCCCTACTTCAACACATAGTAATGCAACAATCTTGATTCAAGATGCTAGGATAAAGGGGAAAAAAGCCTAGGTTTCAGCATTCAGCAGAAAAGCAAGACACCCTGAAGCGAGTTTTCTGGATAGAGATAAAAGATCCTAGATAGAGGGAAAGAGGGAAAAGCCCTAATTTTCAAACACAACAGCAAATGCAACACCTCACAGATTCGACTTCCCTGGATAGAAGGAAAAAGCCTAATTTTCAAACACAACGAAAAGCTCCTATAGCTAACTACAACACATCACCTAAGGCCAGATATGGATAACATGCAACTGCGATAGCAGCAGGCTGCAAACATAGCTAGTAGGAGTAATAAGAGAGGAGGGACAATTAAATAGGGAGCAGTAATAGCATTTGCCCCTGCCCGCACCATTCTTACCTCATCAGTCACTGCTGGTTGACTGCTGTGCTGAATTCCCCTACGCCGAACACAGGCAGACAGTGTATGGAGCTGCTACTAGGGTCCAATCAGATGTCAGGGGAGGGAGCAGGGAGACAGAAAGGAAGTGTCTCAGGGGGAATCAGCACCCAAATAAACACCCTTCCAGCTTCTTTCTGACTTAAGGGAACGCCAGTGTGTCTCCAGTCAGGGATAGAACTAGTGGGAAGCACAAAGAGACTAAAGCAAGAATACATTACGGCATTTGTCTTTGGGTCGTGAGGGTTCCCAAAACGTCTTTCACCAAGTCCTTAGTCAGGTCCCCCCAAAGACGATAGGCCTTTGGCCTGGCAAAGTATTAGGTTCTTCTCTAATAGCTGCAGCCATAGGCCAATCTTTTACTACACAGGTTCGCTCTTACAGGGCCTTGTGTGCATGGCTTTGGGGGGCTCTCAGTCTCATGACCACCTTCCTGTTCTAGGGTCCTGGTCCTTGGGGTCTCCTTCCCCCATTGCTATCCCCACAGTAGCCACCTTGGACTTGACATTGCACGCATTGGCTCCTCCTCCTCCTCCTCCTCCTCCCACCTTTAACGTCTGCCCTGGATCAATCAGGTCCACTGGAACCTCCCGGTCTGGCTGGCTAGGGTCGACTTTCGCATTCCTCTCCTGAGATCTGGCAACTATTTCCCTTTCTAGTGTCTCAGTATTCTTCTCCATAAATGGGAGTGGTTCCCTCTCCAAACTACTGGAAATTGCGCTCTATCCTTACCTCTGCATCTCTGCCTCTGGGGGGCATATCTACAGAGCAGCTGTGTGTTGGCAATCATCACCACATATGACCCTGAAAACAATTTGATCGGTCCCTGCCCTAACTTGTGACTTCAAAGAAATGTACTACTAGGCCAATAATGCACCTGCAAGCTAGCTCGATAACCCAGCAACCCAACCCAGAAACTCTCAGACTTTGAATTACATGTAGAGAGGTTTCATGGTGAATAGAAGGAAAGCCTATTTCAATGGACTGAAATACTGTTAATTGTATGGCAATTACTGCACTTTCATTTCTGTAGAGAAACTCCTGGAGTTTGGCACAAACTTTGGTAGAGGAGCCAGTGCTAACAGATTGAAACTAATCACACATGTATCTGCTTGTGTGCATCTCAATCATGTGGCTTCATTTTCTCCAGCCTTGCCTTGGGGGCCCATCCTTCATTCCTCTGCATTTAGGCATTCCCCTGGCCCCTTTCTCTTGTGTGACGTCTTTCTGTAGCCTGCAGGCTCTGCAATGTGGGTAGTTTCCCTCCAGCCTCCTAGCCCTGTTCCTTGTGCCGAGTCCTTACATTTTTCATCCCTTTTCCTGCTTTCTCAGGTCTTAATAGCCTCATGCTTTACCCAGCATAGTCAGACCACGTGTCTCTTGCTTCCATGTGTTCCTTTGCCTCTTAGTTCTAGTCTTGAATCCTATTGTCCTTCCTTCTGTAGCTTGTCTTTCCAGTCCAGCATTTCAGCTTGCTTCACTTACTTGCTACACATTGCAAGTTATCTAGTTTCCAGTCTCTTGTAACAGCTAACTTGTTCCAGTGCCTTGCTACAAGTTTCCTTGTTCATAGCTCTTATGTTCCAGTTATGAATTATTGTTGCCTTGAAATGTACTTCTCTCCCATCACTTGTCTTGAATTAATCTTGGAGACTTTGTGTCTAGTAAGAGTCCTATAGTGGCCTCACCAGTGCCTCTGTGTATTCCTTTGTACAGTGATAGTTTCTTTTTCCTTAAGAGGCAATCTCCGACACTTCATGTGTCTTGCTCTCCCTGTAATCTACACTGTATCTCATGGAGCAGTATGCCGATCGCTGTTTTCATAGGAGGCATGCACATCATGTTTGCCTGGACCCATGTAGGCGGGTCTCGTTTAAGTATATTCCTGGTTTGTGCCTTAGGGTTGAGCCACAGAATCAACTCTTGCAGCCCCTCTTTCATGGGCAAACTCCGAGACATTGAGCTTCCCGTTTTTTCTATGGGCAGCTTAAGTTCAACCTGTCTACATCCCAAGTGGGATTCCAGATTGTTCTGTCAAGTGCATGGTTCCCATCCCTTTTTATTCACCATCTATGCCTCCCCTTGTCAGCTGTTTCCTTGTTCCCATTTGTCTCACCTGTTCTTCCCTTCTTGTTCTCTCTCCTGCTGTATGCGATATGCCTGTCTCTTAACATCACCAGTGCAGTTTCTAATCATTCCCAGGGGCCTCACCCCCAAATCTGTGACTCTCTCAGATGCAAATACCGCTTTTCCACTGTAACTTCCTCCCTCAAGCTTCCAATAATCTCCACACAGCTATTCTATAATCCGGCCTCTCGCTTGCCAATCTCCTCAAAACACCTTTTCGGACACCCTTCACTTTCAGACTGAGCAAGCTGGATTTTATAGTCTGGTCTTTCCTCCCCTAGGATGGTGCCTAGGGACAAGACATGCCCCTGTGCAGTGTAGGGAGGTTTGTTCTGTGACTGGACTATGTGCCTGTTCTCATATGGGTTGGAAGGGGATGGCTTATCTTAATTTAAGGCCAAACTGCAATTAGAAATAACTAATACACACTACAACATGGAGTGTCTTTACTTACCATGGTTTCCTACAACATCACAAACGTCAAGCTTTTGTATCTTTTTCTACATCATAGAACCCTGTAATAAAAGGGAAACTACCAATCAACCTAGCGCCATTGTGACACAGGTTCAATACCCACACTATCTTATTAAGAACTTCGAACACCTTGAATTCTAGCTCAGTCCTGGACATGACATATCTCCTTCCACCCCTCCCCCCCGCTCGAGCGTCCTTCTGATATTGCCTACTTTTAACTGCTTCCCTTTGTTCCTTCAGCGTGTACATCAAAAGACGGGGAAACATTTGGTTAACAGAGGAGGTTGTTCATGGGTTGTATATAACGACTTTCAAAGGGAAACGGCCACACTGTAATCCACACTTTGCTAGCAGGACCTGAATAACAACGTTTATGTTCCCTATGCAGGTAACCTGCATAGGTTTGATTTGTATCTGTTGAGGGCAACTTCATCGGTGGGACTCCCCTGTATTTTCCAAATCTCACCTATTTTCAGGAATGGTTTGTTCAGCGGTTGTGTCAGGGGATGACAGCCATTTACCTGCTTCCTGGGGAATGAATAATGCTGAAATTGTGATGTTTTCCTAAAGGGAAAGCTGCCAATGTGTATGTTGGTTGTCTGTCTAGTGGGCTGGAATAGCTGTCTAGAAATACAAGAACCGTGGTGGTTTGAGGCATTTTCAAAGGTTTCGTCATTGACCGTTTACCCTGACTGCCATGTGTGGTGCTCCTAGGACAATTGCTTGCCTTAATTTTGGGTTTCTAGTAGGGGTGGTCTAGGGTTCCTCCTGATCCATCATTCAGGACTTAATCACCCTGCCTAGACTATTGGATTTAACAATGGTTGATGGGCCCACCACTATGGAGGGCTTGTAATTTTGATATGGGACTTGAGGTTGGGCATTCCTTGCTTTGCTTGCCCCCTCAAAGCTACCCCCCCCACAGTTTTGGTCATAGTTCAGGTCTTGCTCCTTTCCCCTGTGGCTCTGGGTAGAATTTCTGCAACCACTTAAAGGGGAGCAGAGCATGTAGACTCTGTCGGCTCATGCTGGGCCACTCTGCATAACCAGTTCCCTTAAACTGACAGTTCTGTCATAGTGACACACGGGGTGTGTGGGGATGACATGGGCGATCATCTCCAAACTGATCCAAGGCCTTCATCATGTAGCAAGTGGCGGTACCTGGACTGCTTGGTGTCCCCACACTGAACCGCAAGAGCAAGGCACGGAACTTCATCACATTATCAAAACACATTTTAAGCGTTCCACCATTACTCCAAATTATTTGACATTCATGAATAGAAATATTGCCTTCTGCAGACATGTACCAGTCCAGTGTTCTTAAGAGACAGACCCTGGAATGCATGTCATTGAGTATCAACTTTGTCTAGTAGCTATCTCCACGACAGACCAACATCACAATAACCTTGCTCTGTCCAGCTGGCAATGATTAATGCTAACTGAGGACAGACCCAGAGAAGCAAAACAATCCAAACAAATCTACATTAAAGAAAAATAGATTGTTCAAAGAAATAGATGTGGAATATTGATATTGTATCTTCTAGCAAACTAACAGATTTCAAGCCTATAAGATGTCTAAGAAATTCAGCCAGTCTTTTCATTACATCACTCCTCCTCTCCACCAAAAAATACAGTTTACACATGGATTCCTCACAGTACAATGGGTTTGTCAACTTATTCTTGGGGAGTAAGATCAAGTGACCTGCAGCTAGGGCACTCAAATTCAATTAATGTTTACTTTACCCCCAATTTCCTTTATCAGTGCCATTTCTCCTACGCAGATACAAAATTAAACCACAATCCATATAAAATGGCACAATTCAGATTATGAATGCAATATAAATCAGATCCTTTTATGTGTAAGGGAAACATTATTGTGATGTGAAGGTATCAGTGGATTTGTGATGTGAAGGTATCAGTGGATTCTAAATATTGCACTATTGAGCTAAGAAGACGAGAATAATTTTGATAAGACTTACTCTGACATCTATGGGGCTAAGTGGAGGTGCAGCAGAATCGGACGTCCGATTGTAGTTAGCAGCTTCGCTCACCATACTTGGTGGCCGTTCTTTCTTTTCCTGAGAGGCCATAGTTGAAGCCGTCCTGAAAATAGAAAATGTTATTACCCGAAATCCTACTCACATTGCAATCATATTTATACATTTATATATATATATATATAGAATACATTACTCACCGTAATCGTATTTGTGAAGCTTGTATCTGCTTAGATTCACATGCCTTGCACAGGCCGACATCTAGTGGTAGTCACAGAGCATTACATTATTTGTTTTCAAAATTCGAAAATGGACGATGACAGGGCCTCAAGGTCCCTCAGATAGTTTTGTTTATGACATGAGGTAGCATGAAGTGTAGCGCGAGTACAGATGGAATAAAGCAGATAAGAAGTGATAAAGCCAGAAAAAACCTCTATTCACCTTCTACTCCAATAGGGGAGGAAAGATGGGTGCATGTGAATCTAAGCAGATACAAGGATCAGAAATACGATTACAGTGAGTAATGTATCCCTTCTGAGGCTTGTGGATCTGCTTAGATCACATGCTATGCATAGACTAGCGAGCAGTATCTGGAGAAGGAGGTGGGTTGTGAGACGGTACAGCAGCAAATCAATGTTTTAGCACGCTTGACCCACCTGTGAATCTGCATTAGAATGTCTGTCAATGCAGTAATGCTGAGTAAAGGTATGTATGTAACTCCATGTAGCTGCTTTGCAAATAGCATCTAGAGGGAAGTTTGCAATAAATGCCCAAGAAGCTCCTTTACCTCTGGTAAAGTGAGCTCTTGGTGTGAAAGGCAGGGTTTTCTTCGATAGGGAATAGCAGAGCTGTGTGCATTTCACTATCCATCTGGAGATGGCGTTCTTTGAAACATGATCACCGTCCCTGCTATGGAGACAAACAGTTGATCTGTTTTTCTAAGCAGTTTTGTCTTGTTTACATAGTACAAAACTGCCCCCTTGCAGAAGGTGTATGGAGGTTTTCCTCAGCTTAGTTGGATGGATTTTGAAAGAAAGCAGAAAGTTCAATGGATTGGTTAACATGGAACTTGGATATGGATTTACGTGAAAACCTAGAGTGTGTTCTTCCTTGTGGATAAAAAAAGAAAGGGACTTGCACTGACAAAGCTTGTAGCTCACTTACCTGTCTTACTGAGGTGATGGCTACTAGGAAAGCTGTCTTGTATGTTAGGTGTTTGAGGCTGGATTTGTGCATAGCCTCGAAGGGTAGACCCATGAGCATGGACAGTACAACATTAAGATCCCATCCTGGAGGCGGATTGGAAATGGGAGAGGTAAAGTCTCTTTACTCCCTCCATGAAAGCCTTAACAGGGTCTTTCCAGCAGGACACCTTGTTTTGTGAAGTGGTGTACACAGGCAGAGCCGCTAGGGGAACCTTGATGGAGTTAAATACTAAGCCAGAGTCTAGTAAGTGGAGCATGTTGTGAAGAATGTGTGATGGAGTACTTTCAATAAAGTTTACGACTTTTAATCAGCACCATATTACAAATAATTTCCATTTGTTGAAGTAGCAGCGCCTGGTGTGAGGTTTGCGTGCCTCCTTGGGGCCATCAATACAACTTTGAAGTAATTTTAGGTGTCCTAACTCTATGACTTCAGGAGCCAGGCTGCCATGTTCATAGACTGAGGATGTGGGGGAAATGTTGACCCCTCCATGCTGGTATAGCATGTTGTAGGGGTACAGGAGTTTGACTGTTTTGTACATCGCCAGTTTGAGCAGATGTGGAAAACAGGGTTGTCTCGGCCACATAGGAGCAGCCAGGTTCAGAGTAGCTTGTTCCTGGTGCATCTTGTGCACTATCCTGCACAGGGTTGGGGCTGGTCGAAAAGCGTAAGCAAATTTCCCTGACCAGCGCATCCACAGGGCGTTCCCCTTGGAACTGGGTTGGGCATCTGGGATACATTTACCCACTCAGCAGTACTTCCCCACATCACCAAGCTGCACTTCAGCAGTTAGCAGCTGAATGGCTGTGCTTGCTCCTTTAAGCAACATTGCCCAGCATCAAAACTGCATTTGCAGCTACAAAATGATGGCTGCATTGTCTTGCCAAGCACCTATTGGGCAGGATGGAACAAGGGGGCACACTGAGAAAGCCCGCCAGTGTGTCTCTTACATGCACCAAGAAGAGAATTGAGAAGCAGCACTGCTTTGCTGCTAGATCCACATTCCCCCCCTTGACAAAGGAAATATTTGGCCTTTATAATGATGGCGCCATGATGCTCTTTCTCATCTGTTCAACCTTACACAGTTCGGATCACGGGAGATATAACTGTGCCTATCCACATTCAGATTGCGCCAGCGAAAAAGAGCACTGTCACAGAATGGCAGGCTGTGTCAGGCATGGTCTGAGAAGTCAACAGAAACTTTCCTTTCAGCCGTACTGAAAAGCGCTTGACTTTTGGCTACAAAGTGTCAAAAATAAAACCTGCAAAAAGAAACCATAGCTCTCTGTGCATATGTCAATTTCAAGGGACCTTTGCTTTGTACAGACTGTTGTGTAAGAGAAACTGGCTAAGGTTACAAACAATGTTTGAAGTCCAGATAGGCGAGAAAACTGAATTTGAAAAGTAAATCCCAGCAGCTTTCACCACGTGTCAAAATAATTTTTTGCAAAACAAGAAAAATGGCTGTTTTAAAAGTACAATGTTGAATAAAGCCCTGTCCTTGCCTAGAAATGTCAGGGGGGTGTTGTGTGAAAACCTAGAGGGGATGTTTTGTTTCAACAGACATGATTCTGATGCAGACAAATAACATAGCTAAGGTATTGGCTGCATTGCGGAACTAGCCAAACAGGTTTGCTTTTTGGGGGGTTGCTAGCAACAGGAGAGGCCCCCCCCAAAAGAAGCCACAATAGATTCAGGGACACTTACATGCTAATTGTGCCTTTGCAAACTCTGAATAGGCCAAGAGAAAGAAATATCACACGCTCGTCAGACTTGTGTCTGTCTCCAGCTTGAGATAATAGATTCTGGGACACATACGTGTGACTTCTGGAAGTGACAACAATCATCCACTCAAACCAAGGAGCTCCAAAGAAAAACTCCAGGACAACCCTGGGCTAAGCTGACATTTGCTGGTTGTCACAAGTTTCTCTCTTTCTCACCAGTTTTTCCTTGCTTGTGACCTTCTTGGGTGTGACTTCCTTTTTTCTTACTTTCCGAGACTTGTACAGGCCGGAGCGCGAGTCTTCGCGTTCCAGCGTGATGTAGCCGGCTGTCTTAACCGGATGGCATTCAGTATCCAGGAAATATAGTCGTGAATCCAGGAAGGAGGTAAGAGTCCCACGCTCGGAGAGTGTCCTGGACCCCGCAGGACCGAGCACAAGACAAATCTGGAAAGAGGATACGGGCTAGCGGGTAACGAGAGAATCGGATGGGATTACAGGAAACAAGGGAAAGAAAAAAGGGAAAAATAATGAACTGGAAAAGCACGGGAAGCAGACTCTAAACACACGTCTAGCTACTCCAAGCAGTTGCGTTGAGACATGCAAAGCTGCGGGGGTGCGTCTGTTTTCTAGGAAGTCGAGCATTGGCGTTTCAGGCCCGTCGGCCATGTTGGAAGGATCACTGAATTCATGCCGCGGTGCATCATGTACATGAAGTCCAAAAAGGGCGAATTCGGTGGTTCATGACAATGGTAGCCTGAAAAAAATGGTCCCAGTTGAAGGACAAAAGCCAGCCCCATTTGGCTCAAAAGACTATTTAGTGAATACACTTTTAAGACTTAATACTATAACCAGACAGCGCAGTAATGTAAAAGTTGTAGTTTAAATATGATTTTCGTGGCTTTCAAACAAGATATCGTGGCTGTCCATAGCATGTATGGGACACAAACCCCAGGAAAATATGAATCATGGTAAAAGTACACATGGTGGAACGTTAAAAATGTATAGAAATATGCCCTATGAAAATATGCACACACCTAAAATTGTGGGATTTTGGGTGAAGCGGTTCTCACTAAAATCGCCAAAAACTATCAGAAGGGCAAAACAATGGCGTACAAACCTGTGAATGGGAACACCATGCTCTGTATAAAATGTGTCATTTGCCTAGGTAATTTGCAAATGTGCCACAACTGTACAAATGTGTAATTTATGTTAAGATTGATTTTGGCAAAAAGGACTGTGGGAAGGCTTTGCACCTCATAAAAACACAATCCCATAAACTGATTCGCCTCCAAGAGGAGGCAAGCACCATTGGTTGACCTATCCGGTTCTTGGGGTAGGTCTAGTTCAGTTCTTCCCATCAATAAACCTGGTGATGTCACCCGCTTTTATATAAAGGGTGGGAGCTCACAGGGACAGGACAGTCTCCTGAATTTCCAGCGCCTGCGCATCCAGACATTCCAGATCCACCTTTGCAAGATTCCAGACTCTACTGTGAGGCTAAAGCATAGCTGACCCTATCCCACTAAGGCCACTGATCCAGAAACCCCACTAAAATCCCAACAAGGCGGAAAAGCTGTGTACACTTTTGGAAGCATCCTGTGACCAGACCGGCTTTTTGTCCACTACCTGCATGCCCGATGTACCCTTGCCATCCAGTGACCAGACTTGCCCAGCTGTTTGCTGTGAGGGGTGCCTGCCGTGTTGTGACCAGAGTTCTTGAATCCAGAACCCGGTTGACTGTCCAAAATCCCAAATTCAAGAGCGGATTGAGAGTATTACCCCATCCCATAGCAACACATAGCCTATCCCATCTTGACCCTTTTCTTTGTCCTAATCTCCAAGTAATTCTATTCATACCCTGATAACTTGTCTTCAACTGTTCCAATTCTCTGTGCACCCTGTCCTTGATCTTCAAGCATTAACACCACTTTTCTCTTCATTTCTTTCTTGCATAGATCATAAGTCCTTAGCCATATTTTGATTAAATAAATTAATTTTCCATAAAGAAAAGGGGTACACTGCGTGAAGGGTTACAACTGCAGCGTAACTATTATATTCACGGGCGGCATCCTCTTTTCTAGCCATTAAATCTAGTGCAGTGAAATGTGTCTTTTCTTAAAACCGATTTTCTCTCCTTAATTGCTTTATTTTACCAAAACCGAACCTCCTTTCACTTTGGAAATCTCATCCAATTATCCAGCTATAGTCACTCTTTCACTTCTATATTGTCCCTGTGTTGTGCATCTATCACCCAGCCTAAAAACCGCATTAAGATTCTATGTATTTCACCCGTTTAAAAAAAACGTTTTGACATTTAAAACTGCAAATGTGTAAAATGCAACTTTTCAATGTGTGGATTTGGCTGCACTGTGCACTGAAATGAAATCCTACTGGAAAGTCACACTTCTCTTGGTATTTGCACACATTTTTAATGCAATCTTTGATACTAAGGATTCACAGTGACTCTTATGTACAATATGGACACAAGTAAATCATGCTAAAATTATCTACTTATCTTCTCCCCCCAAATGCTCTCTGCTTTCATATCTTTCGTGGCTCAATCAACTTGGACTTGGGTATGTATACTGATTATGTACAATTTTACCTTATTGAAACTGAATTTACATGTGCAACGTTGATTCATTGTGTGGGATGTATTGACCCACTAGGCTCTGCCCTGCAACATCACTGTGTGCTGTTTTCATCAGAACCAACAAAATGGCCGCAAAAAGCCCTGTGCGCACGCGCTAAAACCTCTGAGAAGTGCGCAGTGAAACCAGAAAAGTTGGCTGCCAATCTACTTTGCCTGTGTCCGTGGTAGAACAAGAGACCACACTGCCAAAACCTGTCATTGGGCTGCCTACAGAGGGAATGTAAACTGAAAGGCAGTGCTTCATTGCCAGGAAAACCAAAGGTGCTCTGAAATCAATTTTCCTTGGCTGTTGAAATTGGAAAATAATGGTTCCCAAACATCAGAAAAGATCCAACATCCTTGCTGGGTGTTACCCGTCAGTTTATTTAAAAAATCCACATAAGCATACAATGTCAAGAGAAGCATAATTCATCATGGAATATCCACAGTAAAAAGGGTGCTTGCCTGGGAAAATCTGTCAGAATATGGGCGCAGTACTGCTGCCTGCCTGCACGACAGCTGTCAGTTAAGTGCATTAGAAGTTAAACCTGTGCATTAAAATACAATTGTGGAAAAGAAGTGACTTGCCACCAAAAGCAGTATATGTTGCCACTATTCAATCTCTATGTTTTAAAAAGACTGGAATTCGAGAGCGTGTATTTTTGAAAATGTAAAGTTTATTTTAGCAAAGACAATTTTAAACAAAGTGTATTAAAGTAACCTCTGATGCCAGCCACAGAACTTCAAAGGCAGATTCCACAGCGTTCCCCAAACAAAAGGTGGCTTCCTTCTGCTCTCTGCCCCAGGAATTCTCGGTCAGATGCTAATGAAAGGGGGAGGGAATTTTGCTCTGCTGCTCTGAGGAGAGACAAAGGGCTTCCTGAATTGAAAGGGTATGCAAATTCAAGTGTCAACAAGAACTCCTGCCAGCAGGAAGAGAGGCCTGGATTGTTCTTGGCCCATCAAAACTTTGGGGCCGGGACAGACTGATATGTGTATCCTTAAACCACAGGAAAGTATCTTTTTGAAAAAGACTTACAGAGAACTGTGCAAAATTGTAAAAATCTGTAAAATATAGTGTTAACATGAACATTCTGGCCACATTTTGAAACTACTCAGAACTCTGTGCTATGCTCAGGGACATGACTACAGAAATTGTGGTTTTGTAGCAATTGTGATGATGCTAGAAATATGAAACTTCACAGGATTATGCCCAGATGTCATGCGCATATATGTATAAAAATGTGGACAAATCCGACATTGGGTACCAGCGCGAAAAACTGTCAAATCTGAACCGAAACTCTCACCGAGATGGGACTCAGATGAATACCTGCTCCACTAAATCTGTGATGTAAATGTGTTATTGCTAGCAAGTTGGTAACATTGTAAATATGCTTTATATGAAAAATAGATTTACTGTGCAGAAACAAAGGGGAGGTTCTCCCTGGATTGTAAAATAGAGCATCATCATGACACCAGATTTCCTTCTCAAATCAGGGGAGAGGACAGACCCTGACTAATAGGATTCCTAGAGAGTGTGCCTAGTATAATTCAGCCTACACACCCCTTTGGGAAATACATATATAGAGACAGCTTAGGACCTAGAGATACAGACACACATTCACCCATCAACTGATTGTTGGTGGAGCACTTTGCAAGAGAAATCCATATCCAAGACTCCAGAACTTTGAAAGCAGAAAGGCCAATTTCCAAAGATGAACCCTTCTCAGCTTGGCCTTTTAAAATCCTGAAACCAGATTTTACCCCAGACCTCCAATGGGAAACAAACCAAAAAGAACAGCCTGGCTGCGCTGTTTCTGCTTTCTTGCTAAGAATTCTTGTTTGAATCCAGAGATCCAAACCAGTAGAGCAGAGCTGTAACCAGATAGCTGCCAACCAGAACCAACCCGTCAGATCCAGTCCAGAGTGCCGTGCAGTGTCCAGAGTGCCGTGCTGAGTGCAGAACCTGAGCACCCTGAATCCCGTCTGGTGGGCTAGCAGAATTCCAATCCTGAAATCTTTGACCAGATCCCTGACGGGTCCATTCCAAACAGCATTAGTGAGTATCTATAGCATAGAATTGTCCATAGCAAGTATCATATTCATAAGTAATCCTATCCAAACCCATTCTATTATATCCAGAACTGCATTGTAGAAAATCTTTTGTCTTACCTGAATCTTTCTCTCATCCCTATAGTCCTTTGATAATAGTAGTGTTAAAATCATCTTTGCGCTAATATATTTGCTGAAGAAAGACAAGCGTCTAGGCAGGTAGAAACCATCCAGAGACGTCCCTGGATTGGTGGCTGTGCTGTCGTGTAGCTTGTGGCTTCATAGTCTCTTTAGTGTAAAGAAATATTGTTTGTAATATTCAAAAGCACATCTTTCTTTTGAAAATCTTGACTCTGAGAAAAACCAACCTCTACTAAAACCTTCATAGCTTCCATACCGTGTATTCTAGTTATTCCGCAATCGCGCTTCTCGTGCGTGGAAAGGTTTGCCGCTAATTTTTCGTTTGGCTCAATTTCATGACGTGTAAAACAGCTGTTTTTTGCATCCGACCTCAGAATTAAGTGTTCAATCTGCTAGTGACTCAATCATTGCTAGTGTTTATCTGAAACCATACAAAGCGGCTCCCACTAGTTTACAATCCAAGTTAGTGAATTAAATCAATTTTTCAGTGTTTTTCACCATCCATTCAAAGCCACATTCAAAAGCATTTGACCCGTTTGCACTCATTCCTGTTTCTCTCTGAGTTTGCTGGGGGAAATTGGGATTGAAACTGTATTTGTTAAATTCGGTCTTTACTGAAACCTGTGTTCTCTCCTTCCATCTCTTTATACTGTATATTGGGGGGAATTGAGTAGTGTGCAGGGGGGGGGGGGGAGTGTGACATTGCATTTGACTGAAGCCACACAAAGTATTATTCTATGCTGCATTATTTTTCCTATCCATGCTCCTTCTGAATAAAACAGATTGTTTATGGTAACATCACCCCATTGGTGATCCTGGTATAAATATTAAATAGTGTAATATATATATTGTGAAATACATAAAATAAATCTTTTAACTTTGCAAAACAACCTGCTTCCTGGTTCAGTGCGACCAGGGGGATTCAAAGAGAGGGGCGTGATATAAGGGTACATCATTCAGAAATAAAAGAACTTATAGACAAACATATACAATTAAGGGTTTCAATTGTGCATCCCACGCTAGGCATGGACTTAAGTCAAGTGCTGGGTTGAAATCACTTACAATTGTATGGGGTTTTCTCACATATGGTGAATTATATAATTTGTTTTTGATACTTATATGTGTATATGTATGTGTGTATATACACATATATATTTTTCATTGCTCATTTTTCATCAATTTTGGTTATTTTAATGTTACTTTTCACAATGGGGTTTTATTGTCAATGTCTTAAACAGCCTTGAGGATGACCCTGTGGTCGAAACACGTGTCGGCTGTGATCACCAATAAAAATCTCCATTCACGATTTTGGATGGGGTCTTTTATCATTTACCTTAAGACACCTACATTTGGAATTGGAATTAAATGTTCATTTGCGCAGTTTGACTACACATCTTTCACACTTGTTTCAATAATTTAGGAGGAACTTGGAGGCACCGCCTGTCCAGTCTTTGCAGAATGGAACAGCATGTAAAACAAGGAAGTTAAGCGCACCCCATTGGTCACTCTCCCCTTTTTCACTTTTTGGATTGAACAGAAGGTTGGTTGTTCTTTTGGTATTCTGCTTGTATATTTGAGGGGATTCCCCCGTTATCAGCCAGTCGTCCAGGTACACTGGGATTGATACTCTGCGCATGTGCGCCACCACTACCACTAATACCTTGTGAATACTCTTGGAGCTGAGGCTATGCCTAAGGGTAGCACCTTGAAATGGTAGTGTTGATTTGCTATTTTGAAGCGCAGGAATTATCTGTGCACTGGGAACATTGAAATATGAAGGTATGCATCTTTCACATCCAATGTTGCCATGTAGTCCCCTTGTTTTAGCAGTGGGATTACTTTGTGTAGCGTTGTCATGCAGAACTTTTTGGCTTGACATATGATATGATAGGTTATTTATAACACACTTATTACCTAGAGTTTTCTAAGAGCAGACCCGGGGATCGAACCTGTGTTGCTCCGTGTCTTGTTTCCAAGGCGAGCATGATGACGTGGAGCTATCCTCCCATGTGTGTTTGCAGGACCCAGGTCTAGGACAGGGCGCACTGTAAGGTCTTTCTTTGTCTCAAGGAAGTACGGATACCCTTGTTAACCTGGTTTGCTGGGACGATAGCTATAGTGTCCTTTTCCAGCAGTGCTTTGACCTCTTCTAGCAGAATGTGTTGTTCCTCCTGCATTGTTTGTCTCTGTCTTGGCAGGTAGTTGGATGGTCTCTGTACGGGTTCTATGCAATAGCCAACCGTCATGGTGGAAAGTACCCACTTATCTGACATGTGCCCCACCCATGCATGGGTAAATTGACAAATGCGACCTCGTACTGGAGAGGCATGGGATGGGACCTGGAGCGGGTGGTCATTGCTTTGGGGTGGTGGAGCCTCTGGTTGAGGAGACTGTCTCTATTCCTAGAACTTCTGTGCCCACTTTGAAAATTCTGCTGGGAGGACTGCTCTGTGAGCAACCTAAAGATGAAGTTTGTCCACCCTGACCATAGTTAGAGGGCCGTTGGGAGTTTTGTCTTTGAAATTGGTGTGCATTAAACGTGCCTCATTGCACAAAAGGTTTGTTAGTAAGCTGCCCCATGGACTTAAGGGTGTCATACACTTCTTTAGCACTTTTCAGTGCGTCCTCGACTGCTTTCCCAAAAGGCATTTGGTTCCATTGGCATATTAAGTAGCGTGACTTCAGTTTCCAGCTTAAAGCCAGATTGTCTTAACCATGATTGGCGCATATACAGCCTGTATGTTCTGCGCTGTCCAGATTATTTTTCCAGATGCAGTTGGCCACCTGCTTACCCTCAGCCACGGTCTTTAAAAGCTGTGTTTTCGGGGACTCTGGGACAGAGTCGATTTGTTGTATGATCTCATCCCATTTATGGAAGTTGTAACTTGCCAAGAGTGCAGTGGTATTAGCTATTTTTACTTGGTATGCAGCTGAGGAAGCTACTTTCCTGGCCAGTGTATACATCTTTTTGGTCTTCTTGTCAGGAGGGGGATCATCAGCAAAGGCTAAGGGTGTGCCCGCCCGCTTTCTTGTAGTAGTTGCGACAAGAGAGTCAGACTTTAATTGACCCCTGATGTATAATGGATCAGAGGGGGCTGACCTGAACATCTTTTCAATTCGGGGGTTAACTGCCGTTTTAAGGTTGGGGGTGAGAGGAGAACTCTAATCCCCAAGGATGTCTTTCACAAAATCTTTGTCCACTTATGCGTCTTGGGTATTGATCTTGAAATGTTCAACAGCCTTTAGGAGAGTGCAGTCAGCCACGGGTTGGTCACGATGGTCCGGAGATTGTATGATGTAGACGTCATTATAATACTGGTCTGTGTCATGAAGGTCCCCTTGGTCTGCTAGTGAACCAGTATCTTGAGACCCTAAAGTGTCAATGTAATAGAGATTTTGGGACATGTCCTGCGGAGTGTTTGGCTGGGCAGGGTCTAGTTGTGATTTTTTGGCAGCAGGTTGGTCTTTAGCTGCCTCCTCTTGTGAGGGCCCTTTGAAGTTGGACAGTTGATCAGGTTGACTATCCAAGAAGTTTACAAAGCATGACATTCTTTGCATTATTTTGTCACATTTTTCAGGGGCCCATTGGATGGAGCTTGGAAAACCTGTGATAACAGGGTAGAGATACTCTCTGATGTAGAGAGTTGTTTATATTGCATGGCCCCTGAAAGGGAGTAACGAGAGAGAGGACTCTCTCGCCTATAAAATACGGGATTTAGAGAGTAGGCCCTTTGCAGATTTTGTGCTTTTTGACACCTTGGACTTAAGGGGAGTGTCTGGGACATGTTTCTTAATAAGCCCCATCATTTTACAGCTACTGGAAAGGGCAGTTGAAGTGTCTTTCACTGGTACCCAAGGGTTTATCTGGTTTAGTGGTGGTGTCGGGAACAGACTTTGACATCTGTTTTGGGGGGCCTGTTATGTGGCAAACGCGATTGCCCAGAGGACAGAGATTTTTGGACCTACCCTTTGACACTGTGTGGTCAACTGCCGACCATCGGGGGTGTGCTTTGTGTGGTGTGCAGTGTGGGGGCCTGAGCTGCCGGGTTTCTGTAGCAGAACCACCGGCCTGCCTGATCAAGTCATGGCCTCACAAGCTGGAAACTGTCGGGTCGCGATCGCCCTCCATGTCACTTAGGATGCTGACATCGCTGGAGGCTCCCTCCACTTCGGCCTGCATGGCGTGATGTGCCAAGCATTTAGTGTTACTTTCCTTTAGTGTTTTGGGCCAAAAAAGTTTGCAAAATTTACAATGTCTTTCGGGCTGGTCCCTGGGGAGACAGAGGTTACACACCTTCCATGGAAACTTCCCGTTACAGGAAGGGCAAAATTTAAATGCGTTTTCCATAGTACAGAAAGATGGCAGCCCAGCGATGGAAAGGGAAGAATAGAGAAGTAGCCATTCTTTAAAAGAAAGAAGTTATGACCTCCCCCACTCTCCCTACAATGAAGGGCTGAGGCATGTTGAGGCTTAAGTAGGCCACATACACGGAACGGTCCAAGTAGTAGGATGAATTTGTCCTTGCAAGCCGTTGCTCAAGAGCCTAAGGTGGTACGGCAATCGAAAGGATAGAAAGAAATCTTACTTTAAAAACGTGTATAATCAAAGGCGTTAGTAAGAAAAAAGGAACTCTGCAACTTGCGTCTGACTATGATGGGGAAAAAATATTGTATTTCACTTGTCAATTTATAATGTTTGTCATTATGTAACCATGTAAGCCTTGCATCTCCTTTGCTGCACCCTTGTTACCTATGGGTCTGTTGTGCATTAGAAATTCAATTAACAAACAAACAAACAAGAGGGACCTCGGCGCGTGAAGGACCATGAGTACAGTGGACATCACACTAGGGATAGGTATTACTGAAACGCCCGGTCGACGTCCCTTTTCGAGTTTCGAAAACAAATAATGTAATACTCCGCTACTACCACTAGATGTCGGCCTATGCATAGCATGTGATCTAAGCAGATCCACAAGCCTTAGAAAAAGATATATTTTGTTTTACAATTCCACGTTCTCACATATTATTAGCTTCTCTTCCTTTAACACTCGCACACCGTGTGCCTTTACTATAACAAATCACAAAGTAAAGTTAACACCTAAAAACCTGTAATCAAGATCTTCAAACATCTAGTACTAGCCTATTTACCTTAAAACTGAAGAAAACCTTCATTTAAAGCGGAGAGAACTTTGTTAATTATTCCAAAAATATTTTTTTTAATTAACTGTCCAAAGCCATTTCAACCGTAGCTATAACAAAATTGTACACCAGCAATTCATTTGAAATTACTAAGGTGAGAAATTCCAACCATGACAAATACAATTATCTTTTGTCCATTATACAGAATGACTAGGGCCCAGTGGCTGATCCCTTTATTAAGATATTTTAATTTGATTAATGATGCTATGCAATTATATAAAATGACAACATTGAGTATGCCACACAAGTCATTTCAACATACCTTTTTAAGGCATGTAAGATTGGAGACGACTTAGGTTATCTTCCAAAATATTCAATGTGTTTAAAATGTATTTTAGTATATCTTATGACAGTATTAAACTAAAATGATTAACTTTTGTATAGTTTTAATGGAATTAAGGTCACATTACGTCTTGCTTGGTGTATTTAAAGATTGTTAGATTTATAAAAT
Source organism: Ambystoma mexicanum (assembly GCF_040938575.1). NCBI lineage: Eukaryota > Metazoa > Chordata > Amphibia > Caudata > Ambystomatidae > Ambystoma > Ambystoma mexicanum. The sequence goes on along the minus strand of NC_090936.1, from coordinate 267,105,052 downwards.
ACCCTGTATTTGAACTGTGGGCATGAAACCTTGTTTTCAGCATAAATACTCCTGCGAACAACTCTTTGTAATACCTTCAGTCCATGATTGATTTGTGTAAATAGCAGGTCTCTTTGTTTGTTCTTCCATAAGGCTGCCCCTTCTGGTGGACTTTTTTACTTAACTTGATTTAAACAGGTGACACCAAGTACATTACATGACCAGGGAACTGCTTCTCTGTTGTCTGCTCGCCCTCCTGCCTGTAGAGCAGAGATTACTGTACACCTCTGCAAATCACCTTTGTACGGCATTAGGTTATTCGCTGCTGAACTGAATGCAACCCTATCCATCCTGTTGCAGCTCTCTGGCGCTCTTTCGCTCATCAGGTACAAAGGACTGAACCTGTCAGACGAAGTAGTTTCCCGTGGGGTCCAGTGATGGCGTTTCTCCATCTCCACGAACCACACCACTGTGTTGTCTTCCCAGTAGAGGGTTTCCCTAAAGCCTCTGACCGTCCAGCATCCAGTTGAGAAAGGATCAGGGGCTGCAGGGCGATTCTTGCAAGCATCCGTGGCAGTTGTAGTTGAGTTACTCGTCCATTGTGAGCATTTTCTTTATTACATACTTGTCGGAAACTAAAGTCTAACACCATGCATCAGTTGACATGACGGGCCACCAACTCCCACAACCACCTAAGCACTGGAACGAGGAGGATGAAAGAAATGAGCATCAAGATCAAAGTTTGCTAGTTCTCAGAAAGCAGCAGTGCGCAGGACAGTTGAAGATAGAAACCAAACTATTTGGAGCAGCTGTTCAGGAGAAGACGCTGCATCTCCCTCAGAGGCATGTGGTAGCTGGAGGCACGAGTCGGTGTAGCGGAGCAGCAGAGCTTGTGAGCACAGAAGGGGAATAACGCTGCACAAGCAGAACGTGACGTTGAGATGTCAGGAACCAGGAGAGGATTCCTGGGCGTTTGGCAGCTGGAGGAAGCAGCATTACCCTCAGAAGACCTGAAGGAAAGCAGGTGTGCAGGAGCAGAGGCGAGAGAGAAGCCAGAGAGACTTCAGAACACTGTAGAGTGGAAAGCAGACAGCAAAGCTAAGCCGAGAATGCGCAAACTGGACCGAAGACGCCACACAAAGTCAGTGAGTCAGCCCAAGCAAAGTGGGGACCCTAGTACATTTCAATGACCGCCGCCAAACTCAGTTTCAACATTGTAAAGTTGCAGAGACAGAAACAATTAAAGAGATTGTTTGCAAGTCAGAAGAGCAGTGTGCAAACACGGCCACCAAAAATACATGAGTGCAGTGAATGCAAGTATGGGGAAAACATAAGACGAACATTGAAGCAACTCGATTTATGGAATCAAGAACAGCATATGCAATATTGGCTATAAAGAGAAACTGTTATATATGTATGGAAGTAAGAAGTCCCGGCAGGCGAGTAAACCAGGCACAGGGATCGAGTATGGAGATTTGTTCACCAGGAGCACAAAGCAGCTCCTGAGTATCAGGCATAATCAATTAGGCTGTGGGAAACCATGAGCTAGTTCGTAGTGCGCAGCAAATCTAACTTTGTGCAAGATTCAAACTTTTTGTCCTTTTTATATTATTCAATATGCTCAAAATGTCCCTTAGGTGAGTCGTTTATTCCCCTCGATACATGTTCCCAAACATACACAGTTAATATCACATAGCTAGGTTTGTATGGCACCATTTGCTGCAGGAGTCAAAAGAAGTTCCTGGTAGTTGATTTCACGCTAACCAGGCTCCCAGTTGCAATTTCGAACCTTGCAGGTAGTTGCAAGTTGCAAGTGCATGAGAAGTCCTGGCAAGGGAGAATAGCAGGCAGTTAGTTGGAAGTGCATGAGAAGCCCTGGCAATGGAGAATACCAGGCAGTTGGAAGTGTGTAGGAAGTCCTGGCAGGGGAGTATATCAGGCGACTGCAAACCTACAAAAAGGCCCCAAAAAGGACAGTGTTTGTTAAACGAAGAAGGAACTGTTTAAAAGGAGGAATTACAAGGTTAAGCAGACTTTTACCTAACAGGATTGTTGTAGGTCAAGAAAAGACTCAATGAACTGTTAGAACAAGAGATACTGTCATACCATTGAAGAATCCAGGGGAAGGGACCACCCTCTGGAACTAAGGTAGAACTTTTTAAGTTGGAGCTGTTCTATTTTCATTTATGAACACTATTTTTTGCAAATATCAGGTTAAAGACATTTATCTTCTCACTGTATTATTTTGTTTATAGTGCGAGGGTCAGGATAGAACGTTTGGACACAAGGACAATTTTGATTGCTGACATCCCGACACAGACAGATCCTTAGTTTTTGGTTTTAGTTAGGGAAATTCCTCTTACAGCAGGGTCAAGGAAGCATTTTTCCAACCAATTTATGTTAATAAAAGTCTTTAACCAAACACATGAACTGTGTGTCTGGCTTTCATTTCTGACCCCTCACAGCTCACAAGGGACGGGGTTTCTCATTAACTCAGAGGCCTGGCCCATGTAACCCTTTGTGCTTTCATGATAAAAGACAAAAACGTCTATCCTCTCCAAATGTTCAAGACACCTCTGCTGTAGCAATTAAATGCCTCCAGCCCCCATTTGACCATGTAGGCAGGCTAAAGCGAATAAATAAGCTAGTCAGAGATTGTCACTGGAGAGCTAACCAGCATTGCCACACATTAGAAAACTGTAGAGGAGCAACTAAATGCCCATGCAGGAAGTCCCCCCCCACCTATATGCTGGAAGCCTGTAATTGTGCAATGCTTGACACCAGCGGTTGTGACAATTCCACAGCAAATCTTCGGGAGAAGGTATCCACTAAGAAAACCTTATCAGATGTATTCCCGAAGAGATGATAATGTCATGGAGGAAATCCCTGAAGAAATATGAAAAGAGCAATGAAAAGAACTGGAGAAGACTTGCTGAAGAAGAGAGTGTATGGACCTTATAGAAGCTGATGATGAAGTAAAGAATCGAGTAAACTTTCAAATACGAAAAGATTGCACGTTTGAAGAGCAATAGAGAAAACGCAAACCGTTCAATAACTCTACAGATGCAGTAACGCAAGTAGACTAAGTGATCATAGAAGCTGGCTATACGTAGTAAATAGACTGCAGGCCGAGCTGCCATTTTATAGAACCTGGACATCGGTGTCACAACTTTAGTAAGTTCAAACCCGTGGAGAGAAGGGCTGAAAGCTGTGTCGCGGCATAGAATTAGCTGGATTGTGGAAGAAGCGAGAAGGGCTGTCTGGCCTGGTGTCAAGGCTGGAGAAGCCAAGACTGTTGATCTATTTTTGAAGGCAGTGAACGTGAGATGCTGAATCATCCCTTGTTAAAGGTGCAAAGAAAGAACACCATGAGTGCCAAGTTTTATTCATTTAAGACAATTAAATGCTGCAAGATGGGCCGAATTGTGGTCTCCTGTCACATGAGTCAAGGATCGAAATCAAATTGGGCATGCAGTTCTGGAACTACGATAGCACGTGCCGGTACTCCCTTATATTCCAGAGGTGAGGATTCTTGCAAGGCCAAGTTCAAAGGCAATCTTCATGGCAGAAGGCATGGGTAATTAGAGATGTTGGGCTAATTGGGTGGGGAGGTACAATGAAATCCACCTCCTTGCACCTGGGTATGAGTTACATGCTTCTAGTGGGCCAAATTTTTCAGACTGGCATAAGCGTGCCAACCAATTGTAGAGGGCCATACAACGAAGGGCCTTATAGTTTGAGAGCCAATAACATACTGTGTATCTAATAAATGTTGAAGATGACTTGCACTAGGGGTGGGCATGAGTTGTCCACCTGACAGTAGATGTCCAATCTCAACCCAAACCCTTATAGAAAGTATAGAGGTTCCCCTTGAACGTATCACAACCCCCTGTAGGTTTTTCGTATTTGCCACGTAGTGTGACACATTTTTACTATAAAAGTGTGATATTTTTAATGAAATGCTTCGAGAATGCTTGTGCAATATCTGTTATAACTCCCTGTTTTAGACAATTGATAATAAAACAGACGAACTTTGCCATCTTCCCGAGTTGGTTCCGTTATTTGGTGTAAGAGTTACTCTGCTTCCAATCCACTGCATGATACGCTACCCAAAGGACCTTATATTCAAAACCATTGATTTATTATACATTTAAACAGTAATGTTGTAGAGGGGGAGCCAAGTACCCCCACCTCAACCATCTCGCCCACATTACCTATATGTTGGGAACCAGAGTGTGAGACATGTGCATTACCAGTGAAAATACCAATACCGAGGAGAATCACGGAGGCAAGGTTCCCATTGGGAAAGCTATACCTGCATACAAGACAGTATGATGGCCATTTGAACGAAATCCCAGAAGAAGCAGGACCAATGAAAGAAAGAGCAGATTGGTGACGTCTCACACGAAGCTGAACTGATGTACATAGAAGAGATACAGAGACAAGAGAATGAAAATATTCTTTAAGACATCAAGAAAGTATTAAAGGTAAGTGACACCTTGGGCTCAAGATGAAGAAACGTATGCTACAGAAACAATGAAGATTTGAATTCATTTTACACGTCTACTTATGCAATGAAACACAAGCAGATGAAGTATTCTTGAGGCTAGCTATGTAGTGAATAGATTGAGGCATGCACCAACGTATACACATAAGAATAAAGAATTGATGTTTTGTACGACGTGTCATAGCAGAGCTAGACCAAAAGACGTAAGGCCTCTTTTCAAGTGTGTCGCAGGTGAAAAAGCAATTGAATTACAGAAACAGATCTCAGAAAGGTGAGGTTGGCTGGATACCAAAGGTCTTATCAGAATTGGATGAGCAGATAGTAGTTACAAATCAATTGAAAGAACAAAACTCCTTCTCAGAAGGCATGGACCAAACAAGGAAGACATCAGCGGTCTACTGAAAAATAGTATTTAAAATGCACCAGAGCTCTAATTTGTGGTCTTCAGTCATGTGGAAGTATGAAGTTGGACAAACATAACAGACCGCACGTACGCATGAAGGCAGAGCGTGCCTTCACTCCCCCGAATTCTCCAGAGCAAGGAACATTTCCAAGAACAGGTTCAAAGCCTTAATTGTCAGCAGACCACTGAGGTGATGATATGCTAATTGGTGGGAAGCTATGGTTATGACCAGCTCACCAGCACCTGGAAGTCTAGTCTGCGTGCTGCTAAACGTAGGTGGAAACGTACTGACGAATGTAAGAGTGCCAACCAATTGTAGGGGGGCGCATGATTAAGAGCCCTATAGTGGGTATAACCAATGGGACGTTGAGTATTTAGTAACGTTCACAGTGACCTGTTTGAGAGGAGGGCTTAGTTACCCCACCTGATGTTAAGAAGCCTATCACATTCTTAGACTAGTATGGAACGTATACCTTGATGGTCCCTCTGAGCTTATCACATTTGCCACTAGGTTTTAGTAGTTAGCAATGTAGGATGACGTTGGTAAATACATAGGTTAACGTCATCCATGATGAGATTTCTTATATAACACATGTTTTTTCTGAAGCAAATTGAGAGACCATGCTATGAGACATCTGTTGATGTCCGTTGTACTCCCTGTTTTAGATAATTGATATTAAAACAGTAGAACTTTTTGCCAACTACCCGAGTCGTTTCGATTATTGATGTTTGAGTAACTTCTGCATCCCCATTCATCTCACTGTATTGCTACCTTGTCTTAAAAGGCTGAACCGACACCTTCAGTTCAATGTATTCCCTATTTTATCACACACACAAATCATGTCATGCTACTTTTGAAGAGCATTAATGAATGAAGCGATGCATTATTGCGCATCTCTCAACTTTAACATGAGTCAGTCTCCTTCTCTATTATTTGTTGCCAGATATTAACTCGGCATTCCAGGGTCTTTTTTTAATAATATTTGTATTACATAACATTCCTAAATGGAATTCAATTGTATATAAAAATATAAAATTTCTAAAAACCATACAGAATCACAATCAAAGTTGCACAATCATACAATGTCCAAATTGTGTCAGTTTTCTGCAAAATACTAAACACTTATAACATCTAATAAAAGTGCTATATCCAAGATCAGGCACAAATAAAACAATGTCAATCAGGTCACAATAATAAAATGCTACTTTCTGATGTACCACGCACGCTCCAGGAATTTGGAAACCTCAATGGCTACACCTGGCGAAAGTCCTAGTTTAAAAAATACTAAAGCATCAATCCTGTTTCGGATAATCAAAAGGTAAGATACATTTTTTCCTGGCCTTGTCATATACAGGGCAGACATACAAAGTTGAAATGCTTTTCAATAACTAGCCAATGTAAGCATGTATAGGTTGACCATCTAGATATATTGGCCATCACAGGAATGATATTTCATCTAAATTTCAGAAATAACGTTCTCTTTCTGGGGTACTCGAACCAATCAAGGTATTGCTCACATCCCTGGTTAATGTTAAACAAACCACTGTAAGATTAATTGATTCTAGCTTTCCTTGTTCAAAAGAAATCATTGCCCATCCCTCATATTGTTTTTAAACAATATGTTGAAGTTCTAGAACATTTACGGAGGAATTCCGCAAGTGTTGAATATCGAGTTATGCGAAACAGACCATTTTCACTGTGGACAGACAGATGGCTTATCAAATTCCCACATCACCTTATCATGGAAATTCAAAGATTCTGCTTTATTAACATGAAGCCAAAACATGATCAGGCAAACCGGAATATCATCTTTAAATGCGGTTAGCTTAGTTCGGGGTACAGTGGAATCTTAGGGACAAAGGGTAAAAGTAACAGCTTCTTCAGAAAGCTCCTCTACTCAGTGTCAAAATACACAGATAGGGAAGGGGCCCCAAAGCTCTGCTCCATAAAGGATCATCATACATGCTTGGACCGTAAGACTTCATTTGTGAGCAGGCTAGCCGTGCCCCAAATCCATGGCCAAATGCTGAAATTCCCTCCACTCGCAGTTTATAAACAGAATAATTGCGTGAAAGATGGTCCGAGCAGACACTGTTAGCAGAGAATCTTAATCCCAAGTAATCATACTGGGAAACCAGTTTAATCAATGACCCATTGAATTTAATATGTGCCTTCATTGGTTTAGTTAGGTGGCAACTCTAAGAGTATTAGACCCCTTAACCCATGAATCCCAGGGTCCAAACAAAATCAAAATGGAAAGGGTGTGTCCAGTGGAATGAATTCATACTTCTATTGTAAAAAGAAGAATCAATGACCGCTCAAGTATATGTCAACCTGTGCCCAAACATCAAACCAAAAATCATCAATTTAGAAAAATAAAACATTTAACAAATATCTCTACACTGTTCTAAAAAGGCCTACAAATTATTATGAATAATAAATCATGTATATGCTGACAACACTGCTGAAAACATCACTACATAAACAAATGTATGGCTAAAGAAAATACAAAGCAATGCTTTTCAGTCAATCTAAATGACAATACCCGCAAAATAAGAGTCTGATACTGGTCAATGCAAAAAATTGCAAATTAAACAAAAACGGAATCAAAACAATTATAACAAAAATCAATTGGAAGCAATCAAAGCACTGTCCGTTTATGTAGTGCTGTTTTCAGAAAGGTCTGAATTTTTTATGTTATTTGTATATTTATGAATTATGTAATGGATCAAGAGTAAGACTCGGACACAGTAATTAGTTTTGATACAAACTTGTTTATTGATAAGAAATGAAAAAGGCGGTTGGGAAATCCTATCTGTCCCTAAACCCAAGAGGAGCTTCACTGCCTCAGCAAAACTAAGGAACGTCTGTCAAGATTGTGGGGTTTAATGGCAGCCAGAGGATCAAATGAACTGAAAAGCAATGTCAGGTTCAAAATATGCAGAGATCTTCTTGTAATGGAAAGGCACGCTGGTAGACTGAAAAGCCAGCATCAAAAATTGCAACACTAATAAAGTGCCTGGTGAATTCAAACTATATGTACTTCAGTGGAAGCAAGGAACATGTGAAAAATTAAACCCGACTGCAGAAAGGAACTGGAAGGCGCACTGACTGCCAAACTAGAAGGAAAGCAGCTTTAATTGTCATCTACCACTTAACAGAATGTAGTGTTTAAAATAAAGAGAAATGCCCGCACTAATTGGGCCTTGCATGTGATTGATAAAGCCAAGAAAAATGAAAGGCGTGTTGTACATGGAAGGCATGGCATTTGCGAACACAGAAACTGAGATGTCTCAAAGTGTGTGCATTTTGCAGCTTCAAATGAATACATGGAGATAAACGTCCCCTTGCCAAAGTGAACATATCATGAGGAGGAAAATGAACATTGAGGGTGCAATGAAATGTATTAAAAATAAATAAAAAGGCCTCATGTGTGGCATAAATGTAACATTCAAAGTGCAAGTTTTTGTGAATGGAGAGCATCTGCGTGTGAAGCCCAGAATAACATTTCTCGTGAGATTTGAAGGCCCAGGCAAATCGACATTCCCCATTACATGCTCTGCTTTGCTATCTATTGCAAGACCATTTCTTTGAAGTTTCAGGGCCTTGGAGAAGAGCTGCATTCATGCACGACAGAGTCATTTATTGGTGTGATGGGTCAACAGAAAGGCCACTCTTCACAGGCTGAACTTTGTAAAATGCCCAAAATTCAACAAATTCTGTGGACCATGCCTGGGTTGACAGTGGATGGCCTGCAATCAAGATGGTCACATTGTTAGGGAGAATTCTCATTTTATGCTAATTTCCCTTGCCTATAGAGTCCCCCAGCAGCTTTGCTGGATTTGAAGGGCTTGTTTCTTTTTACCTGCTAAGAGTGAGACTCTTTTTCCCACTCTTAGGCATTTTTGCAATGTGTGTTGTAGGCTATTTTTTTGTGTTTAATGCCTGTGGGGTTTTCTCTCCCCCATAAGAACCATCTTTATGCACATATGTTGCACAGCACCCTGCGTGCAGTGACACAGGGGTGTCGTAGCGAGCCCCAAACAGACTCCATACCCTGGGACTGACTACTGTCTCCCAGAGCATGTAAAGTCTCCAATGACTTTACTAGTCAAACCTTACGAACTTAACCAGTACAATCCATCTTACTATGCAGGTACTGGAAAGGGTTGATAGTTTTTCCTTTAGGTTCATTTTCGAGGGGTACCTTAAAGTCGTGCTCTCTAAAGTTTCTGGCTGGTGGCAGTGGTTACTACCAAAAATATTCAACCGCAAATATTTTCCTATGGGATTTTCCCATTGTTCGAGGCCAATACATTTACTGACAGCCTCTAACATACCGCCGATTTATTTTATTATTAACTTTACTCTGGTAGGTTTTATGTGCCAGAACTTTAATATAACTTCGTTCTCGAGTCTTACTCCATACTCCTAATCCAGGTCGGGGATCCTTTGTTCGCTCTTTTGGCTGGCTTCTGCCAAGAAGCCCTCCTTTCAGCGCCTCTGAGTCTGGGATGGGTCTGTTTGGGAGGGGGAGCAGAACCCCTGGACAGAGTTGCTACAGCAACTCAGGTCGCACTCTAACCTGATAGGCTGGAGGGTCTCCCGCTAAGAAGACCACTCCACTGTGTGGGTGACAGCTAGGCTGTATGAATGTGTCTCTTTCTGCATAAAAGCAGGGTCCTGAGGACTGGAAGAGGAAGACGTCGCCACTGGAACTACAGAACCGAAGGGGAGAGAAGCCACAGACATCTTCAGCATCTACACCACCGGTGAAGTCCTGCCGGATTGTCTCACCACTTTTCTTCCACACGATGAGAGGCGATCTTCATCGAAAGAGCCTTCTTCCCTTGAGCTGGTGGGGACAACCAGTTTATCCATCGCTTCTCTGGAGCTGCCTTGGTCGAATCGACAGTGCACCGCACTTGGAGACCGGATAGCCAGGCAGCTATCGACCCGGACCGCGATTAAAAGGAGCGTACCTGTTAAACTTCGTTTGGCAGCACTGCGGCTGGTTTCATCCCTGGGTAGTGCAGTGACTCGAACCTTCCTCCACGACGAGAGCCTCTCTTCGTCTGCTGGACCCCTCGAACTGCAGGAACTACCAGGAACAACCGCATGAGCCACTTCTTCACGTTTAAGGTACATTGTTCCACCAAGCCTCCCTTTTCCCGTGGTAGCCCTAAAGGTGTTTTAAATCCTTTATCTACTTGTTGGGTTGGCCACCCTCTCTCTTAACATTGTCTTTAGCCTCGCATCTACCTCTTCAATATTTTTCTAATAAAGACTTGTCTGCAGCTACAAGAACATTTTTGCTCCTAAGCTCTTGGTCATGTACCACTGACTCTGGCTCAGGCCTATTGACTCTGGCTGATTTGTTAGATCTGCTCTCACTAGATTCGTTTTCAATGAGAAATGTGTTGATGCACCTAAATCTTCTAAACCCCTCTTCCTTCCTACTGTTTTAACTTGTGGAGTGCGATTTTGCTCAGTTTTCATTCACTTATCTTTCTGCTAAAGTGTCACTGTGCATTACTTGTTCACAAAACATCAGGGAAGTGTTGCTAGGGGGTGTCTGAAGATATTTTGGGTTAACATGTGCTTTCCCTCCCTTTCGGTAAATTGTTAGAGTGCCATTTGTAGTTGGTTTTCACGGTGCCGTTTTGCTCAGTTTTCACTATACCGCAAACTTGTCTACAATTGAATAGGGAGTTGTATATACTTTTCCTTGACTAAACTGAACTTACTTTATCAACTGTGATTTGTGTGTTGAACTAGATGTGTATAGAATAAATATATTCTCTTTTTGATACAAAGCTTTGGTCAGTGTTTCCGTGTTCCATGGTACTGTGTTACCTATTGTGTAAACCCTGAATACTGCTCATCTCCCTCTTGAGATAAGTCTGACTGCTCAGCCACAGCTACCAACTAAATCTTTGTGGTACAGACGGATACCAAAGGGGATTTATTGCTCTCACCTGTAGTCCTAATCTGGTGTAGTTCTCCCTAAGGGAACTGCACTGGATTCTGCCTAACACACACGATTCCAGATACCCATCTGGCCAGAGAGATAAAACCTCTTCAGCAAACCATTAGCCCGGCTTTTGACTTCACAAGAATGATTAAGTATGTTACACCAGTCTAAAATCAACAATTGAGTGGCAGAGACTGGAACAAATACCTCAGACAAGAACTGAAACTTTCAACTGTGAAATGAAAGTTAAAATTATATATATGTAATTATGCTGCATTGGTTTATATTTGGAATCACATTTTGCCCATTAACTTTGGAACTTTGATACCTCCAAAAATGAGACGTGTACCATTTTAAAACTATCCCAAGGCCACGTGGTTGCCAAAACTTCTATAAAATTAAATTTTATTAAACCAAGCTACAACCTAAAATGTGTTTCTAGCCTCCCAGAAAGTGTCACAAGACCAAGAGTTTGGTATGTGGTGGCTTAGTGAATCATATACTGTCTGTAAAGTTTGATGATAATAACTTATTTGTGATGTGAAGAATCCTGTGGATCCCTCACTGAAACCCTGCTTAAAGTCTCCTCCCAGGTGGATAGGGGAAGGTAGATTCTTCCGGATCCCAACCCTGGGGGTGAGGTACTGTGGGAGGTTCCCCTGGGTGGAGATGGGGCCCAGGCAAGTGAGGAGATTCTGTGGATTGAGACACAGTATCCTCTGATAGGGAGACTCATAGCACTGTGCCAAAAGAGGTTATGGCGTAGTCATTTTACTGTCTCTCAGCCTCCTATTAAACCTAAGGTGATAAGCACTAAGGTTGTAATAACAAAGTGCACTATACCAAAAGAAAGACTTTTTGGTATCTAAAATTCAATGCCTACCTCAATTCCAAGGATATACTATAAAGTATTGTGGAAATGTTGTCTTCTCTAAACAATCTTCCTCTAAACAAGTTAAAACCCACAGCCACTCTATTACAATTACTAAGGGAATTACATCTACCCTTAAAAGTAAATAAACCTAACTTTGATAAGACAAACAATGTGCCCCAAAATACTAGTGGGACTGAGACGAAGGGGAATGTAGATGTAGCAGACAGGCAGTTGAGCCTAATAGCCATTTCCAAAGTTGGGCAATTGAGGCGGATGGCTCACACCAGAAGCCAATTGTCAAACTTGTGGGCCATAAAAATCTGCAGCAGGAGAGAAGAAGGAGCTGAAGAAGGAGTTGGGAGGCTGGCAGTAGTAGTAGAGAAGAGAAGCATGAGGCTGGTAATTCATGACGAAGTGGGACCATAGAAGAGATTCCGGAACATGGAGACAACAGATTTCACCTGCAAGTTCTGAGAGGGTCCTGTGTCCTCAAAACCTGTAGTGCAGAGGCTGTGCAGAGGAAGACATGCAAGAAGTGAAGTTCTCCCCATGTGAGCCAAGTTACATAGCCATAATCGTGCAGGAACACAAGGCCAGAACCAGAAGGCAAGCCGAGGGTTTTCGGCAGCAAAGGACTACTTCAGGAGGTTGTACCATGAGGCACCCGTGCTGGAGAAGGGTGTAGGTTCCAAGTGAGGCCAAAGAAGAAGCAGAGGTCAAGGAAGTTGGGAGAGCGATGCAGCCCGCAACTGCAGTGTCCCCGAGGCCGGTGAGTGAAGCTCATCACTCAAAAACACTCAGTAAGCCTTGCCGGTAACGGTAACCAGCTCCAAAGCAACTCCCGTAGTGTTGAAAACAAGTAAAGTTATTTGTCACATTCAAGTACAATGAAAACTTAACACATGCATATTCAGAAAGCTGGAGTGTTTGTGTGGAAAGTAAAAGACCATTCTATTCATTGTTATACACTTTTCACATTACTGGAGTGGTCGCGTGCCTTTAATTGTGGAAAAGGAACACTGTTTGAATCCATTCCCAAAAGCCAGAGGTACTGTCTTACAAGAGTTACCAGTGAAACAAGCACAAAGGAAGGTCACCTGTGACCAATTATATTTCCTGAACGAAGTCAGAAGTTGCCTCTTTAACCTTACGCAGGAATACAATTTCATTTAAGTCTTTAATTTTGCAAATCCATCTCAAAGAGTGGTTGCGTGTGCCTAATTATGGTTTCACTTTGAAGACTAAACCTTATAACATCCTGAATTGACATTCTTTATTTTATGAATGGGCTGCATGGAAGAAAACAACAAACAATAGCCAAGCCAAGAAGCTAATCCTTTTTCCAGTGAAGCAAGTCCTGTTTAAAACCCTACACATAAAATTTGAAGTTGTTAACGGTCCAGTGGCCTTAAACCCAAGTGTGGCATTGTTACCCGAGGCTGAAAGAGTGGCGCTAAGGCTTCTGGGTAATTACTGGGACCAAAGGGGTGTGAACAAGTCTGGGGAAGGGGAACTGGGTGCTTGGAAAGAGCATTGGTGAAATAACCTGTAATGTTGAAGACTCCTGAAGCTGAGAGGAAGTCAGTCTTCTGGACAGAGGCAAGTTACCCGTTGTGACAGTCTAACAGAAGAGTCATAGAGGCTACCCCCTTCTTGGAAGTCACTGAAGGGAAGAGTGTCTGAACTGTGGTGGTATATAAAACGGTCGGTGGATGTTACATAAAAGTAGTTGGAAGTAGTGGCACACTGTGGGACAAAGGTGACTGTTCTCATAGTAAGAAATGGGTGGTGGTTAAGAGGGAAGCATCAACCCAAAGAGAAGCATCCTGACAATTATACCAAATGTAGTGGAGAAGCCCTAACTAATTGTAAAGTTAAGAAATTCTATTATTTGAAATGTGGCAACCAATATTGAAGAGAAGATATCTAGGATTACCAGTGGTGCTATTTTCTTACCTCGAATTAGAAGGAGATCTGTTCAACCAAAACCGGAGAGTTGTTAACAGTAAATTTTTGTTTGTTGAACGGTTGTTTTGGCTTGGAAATGATGAGAACTGGTTCAAGACTTTTCTTTTCCTTTGAACATTTAGAAGTGACTTTGAAACCCTGGGGAAAGGGATTTTCCCAGGACAGGTGAAGGTCATCCAGCTATTGTACATTTTTTTTGTATTATCTTATGTTGCTTTATTATTATTCTTTGAATGTTTTGTTGTTTAAAGTGATGGCCAGTTTACTATGTTAGGAGTTGTGCCTTTAGACTAGGTGGGGAATTAACTGAGAGTAGGGCAAGCAAGGCTTTGTTTGCCAACTTTATCTTTAATACAATCTCTAATCATGAGAAATTTATAAGCAGTTGTAAGCCTAGCATTACTGACCCCTCACAGTGAGTAAAGTGCAAAAAACTGATAGTCGCACCTCTAACTTTCTGACGAAATGTGGGTCATTTTAAGTTCACCACGATTAGAGGAATCCAAAAATATAGATGTTACATTCATTTGTAAAACGTACATTGTCAAGAAGTGACATTTTAGGTGAAACATTTAAAAGTGTATAATGAAGACTCCAGTGGGTGGGTTCACCCTTCCCATCAATTCAACCTCATCACGCCAAAGGCCTATCCACAGAGAGGTGCTGGGCCTTGGGGAGGAATGAACCGTAGGGGTCCAATGAAAATTCAAGGCCAATAAGTTAACAACTCCTGTTTTTAATATTTCGGATGTGTGGCTTAGATGGTAAAAAAAGCCCCACACAATGGGAAAGGAGGAACTGCCTAAAAATCATCTGGTTGAATAATGAAAGAAGGTGGCAGAATGTAACCATGGCAGGACAGTGGTCTAAATATCATCACTGTGTTGGATGGAGATTTTACACTCGTGGGGGACAGCAATTGGCAAAGACTAAGGCGGCTTGGATTTTTGCAAAGGAGAGCAGAAGAGAGGGATGAACGCTGGTGGCTATCCATGACTGAAGTGCCTCAGCAGGTCCCTGTGCTTCATCAAGAGAGGGTCCTGAAATACTTTATTCCTGAGCGCCAAGTATGGTGATTTGTTTGATTTAATACTTTCCCTTAGTTAATGATTTGGGGTATGGAAGCCGATCCTTAGTATTTTTGATCAACAACACTTCAATTAATTCCCCTCTAGCCAAATACCACATGGTGGTTTTGTTAAAATACAAAAATTAACAAATCTCGTTTCCAGTTCAGTTTAAAAGTGAGTCTTAACGTAATTTGGAACACCTACTTTTCTTGACAGCCCATACTTCCTTAAAGAAAAGGGGTGTCCATGTGTAAAAATGAAATTCCTAACCGTCACCTTTCCTCAGACATGGCCTTTAAGCAGAGGGGTGCTGAATGCAACTGCAGCATCGGTTTTTGGTGCTGGGTAAGAGAAGTGTCTTGCAAAGTGAAACAAAGTGTAGTTCCCAATTTAAAAATGCACACTCTCCTGAAAGTGAGTAAATGACCCTGATAGAAGGGAGATTTTGGTATTGCTTCAGGGTGAAGGAAGAAGGGTTCTATCAATCCAAAAATCTGTTGTGCTTTCGAAACTGCCAGCATTTTTAAGAGCTCAGGGAAATTAAACTTACAAGGTGCTGCATGTGTGAAATTGTGTTTGAAACTAGGAAAAGGTTGCATTTGATTTAAATCTAAACCTCATCAAGGAATGCTAATGCTCATCTTCTAATGTTCTAGGGTATTGTTTAATTTTGACATTAAGGGGTTTGTGGGACAGGAGGTTTCAACTTTTATTTGGCCTGTGTTCCATATACATGAGACCCAAAAGTGAAATCCCCCCAAAAAGTTGAGTTTTTGTATTGAAGCTTTGTTTTGTGCCACAGAGAAGGTGGTGTGTGTAAATAATTTGGTGAAAATATTCACTGAACGCATTATTTAATAAATATATATATTCTTTCTGTGCCCTGGCCTGGTCCTTGGCTCAGTGGTGGCATAGGGGGTGGGATCTACATGCTCTATATCAGTCATAGACAGGGCTAGCCTGAACCAAATAATTGATATCTTGTGGAGTGCTTTAACTGGGAGGGTGGGAGGGGGTAGCAAACTCCCCATGTTAAGGGTAGTCTCTAAATGTATTGTTACAGGTGGTAAACAAAAGAGCGTCTTCTATCCAGTGTCCAAAAATACTAAACTGACCCTTACACTTAAACTCAAAATAATGTACATAAGTTCTCAGCATAAAGTCTTTAAGGTGCAAAATAGAAAAGAAATACAAGTTTGAATAGAGAAAGGGGGTCCTACCTTCCCCAATATTTTCTCTAGTCCTTCACTGTCTATCCAGCACTTCTGGATAAAGGTCAGTTTCCACTGCTCCACAAAAATGGAGGGGGTTCCTCCCCCCCATTTAACTCTTCTCCCACTGTTTCACTCCACAGTTTTGAAAGGGGACAACTTTTTCCTTGAGCTCCACGGGTTCTTTCATCCCCATAGTTTTTAAAGAAAGTACTTCTTTTCCCTTGATTTCCATCTTTCACATTCAGCACTTTAGAGTCTTTCCGTTTCACACAGGGGAATGACTCTTCCCTTTCAATTCCTCCACTTGTTATATTTTACTTTCACAGTTCAACTTTACTCAAGGGTCATGTATTTTCACGTTGAGTTTTCCCTTAAGCACGCAGTTCTTTATAATGTTCAATTTCTCACACTCAGTCCTTCTACCCAGGTATACTCTCCTGCTAGGCTATTTGTAACTTTCTTACTAATCCTTAAAAGGGGTATGAAGCCTCCCTTTTGTATTCTTTGTTCACTCCTGGTTTACCCTCCTGCCAGAATGTTACGTCGCTTCTCGCTCTTGGTTTACTCTCCTGCCAGGATATTACTTTGCTACTCTTTTCACTCCTTTCCTGGTTGTGAGTCAAGGACTCCCCGTTTGTCTGGTGTAGTAACTTGCCAGGGCTTTTCCCTTCCCCATTCACTTACGTTTTTCCACATGACGATGTGTTTTCAATATTGGGTCACTGACCCTTTCGTGACAGAGTTCACAACTGTTTTAATTCCACTTTTCAAGTGTTGGGTCTCCAAATCTCTCTCAATACTATTTAGAAGTATATCAAATCTTCAAGCATTGGGTCTCCGACCCACCTTCAACACGGTTTGTATATGTGCAATCCCTTCTTTAAAGTATGGGGCTAGCATCCCTTTTCCAACAATGTTTGTGCCAATTTCTTCACTGTCTTCTATTGGGTTCTCCCGTGTTAGCACCGCTGTGGCATTCACATTCACGTGCCCTGGTAACCCATTCGTTCTCCATGGGCTTACCAGGTGGTTTTGGTGGTTTTTGTGTCATCTCTTATGCTTCTATCTCGATCCGCTGACTGGGCGTTCATCCCGTCTGCTTTCCCTTCAACTTCCTTCATTCATTCTGGGCGGCTCAATTGTCCACGGTCATCAAGCAGTAAGCTTCCTTCAGCTTGGGCTCCCTGCACATCGTTTGGGTCAGCCTCTCTGCAGGTTCTTATGACCTTCTCGTCTCTGGTGTCCCGACCTTTATCAGAACAAGTTACATACAAGCTTCTGACTATGCCTTTCTGTCCCACACAGAGGAGCTATGGCTACTTTAAGTTTCCCGGCATTAGTCCAAAGTTTCCAAAAACGAGAACGTGGCATTTACTTCCCGCTTCTAGTCATCTTCATAGCTCCATTCCCCCTCCTCATCTCAGTACTAAAATGGGGGGAGGTAAATAGGGTGATTGGTTGGGAAAACCTGGAAAATAATTATTTATGGCACAATAAGTCATACAGGTTTGTTGTAAAGTCACATGGGTGCCATGTGAAATTGGGGCTGCAAGGTTATTTTGCTACAATGTTTTCCTGCATCTCTGGAGTTGGACTTCCCCCTTCCTGGTCCCACAGCAGATAGCCAGAGTCAGAATCAGGTAATTTCTGCCTTTCCCTGGCCACATAAGGGAAGCTTCCCTCCAGGGAGTCGGTGACGATACTGCTAAATTCATCACAATTATTAATTATTGCTGATAATCATTCTTAGGAGCTATTCAGAACAATGGAGAGAAATTCTTTATAAAATATTGTATTTTTCTAAATCAGTGATTTTCTGGGTTTTTGGGCATAGGTTGAAATGAACTTGGGTGGGCATTGATTGAAATGTTTAGGTGGCAAGTTTTATCCAAATTAACAAATAAAGCAAACTTCAAAGAACAGTTGAACCACCCCTACCTCCTTCTCGAGGCCCCAACGATTTAAATATTAAAACATCATCATCAGCATAGATTGTTACGCATTATTTAGTGCCCCTAAGCAAGGGTGCATTGCATGCTGCTTCAAAGAATAGAGCAAGGTCATTAATATATGACAAGAATAGTAACTGAGCAATTCCTGAATACATCCGACCAAGCTAGGACAACCTATGATGATCGACCGAGGTGAAGTAAGGAATAACAAGGTTACTCACTGTAGTAACCACCTTACTCCTAGTCCATAGTCCCCTTTCCTCCGTACTTCTGGGACATTCCTCCGTCCTGTGGGGCTGGACCGGAGCACTTTGTAAAAAGCATCACATTTTTCAAAACTGTGTCCTTCCTCTCTTCTTACACGGGGTACCGCACGCGGCCGTAACCACGCCTTTTTCAACTCCACCCAGTGCATCGCCCATCAGTCCTTTTCTATCACCAGGTCAGAGACCTTTAAGCAATAATAGAGGAACCTTATTAGAGGGGACGGCAGGCGGGCGTAAGGAGGAAAGGGGACTATGGACTAGGAGTAAGGTGGTCAGTACGGTGAGTAACCTGGTTATACTCCTACGTCCCGTCCCCTTTCCTCTATACTTATGGGGGATTCCCAAGCACTCCTCACAGGAACTACGGGTGGATGGAAACCCGTTACTGAGAAAGGTTTTTCAGCACAGCCTGGCCAAACTGAGCATCAGATCTGGAGCTCAAGTCCAAGCAGTAATGTTTACAAAAAGCCGCTAGGGAGGCCCAACAAGCCGCTTTTGCGATGGTCTCCCAGGGGACATACTTTTGAAAGGCAACAGCAGCTGCCTTGCCCCGTACCAGATGTGCATGAATCTCTTTAGGAGGCTGTAGACCCTGAATAGTTAAGACTCCGTAATACAGGCAGCAATCCATCTGGAGATAGTCGCTTTGCAGGCCTGCTTGCCTTGCAGGTCACCAAAGGTCACCAAAGGTTCTGTCCAGATAGAACTTAAGAGCTCTTCTAACATCCAGGCAATGCAAAACGCTCTCAGCTTCTGAAGCCGGTTTGGAAAGAAGACAGGCAGCGGGATTGACTGATTTAGATGGAAATCGGAAACCACCTTTGGTAAGAAAGAAGGATTTGTCCTAAGGACAACCTTATCCTTGTGGAAACCCTAGCAGGGATGCTCCACCGACAAAGCTTTTAGCTCACTCACACGCCTTGCCGAGGTAACGGCGACCAAGAAAGCCACCTTCCACGAAAGGTGCTTAAGATCTACCGTAGCCATTGGTTCGAAGGGCTTATGGCACAAGGCCGTAAGAACCACGTTCAGATCCCACATCGGATGCGGTTTGCGAACAGGAGGGTAAAGACGCATTACACCCGCAAAGTGCCATTTAATCACTGTATTTGACAGTGAGAAAGAGCGCTGGTCCGGGATAGGTAGGCGGCCACAGCCAAAAGATAAGTCCTGCATGACAGGACATGAATGCCCAACTCTGCTAGATGAGAGACAAAGGACAGCACTGTGTCAATCGTAGCCACCCTGGGGTCCAACTGTTTGGCTAAGCACCAGTGACGGAACCAAAGCCACTTGCTCTTATACTGCAAGCTCGTCAAGGGCTTCCTGGCTGCCTGAATAATACGCATGTTGTCAGCAGACAGGTTGAGATGTTCTAAAGATCTGAACTCAGGCACCATATCGCCAAACTGAACGATTGTGGGGAGGGGTGCCACAGCTGCCGATCTCTCTGGTGAAGCAGATCGGGAACTAGCGGAAGCCTGATCGGTGCACACACTCACAGATGTTGAAGCTCTGAAAACCAGAACCTGGCCGACCACCACAGAGCGATGAGCAGAAGAGAACAGTTCACTGTGTTCTTCAGCTTGCAAATCATCCGATGAATCAGAGGCAGAGGCGGAAAAGCATAGGCCCTCATGTTGTGCCATTGAATCTCGAGAGCATCTCCCAGAGAGGATGCTCGCAGGCCGTTTCTGGAGGCATAAAGAGGAAGTTTGTCGATGTTGAGAGATCCACTTCCGGAGTGCCCCAGCACAGGAATATCTGTAAGAGGACCTCAGCTTTCAATTTCCACTCATAGCTGACCATTGTTTGTCGGCTGAGGGCATCTGCCGTGACATTCAGCTGGCCCAGGATGTTCACTGCCACCAGCCAGACACCATGCTGAACCGCCCATTCCCAAATCTGAATGGCCAAATCCACAAGAGGAGGAGACTTGGTGCCCCCCTGCTCGTTGATGTAAAACTTGGACACCACATTGTCCGTGCGGCCACAAACCACTTTGTTGGCAATGACTGGCCTGAACGCCTTAAGCGCCAGGAAGATCGCCAGAAGCTCCAGCTGATTTATATGAAGGAACTGGTCTTGGGGCGACCAGAGTTCGGAGACCTGAAGAAGATCCAACATTGCATCCCACCACAGAAGGGAGGAGTCTGTCGTGATCGTCACCATCGGAGCAGGGACTTGGAAACCCGCACCCACCGACAGGTGGCTGAGACGGCCACCAGACCAGGGCCACTCTCATGAAAGCCAGAATCGATATTATCTTGGAGTCCGGATCCACAGCCTGACGCCAAGAACTCAGAAGAGCCATTTGCATCCGCCTCATCGTGAGTCGAGCAAGGGGAAGAGCCAATACGCACGAGGCCATGAGGCCCAGAAGCCTCTGGAACCACCAGGCCGTCATGCTCTCCGACTGCGCAAACATCTGACACGTGGCCAACAGATCTGCCATTCTGTCCCCCGTCAGGTAAACTCTGCAGTCGATAGTGTTCCAATTAAAACCCAGGAAAGTCAAGTCCTGAGAGACCATCATGGAAGATTTCCGCCAGTTCACCGACAGCCCAAGGTGAAACAGGAGCTGGAGGAGAGAATGAAGATTGCTCGAGGACAAGGACTGCGCAGCAGCCAATTGTCCAAATACGGATACACATGGATACCCTGTAGCTGAAGATCAGCTGCGAAAACCAACATCTTCGTAAAGACACGTGGTGCAGAGCTGAGGCCAAAAGGGAGCACTCGAAACTGGAAGTGCTCCTTCCCCACAGAAAACCGTAGGCATCTCCGATGCGGATTCCAGATCAGGATATGCATATACACATCCTGAATAGAAGCCCTCCCCTCACTACCCTAGAGGAACGGGTTCCCCCACTCTGAGATCCAGTAACTTCTCAGCTCTGAGGGAGGGCGACCCCGACTGCTGGAAGGGAGGATTGATGGGCGGGGAAGGGGTAAGCGGAAGCCCGCCCGAGCGACTGAGAAGATCCACCGGTCCTCAGTGATGGTCTGACACACCTCCCAATGAGACGTAATGTGTCTACCCCCCCCCGGGGCCTCGTGCGAGCGCAGAAAACCCTAATTTTGCTGGTTTGTCGGTGGCAGCACCACCTGAACCTGAGGAGGAGGCTGAGGAGCGGGAGAAAAACCTCCTCCGTTGCTGCCTTTGGCGGGAACTTCCTGAAGGGGTGTCAACCCTGCGGGATTTCCAATCTAAAAAAACCCCCTGAAACCAGAGGATGGCCGACGGTTTGACAGCGATCTCTGTGTCCTGAATGCAGATTTAACCAGGACAGACAAGGACTTGGCGGTCTGAGTGCTGTCATTAGTTTTGGTCAGCTCCATGTCTGTTGTAGAGTGAAACAGCTCCTTGCCATCAAAAGGCACGTCCAAAACCTTATCCTGCACCTTCTTGGAGAACTTGGTGGCTGTTAGGAAAGATTTCATAATTGTATGTAATTTTCCCTCCATGTGGCAACCCCCAAACTTTTTGCTGTTGTTTTACACCCTGATCTAGACTTTGCCAGAGAAGCGCAGCCTTCTGCTGCACTCCTCTGGGCTTTCGCTCAATTCTTATGGGGAAACTGACATGCCCTTAAAACAGTCAGTACTGGGTTACTTCGTTTCCCTTAGTCCTTTCTTCATTTTGCAGCTTTTGTGTAACATGAAACAAGAGTGCACTGTAACTTACTTTACTGCGCTCTTGGGTCTCTAGTCATTCCTAAGGCCCTAGAAACTCTCGCTGGACTTATTATGAACTGTGCAAGTGTGTCACGGACAGGACTGGTGGCAGCTATCTTTCTCTTGTGTTCTGAACCCTTTTTTGCCATGCTATCCGCGCTTACCGCGTTTGGCACAAATGAGTGGCCTGGCTCCAAAATGGCCATGCCACGAGGTTCTTTGTCCTGTCCTCTAACTGTCTTGCCCCTTCACCTTCCCTAGGTCGAGCAAACCCGGGTCCGTCCTTATTTGGTCATGCACTTTCCCGCGAAACCCAACGCTTTCGCTGGCTTCTGCATGCTTTGTGTGTGTCTCCAAGATGTGGGCAGGGATGTCTCCCATTGGGTCCTCTCCGTTTTGGCGCAAAGGGAACTTTGGATAAGAGGAGGCTGAAAACACCACTACCATGCCGATCTCCTGAGTTCACACCGAACAAGTATCTTGCAACAAGAAGCTGAGTCGAGGAACCGCTGGTGACCCGCTGAAGGTTTAGCACCCTGAACTGCTGTCGTCCTGTGAGACCCCTCTGCATCTGATCGTCCTAGAAGGTCTGCGAAGGCGCTTCGACCCATTGGAATAGTGGGATCAACTATTCCCGGCGCCTTCATCAAACCCTGCAAGTAAGCCTCTTCGGAAGTGTCCCTGGGCCAACCAGTGGGCTGACCAGCTTACGCAGGACGCTTTGCTCTGTCACCGCCACCGTTTCGGGGAAGCCCTCAAAACTTGGTCTACTGCTTGCTCTGCGTCCAAGGCACCCTCACACTGAATTTCGTACACTTGGCATTTCCAGGTCTGAAGTGAGACGAGTGCGCCCGGACCAGAGTAAACGCGGTTGCCGTGTTGCCCTGCTGCGGTAACAACCTGTGCACGTCCGCTGCATTTGGGACACCCTCGACCCTGCATCCTGCTACACAGAATCTACACGGTGTCGAGATGTCCTTATCCTCGCAGCTGAACCTGCCAGCAACGTGAACTGAACTGGAGAAGTCTGGGTCTGCCTGCGCCGGGGACTGGTGAGCAGCCCATACCCCAACCGGTGGCCCCTCGCGCAGGAGCCAGTTTCTTTTCTACCGCTGTTGCAATATAGCAACTCTATCCCGCACTCTCACCCTGCCTCTGCCCACAAATGGAGGCCTTGCTTGAGTAGTGGGGACTTGTTCTGAATCGCTTCATTCACCTTCCTGAACTGCCTGAGACCCTTGAAAAGACCCTACTTTATCCATTGGCACCCGCGCGTGCAGGTACTTTTGAGCATAAGGCTCCTCTCTTCGTAGGGCTCGGACTTCCTCCTAGTTAGGTGTATTTCTGATGTCAAACTGGGTCTAATGATTACTTGCACTGCCTGTTTTCTTCCCCATCTAGGTGGTCTACATATTACGTGCTCATAACTCCTTAAACCCCTCGGTCTTGTATATATATTGTATTGATTGTGATGTGTTGGTTTACTTTCGTATTATTGTGATTCTTTGCTATGGTCGATATTACAAAGGCTTTGTAATAAATGTGTCTATATTTTTAATATAACACCTGTCTGGAGTAATTTGTAAGTGTCCTTGCTTTGTGTGCTCATTGAGGTCTTTCCGTCACCCTCACCCCTCTTGAGACTTAGTCTTGACCGTCACCATCGCTACCCTGATTGGTCTGGCTTGTCCAGAGGTTACCCTGTTCCAAGAAACTAGGCTGGTCTTCTGAGCCTCTGCCCCTCCAGGTCAGAATTCAGAAATCCATCTTAACAGTGGCATGCAGCCAAGCCTGACGAGAGATATCCACACCAAGCATAAGGCCCCGGCCTGAGGTGTCGACGTGGTGCACTGCAACCTCCAGGAGATCCTGTGCCAAGACCCTGGTGTCCGACAAACCCGCTTTGAAATCTTCCAGCTTTTCAACTCCTCAAACTCCGATAGACCTTTCCACATTTTCATATTCGCCCCCGCTAACACCAGTGCTGCATTGGCTTGATGCAGCTGCAGAGCCCAGTTAGTGAAAATCTTCCTCCCAAGGGAGTCAAGAAGCTTATCCTCTTGGGCCAGAACCTGTGTAGCCGTCGAAGAGGAGGATTGACGCAGGTCTGGATTGCGAAGTGGCTGCCGCCACTACCATGGAGGAGGGGGGGCGGATACGATGCTAAGACCACCTCTTCCGAAGAATGGAGACTAACATGCGTCAATCTTCTTGTTGACAAACAGTCCAGAGTGTGGCTTTTCCCCAAACTTTACGGACCTCGGCCAAAACGTCCTTGTGCAAGAACAAGCTGGTACACTCTGAAGAAGATAAGGTGAACGCCCCCGAAAGCACGCCCTCCTGTGGAGCGGGTGCCTCAGGTACTGAAACACCTAACAGACAAATGTCCAGCACCCGGTCATGAAAAGCTCTGACAGAGTGGGACTGGTCTTCGCTGTCCTGATCACCCTGTACATCATCCGACGGGTCTGGATCAGGTTGAGTCACATCCGACATAGCCTTGTCCACTGGGGACAATGGAGGCAGGGGTGGAAGAGTTGGGGAGGCCCAGCCGGTAAAGGCGGCACCAGCGGAGGCACAGGCACCACAGCCGGGACCGTTGGCGCAGGCGAGCATATCTCCCTGAACAAGCCTCGAAAGTACTTATTCATGGGGTTGGAACGCATCAGTTTTTGAAACTTGCAAAAAAAGGCATCCTCCGCCGATGATTTAGGTGTGGGAGGAGGGCTCTCATGAGCAGAGTAATTCCAGGGGCGTAAGGGAGAGGGTTGCCAAGAGCGCCCTTCCCCAGTGTTGTCTAAATAAATCAAGGGCGCTGAAGCCACAGGAAGCAAGACCTTGTGCGGTAGAGGCATCCGAGCGTTCCAGTCAGAAACTGGACGAAACGGATGTGCACAAGGAAACCGATGTTCACCTGAAAAAGCACCCCCTACACCTAGGGCCGATTGCATAGTTCTAAGGGTTGTATCTAAAATGACCACCGTGGCCTTGGCGGGAACAGCCGCCATTTTGTCGGCACCTGAGGAGAACTGCGTCACGTGTGGAAGTGAAGCAGGTGTCCCCACAGGTGGGTCAGGGGTCTTCATTTTAGCCTTAACACAAGGAACCTCGGCCGAGCCGGTACTGTGTGGCCTAGAATGTTTCTGTTACATCATAACAGTCAAATTAGCCTTCAAAGGAAGGACCTCGGCACTGCCGGTAATGGAGGGATTACGGTCCAAAACCTCACTCCGTGGCCTCTCAACAGATCTGGGGTCTCCGCAAGAGCGGGAAAGATGAGAAACAGACCTCACTGACAAGACCTTAACAGGTCTCTCAGAACTGTTGGTCACATTAGCCTCTAAATGAAGGGCCTTGGACCAGAGTCTGGTAAAAGCCTCTTCATGAGGGGCCTCGAACTTCCGTTCGGTGTCAACAACCTCAACCGAGTTCACAGGGCGTACCCCGGGGATTTTACGGGAAGCTCCAACCAAGGAGACCTCGAAGCAAGCTCCGGTACCCGATGCCTCAGTAGAAGTGGGGCCACAAACCGCCCCCACCGGAGGGGCCTCGGAATGTAATCTGGTGTCAATAGGCCCCTTACGGTTGCCCTCGGAGAAAACTGGTAGAATTCTTAGGCCTGGAAGGCACCTCAGAGCTAGCCCTGGTAATAGAGCTTTTGAAGCTCCTCCCGGACCGGGAAGACCCCTGGAAGGAGTCCCCCAGCCGGGGTGTCCTAAAAAGTAAAGAACTCAACGGGCGTTTCTTTTTTCGTCGATAAAAGTTGGAAAATGCGCCGGAGAGTACATTGAAACACCTCTTCCCACCGCTCCAAACGACATTGAAGCCCCCGGACCGAAAGGGAGTCGCAATAAAAGCACGAGTCCCACCGGTGGTCCGGACCCAAACACTAAGCACAGAGGATGGGGATCCGCCCTAGCGAAGCGTCTCTGACAAGAAGAACAATTTGGAAAGTCTATCTGAAATGGCATAGACTGACTACCACACGACGACTAAGCCAGGGAAAGAGAGGAGGAACAGGAAGGAAAAAAATTCCGAAGATGCAAGTGCGTCCAATCCCGATCGAGCGGAGAAAAGGACTGATGGGCGATGCGTTGGGTGGAGCTGAGAAGGGCGGGGTTACCCCACGTAAAAACAGAACCAGGACAAATTTTTGAAAAATGTGATGCTTTTTACAAAGTGCTCCGGTCCCATCACACAGGACGGAGGAATGTCCCATAAGTATGGAGGAAAGGGGACAGGACGTAGGAGTATAAAGAATACACTCTGAATTAAGAATATACAAACACGAGGTAAAGTCAATTAGGGTAGACAAACACGATGTGCAACTTTTGATACGCAATTCGAAGATTCAACTCCCAGGGATATTACAAGTATCTCACTCAGGACAACAATGGGCCCTTTCCCACAAGGACACACCCAGACATTTTATAACAACAAAAATGGCAGCGGTATTGTCAAAGTAGATCAGAACCTACCCCCAAAGATAGCAAAC
The DNA here is from genome assembly GCF_040938575.1 of Ambystoma mexicanum. NCBI lineage: Eukaryota > Metazoa > Chordata > Amphibia > Caudata > Ambystomatidae > Ambystoma > Ambystoma mexicanum. The sequence continues at coordinate 267,078,671 of NC_090936.1, read as the reverse complement.
AATGTAATGGCCAAGAATGGTGCCTTGGGCACATTCCAAGGAAAGAGCTGTGATGGCAATCTGCAGGGATGGATTCTGAAAGATAAGCAGGAAGGAGCCCGGGATTCACCATCCTTCATTACAGAGATGACTTTAACCCTGGTGAAACCAAATTCGGTGTGCTTTGTAAATCTAAAGCTGGAAAACATGACGATTTGGACCCTCTCTTATTCCAAGAATGACAAACTAGATGCATGCATGGAGCCATTTTTGTTAGAATTTGCAGAACTCACTCTGCAAAAGAAATTGATTGTGTCCTGAAGAAGGTATGGTTCTTGAACCAACAGGTCACGTGATTTTCTGGGTGAGGAAAGGCCAGACGAGGCGAGTAATTCAATACTGCTACAATGAACTTTAGCTCTGGGATGGGGCCAGGGCACGCGAAAACGGACCACATTACGAATACCTAGAGAGCTGCCTCCGGGAATGAAAGCTCGGTTAACAACCACATCTGTATCTTTAGTCATATTTACCAAGGTGGAGTTAACGCAACTTTTACGACAATAGTTTGCTAGCCCAAATAGAGAGCAAGAATAAGCTAAATTCTGCATATTTAGCAAATAGAGAAATAATCACCTTAAAAAAAACATACATCAAATGCAGTTTCACTTACTGTTCACTCACTACGAAAATACAATTGTCTTGTGATGGCTGTCCTGTGACTGGATGTTTGCACGTTACTTTCCGTTCATTATGGCTGCAGAGAGAAAAGCAACAGTATTTTAATGACCAGACAGGGACAGCACAGATGCTTGGCTTCTTCATAGGCACAATACATGCTTTATCGTAAAATGATCTAAAAACAAATAAAACAGATGGAGGGGGTCCTACAAAAGCCAAAACGCATGTTTAAAAGCATGAACATTTTTGAATATCATGAAACGCCGACATAACTTTAAAAACCCTTCGGCACATCTGAATACGATTTTAAAACAAATAGTTTAGTTTCCTTGCATACATGACTTAAATTCACGTAAATATATATAGTGAAAAAAGATTTATAGCAGGGTTATTAATTTGTTCAGATTTTTTTTCATAACAGGGCTTTTCAACTTCTATACAAGCAAAATCTTCCAGCGAATACCCAAACTTCAGCCCCTAGCTTCTATATAGATTTGCAACACTACCCACCTATTTTGAAACTGACAAGCTTGACAGGAGCACATATATATATGCACATAAGATGCTTCCCTTCTGGGTATCCCAGGGGACAATTCTCTCTACAGAGTATCATCAGCAGGTTTTCTCAAGTTAATTTACCAATTCAACATGGGAAAGTATGGAAATGCAGTTAATTCGGATCATTTTGACCGATCGGCGCAGCACGGAGGGTACGGGAGGGGCGGTTGGGGAGGTTCGAGGGGGGGAATTAACCGGACTATGTAATGGAGCGTAAATATCAAGTTGCATTATGTACCCTCCCACATGCCAACTGTGCTCCCTGCCATTTCAAGATCATTACCACCATTGAGCCAATCACTCAGCAGTCATCATGTCACGGTATTCTAATGGGGCCCGCCGGCAGAAGACCAAAGTCCAGGTGTATACTGTTGCCCTCCAACTCCTGCATGCACATAGCCAGCAACATGCAGAAAACATCTGCCCACCACCATACTGCATTCTTATCCATTTAATCAAACATCCTGATGCATTTCTGGTAGAGTTTCACTAGAAGTAAAGAAAACGCTAAAAAAGTGATGACAAATGTACAATTGCGGAACCGAGAGCTAATTTAGACTATTTTTTTACAGGTGGTACTTTGGGGGCTTGGAGGCAGATGCCTCTGTCAGAGTGGAGCGCTGACTACCTCCTTTTGGCCAGGCTGATAGTGGCCCGGGAAGCCTTGTAGGTAGGTAAAGGGAGCACCCAAGACAATGGACTGAATCAGTTAGTCCCGCGCCGCACTGGAGAATATGGCTAGTAGCAGTCCAGAGAGCTACAGGCAGAGCACGATATGGCTAGCAGCCAGACTTGTGGAGTCCTGCCACTACAGCAGTGGAGGCAGCCTGCTTCCTTTGTATGCCATTGCACTCCCAAGACAGCCCAGCTCTCCTACGTCTGCAGAACTAGTTCCCAGCTACAGAGTGGAAGTGCCGTTGTGGGAACGACCAAAGGATACAGATGAAGAGGGAAACCTAGTACAGTTTTCCCTAAATAAGACGGTCTTGCAAAGTAGGACCAAGGAGCTGGTGCCAGTGATAGTTGTACAGTCAAATTCATGAAAAACCAGTCAGTCAGAGCACCATCACCTCTCGTCCCCGTCCCCATGAATCCAGCAGGCAGCACGATGAGGTGGGCACAATATTTCTAACAGAAAGTTCAGAAGCCTAAAGTAAAATTATTTTAAGGCCTGTAATTCTAGTCCAATGGCATCTGGAGAAGAGGCAAGTCATGTCACCACAACATTAATAATTAAAAGGCCTTACACAATTAATGAAGCAGCAATGGCGACATTTTAGACCAGCCATAAAAAACACTGTCAATTTTAAGGATAAAAAGACAGCGACTGAATGCATGATTGAGGGTCTTCGCACCACAACCGTAGAGGCTGAAACCCAAACAAGCGGTAGGAAGGCAAGAAGAGAAACTACCTTGGTGGAACAGTAAATAGATGAAACAACAGCCAACAAAAGACTGAAGTATCCTTCAGTCGTGCGCAGTCTGAAATCAGTGGAATTTGAAAGGCAGAATAATTTGGGTTGAGTGGCCAACCTGACAATCCTGGGGGTACTGATCCCAGAGGGAGCAGATCTTATATCATAGGTTGAGGGCTTCTTAACGAGGAACGCTAACTCATTGTGGATGACGTTTGTGCATATATATATTTTTTTTTCCATGAAGAGCTATCAGAATTGTCAACCGGCATCAGAAAGTGAATGCTAAACTGGACAAAATAATGATGTCAGTTCTGAGGGAGCCGGCGAAGAGAGGGATAATTATCTGCGATGCTTTCACTGACAAATATTAGTTTGGAGGGGCAAAGGATGCTTATTTGGGCTGACATATGCCCCGACACTCCTCAGTGGTGAAGGAAGCCACCTGTCCTCAGTTTTTCATCCTACGCGATGAAAGCTATGCATGTAGAGGTAGTTGGTGACTCAAAGATGTGAGGAAGAATGTATGCTCTCTGATCACATAGGGGGCCTGACCTTATCTTAAAGTTGCATATGATTGCATCTGGGGCAAAGTGTTTTATTATGTTAGCCAGTTGTATGTTTTTTTTGTGGTGGGGTGTGCTTGGGTGGCATTCAGGGGAAGCTACTTATTTCCGCCAGCCACTCTATTCCGGTGGGGTTTGAAGGAGTCATCTGATGGACTGTAGTGAACTTTCTAAAATGCAAAGGGTTGAGAAACCAGTCGCCCATACTCTTCCACAAGATTGCCTTAGAGTGCATGTATACTCATTTACAGTGGAAAAACCCTCAAGAAGGTACTCATAATAAGGGGGTGTCGTGTGCAAGAAATCCAGTGCCAAATAAATCAGTAGTTTCTTAAAAACCGTACATGACCGTATTTACATACTTTACTAGGAAACTTCCTGCTTTCAGAGACCGGTGCATCCTTGTGAATATTGTCGGCTAAAAGAGAAATGTGTGTAGCTGAGAGCAACGCCCTAGAGACAGTAGTACTGAACCTCGAGTCCTCAAAAAATGAATTGCAAGCATGGTGCTCACTTCAGTGCGAATTCCCAGGTAGTCCTGGTTGTCCCAATTTGGGCTGGGTGTTAAGATGCCCCAAAACACAGAGGCTGCGTAATCTTACTTCTTGCAGAGTTAACTAAGCCGTTCCTTTTACCCGCACATGAGAACAATCAGAATTCCTCGGGGGAGAACTACTCAAAGAAAGGGCATCCTCAAGATGAATCGGCCACCATCACAACAGAAATAGAGCCCTGGACAAGGAAGAGGGAGGGACTGGGAGAACAAAGTTCGAGTGCGTGGGGGGGTTGCCATCAGGGTTAAACAAGCCATGTGGTACCACAAGCTAAAACTAATTAAAATATTAACTTTCGTCATCCATTTATTTGAAAAAAGAACAAACACATTCATTAGACTAAGTTTTGATACTCTTGTAACGGCTATAACAATATTCGCCAATAAGTCATTCCATCTTAAAACACATTGTCGTCACCTTCCAAATGGCTGGCAAAATGATTTCTTTATTTAGTAATTCAAATGCAAAGAACTTGCTGCACCCCCAATACTACTTCATTTCATTTAATGTGCACACATTAGCCTGATAACAGACTATGTATACCTTGCCATAAAACATCTTGGGTGCTGCAAATACATTAATTAATTGCCACCACTCTTTCAAGACAGCTTCCAATTCCTGGAATTTCAACAAAAAAAACCCACTGGATTGAAAAAATGCGGCACAGAACTGGAGAAGTGCCCGCTGCCATCGATACAACTAGTACTTCAAAACAAATAATATTCAATTACAACTATGTCCACTAAACAAGGAGGTGAACGCCTGTCTTGAGATCTCTACATAAAGAATGGCTTGAGTGATCGCGAATGGAAGTGATGACTCCACGAAGGGTTACTTTAACGCCACAAAAGGATGTCACTAACCCATTAGAACATGTTTTGGAATTGTGGGTCTCGTTAAAATATACATAAAATGAAACTCTGTTAAATGTCATTGGAAAGCTAGACTCTACGCAGAGAGGAAAGGGCAGCCCTTGCACATTTAGCTAGTGGTTGAACAATCAAGCGTCACTTATTCCAAGAAGCAAATAATTATCAAATGCTTGCTGCTACATGCTAGCAAATTCAAATCACTACACACAGCAGATAATATTCCCCCAACACAACGACAAACTATATTGACTTGTGAAGGATGAAAGGATGAGCGCTATCTTTGCGTTCAAACTAAATAATTAGATACCAAATACACAGTGACCGTTTCTACACCACCAACCATACACTAATTTCACCTAACAAATGCCCCAAACAGTGTTCTTCAAATTGTTATTTGGATTCAGGCACAGTGCAAGCTGCAATCTCAAATACAACATTGGTGCATAAACATCATAAACAAGAATCGCAAAATCTACTAGACCACTTGCATTGGCGAGCACATTTTATGAAGCACGAGTACCATTTGCATGGTACTCAACCTTGTTGGCGAGTATGAAAGGTTTGAAATCTTTATTTGACAATTATTGCAGATAAGCTTTTTTTTACAGTAAATGGCAAAATATTCAATGTGCATGACTGGCCTTTGGTTGGCAAAATTGCCCCAAATATGAAGTGTGCTTATTTGTATTTTGTATTTGTATTTTATTGAATTTATATAGCGTTTTAATCCAAAACGCTTTACAAGAGGAACAAACAAGATACAGCAAGCATTACATAACAATTGAATTCAACCAGAAAACCGTACAAAAACTATTTACATTATGGAAGAAGGGTAGTGAGGGGCCAAGATGAGAGAAGAGGTAGGAGGTATGAGCAAAGGTGATAGGAGGCAGAGGGAGTAAGGGAGAAGGTAGGAAGATATGAGGATTAGAAAAGTGCAGGCCATTGGGTAGGAGGGAGTAGAGTGAAAGGAGAGAGGGAGGTGGAAGGGAAGTAGGAAAATGAGTAGGTGGTGTGGGTGGGAGTACTAATACAAGGTAAGAGGAAGCAAAGGGTACGAAAGTAAGTGACAGAGGGAGTAGAGAGGATGGAGAGGAAGGCGGTTACAGTGGACATTCTCCATTTTACAGAATAACCAGGTTACTTACCGTAGTGACCGCCTTACTCCTAGTCCATAGTCCTCTTTCCTCCATACATATGGGACATTCCTCCATCCTGTGGGCAGGACCGGAGCATTTTGTAAAAGCATCAAACTTTTGTAAAAATGTTGTCCTTCCTCTCTTTTTTTACGTCTCTTTTTCGCACGCGGCCAAAACCTTGCCCATTTTAGCTCCGCCCAGCGCATCGCCCATCAGTCCTTTTCTATCGCCAGGTCAGAGACCTTTAAGCAATAATAGAGGAACCTTATTAGAGGGGACGGCGGGCGGGTGGGCGTATGGAGGCAAGGGGACTATGGACTTGGAGTAAGGTGGTCACAAAGGTGAGTAACCTGGTTACACTCCTACATCCTGTCCCCTTTCCTCTGTACTTATGGGAGATTCCCAAGCACTCCTCACAGTAAGTACGGGTGGATGGAAACCCCCTACTGAAAAAGGTTCTTCAGCACATACTGGCCAAACTGAGCATCGGATCTGGAGCTCAGGTCCAAACAGTAGTGTTTACAAAAAGCTGATGGAGGCCCAGGTAGCTGCTTTCGCGACGGTCTGCCAGGGGACATATTTTTGAAAGGCAACCGCAACTGCCTTGCCCCATACCAGGTGTGTATGAATCCCTTTAGGAGGCTGGAGACCCTGAAAAGTGTAAAACTCCATAATACAGGCAGTGATCCATCTGGAGATAGTCGCTTTAGAGGTCTATTTACCTTGTGGATTACCAAAGGTCACCAATAGTTGAGAAGACCTCCTACATTCAGATGTTCTGTCCACATAGAACTTAAGAGCTATGCTAACGTCCAAGCAATGCAAAACCCTCTCCGCTTCTGAAGCTGTGTTTGGAAAGAGGACAGACAGGGAGATTGACTGATTCAGATGGAAACCAGAAACTACCTTTGATAGGAAAGAAGGATTTGTCTGTAGGACCACCTTATCCTTGTGGAAAACCAAGAAGGGATGCTCCACCGACAGAGCTCGGAGCTCACTCACACGCTTTACTGATGTAACAGCGACCAAAATGGACACCATCCACGAAAGGTGCTTAAGATCTACCGTGGCCACTGGTTCGAACGGCTTATGGCACAACGCCATAAGGACCACATTCAGATCCCACGTCAGGTGCGGCTTGCGAACCAGAGGGTAAAGATGCGTTAGACCCGCAAAGTGTCTCCTAACCACTGGATTTGACAGTGAATAAGAGCACAGGTCCGTGGATAGATAGGCGGCCACAGCCGAAAGATAAGTTCAGCATGACAGAACATGAATGCCTCATTCTGCTAGGTGACAGACGAAAGACAGCACAGTGTCAACCGTAGCCACCCTGGGGTCCAGCTGTTTGGCTAAGCACCAGTGACAGAACTGAAGCCATTTGCTTCTGTACTGAGACCTTGTCGAGGGCTACCTGGATAATGTCCATGTTGTCAGCAGACAGATTGAGATGCTCTAAAGATCTGAACTCGGGCACCATGCCACCAAGCTGAACGATTGTGGGGAGGGGTGCCACAGCTGTCGATCCCTCTGGTAAAGCAGATCGGGAACCAACGGGAGCCTGATCGGTGCATGCACAGACAGATGATGAAGCTCTGAAAACCAGAACCTGGCCGGCCGGCAAGGAGCTATGAGCAGAAGAGAACAGTTCACTGTGTTCCTCAGCTTGCAAATTGCCCGATGAATCAGAGGCAGGAAAGCATAGGCCCTCATGTTGTGCCAAGGAATCTCGAGAGCATCCCCCAGAGAGGAGGATCCCAGCCCATTTCTGGAGGCATACAGAGGAAGTTTCTTGTTTGCCGATGTTGCGAAGAGGTCCACTACCGGAGTGCCCCGACACAGGAATATCTGTGAGAGGACCTCCACTTTCAATTCCCACTCGTAGCTGACCATTGTCCGTCCACTGAGGGCATCTGCCGTGACGTTCAGCTGGCCCGGGATGTGTACTGCTACCAGCCAGACGCCATGCAGAACCGCCCATTCCCAAATCTGAATGGCCAGATCCACAAGAGGAGACTTGGTTCCCTCCTGCTTGTTGATGTAAAACATTGACACCACATTGTCCGTGCGGACACGGACCACTTTGTTGGCAATGACCGGCCTGAACGCCTGGAGCGCCAGGAAAATCGCTACAAGTTCCAGATGATTTATGTGAAGGAACTTGTCTTGGGGAGCGACCAGAGGTCAGAGACCTGAAGAAGATCCAACGTCGCACCGAGAAGGGAGGAGTCTGTCGTGATCACCACCATCGGGGCAGGGTCTTGAAACCCTGCACCCAACGACAGGTTGCTGAGAGACTACCACCACAACAGGTCCACTCTCATAAAAACCGGAATCGATATGATCTTGGAGTCCGGATCCACAGCCTGATGCCAAGAATTTCAAAGAGCCATTTGCGTCTGCTTCATCTTGAGCCGAGCAAGAGGAAGAGCCAATATGCAGGAGGACATGAGCCCCAGAAGCCTTTGGAACCACCAGGCCGACATGCTCTCCGACTGCGCAAACATCTGACAAGTGGCCAACAGATCCATCATTCTGTCCGCGGTCAGGTAAACTCTGCAGTCGATCGTCTTCCAACGAAAACCCAGGAAAGTCAAGTAGAGAGATTTCTGCCAGTTCACCGACAGCCCAAGGTGGAAGAGGAGCTGGAGGAGAGACTGAAGATTGCGTGCGGCTTTCAGTGAGCAAGTACTTCCTAACAGCCAATCGTCCAAATAGAGATACACATGGACACCCTGAAGCCCAAGATAAGCTGCGATAACCGACATCATCTTCGTAAAGACACGTGGTGCCGAGCTGAGGCCAAAAGGAAGCACTCGGAACTGGAAGTGCTCCTCCCCCACAGAAATACACAGGTATCTCCGGTGTGGATTCCAGATCAGGATATGCATATATGCATCCTGAAGGTCCAACAACACGCTGTGCCAATCGCCCTTCTGTAAAGAGGACTTTGTCTGACCAGGCGTGATCATCTTGAATTTCTCTTGGGGTAGAAAAAGATTTAACTGAGAAAGGTCTAGGATGGGGCGCAGGCCAGCCTGGTTGGATTTGGGCAGCGTAAACAGCTGGGAGTAGAAGGCCTACCCTCGCTCCCTCAGGGTAACGGGTTCCACCGCTCTGAGATCCAGTAACTTCTGAATCTCGGCTCTGAGGGAGGGCGATCCAGACTGCTGGAAAGGAGGATTGATGGGTGGGGTTAAGGGAAGGGGTAAGCTGAAGCCCGCCCGAGCGACTGATCAGACCCACTGGTCCTCGGTGATGGTCTGTCATGCCTCCCAATGAGACGCGATGCGTCCTCCCACCGGGGCCTCGTGTGAGCACAGAAAACCCTCATTTAGCTAGTTTCTCGGTGGCAGCACCACCTGAATCTGAGGAGGAGGCTGAGAAGAGGGAGAAAAACCAACTCTGTTGCTGTCTTCGGCGGGAATGTTCCGAAGGGGTGTCAACCCTGCTGGATTTTTGATCTAGAAAGCCCCTGAAACCAGAGGATGGCCGAGGCTGTGACAACGATCTCCGAGTCCTAGAAGGTGGTTTTACCAGGACAGACAAGGACTTGGCGGTCTGAGTGCTGTCCTTCGTTTTGGTAAGCTCCACGTCCGTTGTAGAATGAAAGAGCTCCTTGCCATCAAAGGGCAGATCCAAAACCTTATCCTGCACCTCCTTAGAGAACTTGGTGGCATACAACCAAGCCTGACGAGAGGTATCCACGCCAAGCATAAGGCCCCGAGCCGAAGTGTCGACATGATGCGCCGCAGCCTCCAGCAGATCCTGTGCCAGGACCCTGGCAAATAACAATCCCGCCATGAAATCCTCAAGCTTTTCAGTGGGAATAAACGCCTCAAACTCAGACAGACCGTGCCACATTTTCATATTCGCCCCCACTAACACCAGTTCTGCATTGGCTTGACGCAGTGGCAGAGCTGAATTAGCGAAAACCTTCCTTCCAAGGGAGTCAAGAAGCTTATCCTCCTTGCCTAGGACCTGTGTAGCTGTTGTAGAAGAGGATGCCGCAGGTCTGGATTGCAAAGTGGCTGCAGCCACTACAGTGCAGGAGGGGGGCGGACATGACGCTAACATCACCTCTTCCGAAGAATGGAACTTGTAGCGTGCATCAATCTTCTTGTTGACAAACCTTCCAAAGTGTGGTTTCTCCCAGACTCTATGGACCTCAGCCAAAACGGCTTTCTGCAAGAACAAGCCAGTGCGCTCCAAAGGAGACAAGGTGAACGCCCCCGAAAGCATGCCCTCCTGGGGAGCGGGTGCCTCGGGTACTGGGACATCCAACAGACACATGTCCAGCACCCGGTCGTGAAAAGCTCTGACAGACCGGGGCTGGTCTTCGCTGTCCTGATCGCCTTGTGTGTCATCCGACAGGTCCGGATCAGGCTGAGTCGCATCGGGCAGCACAATGGCCTTGTCCACTGGGGACAAAGGAGGCAGGGGTGGAAGAGTCGGGGGAGGCAAAGGTGGCATCGGCAGAACCACAGGGACCGCAGGAACCGACAGCACAGGCGGGTATATCTCCCTAAAAAAGCCTCGAAAGTACTCCTTCATGGGGTCGGAACGCATACGTTTTTGAAACTTGTAGAAAAAGGCACACTCCGCCGACAATTTAGGGGCGACTGGAGGAGGCCTCTCATGAGGGGAGTAATTCCAGGGATGTAAGGGAGAGGGTTGCCAAGAGGGCCCTTCCCCAGTGGTGTCCACATAAATCAAGGGCTCTGATGCCGCAGGCAGCGAGACATTGTGCGTTAGGGGCAACCAAGCATTCCAGTCGTAAACTGGACGAAACGGATGTGCACAAGGTAACCGATGTTCACCCACAGAACCAACCCCTACACCTAAGGCGTAGTTGTAAGGGATGTATTCAAAATGACCGCTGTGGTCTTGGCGGGAACAGCCGCCATTTTGTCAGTTTCTGAGGAGAACTGCAACAAGTGTGGAAGTGAGGCAGGGGTCCCCACAGGTGGGTCAGGGGTCTTCATTTTAGCCTTAACACAAGGAACCTTGGCCGGCCCGGTACTGTGTGGCCTAGGATGTTTCTGTGACATGCTAATAGCCAAACTAACCTTCACAGGAAGGACCTCGGCACTGCCGGTAAAGGAGGAATTACAGTTTAAAACTTCAATTCTTGCCCCCTCAACAGATCTGGAGTCACTGCAAGAGCAGGAACAATGAGGAACACACCTCACCGACAAGACCTTAACAGGTCTCTCAGAACTGTCGGTCACCTTAGCCTCTAAATGAGGGACCTCAGACCTGAGTCCGGCAAAAGCCTCTTCACGCCGGGTCTTGAACTTCCGTTCGGTATCCGCAACCTCAACCGAGGCCTCGGGGCGCACCCCAGCGTTTTTACGGGAAGCTCCAATCAAGGAGGCCTCGGAGCAAGCTCTGGTACCCAACACCTCAGTAGAACTGGGCCTACAAACAACCCCCACAGGAGGGGCCTCGGAATGTAATCCGGTGTCAACAGGCCCCTTGCGGAGACCCTCAGAGAAAACTCTGGTACACTTTTTAGGCGTAGACGGCACCTCAGGGCAAGCCCCGGTAACAGAGCTTTTGACCGGGAAGACCACGGGAAGGAGTACCCCGGCCGTGATGCCCTAAAAAGTAAAGAATTCACTGGGCGTTTCTTCTTCTCGTCAATGAAGGATTGAAAATGCGTAGGTTGAGTGCGCTGAAACATCTCCTCCCACCGCTCTAACCGACGTTGAAGCGCCCAGACCGAAAGGGAATCGCAATAAAAACACAAGTCCCAACCTTGGTCAGGACCCAAACACTCTAAACAAAGAGGATGGGGATCCGCCCTAGCAAAGCGTCGCTGACAGGAAGAACAATTCTGAAAGTCTAGCTGAAACGGCATAGACGGACTATCACACGATCGCTAGCGAGAGCCAGAGAGGAGGAAACTGGAAGAAAAAACCTTCCACAGATGCAAGTGCGTCCAGTCTCGAATGAGCGGAGAAAAGGACTGATGGGCGATGCGCTGGGCAGAGCGAAGATGGCCGGGGTTACGGCCGCGTGAAAAGAGAGGAAGGACAAAATGTTTGCAAAATTTTGATGCTTTTACAAAGTGCTCTGGTCCCATCCCAAAGGACGGAGGAATGTCCCATTAGTATGAAGGAAAGGGGACGTGACGTAGGAGTAAGCCCTGGTCAATAGTTTTTCAACCATCACCATCGTGCAAGTGCATTTCTCTTAGGTCGAGTATGTTAAACAAGGAACTCGCCCTGCAGTTCTAGTGGGATTTTTAAGAATGTACAAGGCCTGATAATAGATGCAAATACATAATGTGTTTTTTTACACATACAGTACAATGCTGGGAAAGTAGGACGTCTTTAAAGAGAACAAAAATGTATAAAATAGCATTTTTAAAAAGTGTCCATGACTGCCTAGTCAGTGGATGTGTAATTAATTCCTTGGGCATGTTTGTGAGGTTTGTCTTCATCTGCTTTGCGCACGTGTTTCCTAGAGTGAATTGAATTTGAACCAAGTGAATAGTGTACATTTCTTATTCGTAATTTTGATCACACTGACTGGATAATGTGATGCGACTCAAATTCAATAAGGAGCAGGCTGATGTTCTGAAAAATAACATAACCGATAGAAAATAGTGTAGGATCTCAAGATTGTAGCACATTCTGAAGCCCATCATTAAAAGGTTTTGAACGAAATGTGCAAATAAAAATTACCGACCCCACCAAAAGACCTAAAACATACACCACGAAAGTTCTAACTACCAAAAGTTCGAACTTTTCGTGGTATGTGTTTAGGTGTTTCGGTAGGGTCGATATGGGGCTGGAGGGTGTCCCCTGCAACACCCAGCTCACTACAGTGAGCCGGGGTTGCGCGGGAAACCCCGCCAACTCCCTGCCAAATGAAAAAAAAGCTGGTGGCTGCTGGAGTGTCCCCCGCACTGTACTATACAGTATAGGCGAGTGGGGTGTTGAGGGGGACACCCCTGCAGCTCAACAGAGCCAAAAAAAAACATGGGGGCTGCTGGGATGTCCCTGCTCACTATACTATAAATTATAGTGAGCAGGGGTTGCAGGCAACACCCATGCAACTACCCAAAAAAATAAATAAATATATATATATAAAAATTAAACGAAAAAGGACCCTGCGGTGCCGGTTCCTGATCACGGAAGTTAAAGGGAACAGGCGCTACAGGGACACAGCACGAAGGAAGGAAAGGTAAGTAGGGTGGTGGGGGTATGTTGGAGTTGTGGGGGGGTGTTGTGGGTGTGATTGGGGGTGAATGTATGTATGGTTTTTGTAGGATGTTCACATGGGAATGCACGATCATTTGTAGTGCATTCATTTCCCAAAGCAAACATTTCCGTCACTGACTTTTCTGAGACAGAAAAATCACGTAGATCCCATTAAAAGGTAATGACGGTAAATCATCAAGCAACAGTAAGAGAGGAGCAAGATGAAATCCTCAACACCTTGCCATTACAACCAGCTCCACCCACAGCACCACTGCAGAGTAGGTTTGCAAACTATAGTAGCAATCATTAGCAGTGGTAAACCGTACATTCTGGAAAGTGGCAGCGCTCGTCCTGCGCTCAACCTTCCACAGTGTCAAGAATTTCGCACGGATGGTAGAGATGTCAGACTGGCTTGCATTTCTTGTTATGAAATGAGCATGCACAATCCACGCTCAGAATACGTATTTTATATTGCACGTTCAATGTTTCATGCAATTATCAGACTCCGCTGCCACTGCAAAGCGGGTGCAGGTCATCCACAGTGCAATTAGATAACGCGTACACATTCCAGAAAAAGGACACAACTAAGCGTGGCACAATGAGACCCTTGGAGGATTCCGGGAAACTACGTCCATGCATTTAAAGAAAACATACTCACACAGCACATCCTTAACCGCAGCCCAGATCGCACTCGACAAAATGAGCAAAAAAGGCACACACACACCCTTACCCTTTCCCTCTGGCAAACTTCAGCATGTTGATGATGCGCAAGGCTCTGTGTGCAAGACTGTGAATCTCTGCGAGTTATATGACACTGAGGGGCCCGGGAGTCATGGCCGAATCACACGCTCATTCCGAAGGCGGCAACAGTGTAGAAATGAAAGCGCCTTTCATAGGCGAGCGGCACATCAGCCTTTCTGGTCAATAACCGGTTATTGTCCTAATGACTCAAGTTGGGCTGCAGCAGAGGGAACACACTTGCTGCCAATTTACTGGGGTCTACTCTCCTTGGGAGCATATTTCAACCATTGCACAATCCATTTCAGATTTTAACATGTTCGCTAATGGCCAGAAAATCTGCCACATAACTGAACCTTTCGGGGGAGTGATTGGAAAAGGCAGGCCGTGAGATTCATGGACAGCCGATATTCATTAGCTGTTAAGTGAGAACTCGTGCATTCAAGGGTCCACGTGGCGGCTTACAAAATAGGAGGGATTTTAAGGCCACCCATGAGTGTTTCATTACCCGTGAAGTGAAAGCACCTGAACACTGTAATAACAAGGTCACTGTCAGGGCAAGAGCAACAGTAACTGGTGAAGCCAACAGTCTGGGCTATGGATAGAGAGTTTTCTGTCTTCGCACACATAGGCAGATGACAAGAGAAGGTGATGACAAGCAGTGCAGGGAATGTGCCGGAACAAGACGGAACAGCGCTCCAGCACAAAATGTACTGCCGCAGCTCCGGCACCCAGACCCAGGGGCTTCCCAGGCACGACTCTCTCATCAAGCAGGCCGCTTTCAGAAGACTGGACACGAAGCGCTGCCTAGTCTTCTGAACGCAGTCTGTTCGTTGTAGCGCAGTTTGCACCCCTGCACAACCGGTTCAGAACACTCACAAGTTTTACAGAACACTCAAAACTGGAGACTGCATGCAGAAACTGCCGAAGCCTCAGATAGAGTTTTGCAGCTGTTCAAACTGGTATATCTGTCCTGCAATTTACAAACATCTCATATTAAGGTGAATAGTTGACCAATCTAAACAGAAGTTTCCATTATTCACTTAAACAAGTTTTTTGCTGAATCACTAGAAGACATTTTTCACATTTAAAATTGTGGACATTATGTTGTTCCCATAATTCGCCTTTTCTTTTATGCAAATCGCCACGATTGGGTTCTATATCGAGATACTGTTGTGTGTAAACTGACTGGGGGCCATGCCCCCTGACCCCATCCCCCCTACCCAAAGCCCCGCCCCTCCTAACAATTGACGGTTGCCCAATACATTTTTTTCCCCCACAGAGGAGAGATTAGGAGCCCACAGGACAGCAGTGGGCGGGAATAGAGGCGTGAGTATTGCAATATTGAAGACCATGAGCACTGGGTCACTGGGTAGAGTGATTGATGTGGCTGAAGGAAGCAGGCAGAGGAAGAGAGGCACTTCAGGTCACTGCAGGTAGGTAGTCAGGACTGAACACGATGACAGGGCAATTGCAGTCACCGACAGAGAAGGCATTTGCAGTAAAAGAGAAGTTCATCTATAGTTATGGCCATCAGCTGCACCAAAAGACAGAGAGCATGCATACTTCTGCCAGTTACTCACCCCACAGCAGACAACGTATCTCTTCCTTCCTCTATGAAGATCTAAATCTATCATTCATTCATTGAGAGTGGGCACCCATGGGACACGAACAAGTGAAGACTGGGTCCCCCTAGACTAATTCAAAGGCATACAGCATGGCACGGATAATGCAATGGCAGACATACTCCGAACAGAGGCTTTAGTTCCTGATTTGCTTAACGACATAAGTATATACTTTCAAAACCTTTAAAGCAAAAATTACGTCTAAAATAAAGTACCAAGTGTAAGGACTTCCTGGTAGAGCAAGAGGGGTGTCATTCAAGATTGTCATTTGTCTCTTGCTAGCAGTCACGCTAAAAGGATGCATGTTAGATTACACATTTTTCTCACTGCCATGTTTAAATGGGATGCAACTGAAAAGTGCAAAGAAATTTGTGTGCATCCAATTTTCGAGGTAGGATTTAACATTTCAATACAACATTTAGATAACATATTTTCTTTCAGCCACTGTTTGACAATTCAAAAGGATATGGCTGAGAACCAAACAAGAAATAGGTTTCATCTATTAGAGAGCATTTATTTCCTAAGGAATACAGCAGGCAATAAAATGTTTTGAAATTAAGGCCCAAGCAACCTGGACTACGTTATCCACATAAGAACCTGGGTGACTCTTCAGAAAACTGAGTCTCGCAACTTTGCAGTTTTAAAAGACTAGCTTTATTAACATGTCCTCAAAATTGTGAGCATGCCCTCTATGGAAGAAATGGGTTTGAAATGTAATTGTGACTGCTACTCAAGGACCACCTTGAGTATCTGTTACACATAATGGTGTAAATCAGAAGGTCTAATGCATCATTATGTGAATCATCACTGTATGCAGAATACCAGTAAATAGATTTGCATAACTTCCATTTTAAACAAAAGGATCGAAATGGAGGGAAGAACTGAAATCTCATTTCTGCTTTGCCATGCATGTCGGAAGGGGAGCTAGAAACGTTTGAAATGGGGAAATTAAACCTTTCCAGGCTCACTCCTCAGGCTCAACACATACAATACCTGACCCAGCCTAGGAATGCACATGACAAGCACACAACAAAGGGCATTGATGACCTGTCTGGACCAGTTCTGAAGATTGGATATATAATGGCCATGCCAGACATTAAAGTAATGGATTCAAGTCCTTGGCTTGAAAAGATTCTCATCATTTGCTAAGTGTCCGTGCATGCCATAAGAGAAATCCATTAATCAGGGCGAAGGGAAAGGTCAATGAACATATGCATAGCAAACTGACATCGGCTCTGAAGAGTGTTAATGGGAAGGTTATGGAATTTGTGTCTGGCAAATAAAAAAGCCTGCTTGGGTGCACATGATAGCATACAAAAGGGAATAGGACAGAGATGTACCACCATTGCCACCTGTAGGAAAATGTCCATAACTCCACACAAGAAAACTGAATTCATCTATTTGAGGCAAATCTCATCGCTGCATTGCAATGCAAACTGTGATCGACACTGAATTTGAACAGTTTTGTACATAGAAGTAATATCCATCAGAATATGCAATACAATATATTCCTTGCCATGTTTTGAAAAGGTGAAAAATGGCAAAAACGCAAAAGTGCATAAGATTTTATCTGGATGCAATCATTCAGAGGCTCTAAATGTCCGCACCGACTTGCAGAATCTGAAACCATTCATTTTTATTAATGTAGCCAATTTTAATCAGAAATTAGAAGTATAAAAAGAAATCAGCTTTTCTCAATAGGAGTGGTTTCTCTCGCACCTTTGGGACTGGAAGGTGACACCTCCGTCACAAGGCATAGGTGAAGCCATGTAGATATATATTGCATGCACACAGGACATAAAATGCATTTTAGACTGCAGTTTTTCTACAACAAAGTAAGGACTATTAAAAAGTATATAGACTAGTGAAAACATCCAGACAAAAATGCAATCATGAAATACCTAGTGGCTGCCTCGAGAATTTGAATGACATTTTTAAACTCGATTGAATGCATTTTTATAATTATCTTTAGGCAGTGCTACAAATTGAACCTTTAATAACAGTCTAATGTACAACTTTTTATATTGATTTTACAATTGCCCAAATAAAACATTTTTATCTGACAAATCTATGGAATGGAATGTTAATAACTGTTTAATTTTATTAAAAAAACTACAAACAATAGTCGGTTACTTGATTAAATTAATAAGAAAGAATTAGATAGGATTATGACCCACTAGGAGATAGACATGAGGAACTATCTGGAGAGCTGAAAACAGAACTTCAGTGATTGACCCACAGGAGTGAAAGAAGTCAGTCTTTTGAGAGAAGAATCACTACTCTACGGAAGATTGATTTCCAAAAAAGCCACCTGAAGCAGGGGTTTGCTGCAGAAATAATTTCAGGCCAGCGCTCCAAAACTAGATACTACATTCAAAAGGTAAATTAAACCCCTCTGAACCTCTCATTTTCTAGATAGATTGAACAAAGTAAAATCTGGTATGATAAAGGAAAGCAAACTGCTGGGAATGCAATTTGAAAATAGAAGCACAGGTACCAATATTTCAATGCCCTGTGTTTCCTCATCTATAATGAATAAAAAGTTAAATGTTTTTAAAAGCAGAATCTACTTTTGACTGAAGAAACTTATTTGAAACTGAATTCATTTTAAACCACTTCAATACAGAATAGTCTATGGAAAAGTATATCCATTTAAAGTATAGGAAGTAACTTAAGTCGGCATTGAGTCATTGTGGATTCTCCTTGCCAAATTCAATCACCTAGGATGATTTTATGCATTACGCAACCAGTGTGGCCATAGTTGTAGATAAGGTGTTTGCGTAACAAAGTGAGTATAAAGAATTAATTCTATTTATAATAATTGTGCAAAGTGTAACCCCCTAATTCCCTTGTCTGTAAACGTACATGCAGATTCATGTGTAATGTGGAAGGCAAGAGTGGTTTTAAACATTGTACTTGTTTCAGGGGAATAGTATATTTTCAGCCAAAAAATGCATGCAGGCTGAAAACCACACAGATGTGTACACACACACACACACACACATGATTAGTGAAAACTGTACCCATGTCTTGTGAACACAATATGCATGTGGGTTCAGAGTAGAGTGGACAGATCCACAACACTATTGTTCGAAATCAAAAATAAATGAGCTAAGTTTAACTGGCTAATATCTATAGTTTAATGACCAACACATAACCAATACATTCACTACATGCCACCCGATTATGGGAGTACTATCAAGTAATTATTCAAACTAATTTTGATACCATACTTGTCTTGACACTGGAGAAAACTAGCATTCTGAAAAAAGGGCTTAAAATGTTTACATGTAAATATGCACTGGCAGAGAAGGGGCAATTGTAGCACTGAAGTAAAATTGTATCTGAAGTGAACACAAATGTCATGCAATAATTATAATGCTTATATTTCACAATGAAAATGAATGCATGTGTGGACTGATCATAGCGAGTTCATATAGGCAGGATATTTAGTTTCATTTTGAAGATTATTGGATTACTTATACATATATTTTATTGCTCTCCACAGTGAAAAGCTAGAGACCAATTTAGTTGAAGTTACGTTATTCTTTAAATAGATTTCGAGAGCATTGATGAACAACTTAATCGGAATATGTCATTTACAGTGCGCCTGTAAAAAAAGTTTCTAGACGCGACAAGACATGGGAGCGGAGACAGAGGGTGGACAAGACAAACGATCTTACTAGGCCTTGTGTCATTCAGAACGTGCAAGATCGAGAATCATCACAGACAAAAATTGAGGTTGAGGTGCACCAACAAGTTGGCGCAATCAAATCCTTTGTAATTAAATATGCGGCCTATTCTCTGTATTTGGTGATTGAATTTTCTAAAATCAATATTGGTGCCAGAATATATGGTATAGAAGCTTGGAGGGTTGAATGAGAAAATAAATAAATCAGAGGGCTTTATTAATTAGCATTTATCCTGGGAGAAATTAGTACATCATCTGTTAATGCTGCTAAACTTTACTGCTGCTTGACCTACTATTGGAAATTGGTAAATGCTGATAATATTCTGGTTAAATCACTGCTAGAAGACATTGCTAAAATGGAAAGGTTTTCAAAGAAATCCACTTGTGCTGAGATTACGATGGAAGGGTCCACCTGGTGCAATCGCTTGAACATCAGACATGCTGGCATTTCTGAGCTTCAATTTAGAAGACTATTAAAGAAATCTATAGCGGACTTGGATAGGGAACAAAATATGGATCAACTTGACTTCCAACTCGGTAGAAATTGTATTTGAACTTCCTACTGCTCCTGCATCCATATCTAAAAACGTAAAGGAATTTCCAAGCTTCTTTATTCAATCTGAATACTTGAGAGTCAAATTTAATTTGATGGATACTCTAAATATAACTGGGGCATGGGTACAATTGGAAAGGGCGCAACCAACTTGTAGGATATGTGGGACCGGAGTGGTGGAAATTGTGAAGCATTAAATTTGTTCTTGTAGGGACTTCTCAATTATGAGAAAGAAGTCTGTTCACCACGGGTGCACAGTAAAGCTCTTTTATTGCAGGAGACTATGTGGAGATATTACATAAATGGTAACCATTTTGCTTTCATTTATCTTATAACCGGATTCTGGTTAACAATTAAGATATTATAATGAAGTGAGCACTTGTTTGTGGTCTTGAATCTATTTTGTACTTTCTTGAATTTTTATAAATCCTTTTTTATCATGGATTAGATAAGGTTATTAATGAATTTTGATTCTTGGTTGATGTCATATACCACTGTTCACTTGATGCCATTGTATAACAAGTCAGGATGTTGACTGTGTTAAACATAAACTAAAAGATGCATTTCAATTTTTGAATACCACGCTGATTGTTCCTTGCTCAGAATTGGGGGTGGGGGATTATATTCGCATGCCACACTGGCATGAACCAATAATAAAATATTCTGCAAAACTAACTATGCTGGGCATGCACTTGGTGTCTGAGGACAGAGGGAAGCCACCAAACCATCAGTACACGGTAGCCATGGAGGGCTACAGGGTATCAAAAAGGTTGATATATTATCATGTTTCACATCGCAAGCGATAGCTCACACTGAATAATGTCTAGTTGCATAACACATCACCATAAAACAAGTACAGGTTAATATAAATCTACTAAAATTGTCCTATGAGAATAATAATCTAAACATGCCACAGT
The DNA here is from genome assembly GCF_040938575.1 of Ambystoma mexicanum. Lineage (NCBI taxonomy): Eukaryota > Metazoa > Chordata > Amphibia > Caudata > Ambystomatidae > Ambystoma > Ambystoma mexicanum. Next base: position 267,058,172 of record NC_090936.1, on the reverse strand, counting down.
GGAGGAAAGCAGAGGATGCATAAACAGTATTTTAATCTCTAAATGGAATCAACATCGATTGAGGACTTAAGAAAACTCCAGGAATTGAAAGTTTCAACATATTGTGGGGGTATATTTCCAACACATTGGTTAGCTACAAGTGGAATTGCTTTTTTAGCAGATGTGGAGTCATCTATAGAAAACAACGTAATATAAAAAAGATAGCTCTTGGGTGGGCACTTTGAAAGGCTATAGACAAAGCTCTAAACTAAGCATGATTTGGAATATCATCATGATTTCAAATCCATAGTAAATACATCATTCAAGAAAAACCACTGCAATTCCTTAATTCAAATTACAAAGTAAAACTGATTTAGTATAATCTGAAATTACGACAATTCTACAAAACCTAAATACACGTTGGCATGGTATTAGCAGTGATCTAAAAATAATGTTATAGCAAATCGGTTTGCAAATGTGGATGGGGAAGGGACATGAGAAGCAAATTGGGAAAACTATTGTACAAGCCCAAACTGGCTGTTGAAAACAAAAGGCAACAAGGATTTCCAACACTGTGAACATTTTGTGTAAAGACATTGAACTGAATAAACAACACTAAGAGTTATGTAGTTTCAACATTATTGATTAAACTAGACATTTGTCATCATTAAAATACCTATCAAATGAGCAAAATCGTACTGCATGGTAGAGGCTAGCATTATGCAAATATCTTTAATGCTATTCACCTCACCAGCAAGAACAAACAAAAACATCAGCCTGACAACAGGGGATAGTGCCATAAAAATGGCTCACTATATATATGCACACCCCAGTCAGCCTTCAATCTTCCTCCTTTCCTGCGTTGCAAAGTTCAGCTAAGTACTACTTTTGTTTCCTCTAAGAACTAAGCTTGTGCTCTAACCGTGATAATCTGTTCCTATAGATTCTAATCATAACTCATTGTTTTGGACCTTACCCCACTAATACTTTCATGCACTATTTCTATGGCTTCTCACTTTTCCCTGGTTATGTTGTTTCCCCTACTTGCCCCGATTGAGCTTTTTTGCGTGTAGGATCCCTTGCTAGAGTTCACGGTGCTCCCTTCTACCGGCACAGTTTAAGCACCTCCTTTTTTATGCTCACCTCATATGTGTTGCCCTGCAGCTATACAAGCCTCTCCACATCCTAATTGCCTGCTTGACACTGTGCCACCTCGATCCTTCAGCTTCTTTTTCCCCCAGAAAGCCCTGTAATGTGTAGTCTATTGCAGCAAACGGTAGCCATCTTGCTCTTTATCAGTACGAGCAAGCATTGCTATGACAATGCTCATGGTCTCCAATGGCCAGCTATCATGGCATTTAGGTTTCCTCCATTCTGCCTGCATCACCGACGTTCCTGCTAGTTTACCCTTCTGACCAAAGAAGAAAAGAAAAAGACGACCATGGCACTTGGTTGTATGAGTAGGGAGTGGTGTTACTTTGTGTGGTTGTTGAGGGTCGGTGACTGGTTTGGCTTGAAAAACCTCCAGTCATCAAGCCCATGGATCTCTGCAAGAGAAGGTCCAGGTGGCAATGGATAAGGTAGTTGACCTAGCCTTCAGTAACCTGGGTGCTGGCCTGAACATCTACTTCCCTTGTTGGTCACTTCCAGGCCTTGTATGCAGTCACATGCAGACCAACGTCTCCACACCGCTGGCAAATTACTCCCAGGCACGGGAAGGTCAGTTTCACTTTAATTGTAGAGGACTCTGTCTTAAAACGGGTGCCGCAGAAAAAAAGCTGCACAGGCTCGGGGTGTGCATCTTCAGAGCAATAATAATGCATATCCCATACTGCTCTGTAAACACACAACATGCACCCTCGCTCTTTGTGTTGACAGCCTTTTACGTGGGGGCAACTTTATAAGTGATGGCTCATTCAATACGCTCTTGTTTTTACACAGAATGTGTTTAACATTTCAGTGTTAAGCACTGAACATGAGGCATTTTTATGATGAGGGCCAGAACAAAGCATCAGTCAGCTGATCAAATCTACACATTCTTCCAAGAGAACTAACACAGTACACAGAAAAAGTTCAAAACCATGTTCTTTATTTTCAGGTCTTTTTATTTGACACATCAAAACGATTTTTTTGTATATTACTTTTTAGTTACATTTGGCGCATGCCTGGCAAGGTTAACTGTCATTTTCTTGCTCAAATATTCTAGTGGCTGCTTTGGACATGAACTAAATGCATCTGCTATGCATAAAAGATCTTTTCATTTTCTTAACAAGCCAACCAACCAACCAACCACTGCCTGGCGCACACCAGATGGCTCCTCAATGTGACTTGGCACCTTGATTAGCAAAGCAGGGTTCGTTGTGCGTCACCATGCAGACAGTAGTCCATGGCAAATCAATGCAGTGATGTGTGCACCAATCATTTGTACGCTGCACACGTCACCACCCTGTTGGGTAATGGCATCTATGTGGTTTTCCTCTATGTAACAGCACATATGCCTATTTTTGTCTGACGTGTCCCATGTCCATACAATAGCACACTGGACAATGTTGTGTATGTGGCTCTGACGAGTAGGTCATACTGTGCCCACACAAACACAAAGCAAAGAAATAAGTTGCCTCAAATTGTACATCCACTAAGCCAAACACCCTTTTCTACATTGCCACACCATTATTTACACTGGCTGCAGGCCAGCACTCATAAGAGATTACCATAGAGGCATTTTGAAAGAGTACAATAGTAGTGTACCAGACTGTTCATTGTAACCTTGCATCATAAAATAATTCATATGATGAGTCTAGTATTGGCCCTTGTGAAATGCAAGTGAGGTGGGACAAAGAGCACTCGTGCAACACAGGGCCAGTGGGACCTCAGACCCCAGCAGGCTGGTCACACCGCAGCGTGCAGGTACAGACAGTGTGAAACTGCATTCAGGCAAGCCCTTCCCGAAAAAGCAGGTGACCCTTCACATGGGAAAGCAACAGCTGTGTTTTCACGTTAGATTTCTTCTGTAAATTACAATGTAATGAACCAGGCTTCATTTAAATGCCATGATTTATTGATTTTGAGGAGGGGGTTTGTCACGTAACTCAGAGGTGTCGTTTGGGAGACGTGTGTGCTAGTAGCAGGCTAAAGACGAGGGTACACGCGGGTGGAGGGAGTCCACCCACTTTTTACAGATGGTGGACTCGGTCCCCTCAAGCTTAAATGAGAAAAATTGAATTTATGAATTTAAGCCGACCTCAGGGATCAAACCGTAGTCATCAGGTTTGCAGGTGGATACTTCACCACTGCACAATATAACCTGATGGACAATAACAACGAAAGGTGAAATGTCCCATTTCGGTACTGCAAGTTCCAGGAAAAACATTTGTATTGGATCTTGGAGTTTAAAACATGCACACCTTTTAACGTTTTCAAAACACTATTAGAAGAAAATATACTCTCTTGGTTTTGTGTGTGCGTTGATTTTATGAAAAGCAAATGCCATGCGTCCTGTGCAATTTGGATGGTTATGGAAAGTCAATGTAATGAAATGTGCATATTTCGCCTTGATATGCTAATTTCTGTCAACGTCGCATGCAATTGCGTTGTTTGATGAGTCCCCCCACTTCAATTTTTAGAACTTGATCCCTGGCTAGTAGGGAGCACATTCTTGTGTTTCGCCTGGGGCACAAAGTTGGGTAGAAACTGCTCTGTTTCTTCATTGCCCACGCGACCAAAGACCATACAATGCTCGCACACCAGGTGAAAAGCGGGTTTAAGGCAGGAGGTTGCAAGGCAAAATGTGAGCGTTTGCCAAATGATCGCATTGGTAGATGGAGGGTGCAAACTTGGCTTAACAGTAGCAGAGCGCTGTACATGAACGGGTGGGCGATTCAGAATTATGTTGATGTTTAAGGGTGGGGTACATACTTAGCAGCAGCCAGGGGGCACAGGAGAGCTTGCGGATCCTCATCAGATCATTTGTGAAGTAAGATTGCAGTACTGTTTAGCGAGCAGCGCAGTATTTACACAGACCTTTTTCCTTTCTGGCAGGATGAACGGAAGCTGCAAGTGTCATTCTCTCTCCTTTTAGATCTTTCTGCATTGAAAATCCCTACACATCTGCACATCCTGTTCATTTCACAAACACGACTGTTTCCGAGGGAACACATTCCCAAGCAGGAAGCAACAGTAACTTTTTTCTCTCCGGCATTGTGCACCAAAAGCAGAATCAGGTCAGCAAACAAAAGCAGAATCTAAAAATTACAGGCTGCAACCGCAAACTAAATATCCAAGATCTTTTTCATTGGACACTTTTCCATCAGCAACTTTTTAATGCGTAGGTTGAAATCATACAGCATTAATACATTTTATTCAAAATTGAAATCCATCTCTTGACATGTGTTTTTTCAATAAACTTGCTCAAGACCAGCCTTGTTTTTAAGCTGATGCAGCCAGTCTAGGATGTGGTCTGTGGTCCCTGACTCGGAGTGCCTAAAATGAGTAAACCGATTGTGTAAACATTAGCCAGCATGATACACAAGACAACACAGCGAAGTTCCCAAATCACGTTCTCTCAACAATAAGCTAGTGCAAGTCTTATTTGGTTCCATGGTTCTAGTTCACTGGCAAACCAGAGAATAGGCAACAGACCATAGAAACTACAGTGGTGACCTTAGAAGGTACTGCAACCCAGAATTGTGCACAATGAGCACTCCTGCATCTGCACTGCGCTAGAGGATTTGCAGAGAAATGTCAATCCCTTTTATTCTTGCATCCAATCAGGGCTGGACTGCCCCACTGGGACACCGGGATATCCCCCGCTAGGCCTCTGGCCTGTAGGGCCTCTTTTTGAGCAGAAGGATACTCATGCACATTCACAGAAACACATCGCATGATTTTGCCTTGGCTCCGCCTAGGTGGTTTGCCTTGAATTGGCTGACACCAACGACCGAGGCAGGTGCTGTACGTTTTTTTTTCTTGCCAGCAGCCAGGCTGGGCCCGTGCCTGCGCACGAGGGCCTCCTGGAACCACACGTGCCCTGCTGCAGCCCAGGCTGCGCACACAGTGCACACATTAGCAGGCAGCGCAGGTCAGCAGGGCAGGCTGGGGCTGCAGACAGGCAGCTGGCACGGGCTGCATGAGGTAAGCAAGACGCTGCACATTTAAATAACTCCCTCCCACCCATTTTCACTTTCACTGTCTCCTCTTCCATGGCCTTTAGCAACTCACCCGCTGACCATGATCCAGCTTCGTTCCCGCCGTCGCTCCTCAATTTCTGCCTTTTCCGTCACTCATTAATCTTCTCCCCCTGCACCCCTGTGTCTTTCTCACTGAGCTGACCCCTTGTCGTGCCGTCTTCCCTGCCCATGGCTGCGCAACCGCCTCTAGGGCAGGAAGCACTATGGCGTATACACAAATTATATTACACGATCATAATAACATTGTGGCCCAATAACGCAAAATGACATCAAACAGCGTACATGACACATAAAACCTGCACACAATGACACATACTTACAAGATACAATGACTTAACACATTTGCTCTCATTCAAAACACACTTCTGATGCTGCTGCTGCTTTTTTTCAAATTCCACAAGTACAGCTATCCACCCGGTTGGTTTCAGACCCTTGTGTCCTGCCGCTGATTTAATTAACTCCCTTTGTAGAGCCTAGTGGAAGGCCCCAGGCACTGTCGTGAGTGCCTCTGTAATCGATGGCAGTAGTGGTTTGGCGGCAGGGAGTCCTCCCCATCTGCATCCTGTCAAGGGTAGCTAAATCCTAAACCCGGCTAATATGATGTATCGCTAAAGCCCTGCGCCTCTTCCTTGAATTGCAAGTTGGTTTTTAAAAGGGCCCCCAGGATAGAATTGGCCGCATGCCACTTTGAACACATGGAGGGATGGCTTAAAAAACAAAAACAAATGCACGACGAGTCTTGTGGCACACAGACCATACAGTGCTATGGATGGGAGGGGGCAAGCTCGATCCATTCCATAAGAGAAACGTGCATAGAAAGCACTGGCTCTGTAATTGGGGTGTAAACAGTGGAGTCCCTCAAATTATCCTGAAGGTTACTTATATAGGGCCGATGCTGACAGGGTCTAATTTAGGACGTGTGGCCTGTGTAAATAAGCTGCGTGCCACAATAGATGTAAATTGAGCACATGTTGCAGAGGTCTTTGTGTAATTTGTAGACTAGATGTGCTCATCAGCTGTTCCAGTGTGATTCCACATGTGGTACATGCAGCTGACGGGCAGTGTCCCAGGAAGATCTTTCCAGGGTTTTGCATTCTGCACGTTACTCTGGGCAGTGGTATATTAGACATGTAGGTTTTCATTGGAAGATCCGTGATGTATGTGTCCGAAAGGGCACATCCTTCCCTAGCAGAGCACCCCTGAGATGTGGAGGAGTGGCTTCAAAATAGCTTGTTGTCTATAGGATTGGTAGCATTGTGTTGCTGGTCTAGAATGCTTTCCCCTGCCAACTAAAAGCAATATCCGATGGCGTTGCAGTTTGGCTGTTGTGGAGGTTTTTTAGAAGACGCTTAAGATAATGGCTTTATAATGCATAAGATTGTCACCAGCAATACCTTTTATTGCTCAACGTATAAAAGCGATGTTGACCGTTTATATTGTGTGCCCCGTAGACTGACTAGCCACTACGCACATTACTAACAAACTGCTCGTGCCTTTTGTAATGGTGTCATTGGCAACAGTTCAAAGTTCAATCAATTTTCAACTGATAAATCGGTGGTGTAGTTATCTACTGTAGTGCCCCTATAAATTCCTGCTGGTTTAAGTTTCTAATGCCTGCCGGATAGCTCGGGGAGTAAATGCACCTGCAGACGTGACCTTGGCGTAGCTTACATGTCATGGACCCAGTCCCAGTAAAATGGAGCAGCCCATTAAGGTACCAGTGGAAGAGACCTTTGTTTAATCACAGGTCCCTTATGTGGTAAAGGAGCATATTTGGTTGAGTGACTGCTGCAGAAATGTATACAGTTTAAGTTAAAAATACGGCTTGAAATAGCTTCCAGCTCCTCTCCATTTCGAACCCTAGGGAGGAGGATGGCATATATAGCTATCGCGACACCTAAGGTTGTAGCGTGCGCTGCATTTTGATGAATAAGTATGAGATGTGCTGGTTGGCGAGCTTGCTCGTGCAAGTTTATTAAAACCATTATACATTACATTATAGTTGGTTCTTATTACAAGGAACCTCTACACTTCCGTCAGGACCTGAAGACACTACTCTTCCAGGAACATCTTGCCAACTGTTCATAGCCCCACTTCAGCTTCTCCGAACTCCCACATTACCACCCCCTCTGAAACTCTCCCACTTTAAGTGTAATCCCTGTGTGTGACCTCATAGGTGCATCCATTCTTTGGTTCCCAGGGGTGGACTGGCCCATAGGGAACTCTGGAGATTTCCCAGTGGGCCTTTGCACCCTGGGCCTCTTTTGTGTGATATTTTCAAATGTTTCCGTTAGGAAAAGGGTTGGGCTTGCTAAAATGTACAGCATGGGGCCACTTTGAAAATATTTCCAGCGCCTCTTTTGATTCCCAGTCCACCCCTGCATCCAATCAGACTAACTTTGGTGAATGCATGCATGACAACATGACGAGTTCTCTGCAGGGGTACAGGCATGTGTAGTGTTTAAACCACCAACTAAGACTCAAACGAATACTAAACCAGCAGTGATCCTAATCACAAAAGTGCAAAAGGTACATCCGGGAAGGTATACTTCCTTTGCCTTCTGTGCTAGCACAGGGACAGGGCTGAGTAAATCTTCAGCCAGGGTAAGAGCTGATACCAGTGGCAACACAAAAGCAATAGTACAAAAGGTGCCAAAATACAAGAAAGTCCAATCAAAGTTCTATAGAAGTATAGATGTTTAATTAAACAAAAATACAAATAACTAACTAAAAACATATGCAAGCCACCGACCCCCGCCCTGTAATGAAACAGAAAATTCAAGCGGTCAATGTTCAAGAAGGCCTCTTGTAAGAAAGAGGCAGACAATGGGAGGCTTAAATTCACTATGGCCCCATTGGGGATCGGGACTTTTCATAGTATATTTTTTCTTTGTTTTGGGTGTTCAAAAGCTTCTATGCGCTTCCCAGTCGAGAAAGGGCAGGTTGCATTGATCCAAACGCGAGTCAGGGTCAAGACAGAGCTTTTGTGTGGATTAAGATTGAACTCAAGATCATGCGAGTCGATGGGTCCCAACTGGTTTGAATTGACGGCCATGTCCAGTTGAAACCATTCTTCTGCTGGCTCGAGTAGGCAAGTGAAACACTGACTTCCAGCGTGTCAAGTCTATTTGAGACTAGTTTCTGTTGTGTCGAAGCAATGCAGCGGCTTGGATACTTACACAGTGGTTAACTGGCACTAGAGTCGAGGCAGTGGTAATGATCATTGTGAGATGTTTTGTAGAAACAAGTCAGCAGTTTGAAGTTCATGGAGTGCCAAAAGCAGCACCACAGATTCCGTGTTGGCTTGATACCTCCAAGACAGCTCAAGAAGGTGAAACATGTTTTGAGCTGCTCCTGGACTTAAAGTTACAGTAAGACCTGATCTAGGGACCGCAAGACAAGGTGGGTCCTTCTGCTCTTCTCGCACTCCAAGGAGCTTGACTGGCTCCTACAGGGGTTCCCCTTCATCTCCTGTTACAGGGTCCTGGTTCCAGCGTAGAAAAGTCTTAATCCAAAAGCAGTCATCCCCAGTGTCCGGAGATGTTTAGGGGATAGGACACTCCTCTGCCTCAGATGCCTTCTGTCTTCACCTCCCTGGCAGAGGTCTTTGGGATAGATTATATCCTCAACAGAGGTCCAGATTAATTCTTCTTGTGGAAGTCCAGAGAATAACCAAAGAATGAGGTGGTGACCCTCGCCTTTGAAAGCAAGCCTGCTCTAATGGTCCATTACTCACTGTTGTAACAAGTGTCCTTTGCATTATGGCATCACACCCAGATCACACTACTGGAAGAAAATTGAAGGGACACGAAAATAGAAAAGAACCCAGACAGATAGTTGGTCCTTTCGCAAGACCCCAAAAAGGTAGCAGGCGCCCCCCTCTCGAAAGAACACGGCATGATAACCTGTTCAGTGGTTTTTAACCACTTTGAGAGTTCGCAGCCATCTGCTTTTTGCTCACTGTATCTTTCACAGATGGTAAATATCCATTTGCCTATCAGTCTTTGTCCCGCCCACATAGGCAGCCCAGCACCGAAATATGGCAATTCCCTTCTGAACAAGAGTACCAACAGCAACCCCATACACATGTTTCAGCCCTGATGGGCATCATCAGTGAGGTGAAGCTGTGCCTCTCGGAGCGCAGGGAGTCCATGTCTGGTTGCCCCCAGGTAACTTAGGGTGACCAACCCAAAGTTCCTTCCAAAAATACAAAAAAAGTTAGCAGGCACCCACCTTCCCTCTCTGGCCAGTCTAATCCCATGCCTGTTACCATCAAAGAAACTCCTGTGATCAGCACCCTGGGTGTCTTTCTTAGGTCAGTGGCGGACTTCGAAACATGGTTTCCAGGGGACCTCCTGAGGGAAGTTGCTCTTTCCTGGGAGAAGGGTCTTGCCCTATCTATTGGAGAATCAAAGGGGCAGCTTTCTGGCTATTGTTCCGCATGGCTGTAGTGGAGACAATAACCGCAGACACATATCTGGTTAATACATCCTGGACTTGTATTACTTGGCATAATGATAACATGGCTAGAATTAATGCTGTTTTTCAATCTGACTTCCATAACAATGACTTCCATAACACAAGCCTCGGGAAAAAAGTAACGCTGTATAGTGCTGATGTCTTTGATCACTATGTTAAAACAACTATCGACCAGACAGTCTCTGTATCTAGTGCTAATCAAAGGAAGATAAAGCATTTACATATCTATGATGCAGCAGTTAGAACATTAAAAAATAATTGACTGAGGGAGCTGAGACATTACGCAAACAGCATCTTACTCCTATTGAGAAAGAGGCTCTAGGGAAAATAATTAAGAACAAATGGAAGAATAAAATCAAAGACCACAAAGCAAAGATGTATCGGGTGGATGGAGAAACTATGTTGGCAGCATTAAGGGATCCCTCCGCTAGATCTCTCTGGGCCCTAATAAGTAATCGCAATGTGCATCAGGCCCAAGTCCAAACCTGCGCAATATCTGAACAGCAGTGGAGAGGTCATTTTGGTACGGTCTATGCCCATTCCAAGATCAGAAATCCATTGCCAAATTCGTTTATTCATCATGAATGGGATTTTCCAATTGAACAAAATTATATTAAATTGTTGATATCTAAGGCATCATCTTCTAGGGCAGCTGAGCCCAATGGGTTAGCAAATATTATTTTAAGGGCAATATAAATGTCTGTGCAAAATTTCTATTTATGCTTTATACTGACATAGTTAAGGTGCGAGAAATCCCGAATACATGGCGCAGATCCTATATAGTGCCAGTTTACAAAAAAGGTGATAGGTCATCCCCTGTAAACTACAGACCAATTGCACTCTTGGATGCAGACGCTAAGATTTTTTCAGGATTGGTACTGAAACCCATCCAAGAATGGGCAGATGTAAATAAGATCTTATCTCGGCTGCAATTTGGCTTCCGCAAAAATGTTGGCACTGATGCAGGGGGGCTACTAATGAATATTCTGCAGTGGAAAGCATGCAAACAGGGAAGTGCAGCGGTCTATGTAGCATCCATAGACTTGACTATGGCGTTTGATATGGTAGACAGGAGCATTCTCTGGGGGAAGCTACACCGAATGTGATTGCCATCCTCCCTACTTTCGATGTTGTACCATCTGCATCAAGGCTCTAAACTGCAGGTGCGTCTAAGTAACTCGGGAACATTGTTGCAGGCGATTAATGCTGCGAAAGGGCTGCATTTTCGCCACAACAATATTGAATCTATGTATATCAGATGCAGGTGATGTGTTAGAGACAGTCCCCTTTGAACCACTGACAGTTGAGAGAGTTAATATATCCTGGACTACCTACACAGATGATTTTATGTTATTTGACCATACACTGCGAGGATTGCAATGCCTACTAACAGCATTTAGAGATAGATTGTACAACTGTAAACTCGCTTATGATCAATGCAAAAAAAAATATTCTACAGCTCCAATGCAGTGTAACTAGGGGAAACCCAGTATGGTTTTTGAATCATGAAAAGCTGAGTATGAAACCTCACCTGTGTTATTTGGGTTATCCAATTTTTGGAAATAAAAGGAAGATGAATTATAGGCAATTTTTGGATGGAAAGGTAAACGTAATAATAACTCATTTAAAAAAAATTGATGCGAAATATGGGAAATATTCATTTGTACCGACTATGCGATACTATAAATATAAACTGATCCCGCAGTTCTGTTATGGTCTTGAACTCTTTCCGAGATGGGCCATTGAGGAACTAGATAGATATGAGGCAAGGATACTAAGATCTGTGTTCAGATGTCTACCTAAGTGTGTTCCGCTGGAAGCGCTGCGCTATGAGGTGGGCCTGTGCTCTATCAGAAGCATGGTTATGTGGCGCAGAGTGTGCTTATTCAGAAAACTGATTATTAGCTCTAAAGATAACATCTATGATATGCTGGGAAATGGGATACGAACTGGTACATGTGTATCAGAATTCCTAACGGAATTAGCAATGGAGTCCTTAGTCCATTTAGCTACTTTTGGAGCAACATGTGAGATGCTTATATTGAATCCAAACAAGGCAAAAAAATACTTGCAGCAACTGGACTGGAATATCACCTGTGCTAGAGTTGAAGGAACTAAACTATATAAACAGCTGGTATCTGGTTATAAAAGAGGAGGTCGTATGGAGCCATACCTGATTACATTTCCAGATAAAAGATGGCGGAATGACTTTATGCGTTTTAAATGGAATGTGTTGTTGACCAGGGAAATCACAGATTTGCGAGAAAGGGGGAATGAAATACCATCATTGTGCCGGTTCTGTGGCGTCTCAGGGTTGTCGGAGACACTGCAGCATCTACTAATTTACTGTAATTCACTGAGAAACAATCATATACATTATTTTCTGAAATTTGTGAATGGGGACAATGTTGCTCTTGAAAGGTTATGGCTCGAACTTATGGGAAAGATATCCCATGCAGCTCGCGATAGTTAGATTTCTGAGAAATATCTGCCAATTAACACTGTCAATACAAATTGAGTAAATGAAATTAACTGGAGATGCATATCCAGTGAATATTTGTGTTTGGATGGATAGGATGATGTAGGTGGACTGTATGTATTACTTTGTATTGATATGGAGATAGGGAGATATTCAGTTAATAACAAGTGGAGCAGTGAAGTCATATCATCTGAAATCGTTTGTACATCAAATTTTTTTATGAAACCTGTGATCTAAGTAGAATGGTTTCTCTTCTTTTTGTTTTATATTAATTGTTATTTATACTGGTTTTAGTATTGTATAATGAGTTCTTTTACATTAAGTTGTGTTCTTTTGTATACTAAATCGTTTTGTAAATGTTATGTATAACCCATACTAATAAATAAATAAAAATAACCCCAGACACCAATTCAGAATCTGTCCCGTCAGAGTGAAACCCTGTTCTTACAGCAGACACTGGTGTGATATCAAATTGCTGTGGCTTTGTAACTCATTTGCATTCAGCATGCCACAACCAAGCAGGGCTTATAGTAAAAGATGTATATGCCTAAAGACTTTAAATCAGAGGTGCAGACAATATAAATACAATTTTTGCCTGCAGGTACTTTGCGTCACAGCAGATGTCGGGGATGCACAGGTGATTTTTGAGCCGGTTCTGTGCCAAATGAAGAGCTGACCGTAGATCGGTTACAACAAGGAACACGTGTACATTATAATGTTACCATGAAATATTAAAACAGGGGCCTGATTAGCAGACCTTACTTTCGTTAAGAGAATTAGCTGCATTATTTTATGTTAGCATGAATAAAAAAAGCTTGGGCTATGCGATCCTCACCAGATGGCATTCAGTCACAGCTAGCAACAAGGACACAGAAATATTTAATATGCAAACTGTTAATGTACATATCTTTAAAAACAGAACCATATAACATTTACTGGCAAGTAAATATTTCCAAGAGGAGAGCATGAAGCTCTGAAATGGTAGCAGGGAGTGTGTATGATCGTAATCGCTATTATTTACAGGCACATTAGCAACACGTTATCTACACTGTTTAGGAATTTCAAGTACATTTACTACAGTCATATGCTGCAGCTTTGCACACTCAAAACCTTGTAGATGAAAGCAGATTTCTGATGTGTGTTGTACATGGGCATGCTAGATAGAGAAGGTGCTTAAAATGTTCTAGTTATTCCCTCAACAGCACTTCTGTAGGGTAAGGAAACGACCTATACTGTTCTGTAGCACTTTTTAATGAGTTGATTTGAATATTGTATAAATGGTCTAGGTGTGTGTAATTATATTAGTGCATGTAAACTTCATTTTTTCAAACCTTTGGTAATTACTAGTTTATTTCCTATTTTGTATTATTTGTTAACATTTGAATTATTGCTTTTCAATATTTCTCATTGTATGTTGTGTTTTTCGACAATCTTTTTACATTTATATACATATATACATTTCTTAACTGACTGAAGGCAGCAGTGCTGGTCAGACGGTTCTAGATCTGCAAATTATATGATATGGCATTTATAACGCGCCTATACACAAGTGTTTCAATGAGTTACTATGCACCAGCATAACTATTTGATTACACCAGAGGTTAATCACTCACATTCAAAGAACAAGTTACTTTCTTACCTGATAACGTTCTTTCGATGGGATGGTCTGACGACGTATTACATATATATGACAGGTAAGCAGCATAGCTGTGGTGATTACCTGTCATAGATATGGAATACGGAGGACGACCCAATCCCCTCGAAACTCTGTTATTCCCCCATTAATAGCACAGCAATCAAAGTGAAAGGATTGTGGCCTCTGTTGGAGGAACGTAAAAAAACACAGTTTAATCACTGTGTCCATCATGCTTTTTACGAAACTTGGCTGATGGAGCATATTTATTAGACTCTTTTCTTTTCCATTTTGAGGCAGTATATCAGGGTAGCAGAGGAGAGTCTGACTTGATTAAAGTAGGCTGTGCACCTTCAGCTCTCTACCTTACCACAGATTAGCCTTCCTCTTCCAACCAACAACATCACACCGGCCATGCGACGTGGCTCAATGCCAGCTCTGTCACTGTTTTTGACTCCCTTCTCCCTGATGGCTACAAGATCATCTCCAAGCTTCACCTTAACCGGGCTTCCCCTAATCTTCCCTAAATGGGTCCATTCTTCCCTCATACCCACCTAGTCATACTCCTCCTTCGAAAGCCTGCTCTGCAAGCTGGTTATCTCTCCTATTTTCTCCCTGACCATTGCCACTCTCTTCAGGCCACCTGGTTCTATCTCCCCATTCCTCTCAGAATGGGCTGATTTCTCATGCTCTCTCCTCACTTCTACCTCTAAACTCCTCCTGGGTGATTTCAACATCCACCTTGACACCTCAATCACAGCATCCACTCTCTTCCGTGACCTCTGCACCCAGCTGTCCCTCTCCCCTCCATTCTCCCCTCTGCCCCTACCCACTCTATGCCTTGATCCACACTGATATTTTGCTCTCTGCCCCACTCACCACCCCACTTCTTGTCAGACCACTCCCTCCTCTCCTCTCTCCAGGTTTCTCTCTGCCATCTGACCGCACCTTCTCCAGCCCTGTCAACTCGTTCATGGACATCTGTCCAATGAAACAAGTGTCAGCTACTGGCTTCGCATCCATCTTCATCCCCCCTCTTCTCCCTCCACTGCAGACTCTTCATGTAACTCCGCTCTCAGCAACCTCCTTTTTGCTATCCCCCAACACACTCAGACATCCTTGCCCCAGTCAAAAGGATCCGTCTGAAACATGCCACCAAGCATTACACCTAGTAAGATTCTGAACTCGCAGTCCTGAAACCCAAGTGCAGAGCTGCGGAGCGAAGTGGCAGACCTCCGGCTTACCCTCCGACAAATTGGCCCGTCGCCTTTTCCAAAGGCAATACTGACTCTCCATTCATTCCAAGATAATGGCCCACATCCAGGCTCATGTCTCTGGTGCATCTAACAAATACAGCGGAACTTTTAAAATCTGCAAGAACTAGCCAACCCTTCCACAGTCTCCACCTTGTCTCTTCCTTCTCAGGCCCTCTGCAATTCATTGGCCACACACTTCACTGCAAAAACCGAGGACATTCTGAGCACACTCTTCCTTTTCCCCCTCCCCTTCCCCATCCCGTTCCCTTCCCTTCCCCTTGCCACCTATGGCTTCCCATACTCCCTCTGCCATTTCCTGCGCTTTCTCTCCTATTACATCCGATGAAGTCACTCTGGTTGTCCGCTCTAGGAAGGTTTGCTACAAACAAGTCTCCCCCCCTGTTCTTCCAGAACTATTAAGGACAATATTAGATCTCTTGCCCCTGCACTTGCTGATTTCTGCAATCACTCTCTTGCTACTGGGTCTTTCCCATCTTCCCTAAAGTACTCTCTTGTGCGCGCCCTCCTGAAAAAAACCTTCTGCTGACCTTGTGTCTGGCCAACTACTCCCGATCTCCATCACGGAGACGCTCACCTGGTTCCCACAGGGGCGTTGATCGGACCCGGAAAGCTGCGGTCTCCACCAACATGATGCGTAGTGAAGAGATGACAGTCTGGACTGGCCCGCCTAATGCTGTCTGCTGGACTCGTAGAAGTATTCTCCTGCAAGTGGAGAAAGGGATTTAGCCACCCGTGGACTTTAGTGATGGCCCCCCAACAGTTCTCGTTCTCCCCACTAATCACCTCCGATATTCCCTTTTGGTAACCTCACCTTATGTTTTTAAATGATGAGCTCTCCATCCTGCATGGCATGCAGGGGCGCGTAGATACCAGTTACTTCACTGGGTTGAAGTTACTGGAGGAGTTCCAGAGGAATATTGACTCCAGTGTCTATAAAGTTCAAAGAGTTCAATAGGTCCGATGTTCACTCTTGTTCCATTCCCTCGTTAGGTTGCAGCTGGGTCCAAAAGAATATTGCCTGGAGGCAGCAGATGGCGTTCAGGTAAGAGTCTGTATTACCAAACACTGTCCGGTAAAAGTTGCATGAGTTTAACTTGCTGTTTTCTCTCCCTTTATAGGTGCGGCATAGGAAGATGCGGCGAATTAAAGAATAATACCTCTGGTGGTAAAGCAGGTAAGCCTATGGTGGCAAAGAGATTGTCCTTGTTGGTTTTCTCGGCGCACCTTGTTATTCCTTTTGTTTTCTCCCCAGGTGCTGGGTTTCGACGAAGAAAATGATGGAGGCAGCGCCGAGTCGAAAGATGCGGTGGACTGATGAGTATAACGCGGCGCTGCTGCTGGCGAAGCGACGCGTGCTGAAATAATATCCTTTCCAGGCTCAGAGATGTGCTGGGTCCGGAATCAGGTAAGGAATCAAATAATGTCTGTGATCTGACCTCTTCTCCTTTCTTTGCCTTTTGTCTAGGAGCTCCGGATTCGAGGCGGCGTGGCAGAAGACTGGATGCTGACTTGCAGACACGGTGAGCATCATGCTGCTGGATGCAGAATAACGCAAAGCATGGGCTGCTGTTCGGGCGTGGTTTAAATAGCCTGCAAAGAAGTCCCAGGTAAGAAGTTCCCCAGAACCACAACAGAGTGAAAAATAGTCCCTGTAATAAAAGAGTCCCATCCAGGCCTCACATTGGCTTGGACTCATTTGCAGCATGGTCTGCATAAGGTAAGTAAGGTCTATGACCCTGGCGCCAGGACTGAATCCAAAAAGCCCCCAGCCGGGGCTGTTGGGGTTTTAATGAGTATCTGGATGCCTGCTCCCGGGGCTGATGGGCTCGATCCGGATGCCCGGGGGTAGGCATCATGACAGCCACCCCCTTCTCCATGAGAAACTCTTGGAGAAGCTGGTCTTTCACCAGCTAACCCAGCATACTGAGCTTGACAGTTACCTACATGACCATCAATCTGGATTTCGAGCATCCAGAGGCACAGAAACGGCTCTCTTGAACACCCCTGAAGAACTGCTTGCATCTCTTGACTAACTCTCCAGCTGTTCTCATTCTACTTGATCTCGCCTCTTCATTTGATACGGTCAATGACTTCATCTTCATAGAATGGCTCCACGATACCCCTGGTATCTTGGAGCAGGCACTGGACCGGCTGACCTCACTTCCTGGCTGACCGTCCCTCCCAGGTTATCCTGGGCTCTGACTCCTCTCCCACCTCTATCTCCACCTGTGGCATTCCCCAGTGCACACACCTTTCTGCCTGGATCTTTAACATCCATCTGGCTCTGCTTGCACAACTAGTTTCCACTTCTCCCCTTACTTCCAGTGTTATGCATATGACACATAACTCTTCTTCAAACTTCCCTCTGATCCTCTCCTTACTTTCTCCATCATTCCGGATCATCTATTTGGCATCCAGTCCTGGTGTGCCTCCAATGATATCTGCCTCAATGTCAGCAAGACTGAGATCCTTCCCCCCTCTTTCTTCCCTTCGCTCTGGCCACCCTCTATGGGCTCTCCACCTTCTCATTCATCTGAAGCCAGAAACCTTTGAGTCATCTTCGACGACTCCCTTTCTTTCCTTCCTTCCTTCCTTCCTCCCTCACATCCAGGACCTTGCCAAGAATGCTTAATTTCAACTCCACCTCCTCTAAGGGAATCCTTTTCCTAACTTTCCCCCAGAAGCTCAATGTCTCTAGAGCTTGGGTATTCTCTATGATTGACTACTGCAACAGCCTCTGCCTTAATCTACCCTCTTCCTCTCTATGTCCCCTCCGGTTTATCCAGAATAGGGCTACAGGACTTGTCCTTGGCCTCAAGCCCAGGGACTGCATCACTCCAGCCCTAAAATCTCTCCACTGGCTCCCAGTTGCTGCAAGGATTAAATTCAAATCCCTCTGCATCATCCATAAGGCTTTCTGGGCCAGCGACCACGCCATCTCCAACTGGCTCTCACCAAATACTCTCCCTCCAGATCTTTATGCTCCCCGAGCACCAACTCTCTGCGTGTCAAGCGCTTCTCTAACCAGTGAGCTGGTGGACGATCTCTTTCCTCGGCTGGCTCCGTCCTCTGGAACAGCCTCTCCCCTCCTCTCCGACTTGAGACAGATCTCCTCAAATTCCAGAAGCTCCTCAAGACTTTCCTTTTCACCTGCTCCTTCCCCCTCTCCTTCCCTTGCTAAACCCCTCAGTCGCTGAGATTGGTGACCAGGGACCTTACGTGTCCCGGGTCCTGCCCCAATCACCTTTCATCCTCCGCCCACTCCCACCACTTGCCTTTGGGCACCCCCTGGCCTGTGCAGTCTCACAGGCCTGCACTTATTGTATTGGCAGTTGACCACTTACCAAATGATCCCTGCCAGGCACTTAACTGTTGCTTGCAAACATATTCCTTAGCACTTCCCTTTGTGGAATCCCTAGCACTTACCACCGTCCCTCATTCCTTCTCTGTCGCTGCACTTGCACATTCTGAATGCTCACAAGGCGTAGTATGACAGCTTCTTTCTTTCTCTTCATTATTAGATTTGCCTTCAACTCCAATGTTCCCTCCCCGTTGCCCTCTGGGTGCTTTGAAACACGATTTACTTGATATATAAGCACCTTATAAATGCACAATAAAGTAAATATAAATGCTGAATAAGGTTGGATACGCTTTCACAAACAACTTAAATATCTCGTTCCTCATTTTAAAATGGACACTAAATGAACATGAACTGTAAAGAAAAAACATGTACATTATTAATGGACATGTGGAAGGAGACATCTCAGCTCATGTGACATGGATAGATGGGAGGAAAAAACCCTTGATTACCTATTCACCTCGGAAAATCTACATGCAAACTTGGTGAATTTCAAGATTGAGAAGACCGATAAAAGCGATCACGACATCTTGTCATTGACAATCAAGAATTGGGCAAGGGCTAAGCCTAGAAAAGAGCCCGCCAATTTATTC
Source organism: Ambystoma mexicanum (assembly GCF_040938575.1). Taxonomy (NCBI): domain Eukaryota; kingdom Metazoa; phylum Chordata; class Amphibia; order Caudata; family Ambystomatidae; genus Ambystoma; species Ambystoma mexicanum. The sequence continues at coordinate 267,039,188 of NC_090936.1, read as the reverse complement.
ATTCAATCAGGTGGTAACAGACAAAATCTTAAAGGCCACAAAGAGGCAAGAGGACGAGGGTCGAAAGCTCACAGCTTTCAAAGAGGTGGAGCAGAGAATTGGTAGGTGTGGCTATAGGAAACACCACTCCTATTATGGGAAAGTGATGAGGAAAAAGAAGGACTTGGAAAGGAACTCAAGAGACAATAAGAAAAAAAGACCACTATGACAATACTGCTGCAAAAAAACAAAAACAGCAATATACAAATTGGATAATAAGTCATAAGTGGATTTTACATCAAAGAGCTGCGGAAACAATGCTGCACTTGGTGTCAACCAAAAATACTTAAGGAATCTGGAGGGTTTTGAACAATCTAAATGCCCCCAAGCCTCCTTAACATCGAATGAGTATTAGCAGAGGTTTGGTGGAAACACTTTAATGCCATGTTTAATACAGATAATGAAGTGAGGGACAAAGTAGAAACGTCAAAAATCGGTCGGTCCTTTCCGAGAAAGATCCGATATCAAAATCCTAATTAAGATGGCAAGTAATTGAAGGGCTCCCAGACACGATGGTCTAACGAATTGCATCTTAAAAGAAGATCTGTACATTTGGGCTGGAGTTATGTATGACTTCTTTAAGAAAATCAAGAACAAAGAGGATCCCTGAATCATGGCGTTCTTTGATTATCATGCCTATATTTAAGAAGGGTGATAGGTCAAATCCATCCAACTACAGGCCTATTGCCCTTCTCCATGTAATGGGTAAGATCTTTGGCACACCGGTATTGAAAGCCTATAATACCTGGAAAAAGAGCACGGGACAGTATGACAAATGGCAGGCAGGTTTTGAGAAAGGCATAGGGACCGTCCTGAACATGTTTTTAATTAATCTAATTAAGGCAAGAGTGAACGTGAAGGAGAAGAGTAAAGTGTACCTAGCCTCAATCGATCTCGCACAGGCGTTTGATACCATAGAAAGAGCCAAATTGTGGAAGAAGCTGAAACAACAAAACTGCCCGAGGATGTGAGGGAAGCTCTCACTGTGCTATATACTAACACCACTTTACAAGTGAGGCTAGACAAAAGTGGGCACCTATCAGACCCTATAAAAATAACGAAGGGTCTGAAACAGAGTTGTACCCTGGTCCCGGCAATGTTTAATCAATTCATTTCAGAAATACCTAGTGCATTTGAAGACATCACAATTTTCCCCCATAGAATAGACGGAGAAATGCTGGAACGCCTACTTTACGCAGACAACCTTATTCTACTGGACCAGACTCAAGTGGGACTGCAGAGACAGCTAAATGCTCTAGCTACCTATGTAGACGGAAATGGATTAAAAGTCAACGTGGCAAAATCAAGAATTTTGACTCTGGGAAGAAAAATTGGCTATACGATCTCCAAAAAGCAGGCCTGCTACCTGAAGGGTGAAAAAATTATGAAAGTCACTAGCATGGTCTATTTAGGCGTGTGCGTAAATAACAGCGCAGTGGACGTACCCTGAGAGGCCAGACTAAGAGCCAAGAATAGAAGCCTGACCTTGCAAGCACTGCAAGTTCACACTTCGACCTGTGATTGACTTCTACACAATGAAAGTGGTCCCAATAGTCACATATGGCTCGGAGACCTCATTCTTTTTACCAGCGCCGATATGGCCGAAATTAGAAGGTTTATTTTGGAGACAGGTTCTTGGTCTCTCACCAAGCCTACCAATCCAATTATTGAGAGGAGAGCTAGGCTTGGTTTCCTTATATGGCATTACTCAATGGAAAACACTAGCCTTCCTCCGAAAGTGCCTGCTGGGAACAGCAGAGGGTGGCTTCAGAGTGCTAAATAAAGCCCTACAGCACAACACAGAAACCACCCTGGTGGCTTGGAAGAATTTCGGTTTAAAGATTTGTATGACCGGTTGAAATTTTGATGAATGATATGGCCAACGAAAAATGAAAACTATACGATCAAGACAGGATTAATACCAGGGAAAAGGTGAGAGAATTGAATCTTTTTGGTCACAAACAATTGGAACATAAATCTAGAGAAAAGCCATTAAGATATCTGGAAAAATTCCAGAGCAAACATCGGAGAACTCAATTTTTGCACTTCCGTTTGAACTTGCTGCCCACTCGAGAACTCATAAGTAAGAAGAGCAAAAAATCTCAAACTATGAATGTAGACTATGCAAAGGACACAGGGAGATGCTGTCGCACCTGACTTTAGCATGTCCAGAATTAAAACAGCAAAGAGGAAGATGGCTGGGGAAATTCTTTTTGCAATTTACCACATTGACAGCAGAGGAATGGTGGTCAGTTTTACTTCAAGGCAAACGTATTTCGCTAACTTTGACTCTTAACATTCCTGAAAGAAGTGTTTTTGATAATAGACAAAAGTAACCTTGTCATTATACTACATCACATTGCTTTACAGGTTGCATAATTGATTCATATAGAATTCACTAAGGGGGTGGGGGCAAGACCTCCTCCTCTGAAGTGGAATTATTTTACTTTTGAAGGACTTCTGTTAAGTGTATTTGTGTATGTCTTTTTGTATGTTGGGTGATGTAAATTGTCTGATAAATAGCTTTACGGTTTAACTGTAAAACCAAATTCTTAATATTTTTTTTAAATGCCGAAAACGGTTGGATACACTTTCCACAAGCAACTTAAATATCTTGTTCCTTATTTTAAAATGGATTTTTAGACTCATGCAAGAGTTTTTCTTCCAACGGCAACTGCCCTTGTGTCAAGACAGGCATCCTTCCTTTATGGCTTTCCATCGCTCGCCCCACCATGTCTAACCTCTGAAGTACTGCAACCACTACGGCAATCGGGACCATGACAGAAATGTCAAAGGAATCATACGTCTGGCAGAACAGACCACCATGCGTTTACAAAGTAAAATATGTATTTGTCACAAAATACGCATTGTAATGTTGCTCCAGCAGCCGCCTCATGGCTGAAGGCAAAAAAATAAAATAAATTGGAGAGCATTCTTCAAGCGGTTTGAAAAAAAAGCCATGAAAGGCAAACACTTGCAGAAGGAATTGGCCTTACAGGAGCAAGCAATTTCATCAAAAAAGGCTAATAAGGCTAATCATACAGATATCATCCGCTCCTGTTGACAAAGCTGCAGGAGAAATAGTCAGGTAAGAAATCCCATCCCAGCATGCCCTTTAAGTGAGTTTGGCGGGTTAGTTTTCATCATCCCCATACAAACAGACTTGCACTTCAGGAATGAAAGATTTCCCATATGAAAGACCGTGTTGAGCTCAGTGACATTCCAGTACGTTTATTATTTAGAAGACCAAAGGAGATATTGCTGGCATTTGCTGTCACAATATGCTCATTGGCAGACAATCAATTTTCAGTACAGAGTTTGGGGATCCCTGCTGCAAAGGCGCTCAAGCAGTAAACTCAGTAGTTAAGAAGCCTTGAAGACAGCATTTCCATGTAATTTTCCTTAATGCCCCATGCGCCCTTTACTGCAGTGGGTGTGTCTAGGCCTGGATCCCCTGCTCATGGATAGAAACCTGGGGAAGCCCAAAGAAGCGTCAAGAATGGTTGCTTGCCATCTTTTCATCATGCGGCTTAGCAGATTTGGCCCGACCTCTTAAATAAGAGGGTTGGTCATCTTTTCTGCCTCCAGAAAAGGCAAAGACAGGCGAAACATAACATGCTAGCATGCTTCTCCAATGCACAAAGGTTTAGGTGAGAACTGTTGCTCCATACATTTTACCACACCCAATTCAAATGGACTGACGCGAATTCGTGCCGAGGCACTAGCTATTTTGGTGCGTTTTACTTTTTGGGGGGCTGTGGGTTGAGTGGGCTGTACTCCCTAGTACTTTTCCCTGTTGGGAATGTAGACACAATCTTGAATAAATTGCTGCAATCACACAGGAGTGATGCACTCAAGCCCTTGTACCCTTCCAGTCACACATATGACATGATACGATAGGTTATTTATATCTCGCTTAATACCCAGAGGTTTCTGAGCATGAACCCGGGGATCGAGCCTGTGTTGCTCTGTGTCTACTTACTTCCAAGGTGAGCACGTTGCCCCTGAGCTATCCTCCCGAGACTGATATGTAACAAATGTTTTCTTAGAAACTAATGTTCAATAACGTTACAGACTAAGAGCTGCACTATGGGGCATTGCGCATTTGATTGTTTGAAGACAATGGATTGGCAATAGAATCGGATGACAGAATCCAGAGGGACACACTGCTCTTTAGAGATAGCATTATTTGTAGTAGTGGTGGGTGTTTTTGATGCCAATAATTCGCATTAAGGCCTTTCAACACTGCACAGAAGAGCAGGTGTTCTTCAACCTACTCCCTAGGCCCCAAACAGCCAGGTGCTATATCTAGGAAAGCTGGGAGGAACTACGGGCATTCTCAAATTAGGATGGGTGGTACTGAACCGGGTTGCATCAAAATTATTGAGGCTCGCTTTGAGCTTTGTGGGGGATGAGCATAGAGGTGGGGGGTGTATTCTTCTTTCTCTCAGGCTGGGCTTCTCTGGAGTTAATCAAGCCGTGCCTACAATTCTGAACCTGGGCTGCAGTTATCTCATCAGGATAAAAGAGGGCAGCAAGGTAATCTTAGGTTTAGAAGTGTTGCAGAGTCAGCTTTCGTAGGTATACAATGGGAGAAGTGTCTCTTTACCAGAGCGCTGGTAAGGTGTATTATTCAGTTATTTTGGGGCTTTGATGTGCTATATGTGACTTTCCTGCTGCTTCACAATCCTGGTCTGCTTTGTAGAATCAACATGACATTGAAAATAGGACATTCACACACAGGGAAGGGCCATCAGACAATCAGGTGGCTGGAACAGGGGGCGAAAATCTACATTCTCCACCCTCTGTTCCAGCCACCCAATGCACTTCCCCGGGTCAAGGCTTTTTTTTAATTTAATTTTTTTTTACTTTTTATGAGAGGAGGCAACAGGGAGCACCTGCGTGTTGCCCACGCATCCCTTCCCTCCAAACTTACCTGCGGGACCGGAGCTTCAAGATCCGATCCGACAGCTCCAGCTCTGGCCTCTGCCAGAGAATGGAAAAGGGAATTTTCCCTATGACGGCAGGCATCTTTTTCATTTTGTTTCCCCCCTATCGGGAAGTTGGCTGCGCAAGCAGCATATATCTCCTGAGGTGGAAAAAAGAAAGCCATGGCACCAAATATGAACCCCACAGTGCGCATGGCTTATATGCCCCAACGGGGGAAGCGGACATGGCCGGTAACTACCCAGAGCCCTCGCTGAGGCCCTCGCTTCACTCGGCCCTAGCATGGCGAAGGCTAGCAGGCCCTTACCGACCATGTCCACCACCCTGCCAGGGCGTGCGAGCCACTTAGCTAAACATGATGAAATATAGCATAACATAAGATGCATCATAATGTGCTTGTTTAAATAAACCGCTTTGTGAAAGAAAGGCTTCACATTGGCAGTAACTCCCACTCTTATCATACACCAGTTCCATGACAGGCCGCATTGTTCAACCTGTGGTATGCAGGGAATATTACATGCGCTTTTACCAAATTATCGTTAAGAGGTTGAATCATCCCACCCCCCGTGAGAGGCAAGTGTTGGGGAGAGGTTGGGTACACTATGGGGGGGACGCTCTGGGCACATGTGGGAAAGGGGTGGGATTGCGGTAGTCCCAGCGCAGGGCCTGCAGGGAAGTCCACTGCACAAGAGGAGGGTCTGGGATCGGGGAGGGGCAAACATTTATTTCCCATTTCGCCAAAGCCAGACCGAGGAAACCAGGTCTTGGAAAAAGTGACTCACCGCCCCTCTGCAGGGAATAGGCATGGAACCACATCAGATGAGCACTGTGTGCAGCACAACAAAATAAAGGTTGATCACATCATCACTACAACAAAATGAGTTCATATTGCCACTACACCCAAAAGCTAGCTGGATCATCTGCAGGGACATAACCCTCCTTGACCCAACAGGTGAGGTCTCCGAAATCCGCAATATCGAGGTATCTTAATGCACCCTTTTAAAATAGTTTCACTCATCTTGAACAACAAATTAACTAATTCAGTACATTAACTTAATCCCAAACACCTCTCACTAAAATATTCTATGATCTCATGTTTCACTTTTGTAAACAAATAGAGACCACAATATTGTATTGCAACAAGTAATTTTCTGGTCCCTCTATGCAGTTCATAGGGAAAATTAAATGCTTACTCTGCAAGAAAACTTACATTTAAACACAATAACCAAACTGGAAACCAGACAGAAACAGGAATATCTTTCAACAACATTTAGGAAACCGGAAAGCCAATATTGCTGGCCAGCAATTGCAGGGAAATGAGAAACTGGCAACCCAAGTCATGTATTACCTGAGGGTATGATCGTGCATTATAAATAATAAATAAAATGTATGCCCCCCCTCCCTAAAGTGGAGGGATCAAACATAGAAAGGAATCCCTTACCATGAGAAGAACTCGCAATTTTTAGATGTAGAAATAAAATATAAAGAACGGTTCTTTAATGAAAGAGCAATCAAGGGATCGAAATTAAGCTGCTGAAAGCAGTTCCTGAGCATCCAGCATTAACCAGTGACCAGGAGCTACCATTGGGGAACAAAGCTAGTACATAGAGTTACGCAAACTTAACTTGCACATAAAATGCAAGCTTATCATTTTGTCCATTATTATATGACACCCTAATGCCTTAAATGTTAAATTCACATAAGTATGTGAGTTTGTTACAAGTTCGTCTGGGGAGCCAAACGGAGTTCATGGTAGCTATTGGTGCCATGTTAACCAGGCTCTTCTAGGTTACTAGCAGGAGCTAAATAGCTCCCAGATCCCCTCAATTTCGAACCCTGCAATCAAGGGCAATATACTAGTATTACATGTAGTCCATCATTGTACAAAATGTAAACAGTTATAACTTGCCCAAAGAAGGATTATTTGCATTCTGGGTATGTTGGATAGATGGCAAAATTTTATAGAGAAGAACAAGTTACTTTCTTACCTGGTAATGTTCTTTCGATGGGATGGTCCGACGACGTATTCCATATCTATGACAGGTAATCACCACAGCTGTGCTGCTTCAGAATATTTTCGGTGTCTGCGTCCTGCGTCGATGATGGCGATACGCCGTCCGACGTCACCGGATGTTTCAAGTAAGACTCACGAGGAGCATAACCTCAGTTATAGTTTTTTCCCAGGAACGTGTGGCACCAATCTTCTTCCAGTATGACCACAGAAAGCCTTGCGGAAACATAAGCTTCAATTGCATAAGAAATTCTGCAGAGGGGCAGGTAGGGAGGGAGCGATATGGAATACGTCGTCGGACCATCGCATCGAAAGAACGTTACCAGGTAAGAAAGTAACTTGTTCTTCGAGGGGATTGGGTCCTCCGACGTATTGCATATTTATGACAGACTCCCAAAGCAGTAACAACATATGGAGGAGGGAAAAGAATTTAGAATATAGAAATTTAGAATGCCCAATTAAATTGCAGAGTAAAGGACCGCTTTGCCAAAGGCCAGATCCTGCCCATGGATAGAATCAAGGGAGCAGTGTCTTACAAAAGTATGGACCAAAGCTCATGTGGCTGCTTCACAGATGTCAGAAATAGGAACACCGCTCTGCAGGGCAGTAGAGGCAGCCATACCCCTAGTAGAATGGACCCGTAAGCCTACCGGAGGGTCCTTACCTCCCAAGCGGTAACATTCAGAAATTGCCAAGATAATCCATCTAGACAAAGTCTGCTTAGTAACACCTTGTCCCAAACGCCTTCCAGCGTAACCTATGAAGAGCTGATCGTCCACTCTGACCCGGGACATGCGTGAAATATAGAAACCTAAAGCTCTCCTAGGATCCAACCTATGGAGCCTCTCCTCTTCCTTACCAGGATGCGGAGGAGGATAAAATGCCGGAAGAATGACCTTCTGGCTTAAATGAAATTCCGACACCACTTTCGGAAGAAAGGAAGGACAAACCCTAAGGACAACCCTGCCCTTATGAAACACTGTGAAGGGTGGCTTAACAGAAAGTGCCTGCAACTCGCTCACTCTGCGAGCGGAAGTGACCGCAACTAAAAATACAGTTTTAAGGGTTAACAGTCTCAAAGGACAAGAATGTAAAGGCTCAAATGGAGCACCCGTAAGGAATTTTAGAACAAGGTTAAAATCCCAACCGGGCACCTGGAAAGGTGACGGCGGAAACACATTAGTGAGCCCTTTGAGAAACTGAGAAATTAAAGGAATCTTGAAATAAGAACACTCCTCAGACGAGCGCATAAATATGGACAGCGCCGCCAGGTAACCTTTAATGGTAACCACTTGCAGGCCCTTGTGGGCTAAAGAAAGAAAAAAAGACAGAACCACAGGAATGTCACATGAAAAAAGATCCACATTCTTAACCCTCCACTAGTCGCAGAAATGTCTCCAATGGCAACGGTACAGGGACTTTGTTGCAGGCCGCCTGGCCGAAAGCAACACCTCCATCATGTCTTCAGGGAGGTCCCAATCCTTATACCTCAAACTTTCAGAAGCCAAGCATGAAGGTTGAGGGATCGGACCTCTGGATGGAGAACCAGACCCCCCCGTCCCATGAGAGCAGATCGTCTCGGTAGGGAAGACGGCGTGGAGGGCAGATGGACAAGTCGAGAAGGTGCTGCCGCCTCCCATTCTCCTACTGGCTCCGATGCCCTCCGCCCCGCTGATGGGAGAACCACCATCCAAGAAGAGGAAGAGACATCCTATGACTCCTTGTCACCCGTTGCATCATTCTCCTGTGTCCCCCCACTGGTGAGACGGGGTCAGACACAGTGACGTGGACGGACACGTACCATGTTCTCCGGGCCCATGCCGGAGCAAGGAGGATCATCCAGGAACCGAACCTCCGTAACCTCCGCAGCACTTGCGGGATGACGGGGACTGGAGGAAACGCGTACAGTAGTGGTAAGGACCACTCCTCCACGAACGCATACCCTAAGGCTCCTCTTGGAGGAAATTCCTGCGAGCAAAACCTTTCGCACTTCCAGTTGACACTGGAGGTGAAGAGATCCACTTGTGGGGTCCCCCAAAGGGCGAAGATCTCCAGCAGAATCTCCTGAGCCAGCTCCCACTCGTGAGAGATCGCGCTCTGCCTGCTCAGAGTGTCCGCCGTCCCGCTTTCGTCTCTGGCCAGATGAACTGCTGAGATCTAAATTTCCTACTGGATGGCCCAGAACCAGAGCTGCATCGCCTCCCTGCACAGAGGAGGTGACCCTGCCCCCCCTTTTTTTTTTGAGGTAGTGCATGGCCACTGTGTTGTCAGTCAGAATCAGGACATTCGTTCCTCGCACAGTCGGCAGAAAAGCCCTCAGGGCAAGCCTGACAGCCCTCAGCTCCAACAGATTGATATGGACTCCGACGAGACCAACGACCGCTGACTGTCAACTCGTTGGCATGAGCTCCCCATCCCGTGAGGGATGCGTCCGTCACGATCGTCACCTCTGGCCAGGGTAGCCAAAATGAAGCCCCCTTCATCAGACTGCCTTCGACGGCCCACCACAGAACATCCTGGGCAACCGAGGGCGGCACCTGAACGGGGTCTGACATCCTGCCGGAGGACTATGACTACTGCATCTTGAGAGCCCATTGCAGAGATCTCATCTGCAACCTGGCCTCTGGCACCAGAAGAATGCAGGATGCCATGAGGCCGAGCAACCTCAAGAACTCTAACGCCATGAGACTCTGGGCATGTTGAAACTTGTGCACCATCTGCAGAATGTGATGAGCCCTCAGCTGGGGAGAGAAACACTGCCACAGGGATGCATCGAGCACTGCTCCGAAGTACTGGAGCCGCTGAGTTGGCGTCAAGTGGGACTTCTTTAAGTTGAGGGAGAAGCCCAGCCTGTGAAGGGAGTGGCAGGTGACGGACAGATGATCCAGGACTTGCTCAGGAGAGCACGCCCTGATCAACTAATCGGCCAGGTAGGGGTAGACGTGAATCCCCCCTTTCCTGAGATTCGCTGCCACCACCACCATGAGCTTGGTTCAAACTCTTGGGGCGGAGGTGAATCCGAACGGCAGGACCAGAAACAAAGTGCGAGTCGCCAACCGTAAACCTCAGGTACTTGTGCTTGGGATGGATCGGCACATGAAAGTAAGCGTCCTTGAGGTCGAGAGACACCAACCAGTCCTGAAGTTGAAGGGCCTTGAGGACTTGAGAATAACCATCTTGAACTTGTCCTTCCCGAGGAGCTTGTTAAAATCACGCAAGTCAATGATGGTTCTCAATCCCAAGTCTTTCTTCGAAATCAAAAAATATGGGGAATACCATCCCTTGTTCCTCTGCGCTACAGGCACCAGTTCTAAGCGCCTTTCTCCAGCAGGGATTTGATTTCCTGCGCAAGGAGCGGATCCGGACTCTTCAAAGAGATTCCCTGGTGGATTGTCGTGAGGCCTCTGCTGGAAAGGAAGACAGTAGCCATGGGCTATGATCTCCAGAACCCTCACATCCGAAGTAATGGCACGCCATTCTACAGCCTTCCCCCAACTGGCGAACCATGGGACATGGCCTCATGACTGAGCTGAAGCGGCTGCGGCAGTGCCTGAGGGTAAAGAGGCCACTGCCCGAGCGGTTCTGGCACCTCAAGTACCTTGTTTTCCACCTCTGGCACTCCTACGGTGGCTCCTTTAACTTGCAGCCCCCCTCGATCTACCAAAGGAAGAGTAGTACCGAAAGGAACCTCCCCTCCATTGCTGTCCCCTAGGATGAAAAGGCAGAGTTTGGCCAACTGCAGCGCTCAACGACTTCCTGCAGCTTTGGAGGTCTGCAACCTCTCAAGGCTCTTGTCAGCCTTGCTGCCAAAAAGATGTTCACCATCAAAGGGCATGTTGAGAAGCCGGGCTTGCACATCAGGAGCAAATCCCGACTTCCGCAACCACGCAAATCTGCGTATTACGGTGCTCGCCGCCATGGACTGGCTGACACAATCTGCCACGTCCAGACCCGACTGAGCGGATTCACACATGGCATCCTTACCATCCTGAACAAGAGCAAGAAAGCCATCCCGTTCCTCCCCTTCAGGAATATGTTCAGCCACCAAAGAGACACAATTCCACAGAGTATGAGTGAAACGTGCTAAGGCACACACGAAGTTGGCTGCCTGTAAAGCCATACCCCCTGAAGAAAACACTTTCTTTGCCCAGCCATCAAAACGTTTGTCGTCCCTATCAGGAGGAATGGTAGGGTACGATGCCTGTTTTGCCGGGGCAATATGGAATGGCAGTACCGGGTCAGTTGGTAGACCTTGGTCCAAGATGTCTGAAAATCTCCTGGTGGCGCAGACCACCCCAAGTATTCTGTGACTCTCGACATGAGGCGCCGGTACGAGTATTCAGCATGCGTACCCGGTTCAGGCCTGCCAAACTCAACCTCTGGGAAGGTGTCCAGACCACTGGCGTTGTGCAAAGACTGACGCAGGTCTTCTAACTGGCTATGACCAGATAATAGGTCATCAGGAACCATACCATCATCAGACCCTTCATCCACCTCAGAAATATAGTTAAGAGGCTGGAATAAATCCCTGGATGAGGGCACATGTTTGGAATTGGCCAGAGCCTTCCTTGGGGCTTCCACTGGTCTCCTGGGCACCTCTGAGAAATCCTCCTCGAAAGGCAGCGAGGGCGTCGACGGAATCTGCGTTGACGTCGAGCGTGGCACCGATGGCTTCGACACAGGCCTCGAGGCGGAGCCCCGAGTGTGTCCTTCGACAGCCTCGGCGCTGATGAATTCCTCGGAGGCAGAACCTTGAGAGAAACCTTCGACGGTCTCGGCGCCGAAGGTGTCGACGTTGTCTTCGAAGACCTCACAGGCTCCAACGGTCTCGATGGCGTCGAGGACCGGGACCTGGAGCGGGCATGGCTAGAGCGATCCACCATGTCCGACCGGGACCTCGAAGGTTCCCGGTGATCGCGACGACCGCTCGAGCCCGAAGGCGTGCGGAACAGTGTCTCTAGCACGTACCCTGTTGGCGTCTTTCGATAGCACGGACGGAACAGAGCCCTGCGACTGAAAAATCGCCATCATCTCCTTACGGAATTAATCCCATTCCGCAGGAGTGGAATGCTTGGTGGGACAAGCAACCCGCCGACGGGCGGAGACCTCTGACGAGGACAGGGAAGGCGACCGATGACAGCGCTTCCGTGAGTGCCTCAAAGAGGCAGAAGAATGGCAGGACCCACTCCAGGATCGAGACCCCCTGGACTTACGCCGACGATGCGGAGAGTCACCTCTCGAATTATCAATCGAAAGCCCAGTGGATTTCGACTTCCGGGTCTTGGACATCTTAGCAACAGAAAGCTTCTTCTTACGCTCCCGCAAGGCCTTCGAAGTTAACGACTGGCAATCGTCACAATCGTCCGTGGCGTGGTCCTCACTGAGGCACCAGAGACAGATGTTGTGCGGGTCCGTCAGACATCTTGGAACCGCAGTCCCGACACTGCTTCAAACCCGGCCGTGGGGTAGAAGACGACGAAGACATCATGAAAATCTTCACAAACAAACTGGTTTGAAGAACCGATAGAACAACTGAGAAGAACATTTGCGGAAAAAACAGAACTGAGGCTACGGGCATTGTGCGTCCTATTTAGAACATCCGGTGACGTCGGCTCGATAGAGGCCCTCGAGGACAGCGTATCGACGACATTGATGCAGAAACATTTTCGGAGAACCCAATCCCCTCGAAATAATCATATATTATAGATTTAAAAAAAGGCTTCAATGCCCCTAAAAATCTCATTGTTTGTGTTCATTACATACACTCTGCAGAAACAGGTGTGCTGTACAAGGGCAATTTATACTACATTTCCACACCAAATATTGGCTCAGACGGCTCAGAGTGAATGACAGAACCAGGTTCTTGGTTCAGCCGCAGACTCATCAAATTACAACAAAGCAAAATTTTGCCACGGTGGGCAGGTAACACTTTACTGCTTTCGAAGAAAACAGAGGTCTTGGTCAGATGATCCACAAACCCACATATCAGAGTGGTATTTGTTTTATGTTCAATTGAATCTAGCAAGCTGCTCCATTCTGGTGTGGCAGGGGATTTAAACCATTTCCTAAAACCCTACAGTTAATCTACGCACTTCTATGAGGGTGGCCTTTTTGGGACCAACTACGACAGTCACAATATTTTCATAATGCGAGGCTATACAAAAGACTTCATTTCAAATCCTCTTCATGCATATAGAAACGTAAACTATTGTACTCCCGCAAGCTCTTGAGAACTATAGCACTGAGTGGGAAACAACATTGATCTCTCAATCAACGACAATGTACTGAGGGCATACCGAGGAGTTCACAACCCTTTCTCAATGTCTGAACATTATCTCCATTGGGATTTCCAAGGCTGGCAAAAAGTCACATTGAAAACACTGAAGCAAGGCTTCTGAATGTTAGCTACCATTCCTTTTCAGTTCAGTTTATGTCACAACGCCTATACAAAAGTGTCAGATTGATCCATAGTAAAAACAGCAAATGGAATAAGGGATTACTACTGAGAACACGATCCAATAAGCAGAAGCCCATTCCAAAGGATGTATTGCTCTTCACAATAGTGTCCCTCCTTTATATAAAATATTACGCTTGTGTTCTTTTTAAGTGCCCTGTACAACCAGCTCACTAAGGAACAAGTTACTTACCTGTAACTGTTGTTCTTCAGCATGGGTCTGGCATGGATTCAAATGCTCATTCCCAGTCAGGCTGGAAATCCTCAGTAAAGAAAAAATCAGTTTCAGTTTCGTTTCTGAACTGTCTTTCTACTCATAACCAATGACTGGTCTGTGGGTAAAACTGCCCCCAGCCAATGACTGCCCTCTACCTGAGCCCCTCCTCTGGCAGCCATCTTCAGATTTGGTAGCACGCAAAGTGGCAGTAGGACCAAGAGAAGAGCCGCAGAGGGGTTGGAGGGAGGGTTCGCATGTGAATCCATGCCAGACCCATGAGGGAGAACAACAGTTACAGGTAAGTAACTTGTTCCTTCTCCAGCATGGGGTCTGGCATGGATTCACATGCTCATGAATACAAGAATACATAGCAGTACACACATGCACAACCACGGGAGGTGGCAAGGCTCAACATTAAAGCATCTCTTACCTCCTCACCAGGCTCACCTTCAAGCGAACAGGTTGCGCAGCACTGCCTGGCACACCCTGGACTCCCTGGAATCCCAGTCGACTCAGTAGAATCTCGTGAAGGTGTGCGTCGACCTCCACGTCGCAGCCCTGCAGATGTCCAGCAGGGGCACTCCAGACAGGAAAGCCGTAGTAGCAGCGATCACTCTGGCTGAATGGGCTCTCGGATGGCCGGGCAACGGACGGTTTGCCAACCGGTGACAGTGCATGATGCAGCCGGAGAGCCATCTGGAAATGGAAGCCTTCGAGAGGGCCTTCCCTTGGTTCACAGGACCAAAGTTCACAAACAGCTGTGATGTCTTCCAACAACCCTTTGTGCGGTCCATGTAGAACTTTAGCACTCTAGCCACATCCAGCGAGTGCAAAAGTTGAATGCATCACCCATGCTCCCCGGCTGGGGGAACCTGCTGGCGAACCTCTGGCACTTGGTGTTCGTCGCCGTCGCAAATAGATCAATCTGGGGATTGCCCCATCATCGGAATAGGAGATCGACTTGATCCTGGAATCCTCCAAGAAGTGTAATTCGCCGAAAATCCGCCTTTAAGGGGCGTAGAAGAATTCCGAAACGGGTCCCTGTTGATCGGAAGAAGAATCGGTGGAGCCTGAGGCTCGAATAGACCAAAAAATAAGAGTAAACTCTTTGAAAAAACGCAATATGCAGTAAAAGCTCGAGAGCTACAGCATGAGGACTCCCAACACTTGAATGTGCGGTAAAAATCTGAAGATGGCTGCCAGAGGAGGGGCTTAGGTAGAGGGCAGTCATTGGCTGGGGCAGTATCACCCAGAGACCAGTGATTGGTCATTAACAGAAAGACAGTTAAGAAACGAAACAAAACGATTTTTTCTTTACCAAGGATTCCCAGCCCGACGACGGGGAATGAGCATACGAATCCATGCCAGACCCCATGCTGGAGAACAGCTTATTGCGTACCAGAGTTTACGGTCTTTAAAGAAAGCCTTTGTATGGCAAAAATTGTTTAATCCAATAGAAAAATAACTTACCAAAAACATGAGTTGTTCAATCTAAGGATTTCATGGGATCATTCTGTGCGACTAAGACCAGGAAAGATAACTGATCTCCCACCGAACGGGACTCTGCGTATGCGTGACTTTAGAATTTGCCATGCATGCATGATTTATAGAAATATGGGGATTCCCATTCCATACAGTGCCCAGCGCTCTACCAGCTCTACCAGCCACCGACCATGCTTGCCAGCTGATACCCTCTTTGAAATTCAACAACACAGATGTGTTTCGAAGACCGGGATGGAGAACGAGGCAAAATGTCAGTTTTTCTTTATTTTTTTTGCCGTTACCGGTTGCTGTGGAAACCATGAAAACAGAAATGATGTACTAGAACACAGCAAGTTATGCAGCCTCATTTCTGATAACAATGTATCATCAACTGCCACAATTGTAAACATTCTACAAAGAAGCAAAACATTATTTGTGATCAGTCACTTGGCACCCCATCGTTGAAGCCTGTAGCAAGAGATTTACACATTTCACTGCATCATTAAGTAGTCACCGATGAACACCTCTTCATTTTCAGAAGAGATCCCTGGGTACAGGTCAGCACTACCCAACTGCAGAATGATCATCCTAGAAAATATGTACAGCCTTTTAAAGATCAATCAAATTACATAATATACACAGCCTTCTGGGGATGTTCAAAAATGATTTCACGTTTTATTCTGTTCGAGATTCTTCAGTAGGGTGCAGACTGTAAAGATAAAATAAAATGGCTCCTAATGTTTGCAGATAAGACAGGAAGCAGATCCCCTCCGCTTATGGAAATGTATTGATTTAGTCAGAGAAACAAAACGAAAATGAAAATACATAATCTACGCACCAAGAACTAACATACAATAGGTGTTTAGAATCAATTTGGACTGGCATTTGGTTCCACAATTGCTTCCCATAAGAGAGATTTGTTGTTATGTTAATGGTATTTATATAGCGCACCGTCACCAACGGAATTGGTCTGCAGGCGCTGTGGCGGATCTGTAAACGAGAAGGTGGGATGGGTTAGTAAGGTGAAGAGGGAGTAGGATAGTGAGAGGAATGGTATACTGTTGGCAGCTTCACACCGGGTGCTGAGCTTTATTTCCCCAGGAGTGGTCTACACTTTACAGGAACTACATGTTTTTTGCATCAGTTCCAAACATGCCATCTTATACTGTGGTATGGTGATCTCTGGGGCAGTAAGGTGAGAATGAACACTGTATATTTCTTTGCAACACAGTGTATATCATTTACAGTTCAGAATCCATTTATAATCCACTAATTCTTACATCACATTGCACTTGAGACACGGTCTAATGGCTCTCCACGGCCAAAGGTAACTTTCCCAACTATTCTTTCTAGGCATCTCCTCACACCACGAAGGAGGAGGGGAAGGTGGGTTCTAGAATTGAACACTCCTGTGCTGGGCTCCGTATTTAATCTGATTTTCTCGATGTCTCAGGTCGGGTTGAGTTGAATTTCAGGCTAGTGCCACCAACCATCAGCAATCCTAACGGACGGCAGCACTAGCCTGAAACAACTCAACCCAACCTGGTCATACTGCCACTTGGCCCCTACAGAAGTTTAATTGCGGTTAAACACGCCCTTTGTACCATTTCGCACCTGCCTTGAGAAGGACCCTCGTGGGTGGGTTGAAACACGTGTCGGCTGACCACTTTTAGACCACATGTCTACACTATGAAGAATAAAGAACCACAACTTAAAACACTGCATTCGGCGTGATAATCTTCTTATTTATAAGATTTATCAGAAACTACAATTTTGCAAGGTAACCAGGACTTTCCACGATCTCCTCATATCACACCCAACGACAGCACCTTCTCCTGGTCCATGGCCCATGAACTCAGAAGGCCCAGCTCCAATTCTGTGGCACCCCTAAGCTCTGTGACCTTATCCCTGCACATTGCTAGCTTCATAAGTACAGAACTACGAAAAACAAATTATCTCAAACATATTGATGAAATGTATTCTAACATTGCTTTTTTAGGTAATGGCAACTGAACATTTTTGTTTTACTTTTCTTTGTTTTATCATAAACAATAAATGTATTCCCCATGTTAAAGGGGTATTGTCATCTCAAAGTTGTGTGCTTGTATTAAGCACTCACTGCTAAATGTCACAGAACCCCTTAGTAACTCATTACACGTATAATGTGAGGAGGGGGGCACATTATATTAAATTCCCCAAATACAATTTCTTTTGGGTAGTTCCTATTTCAAGAACTGGAACTAAATTTCACAACCTATCTTTCAGAATTCCTTGGGACAAATAAAATGTGCTTAACTGCAGTTCTGTGCACTGAACGCGAAGCCGAATCTCGAGTAACCTGGCAAGGATATTGAACGTATACAATGATGGTCAATTCTGCAATCTGCCTTTCTGAACAAAGTAATCCCCCCTCATAAAGAACAGCAAAAATGAAAAGTGAGACCTTATTGAAAGTACCATCTTTATCATCTCCAGCTGGTTGATAAAATGGGCTTCTATAAAGGTGATCTGCATAGGGC
This sequence comes from Ambystoma mexicanum, assembly GCF_040938575.1. NCBI lineage: Eukaryota > Metazoa > Chordata > Amphibia > Caudata > Ambystomatidae > Ambystoma > Ambystoma mexicanum. Next base: position 267,021,519 of record NC_090936.1, on the reverse strand, counting down.
AAGGTGAACTTCAGACCATTCGTATCTCTTGAGTTGGAGCTACACAAGCAGGGTTCTCCAATGAGACCTTCCTCTAGACTATATTTTGGGTTGATACAGGATTTTTCAGCAAAGTGCACTATAATTGTATAGCCTGAGATTTTTCTGGAAATCGCAAACTAGGGACTTACTGGGGCTGTCATTTGAGTGATGTACAAGACAGAAGTGACGGTGCAAATCATAATATACCATGACATATCCTGGCATGGCAAACAATTTGACATGTCGACCTTTGAGATAAACAATATATTACTTAACATACCAGTATTTTTGCTACTGGTCTCTTTTACATTAGTATGAAAACTTTGCCATCTAATATCTGGTCCACAGTATTTCACTTTATTTATAGTTTAGAAATCAGCATGGGGGAGTCGGTAATAGGATTATCTGCTATGTACATACTACACACAATTACCCAGAATGTCTACATCTTTTCATTATTTATGTTTTCCACCTTAATTCAGAGAAAATATTATATTTTGGATATCTTTTCACTACATCTATCAAAACTGCTATTTATCGTCAAGAACTTTACAACAAAGGATAACAGCCCGACAAACTGATGACAAAGCTTCCATTGAGAGCAAAAGAGGCATTGCCCAAAGGAGTCTGCTTGGTGTTGGATTGTGCATTTTGCTTGCAGCCATGATTAAACAGGTGCCCCATAAACACAGAACACAAAGAAATGCACCTGCCACACAACATTGTAAATATTGTGAAAGTTACGTTTTGATTGCCATAATTTTGACACCTGCTTTCACCTTTAAAGTCAATAGTGTAGGTTACCTATTTTCTGTCAGTCACTGTTTGACAATTCATACGGGCAATGCTGAAAAGCAAACAAGAGCTATGCTCCATCTAAAGGAAGGCCCACATATTTTGAGTTAATTTACTTTCCAAAGAAAGTCAGCAGACTCAAAAGGTTTGTTGAAGATAATGACAGAGGAAAGTTCTGGGTGTCATCAACAGTGCTATGTTCCTGGATTCCAAGTATACGACGATTGTGAACATTCCCCGTGTACAGAAAATATATCTGCCTTTTAAATGCGATTTCCAATCAATGACCAGCTTTACCATGTATTTTATTGAACGGATATACATAAAAATCTAAAGCCTCTGGCAGCCTTATGAGAAGCACCTCTGTATACAATTTCAGTGACAAGATTTGAATATTTTAAATTGTACCCAAAATAAGACGCAATGTAAAGTCGTATAGGAACCGGCATGTACACATTGAAAGTGCCATGCCTGTAATTGTCTTTAACACTTGAAGTCAACATGTCTTTATAATGTGAATACCCTGTGTCAAGAACATGTATTAATTTAAGATGTATCACTCTTTTATTGATGTGAAATGCAATTGCAAATGAACACATGCACTGTGAATTCTGGCCCAGACTTATTTCTATGGCTTATGGGGAGTTTGAACATTTAAAGGGGAACTATAGACCCTTTTAATATCCTTATTTCCAGGCCTAACTCAGCTCCGGAATTCACAATAACTGAACATGAAGCTGCCATACCACGGTTCCAAAAAAATATACAAATACAATCCCTAGCACTTGGCTGGCCTCCAGTGAACTTGAAAGGCCATGCCATTAGCCATCAAATTCCAGACAGATAAGAATTCTATTAGCAAAAGGTCACAGGAAAGGTTTTGAATTCTGTGCACAGCAGAAAGACATTCTACCTTGACACACGTTGATAAGCATGCAAAAGGAGTATGTACGAGGTACACCGCCAGTGCCTTCTGCAGACAGATGTCAGCAACTCCACACTAGCAACAACAAGGTAACATGAGGACATTCTTATATTAAATATCTATTGATGCAAGTTCGGATGAACACAAAATAAAGTGCACTTCAGAACTAGAAGTTATATCTACTGGAATATGTAAAAGTCTATATATCATGCCATATTAAGATCAGGGGGGAAATACAGAAAAAACATGCAATTTCCACAAATTTGATCACAGCGCGATCATTCAAGTGTCTAATTGCGCTCACAGATCTACACAATTTGAGGTTAGTTTTATTAATCTCACATGTTCAGATCCAAAATAAGGCCATAACAAAATTGTCATTTTCTCATTATGAGTGGAGCCCCCCTGACCTTTCCCAAATCATTGGACATGGAAAGCCACACCTCTATAAAGATTAGGAGTTACAACAAGATATATTTTTCTACTCGTAGGATTAAGATTATGGCACATTGGGAGATTAACATTTAGGATTTTTGGAATGCACTAGAAAGGGGATAGCAGGGCTCACACTATTTGAAGGACTTGTCCCAAGCAGATTGGAGACCAATCCACTGAGAGAAAGATGACCAGTTTAAACTGGGAAATTGGTTTCCAGATAGTTACCAGAGAAGGTGGTTTGCTGAAGGAATGATCCCAGGCTGAGTCCCCAGTTGATTCTCTAAAATAAGCCACATTTCAAAAAGTAAGTTAAACCTCAATAGACACTAACTTTCCATATAGATTGACCCGGGTAAATCAGGGAAAATAAAGAGCAAGAGAAATCCAGAAGAGTGTAATTTGATACAAGGAACACAGGTGCTGGCATTTAAATGCTGTGTTCTCCAATTTACATTGTACACACTGGGATGCTATTTCTTTAAAGGACAATGTGCTTTACATTGAAAAACAAAATGTAAAATTGAATGCATGTTGGTGACACACCAATGCAGAATTGCCTTTATAAATCTAAGTACCCCTTATAAAGGAATTAGTGGCTTAAGCCACTGTCGTCTCTTTGTGGACAATATTGTAAGTCATGTCACACTGTTGTCTAAGAGATATCATGCTTTAAGGGAGCTTGAGGTGGCCTAGTTGTTGAGTAGATGTTTGCGCAACAACAATGAGTATAGGGAATTCATTCTAACCAATGAGAATTATACCAATAATCAAACCCTGCCAGTCATTTATCTTTAAATGCACAAGTAGACGTATGTGCAATATGCAAAGGCAGGCTATGGAGGGTTAACATTGTACATGTTACTGGGAAATTGTATATCTCCATCACAAAAACACATCTAGGCTGAAAACTACACACAGGTACATTTAAGCTGTGCGTGCATTCATAGATTGACAGTTGAACGTGTAAATAGGTTGAGAGCGTGAATTGAAAGATGCATGCATATCTGTATTCAAAGTCACACACATGGATACACTCAAAGTAACTCACGTTTAGTGAAAGTCACACACATGTTCAGAGAAAGCTGTACATCCATATTATGAGAAGACTGCACATTCATGTATTGAGTACACAGAAAACAGATACCCGAGAGCATTGCTTTGAATTCTAGATTTAAATTGCCTGCACATAACCAATACATTCACAACCCCACACTTACACAGGACAAACTCATTGCAAATGTATATTACATGTTAATTATTCAAGCACATTTCTCTAATACCATATTAGTCTTGATACTGGTGAAAAACAAGTATTCTGAAAGTGGGTTGAAATGTTTCCAACAAAATGCATACTATTGCCGCATGTTGACATGCTATCATTGTAGCGTTTAGGTAGAAGCAGTAAAAATTATGTGGCTAGTGTTTTTCAGAGTACCATATATGTTGAATATAAGAATCAATACTTGGACTATCAATAGTTTATTTAATATAGGCAAATACATTTGTATTAATGATTATTGATTTTGGATACAGATAATGTAGAGTTTTCCAAGGTAACGCAGGGGACCACCTGAGTTGAAGTTAGTTTATTATTTTGAATACATTTAAAATTTTGAGAAACACTTTGGTTTTTTACCCAGCATAGTTGGGTGGGATTATGCCAGAGGGGACATTACATTGGGAATTTTGCCCTAACAGAATTAATTGATAAATCAATCGAAGTACTTCAACATTATGAGAGCACTTTTCTATTAAAAATGCATTTGTGCAACATTATCTACACTCGTACATAGTGCACTTGAGGAATAAACGTATTTTTGTAATGCTTTACCAACCTGTGTGAGGTTTGGGTGGATGCATGTGAACTTCAAACTAACAACCTGCAATGGGGAGGTTGTGGGTGGAGAATGGAGGACAAAGGAGGAGAGGGCATAAAAGTGAGGAAGTGGCTGGAGGTCGAGCAGGGAAGAATTAGGAAGGATGAAAGAGGGAATCAGCCAGAGGCTAAGGAAGATGCCCCAGTCTCTGTGCTGATCAAGGATGACTTTTGCCTGCTTCTTGATAGGGCTTCTAATCCAGATTCTGGCTAGTAGGAAAAGCCAGTGTAAAGTCAAGGAGACAAGTGTCTGGGGGCCAGAATCCCTCCAGTCTAAAAATCCATCCAGCACAAAGAGGGAACAAATCAACCGTCCTCTGGACTTCGAGCTACTCAAGCACAGGAGGCAAGTATTTTATCCATTTACCACAGAAATAGGTTCTGGAACATTAGAACCCCCTGAGAACTTTAAGTAATTTTGCTAAAACCATTCAAGGCAAGAGAGCCTTGACCGCAAGCTGTTGTATATTAGAGAACAGGGACTCGGGACCTCAGTCTGACTTTAGATTTGGTTTCTTTGGACGTTCTCTTCACTGGCCTATGCTGACATTTGGCATATACACTCTTGCAAAGAGGTATCTTGTTCTCTTGAAACAACTCCAATAGGCCTTTTGTTTTATTTTGCATAACAAACGAGCACTGCTTCTCATTTTGTGGTCTTGAGTCTTCTGTTGATCACTCGTACTGTGACACCATTGAAGGTTCTGGCAAAGTTCTGCCCATTGCTGCAGAGGTGGCTTGAGTGTGGTCTTATTTCGCTGCTCAATTTGAAACCTGCTTGGAGTGTTTGTGTACCCCATTGGGTGTTTGTTCTGAGTGTTTTTGCTATACTCGTAGGCAGGGGCCAAGTACTAAAAAAAAAGTGGGGGGACTCAACATACCAATTGAATTTGCTATCACCAGAAATTAGCATATCAAGGTGCCCCCTGAATAAAGTGGGGGACTCCGTCCACCTTCATAGACCCTCGACTTGAGCCCTGCTTTTAGGTTCTGAGGTGGCGATCTTTGGGGAGCCATATCCCTTTTCCCCCCCGCTGGCACTCCCCCCCCCCCCTTTTCCATCTCCCCCTGCACTTTGCGTTATTGCACTTGCAATCTGAATGACACTAGGCCTAGTAAGATTGTTCATTTTGTCCTCCCTTGTCTTATCACGCCTAGAAACAATTGTGTACAGGCGTGTCATAGATGACAGATCATATATGACATATCAGACCAAATAGCATAACAAAACACGAACGGATCTGTCATGCTATGTGCAAACTGAGTATACGGAGGTTGTCAAAACATTTGGTCTGTGGCTACTTTTATTACAGACCTAAATCAACTGTTGTAGGGCCAGCTCAACAACCAGATTCCTGCTGCTTTTAGTAATGGCCTAACGAAAGGATTGCATGACTGTTGGGCTTTAGTCAATGACCACATCTGTGATGGTATTAGGTCCGGTGCAAATGTTGTCAATGCACTCGGTCTAAGACAATACAGTTTGGTAATTGTGCTGAGATACAATTGGTAAAGCAAGAGCAATTCAAAATCTGTCTCTTAGCAATGATGCAAACTGCACCAGTGAAAGCACAAGCACAAATCATTTGGGTGTTGCCCTGGAGTTGCAACAGCAACCCCTGAGATCCCCATTGATATCCCTAAAATAAAACTTTAAAAAATATATCTTTTATTTGTTGTTTTGAAATGGAAGCTCCTGGGCTGTGGCTAGCACCATGTGGCTCCTTGTTTCTGGAGTGGATGGCTTTCTTGTTCATGCCTCTCAAAAAAAAATAATAATAATAATAAGAAAACCGAGGGTTCCACAAGTGTAACACTTTGAGCAGTGACCATAGCTAAGAAAGATTAACAGTCTTTCTGGAATTCTAAACAATAAATGGTCGACTCATTAAAGGTTTTTTTAGGCACACTTCAGGGGGTGAGTCACTGATTTAGTCTGTTCTTAAACATCTCAAATTCACAATGAGGCCAAAAACTACATGTATTTTGCGTTTCACAAGTTGCAGTTGTAGCATGTTTTTTCTGCCCTTGTCTCCGTTATGATCATCACACGACATTCCATCTCGGTGTCGTCGGTCACTTGACAAAATCCTTGTACCTAAAAGTTTGTGTACAGTGTAGACACGTTTAACCATAGCACATCAAGTGGCCCTTGATTTCATTGTGCCAAAGTTAATGCTTTGTTTTAATGTGTCCATCTGTCCCTATTGCCCTGGCATGCTGTTCAGGATGTTTGTTTGCATGGATGAGGTAACGTGTGCCCAGAGTACAGGTTGTCGTGTGAGTGCACTGCTTTCCCTGCACTACTCTAAATTCTTTAATACGCTGTTATGAACCCTCCCAATTTTATGTATTTTGCCAGCCTCTGAAGCCTGAAAAGTAGATCCACGCAGGCTTGACATGTGGCCAACTTTGCACTAGACTTGCAGATTAACTGGTCTGCTGATAAATCTCAGTTACCAGTTTATTGGTATCCACTACAGAATGTAATTTGCTTTCTGACTTTGAAAACATTCAGACGTGTAATTGCTCATTTTACTATAGCCAGTAAGATGGCTATAAGCTGGTAAGATAGCTCAATGTGATGGATGCGTGTGTGATCTGCATGTTGCAGGTTCGAATATTGGCAAAGCCACCAGCTTTTCAACCTTCTCAGGTCTGTAAATGAGTATCAACACAGGTTGGGTGATATTGTATGTATATTTGTTCTATATAAAGCACCCAAGCGTAAGTGCTATATAATAACACATCATTTGGTCTTGGACGTCTGCTTGCATTCACAGTAATTTGGTAACATGGACCTATACACAGTGATATTGATACATATAGTGATTCATTCATGTATGAACTGTATATCACATTACAGTGATAACCATATTTATCGTAGTGAATTTAGGATCAATGCTATGTGATGCCACTTCCTGTTCTGTCAACGGGTGAAAGATTGTCTTCCATCACTTCCTGTGATGTCACTTTGGGGTGGAGTCAAATGACATCGCTTTGTGATGTCAGAGGTCAAGCGTCGTGTGATGTCACTTCTGCTATCTCTGGCATTTTGGTGAAATGACTTCTGTGACAATTATGCAAAAATCGACATTCAGCCAATGCAAAACGCAGTTATATTTACCCATCTACACACTCACTACAACCAGTGCAAATTCGGTCACTTCTCTAGCCTTAAAATCATTTGAAAATGGGTCACCAAATGAGTGATATGACAAGTAATGCATGTGTGCCATTGTGAGGCTCCCTTGAGAAAGTGCACTCAGAGGCCACACCTGTATCTTCCTGCTGGCTAGAAGCTGGACGCGGAAGGTCAGCCAACTCCAACCAGTCTTCAAGCCAATGGTCGAGACTGCCTGGCAGGCAAAGGCTTTACTACAGTGCTCACGGTTTGTAGCTTTGCTACTCATTATGCCCACAGACGACCACGCAGAGTAATTACTTGCCGTCTTTCTGACAATAAAACTTAAAATCTTCTGATAACTTTGCATCGCCTTAACTGCCCTCAAGTTAGGTAAACACAATGGAAACCAGTCATGATGACGGGTCTACAACTGAAATCTATGTGTAAAGTGTCGAATTTAAACTAGCAACGAGGTACTCGGTGGCCATTCAGGAAATTTAACATGACGTGGCAAGTGGGCAAAATGGAAACTGGAAATTATGTGCTTAGTGGATTTACTGAAAATCAACAATGTGGTAACAGGGTATATTGTACATTGATAATGATGTGCTACCAAGATTAAAATAGATATACATATAAACAGACAAGACTATTTTTGCATCCAAATATCTGGTGCATCATAGTGGCATTGCCTGCTTATTTATGAGGTTTTAGTGTGGAACAAGACCGTAGACACACTTAACAGCTCCTTACATTTTGTTTTCTTCCAGTGTACATATTTTCATTTATTGAAACATGATATATACACAGTACATTCGTGGCAACAATTAGTGCCTTTACTACAAAATAACAATGGAACTTGTAGTGCCCCAAATAGGATTTTAAAGCAGTGTATTTTACTCCCTGTTTTTTTTTAAAGTTGGAGTAAAATAATTTTTATGGGAGTAAAAATATCAGTCCAAATACCAACTGAGTATTTTATATGAGAGTTTAAAAAAAAATCACTTGAAAAAGGAAATGTTTTTCAAACAATTATTCCTTTGCACCTAACTATTCATACACATTAAAAAAGGCTTCTTCCAATCAGGCAGTAATAATAATAGTTCATTCCTGTGGTACTATGTGCACTACTGGTCCAAACATTTCCATGGAGCTGTGTGGGTGAAAGCAGAAGCACAAGGCCCTACGTGTCCATTTACTGTATTATGAGTAATTTATACTCCATGTTTATATTTTTGGGAAGAATTTAACTATGTTTAGGGAAGGGAGTAAAAGTGGCTGATAAGCTCCTTATCTGTTGGGCTGTGAATATGCCTTTGTTACACACATTTAAATCAATTCAGATAATTACTTGAAACATCAACCATGGTACTTATTTTGAAACCTACAAGATATTGACTGAGAACCAACTACACGGACTGTTTTCTTAATCACCTCATCTATAATGTAGCACACTTGTTTGAAGAGTGAGCGAGATGAGAATATGATGTGTGAAACCTGTATTATGACAAAAATATTGAAAAACGAACCCTCTCATTAAGAGGTTTGTGTTGACAGGTGTGCCATCAAGGGCATCAACAACTTGCCTGTTAGGGCGATATGAATTCAGTTTTGGAGATATATCTATCTATTTTCAACAGATATAGGAGACTATATGAACATCGAGATATATACGCATATATGCATTATTACATATACTACAATTGTGTACTTACATATACATAGTTGCACAGCTGTGTGCATTCTCAAACAGGAAGAGGGACCCTGTAATTGCACTTTATGTTGATCAATGTCTTATAAAGGGGATTATGACAACTCACATGTAATTGGCGGCTTACAACTGAGCATGTAACCCACAAACTATATAGAGATATGTATCATATATCGCCATTCAGCCCACAAATACCGAGATCTGGCTTTTGGTCCATATTGCCCAGCTCTACCTGGGAGTAAAAAAGAATTAAAAAAAAAATCAAACAAGGATTAAAAAAATATATAGCGTAAGCGAACTTTGCTATTTGGTAACACGTCTTTCCAGGGCTCTCAGCCTGAAAGGCAATGCTGTAAAACATACACCAAGTCGACATAGGGGCATTGAGGAGGTACATCTGCCCTTTAAAATCATACAGTCATCCCAATACACTTTTTATTGGATATTTATAAGGCGCTTATGAAACAAGACAGTGTTTGAAAGCGCCACAAGGCAAAAGGGAAGGGAACAAATAAACAAAGAAAATGGCCATCCTTACGAGGTTGGCGGTATCCCCGTAACACTGAATCCGCCGCCTGACTTCCCGGTGCCACCAGGACATTACAAGTCCCAGCAGAGCGGGAAGTCAGGCACCAGAATTTGTTAAGTCCCCAATACCTTGGAGTCCAATAGGACTCCACAGGAATGGGGACTCAGAAGCACTGTCACTGACGGTGCCGGTGCTTCTGTGACAAATGCACCTGCAGGGGCCGTTGCACCTGGCAGGTTCAGACCAGCTGGGCTCAATGGCCCCTGCAGGCAGCCTCGTAGTGTGGCAGTCCGGAAACAATGGTGCTAGTAAGCTTACCAGCACACTTGTTTCCGGATGGCACATTCTTAATGAGGCCTAATGACAGTAAATAAATTAAAACAAACAGCGGTTTTACTAGGCCTTGTGACATTCGGAACGTACGTGTGCAGTGAAAAGAAAAGGGCGTGGGGGTAAGTTCTATTAGGGTCCCCCAGGGGAGGAAGTGCCAGAGGTGCCTATTGAGGAGGCAACTGGTAAATGCAAGGGCAGAGGTGCCCCAAGCTAGGAAGGTGGTCTACTGCCCAACGGGTAAGTGCGGGGCAGAGGCAAACCATGCAAAGGCAGTGTTTTCCAGAAGGTAATGCGGGGGTGGGGGGTGATTGGGCAAGGACAGGACCCAAATGGGTTCTTGAGGGACCATGCTGTCAATCTCAGCAACAGAGCGGGTGGTTAGCAAAGGAGAGGGAAGGAGGAGGAGGAGGAGGAGGAGGAGGAGAGAAAGGTCTGGAGTGGATTGTGGAACTTGAGGTGGTCCAGTTCAAGACGGAGGGAGAGGGAGACTGTTCCATAGGAGGGAGTCAGTTGAAGAGAAATCTGCCCACAGCTCTCTGCTTGGAGAAATGTGTGATCAGCAGGGAGTTGGAGCAGGAAGATCTTCTAGAACCCTTCGAAGAGTATTTTGTAAGAGAAAGTTGCAGGTAGGGTGGTCTCAGGGCCCGGACAGCCTTGTGATGCAACAGGTCTTGAAATTGATCCTTGCAGCAACCAGGAGCCAGTGGAGAGATATTAGAGCTGGAGAGATAATGTGCCAGGACTTGAGGCCAAGGATAAGTCTTGCAGCCCTATTCTGGATTTGTTGAAGAGGACAGAGTGAAGAAAGATGCAGATTGAGGAAGAGGCTGTTCCAGTAATTAAGCCTGGAGAGGACCACAGCTCTAGAGACATTGAGCTTCTGGGGGAAGGTGAGGAAAGGGAGAATGCCTGTAAGGAGGGGAAGTGGGCCTTCTTTGCAAGGTGCAAGATGAGGAGTAAAGGAGACAGATGACCTCAAGGTTTCTGGCTTCAGTGGAGGGAGAGGGCGGTGAACCCATAGGGGGCGGCCACAGTGCTGGAGGGAAACGGGGAACAGGTGCCCGGATCTTGGTCTTACCGCCATTAAGACAGAGATCATTGGCGGTGCACCAAGACTGAATAGCAGACAGGCAGTCAGGGATGATAAGGAGGAAGAAGAGGAGGAACAGGCGAGCTTGAAGAGGAGTTGTGTGTCATCTGCTTGACACTGGAAATGAGGAGAGAGGACAGAGATCAGGTAGGCAAGAAATACAAGGTACCTGTTGAAAAGCCAAGGCGAGAGGATAGAGCCCAGGGGAACACCACATATACATGGTGGAGGAGGAGGAGATGGAGCCCAGAAGCCCCTGGGAAGGGAAGTCAACCAATACAGTGCCTGGTCCAAGATACCAAAGGTATCTTGGAGTCATTTTAGGAGGATAAATTGGTGGAACGTGTCAAAGGTGGAAGAGAGTTCAAGGAGAATGAGAACAGCAGAAGAGTTCTAGTTGAGATTTGCAAGCAGTTCTTCACAGGCATTCAGTTTCCGTGCCTCTGGATGCTCGGAATCCAGATTGATGGTCATGTAAACAATCCAACGAGCTCAGTGTGTTGGGTCAGTTGGGGGGAGGGGGGAGAGACCAAATTCTTCAAAAGTTTCCCAAGCAAGGGTGTCAGAGATAGGGCGGTAGCTGGCCGGACAAAAGGGGTCAGCTGAAGGGTTTTTTAGGAGGGCGTCACAAGGGAACTGAGGGAGGAAGGGAAAGAGCCAGATGCTAAGGCGTGGTTGCAGAAGTCAGCAAGAGATGGGAGAGGGAGGAGATGTTGTTCTTAATGGTTCTGGAAAAACATTGAGATACCCGTTTAGATGAGACCTTCAAAGAGCGGACTACTCTAGAGACCTCATCCATTGTGATAGGTGAGAAGGAGACGACAGTGGGTGGGGGTGGAAAAGAGGCCAAGGGAGGCAGTGGGACATGGGTAGGAGTGGAGGAAGCAGAAGGAGAGAGATCAGAATGTCTTTAGTTTTAGAGGTGAAATGAGTGGCCAGTACAGTACAGTAGGCCTAAGAAGAAGAGGCGAGGTGGAGACTGCAGATAGATTGGCGAGTTCCTTGCAGATTTTGTAGAGTTTAGCCGTGTTAGAAGCTCCAGAGATACGGGCCTGGATGTGGACCCTCTTCTTGGAACAGATAGAGAGAGACAGTATTGCCTTTGGAATAGGTCACAGGCCAGTTTGTCAGAGGATGAGCCAGAGGTCTGCCACTTCCGTTCAGCAATTCTCCACTTACGTTTCAGAGCAGCTAGATCGCAGTCGTACCAAATGTTATGTTTGGAGGCAGGTTTCAGGTGTATCCTTGTGCCAGGGGCAACAATGTCAAGAGTGTTAGTGATAGCAAGATAAAGATTGGCAAGGACAGAGTCTGTGGGAGAGTCAGGAGGAGGGGCGGGAGGAGGAATGAAGTTGGAGGCAAACACAGCAGCTGACACTCGTTTCATTGGTCGGATGATCGCGAAGGAGGCTATCAGTGCTGGTGTATGTTACGCTCACCTGGTTCCCGCAGGGGCGTTTAACGGAACTGAACAGCAGTGGTCTCCACCAGCGTGACTCGTAGGGCGGAGATGGCTGACTGGACTGGCCCTCCTAGTTTTGTCTGCTTGACCCGTACGAGTAGTTTCCTGAAAACAGTAGAAGGGAGTTAGCCACCCATGGATTGCGAGGATACCTGCACCCAATTCGTTCCCACTGAACACCTCCGATATTCCCTTCATGTCCTCACCTTAGTGCTTGAAATGATGAGCTCTCCATCCTGCGCTGATTGCAGGGCGCGTAGAATGCCAGTTACTCCACTGGATCGAAGGAATAGGGTGAGTTCCAGACGAAATAGGGTTCTGGGGGATGTGGCGTGGAGCTGTAATTATATAGTCTTTAGAGTTCCAATGTCTGCTATTCACTCATTTCCCTTTTACTTTATTTATCTTGCAGCATGGTCCAAAAGGAATTCTCCAGATTGGCAGCAGGTCGCGCAAAGGTAAGAGTCTGTATTACCCAGCACTGTCCGGTAGAAAATAATGATGCTAAATGTCTCTAACCAAGTGCTTTTGTCTTCTTACAGGTGCGGCGTAAGAAGATGCTGGATGCCGAAGAATTATACCTCGGGCGGCAAATCAAGTAAGTGCCTGGCTGTAACCAAGATTGTCTATGTTTGCTCTCGGCTCACCTTGTTTTTTCTTGTCTTCCTATAGGTGCCGAGAATGCAGCTACGAAGAGATGTAAGCTGCGCCGGATCATGTAGATGCTGTGAAGACTGGTAAGTATGGCTCGGCACAGCTGCTAGCGGTGCAACGCGTTTATTTTTTCTAAGTCTTTTTCCTTGTGCAGGAATGCGGTGGATTCAGGAACCGATGAAGATTAGAAGGTAGATTCTTGCTCTAACCTTTTCTTCTTCTTCACTTCTTCCCAGGATGCGGTCCGGATTCGGAGCGGGCGTGGCCGGTAACAGGATGCTGGCTGTAGGCACAGTGAGCGTTACGCTGCTGAATGCAGAATAACACAAAGCGTGTTCTGCTCTTCGGGTGTGGTTTAAATCGCTTCCAAAGTAGTCCCAGGTAAATAGTTCCAAGCACCACACCCAAGTAAAAAATAGTCCCTGAAGAAAAGTAGTCCTTCCCTGGCCTCACAAAGGCCAATGCTCGAGTTCCTTGCGGTATGGTCTGCATGAGGTAAGTTTGACTGTATGAGCCTGGCGCCTACGACACCAGGTTGATCCCATATATGAGCCTGGCGCCTATGGCGCCAGGACTGAATCCATAGAGCCCCTAACCAGGGCTTTGTGGGTTCAATAAGGGGCTAGATGTCTGCCCTCTGGAATGATGGACTTGATCCGGAAGTCCGGGGGTAGGCATCATGACAGTGTAGGCTCGGTCAGGGGGCCGAGAGGTCCCAGATCGGAGGAGAGTGGTCAGACCAAGAGAGAGGGATTCATATTTAACATTTAGATTTGGAACACCAGGAAAAATAAATACACCTCTAGTGGCAACAGCCCTTAAACACAGGTTTAATAATTCAAAAGCTCTTCATTGGCACTGTTCCTGCAAAAATAGCATATTTTGTTTTTATGCATGTCCTGTTTGAGATTACTCAGTTTCAGCTACTCTGCAATTTCTATATTTAGGAGAAAAACAGACTGAACCTGAAATTATCCCAAATTATTCTAATGAGTTTAAATGATAGGCTAAACGGGTTTCAACTAGAACCATGCACGTTTCGATTTTGGTTTGATCCGCAGCCTCAAAATGTTTTTCCAGCACTAAAATAGAAAGCCTCTGGCATAAAAACTGATCTGTAATGGAACATCTGCCTTCCAGACCAAAACTGCTTCTGCTGCTGAAATGTATAGATGGGTTGACAGAATTATAAGGAATAAACTCTCAGGTCTTACAAAAAATGCTGCAGGGCCTAGAGAACCTTGCTTTTTCACCTCAAATGGTGCTCAGCCCGAACCACAGAACTTGAAATCTATTAAAGTTGTACTTCTCTAGCACAAGTAGAGAGCAATATATTCAATATGAAAGAGGAAGCAAGGGGGGCATGCCTGCTCCTCGACTCAGCTATTTGGACGTGGGATTACATTATTGCTTCCCCTACCAAGCTTTGCACATGGTCTCATATTGGGTCCAAGGATCCAAATTAAGATTGCGGAAGCAGGAGCTAAAAGCAGCTCCTCAGTATACAGCATTGACCAGCAGTTCCCATTGGGTAACGAGGAGCTAGTGCATTGCATTCTGCAAATCTTGCATCCATATAAGATGAAAACATAACTTTGTACCATATGTATGACCCCCCCTTATGCTTTACACCTCAGTTATATTCTCATATGTGCGTTTCTTTGCTATCAGTTAGTCTGGGGAACCAAAAGTAGCTCCTAGTTGTTGTTGGTGTCAAGCTAACCAGGCTCTTCTAGGCTGCAAGCAGGAGCTACATTGCTGCCGGCTGCCTCAATTTGGAACCTGTATGGTCACATGGCCCTTCTATTTGTTACAAAGCCTAGCTGCTGCTTTATTGGCATCCACAAAAAAAGAAATCAGTCCTTCAGTCACTTTGTAATGACTATATGGGTGAGGTTTAAACCAGGCCTCTATGTTAAGATGGAATTTTGGATGGGCCACACAGCATTGATTCAAGCCAAGAGATTTCAAAGTAAAGCAACTAAACTGTACAGCCACAGGGGAACTCAGCGAGCAACACTTTAAAAATGAATGTGGAGAAGGCTAGGCAGCTGCTTTATCCATGAATGGAATGAATGCATTCCTCTAGAACAAGGGTCTTCAACCTCTGTCTCTCTCGATGTTTTGGACTACGACTCCCATCATCCCCCAATTAGCATAGTCAATAGCCAGATACCATAGGAATTCTAGTCCTAAATATCTGGAGAGCCAAAAGGTTGCAGACCCCTACTTTAGAAAGTGAGGTTGGGATGACTGATGGAGTGGGCATGGGTGCCATTTCGGAGGGAAGGCGTTTGAATTAAGATGCTCATACTTCAGTGTCTGATGAGGTACATATGGATGTTGGCTCACGAACAAAATTTCCTCCTGACAGTCTGGGTGAAAGTTCATTTTCAATTGTACGATTAAAGTAGAATTGATTAGTTTCCATATTCAAATAGTGTAGCATCTTCGAACCGCAATCGACCAACACACAGCAAAAGTAGGTGATATTTATTTCGTACAGGACGTAAAAAAAATAGAGTAGGCGTTTAGGAAAGAAGAAAGAGTACCACCTCACCCATAGCTAAAAAATTACATCTCAAGCAGTGAATGTGCTTCAGGTCTCTCGCACAGCATGCAGAAGGGCTCGTAAAGAAACATGCGGTATCCACGGCAACCTGATTAATCTCTAGTAGCTAAGCTTTCAAAAGGTGTTTTTCTCAATATGCACAACGTTGCGTTCAGGTCCCGTTGTGAATGTGGTGCGGTACTTTGGGTAACCGCTTCATAAGAAAAAGAAAAAAGGTCTAATACCGAGTGCTTGTATAGTCTCAACTTGGACTGGTCCTTGCAACCTTAGAATAACTGGCTCTCAACACGTATCCCAACAAGAAAACATAAGGCATGGAACCGCAATCAAAGCAGATTCCGCCCTCTGAATGTTGATGCATTGGAGGGCGTGACCATCTACAAGGGGAAAGTGGATGCCTCATTCACAGCCCAGGCATTTTAGGAGATTCTGGGACTAAGTCCAGTTGTGGTTGGTGCACAGAGAATCTTAAATTGCAATATTTTAGGATTGGTGCAGGCTTCTGAATATATGAGCAGGTGTATGAGGAAGTGTTAACATGAATTATCTCCTCAGCAAAATGAAATGAGCTTTTACATCTCATATCTGACCCTAACCATCTTCAAAGCCTGGTTTTCATAATTTTCCAGATGGAGGGATAAGAATCTTATTAGTCCTTTTATATTATCCTATGTTACTGTGTTGTCTTTCTGGAGTACAGTCGAGATGTTCCAAACTGCATTTTATCAAAGTATAAAGCAATTAAATTCGGAAGGGTTAAAGAGGAAATGTGACCGGCAAGTGTTCTAAATTGATTAAAGATGTATTTGTCCATCACTGGAGAAGTATTCAGGTTTTTCTAAGGATTACAGTCAAACCTGGAATGAGCAGTTGTGTACGGCTGCATTATCACTAGAAACCATGGTTAGACTGGCAGTGCATTCCACTATGGTGGACCAGAAGGAGTCTGACTCACTGAGGACATTTTTAAGACTTTTTAATAAATAATAATGTAAGAAAGGCCCAAATGGCCCTATAGTAACAGGGATCGTCCCTAACTACTTTAAGGCAGGCATGGTATCAAAGTAAGACAGACAAGTGACCACAGTCAAGGGTGTTTATTGAACTTCATCAAGGGTGTGATAAACGCCCATCTAAACCTAAATCTAAGATGGAAGCAAGCTACGACCATCAAATAATAATGCAGTCCTCGTGGAGTCTCATAAAAATAGAAAGGCCTATACTAAAAAAAATAATGCCAAGTCTCACTTTTACAAATAGTGTGGGATAATGTTCATGAAAACCGGGCTCAGATTCCTTTTCTACCACAATCGTCTTAGCTGACACGCGGTTCATCCTGGATCCCCCTCAGTCGTGCTCAGATCCCTTTTTCACAATTAGTCTAGCTCAGCCAGGCTCGGACCAATTACAGTTTGTATTAGCTACCAAAGACTTTGGATTGACCGGTTGCAGGACCACTTCGAATTCACAGTTCACAATTTTTACACTCTCTGTTGGATATCTAACATAGACCTTCGAATGAGCACCCACATTGTGCCGGACCACTCTGTATATGGTATCTTGGGTTGCCTCCCAAAGTTCAATCACAAAGTTCAGTTACTTCTTTGGTTGCAACTATACTCTTGTCGCTCATCGCCAAGCCTCACACACAAACGCCTCTTTATACAAAGTTGCCACTTGCAACCTTGGTCCTAACACAGACCCGCCTGCTATCAGTCTCTGCGACTCACCAGATGTGCTGACTTTACTGGCGCTGCTTAGCTGTGGGAGTCGAGGATAGTACCACAGCAGCAATCGTTCCTCCCCGCTGCGGCTATCGATGCGGCAGAGCCCTGGGTACCTTCGACACACAATGCACCTTTCTTAAACTATAATTCACAGTCTTATGTTCCTTACTCTAGAGGGCTTGTGAAAGTACCGGTTTTCCTCTGAAAACATCAAGGGCAATTCCCGCCTTGCAAATCTTTCTGGTCTTGCCGTCTTTCTCCTTGTATTAAACTGCCATCTCAGAACAGCTGCTTCCTTGCGTGTTTTGCCTTGCTGAGAGTGTGCTTTTGTACGTAGCCTTTTATCCGTGTGGGGAAGTGTGATGGAAGTCAGGTGTGTATAATTATCAGTAAGTCCCCGACTCTGCCTGGCACTTGTGTTGGGACATGTTGAGACTTCCAAGCGCTAGAATTCAAACAAAGTAGAGTATTTGAGACAGTTTCAAAACTGCAAGGAAAGATTTATTTTGCGCATATCATACACTCGAGCGGACTTCAGGTTCATCCACGACCAGTATTTCTTCTAGAGTGGAGAAGTGAAGTGCCTGAATAGCACACAGCTTCTCCTTTTATACAGAAAATGATACCTGCATCCGCATAGGTCATTTCATATTGATTTGCAAGAGATCACACAAATATGTTCAGACTACATACATAATAATGCCCGAATCCAGAGAAGGCAGAACAAATTACGTTTTCAACAGATGTTATTGTTATCTTGTGAGTTTCCACTTTACTTATGGTTTTAAGGACAAATTTGTTCTACCAGTTCACGAACTGTGACTTATGTTTGAGGCCTTAAATACAGAATCCACTTGCCCTCTATTCGAACAATGGTCACCCTATTTGCACAACCTTAAAAAGATACCTTTTGTGCGTTTAACAAAATG